>NC_141617.1:48240546-49525546 GCF_047967505.1 Dipteris shenzhenensis
TCCAGGGGAGGATTTGATCTTGTAACTCACATCTGACCACCTTGTAGTAGCCAAAGGATCATGGCACTAAGGGGAGGTGTTGAGAGTTGTGGTGCCATGAGCACATAATTGGAGGCTAAGGTATGTGCTAAGGAAAGAATTAAAGTAGTCACCCTAGGATGTGGACTACATGATGTGGAGATATGGATTGAGGATATCCACAAGGAGAGATATAGATCAGAGGATCCCACAGATGTTGACTATTCAAAGGGCACTCTCTATATAAGAGGCCTATCATGTATTGTTGAACACACATTGCAAGAGATATAGATTTGCTATCTCCCTCTCATGTCTTATTTAGTGTGCTTTGATCCTCCTTAGTTCTTCCACTGATCTTGTGTGCACTAGGCTAAGTACGATTCGCACTTTGTCATGTGTTAGGTTAGTGAAATTGCATAATGCCCTTAATTTAAAATTAAACTCAATCAAAAGGGTAGTATCCAAGGAGGATGTGTTGATCATCTGGCCAATAGATGTAGAGGCAAGCATTTTGAAGGTTAGGAAATCAAAGCCATTTAGTGTTTAGTTCTCACCCTATGGACTCGTGATATGATGGAGGGAAGATGAGTGATGACAGCACCTAGAGATCTAGCCACAAGTATAAGATATTTACATTGATGTGTATGGCAGAGGCATCACCACGAGAATTTCCCTATATACTTAAAGATGATATTTTGGAACTTTGTGAAAGGAATCCCATTGCCCAATATATTTCTCCCCATATACTAACATAAGGCCTTGCATGAATGTTGGGACAACACAAGAGATGCTATCGGATGGATTGTAAGAGCAGTTGGCAAAGCCTTCATAATGAAAACAAAGCATGTTTCAAGGAGATTTAGGGGTTGAAGAACACAATGACTAATGAAGTAGCACTGAACTCTCGATCATAGCTCTCTAGGCTCAGTTAACAAGCTTATCTAAATCAAACATGCAATTAAGGCAAGAGTGCATGGACCATAGAGCTGCATTGCAAGGCGTACAACCACATGATATAGAGAATACAATATGTTGCCATTGCAAAACTGTGCCTAGTATAACCACTTCTTAAAGGAGGTGAAGATACACTTTTATATCCTAATCGTTAGGTAATTTTTTATGCATCTACTAGATTCTATGTCACACCTTGTGGGCATAGGTTTCAATCATCTTGAAAAATGTTATATTCTTGAACCAATGTTTCAACACCGATTTCAAGGTGTGAGTGTAGCACGTTGATGCATACAATTGGGAAAACTCTCTTTATTTTAGTCTATCGGCCCCATGACACTCTGCACAACTTTGTCTAGGCATATCTTTTTTATGGCTTGTACCAAAAATGCTTGCTATGTAAACCTTATACTTTCTTTCATTTTTTGAATGAATGGAGTTATGAAATGCCTCTCCTCTTGGTGACACAACCACATTCAAAAACGAGAATCTTTTTATATTTGTCAATCCATTTGAAACAATTGTACATCCTATTTTATGGCAAGAGATGAGAAATTTGTGTTTGATTTGATCTTTCTACTCAACAAATGCTTAGTCTAGTATATTGTCCGCAAGGCATTATAACTAGGAGGTCTGAAACCTATGGAATGGTGGCAAATGTGACTTTGGAATAGTCACTTAACTTGCCAAATCGCTCTTTTTTTCCCTTTTCCACTTCACTGTAATTTATCTTATAACTATCAAGCAACTACAGTTGGCCCACCACTAAGGCAAAATGCAATAGATTTGTTGGCAAAGCCAAGTAGTTGATGCCTTATATAAAGGGAATCTCCCGATTTAACCTCATTACAATATTTGAATCTCCATTCAACATAGTAACATAGATTGATTGTTGCAAACTCCCATTTTGGGCTAACAGACTGATGTTTTGTCACTCCCAATATCATACGCTCTCCTTTGTTCTACTCAAGAAGCCTAAATAAAGGTTCTATATGTACCTTGACTAGAACTCTCATGAAACATTATGGGGAGAGGTTGTTGCATCCACTTGTGGTTGTGGAGCTCCATTTGGACTTGCATTAGCATTAACAACTCCAACCATAGTCTCACCCCCCATGTTGTGCACAACATCAACGAGTGAAGCTTGTCTGCTATCTACTTGAGTTGTAATAGCTTACCTCCTACTTAAATCTCGTTCTCTTGTTGTTCTCCCGTACCTAAGTATTTATTTCTCATCTCCATAGTGAAAGCTATGGCTTCTCAAACAAATAGTTCCAAACACATAGACACAGTCTCTCCAAATATAATTTGTTCCTCACACAAATATAAAGATAGGATTCCAATCCAAAAAACTAGGCAAAAATGACCTCTTGTAACTCTTGATACCTCACCTAATCCCCTTTGCATTCATTGTCTTACTGTTATGGTTGACCCTTAACCCAATACACTACATATTAGAGCAATCAACCACAATGAACACTCATACTCTTTCTTAGCACTCATGATGACTCAATTCTGGTCCACCTTACCCCAACACACTAAGTGTATGAGCTATGGACTATCTCACATAATCCCTTTTGCATTCATTGTGCTATTGTGGTTGATGAAGGGGCAAATTGATGTGTGTGTGTGTGTGCCTATGGGCTTGGAGTCCTATGCAAGAAGTGTGTGAGTGTAGGTGTGCTAGAATGTTCTAGTTAGGTGTGTCAGGTCGGTGTGATGAGTGAGTGATCATAGGAGGTGATTGATTGCGATAATCAGGGAGATGATTGTGGATCTAGGATCTACCAACATGGAGGCAATTGCCTATATATGTAACCACTCATGAATAAAGTGTTGTTTAGTGTGCCTCAACATTTGCCTCATTATCTACACTGCTCCAACATGTGGTATCAAAGCCTTGAACCACTTCTAGCCATGCCTACCTAGCTTTTGCCACGTGTCCACCTTCTTCTCCAAACCAAACATGAGCTTCCTCTTCTTCTACTCTTCTACCCTGAGTTTGTGAGGACAAATTCGTTGCATCCAGCCATTGATTTTTAGATTGCTTTAAGCCCAGTAATCCTCTCCTTAGGGTGCACCTTCCCACCAAAGGGATTGACGAAATTCTGCGTGGATTTGCAGTGCTGACACATTTGCTGAGCAAAAATTCACAAAATTCTGGAGCTGCTATTGCAATTGGGTTCCAATATCTTAGATGAGGTTTAGCAATGCCTCAACCTTCTTGCTCGTGAATGTTGGTTGACATTGGTCCATAGAAGAAGCTGCATTTTGTCATTTTTCTTCACGATTTTACCAGTGCAATACTGGGCAACATGGCATGATTCTTTGTAAATGCTTCCTGATGCTCATGGGCGACTATAAGAGCTTTGATTTCCACCTGAAAGCCCTCTGATGGATGCACCGAAGCTCTCCAATTTTGGCCTACAGCTTCTGTTTCTTCAATTTGGGTAAAATTTGGGGGTGATGGTCAAAGTTTGACTATTTCTTGCGATTGGCCATCCAAAAGTTTTCTCCTCTATCTGTTTTAGTTCCTTGAACTTTGATTTTGAGAAACATATTGAGGTTATACCTTGCATTTGATTTATTTTGGAACTCTATGCTTGCGAAAAGAGTTTAACCATAGTTGACTTCATGTTTGACTTGGCATAATGCCTACTTCTCAAGGGTGCACAAGTGTGGTTTCAGCCAAGAAAACCAATGAGGAAAAGCCCAAGGAAGAGGAGACAAGGAGGCCCAAGTACAAGGTCATCAAGAAGACACTATCGACTTACAAGTCATATGAGCTTCTACATACAAGAGTAGACACTGCCCTTGTTCTACTAACAAGTGGTAAGACCCTCTTCATATTTGATTTATTTGAAGGCATATTGGATGCATGTGATCATAAAGTTGAAGTCAACTTGTTGGAGGCTACTCTTTTGGTAGCAAACTTCACTAAGAAAGGAGCAATAAAACAAAGGAGCTGTACCAACAATGATATGCTTCTACTCTCAAAAACTATGAAGATCAGGAAGAAAGAATCAGACCAAAATGTTGCAAATACCTCTACCAATGAGGAATTGACTAAGGAGACTTTCATCCAAGAGGGCATTGGCCCTAAACCCTTAGATTAGGATTGTGTGTTTGGAGTAAATAATGGTTCTCTACCATGGATAGTCCATCCTTAAATGATTGTTAGTCTTTTGAGATTTTCCCTTGTTGGACTCATTGGGCTTTACATACATAGCATGTGTCCATCTCCCAATTGTAAACCAAGAATCCTATGAGTGAGTCACAAGTTGGGGCCATGAGTGTTGCCACATGATAGTGGGCAAGCCATGGAGCATTCCATGTACTACTGCTAAGGGATGAGGTCATCAATTTGTGAGGGGGAATGAAGGGGAAAATTGATGTGTGTGTGTGTGTGCCTATGGGCTTGGAGTCCTATGCAAGAAGTGTGTGAGTGTAGATGTGCTAGAAGGTTCTAGTTAGGTGTGTCAGGTTGGTGTGATGAGTGAGTGATCATAGGAGGTGATTGATTGAGATAATTAGGGAGATGATTGTGGATCTGGGATCTACCAACATGGAGGCAGTTGCCTATATATGTAACCACTCATGAATAAAGTGTTGTTCAGTGTGCCTCAACATTTGCCTCATTATCTACACTATTCCAACAGTTGACCTTATCCCAATACACTAGATATCAGAGCAATCGACCACATCAAAAATGACGATGAATACTCTCTTTCTTAGTGCTCAGAACTCAATTGTGGTCCACCTTACCCAAACACAATAAGTGTAGGAGCTATGGGCTACAATCTTTCCAAATAATGAAGAGCACTTCTGGCTCTCGCAAGCTTTCTATATGCAAAAAATTGGTGAGGAATCTAGTCAAAAATATCATGGGTACATGTCCTAATACCTCTAATATTACTATGTATACCATCAATATTCAGGTGTTTACCCACATGCAATATTGATAACCTTGCCGATATCATGGATACTATGGCTAGAATAATGCCTAGTACTGCTGGTATATTTATTCGATTCACCCGTGAGTTTCTCGAGTTACCAACATGATCACATTATTTCATGCACTTAAGAACCAATGTGATGCTCATGAATGACTAGTTAACACAAACGTGAAAATATTAATAGAAGCCATGGAAAATACTTTAGACATGCTGAAACACAACCTAGAACATCATAAAGCCATCTTATCATGCTTTCAAAATTAGTTATTGGCTTCTTTCTGTGAGGGGAGATGATGAAGTGGTCACCAAATATATGAAAAGAAGTTCTTTTCTCAAAAGAAAACTCATATCAAAGACATCATAGAGTGACCTTGCATCAAACTAGCCAACAACTCTCTTATTGATTTGCACTCCCAAACCAAGAATGAAAAATCTTTCATCACATCCAAAATTAATCAATGCCTTAAAGACAAATATAATCGTAGGCATTTTCAAAATAGAGGCTAAGTAGATTTTCTTCTCCAAGACAAAATCACATGGGTATTCAAGATATTACCAAAAGAATGCTCCAATATGTGTTGAGAGTACCCATGTGATTTTGTCTTGGAGAGCATTGAGTATTGAGAGCTAATTCACACCTTCACCCTAATAAGAAAACTTATGCTTATATCTACTACTTTTGATAAAAGCATATATATCACACTTCTCTTACCATGACAACCACATCCAACTACAAAGGCATTAAAAAAGGATGGCAAAAGCATCCCAAGAGATTTTTGGGGCAAAATGGGGACATGGGACCTAGAGTCACAAATAAAAATACATGCATCATACTTTTTTTAATACAAAAGCATTTTATTATGAATCTTGATTGATTTCATGTGTGGATTCCATTAGACATAGAACATCATTAAATTCCTTCTAGATTGGGATGATAGAACCGAAGACCTTTTTGTTAAATGAATGATTAACTTTAAAGAAAAGAATCTTCTTCTCCTATTAATCATGATCAATATTGGGCCCTTAAAAAGGGGAAAAAAAAGAAGAAATATTGGGACCTATACTTGCAATTGGCCCAATTTCTCAACAAAATAATCAACCACCATGTAGGGATGTGTTAATAAGGGCCTCCTCAATAATGAATGTGAACCCTTAGCAACGACATGAGGACTCACATCGGATGTGGCCGAGGTAGTAAGAATTGATGGGGCTACAAACCAAGATCCCCATGGCAATTGGCAACAATGATGCAAGAACATGAATTGGAAATGCAGATCAAGAAGCCTATGTGAGAAAGGGTGGTTAGGTCACAATAAAAAGCTATCTAGACTTTGAACGAGAGCCAAATCTCATAGGATTCACAGTTCCATGCATACTTTGCCATTACACCAAGGCAAGGTGTATGCACAGGGCACATAGCCTTAGGCTGCTTGTACTTAGGCCAAGAGCCCCATCTACAATATAACTAGACTTTTCTTTCAATTTAGGGTTCATGTTCTTTATTGTTCATTATATATACATGTCATATGTTTCATCCATGTTTTATAATGACCATAATCTGGTGATGCAGAGCATTAGTAATATCATAGTAGTGAATAGGCTACTTGAGTATCTATTGTAATGAGTATCTGAGTAGCAAGCATCCAAATAGTAGGGGAAAAAGATCGTCATTCATCAATGAGGATGGGCCTACCATTACTCTCACCTCCAACAAGAGCTTTACCAAGACTCTATGTTTGGGTTTTTTTGAGCCTAAGAGACATATATTCCTTGATATTAAATCCTTAAGGCCTTATTTCTCACATGCCTTTTGCTTCCAAACTTCATGGAAAACATTAGAACCTCCTTGATAAAGGATCCCACCTACCTAGCTGTTTGGTTGGTGCTTGGAGGTTTCTGGTTGGAAATTTGTAACAAGAGGTAGGGGAACTACCACCAAGAAGACTATTTTTGGTGGCCTAACCTATCTAAGATAAAGCTAGACCCCTTGACTAAGTCAATTATAAGGCAAACTAGAGCCTTGCATGGTGCTCATTTGTTCAAATGCAACCAATTGTGGGATCCTTAAGGAGGCTTGACATGCTATATAATTCAAGAGCTTGGCAAGCCTCCTTTAAGTATTGTTATGTTAAAGAGTGTGCACTACAAATGCTATCTTTGGGTCTTTTTTTTCACCCTTGCTTATTGCCATCTCATGACAAGGATGAAGAGATTACACATCTATATGCTTGCTTTGGGGGGGAGCAATTTTTTAAAGGAATCCTTTAGAGGTTGATGTACTAAAATGTTTAATTTCACCACAATTTTGTTTCATCTCAAGCACCAACTCTTTGCAAAAAGTGCACTCTATGTCCTTACCATTCACAAGTACCTAGCTAGTTTCTTCTATGTGGAGACACAATTGCTAATGCAAGAGGTCTTTGGACTCACAATTAATGTAGGCATGTCCCATTCTCAAGGTGTTTAGTCAAACCTATTTAGACTTGTAGCTACCTCAATGCATGACTTCCTATCTATTGAACGTTTAAGAGATGTCTCTTGGGTGATATCTTTGTTAGCACTGGCTCTCTTAGAGACAGTGCTTAAGGATTCGGTTGGCCTAGTTTTATCACTATTCATTGTTTTGGGGATTTTTTTAAAAATTCCCAAACTCCATTTTTAGGTGAGTGGGGTTTATTATTTGCACGCATGCGATAACTATGTGGAGTAAGCTTTTGAGATCTGTTGTGCAAAAATACTAAGAGAGGTGCATTTCCAGACCGCCATTTCACAACGTCGAGCCAAGAACCTCTGTGTGCAATCGGGCCTCTGACTACATAGATGAAGAAGCAAAGAAAGTGCATTACGAGACTCTCATAGAGCATATTATTGCTGCATATCTATCGTTTTTGCTGACATTCACGATCCCATTCTTTCTCAACATAGCTTGCGCGGTCTTGAAGATTTCTCATTTCCCAAAATGCATGTGGGAACCACTACCTAGTATAGTGGTAAAGCAAGTGCTTTTAGATGCAAAAGAGAAAGCAAACAATTTTTTATAGAGTGTTGGTAATTTTTGTAGTAGATCTCAATATATGGCAATTTGAAACACACCACTTAATTATTATTTTTATGCAAGGAAGCCTATGGTTTTCTCAACCCTCATGAAGCCACTTAGCAGCTTCACCTTCAAACTAGGATGCTTGTTGGCCAGCTCAGATGTAAACATGTGCTCTATTCCTTTGATTAGATTTTTTATGTGCACAATAATTGACATGATAAATATAATCTATTTTCTAATATTCAAACATTGTTTTTTTTTAACAAATTGTAGCATAGGTAAAAGGTTGTGGTATGTGTACCTTTTGAAGATTATATTCATCCAAAGTATGATGTTTGTTTCAGGTTTGCAAACTCTAGCAAGAACAAACAAGAACAAAAAATATTAGAGGTTTGGCACAGAATGCTAAAGTAATGTAAAGGTGTAAAAGAAGAAGGTGCTCATTAGAATGTGTGTACAAGGATAGGGAAGAGAGGGGAAACGAAAAAAGAAAGAAAATCCATACATAGAAGATGGCGAAGAGCTGGCATAACTCCCTTTGTGAATTTATAATCATAGGGGCCTTTCCCCCATTTTGAAAAAGATTGCCACCAGTGTTGGAGGTGTAGCACATGAGAGAGCACATCCAATGTTGGATGTGTAGTGCAAAATTAAAACAATCTTGCAATATCATACTTATGTGGAGTGTCAAATGCATGTCTTTGGTTGCCAAGTTTGCTCTACTTAGTTGAGGCTATTGGATTGATAGTACCTGCAAATTAATAAAGATGATTGAACATTAATGCTTGAAAAGGCAATCAAACTTGCTAATATGTTATACCAATGAAAAGTTAAAAAAGTACAACATGATAATGCTTGAAATTTTTATTAAAGAAATGTGTGTTAATGGAGACAAGTCCTAGTGAGAAGGTAGGAAAGCTCTAAAGGTCCACAAAACAGGGGGCAATCCATCAAATTCACTATTCAGAATATAGTTTATAGATGATGTTTGGACCTGGCGGCAGAGAAATGATACCTCGCATTCAGATTCTAAACTCGGTCTTTAAAGTTTGTGATCCACAAACATATTAAATTTACTAGTCTTGACTCTTGACTCTGAGTCCATCACTAGTCACTGGAGGGTTTCAAAGCATGTACTAACAACCATAAGAGGCATAGGGAGTCTCGGGATACAATCATGGGCCACACAATTTTTGTAGCATCACTCAACACCTATGATGAATCCTTTGTAATTTCTTTCAGATGGCATAGCGTCACAAGTTTTCCCCTATTAGATCAAGGTCAATACTTTGCTCTCAATCACTAGTTTTGGCAAAACCTCACTATTATCAGATTAGGGTCAGCAATTTGCTCAATCATTGGTTTCATGTTTGGCACTGTCCAAAGAGGCCCCTAAAAGCAAAGATTTTATAACCAAATAGCCTATAGGTTAAGGATGCCATGTGCTCCATGGAGTTGGTCGACAGGATTTCATATGAATCTTTGTAAGTTACGTTCCTCAATTACAACACCTTGGTGCAATAGTGCTTTGTGGACGTGTACATCTTTTTCAATGAGATAAGCAATTGTCAAGATGAATGAATGATTAATTTGCAACACGTGTGATGGAAGCCCGTGTATAGGAAAGTTCGAATGATTTGCAAACTCCGTGTGAGATGGCGTAGATGGGCCTGAGGCATTGAAGGAGCCGTGAGCAAGAGTCTTATTAATGTCACCTGTGTGTGCTAAGTCGTTGTAGGAGTTAGGTGGTCACTCAGAGGAAAAAACTCACTCTCTCTCTCAAACCTACGAGAGAAGACCTCTTGAACCTTACAGAACTCAAAAAACCTTTGAAACTACCTTTCAAAACTCATCAAATGTACCTCATAAAAAACATGTTCACTCAAAAGAGTATAATTTGAGCTCCAGGAAATGGAATCTTGATATTTCTGATCCAAGACAGGGAGGAAAAGGAGCTCTACGATGAGAGCTAGATATAAAACTCTCAACAAATGGAATGTCACAAGGAATCTCTCTCTTTGAAATTCCTCTCAAATGGACAAAAATTCCTCTCAAATGGACAGTGTTTTCTTTCAATGAATGGAATTTCTCTCAACGGAAGAGAACACTCAAGAACTCTCAATTACTCTCTCACACTTTCACAAGAAAGATGGCACCTCAGCGAAAGGCAGAACCATGCTCTAATACCATGACAAAATATGAAGAGGGGAAAAAAGAAGAGTGGAGATGAGGAGAAAGGGCACAACAAGAGAGCACACCACAAATGACTAACTGTACTCTAGATTTAGTTGAAAAAATAGAATATATACAAATCCATTTAGGGTTAGGGTTAGGGTTAGGGTTAAGGTTAGGGTTAGGATTAGGATTAGGGCTAGGGTTAGAGTTAGGGTTAGGGCATCTAACCCTTTCCTTTATAGCACTCTATTGGATTAGTGCTATGCACATATGATCACATGATGGTGCTATGCACACATGATCACATGATGTTGAGCATGAACTCTCAACACCGTGATGACATGATTTTTCTCCTCAAAAATGGCATTTTGCTCTACCATGTGTGGGATCATGAATTATTGATGAATGCTTGCTACATAGCAAAAAATGCACCATTACTAGGATATCCTAAAAACAAAGAGATTGGTCGATGACAATGGTGATAGAGACACTTGTAAAAGATTCAATATATGATTGCCACTAAGCCTAGTGCATACAAGATCAACAGAAGAACTAAGGAGGCTCAAAGCATAGAAAATGTTTTTCTCTATTCAACAATACAAGATAGGCTTCTTATATAGAGAGACCCTTTAGAATAGTCAACACATGTGGGATCCTCTCATCCGCATTTCTCCTTGTGGATATCCTTGATCCACATCTCCACATCATGTAGTCCACATCCTAGGGTGGCTACTTTAATTCTTTCCTATACCATACCTTAGCCTCTAATATGTACTCATGGCACTATATCTCAACACCTCCCCTTCATGCCATGATCCTTTGGCTATACTGCAAGGTGGTCAGATGTGAGTTACAAGATCAAATCCTCCCCTGGGTGCTTACATGGCTCCTCTCATTTTCTGTGCAATGTTGTTTTGTAGGTGGGGCATCTAATTGTTGAAGGTTACTACAATTCCTTTCTTATTCTTTTCTACCAATTTCCAAAAAAGTTATTCTACCAATTTTGCCCAAAAAGTTGTTCTACCAATTGCCAAAAAAGTTATTCTATCAATTGTCAAAAAAGCTATTCTGCCAAAAGAGCTATTTTGCAAAAATATATACTACCAAAACTACCAAAAAAGCTATTCCATTAAAATGGGATTTATGCTAGCCAAACGGGCTTTATGCCTACCAAACAGGCTTTATGCCTATTGGTTAAAAGATTGTTTTCCAAAAAAAGGAAAGTTGCCATTAGTTCCATCAAGAAAGTAGTATATATTGCCAAAAAGCTGTTCTCTTAAAAAAAGATTGTTTTGGCAAAAAAGTTATTCTACCAAAAAAACTATTCTGCCAAAAAAGCTATTTCACAAAACTATATACTACCAAAAAAGCTATTGTGCCAAAAGGGTCTATTGGGAAAGTTATCTTGTAAACTTACATATTGATAATGTGTGGCAGTCATCTCATCCAACCCACAGTTCTAGATATTAGCTATTGTTTATTCTCATTCTTTACATGTTTTCTATCATTCTTTTTACCGAGAAAGCTTCTTCTTGTAGACTTCATCCAAATAGTGAATTTTTTATCTTCTATTTTAAATGTATTTTTTCATGCGTGTAGAAAGTCAAAGAAACCTATGTTACTGGCACGTGCAAGGTATTCATTCCTCAAATTGCAATACGAATATGACTATTGATATTCAGGTAGTATGCTAGTGTCCTATCTATTTTGCAAGACTTCTTTGCAATCCAATGGGACTCTAATATTATCGATGTTGCTTCATTCTAAATTCTTACAACATTTCTTTCTTTTGATGCATATTCTCGATGCGAAGTAAGATTTGAAATCAATAGTAGAGATGCCAAGGGGGATGCAACATCCCAAGATGACATTTCATACGGTTGTAGTCCTTGACACAATATTATTTAGGTTTTAACCAAGGATGAGTTGTGAGCTCTTGTGAGCATAGTCTTATTCATGTATTCATTGGGCTTCAATTCCCAAAAGGTGCAAATCTTTGCACATCACCAAGGCAATAATTAAACACTATCCCTGACATTTCCAGGGAGGATCGGGTCCCAATAGACCTTGTGTTGTGTCTCATGTTCATATTTCTTTTTGTTCTTTTTTTTTCCCTTTATGAAAATTTCATATAAATGGTAGGATCCAAGTTCCATTTTAAGGTAGTAGTTATGTGCTCCATTACAAAAAAAAAGGAACTTTAAAATATAGCAAGTGAGCAATGATGTGGAAGAGGAGAGCACACACACAAAGGGATAGGAGACACCCAAAGGTGGTGGAGCAAAAGCTACTCCAGCTTATTCCTCTATCATATATATATGAGTATACATGGGCACTGTACAAGTGGGTGGGCACACTGCCCTTTACCCCAACAACCTCCCACTTAAAGGCAGTGTGCCTTTAAGGGAGTATAGTACACATATAATACAATCAGCCATAGGCTGAAAAACAAGATGACCACACCATCATCCTATGCCCATCGGCACTTTACAATGTGCAAAGTGCATAGAGGATAAGCTGCTAGCAGACATCAGGTTTGCAGGAAAATGACAAGCTGTAGATGCCTATCAACCAAGATCTCATGCCAGATCTCACTGGGAGAGTGAACTCTCACCACCACGTGCTCTTGTGCTAATTCCATAGCACCCGAACTATCACTGTGCAAAGAAAATGTCTCTGTACCACCTGTGACCATAAGCACATAACCTACAATAGACCTCTGCTGGTCTACCCAACCTGCATCACCTGCATGCTGCTCCTGGAAGCATAAGGACCTGATGTCCACAACCGCTTCCCTACTGCCAAAATCTACCATAATCATGCTACCAACTCCCACTGCAACGGAAGCAAGAACTGGAAGTGTAGCACCAATGGCAAACATGTGAGAACCAAGTCTCAACACAGTCATGGATGCATGAAGTACTATGGCTGCCATATCAACCATAACTTGCTGCTCAACTGATCTGTGATCGTCAAACCTACAGTGTTTCAAGTATGAAGCCAATACAGGCAATGGAGTACTCAGTAACTTCCCCCTCTCCATACTGAAACAACCAAGTATCTGACAAACATCATCAAGACCATGCAGCTCCCACTGCAAAGCATCCCTGTCCATAAGGAACCATATGACAAGTAACCTCAGAAGGATAGCAACCTCCTGAATACTGAGACCATAACCTGTCTCACTGCGCATCACATCCTGAGTTCTCATAACGGTATCAAACCTATGAAGCCAAGCTCGAGGGGATTGCTTCTGGCCATGGAGGCACTTACGAAGCAAACACATCAATGATTTCTGCCCATGCGCAATATGACCCGAGTCAATAACTGCAGAAACCACATCTGTCCTAGCATAACCAGCCAATGGATCATACCGGGCATCATTAGCCAAGGTATCCTCCTCACCATGCATAGCCTCATCCTCATCTGCAAGAGGCACACTGCATCCTGGGAGTAAACTGTAACTGTCCATAGAAGATGCATCAACAATCTCCATAGGAGTATAAACCTGTGGAATACTAGAGACATCTGACCGTCTCTGACCAAAATCAGGAAGTAATCGTGGCTGTCCCAACTTTATAACCTGCTCACCGTGGGAAAAACCTCCCACTCCAAGGGATATGGGCTATCCCTGCATAGAATTCGGAGGTATCAGTGCACTTACACCCTCCTGGAATACCACTCTCCTGCTATCCACAGTCCTGGGCTATCTAAACATAGCATCCTCTCTGAAATAGACATTATGGCTGTGTATCAACTCTCTAGTTGAAGAATCCCATAACCTGTAGTCCTTACTGGACTATCCAAGGAAGATACACCTCCTCGATCGGGAACCATGAGCATAAGCCTCGCAGCCAAACACACGTAAATGCTCATAACATGGTGTCGTGCCTGTCAAGAAGTCAAATGGCACTCTACCATTCAGAGATCTCCTGGGTGACCTGTTAAGCAAGTATGCAGCTGTCTTACATGCCTCAGCCCAATAGCATTCGGTAAGACCTGCATACCGTAGCATGCTACCCATCCTGTCCAATAGAATCCGATTTATGCCTTCTGCTAAGGCATCGTGAGCAGAAAGATGAGGAGTGGTCAACACCCTCCTGATACCAAGTGTGTCACATAGATGCTGAAATCTAGAAGAGGTAAACTCTGCATCACCATCAGTCATCAAGCTCAATAGCTTCTTTCCTGACTGATTTTCAGCATTACCTAAGAAGCGCTGAAATGTATCATATACATCATGCTTCTGCCGAATCGGATATACCCATATGTACTTTGTAGCAACATCAATAAATGTCACAAAGTAAGAGGCGCCACCCAGTGAAATGGTAGGCATAGGCCCACAAACTGCACTATGAACCAACTGCAATGGCTCAAGATACCTCTCACTGATTGTCTTCCTCACAAAGGAGGATCCTGACTGCTGACCATCATCACAATCATGACATAAAATTTGAGAGACATCCATAACAGGAATGTATCTCAATGTTGTAAGGGCTTCCATACCTACAGTAGACATATGTCCAAGTCTGGCATACCATAAACTAGCTGATGGCTGCTTACTAATCATAAGCATCTTATCCTGGACACCTGATACATGCAATGCATAAGAGAATCCAACCCGTGATCCCCTAGCCATAACCAGATTGCCTCTAGCAATCTTCCATGCATGATCACCCAAAGAGACATGATAACCTACCTCAACCAACTGTCCAGTACTGATCTTGCTCGTAGCAAGTCCTGGTATATGTCTAACCCTTTGTAGAACAAGAATAGAGCCACTAGGCATAACAAGGTGGATATCCCCATAACCATAGACATCCATAGAATGATCAATGCCCATCAAACCACTCTCCACAATGCATTCCTGATATGCACTGAACCATGACCTATGAGGGGTCATATGACATGAAGCACATGGATCTAACATCCAATCACCGAGAATGGGTACATCAATGGCCAAGAAGGAGGTGTCAGACATAGACAAAAGAATGCCTTCATCACTGCTACTATCAGTGGAAACCCTAGCATCCACGCCTTGAAGCTCAACATGCTTCTTCTCCTTCTTCCTGTCATTCTTAACCTTGCTCTTCTTCTTGTATTTTCTCAGCCATTTCCAGCAATATTTTTTCATGTGGCCATACTTTCCACAATAGAAACATCTAACACAAGTCCGAGAGCTAGTCTTACTCTTGGAATTCCCCCTTGAACATGACCTGTTTCTACCAATTGATCGACCTTTGGAGTGCATATCAAGGCTGTATTTCAGCCCATCATGCTGTAACATAACACTATCATGGTCATACATCCGGCATATACGAGTATAGAACTCATATGCATGGTAGTCTACACCCTGTACACCATCCTGTACCTGCAAGTAGACTGACTTCGAGAGTGATGATTGAATGATAGAGCATGCTTGCTCATCCATGTCATCCCAATCACTCTGTTTAATGCTATTAGGCTTGATACCTTTGCATTGAATGGGCTTATGCTGCCTCTTCTACACTAACACATCATAAATCTGCTCTTTCCAATACTGAAAGTTTGATCCATCCAACCTCTCAATATGAAAGAGGGCACTACCAGCTGTAGATGCCATATCTGTGGCACAATAGCTCACAACCAAAGAGCAGTATAGTGCAATAGGCAACCCAAATGACCAAAAAATATAGTGTTGTCCAGACCAATCAGGTTTCCAAATAAACTAGCTGATCCAATGCTCAAAAGCACTCAGCCATAAAGAGGCATAAACAAGAATATATGCAGCCCAGTAACCTGCCAATGCCTAGCAATCCAAGTAAGAAATGCACTGAACCAAATGAGCAATGCCTGCTCAACCAATGGCAATAGGAGCCCAGCTCAACTATCCATAAACATCAGTGCGGCATCCACCAATGCAAATCCATAATGCATCGAAATGGCATTTACTGCATCACCAATGCATCACCTCAAGTGTGCAATCCTTTGGCAACAAAATCAAGCATTCACCACTTGCCAAATGTGCCAAAGTGACTTACGAAAATGCCAATAATGCCCTTGGACTGAAGTGAGATCCCAATCACTTTCTATAATTTACTGTGAGTTCCCAATTCACTGTTGTGCAAGAGAAATTCCTACAACAATACCTCACAGCCACTTTGGGCAAAATAACACGCTGTCCCTGTTTTTGAACAGCGATATCTTTTCACTGAAAGACTGGATGCCAAAGCTGTAAACAGCAAAGTTGTAGCTGGTAGAAAGATCTACAACTTATCAGTTGACCTCAAGAGCCAAATCCTTGTGGATTCTCAGATATTCTCACCTGAAAAACAGCTTCCTGCACATTGGTCACAAATAGACAGTAGACTGCAACTTTTTGTGGTTTTGCAGAGGCTGTAACTCCTGCAGCTTATACCGGATCAACTTAATTCCAAAAGCAAAGTTGTAGTATATTCTGTGAACTACAACTTTCCAGTTCGGCACAAAGTGCAATTCCACACCAGGAAAGAGATATTCAGTCCTGAAAATGACTGTTTTGTCATAAAAACAGCAACAGCAGCTTCCTTGAATGTTTGCTGCCCTTTACAGCACTCATCTGCTCCGGCAAAAAAACAGCCCCAAAAATGATCAAAATACATGCAGCAGATCACCCCGTATGTCAACTGCAACACCAGCAAAATGGCAAGTACAATGCCCAACCAAATCAGCCCCAAGAATGCTCACAGATCAGCAATAAAATAGGCCAAAAGCACTGGCAAAACAGCCCCGAAATGTGCTCCAAACAATGCTAATCTGACAGGATCTCAATACATCACCGTACCACCATATGTATCCAACATAGGCAAATAACCATGCATCCAACGAACTGTCAATGCATCTCAACCAGGCATGTACCGCTGTCAAAGCATGTGTCAATGCCACTGCCAAAGTGATGTACAGATCGAAAGCTCCTTGTGCAAGACTGCAAAATGGCATATGACCAGTCCCGCAAAGTGCCCAAGCAACAGCCTCAAATCAGCCTATCCACAGCTAATGTCCACAAGGCGTACTTCTACAAAATGTCCAGTGCAAGTCGTGGGAGGGGGCCGGAAAACAACAGTCTCCATATTCGACATTGTGGTCGGAGATATCGTAGAGCTCCGTATCGGCGATCGAATCCCCGCTGATGGATTGTTAGTCGCAGACGCCAATGCCCAAGATCTCCCTCTACAACTTTGTGTTCAAAGAGGCTTCATAGCCTGTGCCGGCCACGAGCCCATTCAAACTATAGGCTAGCCTACTTCGTTGCAATAAATAGCAGCGTGGCGATTGCTCCACCAACCGTGACTTTTTCTACTAACGCCTTGTTGCAATGAATAGCAGCGCGGCGATTGCTCCACCAACCGTGACTTTTTCTAATAGCCATAGTCCACCGCCATAGTCCAGCGCTCAACGTAATGCTCTTGCAGCCCGACAGCACGGTAGAAGTTCGACACAACAACCTTTAGCTCGTAGCTAGAAGGACCGCGCCTTCAACGCCAGAACATAGCAGCCTACTCCCGATGGACTCCATTACTCCAGCCTCTCCCCAGCATACATAGTACCTCTACGGCTCCATCGACACCCACAACTCATAGCTACGACTCACAGCCACGAGCACCACTTCGCTCACAAGGCCAGCCAGCTGCAACACTAGCAACCTCCAACAAACTGCCAACGTCACGCGGCTCTCCACACGCCTTCAACGACCAGTGCCCGGCAACTTCATCTATGTACATGCTCACCGACTGGGCTCTTCGTAGATCGAATGCCATGGGCTCTGAAACCAGTTGTGGAAGAGGAGAGCACACACACAAAGGGATAGGAGACACCCAAAAGTGGTGGAGCAAAAGCTACTCCAGCTTATTCCTCTATCATATATATATGAGTATACATGGGCACTGTACAAGTGGGTGGGCACACTGCCCTTTACCCCAACATAATGAATGGATTAATAAAGGCATATCAAGGACTCTGAAATATAGAGTGCTACCAGTGATAATAAGCATGTCTCTCAAGGTTAGTTAGAGGCTACCCGCTTTGAAGTAACCTTGAATTTTTTGCACTCATTCCAATTTTGCAAAGCCGAAATTAGGGAATTCTTGTAATTTTGCTATTTTTTATAGCACGTAGACAAGTGGCAGGGTGGTTTGAAGACTTATGGCTTTTTACACATGGGACAATTAAGTGTGTTGAATGCTTTTGTAGAGTAGTGGTTGACGGCGTGTTTATTAGAACTAACACTTGTGTAGGTTACCAATGCAAGGATTCGAACGCTTTCATGGATTGGAATGGCTGTCATCATGATTTAATTCTTCTTCTACTACATTTCCTCCTTGTAGATTTTATGAGCAAGTTGCAGACCATGGATGGTTATGGCGATTCGATTTGTGTTCTACTAAGTAAGTTGTTTGGAGGTTTTGCGGACAATAAATAGTTGCAAACAAATTGGAGGGGATTCGGCACAATTTTGTCTTCTTGGATTGAATCCTGTGTGCATGTCATGTGCACAGGTACTAGTTCTTGTGTTATCCATTACACTTGTTTTTGTAGAAATGTTGCATGATCGAGCTCCTTGGAAGAAGAACGAGCTCTTACATTTACTATAGCTTGACAAATTCCTTGAACATAGGTGTCAATAACTTTAGCAGCTTCATTAGTATGGGTACTCCATGTTAAAAAAATCTTCTGTCGAGACAATCTAAGAGTCTCTTTGCCTTTTACTTTTTAGTGCAAAGTTGTATAAGGATCCTATCTTAGATTGCTGTCATAATCTATTTCTGTTTTCAAGAAATGATATTTATGCAAAAGTTCTAATTTGTGTGCAACACTTCAGGTAGTGTCCCTGTGAATTTTGCTTGCTCTTTCATGTGAAGAGAAGTCCATCTCCCCCTCATGCTAGCTCAACTCCCTTGGTGATTGCTTGTGCAAGTAGACCCCCAAAGGAAATTTTATTGAAAAGTTCCTCAATAAGGAAAACTCCAAGGCACTGGTTGAAGAACTCCTTCCAAGGTGTTGCTGCAGAGGCTTATGCACAAGGTATAAACAAGTCCTTTTCTTTATTTTTTATTCATGTTAACAAGTAGGTAACAAGTATGATGGAATGTAATGTTCAGTCCTTCTTTGATTCCCCAGAATCATCATCTTGAGGGAAGGCCTACTTCATGATGTTGATCTTGAGGGAAGGTGTTGAAAGATCACGCTCAACATCATGTGATCATATACTGATTTCTACTTAAAAGAGGATTTTGGCTATCAAGTTGACCAAGTAAATCAGGATTCTTGGTACATCATCTCATATGACAAATCATCAAGAATGGTTCACAGAGATGAAACCATTAGAAGGTCAAAATAATGTCATCTCCATAGAATCATCATCTTGAGGAAAGGCCTACTTCATGATGTTGATCTTGTGTTGAGAGATCACGCTCAACATCATGTGATCCTATACTGATTTCTATTCAAAAGAGAATTTCGGCTATCAAGTTGACCAAGCATATCAGTATCCTTGGTACATCGACCGTGGTGCATCATCTCATATGACAAATCATCAGAAATGGTTCATAGAGATGAAACCATTAGAAGGTCAAAAGATTGTCATCTCCACAATAGATAATACACCAAATCGAGTTCAAGGGACAGGCATTATCCCCATGAACAATTTCACTGGTATGAAAGAATTGGTGAAAGATGTCCTCGATGTTCCAAAGCTCAGCAAGAACCTCTTGTCTAATAGGTCAAATGATGGAACACAACTATCGAGTCATCTTCAACAAAGATGAATGCACTATCACAGAAAAATCTAGAAGATTGCAGCCAGTAGAAAAAGGTGTCAAGAAAGGACGTTTGTATAGAATGCTAGCTATAGTACTAGATATGCATGCCATGTCAGCTCAGCCACAACAGATGCCACTATCCACAAAATGGCACAAGATATATGGACATGTCAATTTCAACAGCTTGCTAGATCTCAGGAATCAAAATATGGCAATCGAGATTCCAAAGTTACAGTTTCTTGGAAAAGTTTGTGAAGCATGCTACTTTGGCAAACAAAAGCGAACCAACTGAAGCATCTTCCGAATTAGTATTAGGCAGAAGTGATAGCCACTGCAAACTACTTGCTTAATCAACTTCCTACCAAACCGATTCAGGGTATGACACCTTATGAAGAATTCACTGGACACAAGTCACACATTGGGCATCTCTGCATATTTGGTTGCATAGCATATGCCCACATACATGATGATCATCGTAGGAAATTGGATGCGAAGTCATGCAAATGCATCATGGTTGGCTACAGTGAAGAAAGCAAAGCATACAAGTTGTATAATCCCATCAACCCCCGCAAGGTCATTATCTCCAGAGATGTAATCTTTGATGAGGAATTAGAATGGAAAACCTCAAATACACAGGAGATAGACTCACAGATTACTTAGTCAGCTACATAAATGATTGATGAAGAAGAGCGAGAATTGCCAGAAACACCCCAAGTAGAGCCACAACAACTTAGATGGTCTACTAGGGAAATCAGACCTCCAGCCAGATTGACATATGCTCAGAAAGGCAAAACAAACCACCAACAACTATGCTCTTATGACTACCATCATGGCTACAGAAGAGCCAGTGTACTTCGAAGATGCAGTAGACCTCTAGCCAGATTGACATATGTTCAGAAAGGCAAAACAATTCAGATTGAAACCACCAACTATGCTCTTATGACTACCATCATGGCTACAAAAGAGACAATGTACTTCGAAGATGCAATAGACAAGCCAAAATGGCAAACTACTATGAATGAAGAAATGGATGCTTTGTATAAGAATAATACTTGGAAATTTTGTGACCTTCCACCAAGAAAGAAGGCCACAGCAAACAAATGGGTATACAAAGTGAAGTACAATCCAGATGGAAGTATTCAAAGATACAAAGCCAGACTAGTTGCAAAAGGATTTGCACAACAATATGGTCAAGATTATGATGAGACTTATGCTCCAGTAGCAAAGATGGATTCCATACGATTCTTGATATCACTAGCGACACTCAACTGATGGAATGTGTACCAGCTCTATGTGGTTATCTAGACAAGGACTTAAGTCTACATGCAACAACCAATAGGTTATGTTGAACCAGGAAAAGAGAATCAGGTTTGCCATCTTAAGAAAACTGTCTACTACTTAAATCAAGCACCCAAAAATTGGTACAATAGAATCGACAAGTCTTTTTTAGATCTGGGATACGTGAAATCCAATGCAGATCATACTCTCTACTACAAAGTTCTAGGGGAAGACATTACTATTGCACTTTTGTACGTAGACGATTTGATTGTAACCAAAAGCAAGGATAGCTTCATCAAAAAGCTAAAACAAGACTTATCCTGCAAAGTTTGACATGAAAGATCTTGGACTTATGCACTATTGTCTTGAAATTGAGTTCTGGAGAGAATGGAACAGAGCTTGAAACTTACAAAAGATTCAAAAAAGCCTATAGTAAATGGCAGGTACTACAGGCAGCTCATCGGATCTCTTATATATCTAACTATCACACAGCCAGATATTTGTTATGCAGTAAGTCCACTTGCACAAGTTATGACAAATCCATAATAGTCTCACTAGAATGTAGCCAAAAGAGTCTTAAGATATATCAGAGGTACAAGACAGTTTGGAATAGAATACAAAGGAAGTCATCCAAGGTTGCATGGATACTGTGATAGTGACTATGTTGGAGATCATGAGACCAGGAGATCCACATAGGGATATGCATTTTTCCTTGGTCAAGGTGCTATATCATGGTTATCAAACAACAACCAACTATTTCTTTGTCTTCTACTAAAGTAGAATATAGAGCACTCACTACAGGTGCATGTGAGGCTATATGGCTTAGAAGACTATTGTCAGAAACTGATTACTTCGATGAGTCAAAGCCAACAACAATATACTGTGATAATCAATCGGCTCAAGCACTGGCCAAGAATCCAATATATCACTGCAGGACAAAGCACATTGATATCAGAGAGCACTTCATCAGAGAAAGAGTGTTACTTGGTGACATCACACTGTAGCATTGTGATAGCAAAGAGAATGTTGCAGACATCTTTACTAAACCACTTGGTAAAGAGCTTTTCAAGAAACACCAACAAGCTCTTGGTTTGACACAGAGGAAGGACATTCCCATTAAAGGGGTGTAATGGAATGTAATGTTCAGTCCTTCTTTGATTCCCCAGAATCATCATCTTGAGGGAAGGCCTACTTCATGATGTTGATCTTGGGGGAAGGTGTTGAGAGATCACGCTCAACATCATGTGATCATATGTGAATAGCACTAACACTTATAGAGTGCTATAAAGGAAAGGGTTAGATGCCCTAACCCTAACCCTGAATGGGTTTGTATATATTCTACATTTTCAACTAATCTAGCTGTGCCCTCTCTCCTCATCTCCACTCTTCTCCTCTCCCCTCTTCATATTTTGTCAAAGTATTGGATGTTGACTAGATGACTTTATGTTTTCCCTTCAATGAAGAAGCTCCTACGTAAAAATACAGAGTACGTTAACTTTAGATGTAAAATTAGTGCTTGTGTTGAATGTACAAGTAAACATAAGCACGTGACACTATTCATGGAGAAGTCTACCCCCACAAAAAATGGTGTGGCTAATTTATTAACATTGACTCTGATCGAATATTTTTTATGAGCTTTTATCTTTGCTTATGTCACTTTGGGATTGATCATGAAACTATGATATGAATATTTTACTCTTATTGACAACAATTTCAAAGTTAGTAGTTGCATTGTCATTATGTTAAAAAGTACTTTTCCTTGTGCAATTTTTATACATTTCTTTCAAGTTTGTTTGTAGAAGGTTTAACAACATTTATATAGAAATGAGCAATACAAGTGCTTTATAAATTTTTAATGTCAAGTTCATTCCAACCAAGGAGAACTTTGTAGGGGGGGGGGGGAAATTCCTTAGTACTTCTAAGCATAACTCAACTATCGGAGTGAGCACCACATCGATTTGTCTTTGAAGGGAGGTTACTTGCCAAGTATGGCACATATAAGGTTCCAAATGCCAAATATCCTACATATTTGAAAGGAGACTTAACCAACAAGTTTTGCACTTGCACTATGGCATTGCTCATTCCTTCTAGATTCTCTCTATTAGTTGATCCAACTACATGCATCATTAGAGGCAAACCTTTTGAAGGAAACCTTTGAATTCCTCATGACCACTCCCTTTGCACTTATGTACCTTGGGCTACTATTATCATGAACCACAACAATGAATCTGTATCTCAAGTCATGTGCACAATTGCTATTGTGATCATAAAGGTTGCAATCGAGGAGGGCATGGTAGATCAAATCATCATTGTGGATCGTCCACGCACTGAGGGTAGAGCTGCAGCAGTAAGTCCACTTAACCATTTTTTACTTGCTTTGCTTTACTTAAGCGACAAGCTTCCACTCTAACTTCACCTTTTTTTTCCTACTCATAGCTTTCCTTTGTAAATGAACAAAAACCCACTCTCACTCAATTGGTTCAAGAATTCAATGAAGAGGGTGTGGTTATGTATGTGTTGAAGAATGTGTCATTCTTGAAAGCCAAAGGCACAATTTGTATCTTTGACTTCACAATATTGGCTGAGGTTCCTGATGGGTCAATGAAAGATCACTTGCAGATTGCTTTCATGAGCCAAGTCTCACGCTTAGACTATGGGACCTAAGTAAGTTTCTTCCCTTTCAATTTGTCGTAGCCTTTTTTGGGTATACATATTCTAACAAGAAAACGTGTGATGTGGTGTAGGTCTTTGGCATTCTATACTTCATTAACGTCAATGCAGATTTGATTGAGCATGAATGCAAGTCTTGCGGTGGCTTGCGTGTGAGCCGAGATCCTACTCACCCTTATTGCTTCTCTTGCAAGAGTGCACAAACTATTGTGCAAATTCCTTATTTAACAGCTGATATTGTGAAGGGGCGATCTAGTGCCAGTGCATATTAGGGGACCTTATGTTGATATTGTACTCCGCTTAGGGTTTCCATTTCTTCAACTATATGAAGAAGACCTTATGGTAGCACGTAGCAAACTCAAAAAAACTAAACCTAGTGGAAGCTTCACTGTTAATAGCTCAACATTTGTTATTGCATTTGAGTCCAATGCTTGATGTACATCTTTGAACTCATAACATGTTCTTCCCTACTTTCATGTTTTGCATGTGTAACTTTTGAAAATTACACAATTGCTTTCTTCCATTGTCTTCACTCTTAGTCATCATTACAAAATGAATTTATACCTGATTCTTCAAAGCAAGCAATTGGCAAAGAATAGCAACTTCATTGTTAAGAATCCAATGAACACAGATGCACTAATGTTCCTTCAAGAATTATTTCCAAGTTTCAGTTATGAGCAACTAGTAAGTATTGTGTTTGATCACATTATGTATCAATCTAAAGCAAGAAATACTCCATGGCACATATTGTCCACAAAGTCTAATGATCAATCGTCTTAAAGTATTCATGATGTGCAGACTTTACTGAATAATTCATCAGCCTCCTATGCATTGATTGTAGACATTCTTGAACGCTTCCATGGAATATTTGGAGTATCATTTACTTTGTTGCACTATAATGGACTGAAGCTTTCAAAAAAGGCTACAATAGAGAAAACTAGACAAAGTGCTTCACACACTTTACTCCTCAATGAATGATCTCTTACACAATTGTAAAAAGAAAATTTGTGTACAATGCATGGTCTCAAGAAGATCAAAATCTACTATAGAAAAGCTATTACAATCAAGCATAGGTTATTAAGACTTCACTCATCTTTAGACTTCTGCAAACTACAAGTTCCATCTAAAGAAGAACATTTTTGCAATGCTAAGGAAATTGGGGTCACCGTCTTTTTTTGTAACTACTGCAAAGAAGTCGTGGACACCACTAATAGATTTCCTCCAAAAGTTGAACCCTAAAATAGAATCAGAGAAACATCCAAATACAAGCATTGAAGCACATCAGTAGTAGTTGATCTGTTCAGATCCCATCACAACAACCCAATACTATGTTCATTGATTCCAAGCGTTGAAATATTTGCTCAAAAAAGATGCAAGCATATTGGGAAGGGTGAACAATTTCTTCTTCGTCAGACGGAGTTTCAAAATAGAGGGATTCAACATGATTTGGCCTTTTGTGGATTGAAAAGCCACCTACTTTTGGAATTTTAACAAATTCAAAAATCAAATCATTTGTCAACAAATACATTACTACTGACATTTCCATGTTCCCCTTGCAACACGTGAAATCCAAACACATAAACATCGCAAAACATGCTTTAAAAAAAGAAAGCATTATCGCTTTGGTTTTCCATGGCATTGTTGCTTCGGTTTTCCACGGCCTCCCATGACAAAGACGCAACTACTTCTCCCTTTGAAAGCTTCCTCCAACAATAATGTTCTAAAGAAGAACATGAAACACATCAATTTAAGAGTACATTGTCACTAGATTATAATTCATTCTTGCACAATCTACATTTCAGAAGATGAATACATATTAACTCTAGAAGCATCCATCTCACAACCAATGTTGTTTTTGAAAAAAACATCCAAAGGATATATTCACAAACAATTTCAATCCTACATTGTCAAAGTTGTGGGCAACAAACACAAATGTACAATTCATACTCAACCCCCATGGAGCTGCAACATATGCACATCATACATTACCAAAATAGACAAAGAAACCACAGAAGTAGTCAAAGTGGCCCTAGCACAAAGTGTAAGCTCTAATAGCCCACCAAATGAATGCATTCGGTAGGTTGGCAATGCAATACTCAATACTCAACACATAAGCTTGCAACAAGTAGTGTTTTTGGCACTCTCTTTGCCACTTACAAGCCCACAAGACAATTTACATACATTAACACAAACCTTCCCAAAGAACAAACCTTGCTACTGAAGCGTCAAGAACAACTGCAATGTCTACATCCAGAAAGCACTGACATTTTCTTTGACAACATCGTTGCTAAGTACTTAAAATGTAAAATGAATCTCCACTTCTTTGCCAATGACTACACAATTTTTGGAAAAAGGGCAAAAAAGACGAAGGCAAAAGTAGTGCGACTCAATAACTACAATCAGGTCACTAATCTAGAGAACTACTAGAGGGAGCAATCAGGTCACTAATCTAGAGAACTACTCAACACATAAGCTTGCAACAAGTAGTGTTTTTGGCACTCTCTTTGCCACTTACAAGCCCACAAGACAATTTACATACATTAACACAAACCTTCCCAAAGAACAAACCTTGCTACTGAAGCGTCAAGAACAACTGCAATGTCTACATCCAGAAAGCACTGACATTTTCTTTGACAACATCGTTGCTAAGTACTTAAAATGTAAAATGAATCTCCACTTCTTTGCCATTGACTACACAATTTTTGGAAAAAGGGCAAAAAAGACGAAGGCAAAAGTAGTGCGATTCAATAACTACAATCAGGACACTAATCTAGAGAACTACTAGAGGGAGCAATGCATACTCTTCTTACCATACCACAATGTCGAGCCAACATTGGACCAAAACACCGCTACATGGCATGACATGTACAATGACCATAAACAAATCATTGACACAAACAAGGAAAATTTATTCAAGCTCATTCCAAAAAAAAATACAAATTCCACAAGGACCTCAAATCCCTCAACATCCTTTAGCAATCATTCCACACATGAAAATGTCAATGCATATGACATTGTCATTAAAATGCAAAACCAAACAAGAAAAAATCAATTCCACAGTGCAACTTTACTAACATAGAAATTTCTACCAAACAAGGACTACTATAGCACATTTAGAAGGCTAAACATTGAATAACAACTAATTCTCAAGGACATGATGGTCAAAAAAAGAGTAAGTCCAACAAAGAAATTCCATCTTTCCTAACATGCAATGCTAGGACAGGCAAAACATTTACACTACTGGTTATAGTTCAAGCACTTCTAAGGCATGACTCCCACAAAGACACTTGCAATGCCAAAAGTACTCTTACTGGCTTACACAAGAAAAGAAACATTCAACATTGGTGGCACGATAATTCACTCAACTCTAAATTTATCACTAATGGCATCTCACTACATAAGTCTTTCTATGGAAAAACTACAAGAGCTATCGCAACTTTATAAAGAGCTGGAACTAGTTGTTTTCGATGAGGTCTCCTTGATAGGCCATAGCACATTAGTTGTCGCAAACATGTGCCTGCGAGAAATCAGACACAACCATCTCAAACCATTTGGAGGAGTTGATGTTCTCTTCTGCATTGCTTTGAGGAGATCCTCCTGATCTCAATCTGCCTGTCCATGGTGAAGTATGTGAACCACTGCTAGATGTGGAGATCTATGTCAAGCTAGACCAATAAAAGATTCATGGATTTTTATGGAGCAACCCACAAACACATCAATGATGTCATCCTTTTGGAAAGACAAAGTGTCCTTGTACGAACTTAACACTCCAATGTGGCAAACTAATAGCCAAAACAGTCATGTACACAATAAAATTAGAGTTGGGAAACACACATTAGAAGACATCTCTTACATAAATGAAAAATACCTCAAAAAACCTATGGAAAAACAAAATATTCCACATTTTGTGTACACTAAAGCTACAAAGGGTATTCACAACTAAGAAAATTTTGACTTAATCCAAGAGCCCCCACATATTCTTCAGGCAGTTGACAGGAAACACAAAACATGTAGCAAAACCATTACAATTTCAACCGACCCAAAAAACACAGCGGGATTGCACAAAGCACTACATTTAAAACCGGGGATGATAGTTGAAATATGTTCCGAAAATTTGGACATTCCCGATGGCTTGGTAAACAGTGCTGACGGCATCTTCAAACAATCTAACACAAGCACTGAACAACTTGTTGTTTGGGTGCTCTTTACCAACAAAGACATAGGAAAGCAATCACGCTTGAGGAACTCATTCCTTTACAACAACAACATTCCATCCACTTGGACTCCAATACAGCAAATTACAAGGGAATTCCAAATAGGTAAAAACGATTTAAACACCGTTTCACGACGCTAATTCCCTATACAGCCTGCTGCAGACAGCTAGAACAATTCATCACTTTGCAAGGAGATTACATTGCCTTCGACCCACTTGATTTATCAAATTGCATATACTAGCATACACAGCTATCTCATGTATCCACAACCCACAAAACCTATTCCTCATCAAGCCCCTTGAACCAAAGCACATCAAAGTAGACAACAATGTCCTCAAAGAAATTAAACGACTAAAGACCGAATGACAATGTCTCCTACATGAAATTAACTTCTCAACCCAACATTACAATCCCTCAACACACATGCACAAACATCACATCAAGAGGACATACTTCATGATGATAAGAGTCTCCTCAGTGCAACAATCCTATGTTTACAAGAACTGCATGACAACAGATCAAATACACTTTTCTTACCAAATTTCACATGCTTGAAAAAAATAATGGAGTCGGAACATCATGCTTCAAAGAAGAACTACAATTGCAAGAAGAAAAATACATCTACGACAAAGGATGTGAATGCTTACTGACGGCTCTCACAAATCATACGTCAACTAGAATAATGGTCATCAACATCTACAAATCACCTGCTGCGCAAACTACAACACTTCTTTCTTCGTTGGAAAGTCTTCTGCAAAACATTAACCCCACAACAACAACAACAATCATAGGACACTTCAACATCAATTACAGTTGTGCCAACTCAAGCACACGAAACAACTTTATGACTTTATGCAAAAGCACAAAATGAAGCAATTAATTAATCAACCAACGATAATATACGGCTCAACTATTGATTCAACAAACATCAACGAACAGGAACTAATTTCATTTATTGGTCCGACCATTCACTGGTTTACACAACCTTCACCATATCTCTAGGGCAAGCCTCATGAATGTAATTTACCTTGTTCAACTAAATGGATGTAGAAATTGTCCTTAAATTTCTTTTGAACAGAGCCTTAATTGACAAGGGTGCATGTATGTATGAAAGCACTTGGCTCCAACTTATGGGTTTTACGCGTCTTTAGACACTGTCGATTGTTTAGTAAGAAATATTAAAAAAGAAATGCTTTGAGGACTCGTAAGATCCATTAGGCTTTGCCAAGGTTCTATAGTTATTTGCATGCTCTCACACTGTGCAAAGCCATTGCCTTTTTAAAAAGAAAAACTATAATTTAAAACTGAAGGGTAAATCGGAGTTATTTTTTCTTAAAGGTCTTACGACTGATACCTGCAAAGTTTTGATGTCAACTTTATGGACTTTTTTTTTTTGCTTTATTTTTATAAACAGATCCAGTAGACGACAATCTCTTCACCGGCAGGTATAAAACCCGTTAGGCAGGCATAAAGCCCTTTCAATAGGACAACGAAATTTTATTAAACAGGTGAACCTGCTTTTTTGGCAAATGGCTTTATGGATAGCAATTTGTTTTTTCAGGCACGGCTTCAACAGTTAACAACAGGCGAATCGGCTTAAGCGCCTTCCTCGCAAACAAATATGCGAGACTTGGATGAGCGACTAGAAAGCTTGAAGTGACTTGAAGACTTGTAGATGGAGGAAGCCAAGGCAATCGTTCTAGGGAGGGCTCAAGCATGGAGGGAGAGTGGCGCTCCTGAATTGATTTATAGCCATGTTGGAGGGGGGTAAAAGACACACACAAGCTGAAAGTTAGAAAAGCCAACACGTGAGGTCGCGAGTTTGTTTTCAGCGAACTGGTGAAACAGGCCGCGAAGCTGTAACGGGACCTAACACTAGTTTCAGGTGCCATGATGCTTGGCGGACAATTTCAAGGGGAATTGGCAGCAAATATTCTGAGATTGCCGTAGTCCAAGCACACAGACTGTCCTTGTCTACCAAAGTGCTGCCGAGGGAGCGCTGGCAGTTGGCTACGTCATGACACCTCAGCCTTCAAATAGTTTTGACCCGCCATAATGTTCTGCGCCTGAAAGAGATCACTATCTTTATTTTGATTATGGTAGCACGTCTTGCATTTTTATCGGTTATGGGCGTACACTTAAGGCTGCCCCTCCGCAGTCATTCCTTTGGTGCGGGCGAAGGTGGAAATACACTACACAAGAGGTTGATTCACGCTGTGGAACGTCTAAATGAGCTTGCCATGTTTGAGACAAAAAATTTGATGCAGATGTATGTGAAGCATGGGTGCCTAGTGGATGCTCGCCATGTATTTGACAACATGCAAAAGCGTGACGTGGTATCATGGAACATTATGATCCTAGGGTATGCCAAGCAAGGAGAGGGTGATTTGGCTTTGGAATTGTATGCACGGATGCACCAGGAATGTGTCCAACCAAGTTCCCGAACCTTTGTTGGTGCATTGAAGGCTTGCAGTAGCCTGGCCGCACGGGAAGAGGGGAAGCATGTTGATGGGAAGTTCACAAAAGTAGATTGCCTCGAGAAAGGTAGAGCCATCCACTATCATATCGTTCACAGTGGCACTGAGTCAGACGTATTCGTGGGGACCACCATGGTAGATATGTATGCAAAGTGTGGTAGCATGGAAGATGCACGGCGTGTCTTTGATGGTTTGCAACATCGTGATGTGTTTACGTGGACTACCATGATCTTGGGGTATAGCAAGCAGGAAGAAGGTACATTGGCTTTGGATATGTACGTACAAATGCAACAACAAGGTGTCACACCAGATCATCGACCCTTTGTTGCCGCCCTGAAGGCTTGCAGTAGCCTGGCAGCACTAGAAGAGGGCAAGCAAGTTAATGGGAAATTGGAAAATTTAGAATCCCTGAAGAAAGGTAGAGCCATCCATAGCAAAGTAGTAAATAATGGCTTTGCATTGAATGTATTTGTGGGAACTGCCTTGGTGGATATGTACTCAAAGTGTGGGAGCATGGAGGATGCCTGTCATGTCTTTCACGAATTGCCGTATTGTGATGTCGTTACATGGACTGCCATGATTGTGGGGTATGGCAGGCAGGAAGAGGGTGCGCTGGCTTTGGATTTCTATGCATCAATGCAGGAGAAAGGTCTCACACCAGACCCTCGAACCTTTGTTGGTGTATTGAAGGCTTGCAGTAGCCTGGCAGTTCTGGAAGAGGAGAAGCAAGTTGATGGGAAATTGACAGATACAATATGGCTGGAGAAGGGTAGAGTTGTGCATTCCCAAGTAGTAATGAGTGGCCTTGAATCAGATTTATTTATGGGGACCACCTTGGTGGACATGTATACAAAATGCAGGAGCATGAAGGATGCAAGGAGCATGTTTGATGCATTGCCTCATGATGATGTAGTTACATGGACTACCATGATCTTGGGGTATGCCAAGCAAGATGAAAGTGAGGAGGCTTTTACACTTTTTACACGAATGCAGCAGCAGGGTCTCACACCAGATAGCTTGGCCTTTATTGCCATCCTTAAAGCCTGTGGCAATACAGCAGCCTTGGAAACCGGAAAGGAACTACATTCTCTAATTAGCAGGGTTGGACTTGAGACAATTGCGCTAGTGGCAAAGAGGCTCATTGACATGTATGGTAAATGTGGGAGCATGGTTGATGCGAAACAATTGTTTGATGCATTGCCCAAAAGGGATATTGGAATATGGAGCTCTTTGATTGCTGGATATGCTCGGTGGGGAGAGAGTGAACTTGTGTTTCATTTGTTTGAGAGGATAAGGCATGAAGGCATTCAGCCAAACGGGGTCACTTTTCTTAGCATTCTGACAGTATGCAGTCACGCGGGTCTTGTAGACAAGGGCAAGAAGTACTTTCAGGATATGACCAAGCAATATGGCATCATCCCTACTGTTGAACACTACACTTGCATGGTTGACCTCCTTAGTCGTGCAGGTCTAGTGGAAGAGTCATTGACAATGGTGGAGAAGATGCCCATGCAACCTAATGCTCTTGTATGGTTGACGGTATTGAATTCTTGTCAAAAGTGGAAGAACGTAGAAGTTGGAAGATGTGCTTTTGAAAATACGGTGAGATTGGATGGAAGGATTTCTGCAGCATATGTGTTGATGTCAAACATATATGCGGATGCTTATATGTGGGAAGACCATGATAAGATTCTGGTGTTCAAACATGGATTAAGCAAGGATACAGCTTATGGACTAACTATGGCAGAACGGCACCTATGTTTGTGATGGATGTAGGAAACATTCTCAAGGAAAAGGTACGCATACAATGCTCAAATTTTGTACTTTTACACATGAGGAAGTATGTGTGCCCAATCTTGGACTTGTGTTGCATGAAAAATATGACGATGAAAAGGGCCTCCACTGTATGGCATGCCAGTATGCTGGTTATCAGTGCTGTTCGAAGTTCTATATTCTGGAAGGCACACCCGTAACACAACACCAGGATTGTGACATTAAATTATTATATTGCAGAGGGAGTTGATTATCATAATCTCACAATGGGGAAATCGTCCTACGATTATCCAGTATTCTTCTCCTCTGGTGTCTGACCAGGAATGGAGCCATTGTTCCGAGAAGTGGATAATTGAGCAATGAAAGTTTTTTGGAAAGCCAGTGGTCTCAAATGTTGTAGAGAAGTAGCTGACAAGGAAGATAACAATCAATCATGTCTAGCCCTCAAGATTGGTGAAGAATGATACTAAGAGATGTTGTCTTGGACTGTGGAGAAAAGTTGGAGTAGCTAGTCTTCTTACCTGCCTAAAGTATATGTAATATGGCTGCCGTGCTTTTTTTAAGGTGGTACCCTCGAGGTAGGCAAATTGGCACTTGTGAGTGAGGTGTCTCTGCAATAAAGTTGGATGAGTGGGCAGTGTAAAAGGTTACAAGTGGGAGAAGGTGAACACTGAAGATTACGTACATGAACAAGGCTTTTTAACAAACGAAGGATGTTGCATGGTGATGTGAGGCCACCTTCATGGTGGGGTTGGCAGTCATTTGGTGAGCATTGCAGAGCTAGGCCGTTGACTTCTCATACGGCTGTGTGCTTGGGGTGGAGTGAATCGATTCTCTGGTGAGAGGTAAGTTGTTGACTCCATCACTGTCGCCACATCCTTGTAGTGCTTTTCGATTTGGGGTGGCTTTTGGGCTTGTCAATTTTCTCAACAGTATGTAACATCAAGGCATGGGTATCCCACAGCCTATCTACAATAGTATCTACAATAGTCACAACCATCAAGTAAGGTGGAAGCTGGCAAGCTCTAACACATTGTCTTGGTAAGCATCCGCCTAGGCTAGCATCTAACAGACCATGTCGAACAAGTGGTCAATCTTCGGATGGGCCCCATTACTGCCAAGAAGACATCATGGATGGAGAGGACCTGGGAGTTACCATAAGATGTAACAGAGATGCTGAGAAACTCCAAGATTTTAAGCATGAAAGTAGCCATTCCACTCTACCAGGGTACTCCGTTGAACTGGAGAAATGCCCCACCCTCTTGAGTCAGTTCTCAACCATAGATCTTATTCTCATGCTCTATTGAATTGGCCATGTATACTGTGCATTATGAATTGCATATCTTTGTCTTTGAGCAAGTTACTGGCGTAATGTATGGATATGCATGTGGGAGAGCATCTGTTCATACAATGCTCTGAATACAATATTGTGGCCTTACAATGTCCGTGGGGATATCATAGTGGCTATTCCTTATTATGGAGGATGGTGTTTATGGCTTTACTTTTATGCATTTTACTTTTTAAAGTGAGTTTGAGCATGTTTATATATATGGGTATAATTTTTAGGAATGCATAAATGGGACTACGCCGCCGTGTTAGTTTAAAATGAAGTGCCATGAGATTTCTTTTAAATGAGGTATTTGATTGAGAGACTTGAAGGACCTTGAATGGATATGCATTTTGTTGATGATAATGTGAGTTCGCATTTTCACAGTAAAAGATGCAAATTAACTTGGGGGGGAAGTGGGGTGTAAAGGGGCAAAAACAACATAAAGGCGAGGGGAAGGAGCAAGAGCTTTGAGTCGAACTTCCGGTGGCACCATGGCAGGGCTCAGCATGAAGAGCCCTTCAACATTGAGGTCTTGTTGTTGGAAATGGAGGAAAGACACACTCAATCCTCACACCCTCTGCGGAATAGGATCAGCTCTGTCCCTCACACTCAATGATGCAGCTCACTCATGAAGACCTCACTCAAACAGTAGAGAATAGGCAGCATATACAAAAGTGAGAAATAGAGAACTCAGATCATATTCCTCCACCAAATAGTGGGCAAAACAAGTTCCAAGATGAGCACAAAAAAACCAGCAAAGGGGCTAGACAAAAGACTGAGGACTCTCATAGAAAACTCCTGCTCCGTGCTGCCTCTTAAGAGAGGCTTTAGTGGCTGATGCAAAATGGAGGGGAGAGGGGGGCTTTATATAGGGGCTGGCTGCCCCTTGAATTGGTCGACGATCAGGTCGGTCCTCCCTGAAATGGGCCAACCAGTTGGTTGGCTGGCCGACCAGCCTGGTTGGCTGGCCGACCAGCCTGGTTGGCTGGGCCAACCAGCCTAGGGTAGGCCTATAAATAGGGCCTCCCTTGGCCCATTTCCTTGCTGCTGCTGCTGCGCATCCTGCAGCCCATACAGCCATCTAAAATTCCCTCCCCCTTTGAGGTGGACTTGCAGAGGCACCTGGCCATTATTCATCACCAAGAGTCTTCATCTTGCTTTGCACCACTTCTCATGACTTTGCCTCTCTTTCATTCCACCTTTTGTGACACCATGTGCAAAAGAAGGGAGACACTCAACTGCACATGTGGACCACATCTCACCCTTTTGTTACATCGACGATTGTAGCAGGTCATCTTCCCTCTTTTCATCTATCTCATCCACCTCTTCCCCTTGCTTCCACCAAATTTCATCTCCACCTGCTTCTCCGCTTCTCTAACCCTCTTCTTGAAGCATCTCTCCTATAGTATCTTCAATACCTTGTGCCATCCCTATCACTACTCCCATGTTGGCCTTCTTGACCCATTGAACGGTTTTCCACTCCTTCGATGACATTAGAGATGGTTGCTCCTCCGGTGAGTAGCATGTCAAATGCACTCATCTATTATGCAGAGCAGTAAACCTCTTGTTGTAGCTCTCCCCGTAGCCTCTCTGCTCCCCCCCCTCCGGTAGCCTCTGCCCCCCCCTCCCGTAGCCTCTCTCCGCTCCCCCTCCCGTAGCCTCTCTCTCTCCGCTCCCCCATATTTAGCCTCTCCGCCCCCCTCTCGTAGCCTCTCCACTCCCTCCTTCGTAGCCTCTCTCTCTCCGCTCCCCCTCCCGTAGCCTCTCCGCCCCCCTCTCGTAGCCTCTCCGCCCCCCCCCTCCCGTAGCCTCTCTGCCCCCCCCCCCTTCTTCTCGCTCTCCGTCCCCCCTCCCGTAGCCTCTCCGCCCCTTCTCCCGTAGTCTCTCCTAGCTGGGCTGAACCCCCAGCCCAACTAGGGGGTTAGCTCAGCCAGGGGGTAATAGGAAATATGGCCATCAAAGCATGGCCCAGCCTACCTTCCTTCTCTTCACATTCTCTCTAACCCCAAGTTGGGCTAAACCCCCAACCCAACCCAGGGGTTAGGTTAAGCCAGGGGGGTTCATCATGCAGCCAACTATGGATTGGCCTACCCTCTCCTCCAAGTCTCCCTCAACCCCCTCAACTCCTTCAACATCCGCCAGGAATCGGTACTCTACAGTTGCAGCCATGACACCCTCTCCATACGCACGGAATTACCAACAAGAAGGCTCAAAACAGCCCATCCTTGGGCAACAGGATCAGATTTTTTATTTACATCAGGCAATGAGAGAGCTAGGATTGGAGCTAGCAGAAGTAAAGGCCCGACTTCACATCTTGGAAGGGCCTGGTAAGCAGGCAGTAATTGATGAGGCTGTAAAATCTTGTAAGGATTCCCCCCCTACCCCGCAGCTAGTCTCTACAGTCAAAGATCTTGTTCACACTGAAGTACAAACTGCTAGGAAGTGTTTGTGGAAGTGGACAACAAAGCAAGTAAGTCTGATATCCAAGCAGAGATTAAAGAACACGAAGCTAGATGTGATAATGCGCTGAAGATTAGAATTGGGGGGCTCCCAAAAGATTGGTACAAAGAGGAGGATACATATAGTGAAATATTGACAAAGATCAAATCAAGTTTGCCCAACATCGAATGGGTGAATGATGATGAGCAGGATGATGACAACTCCAGGCCAGCTTCTATTTTATACTATAGAGGTCATGCAATCCTTACACTGAAGTCAAAAGATATGCGGATCAAGCTTCTTCGACAATCTTACAAGCTTAAGGGCACTAAAGTATGGATAGTAGAGGAGCTTACACAAATTCAACTCAAGATTAAGGCAACTGAATTAGCTAAAGTCAGGGCTGCCAGAAAGGATGGAAAATGGACAGTTTACCGTTAAGGGGTAGCACTAATCAGAGAGTTTAAATCAAAACCAAAAGACTCTCAATCTTAAACTGATGTATGGCTGTTTAGTCTCCAGAATATCATGTAGGTACTCTAAATAATTGGGATTGCTTTTTGCACTCCTTGGGAGCTGCCATGTGCCCTCCCTAAAGCAGATGTACTAGAGGGTTTCTTGCTGTCCCATAGACCTTTTGGTCTCCAGTGGACGTCAACAGACTTTCTTTCTTTCTTTCTCTCTTTCTCCATTAAGGAATGCAGACTTGACATCCATCTGATGCAAGTGTAACCCCTAACTTGTATACAAGCAAGAGAAAGAATAAGGCGTATTGTCTTTATCCTTGTGACTGGTGCAAATGTCTCTCATAGTTAATGCCCTTTTGTTGAGCATATCCTTTTGCCACCAATCTTGTCTTCTAGTTCGTCTAAACTCTTGTCAGCTTTTTACTTGACTTCGTAGACCCATTTGTAAGCCAATGACATTCTTTCTTGTGAGTGGTTCCACCAGCTTCCAGATTTCAAAATGCCATTATACTCCTCTTCCATGACATCAACCCATTCCTTGGATTTTACTACCTCTCGGAAGTTGGCAGGCTCTTTGACCCGTGGCACGCAACATCTACGGGCTGTTTGCACCCTTCTAGGCTTCATACAACGTCCTCTGCCTCATCCACTAGCTTCTTTGCCCACCTTGGCATTTGCGTGGATGATGAGGCTTCTTGGTCATTCTAACCATGACATGCATTCCCCGCTTGAGAATTTGCAAAATTTCTAGGAAATACTCCCCATTCCGTGGACCGCTTCTACTCACGCTAAGTAGCATGTCATCAATCTCTACTTGTGCGGCGCAGCATTCTACACTAGCACTGCCACTTTACCATCAACAAACCTCTACAACTTCCTATTGACAAAGAGATTCTTTATGCGGCATTTCCAGATTTGGAAGTTGTTTCCATCAAACATGAGAGTGGTTTGCAAACGAAATTCTCCCATTGATGTCATCTTGATAGAGAGGGATATATGCTCTCTAATCTACTTCAAAAAGCTCTAAATTTGGAGTTCGAAGAAGAAAGTTATGCTCCCCTAAAAGTTAATGCCTTTTGAATGTCAAAAATGATGGATTTGGACTTGGAGTGCCCAAAAAAAAAATTCCTTGGAGGGGGAATGCAAGTTAGATACTGTTTGAGCCTTTGGAAGGTTGACTTTTCATTTTGTTGTGAGAGCCTTCCAATGATAGCCTCCCCTTGGCTTTATAGCTTTGGGAATTTTGACTCTTTTGAAGCCTTTCGAAGGTCCAAATGTCCTTCCCCTTGGCTTTATAGCTTTGGGAATTTTGACTCTTTTGGGGCCTTTGGAAGGTCCAAATATTCCCTTTGACACAAAAGGTGTATTACCCTTTGTGCACCTACAGGGAATCATAGGTCCCCTTGGCTTTATAGCTTTGGGAACTTTAACTCTTTTGGACCCTTTGGAACGTCCAAATGGCCCTCCCCTTGGCTTTATAGATTTGGGGATTTTGACTCTTTTGGAGTCTTTGGGAGGTCCAAATATCCCCTTTGACACAAAGGTATACCTTTTGTGCCCCTACAGGGTATCGAACCTATGACCTTGTGCGTGGAGGCAAAGAACTTTACCACTAAGGAAAAAGCTTTCACGTGGAGTTGGAGGTCAAGAGATATAATATGAAGAGACTTATTGGGAATTTTTAAAATATGACACGTGGCAAATACTTAGGCCAATCCTTTGATGCCCATTACCATCCTTCTTCGTTGCTCGTTGCGTCCTCACAACTCACCCGCTTTTCTTCTTCTCTTCTACTTCGAGCAACTCCCGCGTCAACCAATGGTGCCAAATCACCACCACTGGCATTGGAAATTTGCATCCCCATGAGTCCAAAATGCTACCCTCATCACTTTCCGTGGCATTTGTCTGTTAGCATCGCTTTGTGGATTTTGCCAATTCTAGCCTAGCATTCCACTGCCCAAGCTTTCCTATTGGTGCACAAACTTTGAGCTTCTTTCTTGTTGGCTGGAACAACCTGCAACTGCCTCGTCAGGTCATCATGACTCACCAATAGAAAGCACACAAGCTATCATGGGGACCTGCCTTTTGCAATGCTGGCTTAGCATCCCACTGCTAGAGATACAGCATTTGGGGAGTTGCTCTTAAAGCTTTTCTCTCAGCCGCTGCCACTTTGTCTCCTTCTCAGTCTTTCTTCTATGCTCCAACCTCCTTGCCTAGCCGTTGAGCTCTTCTCGTCCTTTCTTCTCTGCAAGTAAGCTACTCCTTCACGTAGCGCTTTCACGTCTCCTCTCCTTCATGTACAGCCGCCTGAGCTCCACAATGCTCAAAATGGAGAGGCTCTCTGTTTAGTTGTGCATATGTTTACTTATTGTCGAGTCACCTCTCTCTGTTTCACTGTAGCGCCTCTCCCCCCAAGCTCCTGCTCTTCTTTTGTCCACGTTCTCTCTACACAACAACTGCTACCTCAGCTTCTGCGAGCTCCTTGCAGCTCTTGTTGTAGTGGTGTCACTACCTAAGCTCCTGCTGAAGCTATTGTTTGCTTGACTATCTCCAAGAGCTCCTTGAGCTATCTACGCGATATGGTCGCGCAATGTTTCCAAGCTGCTATAGTCGATTCAAGTTCTATCTAGAGGTATTTACTCTTCTAGTGACAAATTTCCTTGCTCTACTACTTGTCTTGCAGGTCGCAAACTTCGCGGGTCTTCTACTTTTTGTCTACTAGTCAAGCTCTACTTGAGCTCTCTACTTGTGTGTTGGCTGCTTCTTCTCTTGCAATGCAGCTCAGCTGCCTTTAGAGCATTTGAGCTCTTTGCTTCAAACCTGCTTGTGTAGTGCTTGCATGTTTTCAAAATTTTAGCTTGGTTGAGCCACTAGGTCTCTTTGAAGTCCTTTTGAGCTAATCTAGTCTGCTACTTCTCAGCTTCTCGTGCAGCTTGCCTTGGGGCTCTCTCTTTCTCCACATTGCTAGTCTTTGAAGCTTCTAAGCTCCCTTGGTGCAACTTTCTCTTTTGAATGCCCTTGTTAGTCTTTGTTGCAAGCTTCTTCAATTACTTTTTCCAACTTGAAATGAGAGACACCCTTGCGTGCAACCTTTTCACGCCTCATGCACTATTGGAAAACAAGGTGAATGATATTTGATCATTCATAAGGCCTGCCCAAGATGAAAAAAGTGAAAAAGAATACACTGGAGATGATGTGAAGACTATGAGAGATAAAGGAAGGAGAGAGAGAGAGAGAGAGAGAGGGGGGGGGGGGAGAGTAGAGATTAAGGTGGAGGATTTCATGGGAAAGAAATAGAAAGTGGGGAGTTGGACCAATCATAAAATTTAGGACTTTCACAAAAAGAAAATTTTGAATTTTTGCTTCTTAGAGAAGAAGGGAGAAAGGGGCAAAAATGGGAAAAATATTAAAAGTAATCAAATTTTACCTTGCCCCCGCCCTTTGACTATCAATATGCCCCCCCTATTAGTATGCTTACCTATCTCACTTTCTTTATATACATACACACAGGGACATAAACACATAATCTACTAAATAATACTACCTACTCATTACTTAGGGTGTTTACTCGTCGTAGCCCGCCTAAGGGTTTGTGTAGATCTAAATACATTGGATTTATAAAATGAGGGGTGCCCATGAGAGTGGGCATCCAAGACCTCCCGCCCAAGCCTCGCGCATTGTCGACAATGGGCCTGCACACCAATAAGAAGATGAACACCTGCTGGGTGTGTAAACACACACTGGCTACCCATTTTCTTGCATGGGCAGGCATCCAATTGTGTGCAACTACCCTTATTCTCAATAACTAGTTGGACTTGTGCCTCTTTCACTAGTTACATTGTGCCTCATCAACTTAGGCACCCTAGCCACATCATCCCTACCTAAAATCGCAATATCGAGCGATTCACTCTTTCTTTTGATCCAACAACTCTCCTTGAACTCCTTTCAATCCCTTATGTGCAATCTCAAAGAATTCCACAACTACCTGATGGACAAGCTTGCAATGCTGCCTGGAAGGGGAGACACATTGGTAAGGAGCTAATGTCATGGAGGGGAAAAAGGGTTAATAAGGATGGTTGTTTTTAGTGTTTTTCCCTTAGAATAGCATATTTTGGATGTTTTTCCCTTGGTGCATGACATAATGATCCAAGGAAAACTAAGACAATACTATAAAAGAGATGTTATATAAATAGTAGAGAAGTGTTACATCAATGGTTTCTCAAGGTGTGGGAAATAGGACCTTGAGGTCTAGAGTATGGTGTTGTTTCCCATGGTCCCCCCCTATTTCCTACATATTGCCTCTCTATTTCCCATGGTGCATTTGCATAGCATAGCAAAATAGATATTTTCCCTCCCTTTTCCCTCCATTACATAAGGCCCTAAGGAGATGACCCCAACAATACTACCTAAGGCTATGCAAGGGCTTTGAAGTTAGGAATTTAGTAGACAGGGAGGCAAAATGGGAGGACTGTGCTCCGCCATGTGCCTAATGAGTGGGGGATATAATATTAATCGATTAATAGGTTGTTAAACCTTATATTAATAATTCAAACAATGGGAAGGATTAATAATTCAAACAATGGGAGGGAGTAATACGATTTTCAAATTTTAATTGGAGAGGGTGACTTTTTGTGTGCATAAGGCCTGTGTGCTATGCTTGATGGTGGTGCATGGTGGAGAGCTGGCCATGGTGATGTGACCCTAGATTCTTATGGAGTTCATGCTACAGCCAGTGCTAGACATGTTGCTACTACTAACAGACCCGATGTTGAATTTTTTAGAGGCGTGCTCGGGCGGAGATGCATATAGGCCAACACATTTTTCTTAATCGCCCCTCCTACCTAATTTGAGAAAACTTAGCCCTTTTTCTTATCTCCCCAATCTCTCTTTGTTCTCTCTTGGTTGCATTTGTGATGTGAGGTGCATGAAGATCTGAGATGTAAAGTCATTGATGGCATGATAATGCACCATGAGGTTCACACAACATGTTAACGGATTGTTGTGATTCAATGAAGAAGGTAGCACAAAAAGCAACCATTGCAAACATAATAGGCACTACTATTCAATTCTACTTACATCACCTAATGGTCACCATGCATGTATAGATTTTTTGGTTTGTACTTAAACATACTAGGCTATGATGTGAAAGCTAGTAGAGAAAGGGTAAGAGCAAGTCCCCATGAACCCAATGATCTGATCCCTAGCTCCAAAAATCATTGGCCCCCCACTCAAGCCTTTCATGTTGCGGTTAATCCTTTAGAAGAGATAACAGCCCACAGAGAGTAACATAACTACTTGTTTCATTGAATGCAACTTCCATTTTTGGTTTGTAGGAATGGATGCAGCGGCCTTGTACAAAAATTTGTATGGTCTCAAGCAAGACCCACAGGCTTTGTATAGCAAGATTGGCACTTACATCAGACAAGAAGGCTGAGAAGTGAACTTGATCATGGGGTGTATGTGAAGAGAAATGTACATGCTCTCATAATTATTGCACTCTATGTGCATGACCTCATTATAGCGAGTAGCAATAACAAGCTGATCAAGGAGGTCAAGGTCAGCCTTTGTCAACAGTTTGAGATGCATGATTTGGGATACTTGCATTATATTTTGGGTGTTGATGTAGCACAATAGAGGAAGGATTATTTCCCAACCAAACAAGTTACGTTGACTCTATCTTGGAGAATTTTGGGATATTAGATTCCATACCCCAAAATCACCTATTGGGACTGAGCACAACATGCCAAAGTTGCAGAGTGCAAAATTTCCCAGTAGGGAAGACTTGGAGTCAAGAAGGCCCCTTTGTTGAAGGAGCTAATCCATGAGCTGATCAAATGAGGAGGGTCCAACATTTAATATTTTTAGGAAACACATAGGGCCATCACTAGTGGAGAGACCTGCCACCCTGCCACCACTAGGCCCCCAAGTTACTTCAAGTTACTGAGTAAAGGGATTTTCAACTTTTGGCACATCTCATGGAGTTTTTTGGATGGTTTGATCAAATATGATCCAATGGTGGGAGATGGTAACTCAATGAATCAATATGTTCCATTAGATCATATAGAATCCAATGGCTATGGGGAAATGGAAAATAAGTGTAGTTAATGAAGGGCCTACAATGGCAACGGCCCACACAAGATCCACTTAGGACCATCAGATCTTAGAGAGATCTAATGGTTACAAAATGTGAAAGATCGTGCACCCTTGGATGAGGAATTGCATCCCATGGTCAATATTTGGCGATGATCACATGCCATCAATCTTCTAGTCTATTGTGTGGCCATGTGCGTTGATGTGACATCCTTTAATAAGGTTGCAGAGTCAATTGAAGCCATTAGATATCAACAAGATCTAACGCCCAATAGATGGCACGTATCACATACCATTGAATCAATCAACATCCAAAGGCCCACCTGGTATCACGCTGCTCATGACTGCACACTTACTTTGGAGATTTGTAGCTCTTGGATGGCTTGTGTGATCCAATCGTTGGGCGAAATTGTGCCACACAAGCCATCCGATCTATTCTCCATCGAACGGCCCATATTAGGCAATGAGTGTGCACCCTTAGAATTTCTTAAGATCCAAGGGCCATCATGAGTGGGGTTGCATAGCCCTTAGATGTAGTGAGAGTGCATCTAAGCCCTTAAAAAATGCCCTTAAATTTAAATTTTTGCTAGCACTATTAATGTCCTCTATTAGGGATAAAAAGCCCCACGTTACCAACACAATCGTGCCCTCCACATTTGGAAATGTTGTTATTAGATTTCCTATCGACAGAGCATCTCCTTCTGTAGGGGTGGGGGGTTCTTTCCCACGTGGATTTGGATTTTCCTCCACTTGATAAATTTGGGAGGAGATCTTTTGCTCAAGAGAGGCTTGTTTTTGCCACCAAGGCAAGTAATGTATTCCATCCTACCTTTTCCCACCAATGAGTATTGTATTTTGGAACATATTGGGCCGTGGTGGCATGCCACATCGCTATTGTCTTGGTAGATGATTTGTAATGAGCTTCATCCAAGTGTTATTGGGGGGACCATTGACATTCTCTTTATTCACGAACACAAATTGGATGCTAGGGATTGTACTAAGTTAGGTATGATGCTTTCAAGCTACACCTTTTGGTCACCATTAGACAGCACTAGGGGTGGTGCATGCATTTTGGTTTCAACATATTTTCTCCCCTTGGTTGTTAGACACAAATTCATTATCCCCTCCAATTTCTATGTATGCTTGAGTAGCACAAATAGTGAGCTATACAATATTTATAGCTCCCATCTATGTGTGCACTCAAATTGTGTGCTACCTAGCAGATTTTATGGGGTGTATAGCCTTGTATAGCACAGATAATGTTGTATAGCACATACATGTTGTGCACCACCTTTGTGTATTTGCATTGTCGGCTATGTTGCTGTAGTGTGCCACATAACATATGCACGTTAATCATTCAGGGCATTGCTTAGTTCTAGCCTGCACTGAATTGCAAGTTTTGGATTTACATTTGAGCTACCAACAAGGTGAGCCTATGCAAGGTAACATGGAAAGATCCATTGAACAAACTGTATGGGAAAATCTCATAAGAGATTAAGAATCTGGAAAGAAAAGAGTGTAGCGCGCAAGAGACAAATGTAACAGGAAGGTTACTAGACATGGAATTGATGACTTACAGAAGCGGAGGATGTTAACAAAATTATGAAATGTTTTCATAGCATGATGACTAGCATGGGTGCAGAACTCAGGACTGAACTTTTTAATTCCCTATTGCAACATCCTCGAGTCCAATACATTCATGACCTTTCATCAATAGAAAAAGGTGACGTCCAAGCATGCCTCATTGACAATGTTTGCAGTACACTAGCCATTGTAAAACAACTAGTTTCCAAGAAAATTGCATTGACTATGCTGATGATCTCCAAGCAATGCACTCCCTTGGCAAACTCTTAAGAGTAGTTCAAGGTCCTAGGCATAGCTTGTATGAGGAAAGGTCTAGAGTCTATGTAAGGGCTAGCACGGTGATGGTAATGGACTATTCTCATTGGTTGCACGCTGAAAGCAACACCACGCTAGCCCAATCAGTGATATGAAAGAAAGGAACTTGTACAATCATTTTGGGAGTCCGAGACGCATGTTAATAAGAAGGACGTGTACCCAAAAAGAGCTGGTAGACATATTTACATCAAGCACTCGGTGCACCTTCTCGCGGAGCCTCAGGTCCTACCCTACTACAGTGCATGATTGGAAGTGCCTACTCTATGTTACAGTATGATATGTTGATTTCCACTATATAGTGTGCTCTATAGCATACATGATGTGCCAAGTCTATGTATAATGAAATTGTTTCCTTTATAGGTCTGAGTAGCACAAACAGTGAGCTATAGAATATATATAGCTCCACATCTATGTGTGCACTCAAATTGTGTGCTATGGAGCAGATTTTAGGGGGTGTATAGCTCTATATAGCACAATTAATGTTTTATAGTGCATACATGTTGTGTACCATTTTTGTGTATTTGCATTGTCGCCTATGTTGCTGTAGTGTGCCACATAACATATGTACATTAATCATTCAAGGCAATGCTTAGTTCTAGCCTACATAGAATTGCAGGTTTTGGATTTAAATTTGAGCTACCAACAAGGTGAGCCAATGCAAGGCAACATGGAAAGGTCCACTGAACAAATAGTACGAGACAATGTCATAAGAGATTATGAAGCTGGAAAGAAAAGCGAGCAATGCGTAAGAGACAATGCAAGAGCAAGCTTACTACACATGGAAGTGATGACTTGTAGAAGCGGAGGATTGTTAACAAAACTCAGAACTGAACTTCTCAATTCCATATTACAACGTCCTGGGGTCCAATGCATTCATGACCTTTCATCAATAGAAAAAGGTGACATTCAAGCATTCCCATTGACAATGTTTGCAATACACTGGCCAATATAAAGCAATCAGTTTCCAAAGATGAGTTGTCTTTTAAGAAAATTGCATTGACTATGATGATGATCTCCAATCAGTGCACTCCCCTGGCAAAGTCTCAAGAGTAGTTCAAGGTCCTAAACAATGCATTAGTGCATCAATAATTCTAATCGTACATTTGAAAATTTTGATGAGCTTTTTAACCTATGAAAGGAAAAAATAAGGGAAATATGATGGAAGTTAATACACTTCTAAATGCATCAATAAATACTGCATGTGTCTCTTTCTCCACAAACTGGAACCTTCTAGACTCTGACCATCACCATCTAGCATATGCATGTCATAGTCGTAATGCCTCTAATGCACTTCCTCCACCTCATTGGCATCCTACTCAACCATGGGAAGCCTCTGGCCAATTTAGCACATGTTGCGTCTTCCATTCACATAAGCAAGGAAATAGTACAGGGCATAGATCCTCTCATGGGCACAATAATGAGTGGATCAAGTCACATGGATTAGCAGGTACCACTCCCTCGTGACCATTAAGGGAAAGAAATACATCATAAAACAACTTAAAGTCAACATGGTATTGACCACAACAATATTATGCTCTCACATGTATCTCACAAACCATGGCTTACACCTCTCAAAATATTTTTTACCAATCTTGAAGTCAGGATGTGCCTCTATAAACTATATGTACAACTTAGTTTGGCTAACCTCAAGAAAACAAGCACCATGCTTCTCCCTTGGGGGGGGAGCACTATGTAAAAACCCATATCGCATGTGTGATCAAGGGCTATTACAAAAAACCCCATACCTACGGAATTTTATAAACTATATATACCCCTTCTATAAATTTTGAGATGATTTAAGTATCCCTTAAGTATAGAAATTTTCACCTTTTGAATTAAACAATGCCTTAAGTATATTTTCTATCACTCAATAAAAATATTAAACCCCTTCCATTGATAGAATTTGCTATCTTACATATTTCTTGGTGACTCCTCGGAGGCTCCTCCAAGGCATCCTATGAAACTCTCTTCCTCAATGCCTTCTTGAAAAGTGGAGATACTCTACACTTCTCCTCCCAAGACTACTCAAGCAAAACCCTAGTTCGATCATCAAGCAAATAATCACTTTGAGGTGCATGACCACTAGATGCCCACAAAGCGTCGACATCATTGGCACCAAAAATCCCCCTCCTTAGCATCCACACTCTTAGTGTGCATGGTCCTATGTGAAGGAGGGAAGATGTAGCATGCACATGCCCTCCCACTCCAAGTCTAGTGATCATCGCACCTACAATACCACAATGAGCTGCCAAGGACTCTGTAGTGTTCCTCTTCTTGATAAAGGCATATGAGTGACGAGCACTATTGAGCACCTCACTACATGCTACCCTCTCCCTAAGTGAACCAAGATTAGAAAGAATTCTACACTCTGCTAAGTCAGGATGATCAATCAAGGAGGTAAGAATAGCTAACTACGATGAAGGCATGAGGTCTCAAAAGAATGAGTGAAAGATCTTATTAGCAAAATAACATACTCTTTAATTATGTAAGTCATTTCTTGATCCATCCCTCTCAATAGTAGCAAAGGCCTCCAAACTCAGAGGAGGAGGGCAAGGGGTGTAAGGGAATTATGGGGAGTCTCTAAGATAGGCTCATGATCTTTCACTAGCAAAAAGGAGGGGGAGGGGGAGGAGGGGGAAGTCCCTACAAGAGGAGAAGGTGGTTGAGGAGAAGCGAGAGGAGGGGAGGATTAATGACATTATTAGAGGCTCTATATTGTGCTCTCCATATCTCTTTCACTCATGATCTTTCCTCTTTCTCTCTTGGTCAAGGAGTTGACGGCAAGGGGCTTCCTATTCTTATCAACATTCTTCCTTCTATGGCTTTGAAAACCCATTCTCTATGTTCAAAGCTAAAAGGATATGAAGATGATGGAGAGGTAAGGAGGACTAGGCTTCAAACTAAGAAGGAATGAAATGATCCTAAGGATTGTGCCCTTTGGTAGGAAAGTTAGACACACCCTCTCCCTTGGATTTGATTCTAATTTGATTGGGTTTGATTTGAATTGATGGGTTCTTGGACTTTGACTCAATTGAGTTGTCGTTTTAATCAAGGTATATAACTTACCAAATGATTTAGATGTGAGTTTAGTCAAAACATATAATATACCATATGATTTAATCAAATGCTTTTGAGAGGTGATCTATATAACTATACTATAACTATAGTTGTACGTAATTTTAACTAATCCCTATAGCTATATTTGGAGTTGATTTTAATCAAGCTATATAACATTGAATCAATTGATTGGAGGTGATTTCAATCATGCTATATATAGCCATATTATATGATTTAATCAAATGTTTCAAATGCTACCTATAGAGGTGATTTTTTTCATTTACCATAGCTTGTTTGAAGCCATAAGGGGAGCATGATGTGGCATGCCATGGTACCTATGACTTTCATATCTTCATGCATGCATGATCTCATGCTATCCATACATGCATGATGATGATGTTAGTGATAATGCGTCAACACACCCTAATGAAGTGTGGCACATCAATTGTAAGGACATATGAGGGATGAGGTGGCATGTAGGGCCTTGATGTAGCACCAAATGATGTGGCAAACTGAGGTGGACAAGTAGGGCCTTGCATGGGATGATGTGGCATAAGTAGCACCTTGATGACATGTCAATCATGATGTGGCAAGATGTGTGATGTGGCAAATGACACGTGGTCAACTAAGTGTCTTTGTTTTAAGGTGGAAACATGAGGTGGCAAGGGAAGTCGACGACCATGCTGAAGTGGCATACATGATGTGGCAAGAGGGCCACGTGTTCATGATGTGGCACCTCACGTGTCCTTTGAGTCAATCTTGAAGGGCCTTCTACATCGACAAGTTGCCTCATCCTTATCTTGCCACTAATACCCAACCTAGGTAGCCTTGGTATTTGGCTACTGTGGCCTTTTTTTCCTCTATAGCATTATTTTCAAGTCAAGAGGGCAAGATTTACCTTCCTTACTCAAATTTCACTATTTTTAAAAATAGCTTTCACATTAAGGACTATAATTACCCTTGGGAAATCAGATATGCCTACAATTGTTTACAAATTACTATATTTGTATTCAATTTATCTAACCAACCCTCTAACAACTTGAGGTAAAAAATAAAAGTAGACCTTACAATATGTAACCATTGGATTATAGATTTAATGTGGGCAACATAACCTTATGTGTCTATGAACCCCCCTATATATTCAAACATGTATATAAACTATAATTTGAGTACCTTTGATTAGGGGGACAGAAAAATGCACGTTTTTTAATATTCAAAAACACTTTTAATCGATATGATTATAGAAAATTTCAAAAAAAGCCAATAAATCGGCTTAAGATATGCACTATGTGAGGTGACTTCTTATTAATTGAGATGGACATATGATGTGTAATGAGGGAGATATAATTAATTTAATATCACATTGTATACTTATTTAAATGTGGGATAGGCATTGTACACCCAAATTCTCCATAGGGTAATGAGGACTTATATAGCTCTTATACCTTTGATCAGATTGTATCTTTGTGTGCACAAATACATGTATAACGTTTCATTGGAAGAATCCAAAATTATATTCCTTAGGGAACTAGAAGAGATTAGCCATTTATTTTGCAAAAATACATGTTTCCTCCCTTTAAAGATCTGGGTGACAATTCGGGCACCCTTAGCTTGCAACCACTCGTGGTTGTTGTAGACACATTACAGTGAGTCATGTATGTTAGCTTAGTGTTATTTGTAGAAGTCTTGGTTTAGCATATCACAATTGTCATTTTAGAATTCAAAATTGAAAAGCGGAGGGGAAAGAGAGAGAGAGAGAGAGAGAGAGAGAGAGAGACGGTTATAGTGAAAATATTAAACCAATGGTGTTGGCTTCTATATGTAATGTCGACATAAAGCAATATGTAAAATACATTAAATATATTTTACAAAAATACACTCTATCTTGTGCATGTGCCACGTAGTTTATAGGATGAAATTTGATAGTTCGCCAAACTACGCATGTAGACTTGGGAATTTCTTTTAAAATGTAAAGAGGACAGACACTTCAAGTCAACCAAAATTGATTTGTACATGCTTTTTTGGTCCACTTTATAACTTGCATAGGCTTGTATCTTCTTTTTCATATCTGTTGGTGCCCTTCTCCATCTCTATCTCCCATCAAGATAGTGGCTTTCAAAGGACGAAAAAGAGTATGCCTACGTACTTGTCACTTTTGGAATCAAAATTAAGTCTCTTCTCCTTTGATATAGAGTATAAACAATTAATCCTAGACACCCCAATATGTTGGACAAGGCTCATGTTCACTCCATGCTTCTTTTGGTGTCATATAATGTAAAACAAACTAGTTTACCAAGTCTATCATTGTTTGAATTGCTTCTACCCAATACTTGTTAGGCATGTCCTTAGTCTACATCATGCTTTTTGCTCATGTAACAATGGTGCACGACTACTCCATTTTGTCTTGTGTCCTAGGCAGGGAAAATCCTCTACCCCACCATTTTAAAAGCTCAATAAATACTTTGGAGACATATTCTCCCTCATTATTGGATCAAAGGCATGCCATTTCACAACTAGTCTAAGTTTTGGCCATAGTCTTTAACTCTTTTAATCTTTCAAGAAGTTCAAATTGTGCTTCACGAAGTGGATCTTTTGGGGGGGTGTGTAATCAATAAATGTGACAAAGTATTTGCTACCACTAAGGGATGGCATATTGGTCATGTACCTTGCAATAACAATGTACACTTCCAATCTAATACTTTCTTGGGTGACAAATTTTCATTCATCTAACGTCCATATTATAAGGTGGACATTTGTGGTATTGTACAGGCTTTAAGAGTCTATTTTTTTTCATTGTGTTCTTTCAGGTGATCAAAAGCCTACCAATTGGAAGCATGAATTGAAAAGTGGTGACGACGATTTATATAGCTATTTTTATTTCATTCCATGTTCCATTCAAGAACTCTCATATCTCTTAGGGAATTCCATTCCAATATATAATATTATGTAATATTTCATGACTTTATCCTTGATAATGCCTGACTTTTATGGGTTTCGTGTGTTCACAACTTTGTGAAAACTAATTTTCCCTTAAGTTATGGGTTTGCTATATACTACAGACTATTTTCTCTAAAAATTATGGTTAAGAAAATCTCTTTTTTTCTCCTCTGTATATAGATTGACACATATGTATCTTTATTGCAATGGGATAAGACGTCTAGATCATTTACATTTACCGCCGAGAGAGGAACATAGGTGGCAAGTACATAATTGCTTAATAGCCAAGTTCTATGTTGGTCTATTTAATAGTAAAGTCGTTGACTTTTAGAAATATAAAGATCCGAAGGACTGGGGGTCTCTAAAGCACGCGTAGCTGCTACTAGATCTACCAGAGCTATCGAGCTACCTTGGGTAGATAACCTACATATTTTATGTGCTTTATTTTTTGTAACTAAAAAGTTATTTGAATTATATATGAGTGGGTAAACATGCTATTGTTTTTCTTTTAGATCGGTTCCTAATTCAAGGTTTGTAATGAATCTCCACATAGACCGTTTGGGGGGATAGTTCCACTTGGGATTTTACGATGTGATTGCTTGATGACTTCTGTTGCTACTGGATAAGATACATAGTGCATGCGAGAACACATGTTTTCCATTGAAGGGGTGAATTTAGATTATGTGTTTACCTTTGTACGCATTGCGTGTGAGAGTAAGTACTCTAACTAATGAGTTTTTTTTTTTGGCTCAATAACTATAGTTCTTAAATTATCTTTTTGTCTGACATGGGTTCAAATCGGATTGTTGGTAGTGTGCGGTCATCTATCGTCGTCAACATGGCACACGTGTGGCACATGGCCAAACACCAAGCATTACAAGAGATTCCCAAGTTTTGACTCTACTTCGAGTACCACTAGGGGCATAGACAGATATTAGTATGAATTGTACCCCTTTTGTAACACATTGCAAAGCTAACCATCTCGTATCTACATCATTCCATTCTTTGATTACACCATCTTTGAAGTGAGAAAGTACAACAACCATCTGTACCCTCTTCATGATTAGTGTAAAACCACATGTGCCTTCTCTCTACTACTTTCAATCTAGCTTCAAGGTCCAAGTTAGTGACCTTGACCTCTTCAAGAGCTAGAAAGGTTGGAGAGAGAGAGTTTGCTCTCAACCAACTCAAAACTTCCTCACCCTTAGAAGGGTCCATGATTCCACACATGTTAAGAGTAAGGAAAGAAATGGGATTACTTTTTTTTATTTTGGTCCCATTTTCAACCCTCGGGTTGGGGCTTCTCACTTACAAAATTGTCTCCTTAATCTAAGACAATTACCTTATGTTCACAAAGTAGCCAGAGCTTTTTCCCTAGAACTGAGAAATCCTTTTCACCTACATTTGTGTGAGGTAGTTACTCCTCACAATCATCATCTTCACGCGGCTTTGTCACCATTGCATCCCCTTTATTTATTTCATCCTCAAAATCCTCTAACCATCCTAGTTTGACCTCCATGTCCTCAAAATGATTATTGTGTTCCAACATCCATTCTTTTGTTTCCTGATATGCTAAACCTCGAAAGAATTCCTGGAAACAAATGATATACCTCTTTTCCCTTACTTGTGAGGTTTCTAAAAACAGTTGGATTTTTCTCCCCTTGGATGGTTCACCAGTAACGAGATCATGGGATTCAATGGATTTCGGGACCTACTTATCTTTTTGAACTTGGGGCAGGGTTGAAGAAATACCCTGAGGTTTATTGTTGCCCTTTCTTTGAGGATAATTCTTCACCATGTGGTTATATAGGCACGGGTTTGGGAGGCTCTTATAAGACTAGTTGTTCTTCATAGTTTCCCACTCCTATTGGGGATAACCAAGGTATTAGGAAGGTCATTGTCAAGGTCCAATCAAACACATAGCCCTTTGATTTATGAATTTCTCTTTCTCTATCTCAAGGACGTCATCAAGCCCAGTGCACATTGCAATTGCCTCGTTACCTAGAGATAAACGTCACATAGTTCAACCAACATGGGGGGTTTCGTGGACCTTTGCTTATCCAAAGTAAAGTTAAGGAACCAACTCTTTAAATAAAGATGGTTCCTTATGGTCCAAAGTCCCTAGTGGAGGACCTTGGCTTCCATTTCTTCTTTTTTGAAAAGAAACATGTAGCAACCTTTACTCAAGACCCAAACATTTGTTACTTTCATCCCTTTCCTAACCTAGTTGGATATAACTAAGTCTCAAGGATGGTTGCTGGGGTTTGGGATCCTTGGAGGAAGTCTACTAATGCAAGAGTTTTTAGCCGATACGTAGGTTCATTGTATATTCATCAATGGTGGCTAAGACACATATACGTAGAGTAGCAAAAGACAGAATTTTTGAAGGTTATTTTCCCCTCAAAAGAAATATTTGTGTATCTCCTTGTCAACCTAGAGCTTGGAACTCGCTCTGCTAGAGATGCATAGGCTTGTGCACCATTCTTTGCCCTTAGCAAGATATCTCCTTGTGAGTTTAGAGCGCGCTCTATTGCAAACGCACAAGCTTGTGCAACATTTCTTTCCTTCAACTTGTCAGCTTCTCTGTCAATAGTGTCTGCTGCAAAGGCACCCACCTTCAGGGAATTAGCAATGCTAATAGAACGTTATGCTTGGGAGAACAAGCGGAGAAAAACCCTCATTGAGGTCTTTGAAATACACCCACTTAAGAGTGCCTGGAGGCAAATGCATTTTGATTGTTTGCATGTCCATCAACGGTTGGTTGCCTTGAGCTTCACTGAGGCTGGTGCTTCTAATTGTCAGGGAGTGGAGGAAATAGAGATAAATCTTCTATCTCATTCTCCCATGCGAATGGTGGCAAAGGTAGACATATTGGGCTCATTGTACCACTAAAGTAAGGTTTTGTCACATCAAAATTGCATTTTCCATAAGGTTGGGAGTTAGTCAAAGCAAATCTAGCTCTGAGTACCTGAACATGAGGGTCTATTAGAGGAATGGGAGGGAGAAGATGGGTTGTCTTGTCTAAGTCATCCTCCATCCCTTCTCTACTTCACCTAATTAAGTTTTTAACTTTATTGACATCAATTGACAAGTGCTCAATATGGGCTACGAAGTACCCATGATGCAGTAACATGGCTTTTGGCTAGCCTCTCCATAGGGGCATAATCAACATATAGTAAATAGGGCCTCAAAAGTACTTTAGTGTAGAGAGTGTTCCATGAGGTGATATCATTTGAGTACAAAGGAGAAACAGCTATCATTATGACACCATTGATGGAACTCATGGGCTACACAACATAAGGGGCTCTCAAACAACCACCTTTTGCTCAAAACATCATACCTTTCTTAAAATTGTAGTCAAAATGTCCTTTCTCGAGATTGAAAGGCCCATAACCTATGTTGGAATAGAGTAAGCCAAAGACTGAGATCACGTTGGACCTAAAAAGAAAACAGCTCCATCCATGATATATTAAGCCCAGCAATTATATCAAGAGCCCAGAGATTTGTAGCAAGAAAGCTCCATCTGGTTCAAGCTGTGTTCAGATTTTACACACGGATTTTACACAGGTGATTGTACAAACAAAGAGGACAGCCTGGACTCTACAAAATACATACTTTGCCATGAGCACACAATTTGTACTACTGAAAACAGTAAAAGCGTACCTTGTGGTTTGACAGATCCCAACAGCAGCTGCTCATTTCAGTTGTAAACTCCAGATGCTAAATCATTTGTACTGTCTTAATGTATACTAATGGTACATCGCTTACCAGGTAATTGATATAGTTCTTATAAACACAACTAAGGAAATTTGTGCTAAATGCAGAGAAACAGTTATTGAGTATCAGGCGTGAAGTCTTGACAGAAGGTCATTTAATCGACCATGAGTAGTATAATTAACAAATTCTACTCTGGTTGGCCCTTGCAAATCTATGGTTCTCCTAAAGAAAACAGTGATTTTCGAAGTGTCTCATTTTCTTTGAAAGGAGGATGCATTCTTTGTAACCAGTATGATTCCAGAATAAATAGCAAGCCCATAGTTATCTGGACACCATTAGTAACACACTCCTATAGCCTTGCTAATTGAGAGATATGATACAAAATTATCAATGTGTTGGTGTAATTCTTATGATGCATTGCTGTTTAGGGATAAGGGTGAGTTCCAATCTAGATCAAGTTTCCATGTTTTGCGCCAATGTATGGAAACCCTTGACCAAAGTGGAAATTCGAAATCATCCTCCAAAGGCTCATCAGCTGGTCCATCCATAGTTAACGGCAGCCACACATATCGGGAGTCCCGCAGATCATGTGAGTTCCACCTATCAGCCATGAATAAGAATGTATCTTGAAGACCAGGAAGAGGAAGGACAAAGGTGCTTTGTGAAAAGAATGTCGTCCGCCTATAATCTTCATTACCTCCTACACAAGGATTTCCAAGGGTCACCCATGGTCCTAACATAGACTCTGCTGAGTGAGCCAATGCAGTGTTTGGTGCCCAGCCTGTGCAGCCTGATGTAATCATATAATAAATCCCCCTGTGCTTGAACACAGCTGGAGCTTCTCTATGCATACCCACCATTACCCTCCTCATTACTCTCTTCAAGTTTAGGTAGTCATCAGTTAAGACTCCTATGTGCAACTCACTGTTGTCTTCTGAAGAATAGACAATATATGCCTGCCCATCATCATCTTTGAAAAGAGTCATGTCTCTGCTCTCAAAACCATGTGGTCTGTCACTGTAAAGGTAAACAAATGGTCCAACTGGACTGGAGCTGATAGCCAGACCGACACAAGCTTTTGTATAATTAACATTGTCAATGTGCATCCACATTACATATTGATTGGTCTTATCATTATAAAGAACCTTGGGTCTCTCTAGCACATTGCTAACATGAAGATCATGTGATTTATTGGTTTTCTCTGCAGCTAAGACAATGCCTTCATTCTTCCATGTCCAAAGATCCTTTGAAGAGTAACAACTCACTCCTATCACATCCACCTGCCCAGATCAGTACAAATATAAGGAGTCAAAATGGAAAGAGCCAAAAGATCTTGTACATGAGAATTAGCTACATTTAAAAAAATACTACTGTGGAAAAAAGTGACTTCTCAAAAAAAGAAGGGATTGACCAACTTGCTGGCTCGTGCTTGTAACTGAAACTAATTCATGGATCACTGTTCACTCAAATTCAAAAGAATTGACCATAACCTTGCCATTCTTAGTCGACAATACAAACATCATGTCACTTTTTTTGCGTAGTATGACACTCTCGAAAGCAAAAAGTCTCTTGACAGCATAAAACATATAGTTGTTCCACAAAAGCCTATCTATCTATGGTTAGAAGTGATGCAACATCAGAGAGATTGAAATTTCCATATGAATACCTTTCGGTGGCCAATTGATCATCATCATCCTTATTGTCAACGCAAAATTCTCTTCAAAACCCTTCACCTATGCATAGCCTTCGTCCACCAATCTACCATCGATGTACTTGAATTTTTAAAACCCACTTGGTTCCAATGACTTCTCAGACCTTGCCACTAGATCCTAAGTACCATAACAAAGTAGAGAATCAAACTCATGTTGCACCTACAATGTCCTCGATCTTTGATTATACTCACCTCAAGGACTGATGTACCACATTGACTCTTCAAAAATCCCATCCCTACAATCCAAAGACTCACCAAAATCTCAGCATGCGATAGTGGGTGTAGACCATAGTATAAAAATATGCTCTCACACATACTTATCTACACACCCACACATACTCGAGCATTCAATTATACAAACGTCTTCGTACCGAGTTTATGTTAGCACTCCAGAGGTAAAGGGCACATACAGCCACAACAATGGCTAGCATTAAAGGAGAAGGCTAATCAAACAATAGTCCACATTCTCTAGTCACTCCCAAATGAGCATTCCTAAGCGAAAAATGCTTAGATAATCTAGCTGATAGGGCAGCACCCCAGTTATCATAGAAAGAATATCAGCAAGCCATGACATGGGCGAAAACTTCACAAGCTCAAACTCATTGTCTCAAATAACAACACATAGTGCAGTTTCAACCTCATGATAGTCACTCACAAGGCCGAAAACCATAACTTCATTCACGCATCACAGGGACTAGCTAATACGACATCCCACCGATGCCATCAGCACCCAACAGTGGGTGAAAACCATAGACATATGCTCTCACACATACATATCCACACACCACATACTTGAGCATAAGGTATTCGTACTAAGTTTTCGTCAGCACTCTAGAGGTGACTTGCAGACTCAGATGTAACAAGGCTAGCACTAAGGAGAAGGCTAATCAAAAAGTAGTACGCATTCTTTTCATCAAGCTACATGTGCTTGTGAAGGCTATACCATTTCATTTGTCTCTCCTAAACAAGCATTTTCAATAACAAAAAATGCTTAGATAATGTAGCTGATAGGGCAACGCACCACTCATGATAGAAAGGATTTATCGCAACATCAGCACAGCAGCACATGGATGAAAACTTCACAAGGTGACATTCGCATGTCCCAAAAACATATATATCTAGATGACTCTAGAAATATGCCCAAATACATCCTCTTAAATCACAATATATTGTGCCGTCTCAATCTCATAATAGACACCCAAAAGGTTGAAAACCATAAACTCCTTCACCGATATTAGGGACTCGCTACTATACTATGGCATCCCGACTAACGTCATCAGCCCCTAACGGTGGGTGTAGACCATAGTATAAACATATGCTCTCATGCATACATATCCATACATCCACACATACTTAAGCATCATTTATACAAAGGTTTTCGTACACTATTTTTGGCAGCACTCAAGGATGAAGGGCAGACTCAGCTTTAACAAAGGCTAGCACTAAAGGAGAAGGCAAATCAAAAAGTAGTCCACACTCTCTTCATTTCAAGCTACAAGCACTTGTGAAGGCTATACCATTTCATTTTTGTCTCTCCAACAAGCATTTCTAAGCAAAAAACATTTAGATAATCTAGCTAATAGGATACACACACACATATGTATGTATGTATGTATGCATATGTATGTGTATGTGTATGTGTATGTGTGTGTGTGTGTGTGTGCGCGCGCGCAAGAGCGACGGTGAGCGACAATGAGCAAAGGCGCTAGCTGAGAGCCTCGCCAAGATACCCTTGCAGGTCTCTCCCCCTCCGTCTGTACGGTCGCCGTACGGATTTTCCCGACAGTCGTACCAAATGCAAAAGTAGGGTCACAACTCCTCTGCAGATTGACGTGCAGGCCCGTACAGCTCCCTCACCTCGTCGTTTTCCGTACGTACGTACGGTTCTTGTCAGCCCTTCCGTACAACGCGGTACTTTTAGCGCACTTAGCTTCCCCGTACAACCCCGCCTTTCCCGTACAGTTCCGTACATATTTTCGTGCAGCACTCCTTTGTCCGTACAGAACCTCCGTACAGCCTTCTTGCTGTTCCGTACAGTCCATCCCGTATACGCTCCTCCGTACAAGTTTTTCCCGTACAGTACTCCTTCGTCCGTACAGTACCTTCCGTACAGTTTTTCCTGTTGTTCCGTACAGCCTATCCCGTACAAGGCCTTCCGTACAGCTTTTCCGTACAGCCTCTGCCGTACAGTTCTGCACCTTCTCCCTGTGCCTTTCCGTACATTTCCTCTGTCTGCTTCATCTTTCACTCTATTTCTTCCTTGCTTTGCCATATCTCAATCATGGCTTCAGGTTCCGATGTCTGTACATATGCTAGAAAAGAAAGATCTGCAGATGCCAAGCGTCGTCCTTCTCAGCCTGCATCACAGAATGATGAGCTTACTATGGAAGCTCAATATGTGTTTGATACACTTAAGGATGACTTTCAGCAGTCACGACAGGAATGGGGCAAACCAGTTCCGGAGGTCACATACAAATTGAAATTGCCCTCCCTTGTGAATCCTCTCAGGAAGCTATCTCAAACCGCGGTAATAATTTTCTTTCCAGGAAGAATCCCAGCCGCCAGTGATGTTGCGCAATGGATCAAGTCTATCCTTGGAGGATGCTTTGTAGAGGGTGTCTATTTTGCCTCCAGAGGCCTTTATGAGGTGCACTTATCAGATGCCTTGTGCAAGCAGAGGCTCCTTCAGCTTTCTCCCCTCTTCTACGGGAAGCAGATGGTACATGCCATGCCTTGGTCCCCAAACAAGGATTATCAAAGTCTTATACGCCATCATTGTCCTGTATGGGTTGAGGTTGTTAACTTCCCGGATTATATGCATGAAGAATTGCCTGGCTTGGCTGCTTCATTGGGACGGGTCATTTGTCCTCCACGCCCCATGGGAAATCGTAACAGATTCTGCATCCTTTGGGACACTGACACACCTACCCCTCCTTCTATTGCAGTGGAAGTTGAGGGTGTGCAATTGGGCAAAAAGTTTTTTGACTTGAAATGGGGTGTGTTTGCAGGCGCTTGCTTTGCCTGCCACAAGTTTGGGCATCTAGCCTCTAAATGCCCAATGGTTCTGCATCAACCCCCTCCTAATGCCTTGCCGCCCTAGACAAGGGAAAAGAATGAGAATTTGCAAGCCAAGGCAACAAATCGAAATGGAGCAAAGAATGCTAAACCAGTTAATCAGGTGCAATCACTTGCTAGAAAAGGAAAAGAAAATGAAAAAGAGAAGATGAAGGAATCTGTGGGGACAGATCGGGATGGTTTTCAACAGCCTAAGAAGGTGGTTATATTGAAGCAACGCCCCTTTCAATCTCGTCAATGGGATGCTTCTTCTCCCTTACCAGGACAGGCTTCTACTTCAGCTCCTATCCTTCAAAATTGGGTGGGGGTTTTGAAGAAGGGTATCCCCATATGTGATTCTGAAGAAGGGGAGAATGCCATATCTTTCATGGATCATGAAAGCATGCAACCCATGCAGGCAGAGGCTTTGCCTCTCTGATATCTCGTTTCATACTTATACTTTTCTGTATATATCTCTTTCATGCATCAAACACTTAAGTGCTTTACATACAATGTACAGAGCCTCTGCAATGTCTCAAAGTGGAGGCTTTTCTGGAATTATGTACATAAAATGCAGCCAGATATTGTTTGTTTGCAAGAGCATAATCAACACTCTAAGGCTGGTCATCATGATCACTTTGGCGGCTTTTATATATATTATGCTGGTACCACTACCTACTCAGGTGTATGCATAATGGTCAGACATGAGCTGGAGCCTCAGTTAGCATTCAATGACAGCAGTGGCCGATGGATAGTCATACGATGTAATGTCAATGGTGACATTCTTGAGCTTGCATCAGTTTATGCCTCCCAGACCTCTGCCATGAGGGCTTCTCTATGGGATTCTTTAAGCAAATATCCATGGAGATCCAATGCATTTATCTGTGGAGATTTTAATAATTCCCCTCTGCTGAGAGATAACACCACTTCAAGATCTCATATGCTTTCATCGGAAAGATAGAAATGGGATAACATGCTTCTTTCTGTGCAGGCTGAAGATTTATGGCTGCTTCTACAAGGGTCAGTGCCCGGATATACTTTTCATCATAAATTTACAACATACTGGGCAAGGCTTGACAAATGGTATTTGTTCTATCCACAACAATATGCAGATTTTAGCCTTAATCTCCTCATAGATTTCTCATTGGGCTTGTCAGATCATGCCCCATTATGGATAAATCTGCAATTTGGTATGCCACTGGATGATTTGCCGACTCTTTCCAGCAGATTACTGCATGTTAATCAGGCTTATCTCCGACATCAATATTTCCAGCAAATGGTCAGCTTTGCAATTCATCCCTTGCCTTTGCATGCCCAGGAGGACATGAATTATGCTTGGGACAGATTTGTCTCTCGTATACAGAATGTCATTAGGGAGTATGGACACTGGCACATGGCTACATGGAGGAATGAGGTCAAATGGGCAAAAAGGACAGCACAACAGTTGACTGAATTTTCACATTTAAGGCCTCTCTGAATCAGAAAATGATTCCCTCTCACAAGCCCGGATCAAACTGACTGATAATGATCAGAGGAAATTGCACAAATGGCAGATTAGAGCAAGAATGAAGCCCCTCATGGATAAGGGCTGCTCATCAAAAGCCTTCTTCCAGGGCCTGCATGCTACTCGAAAGAAAAACTCATGTCTAAGGGTAAGGAAGCTAGATGGCTCTTGGACGCACTCTTTCTCTGATCTCCAAGATGAATGCCAAAATTACTTCCAGACATTGTTCTCTACCCCTGGCTCCCCATCAAATCAAATGACTGATGCGAGAACTGAAATTCTTCAATATGTTTTTGAGATAGTGGAAATGGATGATGCTCTTTTACTCGAGAGACCTTTTACTGACACAGAACTTGATAATGCATTGTCCCATCTCGGCAAATACAAGTCCCCTGGCTGGGATGGTCTTACGGTGGAATTTTATATTTCCTTTTGGGATGATTTGAAAGATGTTCTCTTACAAATGATCAATGTTGCCTCGCAAGAAAATCAATTGCCGCACCTTTGGAAGCATGGCATAATCAAACTTGTGCCCAAAAAAAATCTATGTGATCATATGTCAGATTGGAGGCCTATTACTTTGATGCCTGTAGTTTACAAACTCATTGCCAAAATGATTGTGTATAGGCTTCAAGGGATACTGAATGCGGGCCTTCATCCTCATCAGTATGGGTTTGTGCCGCGAAGACAAATCCATGACAATATCTCCAATGCATTGACTGCAATTGAATATGCTAAGTACTCAAATCAAGATGTGCTCATATTGCAGGTAGATATCACTAAGGCATTTGACACTGTTCAATGGGATTTTATCTCATTGAACAGTGTCAAAGGCATTTGACACTGTTCAATGGGATTTTATCTCATTGCTCTTTTCTATGCCATTGCGACTCATCCCCTCTTCATGTATCTTGATCATCTTACAAGCACAGGACAGATGACTGGTCTTAAAATCCCTGGGGCTGCATCTTTTTTGGCACAGGCATATGCTGATGATTCCTTCTTTATGCCACAGAACTCTCCCCGGGAAGTCCGCATGCCATTATCATTGTATGGATTAGCAGCGGGATTGCATGTCAACTTTCACAAATCCAAATTGCTTCCCCTGAAACAATGTGACTGGCATTCTATTCTCTGGCCAGGTCAGATAGTGCATTCCAAAGATGTAGTCAGGCATTTGGGATATCCTATAGGATGGCATATCACCAGGAAGCAGCAGCTAAAATGGATCTTTCAAAGACTTCAACATAAATTGGAATATTGGAAAATTTCTACTTGGCCACTTGATGTCAGACTCAGAATAGTACAGTCTATTGTAATGTCTTATGTTCAGTTCTTTTTGCCTTTGCTACATTGGTCCTCTAATGATATCTCAGCCTTTATGTCTCAAGCTATGGAGCTGTTATGGAGGACAAAAACTGCTGTGAAAGCATTGAGACTGCTGAAGATGGAAATGGTGTGCTATCCTAGGATGCATGGAGGACTTAATGTTCTAAATATCAGATATCATGTACTTGCAAGGAAGGCGACTATGCTCCATGCTTTTTTCCGTCAACAACAACCATGGACTTGTATGATAGCATCCATGTGTGTGTCAACATGAGGACATCTGCTTATGGCCATTGGACTACTGATCATTGGGAGGTTGTCATTGGGAGATTTGTAGGGAAGATTCCTGGCTGCCCTTTCTCTACTGCTCTGATACTGGACTGGAAACAAGTACTTTCTGAAGTCAAATGGGCTCTTGATAATCGCTCGGGGACAAACTCAATGAGGAAAGAAAGTATTCATTGGAGTGCCATCTTTGACATTCCACTTGCTTTACAGGAACCTGTTCGGGCATACAATCTCATGAAATTGGGAATTAGATACATCAATGATAATCAAGGCCATGTCTTATCTTTTCCTCAGGCCACTGCCTCTTATGCATTGGGAATGCATCGTAGGTTGATATGGAAGAAAATTGCTGATCTCTTGCATCCTTTTCTACCTATTCCTCCTGTGGCTGACATAGACAGACTTATGGATTGGCAATTGTACCCCTCTGCTACATGCTCTCATCCTATTCCTCTGCCTGTTTTGACCTCCATCAAAGTCTACAAGCTTCTTCAGCCTGCCCCATGGATTCATCAATATGCTAATACTCTGTGGCATATCAGGCAGCCCCTTTCATGGTGGCGGAAGAATCTCCGAATATTATGGAGGTGTAAAATGCCTTTGAAACAAAGACTTTTTCTTTGGAGATGCATGACCCGCACATTGTCAGTGGGAATCACACTTGCCAAACGTCAGATTGCACCACCCACATGCTTACGGTGTCACGCTCCTTCAGAGACTGTCCCTCATTTGCTTTGGCACTGCCCGTCTTCTCGGAACCTCCTTGGGAAAATTTCAGATCATCTTCGCCTCCGTTTCCCGAGTCACATATTTGGGAAATATTTTTGGTTATTTGGCAGATTTAGGAGGTCTTTATCTCAATACTCACTCTTTCTCTCATGGGTGAGATATTGGGCTCTTTGGACAATCTGGGAAGAGCATAATTTGGCATACTTGGGCCGCCAGTTTCACAAGTCATATGAATCTTTTAGAGCCTCATTGCGGCAATCTTTATATGATGCCTACCATGAGGGTGATATACATGCTTCTTGCATTGAGCTTTCTCTTGGAAGCATGGCATGGTCAAACTTGTGCCCAAAAAACATAGGTGTGACCATATGTCAGATTGGAGGCCTATTACTTTGATGCCTGTAATTTATAAACTTATTATCAAAATGATTGTGCATAGGCTTCACAGGATACTGGATGCGGGACTTCATCCTCATCAGTATGGATTTGTGCCGCAAAGACAAATCCATTATAATATTTCCAATGCCTTGACTACAATTGAATATGCTAAGTATTCGCATCAAGATGTCCTTATATTGCATGTGGATATTGCTAAGGCATTTGATACTATTCAATGGGATTTTATCTCTCAAATCATGACAAAGTTAGGCTTTGGTCCCAAGATAGCAAATGCAGTTTACTGGCTTGACTCTGACTCTACTTCTCAGTGCATTCTTGGGGATCTGTCTCGGTCATGGACATTGGGTCGATCAGTTAGACAGGGCTGCCCTCTTAGTGCTCTCTTCTATGCCATTGCAACACATCCCCTTCTGATGTATCTTGATCATCTTACAAACACAGGACAGATGATTGGTCTTCAAATCCCTGGGGCTGCATCTTTTTTGGCACAAGCATATGCTGATGATACCTTCTTTATGCCATAGAATTCTCCCCGGGAAGTACACATGCTTATGACCACTCTTTCATTGTATGGTTTGGCAGCAGGATTGCATGTCAATTTTGACAAATCTAAATTACTTCCCCTGACACAATGTGATTGGCATTCTATTCTTTGGCCAGGTCAGATGGTGCATTCCAAAAATGTAGTCAGGCATTTGGGATATCCCTTAGGATGGCATATCACCAGAAAGCAGCAGCTAAAATGGATCTTCCAAAGGCTTCAACACAAACTGGAATACTGGAAGATTTCTACTTGGCCTCTTCATGTAAGGCTCAGAATAGTACATTCCATTGTAATGTCCTATGTCCAGTTCTATTTGCCTTTGATCCATTGGTCCTCCAGGGATATTTCAGCCTTTATGTCTCAAGCTATGGAGATGTTATGGAGGACAAAAACTGTTGTGAAAGCATTGAGATTGATGAAGATGGAAATGGTGTGCTCTCCTAGGATGCATGGTGTACTTAATGTCCTCAATATAAGATATCATGTACTTGCAAGGAAGGCGACTATGCTGCATACTTTTTTCCGCCAACAACAGCCATGGACTTGTATGCTAGCATCCATGTGTGTCAACATCAGGACTTGTGCTTATGGTCATTGGACTACTGATCATTGGGAGGTTGTCATTGGCAGATTTGTAGGAAAAATACCTGGCTGTCCTTTCTCTACTGCTCTGATACTTGACTGGAAACAAGTACTTTCTAAGGTCAAGTGGGCTCCTGATAATTGCTCGGGGACAAACTCAATAAGGAAAGAAAGTATTCACTAGAGTGCCATTTTTGCAATTCCGCTAGCTTTATAGGAACCTGTTCAGGCCTACAATCTCATGAAATTGGGAATTAGATACATACAGGATGTGGTAGATGATCAGGGATATGTCTTATCTTTTTCTCAGGCCACTGCTTCCTATGCATTGGGAATGCATCATAGGTCTATATGGAAGAAAATTACTGATTTATTACATCCTTTTCTACCTGTTCCTCCTGTGGCTGACACCGACAGGCTTATGGATTGGCAATTGCAACCCTTTGCTACGTGCACTCATCCTGTTCCTCTTACTGCCTTAACCTCCATCAAAGCCTATAGGCTTCTTCAGCCTGCTCCATGGATTCACCAATATGCTAATTCTCTGTGGCATATAAGAAAGCCCCTCTCATGGTGGCGGAAGAATCTCATGATATTATGGAAGTGTAAAATGCCATTGAAACAAAGAATTTTTCTTTGGAGATGTATGACAGGTACATTGTCAGTGGGGGTCACACTTGCTAAACGTCGCATCGCACCATCCACATGTTTAAGATGTCAGGCTCCTTTAGAGACAGTTATTCATTTGCTTTGGCACTGCCCGTGTACTAAGACCCTCCTCGGGAGAATTTCAGATTATCTTCAGATCCGTTTCCCAAGTCACAAATTTGGAACTCTAACAAAAAGCTTGTTTTAAAATAAAGAAATCTATTGGCACTAATCATGATTTACATAGGGAAAACACCCCATTGTGCCTTGCTGCCCACTCATCTCCACATGGGAAGCATTCATGGCTATGCCGTATACCCCATTCGATAGCTTCAATGAACTGTCTTGGCATTGCATCTTTATTCATGCTATCCTTACCAAATGGGAAGGACTGGAATTCCCCATCATAGCTGCTGTATTTGGGTTCAAACAGCTCCAAAATTGTCTCTAATCCTTCAGCATAGGGCTGTAATACTTGGATGCTGGAATACATATCCATCAAATGTCTTCCCAAGAAACTGTATGTGCTGAAACATGGTACGTCTAGCCTTCAAACAGCCACAAAATCTGAAAGAGGAAAGTTAGGCCTACTAGGAGTAATGTAAGCACGGTCCCACCACGTATCCTTGTCATTTACCTCAGGCCAAAAAGAGGAAGCTGTCCATGTCAATGCTGTAGCAAGAAGACAGCATAAACATGCACAAGTCCCAAAAGCAATCAGCTATGTGCGTCCCAAAATGCATGTGCTGACCAATAGTCTAGAAAATGCTTTCCATATTGATTGCATCTAAGCACCATTGAACAAGTCATCTCTGCCATAATCCTCAAATACCATTAACCAAGATCCAATCAAGCATTCTAATGAGTACCCCTTCTTTCTTGAAGGTGAGGCATGAACTTGCATATGTTGATGTTCAAGATGTGCTGCAACTAAATCTGTAACAAAATTACCGTTCACTGGCTGCATGCTTCTGGCCCTATTCCCAAACAACACCAACAGGTTGCATGTAACATGAACATTAAAATTGGACTGACAAGGCCTAGCCATACATTCTCATGCAATCATTCTGTTCCAAGTGGCTCCTTCAAGCTCAGTTAGTTCTCTTGCAAAGCTGCCTTTGCTTAAGATCTCCATACAAGGGACAATTCCCAAGATTGATATCATTGTAGGGTTTCCAATCAGCTGATAAATGAGGTTCCATAAATCCTCATTGTGAATGGACTGAAATAGTGGCATGTACATAAGGTTGTGTAATACATTGCCCCTTAAAGATGATTGCATCAAAATATTTATTTCCATAGCCGAAATGCTCAAATCTGACAGTAAAGTGGACCCATTTCCATCCAAGCCTGAAAAAATCTCTGTCAAGCGACCAATCATTTCAATAACATGATTCCCATCTGTGATGGCATTTTGCAGGTGGCCATGAGTGGACTGGCAAGCAAATGGGTTGTCTTCCTGTGATACCAACATTTGGAATAACTGCAAGCAATATAAAGCATCATGATGCCCCAAAAATAAATATGCCAACATTGGCCCAAAACCCACAGCATCACGCTGCATTAGGGCTGCAATCAAAGCAGCTGACTCTTGGGGGTTCACTTGCTGACTCATCTCTCCCACTTGCTGGACAAAGAATGTCTTCATGTATTTCTGAATTTCCATTGACTACTGATATATGCATGCCAATATCCGTCAATCTGAAAATGATTTTCCAGATATCACCCACATAGGTTTGTTCAGCCACCTTGCCATGATGCATTGAAGACAAATTATCTAGGTAGGCCCATGTCAGCATACTACAGGTTCGACAAATGTCCCGCAACCCAATGTGTGTGTTGGGAATATAGCATCCATCCCCATAAATTTGTCCAGGCTGCATTTGCTGTGGACTAGACACTAGACTCCTTGTAGAGCCTCATGTCTGCCTGAGATTGAGGCCAACTTCTCCCATAGGCATTGTGCTGAAACATATATGCTAGAGGGATGGGCTTTCCCAAAAGCATCTTGCATATTTGCATTATCACTTGCATAGTCTTCTATTCTTTCTTCCTTCGTAGAGACCAGACAATGCTCCATACTCACCTCCAATAAGTTTGCATGCCTAAAAGTAGCAATTGTAAGCACATCCACATCCTTACCTTGCTGGTCAACATATCCATCTTCATTTTTATCACCCTCATTTGATTCCTCAACAATCTTTTCACTGATCAAGCCTTCATTGACATTGTTATGTTGGCTTATTCCATCACCCTGCATAAATGCATTTCTTCCATTAGTATGCTGAACTGTAAGAGCATCATCTAGGGCATTATATTGTTCCTGCAAACTGCAATAACAGTCCATATCTTGCTGTCCACTGATAAAGCAGCCATTCTCTTGCTGTCCACTTTTGTTCCCATCATGTGGGCTGTTGGTTGTATTTGAGCAGCTATCCCCATAGAATCTTTTAGTATTTACAGTTGTAATTGCCTGGAGACAACCAGATTTTTGTCCTGCATATTGGTGCATCTTCAATGGCTTTAAAATGTGATTTGACTGCATGCTAGGGAGAGGCATAGCCTGCGCTGGCTGCATTACCAATATTGGCATGACTGCATCTTCTCAGATATTTGCCGCCCACTTTTATAGGCTTGCATAGCCTTTGGCATAACTCCCCTCAACATCATATCTCCAACTTGGTGGCTGGTCAAAGTAGGAGCATCATCCTTGCTAACAAAAGACCTCTTAGCCTCTTCCCTGGCTTCCCTAAAAATGGAGTCATCGTATGCCCTGAGATTCCTGGAATAGGTATCCTTCCCATCCCCATCATTTCGGTCCATAGGAGAAAGCATGGCCCATCTGCTTCATTGCCTCAGCTTGGGTCATGCACTGAAGCATCGCCAAAAAAGCATCCATGAATTTAGCCCTTGAGCCATCAAACGTGTGCATTGCCAAGCTCTTGGGTGCTCCCAAAATGCCAGCATCTGGTACTTGCTGTCCATATTCCTTCCTGCCAATTGAGCTGCTATTTTCATTACAACACTTATCCCCACAAAATCCTTCAGTAGTTGCAGCTGGGATCACTTGAAAACCACCAGATTTTGGTCCTGCATCCACAGGCATCATCAATGGCTCTGAAACATGGTGCTGCGTGCCAGGGAGTGGCATAACATGGCTGGGCTGCCTTACAAGCATTGGCAGAAATGTATTTTCCTTAGTAGTTTGGCAGCTATTTTCATAGGCTTTTTGAGTGTGTGTCATAACTGCTATGTTATCTCCTGAAAGGCATGCATGATCTCATTTACTTCTGCATCTGGATCTGGTTGACCTTTGGAAGGAATTGCAGCCTTTGTCACCGGGCTACACTTTTCAACATAATGCTCTTTCAGCCTATCAGGCACGTCTGGATCGATGGTATACTGTTGCTCCCCAACAAAATGGGGAGTTCACATGCAAAATGTGGATTGACTATGCCTTTGTGCATTCAGACCATGCACCACTATGGTTACGGTTATCTTTTCATAACATGCCAGATGATAGATTGCCACACAGGAGACATCTCATCATAAACAATAGTTATTTGCAACATGCTGATTTCAAGGCAATGGTTACTGAAGCAGCTCATTGTCTTTCCTCTAGCAGCCATCTCAATGTTGATGGTGCCTGGGATACTTTTATTTCTAAAATGCAAGTGGTGATTAGAGTTTATGGCAAGTCTTACATGAAGACTCTGAGGGAAACCATTGCTCAGGCCAAATCTACTTGTCAAGACCTCACTGAACTCAGTCATCATCGTTCATTGTCCTTGCATGAGCAAACAACACTATGCCAGGCCAGAAATTGTCTTAAACTAAATGATCAAAGGAAACTGGCAAAATGGGAGACTAGAGCAAGACAAAGAGCCTTTACAGATAAAGGTTGCTCTTCCAAAGAATTTTTCAAAAGTTTACATCAGAGGAGAATCAAAACAGAAATTTGCAGAGTGCTTATGCCTGATGGATCATGGACTACCTCACGGTCACAGCTTGCTTCCTTTTATGTGCATCATTTCTCTCAGCAATTTGGCTCTGCAGCTCCTCTCTCGCAACAGATTTTGCTTGCACGAAATTTACTGTTGCAACATGTTTCTCCTATCATTTCCCCTCCTAAAGCTTTGGAATTGGAGGAACCTTTTACTGAGAGGGAACTGTCAGATGCGATCAAATCATGTGGGAGATGGAAATCCCCTGGATGGGATGGTTTAACAGTAGAGTTTTTTCTAGCCTACTGGCCTATTTTGAAGCATTCATTGCTATATATGGTGAATGCTGCGTCGCAAAATCAGAAAATGCCGGACACATGGAAGAGAGGTCTTGTTAAGCTCCTTCCCAAAAAACAAATTTGTGAGTCTTTGGCAGATTGGAGACCTATCACTCTTATGCCCGTAATTTACAAAGTCACCACCAAAATGATTGTCGATTGGCTAAAGGGGATTTTACATGATGGGTTGCATCCTGATCAATATGGCTTTGTCCCGCGCAGGCACATCACCGATAACATTGCTAATGCCTACATTGGAATTGAATATGCTAAATATACACAACAGGATGTTTTGTTACTGCAAATTGATATTGCCAAAGCCTTTGATACTGTTCAGTGGGATTTTATTTCATCGACTATGCAAGCATTGGGTTTTGGCACAAAAATGCAGCAGCTCATCACTTGGCTATATCAAGATAGTGAAGCTGCCTGTATACTCTCAGGAGATATTTCCCCATAGTGGACTCTTGCTTGCTCTGTCAGGCAAGGATGTCCCCTGAGTGCTTTACTTTTTGCCATAGCCACCCATCCACTGCTTCAATATTTGGATCACCTTTTGGACACTGATCAGTTGCACGGTTTGGAGATTCTTGGTAGTCGCAGCATGATTGCTCAGGCATATGCTGATGATTCATTCTTTACTCCAAAAAATACTCGGGCTGATTTGTCCATGATTATGCATGCTCTTTCCACATATGGTTTGGCTGCTGGCCTTCGGGTAAATTTTCAGAAATCAAAATTGCTGCCATTACATGCACAGGAATGGCACAACCTTCTGTGGCCTGGGGAAATTGTCCCCACTTCTCATTTTATTCGACATCTTGGTTATCCTCTAGGCTGGGGACTCACCCGCTCACAACAAACTGATTGGGTGCTAGCAAAGTTAAGGGCAAAACTTGAATATTGGAAGCTTGCAACTTGGCCATTACATGTTCGCCTGCGAATCACACAATCCATTTTGATAGCATACATATAATTTTATCTGCCTCTCACTATGTTCACTAAGGCAGATCTGGTTTCATTTATGTCAGCTATCATGGAAATTTTCTGGCATTCAAAACATGGCAAGAAAAGTCTCAGATTACTCTCTATGCATCGTCTCTGTTCTCCCAAGATGCACGGAGGTCTGAACATCCTCGATATTCATCTGCATTTACTTGCTCACAGAGGGAAAATGATGATACAGTTTATGCAAAGAGATCAGCCTTGGGCTTTCATGATCCGCTCTCTCTTATTACATCTTCATACATCTGCCTTTGGGCATTGGCAGCTTACTCAATGGGATTTTTTATTTGGCTCTATCCAAGGCAAGATCAAAGGATGCCCTTTTATCTCTCGTCTACTTCTTGATTGGAAACATATTCTATCCCATTTGGAATGGCATGGCAGGGACTCTCTCTCGGGCAACTCTTTGAGGGTAGAGAATATTTTTTGGTCTAAAGTTTTCCACCCCCCTTTGGCCATAAAGGACCCCGACGTTCTTATTTTCTCTCCTTCAAAGGCATTTCATCTGTGGCGGATGTACTTCAAGATGATGGCACAATCTTATCTTTTTCTATGGTTGCTCGCAAATATGGCTTGGGAGCTCATTATCGTCCTTTATGGCATCGAATTTCAGCAATGCTCCAACCGTACTTGCCAGTACCCCATTTGGAACTTCAGAATCGGCTTGAGGATTGGATCTTACACTCTCCTTCCTTATATGCCCGTCCTCTGAAGCTCTCACATATCACAGTGTCATCACTGTATAAAGTGTTATTACCTCCGCCTTGGATTTCCCACAAAGCAAATACTGTTTGGCATATGGATCGCCCAATGAAGTGGTGGAGAAAAAGGCTGTGTCTCCTTTGGCATTACAAAGTCCCTCTATGACAACAGCTTTTCCTATGGCGAGTTCTTCTTGGCATTTTTCCATCCGGACAGTTACTCGCACACAGACATATTGCTTCAGCTGTTTGTCACCGATGTCAGCACTCTACTGAATCAGTGTTTCATATCTTTTGGTCCTGTCCAAACACTTCTGATCTCATTGCTCTCATCAACAGAGGCTTTGACAGCAATTTCCTACTGTTACTTTTGGCAGATTTTTCTGGTTGTTTGGCTTTCATCCACGGAGACAAGGATTTGATTTATTTTTTGTATGGGTGCGCTATTGGACCCTATGGACTTTATGGATGGACAGAAATCATAGAGTCTTTGGTGATCCACCATTTTCATCTTTTCTTTTTTTCAAACGATCTCTGCAACAATCATTTTATGATTGTCTTCAAACTCGTTTGATTGATCAGGATGTATATACAGCTTATACTGAGATCTTCAGTTGAGTAGTAGCTACTTCGTTTTTTGAAGTAACTATGAATGTGATTATTCTACAGCAATAAAAGATTTCTTCCCACAAAAAAAAGTGTGTCATAACTGCTCTAGGCTTTATAGCTTCAACAATAGTTGGCTGGTCGATGGCATTCGTATCTCCAGAGTCCACTTTTAGCATAGAATAACCTCTGTGTCTGTTCAAACACCCGAATATGTATATCCCGACCTTGCAAGGTGTTACGTGCTTGCAATGCACTAGCCTGTGAGACAAAGTGTATCTCAACATGGAGACCACTTGAAATCTGATGTATGGCGACCTTCTCAATAAACCCAAACGGAGAAAATACCTGATGCAACACATCCAATGTAATGGGGTACAACAAATTGTGGATGGTAATCAAAAGCATTCCATTGGACAGCGAATCTTCCTTATGTTGAAGCTTCCCTAAGCTTTTTGCATGCTGGTCAAAGCTCTGTATAAGCTTTCTGAAACTAGAGGCATGCTGCCCCATGATCCCTCCAAAGGCATGTGGCTGTCCCATGGTGTGTAACCAAGCTTTGTTGCTGTCCCACTATGCCAAATGCATGCACGTGTGCTCAATTCCTACCTGTCTCAAAGCGCTGGAGAGGCTTGGAAGAAGGTGGGTGAAGAAGTTGCCATGCACTAGGCTAGCTCCCTACAGGACAGTTTCAATCTGACAGAGGTGGCTGCCCCCACAAGCGAGTACGAATGCAAGGGAAAGATCTGCTGTAATGAGCACCAGATACAGTGTGTAAAACACTGAAAATGTTAATGGAGAAGCTCAAGAGGCTTCAAAACAGAGTCCAAAAGAGCCCAAATGGGGCTGTAAAAGGGCCCTAAGAAGAGGCTGTGAAGAGCTGTCCTACTTGCCTCTCTTTTTTTTTTCTTTTTTTCTTTTTTTCGGAGGGGGGGGGGTCCTTAAGTCACCTAGGACAGTTAGTACAGAGTTAGCCTAAGACCTTTAGGACCGTTAGGGCACTGTCACCAACCTAACCCAGCCTTTAATATTAGTTAGTACTAACCTAACCTAGAGCCAAACTAACTAAACCTAACCTAGCTAGACCTAACTGACCTAACCCGACCAACCTAACCCTGGCTAACTTAACCTGGGAAAAATACAGACTAAGATTTTCTTCGACGGCGGCGGCGCGGTGAAGGCGGCGTGAGGATGGTAGAGAAAACGCAATGAGCATGGGGCGTGGCGTGGCTTGCGTGGACGGTGGCGTGGTGTGGGCGGGGTCACACAAGTGACAGACGGCACGGCTCAGCAGACGATGACGGGTAAGGTCTTGCGGTGATCACGTAGCAAGAGCGGGATGAGCATGGCGCGGGTGAGTGCCCTCCATCACCCGGGCTTCTTCTCCCCCGTCAAAGGTCGTTTTGTTCAAGCTCAACGCAGTAAGCCATGAGCATGGTTATGACGCTTGAACTGGATGGAGAGGCACTCGAAGATGGAAAGGGGCAATGGGATTTGGGATGCTGATTCGCTGACTTTTTGTTTTGGCAAAGAAGTTGTGCGCTGTGAGCAGCTGATTCTGGATCACCACTCAAGCTCGTACGGTGGTCCTCGGTGGTCCATTCTCCAACAACTTCGTCTGCTGCTTGGGTGAACGCAAAACAAGGCAGCACTAAAAGCACTTTCCCTCGCTACTTGGGAGCACAGAGAGGCATATTTGTCACATCGGGTTCACCAGCAGATTGGTGTACTTAGTGAAAGGAAAAGCAAGGGTGCTAGAGTCGGAGGCTCTAATACCAATGTAGAGAAGGGGGAAGGGGCAGATTTGAAGATGGGAGAGAATAGCAGAAGAGAAGGGGAAGGAGAGAGGAAGAGAGAGAAGGATGAGGGGATAGAGAGAGCAAGGAGGAGGAGGGAGAGTAGATAGGATTAGATGTCACATCCAAAGGTCCCTTGTACATGAGAGGATGGTACTTATAGAGTACCTCCTTGGTCCTTTAGACCCCTCTATCTTGCAAACACCCCAAATACTAATTATCCTAACCCCCACTAACTTGACCCACTTTTGGCCTTCATTACACTGGACTTGTTCCCTTCAGTTTTGGTTCGTCTACTGCTACGTCCGCTCCCCTCAGCCTTGATAGTTTTGATGCTGCGTTCGTCCCAATTCGCTCTGCTCAACCCCAACAACCCTCTTTGGTTGTTCCTCAGGCGACGGTGCTGGCTGCCTCAGGTCCTTTTGTGTTTTCAACTTCGGCTGCTCCTTCTGCCTTGGCTCGTGTTTTTCTCCGACGGAAGTGTGGTGGCTCCTTGGCATTGCCTTAAATCAAATCGGCAAAGTTGGGGTCCTCAGATGGTCCTTCATCTTCTTTACAACACAGGACCTCCTTCACCATCTTTGTGATGCTTTGGTTACAGAATTTCCTACTTCGGGTGCCCCTTTTGTCTGTTCTTTCGACTCTGGCCCTGTGCTCTCCAGTCTCTAGGATCAGCTCTGTTGCTGGGCTGATGTTGCAATGGGTCCTGATCATATTTCCTCCTTTGTCTTCATTGGCAAAGCCTTCTATTATGCTCATTGCTTCTCGGTTGATGTGGTAGAGCAATTGGTAACTCGTGCTATTGTCTCTGGAGCTGGATCTTTTGCCTATGTTATGCCCTGGGATCCTCTGTTTGATCCGGCACTACTTTACTTACTCATTGTCTCGTGTGGATTACCCTGAAGGTGTTCTAGTTCCTTTACTTCCGCATCTTTCTGCCCTGGCAGCACTTTTGGGCAGAGTATTGCATGTCCCGAGACAAGATTTCTTTCAGGCCACTAGGGATGTTCGGCTATGTGTGTTGTGGGACATGGAGCAGCCTGTGCCCTCGACTATGGATATTGTTGATTTGGGGTTTTGCCCATCCATTGTGCTTCAGCCTCTGCTTCACTTAATTTCCTACAGGCACAGCAGGCTCCACTTCGCTTCACTTCCTACAGCTGCAGACAGATGGGCCACTTTGAGCGAGCTTGTCCTTTTTCTTCGCGATCGGCTTCCACTATCCTTGCTCCTTCCTCTGCTCTTTTGCCTACTCCAGTGCCACTTCAGCCCTCTTCTGCCCATTCTCCCTCTTCAACAGCTCCTGCTTGTCCCAAGAAAGAATGGCATCGGGTGGGTTCCAAGGGTGGTACTTCATTGTTAGCTGCAGCTCCTCTTCTTTCGAGCAATCCTTTTGCAGCTTTGTCTCTTCAGCAAGCAGAGCAGCCCTCTGTATCTCTTATTGTGATTTCCACGAATCCCTCTTCAATTTAGCAGTCTTCATTGGTTTGTGTGGAGCCTTAGCCAACTATTCCGGCTCTTGAATTAGAATCTTTTGAGCTACACGTGGATCTCTCTTCTTCGGATCCAGTTCATGATGGACTTGTGGAACCAACTGTGGATTTGCGAGAGCAAGTTACTCAAACTACGGTTGTTACTATGGATACTTCTGTTGGACTGGATACAAATGCCCCATTGATGTCGGATCTGGCACCTGCCTCTACTGTTTCCCTAGGATTCTCCCTGCTGCAGATAAAAAATCTGATATTGTTGCCCAAGGATGGGTCGTTTTGAACCTTCTTGTTGGTAAGTCCGTGCATATGGAGAGGGTGTCATGACTGCAACTATAGAGTACCAAGTCCTGATGGAGGTTGAAAGAGTTGAGGGGGACTTGGAGAAGAGGATAGGCCAATCCATAATTGGCTATCTATTGAACCCCCTAGCTTAACCTAACCCCGGGTTGGGTTGCAGGTTTATCCCAACTCGTGGTTAGGGTTAGTGTGTTTGGGCTGCTAGCCGCTATTGAACCCCCTAGCTTAACCTAACCCCGGGTTGGGTTGGGGGTTTAGCCCAACTCGAGGTTAGGGTTAGTGTGTTTGGGCTGCTAGCCGAGGTAACTGTTGGCAGAGGCAAAGGGCTGACAGGTGGAGGACTGCTAACGGGCTGTACGGAGAGGTACGGACGGAGGTAAGGAGAAGTACGGACGGGGTACAGACTAGTCACAAGCTTCTGTTGGCGGGTTGTACGAAAAGGTACAAAGAGGTACAGGACAGACTGTATAGACGGGAGGGAGGGAGGGAGGGAGAGGTACGGCGAGTTACGTACGCATAGGAGGAAGAGTTACGGATGGATGGACGGGCTGTATGGATGGGAGGGAGAGGTACAGGAGGGAGGGGGAGAGAGAGGGGGGGGGGGCTGAGGCGGAGAGGCTGAGCAGAGGGGAGGCGCAGTGGGTGAGGGAGAGGTACGGGAGAGAGAAAGAGAGAGAGAGAGAGAGAGAGACACACACACACACACACACACACACACAGAGAGAGACACACACACACACACACACTTCTTTTTTTTTGTGAAATCTAGTTGTCCCTATATTACAAGAAACAATCCCGAAGAAAGGGACTATCAGCTACAAGCATTACAAGAAAGCAATATAATCAAGATCCCAGGCATGTAAGCAATCATAAAACGATTGTCTCAGAGATGCTCAAAAGAACTGATATTTGGCAAGAGAAGGATCACCAAGGACTCGATGACAGCGGTCATCCATATGGTCATCCATATAGTCCATAGTGCCCAATAACGAACCCAATAAAACAGAAGATCAAATCCTTGCCGCATAGGATGAAAACCAAACAACCAATTCTTGCCAAAAGATGCAGTAGGGAAACGAGCCTGTAGCCGCTGCTGTAATAAGAACAAGAAATCACGGGACTCTGGGCATACATACATATGTGTGTGCATGCATGCATGCGTGCACACACACGTGTGTCAGTGTGTGTTGGGGGGGGAAGGGGGGGCCCTAGGATTTGGGGGGCAAATGCATAACCTTATTTATTGGTTGTACCAACAAAGTCAAGCCACTAGCATTTTAGGAAATGACATTATGGATCACTGGACACTTTTTTTCAATACGTCAAGGCTACATCTTTTGGCTCGTCGTCACGTTGCCCTTGCCACTTGTCGACAATGTCTGTCTCCATGGGAATCAGTGGCCCATATCTTTTGGCATTGCCCTGAATCTTATGATTTCTTGCTCTTGCTATGGCAAAGGTTTCAGTCTCGATTTCCCAGTGCTTGCTTTGATAAGCATTTCTTGTTGTTTGGTTTTCATCCAATGAGATAGGGTTATAATTTGTTTTTTATTGGACTCGTTATTGGGCACTATAGACTCTATGGAAGGATCGTAACCATCGAGCCTTTGGTGATACCTCTCTTGCTAAGTATCAATTCTTCCAGGCATCCTTAAAGCAATCATTTTATGATTGTCTATGTGCGCGGGATTTAGATTATCCTACCTTCTTGTTGTATAATGATATTTTCTGATGTTTTGTAACTAGTTGTCACATGCACCAGGGTCAAGCCCAGGTGGTAGTGACTCCTGGTTCATTTCCCATCATCAATTAGCAGCAGATTCGCATGGTTTTGGGCAGCAGGGACAACATAGGTTTAAAAACACATAGTCGACTTTTAGTCACATTGACTTTTGACTAACTTGTTTAGCTGTCGCCGTTAACCGACCAAGGTCAACAATCGTTGTTGACCTTCCGACTAGGATCAGCCAGTCTGCCCTAAAAGCCTATAAAGGAGGTCCCTGCCCATCCTTCCATTCATGCATTCCAAAATCCATTCCAGGCAGTTAGGCCCTCAGTTCCAGCAGTAAGTACCAGCATTTAGCCTCATCATTACACAACAATCCAGCATACCACAGTTATGCATCAGTTCAACATACAATTGCAGTCCCACCTCAGTTCGCAATAGATCTTGGAAGGCGCTAGTTCAGCAGGCATTCCACGGTTTGGATCTACGCCAACATAGATGACAACATCCAAATCAGCATTCCCTATAGCCTCTACATCGGCATTTAGTCCTTAATAGCCTTGCAACAAGAGCCAGTCATAGCCCAGCATTTGAAGGGGCTCATTTTTGTATTCAGACAATCGCTGCATTGATATTAGTAATTTGCACATTGCATTGCATACCAACTTGTGTGTCTTCTATCAGTTTTGCATTCTCTTATCTCTATCTATCTCTCTGTGATATCTAGTCTTTAATTGCAGTTAGTCTAGCGGGTGTTTTACTATGGTCAAAAGCGTCAGTCATGTGCAAGAATGGGTATCTGACGTGTACACAAGTACACAAGACTAGCTCAGGTAGCCTAGGGGGCTTAGGGCTAGGTAGGCTTGATTCTCGGGTTGAGTGGCAAGGGTATGAACCAGATAGAGGTTTTTGCTATTTTTGACGCATTGGGTCCAAGTCTATAAAAGAGGGGCCCAGGGGTTCAGTTTTCCGGTGAGCAGGAGGGAGCAAGTCTAGCTCTCTCGTGTAAGGTCTAGATCCTAGATCGTGTCATGGACGCACGCCTGCATCCTAGCGTAGCCCAAAGCCCAGCAGCAGATCCAAGGCCTCCAGGCGCCACCTGGTGATATGGGACACTAGGTTGGTTGGGGCTCTAGTTGGGAGTTCGTGCCAGTAGCTCAACTCATGGCTTGGAGGGGACAACTTTAGATTCGAGATCATCTCTCATAGATGTCGTGGTTGTTGGGTGATGAGCAGCCTACTCCGATCCTCACGTTTCTTGTTGTTCTTGTGTTTGCTTGTAGGTCTGGGTTCTCGGGAGCTCTGGGGTCGTGTCAGTTGGTATCAGAGCAACTCTTGATGTATGATTCTCTAGGGATGACGATGGAAAGGGACGTGATTTCCTCCAGGTAAGATTTCAATTCAAAATTTCCTGGGATATCCTACAAGAGCTTGTGATTTCGCCAGTTAGGGTTATAGTTCGACTCGATTGGGATAGAGAGAAGAGGTGAAGAGAGCGCACGAGGATTCGTTGGAAGCACGGAGAGTTATGAAGATTCGTTTAAGAAGCAGGGAGCGACACATTCACAGCTAGAGATTCGTGCTGTAGGTTTTGGAGTTGGCGCTGCAAGATTGCAGAACAGGGGAGGAGGAGATCTGCGCTGGGGGCTGATCAGGCCCGAGATGAAGCTGGAAGAGATGCTTTCCTTGGAGGCCCAGAAAAAGCGTTCTGCTTGTAGATACTTGGCCAAGTTAGGAAGCTTGCTTTCCTTGGAGGCCAAGAAAGCACAAAAAAGCACTCTGATTTTAGGGGCTTGGCTAAATTGGGATGCTTGCCTTTCTTTTAAAGCACAGATCTAATCCAGCTTATAACGCTTCAGCTCACCCTTCTCCAGCTTTGATTTCGCTAGCTAGCTGCAGCAAGAAATTACGCTCAGCCTCTCCTACACCGATTCTCCTCAGCAATGCCGAGTTTCTGCCGCTCCATAGCTCAGATCTGTCGCACCTATTTCCTGCAACAGCCTAGACGATTCGCTTCTTTCTTCTTCCCTAGACTGCTTAGACTGCTCTCAGCCCTTTTGTCTCTGCTCATGGCCGATATGACTGATCCCAGGCTTCTGCCAAGGGGGATCATGAAATGGATTTTCAAGGAGGGGACGACCACGGTATTTATGAAGATCTAGTTACGAAGAATGCTTTCAGAGAGTTCACCTCCGCTCTCGACGAAAAGTTTAATCTGGTTAATTCGAATCATACGGAGTTAATTCGAATCATACGAAGTTGGCACACAAATTCAAGGGATTCAGTCTTCTCTTTCGCTTCTGACCAGCACAGTTCAAGTGCTTGCTCATGTGGATGCTTTAGCTTTGGGTCCAAACATTACACCAGATCCCTATCTTGGAGATCCGAAATCCAAGACCAAGGAAGTGGTAGACACTTGGTTGCACAAGTGGCATGTACAGTTCCAGTTTCACCCCTATCCTGATGAAAAGAAGATCCAACTTGCAGCAGGGTATTTACTAGGAAAAGCCTTACTCTAGTGGAAGGAGTTGCGGCCTGGGTAGAATGTGAAGAACTATTCAAGAAAGAGTTCCTGAAGAAAGAGGAGGATTATGATATTGTAGGGAAGTTCAAAGCCCTCGATATGTCCAAGCAGAACTTGACCTTTGAAGTTTATCTACAGAAGTTTCAAGATTTGCAACCCAGAGCTACAAAGATGGACCCTGTGACCTTTTTGGGATGCTTTGTGGATGGATTTCTTGACTCCTATAAACTCCAGATCAAGAAAAATAAATGCACCACTTTGTAAGAGGCCATGAATTGTGTGCACATGTATGATGATACAATGGCCAGCGCAAAGGGAACCACTGCTTCTGATATGTGTGGGAAGAACAAGAGGAAGTTCTTTCAGTTAGCTTCCGGTAAAGGGGAGTCAAAGTCAGTTGACAATGCTTCCAAGAAGAACTTGAATCAGACAAAGAATGGTAAAGCCCGTTTCTTACACAATCTCAAGTTAAAGAAAGGAGGACGCTATTTTATTTGTGAGGAGCAGGGCCACACAAGGAACGACTGTCCTAAGCACAAGAACTAGCTGCAGGCACAAGCACCGAAGCTCCAAGCATGTCAAGGAACCAAAGCTAAGGAGCTAACCAAGCCTCGATGACAGAAGTTGGGGCTGTCCATGACACCTAGCGATCACACCTATGAGGTGCAGCTTCCAACTCGGAAGTAGTTTTGGGATCGCATGATCGACGATATTTCTCTCCGAATTCAAGACTACACAGATACTGTTATGTGCTATGTTATGCACTAGGAGCATGTGGACTTGTTGATCGGAATAGAGTGGTTTATATCCCACGATGTTCAGATTGGATGGAAAGATCATGCTCTTTCAAACTACCCAAATTTGGGTGTCCTTATCCCACGATGTTCAGACTAGTGGTTTGGATGCTTGGATGCCTTTCAATTGGGTCAGATCAGAAGTGGATGCCTAAGATTGCCTTTCCAGTTGGATTCTAGTCGTGACTTGGATTAGGTGCCTTGGGATTTGCAAAGAGGAACAGAATAGGAGTGAGCCCCTACGGTAAAGCATTTTCAATCAAAGGCATTAAATAAATACCGAAAGGGGCGCCAAGGCATTTGGAGCCAGTGGGTGTATTGTGTACTTTTTTCACTGAGCAGGGGCATTCTAGCCTCCCCATTGTTGTTGTTGAAGTTTATTTCCAAGTTTTGTTAAGAGGTTGAAGTGATTGAAGCTTGCATTGTGGCTATTTTTGAGTGTCACTACGAATTTCTCGTATTACCTTTTGGGTTGACCAATGCTCCTGCTACTTTCCAGCAAATGATGAATGATTTGTTCCAAGATTATTTGGGCAAATTCGTTGTTTGGAATGGCCCATACCTCAGACAATGAAACAACTTCGTTCTTTCCTAGGATTTACGGTCTTTCTAAGAAAGCCCGTACGTGATTACTCTCAAATCACAGTACCCTTGACCAACATGTTGAAGGTCGTGGACACAGGTCTAACCAACCTATATCTTGGAATGAGGAAATGAACAAGGCTTTTGAGACCTTGAAACAAAGTATCAGGGAAGCACCTATTCTTGCACTGCCTGATCCTTCCCGAATCCCGGCCTTATGTTTTAGAGGCCGATGCAAGTGACTTTGCAGCTTTATTCCAAGAGGGTAGACCTACATCTTTTGAAAGTAAAAAGCTAGATGACACTCAATATCATTGGCCCACAAACTATATGCAGTCATGTATGCTCTCAATGTTTGGACACACTACTTGTACGGCTCAAAGTTTCTTGTATTGACTGATCATCAATCAATAAAATATGTGTGTCACGGGCTAGATGGGTGATGTGTTATCGAAAGGGTTCCTTGAATAGTATGGCAGATGCCTTAAGTCGAGTCATGTTCATAAATGCTATGTCATTTACGGAAATATCCTCAGACCTATTTCAATCCTTGAGAGAGCTTTCTGCAACTGATAGTCGTTTAAGTTCTTTTTGGCAAAAGGTCCAGGATGGGAGCTCCATGGTTGACCAGAACTCAAGGATTGTGCCACCTACAGTACAGGCGGCGAAAGGTCAGTGGTTGATTCGGAATGGTTTGCTGTTCCAAAATGAAAAGATATGTGTACCAAATGGTTTAGATCTTCGATCCAAGATTCTCTGGGAGTGTCATGCGCTGGACATCCAGGGGTACATATCTCTTGTGAAACATACCTTTTATTGCCCTAAGATGCGTGCATTTGTTGAAAGCTATGTAGTAGGTGTGAACAATGGAGAGTAGAGAGCAAGAGTGTGAGCAAAACGTAGTGTATTGAATAGAATGAGTGTAAGTACAAAAAGAGAGTGAGGGGTTTTGTCTAAATGACAAAACCCTATCCTATCCACTAACCGTAGTTAGGGATTGGACTGTGGTTATAAAAACCTCAATGAGTGAAAAGTGCCCCTAGCCTACTTATTACAATACATTGGCCACTGCCTAGAATATAATAATAATTCTAACACCCCCCTGCAGTGCCAACGTGGTGTACAAGTTAGTGATCAATCACCAAAAGAAGATATGTTTAGGGCACTGCGAAATGCCTCAAATTTCTCACGTGCAAGTGTTTTGGTGAAGATGTCTGCAACATTGTCATGTGTTGACACATAGATCATACTAATCTCCCCTGCATGCAACTTCTCTTTGACATAATGATAATGAACCTCGATGTGCTTCGTGTGAGCATAAAACAGAGGATTCTTTGCCACTGCTATAGCACTCTGACTATCAGTGAGAATTGGAGAAGGACCCTCCAATAAGAGACGAAGATCAGCAAATGAATGACACAGCCAAACACATTCAATTGTCGCTGTGAAAGCTGCCATGTACACAGCTTCACATGAGGAAGTAGCCACTGTAGATTGCTTCTTGCTCAGCCAAGAAATGCAAGCTTTGCCCAAAAAGAAACAATTACCACTAGTGGACTGCCTGGTATCATAGTCTCCAGCCCAATCTGAATCACTATAAGCATGCATCTGCAAGTCACCCTCCTGGGAAACATCAAGCCATAAGCTTTGTGCCTTGCAAATAACGGAAGATGCATTACAGCCTACCAATGTGTTGTCTTTGGGCTGTGCATATACCTACTGACCTGAGATACTGTATTGCACAAATAGATGAGGCATCCAACAGCCTGGCTGTAAAGTGTGACATCCACTGATTCACCTGCATCATACATAGTAAGCTTCAGCGCCGGCTCCATGGGAGTGGCTATAGGCTTACAATCATGCATGTTGAACCTATCCAAGAGCTTTTGCACATACTTCGATTGAGACATAACGATGCCACGCTTGTCTTATATAAACTGGATCCCCAAATAAAATTTTAACATTCCCAAATCTGTCATGTCAAATTCAGCTTTCAACTCAGCTTTGAAATCTGCAATTATTTCCTCATTTGACCCTGTGAGCAGCATGTCATTTACATTACGAATGATGAGCAAAATATCCCCCCCATCCTTCTTGATGTAGAGGGTGCTTTCCAATAGACTATTTGGCATACCATGCACGTGGGGCTTGTTTCAGCCAATATAAAGCTTTGTTCAGCTTGCAAACCTGAAGTGCATTACCAGAAAGTTCAAATCCAGGATGTTCCAAATAAAATTTGCAGTCATGGCAATAACTGACCATATGGTGGTTATCCGGGATATAGGAGCCAAAGTCTCCTCATAATCTACGCCCTTCTTCTGTGTATAGCCTTTAGCAACCAGCCCTGCCTTGTACCTATCAATGGACCCATCTGGCTTCCCTTTCACTTTGAAAACCCATTTGGTACCAATGGCATGCTTCCCTGGTGGCAAATCCACAACATCCCAAGTTTCATTTTTCTCAATGGACTGCAATTCATTGTGCATAGCATGCATCCAATGCACATTATCCTTGGCTTCTTCAAAAGAGTCGAATTCTTCTTCATCAAGAAGAGTACCTGCATAAGCTGTCTCAACAGAAAGAGCCCCCCCTGCGTGCCTTACTGCACTACAAGTCTAGCCAGGCAAAGCTACTCTCCCTGAGAGTCAGTAGCAGCCAATTTGGAACTCTTTTGGCTGCGTGTATCTCTTGAATCTCGTGCCTGACAACTTCATCCACACCCTATGGAGGTACAAAATCAGCATGTGGCTGAATCGAGGCATGTGGATCAGGAGGGAGGAGATTGCTGTAAATTCTGATTTTCAGCATGAGCCTCAGCTGGGGAACCAAATGCTATAGGAAGCATCCCCTCAAAAACATCATTTGAAGAAGTTGGAATCGTAAATTCAGCATGTGTATGTGCTGAATTCTCTGAAAATATAACCTCTCTACTCACAAAAATCTTGCGAGATGCAGGATTCTAGAGACGATAGCCTTTGCTTTGTGCACTATACCCAACAAAAATGCATTTAAGTGCCTTATCTGACAACTTATGTTGAAACTCCACAAGCACGTGGGCATATGCAACACAACCAAAAACTTTGAGTGATCCACTGAAGGCTTTCTCCCATGCCATGCCTCGTAGTGAGTGATTGTCTTCAAAGCCTTTGTGGGAGCCCGAATCAAAACATAATTTGCACACATGAGGCCTTCGAGCAAAACCTGCGAGGCAACTTCTTACTAGTAAGCATGCATCTATCCATCTCCATAAGAGTGCGATCCTTGCACTCAGATTTGCCATTTGTTGAGGTGTAAGCCTCACTGTAAGCTGATGCGTGATGCCTTTCTCCTTCAAAAATGCCTCAAACTCATGAGACATATACTCCCCCACTCTTATCTGTGCGAAGTGTCTGCACCTTGAGTCCTGTCTCATTCGCCACAAAGTGTTTGAAATGCATAAACACTACTGATTTTGCTTAAGACCATAGACCCAAATATATTTGGTGAAGTCATCTATGAATGTAACATAATAGAGATAACCACCAAAAGCAGGTGTCCTCATGGGACCGCAGACATCACTGTGTATGAGCTGTAATTTTTTAGTAGCTCTTACTGCATCATCCTTCTTAAAAGGAAATCTATGCATCTTGCCCAGGATGCAACCCTCACATGCATGAGGAGAAGGTGACTCCAAAGGAGGTAATTCATCAACCATAGCATGCTTCTGAAGTGTCATTAAGCTACCATAGCTCATGTGCCCATATCTGGCATGCCATAATTCCGCATTCTGCATCGTAGCAGTGGGAGTGCTCACTGAAAGTACAAGATCGAATCTTTTCTCATATATGTCAAGCTGAAAAAGACTCCAATACAAAGTGCCAGACAACTTCAAAGCATAGTCATTCTCTTTGTCTCTGACTGCACACTTTGCATCATCGAATATAACTTGAAATCGTTGAGAGAGGACACTCAAAGCAAATTCTTCTTTATACCTAGCACATAAAGAACATCTGTAATTCTGAAATCTGTGCCATTAGTGGATGTGAGGATGATGTCCCCCACTCCACACACTAAATAAGAGAATTATTTACACAAGTCACCTTCCTTTTAGTAGGTGGAGGATGCAGAGATGCAAAAAGACTCTTCTTAGAGGTGATGTGCTTAGAAGCACCACTATCAAAATACCAAGTATTCAGTGTCTCATTGACACTGAGAGAGCATGCATCCTTTAAAGGATCATAACTGCAAGTCAAGAAAGCATATGGATCATCCTCAATAGTGGCTGTAGTATCTGAACTATCCACTGAAAAATCTGAAATGCAAGACAAAAAGGCATAATGCTCTTCCACAAAGTTGGTTGTAACATCTCCTCCATCATGTGCATTAGGAGCTGATGCATCTGAGACAGCCATACCTGAATCCCTTTTCTTTTCTTTAGCCATGCGCTTCTTGCATTCACCAATATAATGACCTGGCTTCTTGCAGTAGTGACAAATGCCGTTCTTTTTAGGCTTATCTGCATCACCCTTAGCTGTATAAGAGGGCTGTCCTGAATCAACTTTATGCTGATGTGCGGGCTGATTGGCATGTTGCTTTTGCTTCCCTTTTCCTTTGGGCTTAAACTTAGAAAGCATGGCATGCTCACCAACCCGTGGTGCCATATTTCTTCTTGTCTGCTCTTCCTGCAACACAAGTCCTACCAACTCGTGAAAAGAGAGAGGATTGCTGCCCCCCCTCAATGATAAATTCAGCAAGGTGTGGAAACCAAGATAGGACTCCAGAAGGGAATTCAAAGTGGTGGTAATCATCTCTGAATCCGGAATAACTTCATATTCAGCAACTACTCCCTCAAATCTTGACGCTTTGTGAGGTGAGCATTCATGGAATCTCCCTCATCCATATGCGTATGAGATAACTCTCTCTTCACGAAGGAAACTCTGGCATCATTTCTTGCTGCAAACATACTCTCTAAAATCTCCCAAGCTGCCTTTGAGGTCTTGCACGACCGGATGTGAGGAATAATGAACCTCTTGACAGAAAGAGATCTCTAATCACAAAAAGAGCTTGTGCATCCCTAGAATCCCATCTTTTCTACTCTGTTGTGGGAGCCACTAAAGCAGTAGCTGCTCCAATTACTTGTGCTGCATTTTGACCTCTGCCCCTACCTCCAGCTGTAGGAGTGACAGGTGTAGCCACAGAATCTCGCCTTGCCTCATCTCCATTGACATAATCCCAGAGATGTCTGCCAACCAAGATGTTGCGTACCATAAAACTCCACAAGGAGTAGTTGGTGCCATCCAACTTATCCTCCTATGTGAGGCCTCCAAACACCTTAGTGGGGTTGTTCTGAGCCATTTTTGCCAGATAAACTCAAAAAACACAGCAAACTAGACAAGTAAAATCCCTTCCTAGGATGTAAAATGCACAACCAGAGTCTGCCAAAGAAAATCTACCTACAGTGGCAATTGTTGTCACAGCCTAGGCATCAAAGGCTTGAAATGCACCACAATGCTCTGCAAAAAGTGGCAAAAGTCTGCAATTTGACTCACACTGAGTCCAAAACTGCTTGCAAATCTCCCAAATGCTCTTTCAACTACCAAATTGCATCCGAATTGCAAAAGTTCCAAATTTCTACAAGAAATTGCACCTGAAAGGGGCAAATCAACTAAAAGCCCCAAATGTGCACCCAAAATGCCAGCCAAACAATGGCTTTCTGCACAAATGCCTGACAAAAGCGCCTTTCTAGATCCACCTACAAAGAAAACTCTGCAAATGACCGCCCCTCTAGAGTACCCTACAGAAGTACCTAGCTCTGGAGACCTGCAACAATCTGTACAGTACGCACTGTACGGAATCTGTTAGCCACGTTATACGCACGATTTGCGCAGCTGCTGTATGGAACCTATCAACGGATGACCTATCAACTGTAGTACAGAACCTGTCAGCTACAGTACAAAATCCGTTCGTTTGTACGGATGACAACGCAGACAGTATGGAATGCAGGTACACTGTAAGGCGGTTCGCACGTGCAGCGTTGATGCAGTGCGCACGACGGCAACAAACAGTTGGTTGACCGTTCTGTTGTACAGAAGGGTAGCGCAGAATGCGATGTGCAATACGGTGGCGTTGGTACAAAATGCGACGTGCAGTACGATGCAGTCTAGTACGAAATCGTACAGCGGTACAAGCAACAGCTAGTACGAAATCCGTATGATCGTACGGACTGTACAAAATGGAGGCTGCAGGTCACGAGCTGGAGTAGGATGGAGCGGAGCGGGATGGAGGTAGAAGGTCGGGCAGGAAGAGCCTGCTCTGATTCCAAATGTGAACAATGGAGAGTAGAGAGCAAGAATGTGAGCAAAACGTAAGTGTACTGAGTAGAATGACTGTAAGTACAAAAAGAGAGTGAGGGGTTTTGTCTTAGTGACAAAACCTTATCCTATCCACTAACCATAGTTAGGGATTGGATTGTGGTTAGGGGGAAAAATATCAATGAGGGAAAAGTGCCCCTAACCTACTTATTACAATACATTGGCCACTGCCTAGAATATAATAATAATTCTAACAGTAGGTGGTTGTGTTTGTCAGGTCACTAAGGTAGAACCCCTTAGAAGTGCGGGTTTATTACAACCATTGCAAATCCCTAGTAATAAATTGGAAAGTATTTCCATGGACTTTATTACGGGTTTGCCTAGAACGCACGAGGGTCATGACTCCATTTGGGTCATAGTTGACCGTCTGACAAAGATGGCTAGATTCTTACCTACTAGACCAACCATATCAATTATTCAGTTGGCTCACGAGTTTGTGAACCAATTGTTTAAGTTATATGGTTTGCCTTCAGACATAGTTAGTGACCGAGACTCTAAGTTTACAAGTACCTTTTGGACACTTGTTTTTTAGAAGTTTGAAACTACTCCAAGTATGAGTTCCTTAGATCATGCACAATCCGAAGGTAGTACAGAAAAGGTTAACCAGTTGGTTCAAGATATGCTTCGTGCACATGTTTCTAAGAGACAGTCTTCATGGGAAGACTATCTCCCCATGATAGAATTTGCTAATAACAATGCAAAGCATTCAAGTATGGGTTATAGTCTTTTAATGCTTATGTACGGGTTTCAACCTAAGTCACCAGTTATGGTTGGATTCAAGGGAATAAACAATGATGCTGCAAGGACATTCTTACAAGACATGCAAGAAATGTTGCAGTTTGCCAAGGAGTCTATTAGAAGTGCCCAAGATCGGGATATGCTAATAGACATCGTTCACTCAGAGAGTACTCTGACGGAATGATGGTAGATTTACATATTCCCAAGGAATCCAAGAGTTTAAGTACTGGTCTAGTTTCGAAATTATCCCCCACATACTGTGGTCCGTTCAAGATTATTACAAGAATTGGACTAGTTGCATATAAACTAGAATTGCCTCCTAATGTTAAAGTGCATCTAGTCTTTCATGTCAGTACACTGAAAGATTACTAGGTGCTCATGATTAGCTTGTTTCTCCTCAAGAAATCATAGAAGTTACTGATTTGACTTTTATTCCACATGAGCCTGGGAGTATGCTTGAATTTCGTGAAAGACAGATCAAGAACAGAACTATCACGGAATACAAGATCAAGTGGAAGGATCGCGTTGAGGAGGACGCAACATGGGAAACAACACCTAACCTCTAGAGGACATTTTCGGGTTTTTTTACGAACTAAGGAGTGAGTTCGTAGAGGGGAAGTATGTCATGTGCACGGATGGGTATGGACATGTACAGAGATGCACAAGACTAGCTCAGGTAGCCTTAGGGGGGCTTAGGGCTAGGCAGGCTTGATTCTCGGATAGAGAGGCAAGGGTACGAACCAGATACAAGTCTCTGCTATTTTTTGTGCATTGGGCCCGAGTCTATAAAGGGGGCCCAGAGGTTCATTTTTTCGATGAGCAAGAGGAAGCAAGTCTAGCTCTCTCGTGCAAGGTCTCGATCTTGGATCGTGTCGTGGACGCACACCTGCATCCTAGCGTAGCCCAAGGCCCAGCAGCAGATCCAAGGCCTCTAGGCGCCACTTGGTGGTATGGGACACCAGGCTGGTTGGGGATCTGGTTGGGAGTTTATGCCAGTAGCTCAGCTTGTGGCTCGGAGGGGACATCTCTTGATTCGAGATCATCTCTTGTAGATGTCGTGGTTGGGTGGTGAGCAGCCTACTCAGATCCTCATGTTTCTTGTTGTTCTTGTGTTTGCTTGCAGGTCTGCGTTCTCGGGAGCTCTGGGGTCGTGTCACTCTTGCTGAGGGACTTTACTGTGTGCATTGGTATCACACTTTTGTGTAAGTGCTAACAAGTCCCAGGCTGAGCTTGCACTGATGGCTTCGCAAGATCATGCACATTCACCCCATGAAGGGATTGTAGACACTACCAAGGTCAAGCAAGTAGAGGGCATGCAGTTCGATGTTGAAATAGTCGACTACCCCGTGTCCTAGCGTCCGGCGACTAGTAGGAGACAAGAGCAGTAGAATCAACTGCCTGTTTGTTTTGTGGCACCCGAGCACAACCGCTTGTTCCTCTTGTGGCCGATTCAGCGACCAGCCATCAATTGCGTGGACACTACTAGCAACCAAAAAGCCTCCATGCCCAAATCTAGCCATCCATCGATGGACCAGCAGCCTTGGTGACCAATTAGCTGCTCATCCCATTTCTCCGTTGCCTATCCCTTGCCGAAACACCCATGCGGGCCTTCCACACTACCAGCGAGCCTCGTCGATAGCACCATCTTCAACGATGCCATTTGTGGGAAAGCCAACATCATGGTTGATGTCCCGACAGCCCCCCTCATCCACAAGTTCCACCTGCGGTGCCTCTCCGCCTTGCTCTGTGCTTTGCCGCACCTCACGTCGTTCTGTCGCCATCCCTCAGCCGTCATCGCGCCATCCATCTAGATTCTGTGCTGCTTAGGCTAAGGTCGACAGTAGACTCAATTAATTCCTAGGTTAGTTTTACTCTGGGTTAGTTTTGGGCTAGGTTAGTTGGTTGGGTTAGGTTTAGTTAGTTTGGTTGGTTAGCTTAGTAGTTGGGATTAGGTTAGGTCAGTTAGGTTAACCTAAGTGGGGTTCCATTATAGGGTTAGGTAGGATTAGACTAAGTTAGTGTCCTAACTGTCTTACCAGTATTAGGTTAGGAGTCCTAACAGTCCTAGGTAACTTAGGGACCCCCCCCCCCAAAAAAAAAGAGGATAAAAAGTTCACTTTTCAACCTCTTTTTAGGGGCCTTTCACAGCCCGTTTGGAGCCATTTTGACTCCGTTTCGAAGCTTCTTCGACGACCTTTCTTTCGAGCCTATCCATCGTCATTTTTGTGTTTCCACGCACTATCTGAGGTGCTCGTTATGCAGGGTTTTGCTATCCATTTCTCCTTGTCTATATTCGAGCTCCTCTCTCCAGATCCAGTCACCATGCCACCGAAGCGTGCCCCTCATGACATATTGCATGACAGTGATGAGGTTGCTCAGTATGAGCAAGTGCTTGCCACAATGGTTGCATCCACTGGTGGTACACTGCTTTCGACAGATAGGACATCAGTTCAGCCAGCAGCTTCTTTTTTTTTTTCAAAGAAAGAAACCTTCTATTAATGCTTGAAAGATTTCATACAAGATAGCAGCCCCGAAGGTGCTAAGTTTGGAAAAAACCGGAAAAGGCTGAAAGAAAGAAACCGGCCTATTCGAGAGAAACCCAACTCACTGCCTAGGGGATCTCTAGAACTGGGGCTAATAGCCAAGTGGGGGGACTATATAGCTAGTGAATCCCTCGCGAAGTGAAGATGTAGAAAACACCTGCAGGCCAAGCCTTGCAGAAACGAGCACGCCTCTTGATAGTCGCCTTGGAGCCTGGAGTCCCACACTCCCAAGTCGACCGTAGAGTGTAAATGATATCCTGCCAGATGGCAACTAGGGTAGCCGAGGGTGGAACCGGGTGCTCACCCATTACAAGACTGCAGCGAGCCACCCAAATGTTCCAAGCCGTGATGCTAGCTACCACCTCCCAAACACTGTCCTCCCTAGAAGGAGGAGGAGCTAGGTTGTCACTACGGGACTTCCTCGTGGAGTGCAATCCTCTAGATGCTCTGACCCTGTATCCGGTAGGCTAGGGAGATCTCATCAATTTGAAACGTGTGTCCTCCCTCTATCAACCAAGCCACCATCCCCTAGGTGTAGTCTCTATGAAGACTCTGCATACGTGTCATGATCCTGAGGGCTCCCATCCAGATCCTCGCTGCGCTACAACAGCTCCACAGGCGATACAGGATAGTCTCCAGGACACCATCGTAGCAACAATGGCACTGCCCCTCCACTCACATATGCTCCAACAACGGTCCGATGGGCAAGCCTCCGTGGACGGCCAACCAAAAGAAGTATGAAATCTTCCTCGGCCGCAAGCTGGACCACAACCACGTCCAAAACCTAGAACGCACATCCTGAGGCACTCTCTGGGTCAAAAAATGTCTCTCCCTCTAAGGGTTCCACCGCGATGAGTCCATCTGAAGCCTCTTGCCAATCCATATGGTGTAGGAAAAGAAGGGCACCTCATTCACCGGCTCAGCTAGGCCGCACCTGGAGAGTCAGAACCACTCTCCCGAATCCCACCGGACCTCCCTCAGGGGTCTACCCTCCCACAACCAAAGGCACCATCTAGAGGCGTCCTGCTCTGAGATATTGGGAGGGTCAATGTGCCACTCCATCCCTAAACGTCCTACCACTCTGATCATCTGCCAGTGCATCCCATCAAGACTCCCATCCATCTCAGGGCCTCCAGGTCCTACACAAAAGAAGCCGGGGTGTGTGCTGCCGCGCTGCATCAACATCCTCAAGGGAACACCAGTAAGGGAAAACTGCCCCAACTATCTGCTATCTCTCTAAACATGAAGTCCTTCCCACTAGGACTCAAGAATGGCTAGGTCAATCTCGCCCATCCGCTGCCCTGCCCCTCGTAGATGCGCTAGGGCGTCAAGCCTCGCCTCTGTCTCCATAGGTAGTCTGCTCCAATGGCCAAAGGACCCAACTGGACCACTGTCCCATTGTGCCCAACCAATGTGAGTCCGTTGTCCGAGCATACGTCCCCCCTGATCTCTGATCTCTGGGTGCCACATAAGGAGCTAGCTCTCAAACTCCTCTGCATCTGGGCGGAGCACGAATGAGACCCCCTGCCAGTCTCTGCCATACCCTCTAAAGACTCCTCATCATGGGGGAGCCCTTCCCATAAGGGAGGCCTCTAAGAAGATCCATCTATGCGAAGGCTGCCACTCTCCCCCATTGCGTGGGGTGTTCCTCAAAAGCCCTCACTGTAGGAGAAGCTTCCAAGGCTCTGCACCTGAGGTGAGGCCACGAACCACCAACTTGCTCAGAAGGGCCCTGCTCTGCATCTCCAAATCAATGACACCCAAGCCTCCCAGTGCCTGCGGCATGATCACCGTCTACCAAGCTACTCTGGCCCTAGTGTTCCTCGTGCCGTCTAAATTTGCCCAAAGGAAGTTTAATACGAACCGTCGGAGCTGCCCAATGCATCCTCTATGAAAGCACCAATAGGAGGCGATATACCAGGCCGTGGCAAGAAGGACCCGGTTTGCCACTAAGGCGTGACCTGCTAGGGAGAGTTTGACCGAGCTTGTGTCAATACCCACCTGGCATCCGAGATATCTCGTTGTCTGGCCCCGCAGTATCCATCTGAAGCCAAAGTCACTCCCCCACTCATGGATATCTTGTGTCTCCTCAAAGCCCGTGAAGAAACCTATAGATTTCGTCCAGTTGATCCGTGCCCCCGAGGCCTCACAGTAAATATCCAGGGCACCTCTGACTCTCTCCAAACTCGCTGTGGTACCCTCAACATACAAGGCCGTGTCATCTGCAAACTCCGAGTCAAGTAGCTCCTCCTCTTGTCTGATTGAGAGCCTCAACCCTGAGACCCCCACCTGTGATCTCAAATAGTGGCCCAAAGCCTCCGCCACAAACAAGAAGAGGAAGGCAGCGAGTAGGCAGCGAGTAGGCAGCCCTGGCGGACCGAACAAGAGAGAGGAAAGGCCTCGCCTGTGTCCCCTCCAATAAGCATCTGACTAGAGCTCCCTGCATATAGCGCTGAAACTCCTCTGACCCATCTATCTGAGAAACCCAATCTCCTCATAGTGCCCTCCAAAGAAGACCACTCCACCCTGTCGTAGACCTTCTCAAAGTCCAAGAAAAGGACGGCCAGCGGCAGTGACTCCTCCCTGGACCAATCCACTGCCTCCCAAAACGTGAAGATGTTGTCCAGGATGCTACGCACTTGGACAAACCTAGTCTGTGTTTCATGGATGATGTCGGTAAGATGGGGCTATAACCGCAAACTCAAGACCTTGGCGAGGATCTTGTATGCAGTATCAAGCAAAGTTATCGGCCTCCACTATCGGATATCTGACCTATCTTCCCCTTTCGGGATCAACCAAATCCACCCCTTGCTCAAGGACTGAGGGAGAAGGCCTATGTCAAAAATCTCCTGGCAAGCTAAACGGAAAGGGGTGGAGATAATCTCCCACAAGTTTCGAAAGAAGGCCAGAGTCAAGCCAACGTCACCCGCGCACTTCTGGGTCGAGAGAGCCTTGAGAGCTTCCTAGAGCTCCTCATATGTGAAAGGCTCCTCAAGTCTACTGCATAAGTCCTGCGAGACTATTGTCGGAACGTGATCCCAAACTAGCTCTCGGGCCACAAGACCAGTTGGGGTCATCTTCTCCGTCTGAAAGAGCTCACTGTAAAATCCGATGGTCATGTCCAGAATCTCCTGCGGGTCAGTGTGCATGATGCCCTGCGAGTCCCAAATACACTATAGCTGTGTGCCTGTGGATCGAGCCCCGCTGCACCAGCTCGGGAGGAGTGATAGAAGAACTCAGCCCGCCACAGCTCCGTGTCCTGAAGCTTGAGACGAGCGCTCTCAAATCTATCACTAAGCCACTGAGAAATTGGGTCCTGCTCCCTGAGCCTCTTGATGGAGGCGAGGTCTCTCCTCAAAGCCCGCTCACGTTCCTAAAGGGTCCTCCTCCGCCTAAGGGCGTGAGCCTACAGCTCCTCACTACTCCTCTGAATTGCATCAGCCACCCACGCAACCCAGCCCTCACACAGTGCCATCTCTCACTGCTCCCAAATCCTTGCCATGACCTGCTGAATCTCCTCGTCCTGCAAGAGGTCCTCTAGAATGCGGGCCCCCTTCTAGGGGAGACCTCGGCGGGGCTGATCCAAGTGAAGAACCACTGGAGAGTGGTTTGACACCATGGTACCTGCCAGAATCCCAGTAGATCCGCCTCTGTGTAGTGCCCAGTCCCCAACATAGAAACGGTCTAATCTCTCTAGCAATCCATCGTGTCTCCTTTGTCCAAAGCAGAAGAGAAGGCTGCCAGGTGTCCTGCTGAAATCTGGCGCTCTCAACGGCTCTCTGCCACTGATCATGAAAATAAACAGCTCCCAGGTGCTACGCTCTGCTGCTGCCAGAATCCCAGTAGATCCGCCTCTGTGTAGTGCCCAGTCCCTAACATAGAAACGGTCTAATCTCTCTAGCAATCCATCGTGTCTCCTTTGTCCAAAGGAGAAGAGAAGGCTGCCAGGTGTCCTGCTGAAATCTGGCGCTCTCAACGGCTCTCTGCCACTGATCATGAAAATAAACAGCTCCCAGGTGCTACGCTCTGCTGCTGGCATCTCAGAGAATGAGGCGCCGCCCTGCTTGTCTTCCCCAAACTCCAGGTTGTTGAAGTCACCTCCAACAATCCAGGAGACTACATCCGGAAGACACTCTGACAGCCTCCTCCAAAAGGCCGGGCCGTGCTGTCTACACGTTGGGACATACACATTCAGGATCCCAATCCTGGACTCTCTTGTCCGAACTCCGCCCGTCCTGGAATGAGCTCGCTCTGATCGTAGACCTCTGGAGCCAAAGTCTGTGAGACTTAGATGCAGACCCCTCCACTCCATCCTACTACGGGGAACCACTCCTCTGGACCTCTCTCTGGGAGAAGGTGATGGCGTGGTCTGATATCTGCGGCTGAAAACATGTGCTCCTGAATCATTAGGATGCCCACTGCCCGCCCTACCACTGCCCTCTGCAACTCCTGCCAGAGTATCAGGTACTGTGGCTGGCTACGAACACGGTTGTGGAGCTCGTGTACGTTCCAAGTCACTATGGTCCAGCTCATGAGGACAGGGGAGTCGGGAACAAGGCTCTCCTGTGAGTGGGTGCCTGTCCCAAAAAGATTGCCTTGTGTGATTTTGCCGAGGGTTTAGAGGGTGAGTAGTCAGTGTCTGTGCAACGCCATACAAGGGTGGACACCGGCTCAATACCGATCTTCCGTGCCCACTTCATCATGAAGGAGGCTTCCACCCCGAACAGCTCCACACACTTCTGGAGGGGCCAAAAGTGTGCCTGCTCCACCTTTGCCTCCAACAGCAATCTAATCACTCCTATCGCCAAACCACACACCGGCTCCTCGCGCATGAAGCTCAACTGAAAGTTCACCTCCGCCCATGGGCGTACCAAAGGTCTAGTCCCTGTGGCCCCATCCACTCGTCCATCATGAGTGTAATCTAATTTCACAAATAGCATCAAATACCTCCGGAGGCCACTTCTCCAACCCTGTGGAGGCAAACGGAAATCTCCAAACGGGGTGTGTCTGAGATCCCACTGCACTGATCAAACCCCCCTTTCGGGACTGAAGAACCATGAGCGTTACCTCCACCAATGGTAGAGGATATGAGTCCGGAATCTCCAGATAGTTCTAGGGTCCTAACCTCCCAGAAGTCCCGCAATAAGGGACGCCCAGGCTGGAGGTTGGGAGCTGCTGACCGGGAGGACAAGCCTCGTCCCTCAGGATCCCTCCCTGAACGGACCTACTACTGCGATGAGGAAGCAGAAAGGGGCGTCATTGTTCCCTTGCCTGCTGGCAGGGGTGTCGAAGCGGAAGAACCTGCTGCTAAAGTGGAGAGGGGGGCGGCAGGAGAGGGAGGGATAGGGACGCGGGGGACAGAGGGAGGGGAGCGGGTGGTGAGTGTGACCATAGAAGGGAGGGCTGAGGGGGGAGGGAGGGGGCGGGGGAAACCCTGGAGGGGAAGGGGGAAGTGAAGAGGAAGAGGGAGAGGGGTCTGGGGGAGGAGGAAAAGGAGGAGGGATAAGGACGACCTTAGACCCTCCCTGCTGATCAGGCTCGCCAAGGCTCTATATCGGCTCCTCCATGGCCCCAGTCGGGCTAGCATCTACGGCTTCCGCCATCGCCGCATCCGGAGCTCCTGAGGCTCGCTGCTGCTGCAAGGGTGGATGCGGAGGTTGAGCCTCCAAAGCTGGAGGATCGGTTGGATGGGCGGTGGCCCCTGCCGCTGGAGGAGGTGGCTCCTGTTGTTCCTCCTTCGACAATAGTACCAAGCATCTCTCCATTGGCATGAGCCCGTTTGAGGCAATGTACAGATGCAAGGTCAGGATCCCTTCTTCAATTGGTGACATGGCTGTGAAAAATCAGCAAGCACGGAATGACTTGGAGAGGATGGATGCCCTTCTGCAGTTGGCAAAAAGGAATATGCAAGATGCCCAAGCCAAGCAGAAGAAATATGCGGATGAACGCAAGAGATATTTGTCTTTCAAAGAGGGAGATTATGTGCATTTGCGTCTCCATAAGAACCATTATGCCTCGTTGAAAGGTAATACCAACACAAAGCTTGCTCATAGGTATTACGGTCCTAACAGGATCATCCGCAAGGTTGGATAGGTAGCATATCAGTTGGAGCTACCCAGTACCTCCAAGATCCATGATGTTTTCCATGTGTCTTTGCTGAAACCACATGTTGGACAGCATGTCCATGTTCTTCCAGAGTTGCCACCTATGGATGAAGAGGGCCACATCCTCTACGTCCTAGAGTGCATCGTGGGTTTCAGAGACCATGTACTCCAGAACAAGGCCTACGTAGAGTATCTTATCAAGTGGCGGGGACTCCCTGAGGATGAAAATTCATGGCAGCCAGAAAGCATAATCTAGGACCACCCCTATCTCCTACCGGATTGATTAGTAGTTGCTGTTGCTGCACTTTTGGACAGCCAAACTGTGAACTTTTGAGGGCAAAATTCTATGGGAAGGGATGGCTGTAATGAAGGGGAAAAAGGGGCCAAGTTAGAGGTCCTTTAGGTGGAAAATGTGGAGGGACTATAAGTCTCCATCCAACCCCTACTATGTACTTTTGATGTGACATCTAATCCTATCTACTCTCCCTTCCTCCTTCTTGCCTACGCTCACTCACTCTCTCTCTTCCCTACTCCCTCTCAATCTCTCCCTCTCTTTCCTACCTCATTCTCTCTCTCCTACCCCCCTCTCCTCCCTTCTTCCCCTATCTTGTCTCCCTTCTGCTCCTCTATCCCCTCTCTCCAAATCTGTCCCTATCGCCTTTCCTACACCAAGTCCCTTGAGAGGCCTTCAGGCTCGAAGGAGTAGAGTAAGCCCAAGTACCACCCAAGCCGATGGTGGGTGAAGTTCTTGATGCTTTGGGAAGAGTGTCAAATCTAGAGGAAAGAGAGTTGTTGCTTTCATGGGGCAAGGTAGAGACCAACAAGCACTTATTTTGTTTAATCCAGGCTCTACTGATAACTTCATATCAAAAGACTTAGCCCTGAGGCTGGGAATAAAGACCAAAGAGTTGGCAGGGCCCTAGATGCCGATCAGATGTTCCACGGGGACCCTGGGCCTATTACTCCCTTGATTGGGAAGCTTCGTGTCCATGTACAGAGTTATGTAGATCAAGAGGACTTCTTCATTTCCCCTCTTGAGCATCATGATGTAGTTCTGGGAATGCCTTGGTCTCATCGCAAGGCAGTGAAGTTGTCTCTTCCTGAAAGAGTGCTTGAGTTTGTACATAGGGGTAAAGCGCAACGTATCATTGCCAGGAATAAAGGGGAGACCATCCCCATTGTATCTATATATACTTAGATGAGTCCAAGAACATGCCCAAACTGACCTCTAAAAACACAATATAGTGCAGTTTCAATCTCATGATAGTCACTCATAAGGTTGAAAACCATAAACTCCATCACGCATAGCAAGGACTAGCTAGTATGACATCCCCACTAACATCATCAGCGCCCAACAGTGGGTGTAGACAATAGTATAAACATATGCTCTCACATATACAAATCCACACACCCACACATACTTGAGCATCGATTTATACAAAGTCTTCGTACTGAGTTTCTGTCGGCACTCCGGATGTGAAGACCCATTGTATCTAATGTTTCTGTTGACGAGGCAATAAAATCTGTAGTTTCAGCGTACATGGTTTTCATTAAAGAAAGAGATTTAGAAATGCATGCTGATATGAATGATGCTGATAGAGAAAATTTGCAGTTTCTTGAAAATTTTAAAGATTGCTTCTCAGATGCCTTGCCAGGGGGGTTACCCCCTAAGAAACCAAAAGACCATTGTATAGAGCTAATGCCTACCAGTGAGCCACCCAGCAGCAGAACATCTTCCAAGGTCAGTGCTACCCAAAGAGAGGAGATTATGGCTCAAGTACAGGATTTGCTGTCCAAAGGCTTAATTCAACCCAGCTTCTCTCTGTTTTGTTCCCATGTACTTCTTGTGCAGAAGAAAGATGGTTCATTTCGTATGTGTGTTGACTATCGCGCACTAAACAAGATGACCATGTGCATAGATGATGTGCTGGATCAGCTCAATGGAGCCTCGATTTTCAGCAGTACAGATCTGAAAAGTGGTTATCATCAAGTCTAAATACAACCGCAGGATGTGCACAAGACAGCATCCCGCACTACGTTTGGGCTCTATGAGTATTTGGTGATGCCTTTTGGATTGACAAATGCCCCTGATACCTTGAATCAAATGATGGATCGTATCTTCCGTTCTTATAGGTAGTTCAATGGTACCTTCTTCGATAACATTATAGTCTTTTCTAAGTCCGAAGAAGAGCATAGGGAACACCTTGCTACTGTTTTTCAGGACTTGGTCTTGTAGACCCATTTGATAACAGTGACTAAACGCTGCGAGTCGGGGCACTCACTCCCAGGTCCCATTTTTATCAGTAGAGTCCCTCCAGCTCCATGGCCTTCTTCCACTGTGTCTAAGAGAGTGCCTCCTGGATAGTCGAGGGTTCCTTATCTCTGAGAATGAGAAACATCAAGGAGTAGTTAGCTTGGAGCACGCCTACTGTAGGCCATCTCATGGGCTATCCATAGATGCCACTTATACCTTGGTATGAGCCTTGTAGGCCTAGTTATAGTCAGTTAGGACTATTGGTACAGTTAGTTTATGTACCATCTAAGTCAGTTAGGACACTTAGTCCAGTTAGGGCAGTTAGCCCTAGGGTTTTGTTATGTTGGCTGTCCCTTGAGCCTCCACACTTCAGTTTTGTAACAATCCATTACAGCATCTCGTTTTTCTCCATTGTGCTTCCATTTTTTAGCTTCCATTGCTTCCAACATCCAACAGTGGTATCAGAGCAGGTCGGGAATCCATTCCCTCAGCCATTGACAGCTTTCCCAAGCTGTTTGGCAGCCTCTGGAGCACTCATTCTTGCTGGTCCTGCTGGTTTTCACACTCCCACAAGTGTTTGAGACCTTTCCAAGCACTTCTGTCGCGAAAAACCTCATTGCGAGAAGACCGCACTTTGGAGCAGCTCTCACGAAGGGAACTGTTTTTCGGTGCATTTTCCTGAAGGGGGAGTGAAGGAGGAAGAAGAGCAAGAGAGTGAGAGTGAGAGAGAGACACTCAAGTGCGGGTGTGAAAGAATGATGAGCCACACCACAAACTCACTTGTGTTTTATTAGGATTAGGTTTACCCTATGACTGTCTTAAGACAGTCATAGGTGTCCTATCTTTTAATGAAGGGTTGGCAATGTGCCTTTACCCCAACAACCTCCCACCTAAAGGCCAATGTGCCTAAAGGGGAGAAAAGAATAAAAAATTACAGCAATATACAGTTACTGTATACAAGACCATAAAATAAGAATGGTCTCAACCTAATCCCATGATGTGGCGGCAATGTGCAAACCGCTCTGTAGGCAGGCTCTTAGTGAGCAAATCTGCAGGATTATCATCAGTATGCACTTTCACAAGCTCAAGTCGCTTGTCTTCCAGTACCTCCCTGATGAAATGATATTTCACTTCTATGTGCTTGGTCTTCTGATGAAAGACCGGATTCTTTGCCAACATGATAGCACTCTGACTATCACAATGCAAAACTGGCATATCTCCTGTAATGCCCAAATCTCCCACCAGCCGAGTAAGCCATACTGCTTCCTTGCAGGCCTCAGTGGCTGCAACATATTCAGCTTCTGTGGTTGACAGTGCAACGCATTTCTGCAACCGAGACACCCATGATATAGCACCTCCTGCAAATGTGAAAATATAACCGGTAGTAGACTTCCGGTTATCTGCATTCCCTGCATAGTCTGAATCTGTAAAACCATGCACCAATGCATCTTGCCTACCATAGCATATGCACAATTCTTTGGTACCCTTGAGATACCTCAAGACACCTTTCACTGCTTCCCAATGCCGCTTGTCTGGATTTGCCATATACCTGCTGATGACTCCCACCGCAAAAGCAATATCCGGACGAGTGGCAACCATGGCATACATCAAAGATCCAACTGCAGATGCATACGGAACCTTGGCCATTTCAGCCTTATCATCATCTGATCTGGGGCTGTCCTTACTGCTGAGTTTTAAATGTGGAGGCAACGGGGTACTAATGGACTTCCCCCCCTCCATTTTAAACCTCTGCAGTACTTTGTCAATGTACTCTTTCTGTGACAGAAACAAAAGTCCCTTGGACCTGTCACGAGTAATACGCATGCCAAGAATATGATTTGCATCACCCAAGTCTTTCATGTCAAAAGACTTATGCAGTTGTTTCTTCAAAGCACTAATCTCATGCTGAGATTTACTGGCAATAAGCATGTCATCCACATATAGAATGAGTAGCATCAAACTGCCATCCTTTGCCTGTTTGGTGTACAAGCAATGATCGGTCTCACACCGATGATACCCTTGGGACTGCATGAAGGCATCAAACTTCTTGTACCATTCCCTTGGCGCCTGCTTAAGTCCATACAAGCTCCTCTTGAGCTTACACACAAGCTGCTCTTTCCCTTTAACAGCATATCCCTCTGGCTGACTCATATAGATCTCATCATGAAGATCTCCGTGAAGAAAGGCTGTCTTCACATCCATCTGACATAAATCCATGTCGTCATGAGCAACAAGAGCTAACACTGCTCTCAAAGTAGTCATCTTGACTACAGGGGAAAGGATCTCATCAAAGTCAATGCCCTTTTCCTGCTTTTATCCCTTGGCAACCAATCTGGCCTTATACCGAGGTAAAGCATTTGAATCCACTTTGACTTTGTAAACCCACTTGCATGGCAAAACCTTTCTGCCTGCAGGTAACTGCACCAAGTCCCATGTATCATTCTGAAGTAAGGAGTCCATTTCTGACTGCATGGCTTTCTCCCACTTCTTTTTCTCTGTTCTTCCCATAGCTTCCTTGAAGCTGGAAGGCTCACCACAATCTGTCAGCATGATAAAATCAGCCACATTATTGGCTCCTGGAACAAAAATGGCAGGAGGCCGTTGTGTACGGGTGCTCCTCCTAACAAAATGTTCCGGATTAGGCTGCTGTCCAGCCTGTTCTTCATGCATGACGGGTGGCTGTACCACCATATCTGGCTGATCTACAGCCCCATCTGTTGGCATATCCAGTGGTACATCATTGGCAAAATTATCTAGCTGATTTTCAGCCTGTATACCCTCTTGAACAGGGTGATCTGCAGCAGCCTGCTGCTGCATATAAATGGGCATTCTTTGCTGTCCAATATCATCATAAATAACCCTCCTGTATTCCACAGGTTGCACGGGTTCCTTGTGTACACTATCCTCTTTAAAGATGACATCATTGCTGCGTATAATCTTCCGTTTAACGGGATCCCATAACCTGTACCCCATTTCACCCTCATCACCATAACCCATAAAGATGCATCTGATAGACTTTGGATCCAGTTTGGTGCGTAGGTCTTTGCGTACATGAGCAAAGCACTCGCAACCAAATACACGTAAGTGCTTATATGAGGGTGGCTTGCCAGACCACACCTCCTCTGGCACTTTCAACTCCAAAGCCTTGTTTGGCGACCTGTTAATAATGTGAACTGCTGTTTGCACGGCTTCTGCCCAAAAGCCATGGGGTAATGCAGCATAAGACAACATACATCAAACCTTCTCCTGAATAGTTTGATTCATACGCTCACTTGCACCATTTTGAGATGCATTATGAGGGGCTGTGAGTTCCTGTTTGATGCCCTTAGCTTGGCAAAACTGCACAAAAGCATGTGACACATACTCACCCCCATTATCGGATCTGAGGCATTTCAACCTGCGACCTGTCCGATTCTCAACCTGAGCGACAAACTTCTTGAAAGCATCTAAGGCATCTCCCTTATGCTTCAAGAAATAGACCCACACCTTACGTGTGGCATCATCAATGAAAGTAATAAAATATTTTGCACCCCCTAGTGATAACTGTGGCATCTCACACAAATCAGTGTGCACTAGATCAAGTGGTGCTCTATTCTGGGGAGTTCTCCTCTTACGAGGAGTGACAGAGTGCTTACCAAATATACAATGATCACAAGTAGGCAAATCTGAAAAAGAGAGAGGCGGCAGATAACCCAAACGTGACAGTTCTTGCATTCCTTTAACAGACATGAGTCCCAACCGGCTATGCCACAATGAAACCTTTGGCAGCTCGGTTATGGCAACAACATGATTACCCACATTGGAAACATAAAGAGGGTACAAGGTATCACTCTTAAAACCCTCAGCCACTACAGTCTGGCCATCAGTAATCACCCATTTGGAATCCCCAAATGTGGTGTGGTAACCACTGTCATCCAATAAGCCAGTGCTAATCAGATTTTTCTTGATTTGCGGCACATGGCGAACACCATCAAGCATAAATGACCGTCCATCAGGAAATACTATCTGTATACTGCCAATCCCTGCAATCTAACATGCATAGTTGTTCCCAAGATGAACAACTCCATGAGTACCTGTGTAGGAAGTAAACCACTCCCTATGAGGAGTAACATGAAAAGAGGCACCTGAATCCAAGAGCCAGGTGTGCATGTCATGGCCATCAATAACCAAAGCATGTGCTATTACAGCAGAGGAGCATAAAACATCATGTATGTCACTGTCACTGTCCTCTGCTGCAACATTCACTGCATCCAAGTCATCTGCCTTGGCCTTGCCTTTGCCTTTGCTTGCATTTCCTAAATCCTTTGTTTCAGCCTTCTTGGCTTTCTGATCCCGTATGAACTTGAAGCACTTAGACTTCACATGTCCCTTCTTGCCACAATAAAAGCATTCAATGTCCTTTTTGCCACGGGACTGACTGCGGGATTTGGACTTACTAGCAGATCTCCCCTTCTGTTGAGTCCTGCCTCTGTCCTGTACCTGCAAAGCATTTGAAGACTTGCTGCCCGCATTATTCTTCCTGCTCATCTCCTCCATAAGGAGAGAGCTCTCTACATCAGCATAAATAAGAGTGGCATTCGAGTTTGACAGGGTGGTCTTGAAAGTGTCCCAACTCTCGGGGAGGGTACACAGCAAGAAAGTAGCCTTGAACTCCTCATCAAGGTTCAACCCCTGTGCAATCAGCTGTGTAAAGATGGCATTGAACTCACTCAAGTGTGAGATCATAGCTGTACCTTCCTTCATGCGAAGATCGACCAGCTTCTTCAGCCAATAAACCTTACTGGCTGAGCTCTTTTGGGCATACAATTCTTCTAGTCTTTGCCATAGACCATAAGAGGTCTTTTCAGCCTGTACATTGAACACAAGAGTGTCTGAAATAGTGAGCATGATAGCTGCCCTCGCAGACAAATCAAGCTCTTCCCAGTCATCAGCTGCCATGTCAGATGGCTTGACACCCTTCACCCTTATGGGCTTAGCAATCTTCTTTAACAGAAGTACATTCAAGCACTGTTCTGCCCATAATGCATAGTTGTGTGCTCCTTCCAGTTTCTTTATGTTCAGAATTGAAGAATCACCTCCCCCTGATGCCATATCAGATGAGGAAAGTACCTGACTCCCTGGAAGTAAAAAGACTGAATAAAAATTCTGATTTCTCAGAAAAAACCTGCTCTATTCAAGAGCCAGAAGCACTCTCAATGGTGCTGTTTTTACTGTCAGTAAAATCTGCAGCAAAACAGTAAATGACCCTGCAAATACTGTACCTTCTGACACACTGTACTGAGCTCAAAGAGGCATAAAAACAGTAATTTCAGACTGCTGCAGCTGCTCAACAAGTGCTTAACAATGCATAATCATCTGACAAACCACAAACACTGCTATAAACACTGCTGTACTGACTGTACTGATCACTTCTCCCACCTCAGATGAGGTATTGCACTGAGTAAAATTGCAGAAACCACTTGACAAACACCCAAAAAACAGTAAATGACCCTTCAGCCTGTCACAAAACCTGCAACAGTAAATGGGATAAATCCCAAGCAATCATCCTTATACCAAGGGGAGAAAATGCATCTGAAGATCTCTGTCGGTAACCCAAGTGCTATCAAACAAAGTCTGGGCAAAAGCCCCTTGATCTGACACCTGAATCAAGTGGAGAACACCTCAACACTGAGGTAGCATGCAATATGAAAATCTCTCTGACACTTTTACCTGACAATGTGCAATGCATAGACTGCCCCTGTGTACTCAGTAACAACACAAATCACAACGTACAAACACCAAGAAGAAAATCTTTTGAGCACTGTCAACGATGGGCAGTTAGGGACCGAGTAAACTCGATGCGCCCTGACCAAGCGTGGCTCAACTGAGATTTTCAAAGTGCGTACAAAGAATGTGACCTGCAACAAATGTCACCAAATGCACTGCGGAAACAAAGCAAATGTGTGCTTCCTGGCTACACACTGCCTCAAGGCATATACTGCAAACACATCCAGGCAAAAGCCCTTTGAAATGGTCACCCAAAACTGAGAATTGCACTCAGTAAATGCATAGAAGCTTCTGCAAAACAAGCATTTCATATCATACAAGTATGCCAAAGATTCTAAATCCCCAAGTGCAAGCCCAGCCTGCAGCAACAACCAGCATATTCATTAGCAAACAAAGGGCCTAGACCACATTCCAAACAAAACTTGTCTGAGAGATTCACTTTATGTCTCATAAACCGTGCCAAAGTTAACCAAAAACTGCAAATCTGGCCTTATGAATGAGCAGACTCTCAAAATCTTTCATTTGTTAGCATGACTTGGTCACCCTTGGATGCAATATTTAGTCATTAATTTTGTTTTTGGAAGTTGGAAAAGTTTAGAGAGAAAATAGAGAGAGAAAGGAGAAAGATAGAGAGAGACAAATACATCATACATGTGTCGAATATGCTACTTAAATTCTCAATGTTTTTGAACATTCATGTATTGCACTTGACTTATTTGAATGTGTTAAGCCACCTTTTTTGTTACTATTATTATATTTGTAGAAAGATGATTTAGTTTTTTTTTTAAAGATAAGTTTAGAAATACGTTAATATGAGGGTGAGACAGAGATAATGACATGTGATTAAATGCAAATGTATTATTGTTCATTGTCCTTTAAAGACGTGTGAATAAAACATTTGAATCAAAATATTCTTACAACAACACAATTCATGAAAGACAAGTAACTGCGCAAACACCACCACTGTGGCACAAGTCACCTCAAGCGTGAGTGACACGAGAGTATTGCTGTACCTCAACAAATGCACAGTATACAGCTGAAATGCTTCAGGAATGCATCAGGAATGCTTCATGTACTGCGCGTACATGCATGTACCACGCACAAAACAGAGTGCTTCAGCACTATTCCTCTTCCAAAAAAAATTTGTGTGCCTGCTGTACTTTTCTGTACCTGCAGAGTACCTGGTGTACTTTATGTACCTGCAGTAGGCACGCTTCCCCAAAAAAAAATCTGTCGAGTCCTTGCCTGGCTCCCTACGCGCACACACGCACGTCAAAGGAGATCCAGCTGCGCAATGCCTCGAGAGGCTTAGCAGCTAGTAGCAGCTGCATAGCAGCTGCTGGCTGCTTGCTTGATGCGGTGCCTCGAGCAACAGCTAGCAGCTGCTGTGCAAGGAGGCCCGCGACCCGCGTCACCGCCCGTGACCACGCCCCAGCACGCGCCCGCAACCACGCCCCAGCACGCGCCCGCGACCACGCCCCAACCCGCGCCCGCGCTGTCGCCCTGCAGCCCGCCTTCACCCTGATCTGCTGCGCCGCCTGCGCACTGGTCTGCTGCCCTGCAGGCGAAAATGCGCCGCCGCAGTCCGTCCGTACGACTGTACGGACGACGTACGATCGTACGGCGCTGTCCGTACGTCCGTACGGAAGGGGTAGACTAGGGAGTTCAGGGAATGGGTAGACTAGGGAGTGGAGGGGAATGGCTCTGATACCAGTTGAAGGGGGAGTGAAGGAGGAAGAAGAGCAAGAGAGTGAGAGTGAGAGAGAGACACTCAAGTGCGGGTGTGAAAGAATGATGAGCCACACCACAAACTCACTTGTGTTTTATTAGGATTAGGTTTACCCTATGACTGTCTTAAGACAGTCATAGGTGTCCTATCTTTTAATGAAGGGTTGGCAATGTGCCTTTACCCCAACATTTCCAGCCTGCTGCAGCAAAAAATGACCACACGCGAGCATTTACAGCATCTGTACGGAATTCCAAACTTGTCACCCAATTTATTTATTTTTTAAAAATCCGTACATGCGTCAAAATTTGTACGAAATCCGTACATGTGTTAGATATAGCACGATAATCCGTACATCTGTCAAAAAATTCCGTACTTCTGTCCGGTTTGTCAGAATTTCAGTACATTCAATGCAGTACGGGCTGCCTCGGAGTGCGCACCAGTCATTTCTCAGATTTTCCAGCATTTTCAGAGCTGTCTCGAGCTGCGTGCCAGCATTTTGGAGCTGCCTCAAGCTGTGTGCCAGCATTTCGGAGCTGCCTCAAGCTGCATGCCAGCATTTGGAGCCATTTTGGAGCTGCCTCGAGCTGCATGCCAGCATTTCGGAGCTGCCTCAAGCTGCGTGCCGGCGTTTGGAGCCATTTGGAGCTGCTGAATTGATTCGGAGACTTCTCTTTGAGCCCTTCCCTCCTCATTTGGCATCCCTTTGCCTCAAGCTGCAAGCTTCTCTCTATTGGATCTCTTTCACTCCATTTCTACGTGCTCTCCTCCTCGTGGGAGCACTTCTTTTGCTGTAATTCTCATTTCCAGCCCTCATTTGCTCGCTTTCAAAGCCTGTCACTGCTGTACATCATTGGGTAAGCCGTTGTTGCATTGGTTTTTTTCCAATTTCTGCTTCATTTGCATTTTGGAAAGGCCTCGTGTTGCCTTTGGGGATTTTTCTTGCAACAGGTACACCTTGGGACAGCAGAGTCTTTTGCAGACATAAGCTTTAGAGCTTAGGGCAGTTATTTGGCACTTGATTCTGAGAGGTTGCCTTTCTCTCATTTGCTTTGCCACTTGGTGCATTTGCCTTGCATTTCAGCACAATGTCTGGTGGCAAAGATGATTTGTTTGGGCTGATTGGGGCCGATGACAAGCTTGATGGCACCAATTACCCCATGTGGTCATACATGATGGGACATGTTTTGGTTGCCAAGAATCTATGGCATATTGTTTCAGGTTTTGAGGCCAGGCCTACATGCACTGTTACTAGTGCTACACCTGCATGCTTTGCCTCCTTCACAGGAGCAAATTCAGTGAGATGGTCGTGATGCCAAAACACATGCCTTGATTGCTCTTTCAGTAAAACGGGTTATTATCCCTCATATTCGGTCCTGCAAGACAGCTAAGCAAGCATGGGATCAGCTTGCATCTTTGTATTAGGTGCGGAATGAGGCGAGGGTTGCCTATCTCTGCAGGCAATTGAAAGATTTAAAGCTTGATGAGGGTGGTAACATGGATGCCTATCTCACTAATGTGAAGTATTTGAAAGAGCAGTTGGCCAACATTGATGAGATTATGCCTGATTCTCCGCTGGTTTCTATTACCCTTGATGGGTTGCTTGATTCATATCAAGGCTTTGCTACTACATTGAGGTTGGTTGCAAGGGGTGATGCCCGTGTGAATCGCAATGCTACTATGGCTAGTGATCAAGCATTTGCTGCCCATCATAAACACAAAGGTAAAGACAAGGTTTCAGAAGGAAAGCCCTCTCATTCCCATGCTGATCATTCACACACTACCTCTTCTTCAGGGGATAACAAAAAGAAGAAGAGATGTAACTATTGCAAAAAACCTGGGCATGATATTTCTGAATGCAGGAAGCGCATAGCATCTTAAAAGAAAAAGAAAGAGTCTGGTTGTCATGACAAGAGAAATGATTATTTAGTTAATTAATAGTCATTATTGTTAGGCGCCAATTTGATGGTGCGGTTATATGTTTGTATTTATGATCGATCAAGCGGTGTAAATAGTACCACCAAAACTATGTAACATTGGCCAATGATTAGTAATAAAGATGTGCACACACGTGTCTAGGTCCTAGAGTGCATTGAATGGTAGGTGCATGGGTCATAGGCTAAGGGTAGGTGTAAATGGGAAGATGGAACTTGAGTGGTCTCAAGGGACATTAATGAAAGGGTATCACCCTTTCATTGTGAATCTCACGTAGCATTCTTTCTACCACATTGCATTCATCCGTCATCTCTCTCCCACCTTGCATGTAGGTCGAAAAAGAAACAAGTACTCTCACAACGGCGCTCTTCCCCATTGGAGGGCCAATCGGCATTCAAATTCTGCACGCATTGCACACATTTGCATTTTCGAAAAGTGTGGATCTTCACACTGGTATTGCAGTATCTGGTTCTTCTAGTGCAGAAGATCGACATGAGTCCGCTAATTTCGCACAAGACCACCATTGGGCTTTCTTGGTTACATGTCAGTATAATCCTGATGTTCATGATGCTTGTATGGCAGTTTCAGATGTTCGTGATGCCTGGTTCTTTGATAGTAGTGCTAGCAAGCACATCACTTCCTGCAGGAAGTTATTCAGCTCATTGGAGCTTACATCTAAGGGGGGCAGTGTCACATGTGCCAATAATGCATCATATACCGTGAAAGGTATTGGGCAAGTTGCTCTTACTTCTGTCTCTGGTGGTATTGTCACTCTAGAGCATGTGCTTTATGTTCCAGGCATTCATAAGAACCACATTTCTATTTCAGCCATTGCTTCATGTGGCTTTCAGGTTATTTTTAATGGTGTGAGGTGTGCAGTGTATGATGTTACACATGCCTCTACCCTAGTTTTGATTGGCACATTGTCTAGCAGTCTTTACAGACTTGATGCTTATGATAGATGTTCAGATGATGATGCTGCACTTGCTGAAGCACATGCCTTTGCTATTGATTCTACCATGGCAGATACTCATTTGTGGCATGAGAGGTTTGGACACCTCAATTTTGGAGCCCTGGTGAAGTTATATAAGGAAGATATGGTTGTGGATCTTCCCAAAATGCATATGCCTACCAAACATGTTTATGAACCATGCTTACTTGGTAAGATGCACCTACGTTTCCCAAGGATGGGAGAGTTGGTGCTTCACGTAAGCTTTATCTAGTTCATAGTGATGTTTGTGGACCCATGAGGGTTGCAGCTCTTGGGGGGTTCTACTATTTTGTTACTTTTATTGATGATTTCACCAGGTACACTTGGATTTTCGCATTGAATCCAAGTCTGATGTTTCTTCATGCTTCAAGAACTTTATTGCCTTGGCTGAAAATGAGAGTGGGCTGCACATTGCTCACATTAATACAAACAGGGGGGGTGAATACATGTCGAAGGAGTTTGCTGTTTTTTTTGCTTCCCGTGGCATTAATCATCGATGCACCGTGCCTTATACTCCTCCCGTGGCTTAGCGGAAGAATAGATCAACGATGGAAATGGCCAGATGCATGTTGAAAGGCAAACTTGCCTAATAAGTTGTGGTTGGATGCGGCGGTCATGTGTGCAAATTACATCTTGAATAGATGTCCTACAAAGGCATTGCAGACTATCACACCTTATGAGGCTTGGACGGGTCGTAAGCCTCGCATTTCCCACCTGAGGACTTTTGGATGCTTAGCTTATGCTCATGTGCCTTCACAGAGACGCACTAAGTTGGATGATAAAGCTGTTAAAAGCATTTTTCTTGGGTATAGTTCAGAGAGCAAGGGCTATAAGCTATATCAACCCCATAGGCAAGTGTTTTGTCAGTCGGGATGTTGTGTTTGATGAATCTTCCACTATGCCTTTGCTAGACTGTCAAAAACAGCCCGTTGTTGATGCCCCAAACATATATGACAACTTGATGCCTTTGTTTCCATCGATGCTCGGGATGATGTTCCATCTAAGGTTGTCCCTCCTCCATCTGTTGGTCATTAACAGCCCATGTGCATGCAGAAATTCAGCCTGATATGCCTATCATTGATCAGGATCATTTGCACCGGGCTCTTGACCAAGAAAGAGCAGAAATTCAGGAGCCCCGTTGGCTCCTTGACACATTAAAAGACAACAAACAAGACACTCCTCTCCCAACCCGTACGAGAGCAACTGTCCAGAAGAGCAAGCTAGTTTTGTTGCTTATACTTTGGTTGCTACAGCATGCAATGAAGAGCCATTATGTCATCAAGATGCCTTTCAGAATGATTGTTGGATGAAGGCCATGCAAGCTGAATTGTATTCTATCCATCAGAATGACACTTGGGAGTTGTGTGATTTCCCTTATGGCAAGAATGCCATTGGAACTAAGTGGGTTTACAAGATCAAACGGAAAGCTGATGGTTCAGTGGACCGTTACAAAGCTCGTCTTGTTGCTAAGGGCTATGCTCAACAGTATGGCATTGACTTTGAGGAGACTTTTGCTCCCACTTCCAGGATCACTACCATTCGCATTGTTATTGCCTTTGCTGCCCACTTTCATTGGCAGATACATCAGCTTGATATTAAGACAGCTTTCCTTCATGGGCATTTGCAGGAAGAGATCTATGTTTCCCAACCTCCTGGCTTTGAGGTTGAAGGTTATGAAAGCAAGGTATGCCGCTTGAAAAAGGCCCTCTATGGATTGAAGCAGGCACCTCGGGCTTGGTATTCGAGAATTCATTCTCATTTGCTCACACTTGGCTTTCAAAACAGCCCTACAAAGGCTACCCTTTACATCCGCAAGCGTGGGACAGATTTGCTGATTTTAGTCCTTTATGTGGATGACATGCTTGTAATTGGGACACATGCTCAGCAAATTGCAGATTTTAAAGTTGATTTGCAGCAGACATTTGCTATGTTTGTTCTTGGTCTTCTGCACTACTATCTGGGCATTCAATTTGCTAGCAGTAAGGGGGGCATTTTAATGTCACAATCCAAGTACATTGGACAGCTTTTGCAGCGTTTTCAGTTTGAGGATTGCAAGCCAGTATCCACACCATTAGAGACTGGTTTTCACTTCTCTTCTGAGGATGGCAGCGGTACATGTGATGTCACTCTTTATCAGCAGGCAGTTGGTTGTTTGATTTACCTAGGCCATACGAGACCTGATCTACAGTATGCTATCTCACAGTTGAGCAGATCACAGCCCATCTATGCACTATCGGCATGCTGTGATGCGTGTTTTCAGATATCTTAAAGGCACTCAGCATTTAGGCCTTCTTTATGGGGCTGATACTTCACTTGTCATGCATGGGTTCACTGATAGTGATTGGGCTGGTTGTTCCGACACTCGTGTGTCACATAGTGGCAACTATTTTATGCTTGGTACTTCATGCGTTTCTTGGTTCAGCAAGAAGCAGAGTACAGTTGCTACTTCTAGCTGTGAAGCCTAGTACAGAGTAGCTTTTACAGCTACTGTGGAGTGTGTTTGGCTTCAGAAGCTACTTGCAAATCTTTGTGCATGTCAGGCTGCTCTCACCGTCATCTTCACTGATAGTCAGAGTGCTTTGGCTGTTGCATGGAATCTAGTTTTCCATGCTCACACAAAGCACATTGAGGTTCACTATCACTATGTCAGAGAGCGATTATCAGCAGGTGATATTGAGTTGTCTTGTGTTCCCACTGAAGGCAACTTGGCAGATCTTTTTACAAAGGCTCTACCTCGACCTAAGTTTGAGGCTTTTCGGCAAGCTTTAAACTTAGTACCTTTTGTAACTTGATCTGTTGTACTTTGTACAGTCATAGGTTGCTATATCCTACGGGACGAACATGTGCAACCATGACACTAGATATTTAGGTATCCTGAGCCATGTCCAGGATATCTCAGCCCATACCATGAAGGGGGGTTTGTAGGCTATCTCATGGGCTATCCATAGATGCCACTTATACCTTGGTATGAGCCTTGTAGGCCTAGTTATAGTCAGTTAGGACTTTTGGTACAGTTAGTTTATGTACCATCTAGGTCAGTTAGGACACTTAGTCCAGTTAGGGCAGTTAGCCCTAGGGTTTTGTTATGTTTGCTCTCCCTTGAGCCTCCACACTTCAGTTTTGCAGCAATCCATTACAGCATCTCGTTTTTCTCCATTGCGCTTCCATTTTTGAGCTTCCATTGCTTCCAACACGTACCTCCAAAACCTTCTCCTTATTCCAGAGGGATCTACGACGACCGTCCTCTTCTCGAAGCCATGAAGAAGGGATATCTGTGACACTTGAGTCACGAAGAGTTTCAATCAGCCATCGGGGTACTTTTGAGAAACCCTGAACTTTCCCCTGCTACCTGAGGAGGTGGGGTCTGAGTCACTCACTGTTTGCGGATCTGGAACAGCTGCTCGTACCTGAGGAGATTCAGGAACATGATCATCACTGCTATGCTATCATCATCAACTAGCTCTGTGATAAGAGGTGGCTATGCTTCAATCATAGGAGAAGGAATTTGTTCATCAAAGATAACATCCCTGCTGAGAACAATCTCCTGTCTCGAAGGGTAATACAGCCTGTAACGTGTTGACTGAGAATTGTACCCCACAAATATCATCTGGGCGGACTTAACATCCAACTTCTCCCTCTGTTTCTTGGGAATGTGAACAAAAGCATCACACCCGAAGACGCGGAAATAAGATACATCTGGTTTCTTTCCAAAATAAGCCTCATAGGGAGTAACTTTAGGAACAGTAGAAGTCGGAGAGCGGTTAAGGATATGTACTGCACTGGCTATGGCCTCGGCCCACAGAAACTGAGGAACCTCCCGGTGTGTTCACTAGACACCAATTTGATGCCCTCGCTGGCCCCAAAAACCAGAGATTTCCCAATCAAAAATCCACGATTTATCTCGGCTAAAGCCAACCAATTAGGCGGCTTTTTCTTGCATCCAGCAAGAAAACTAAAACAGCACCATAATCACTCAGCCCTAAGTCCCCATCCAGGGGACCACCTTTGGTAAAGCACCCAACTAGAGAAGACATAGCATTAGAAAACAAATCACAGATGGTAGCTAATTGTCGAGCTCACCTCCAAGCCATAGACCATAACCTGCACGCGATCAGTGAGGAGTCCATATTCCACAACGATCCATCCTTGAACAATGAGGGCTAGGCCAATTATACAGCCACAACCCCTACACCTATATCGAGTGGGGCTTTAATTAGCTAACCATAGAGATCTCCTTAGATGCTTGCCACCTCGTCCCTAATAACCCCTGCTAATACCTACTAAGACTAGGTGAGGTATGCCAACCAAGTTAGGTATGAACAAACTAGGGCTACTTTGGAATGTAACAATGGTAACAACTACTTATTGTAGTCTTCTATAGTCACAAGCATTTTGGTTCTTAATGTTAGAAATGAACCACGAAGAGGGTATCCCGCAGCAGAAGACTGATAGAGAGTCCCAGGAATCACACGCAGAAGTGTCTAACTACGGAATCGCAAAACTTCTTTACTTATGAGTACTTCACAACCATGTGTGTGTGTGTGTGCGCTCGCGCGCGCACAAGCCAGTAAATGGACTGTGACCCAAGAGAGATTTGAAAAGATATATTTCTGTCCTCAAATAGACACAATACAAAAGAGAGATCCAGAGTCCCACCAAAGTGGTCCTCTGATCTTACCAAAGTTGTACTACTATCACCTTGGCACTTCTGAATCCCTCAGCCCACGTGGTCCTCACGGACCTTCTGTAGACTTAGTCATCGTGTGCCTGATCCCCGCACCTTGCTGCCCTGGATGTCAACCTCGGTGAGCAGTCCCCCTTTCTAGCTCTGTTTGCAACTCTCCAGCCCTCCTTTCTCTTCCTAGATGTAGGTCCAAAGGTGCTGCTGCCTGAAGTGATGCTCTGGTGGATGTCAAATGAGGGCCAAAGGCCTCCCTTTTACAGGGCTGAAGCCCCTCCATAAAACGGACCTGATAGGAGGGATTGGGCCGACCCAAACAGTCCCCCCCAACTGACCTTGTAGTCTATGAATCAGCCCTGGTGGGGGCACATAATTTGAGGGCTGGCTGGCCCTGCCTGGCCACGTGGCAGGGCACCCCTGGACCAGGCCTGACCAGCCATAACCCAACCTGATTCAGGGCATGTTGGCCCCCCAATCCTGCCCACAAGCCTGCGCCTTCTGTTCCGCCCCTGTTCAAGGTTCTTCCAGCCTCCAGATCTGGAGCAAACACATCCGTACAAAGCCCTGCAGCACCCCGTACTGGTCCATATACTTGCTGACATCAGCACCAGGTCATTGCAGTGATTCCAGCCTGTTCTCCCTGCGCAGATCTGCCCTCTCCAATCACAGACAGCCATGAGGTATCACCATGCATCTGTTACCTCCATGGTGGCTTCCAACTGCCAGGTATGTCCTTTATATGTGCTGTCCACATGGCAGCCTGTTTGCTGCCCATGTAACAGCCCCATCCTTGTTTTGTTGTGAGCATCCTGCCTACATGGCAGCCTTGGTTCTGCCCATGTGGCAGCCATGTGATCCTATGGTCCACCCCCCTTTGCTCTCCATCTGGCGGCTTACAAATGGGGAGGTGACCAACCCTATTCCAACACCCCCTCTCATTGATACATCCTGGCCCAGTGCCGACCCGTCAATGAAGATGCTCCAATAGCTCCCATGTCGTAGCCCTCGAGGTATCGACGTCACTTCCTGGCTTTTCATCCAGTGGCTCCTACTCCACCAGGTTCAATTTCGCATAAGCACACCTCCCTGGTACACAAGTCCATCTTTGGTGGCACCTGATGGTACCACCTCCTTCAGTCATGTACCCCCCTTTGAACTCGAGCACTCCAGGTACCAACATCCTCCAACTGTCCCCCTCATGATGGGTGAACAGGACTTAAGTCTTCCAGGCACCATGCTCTCAGGGTCTATTTCAATCTGTCCTCCAGCTGGCAAGATCTGCAACCAAATAACATACTCAGGAAATCAAATCCCAAGCATGTACTCATCACCATCCTTCACCTTCACAAAACTTTCTAACCACCTCTCAATGTCAAACATCCTCACCCTAACACCACGGTCCGCATAATTTACCTCGGCAACACTGAGAGATGTCACCAAGAAAAGTTCCTCTTGTGACCACCACATTGGCATTTGACTCCGCCCTTTGCCCTACGGTCATTGTAGTCACAAAACTACTATAGCTCTTGGGGACCATTCCCAGCAATAGCCTAGCCATCCTAGTCGAACTTGTCCTTTGACCAACTGCCGCCAGCTGATCCCGCACCACCTTCATCTTGGTAATGTGATCCTATACTGAATCCCTCTCATCCATGCTCATGCCGTAGAGCTCCATCTCAAGGACCCAAATCCTCGCTTTGTTGTTGAGCTCATACATGTCCCTCAAATTGAAGGAAGAGTCTGCCGTTTGTAGTTGAGGAAGTACCACAAACACTATTATGGACTACTCATCCTACAAACTCTTCAAGCAATTCATTGAGATAAAGAACAAAAGAATGAGCTTGAGCCAGGCTGTCACCAGAATAGCATATGCCAGTATAGTCACTGACGGAGTGGTTGTTGTCACTGGACTCATGGTGGGTTGAGGCATCAACTCTTTGCTTATTCGCTATCTCCCAAGACTCCCTCAACAGTGAATGGCTCCTAACCTTCATCTTCCAAATGGGTAATTGGTCCCATCAAGCTTGCTCGTGTCACCAGAATTAGGGATCTGATATCTGTTGGCCATGACAATGAGCTGAAAAGAGAGAGAGTAAGAGTGTTAACAGCACACATGTCTAAACCTGAGTCTCCCTCCTTCTCCAAAGGGCACAACCTTCAGATGTCGAAGAAGATTCCCCCATGCAATGAATCAAGGTCGTCCTTCAACAAGGTCCTTGCCTTCAAGCACGACTTCCCATAAACTTCCATGTTAGAAATTAACCACACAGAGCGTATCCCACAGCGGAAGATTGATAGAGTGTCCCAGGAATTACACACAGAAGTGTTTAACTACAGAATCCCAAACTTCTTTACTTATGTGTACTTCACAACCGTGTGTGTGTGTGTGCAAGCCAGTAAATAGACTATGATCCAAGAGAGAGATAGTACCAACAAAAGATATATTTCCATCCTCAAATGGACACACTACAAAAGAGAGATCCAGAGTCCCACCAAAGTGTGGTCCTCTAATCTTACCAAAAGTTGTACTACTATCACCTTGGCACTTCTAAATCTCTAAGCCCGCATGGTCCTCACTGACCTTAGTCATCATGTGCCTGATCCTCGCAACTTGCTGCCCTGAATGTCAGCCTGGGTGAGCAGCCCCCTTCCTAGCTCTGTCTGCCAGCTCTCCAGCCCTCCTTTCTCCTCCTGGATGTAAGCCCAAAGGTGCTGGGCTGCTTCTCCAGTCTGCTGCCTGAAGTGGTGCTTTGATGGATGTCAAATGAGGCCCAAAGGCCTCCCTTTTATGAGGTTGGAAGCCCCTCCAAAGTGTGGTCCTCTAATCTTACCAAAAGTTGTTCTACTATCACCTTGGCAGTTCTAAATCTCTAAGCCCGCCTGGTCTGCTGCTCCAGTCTGCTGCCTGAAGTGGTGCTTTGATGGATGTCAAATGAGGCCCAAAGGCCTCCCTTTTACGAGGCTGGAAGCCCCTCCATAAAACCAACCTGGTAGGGGGGATTTGGCCGACCCAAACAGTGCCCCCCCCACCGACCTTGTAGTCTGTGAATCAGCCGCGGGTGGAGGCACATAATTTGAGGGCTGGCTAGCCCTGCCTGACCACATGGCAGGCTGCCAGTGGCCCAGGTGTGTCCAGCCCTAACCCGCCCTGATTCAGGGCCTTTTGGCCCCCCAAAACCCTGCACCTTCCATTGCTGCTGTTCCGCCACTGTTCAGGGTTCTTCCAGCCTCCAGATCTGCAGCAAGTGTGTCTGTACACAGCCCTGCAACACCCCGTACTGGTCTGTACACTTGCTCATGTCAGCGCCAGGTCATCGCAGCAATTCCAGCTTGTTCTCCCTGCGCAGATCTGCCCTCTCCAATTGCAGACAGCCACGTGGCATCGCCATGCAACTGCTGTCCTCCATGGTCGCTTCCAACTGCCAGGTATGTCCTTTATTTGTGCTGTCCACAAGGCAGCCTGTTTGCTGCCCATGTGGCGGCCCTTGTTTTGTTGTGAGCATGCTGCCCACATGGCAGCCTTGGTTCTGCCAATGTGCCAGCCATGTCATCCTATGGTCCACCCCCCTTTGCTCTCCTCCTTTGGGGGCTTATAAAGGGTGAGATGACCAACCCTATTCCAACAGCTACAAGGTTATAAGATATGGTGTCGAGATGAGAAAGGGCCAATGACACAATCATTATACATACAAACATACATACACGCGCGCAACACACACATATAATATATATCATCTCCGGGTCCAGCTATCACACCTTTGAGTATTTCAAGTACTACAATGTAACATGAGGGGACTTGTGGACCGTAGTTAATCAACCTTAGACTAACTGCGATAATGAGCTAGATAGCACTGAGAGAGAGACAGAGAGAGAAAGAGAGATGAAAGATCTGACACAATACATGCATCCTGGAGATCTGATACAAGACATGCAAACAGGATGCAATGCAATGTGCGATTACTAGAATGAATGCAATGAACTGATTAAAATGCTGAGCTCCAATAGATCTGTGCTTTGACTAACTTGTGATGTGATGCTGAGGCTGACTAGATGCTGTAGCAAATGCTGATGCAGAGCTGGACTGTAGGAGGCCTGCTAAAGCTGAACTGGCACCTTCCCAAAGCTGCTCCTGACTGCTGTATGCTGGACTGCTGCTGTATGCTGGAGTAAATGCCAGGGCTGGACGCTGGAAATGAAGCAAGGCTGCCTTGAATCTATTCCCCAGAATGGAGAGCAAAGCCCCCTTGTTTGCAGCAAGTTGACCTACCTGGTCAACCGACCTGGATCAGCCAACCAGCCGACCTGGTCCAGCCTGGTTAGGTCAACCTGCTGCCCTGTTATGCCCTTGCTGGCCCTGACAATGGTGTGCACTTTTCCACCTTTGCTGGCATTGAATCCTTGCCCAAAACCATGTACCAGTTAGTTCATTGAATATACCTAGATGAATCCAGGAACATTCCCAACCTCATCCTGGTCCAGCCTGGTTAGGTCAACCTGCTGCCCTGTTATGCCCTTGCTGGCCCTGACAATGGTGTGCTCTTTTCTGCCTTTGCTGGCACTGAATCCTTGCCCAAAACCATGTACCAGTTAGTTCATTGAATATGTATTCAAGTTGCATCAGGAGATAATCAATGATGGAGATTCTAAGTTCATAGGGATCTTTTGGTGGAAGCTCTTCTCAACCATTGGAACAAGACTCGCACCAAGCACCTGAAACAGATGGGTGGACACACAGCGTAAACAAATGGTTGAAGGAATACCTTGACATTTCTGTCATAATACACAGCAAGCTTGGGACCAATGGTTATGCTTAGCTGAGTTCTGCCACAGCATTCCTCAATAAGGAATACCTTAGACATTTCTGTCATAATACACAGCAAGCTTGGGACCAATGGTTATGCTTAGCTGAGTTCTGCCAGAATACTACCAAGCATTCCTCAATAAGTAAGAGCCCATTCAGCTCCTTTATGGCTTCAACATCTAGCATCGGCAACATGAAGATCGTGGCTCTCCAAGTGCAAGAGGTTTCTACCAAGATGGAAGCTCTACTACATTTGGTAATAAGCAGATTCGCATGTGGTCAGCTAAGAATATGCAAATAACAAGAGGATAGAGGTGGAATTTTAAGAAGGGAGGGACTGTTGGTATATTTGAAGATACAGAAGCAGATCTGCACCACTTGAGGGAAGCAATCATCCTAAAGTAGGTCATTGGGTGGTAAGAATGGCTGGACCAGTAGCGTATGAGCTGAAGCTGCCAATTACATCCAGAGTTGGAAATGCTTTCCCCATCTTAATGTCTGACACGTAGGTCAATGAGGATCTTCCTCCTATGGATGAAGATGGTCAAAATCAGTATACACGTGAAGATCTGGGATTCAGAGACTACATTTTAAGGGGCCAGGTTTATAGAAAATTCGAAATTACATAGCCGGGACTGCCAGAAGATGAAGCTGCAAGGGTGCCATCTTCCACTGTCTCTACTGCCTACCAATGCTGTCTTCCTTATTACTGAATCCTTTTGAAGCTGTCATTATGGAGATTATTGCAGAGTTGTACTCTCATTTTGAGAACAAAACATTCTTCAGACAGGGATCACTTGTAACATTAGTAGATTCTATTTTTATTCTAAATAACTACAGGGATGACTTAGTAGATCCTATTTTTATTCTGGATAACTACAGATAAATCTCTAGAGCTCATGTGTCTTAGTTAGTGAGCCATGAGGCATTGCCCCGCATGCATCTTTACTTTATATTGGAATCATCAGTCTCCTCAAACAAGGCCCTTATTGAACATAGCTCATTGACTTGGTTCCGACCAGCTAACAAAGACGAAAATTTCATAAACCCCTCATGTGAGTACCACATCACCGATGAGTAATACATTTTAGTTTCAAACCCTAGATGTAGTGGATAGAAAAGAAACGCCAGTCAGCTGAGACAAAGGTCTTTTTTCGTTGCGTTTGAACCCAGCACTTTCTTTCCTCATGAATTAGGAAAAGCTTAACGACACAGAGAAAGCACAAAAATACAAGGAAACAGGAGCGGTTCAATAACGCAGGTTCGGGCGAGAGGAACAAATAAGACATTCCAAAAAACTAATAATATGCCCACGCAGCCTCTCTCTATTTGGATGGCAATCCAGTAAACCTGTAGGCCATAGATACTGAAAATCCTCATTCTCTGTCTGAATTTGCACGGGTAACATCGTCTGGTTCCCACAAGCGGTTAAAAGCAGGCCCTTACCCTTGCGGTGGCACGCCTGTGAGCGCGGTACGTTCTACCATCTTTGTTCTCGCCATACCAGTAGAAGGTCTTTGATTCTGGAACGTATAAAATTCCACCTCCATGTGCTTGGATAGGCCTCCCGTCGGAGTCGCGCCATTCTCTACCCGGATAGAAATAGTACTTGTCGCTGTCGGAACATTTCAAAGGATTGATGGCTAGACTCTTGTCTGGAAAATACAGATGCTTTCTCAGGGACGAAGCATTCAGGAAGTCGTCGGCTGCTGAAATCCTTCTTGGTCTCTGTCGGCCAGACAAAGGAAGGCCACGCTTCCTTCCCCGTTGTTCTACCATCTCCGGAACTCTCTCTTCAATTTCCTCGAGTTCCCGGTACATCGGAAGCCGCCTTGACGGAGCCTGGAAATCCGTTAGAGCCGAATTCGGAGGGTTGAAAGAGGTATACACGTGTAGAACAATAATCCATGCAGCCAAGCTCCAAACGATGGCAGCTATGGAGCACCTGCCAGCACTACTACACGCTAGAGCTGAGCCTTTTGCAAACTTCTGGATCATCGTGTCCATACGTCTCATTCCTCGCTTTTCCGACGCCCGATTCGCACTAGTGCTTCCGTGACGCAAGAACAAGTTAGCGATCCTCATGTAGAATCAAACCCGAATAGGCAAACCCGCGTAAGATGATGAGAGGCAGGATGCTCTTGCGGTCATTCTTGATGTCTTGACACCAAAAAAAAAGCATCGAAGCGCAACTTTTCTGTTCAGGACGCTGAGTTGCTTCCGGGCAGCGCATTTGATCGAAAGAGGAAGCAGCTGACGCCGGGCCAGAACTCTCTGCTCTGAAGTGTTCGGTCTCACCAACCTTACACATAAAGTGAGAAGGCCCAGGTCGGACGGAAGAGCAGTCCAGATAATGTCAGAGCGATTCGTTGCATCAACGTTACGAAACTCTTCTCGGCAGCAAGCACAGATATGACTGATTTTCGTTACATCCATCCAAGACTCAGACGTCCACGAATGTCTGCATTTTCCCCCACCGGCATCCGAAACCTGTCTTCGAGCCTCCGTTCCATGCCGGGAGCTGCGAGTTCGAGGGCAAATGGCCTCACTCAAGATCTGTTACTGGGATGTTTCAATCGCAAGAACTTCTTGCATTGGGTATCCGAAACCGTGAGCTGCGGGGAATCGGTCTCACAAGATCTATTACTTGGATGTTTCAATGGCCAGAACTTCTTGCTTCTTTCCCAGCTTTTCTTCTGTGATTCCAACGGTCCAACAACCGTGGTGCCTTTACCCTCGCGTGGCCCAGACCAAAAGAGCTCCGCCCTCCACGTGCATTCACGATCTCCTTGCACCGCCACATTCCAGCGCTTCATCGGTCCACCATAACAAAGGCAAGAGTGAGAAATGGAGGGCGGGCTCAAGGGGAGCGAACAGTGAGAAAGTGCGATCCGGGTGGGCAAATAAACGTATGATGAGGAATGGATTGTGTTGCTGGATTGGAGAGATGGCTGGAGAAACTAAGGAATCCAAGCAAAGTCTTGCTAAACAATTGCCACCTCTACGGTACCTACCTTTGCTCGTCTTTAATAACCTTGTCTTGGGACTTGCTCCTCCTAGCATATTCGCATTTTGCCTTTAGGGGCGGATAAGCAAGCAGGTGCAAGTTCCATAGGCACACACCACCACAAAAATCCCCCTTCAACGAGTCGTAGATCTTTCAATGAAGATTAAAAAATGCTCACCTAGCATTGCCCATTGTTGGGTACAATGCAAGTCTCACATGTGGTGTGCTAAAATCGGCCTCTCTACCATATTTGCTTGAACAATGCTCTCCACAACATGCAGTAACTCAACCAATCATCCATGGATCTTGACACTTGGATAAAGGTGAAAGGGATTGCACACATGGAGAAGTAATCCTCTCCATTCAATCCAAAATCCTAATGAAATGGAATCTTATACTTATTAGTTGCATCAAATGTCACTCCCCTAGCATTTGCCATTTTCATTGAATCCTTAAAGGAGACCAACTAGCATGATCAATGCCTACGTTTTCCCTCTTCATACACTCCATGTAGGAAACAACCCACACTTGCTAGTCAAATAATCACCAAATAAACAAAGTACATGTTCCTTAAGATCATATGCACATAATGCTTCCAACTTTCAACATGTTTGCAACTAATGCTCAGAACTTTTACATACGGTTTTTTATTTTCAACTTATCTTTACCCTTTTCCTTTCATGTGACTATTCTTTAGAATATATATCTTCAAAAATGTGATTGTTTTCATTCCTTTGAACACTTGATTCCAAAATTATAAATTGTAAAACAAAGTTTAATTTCAAAAAGATATAGGACCCATTAGAGGGGGAAATCATATAAAAAACAAATAATAAATGAGAACAACTCAGCCCCATAAGAAGGTAAACAACGCCTATCCATATTGCAAACTAACCTGTCATTATAGAACATAGGCCAAGGGGATGAAGTGGTTCTACTTGGTCTATTATGCTTGGGTTAGGGGGGTGGTGAGTTTTTTCGCTTGGATTCATAGGTTAAAACTTCATTTTGCTTTTGCAATGTAGGCATACAAGGAAAGTGAGTTGCATTCATTGGCGGAAACTTCATTTTGCTTTTGCAATGTAGACATACAAGGGAAGTGTGACAAGGGAAGGTTGGTTGGGTGTGAGGTCTCACCTTGCAAAATGACTTTCTTGATACGATATTTGTGAAAAGGTTGAAAGAATGGGTAGCACTTTCAATGCTTTGTTTTATTATGAACGTGGGAGTACCTATTAGGCACTACCATTTGTATTCCTAATCACTTAATGTTCCAACATGTTTACTTGATTGGCTTGTTTTTCCATTAGAGTTGCCTACAGTCACAGTATCAAAACTTGTCCTTGCAACATTATTGACTTTGATTGAGACCGATGTCAAAAGAATGCTTTTGAATTTTGTGTAGGGTTAATGAATTTGCAACTGTATCAATAGAGGCATAAGAAGCAAGGGAAATACAAGGATAAGAGTAAAAACATTGCACACAAGCAAAGAGGTAGCATGCTAGTAGCAAGGGAGGCAAAGGAGAGAGAGAGAGAGAGAGACTTGAACATATAGAAGAGGCCCTTGATCGACTGAAGTGTATTGAGTAAATGGCATTTTCATCCTTCTGCTTCTCTTCTTTCCACATTTCATAGTTGGGCTACCTATTGTTCCATGCCAATTGTAGGTTCTCAAAGGCAAACTTTTCCTCCCTTCATAGGTTGCTTCTTTTTACAAAAGATAGACACCTGTAAAACTCACACTCCTTTGTCAACAATGATGCATCTTCAAAGCACCTTCATGTCACTGCTGCTAGCTTGAATGTGAGTCATTTGATGCAACGAAACCATAGCTTGACTCCATGTTATGTTATTTGAAGGTGACTATCCATCCTCAAAGCTATTTATTAGTAGACTTGATATGTTATGAACATGTTTTAGTATTGAACATCATGAGTTATATCGATGTCGTCTACCACAATCTAAAACCAAACACAATAGTAGGTAGATCATATTCACCATACTATCTGTTATGTAAGTCTATTATGTAATCTTAATAAAGGCCAAATCCTCAAAAGCATGAGATGATAATTGATAGGTTTTACATAGTTGATATTTCTCAAGCTACTCTTAAGTTCAATTGTCTCATAAGAGATTTATAATGTAGCTTTTCCTTTTATTAGGAAACATGTGGTCATCCCTCCTCAATCATCTTATCCTTGTCTTAATTGCATTTTTGTATGTAATACATTATCTTGATGATCAAAATTATAATTGTTCATCGACTAAAGTCTTTCTATGTCTTCTCATATAACAGTGGTATTTTGGTATAGTGTTTTGGATAGCTTGTTCATGGTTATTATTTTTCATGCTTGCTCTCACATAGGTATAGTGTTTTGGATAGCTTATTCATGAGTCATTATTTTTATAGGTCCTCACCTATAATGGTGAAAGTTAGGTGTAGTGATTTGGATAGGTTAATATTCATGGGTCATTATTTTCCATGCTTGCTCTCAACACGTCCTTTTTTTCCCTTACCAAAATAAAAATAACCCCATGTTTTCACATTGCTCTCATATTGGTTGATATAAACATAAAATATTTTAGAGAAATTATGCTCTCATATCTAATTTAATGATCCCCTAGCACGGCCCCTCCTTCTACCACAATAATTCATGGGATCTCTTTCAAAAGTTTGTAAAAACCATATATACTTTACCATGTTTGGCCATATATTTGCAAAGCATACCAAATACTTTACTATGTCTTGCTATGAAAAATCACCACAATGATTTATGGAATCGTGTTAAAGTTGTATGAAAAAGTAATGGTAAGCTTTCATGTACTTTATTCCCTTGAGAGTTGTGCGGCACACTATACACACTATGTAATAAAAGTGATTCCCCCTTTCATTTACACCAATTCCATGTTGTTTGACATGATTCTTTTAAAAGCCAAATGTGTTGTTTTGTCACGTGCATCAACTTCAAGTGTTTTAAAAATTTAAAGCGCATCGCCTATTGGGATGAACTTACACTAGGGATACATTGGTTACCTCCATTTCGGCACCTATCTTGGGGTACTTATATGATTTAACCTTGAAGTATTTATTCCCACTTAACCAACTGCGACAATTCTTGTTTTTTGCTCCCACTATGTAAATATTTCACTCAACTATAGGGCCCAAAAAGCATGGAATATCAATTGGCCATTGCATAATTTCCCTCGTGTCCCATTGATGGCTAAGATTATGGGATGTTGTGTCTGGATTTGAAGAAAACACCGATAAAAAAGATGAAAATATGTTGAGATTCGGATTAAAGGGAAAGTGATCCTTCCATTTGTCAAGATGGGCACTTCCATCAAAAGATACCAAATTTACCATTGTGATGGATGTCATTATATAGGCTCCTTATGAATGGTACATGGTGTTCCTAAAACTATTCCATCCTCACCTAAAAAATGCATGAGTATAAGGTCAATAAATTCCAAGTTAGTCCTTAATGTATACCACTATAGGCTTTAGAAATATATTCTCCTTATTGCACAATAGTTGCAAGATCTCGCTATGAAATTTCTCTTGCAACCTTGTAGCAATTCCTCAATTGAATATAATTTGAGGGCCATTCAAGTGATTGAACATAGTAAGCAAATACAAACTCTCTCTCAAATTGTCCCTTTGCATGGTGTATTCTTGAGGTGTACTTGTTTGCAACAATCCCTCTAATGGGGACTATTGGGTATAGATAGTTGTGTATAAATTTCGTATTGATAAGGCCCTTAGAATCACCCACCATAGACTTTATGGAATAATATTTTTCCATGAGGTAATGTCTTTTCTTTTCAACATAGTAAAAGAGGTACGTGGTGCTTTCATAACATCTCAAGACATTTGATGCACCTTTGACATTTTTTATAGCTAAATTTTGAGACACTGGCATTTAAACTTTTTGTGAAGATACACAATGAATTCAATTCCCAACAAATTTGTAGGATGTTCTATGCTTTAGAAATGCTTAAGAACCTACACTACAATTTGAATCTATTGGTGGTGCATTCTAATAAAGAAAACCAAAGGTTCTAGCTTTTAGGCATATAAGAATTAAGGAATCGCTATCCAAAGTAAAACCTGTTTACTTAAATGACATGCTAAGGAAAAAGGAGGCTCAAGATGGGGAGACAAAGGATACAACATGCAAAATCATATAATAACTAAACATTCAAACTAAGAACCAACCTTTAGAGGCTCTAACTTTGGTGGAAGAACTAGCATTTGGATCTATAGCTTTAGATTTGGAGTACAATTGCAAGAGGCCAACTCTTACAAGTTAATGCTATCAAAGGGCACACATAGATAAGAAATCAAGCTATTTTTATTGATAGCTTTTGGAGTATACATAGCATTGCAAGTGGGAAAAACCTAGCACATGTTGGGAGCATCTACATCTGTACATTTGCAATGTTGGTCATAATATTATAAAGATAAGGATAACATGTGCCAATATTTGTAGGCTGTTGAATTGTGCTTGATGCTCATTGAGTTTGTGACAAGAAAGATCACGCATGGACTCTTTCATATTAGACTATCTTCACTATGGGCAAATTGAGAGATATGATGATGATGGTGATGGTTATGCTACATATGTTGATGCCAAATATAACTTATTGGACCCAAAATAATACCATAAGGATGGAAAAATGTATAGGTTAACGTGATTTGATCTTGATTGGTTGTAGCAAGTAGTGCATGTAGTGCCATGGAGTTGTTGAAGGAGTAGATTTCTAGCTTTTCCATGACTTGGGGAAATGTATGTGTCCATTGCATTTGTGCAACCTTGCTATGAGAAAAAAAGGACAATGGTATTGTATTCCTCTAGTATGTGGAAAAATATAACTAGTACACAAGATGATGCTACAAATTCCAAAACAGCATGTTGCTCAATCTCCATTTCTACTTGCTTACACGTATAAGGCTATTTCCATGTATCCCTTCTTGCATCTCAACTAGGTTGACACCATCTAAATGAATGCCACTATTTTCTACACCACTAAGCATTTTCAATCAATAAAATACCCGTGTTTAAATCCCTTATTCAATAAAGAATCTTGCTTCATTTGGTGGATTTATATAATGCATACAGTATATGTACTTCCATTAATGGATCCTTCTCTGCCATGTATGCAAAAACTTTTATAACATCTTCACTTGAGGGTTGTGTCTCCAAGAGGGTCTTTACCTTAGTGTTTAGTGTCTTCCATCCACCTTGGTTATTGGAATTTTGACTTAATTGTGTTTTGGAGAGAGAGAGAGAGAGAGAGAGAATTTCAAGAAGTACAATGGCAGTGTTGCTATATGTGGTATAGCCACAAATAGTGGTCACCCATGCTTTCTTTAGCATATTGAAGGCATCACTTTTCATCACATTGCTCACACAAGGAAATATTCTAAGTCATTCATTCTAATTGTGAACCACGCCATATGCACAACTTATACCTTTGTCCCTATCTAGCTGCCCTCATTTCTCATCAAAATTCCATATAGTGCTTAGTGGATGATTGTGATTTATATACATTGCCTTCAAACTATCATGGAACCTTTGTACTATGTCAAACTTGAAATTCATTGCTTGATTATGATCCAAACCCTTAGCCACCTAAATGGTGAATTGTGGATGTCTATGGTTGAAACATGTCCTAAATGATTTGCTTGAAATACGTAATCTAAAGAGGTGGGTTTGGCCTTGGAAAACTTCCCTTCTACCTTAGGTCTCAAAGTTTGTCCTCATTTGATACCCTTCTAGTCCATGGTGTCATCTTCTTCACTTTTTCATTTAGTACTATTTGGTATGATGGATTGAATATCTCCACTCCAATCCCTTAAGGGACATCAAACCAAGGGGGAATAACAATAAAACCTACACAACATCATACTTTTAAGTCCAAATACATAGAGCTGCAAGAAATCTATAAGTTGGGCCCATCTCTAGAATCATAAACTTTAGGTCAAGCTACAACATCAATCTTCTATCTCTATGTCCAAGATGGACATGGATAGACTTCTTTGAAGGTCAATTATGTCCATCATGTACTCTATCCGTAATTTTCCATATATTTAAAGGCTCCTTTCACATCTATTTGCTTAAATAAATCAAAATTCCGTAAAAAAGCCATGGATCCCATTCCCAAGTTCCCTTTTCTTTAAGTGAAGCAAAAAGAGAGTTATAGTATGCCATAACTAGATATTGCATTTCTAAGGTTAAAGATTACAAGTGTGAGATTTATTGGGCATTTTCCATAGTTACTAATCTATTTTTCCTAAAACATGTATTCATGCTAACAGAGGATTTAGATGTGGTATTATACGAGAAGAATAAAGTAGTAGACTTTTGACAAATGATCCAATGAACACATGCTATTTCCACTGTTGTGGTGAGAGAAGATGCAGAGTGATAATCACCAATGTGATCAACCTTGTTATACACTTAAAATATCCACATGGAGACTTTGAAACATTGGGTGATATCTTATAGCATGACATTTTTTATTTGCAAAAAAACACTATGATATTTTTTTTTGCAAGCACATAGAACTCTTTAAGATCGAGATGAAATTGTTCCAAAGATATCCTTTCAAGATCTTGTCGGCCATACACATGAAGACATGGCTCAAATATTTAGTGTTATCTCTGACAAGTTGAAGTCAAGGTATGTTTTGACAACGAATGATATGATATTTCAAATTGCAAAAAAAAATCAGAGGTTCTCAAAAGGAAGAACCAGAAGTGGCTATCTTAGAGAGGATGGTAGATTGGAGAGCACTCATAGAGCTACATTTGAAACAAGGAGATGATGTACTAATAGGGCACACAAATGCACACTCTTCCCATGACCATAGGAGCTTTCATTGTATGGACCTTTTGCATCACATTTTCATCACTCCATCCTTTGAAGAGATTAGATGCAATCTAAACCCTCAAGTGCCAATAAGGGCATGAAGGGAGAATGTAGACACAAATGGCATCCACATCATCTAGACCCATGATGACTACCTTATGAATTTTAAAGAATCTTGGAATGAAAAAGCTTAATGTATAAGCAGTTGTGAGTCATCGTTTTTGTCTTCCAAGTAGGAGCACACTTTTGCAAGTAGAAGTATTGTCACCTAATAGTCTTCTACCTATTTAGGTAGACATTTTTTGGCAAGTCCTTCCTTCTTGGTTGGAGTGTTGGACATGACTAAATCACCAATGAGAATTTAGTGAACTATGATATTACTTTTTGGCCTTAATCTTTTGATAATGAGCATCCACAACCTGCCATAGGAAAAACAACACATCTTACAAACAATTTGATCTTTGGATGGCATCCTTATGCTTCTACACAATGGTTTTTGAGTGCTATTGGATGGTTTTAATGATCGAGTCAGTCAGCCACTCAAAAGAGTCCTTGAGAGTGATAACGTATGGGAGGTCTCCATGCCATACTATTCATGTCTCAGCCTCTTGGTTTTGTAATTATAGCCTGATAGATGGGAATTCGGATGTCATTTTGAATAACGCAATAACTAGGCCTTATGTTAACAAGGGTCTCCATGCCATATTATTTATGTCTCGACCTCTTGGTTAACAATGGATTGGGGGGCTCCATGCCATACTATTCATGTCTCACCTCTTGGTTTAGTAATTATAGCTTGATAGGTGGGAATCTGGATGTCATCTTGAATAACAGAATAACTAGCTCTTGTATTAAAAAGGGTCTCCATGCCATATTATTTATGTCTCAGTGTCTTGGTTTATTATGTGCGACATGATTCAGGATGTCAGCATAAATATTGCAAGAATTTGGGCTTAATGGGCCCTCATCTCCCAGTGGGTAGTCAATACCAATAGGCTCTTGCACGTAATCGCTAGTCCTATTAGTGGGTAGTCAATACCACTAGCCTCTTGCACATAGTCACCCCGGTCCTGAACCTCCTCGATTGTAACTTGATTGACAAGGGTTACCCTTGGTGGTGGAGGTTGTGGAGGTAGGACTGGCATTAGTAATTCTATACATTCCTTAATGCTATTAGAGGCTTGTCAATTGATCATAATAGTGGGTGGTGCAAGTAATGCAAGTGGCTTCTTTTGTACATATCTGACGAAATCTGTGGTTCAGGGATACCTACATTGGGACGTGTTATGGCTTCCCCATGTTGGACAGGGTGAATAATAGAGTGATTCGTCTAGCTCAAAAAAATAAAAATAAAAAATAGAATATAGAGAGAGAGAGAGAGATCCCCTCCCTCCCCCTCTTTCCTCTTGTACAATATATTTCATACATACATATATAAATACATACATACATACATACATGCATACATACATACATACATACATACATACATACATACATATATATATATACACACACACACACACACACACACACACACACACACACATAAAGATAATTGTTAATATATAAAATTAGTATATATAAAAATTGTGGTTTTGGATGCTTTTGAATTGGAAAAATGATTTTTTAAAAAATGTTAAAAAAAAGCCCTCGGTGCCATGCTAGTAGGCTTGATGTTATGGACTATAAAATTATAGACCTTTCTAACACATTCGATGGGCCCCAAAAGGAAGCAATGTAAAATGATGAATAATGTTGGATTTATTCAAAGAGCATTGCATACGTGTTGATGGGACATTTTCTATTACATGCATTTTAGTATGAATTGAGCAATGAACATCACCAAAGATTTATGCTTTAAGACCACAATGCAATAGCTAGTAGCCCTATTCCTATAAAACCCACCAGTCCTCTCTTATTCTTGCATCTTCTGGTGTAGCAACACTCCTTCAGCTTACGTAGACTTAGCTTTAGCAACATCCTTCATAGTAGCAACAGATGGTGCCTTAGTTCCATCCCTTGGACCAACAACAAAAGTAGGTTTATGATCCCTTTTAGAGTCCTCTATCCTCCTATCCATCTACCCACATGTGTGTGCACGTGCGCATGCGTGTGCGTGTGTGTGTGCATGCACGCGCACGTGCGTGTGTGTGTAAAATACAACCTTGGGGCCATGCTAGTAGGCATGATGTTATGGATTGTAAAATTGTAGACCTTTTTTACATGTTGTGGGCCTAAAAAGGAAACAATACAAAATGACAAATAATGTTGGATTTATTCAAAGAGTATTGCGTATGTATTAATGGAACATTTTCTATTGCATGCATTTTAGAATGAATTGAGCAGCAAATATCACCAAAGATTTATGCTTTACCACAATGCAGTAGCTAGCAGCCCTATTCCTATAAAACCCATCAGTCCTCTCTCATTCTTGCATCTTCTGGTGTAGCAACGTTTCCTTCAGCTTACCTAGACTTAGCTTTAGCAACATCCTTCATAGTAGCAGCAGATGGTGCCTTAGTTCCATCCCTTAGACCAACCACAAAAGTAGGTCCATCCTCATCCATAGCTCCTTAGGCTGTACAATAGCATCTCTAATAGATGCAGTAGCTCCCCTTGTAGCCTCGATAGCTTCCTACTTGGTCATTTTATTTACACAACTCCCCTGGTTTAACCTCAGCCTCACAACAGTTAGTTCAACCTTCGCCCTTTAGTTATTGTGAAAGTGGACACACAGTTCAACACTCAATGCACATAGCAAAGAGGATGATAGAGAATACACATAGTTGGCTATATAAAACGTACAATCTATCATACCAAAAAGATGAACCTGATCTATTATATACTAAACCCTAAGTGGGTTGCCCTAAGTCCATGAGGATTATTCACATAGGGACTTAGGATCCTTTTAGAGTTCTCTATCATCCTATCCATCTACCCACCTATGTGTGTGTGTGTGTGTGTAGCAGACTCTAAGAGGGATCCTAAGTGCTTGTGTAAACACACACACACACACACTTCCTACCCTTTCCTCTTCCCCCCCTTTTTTTTCCTTATCCACCCCTTCTTCCCTTTATTTTCCCTAATTTTCATTTTTTACTCTCCCTTTTTCTAATACTTAATCCCAAATTTTTCTTATTAATTAAATCTATTTTTTTCATTGTTTTCCTTTAATTTTTTTAAAAATCCTACCTCAAAATTTTCCTTTCTTTTTCTTCTTATCTCCTTTTTCTTAATTTTCCTTTCCTTTTTCCCTTTTTATCCTTTATTAATGGCCTTTTTTCCTTTTTTATTAATCATTTTTCTATTTTTTTTAAATTCCATATGTCTCTTATAATTTGTCTATCCTCTAATTTTATTGGTTTTTTATTTCCTTTATTACTTTTTCTTTTCGTGTTTATTTTCCCTATATTTTTTACTTATTGCTTATCTTCTAAAGGTCTTATGTTCTGTATGTTTCTTAAATCTACTTAAAGACTTTTTCTTACTTCCCTTTAATTTTTCTACTCTTATTTTTACTAATTTTTCCTTTTTAAATTTATGTTTTTTCCCATCTTCTCCTCATTTTTTTCTTTCATAAAAAAAATTTCCCCTAATATCATCCTTTTAAAACAAATTTGTCCCTTCTCCTATTTTTTTACTCTTTTCTAATATTTTGGAATTTTTAATCTTCTAATTTTCCTATTTCCTTTATTCTCTATATAAATCTCTAACTTGTAATTTACGTTTTACCCCTAAAATACTAAACCTTTGCTTAATTTCCTTTTCTAGCTCGTGCTTTCTTAAACCCCCTAAACTATTCCTAAATCGCTAACCTAACCTAATTACTATGCCCCGCCGGTCTACTTCCTCTACCCCCCAACTCACTACTCATCTCCCTACACCCATGCATGCTCTGGCCCGCCGTTCTACATTCAGTACTGATAGCCCCTCGGTCCTTAACCGCCTCGACCCTTGCACTTCACACTTCCCCACGCTCTATTTTCCTCGACTACCCTCTACCTTGACTATATAAGTCCTAACTTCCAACAAACTCTTCCCATTACAATTGTACTTGCCCGCTCTTCTAACAACTCCTTCTCCTACCTGTTGTTCTGTGTCTGGCCTCCCACACAACCTCTGCACTGTGCAGCATGCATAACTGCTAACATGCCATATTATCCTTATCCTCCACTTGCTACTCCCACTGACATAGTCTCTTGTTCTATCCCCTCCACCTCTGCATAGCTCCCATATGTGTGGGTTGTCTTATCACCTCACTGTCTGCATATGCTGCCTCTCTCCACGACTTGCTAGACTGCACTTGCGTTGATGGTCGTGCCCAACCTCCCGCCACATCTACTCCAACTCTTTCACTTGCGTACTATGGACTCACAGGTCCTTCCTTTCTTTTTGCATTAATTACACACTCAAACCCAACCCCCCCCCCCCCCGCTCTTTTTTACCCCTTTCCTTTTTTTAACGAATTCATTTTAGATAACCCTTTTTAATTTTTTGAGGTTTTCTTCCCCCCCCTTCCTTTTTTTTTCATTATTTATTCCCTTATGTATGTTTAAAATCCCCCTCCCCTCTCCCTTAATTCCCTTAGACTACTTCCCTTATTATAACACCTTCTTTAATTAAAAATATTTTATTATTCATTTTTTTGCCAAAGTAAATGTGCACTTAATATGCTTTTTATTTCCTTACCTTTTCCAAGCGCTTTAATTTCATGCTCGCATAGAAATTAGTTTCCCTCACTTTATATTTTCCTTTATTTTTTCTAATAGTATTTTTTATCCCTTGTTTTTTGTTTCTAAACCTTCCTCTTTCCCGCACCCTTCTCCATATATAACTATGGCCCCTTATCTCTCTTTACATTTTTCTCTCTCTCTAACGAAAATGTTCCTCTACAAATACACTCATTTACTCAAAATATATTATACAAAGTTCTCCCCCTCCTCAACATATACGTTCTTCTAATTCTCAAAACCCCCCTCTCCCCCCTAATTAAATTTTTTGCCCTCCACTCCAGCTACTTCTTCATCTACAGACATATCCCTGATAGTAGGTGCAACATTGACTTCCTCCTCTTCTCCCGCGACAGAGGGTTGACACCGATCTCCTCCCTCTCTCCTTCTCCTGCTGTAGTTATAGTCTCCCCTACCTATGCCACCTACATCAGAGGTGTCATACACTGTCCCACACTACTCCTCGACCTTTCTTTCTCCTCTCCCTCTCAGCTAGCCACCTCTCACACACCCACCTAGTATCATTCCACCCATGCCTTAGACATCCCCTTATCTCACCTAGGTAGCCTAGTCTGCTCATGAATCTAGATCAGTGTAGAAAAGGTGTGCATAGATGACAAGTGGCAATCTATGGTAAACTAATATGTTTAATGAGTACTAACAGACTAATATGTCTGACTAGTACTAACAAACTAATATGTTTGACTAGTACTAACAAAATAGTACATGTGGCATTCATGCTTGCATGGAAGCAAGAACATGCCTAATACTTTGGCATCATACATTAGCAACCCACAAGCTGTACAAATATAACATGAAGCAGATGTGTAAGCATTAGCAGATGACACCTTAGGTGGTGGAACACGCAACAAAATAGGACTTTTGTTTCCTTGCATGTTTTTTACAAACTCCATCTGGGCTTCTGCACATAATATTGTCATGTCTTTCAGGTCATGCTTGAGCCCTAGCCACAGCATCAACAGATTTTGTGTCTACTAAAGAACCGTCAAGTGTCTCAATAGTCAATGTCAACCTCCCAATTGTGTGCTTCAATTGGTCCATCTTGATTACATCAATTCTCATAACACTGTCCTCTGCTTGCAAGGCAGCCTTAGCAGTCTCCAATTGTGCCATAAAAGTATCTATCAATGCTCTCGTACCCTCATCACGATGCATATTTGCCTTGTGTGCCTCAAGTGCCTTCGCTACCTCATTTTGTTCTAATAGTGCTGAGGAATGCATTTTGGAATCTTGGACCAGCACACTATCCAAGTTTGCAAGAGGGAGGGCAGCAGAAATTTGCTTCTTTGACTTTTGGAAATCTAATGAGGTGGGTGTATCCCCTACCTCAACTAGCATACCCTTTATTCAATGAGAGTTTGGAGGTGCCTCCACAGAGTGGAAAGCTGTCCACCTCTGTTGCTTCTGCATCAGCTTGTATTTACAATTACGCTCTCAAAGAAAGATGCGTAATCAATTGGCCCCTTTAGATGTTTAAAGAGAAACCCCCTTGCAAAATGATTTTGTGACCTCCAAACCATAATTCTCGGGAGGTTCTTGGTTTATAGACGTAAATAAAGTATAGAAATTTGTCCAAAACTCTAGCCTCATGGTCCTACACTTAACCTTGGAACCTCTCTTAGGCACAACATCGAAACAAACCAACTGATCTTGCACAATGAAATCATCCTCGCCAAGGAGTCGTGCATCTCGGCCACTGTATCAAAGGTTGTATACCTCATGCCCTTGGGTTTTAGTCATGCAAAAGACTTTTTTCCTCTCGAATGCCACATATGGAGGATGCCATCAATTCATGTGCTCAAACACATAGTGAGAGAAGAAGGCATGCTATGAGAAGGTGCATGCATATTCTCTGAAAGAAAGATGCTATCATGCATGAAGTAAATCGACAAACTTGCAACCTAAATTTGAAACCTCATCGGAGTCGCTGGACTGTCAACCTCAGGCACTCTCGATGGTGTTCCTTTCTTTCCTTCCTGCTGAGGAGAAGGTGATGCTGGACTATCAACCTTGGGCACTCTCGATGGTGTTCCTTTCTTTTTTTCTTACGAAAATCTCATTCAGACCACCACATTGGCTAAAGCAACTTGAGCAATTACTCTATTGGCACAGATCCAACTCAGAGGGCATCACAACGTGGTGATACCTAATTTCTCGGTCCGTGCCTCCATGAACTAGAAGAAACAAATCGGGCCGATTTCTTTTATAAGGAGTTGGTTGGCATCTGTACACACGGGGAGAATATTGGAAACCCAATGTACATCATGCCCATCATCCATCACCTATTCCTGAAGGGTATGATGATGTGGTAAGGGAAGTTATTTTGCTATCAGCCCCCTCTTCTAGATCTATGCCAACGAAGCCATCACCCAAACAAAGGCGAGAGGAGCCAAGCCAACAAGCACAGGAAGAAGCCGCTACTAAGAGGCAGCAAAAAGGCTACAAGACATGGCAAAAGCCTAATGGCTTAGGGAGGAGGAAGCAACAAAAAAGCAACACGATGATCTCCTTCAGCAACAAGAAAAATTGCACGGGTCCGAGTAGAAGAAGCCCACCAGAAGGTAGTAGACAGTGCAAAAAGAGTCTATATAGAGCACAGGCTAAAAGGCCCATCAGAGAGGTGAGGAGATCATCAATATGACACAGGAGCCATAGAATCCCAATTCCCCACCACAGCCACGATAACGAGTAAAAAGCTCGGGATAACAACCTCTCCAGCCCCCATTTTGTGCCCCAACGTAATCTGTAGGCCATGGAGTTTGGTACCTCCAGTGTCTACCTTCCACCCCAGCATACCACAAATCATTTTTGAAGACAATCATGCTAGGAAGAAGGAGCTAGCATTCATGGAGTCAATAACGGCATTAATAGTAGCTGCACGGAACAAATTACAAAGGAGACATGAATTTTCAATTCGTCAAAATCTTACAGCTATCCAAGCCAATACTAAGCTCCAAAACACAGAGGTGGCATTACACAAAGAGAAGGCAGACTATCTAGTGGTGAAGCATGGCCTATTTCCATGAAGATATCGTCTTAGATGACGATATGGATATCCTAACACTCTTCTACCATCCCATTGTATACAATTTTATGGCATGGACAAGAGTGTTATAGGATTCCTTAGTCTTCATAGCAATAGATACTCCTCTACTTGAACTAATAAATCCAACCACCATACAAGACCACCCTTGCAATCCTGATATCCTATGCCAAAATGTAGAAGGATGCAAGGATTTGGTCGGGGTGATGCAAAATACATTTTTCATTACCTCTTTTAGGTTGGTAGCGAACGGTATCCTCCTATGGGCATAATAGCTTTGTATAATAACATCATCAAAGGCTTCTGAATATGGCTTAAACTGGCATAAGCTAGTTTGATGATTCTCACATGGCATACCACATCAATGTAAAAATGAATGTAGTGTGGAATCTCTTTAGCTCCACCCCACAACCACCCCCAACATCTTAGCCTAACACTGCATAACCTGGCATAGATTCCAGCTCCACAATCACAAGCATAAACATAAGCACATGTCCCACATTACAGCTATCAACTTCATAACACGACACTACAAATACGCAGTAGTAGCCAATCAAGTAGGAGGAAATCGAGGACATGGGTACCACTCAATGGTACAAGATAATAAAGCCCATGCTCTTCTCTGATATAGAGGGGCCATATGAAGGAGAAGGCCAAAGAAGGTGGACAGCACCACCATGAGTAAGACGACCAGTATAGCCAAGAAGAGACAACTCTCGACTATGACACAATCACTTCTTTTCGCATGATTGAGGATGTTGCTTACATTAACAGGTAGAAAGGAAAGCTTTAGAGCTTCCACCTTAGTTGCAAATATATCATGGAAGTATGGGTGATCACAGAGTTGATCCAACATAACTTTCAGAAGTGGTGGTGAGAGAATAAGTGACAAATAAGGGGCAACTACATTAGGCTCGATTATACTCAAGTCCCCTGCACAGATATGTATGCAAGCCTCCAATGACAGTGGAGGATTCCCTTTTTGGAGCATGCAACATTTTGAAGGATGTATTCCTACGCAGGTCTGGAACAACATATTGACCCAACATATATGCCTCTACCCCGCAGATGGGGTTGACCATATTTTGAGTGGTTGCAGGCAGCAGATTCAAACATTGCCTACAACTTTCCAAAGTTTGATTTTCTAGAAGAATTTAATAATACCTTCGCCTCGGTCCCCGATCCTCAGTCATCACCACGATGCACTTCTTCCAGCTGCTAGTCATTTTGCTTAGGGGCATACCTACACTGGACCTGCTAGCAGATGAGAGACCCTTATTCCCTCAAGTCATGTGACTCTACATATGTGTCCACAATCTCACGGTTGCCATATTTAGACCTTTGAAGATATGTTTGAGACACATTTTTGGAAGCCGCTGCACCCATTTTGCTGCATCTCCCACAGGACCTTTGATCAATAGCAGATAATGAACAATGCCCTAAAGTCTGACATCATGCACCAGACACAATCTAGGGTGAACAGGAAGAGGGGCATGTTAATCGCCACAACAATGGTTAATAGTTCAAATGTTGTAATAGCAAGCAGAGATGTAGGAGAGTGCGTGAGGTAAATTTAGCACATGCCCTTTGCCTTGGAGACACATTGGCCCAAGTAGTTGTACCCAAGTAGTTGTAATATGAGAATGAGAGAGGTACAAGAGATTACAAGGGTTAGCCCTCCCTTCAAAAGGTGGAATGTATTTTAATGCCAAAAGTTTGACTTTGGTCTTCCTTGTGTACTTGGAACTTTGGAAATAGAAGCTCTCTTTTTCTCTACATTCTCTTGCATTAAGTCTTCTTGTTTCCTTTTGCTATAGTTATCTTATTGCCACTATCCCCCTCCCCCCAATCTCTCCTTTCTCTCATTCTCATTCCCTTCTTCCCTCTCCCTTCATCTCCCCCATCTCTCCTTTCTCCTTCATGGAATCACTTGCACACAATTCGGTAGACATTTGGGTGACACAAGCATCAGGATTGCCCATACAAAGCTCCCACAAGGAGTTGCTTTGGAAGTAGAGCCTTTGACGACATTTTTCCAAAATCCCCATGATAGGTGAGTCATCACCAAACTACACGTTGTCAGTGCTCTTGATCACCTTGGCACTCTATAGTGGCATGCCATCCTAGCTATTTGCTTGACAACATCCACTCAACCATGTCTTTGGTGCTCGATTGTATGTATCGCCTCAGCCACGTCGTTGTTCCTCATGGTTACCGGGGGTTAGCATGCATGTTGGGATGAATGGACAAAGCATTAAATGAAAAGCAAGTAAACATGTGCTTTGAAATAAATGGAAAGAGAGCAGACAAGGGAATGAACATACTTAAGAGAGGAATGATAGAATACTTCCTTGTATTTTTCTTTTGCAATGGAAGTATAACCAACTCTTTAGCCAAACACTATGCACCCATTACTTTTCATTAGGTAATAAGGATGACCCTATCACTCCCTTATATACAATCCCTTTTGATAGTGCATGGAGGGTACCACCTACCTATATTTACATTTGTCTACATCGACTTGTTAGAAGGGTAGGTGTACTATAATAGCCACCAACATCAAAGTGCTTTGATAAAGGAGAATCCCGCCACTTAGCTTAGGATTCCTTGCATTGGTCATCTATTTGAGTGAAGATGATGTTAACTTGGGTGAATGGATTGCCTCTCACTTCACATGACCCTTGCCTTCATTCCTTAGTTTGCTACTGGCACCCTTCCCTTGCTTCGCTTTGCCATTGTTTCCTCATTTTTTCTTACCCTTGTCTCCTACTATTGAAACCATATTTCTTCAATTAAGGGGCTCAACATTATCTCCAATTGATGCTCTAGACATATCCTCATAGATTTAATGTCCACTCTTGTGCCATGTACATTTGCTTGGTGTTAGCATTCCATCTTGGCCCTAGAAGTTCTCTACACTTGCAAAACAAGTCATAGATTTGTGTTTCTTTGACTTCCTAGATGTGGTAAATTTTTGTAATTTCTCCTTCATGGTCTTTAGATAGTGAAGAAGCAATTATTACATATATGCTTGCTTAGTGTTAGCATTTCATCTTGGCCGTGAAGGTTCTTTGCACTTTCAAAGTAAGTCATAGATCTATGTTGCTTTGACTTCTAAGATGCATTGCATTTTGCAATTGATCCTTCATGATCTTTATACAGATGATGATATCACGCTTAGAGTTTGTGCACTTGGTATCTTCTATATCCTATCTAGCTGTGTATTTTAATGCTGGCCACCTCCTCTTGGATCTTTTATGCTCTGGCATTTGAGATCGTGTGGCTCTCTTCCATGCTTGGTTGATGTTCAAAGGAAGCTTGAGGGAGATTGGTGATACAAAGTCCCTCATCCACATTTCATAATGCTTAGATTGGTGTGCTATGTGTAGAACAATCTATTTTTTTGTACGTAGTGGGATGGGAATAGGTGGCTAGCCAAAACTTTCAGTCTCAAAATTAGTGTGATAGACCACTTGGCTCCATTTGTGTCCTCATAAAACCTTCATTTGTTTCTACTCTAGAAGAAACTCCTATACATGTTCAGTCACCTTTGTTCACTCCTTGTGCTTGTGGATGTCTTCTTGACATGTGGCCTTGACCATGAAAGTTGTTGGGGTCACTTGTGGTGGACACCTCTTACACTTGATTTGGGATCTTCATCTCTTTGGGTAATTGGTCTATTGGGATTAGTTGGATTCATTAGGATTTGGATCAATTCTTATACATCACTCTATATCTCATCTCTTTTTTGACAAATCTCATCAAACATTATTAACACTTTAGATGAGAACTTAGCCTAAACTTTTGTGACATTGTTGATGACATAGGAGCATCATTTGAGGCTAGCTCAACTTGGTCTTCCAATATTTGGACACACGCCTTGAGGTCAGCATTTTCTTTTTTGAGATAGTCTAGATTTGTCGTTATAGTTTTTCCCAATTCTTCCTTATCATTCAACTTTTTGATTTTATCCTTAAGCCCCTTCACTTTGTGCTTTGCTTTGTCTACCTAGAGAATCATTTGGGTGTCCTCCTTGATGGACCTTCCCCCTTCTGGCTTTCCTCCACTTCGTTCTATCTAGAGGGAGGGCTATACACAACACTTAAAGTCTTTTTTCCCCTCCTTATCTTGACACACCCAAAACATTACCACATGAGGGGGCTTAAATTTATCCTGAACATTGCATAGGATATTAGTGGCTTGTTGAATGATATTTGCCATCAATATCTTTTTGATGTTGTCTTTGGTTGAAGATTTTTTATTGATTCAAGGGATCAAGGTAGGCAAGAAAGTAGTGTATGGACTCCATTAGTTGATGTGGAAGTATTTTGGAGAGCTGCTTGCTTTGCATTACTCTTCAATCATTGTGTTCTTTCCTTTGTCCTTCTTTGGTTGTTAGACTTGCTATTGGGAGCATTGCTATGGTTGTTGGGATATGGATGTGGTTGAGTCTATGGATTTAGCCCTATTGGTAATCTATTAGGGTGGCTCAACTAATTGCATGGTATGAGGCCTTAGTGATTTATTAAAGACAATGATTCATGGTAGATTGCCAGCTCATTGCCTTTTCACACCAAGAGGTATAGGTGTGCCCCATCTTGAATGCCTTTTGTTTCCTTAAGGGCCTTTAGCATCTCTACTTGGTCTTGAATCTATAAAGTCAAGAGATTTTCCCAATTGGCCTATCCTTCTACCAATACCTTCAAAGAACTTTGTACCAATACCTTGGGCATTCGATAGTCTGGGATTTTAAGCTTAAATTTTTAAGAAAAAAATGAAAGTGATTGATTACTTTGGAATCCTTGATTCTCCTCATGATGTAACCATGGCCTTGTAGCTATGTTGCCTCTTGGATGATCTTGTGGAAGGCTCATTAAACTTGTTGTCCTATGTTGGCAGCCTAAAGATCAAGGTAATGGATCTTGGTTGCTTTCCTTCTCCTAGAAGTTATTTGCCATAGGTTGTAGGTGTCAATTCCTTCTAGGGCCATTACTTTACGATGAGATGTATCCAATGAATCAGTGGCCACTTTCATTCTCAGGGAGGCTAAATCTCTACCTCCTATTTTCAGCCTTAGTCAAATGTTCACTTCTCTATACCCATTCACTTGTGAAGCATGCCTACCCTTCCTTCATTGATTCCATCTTGCTAGAGATCTATATGGTTGGGAGTTTGGGCATGCTAAGATTTTGGGTTCCAATAGTGTGAATGAGAAAGATGAGCCCAAATTTTTTGAAAGGCTTATGTAATGAAGTGCAAAGTGTTTCTTCCCATGTTTGCCCATGAATTTCTAGCTCATTGCCTTCCCATAATGAGATTCCCCCTCATCATAGAATCATCGCCATTTCATGTTGCATTCTTTTGAGAATCCATGGCCCGGTTTAGTGCTTCCTCCACTCATGATCTGTTAAAGTAATTGCCATTGGGTTGATCATCATCCATGTACTATGGTCAGACATATGTTTATTGTTGTATATGCAAAAATTTGGAAGTCATAGGTATGAATAGTATTTTTGTATTTTGGGTAATCCACTTTAGGGTTTATGACAAGGTGGGGAGTGAGAGAGAGGAGTGCACATGATATAGCTACATATACACTATATTGTATTGAACATAATCATGAATATATACATACATGAGAATATCTAAGGTTAGCGTTATGGTTTGCCCCTAATGCCCTTAAGGTATGATGCAATTTACACCACCCTCAACACCCCCTCTTAAATTGCACTGGGTAAGTAGAGGGTGCATGTATAAGAACTTTTTGTGGATTTTGTTTGGTGCATATGATAGCATCCCGAACTGAAAAGAATCAGAGTAGTATGTGCATGTGTGAGCATAGTGACTATGTAGCGGAAGCCTGTAGAATGAGTAAAGCTTATGTGATCCTGTACATAGATGTGCATTTTCCCTCTTAAGTTACACGTCATCCTTCACCTTTGGGAACAAAGTCCTAAAAACAAATGAAAGGGAAGAGGAAGGAAATCTAAAAAGTAAGATGCCCACTTAGATCAGAGACTAGTCGATCCAAAGAAAGCTAAACATGACATGTGTCATTGTGAACTACACAACTGCTATGGAGAAGAGGTGTCCAGATATGAAGCTAGTCAATGTAGCCATGAAGATGTGATCCAGTAGGTTACATAACATATAAGAATGTCACCAACCCAAAAGAAATGGCAGCAATGTCAGAAGTATGCTGCAGTAGAGTAGCTGCAGTAGAGTAGTAATCTTTATCATATGATGTGGCATTGAAGAAGGCTACGTAGTAATGTGGGCAGAGTGATCCATAAGCTGCAAAAAACAAGGGGCTGAAGGTGCAAGTGTGATACAGTGCTTTGTTGATGAAAATGCCCATAAAACTGATAAGGTGAGGCAACCTGTCAAACTTCTATGCTCAATGGTCATGAGCTTAAGGTGATCTGATGTGTGCATGGCTAAATGTCCATCGCCATGGGATGTAGCATCTGACATAGGATCAAGATGGAGTTGAAAAAATCAAGGCATAGAAGCCTAAATATCACTGAAAATGTATAAGATATCCCTGAGGTGAATGAGGTGTCAAATGCTGATGTAGGGACTAATTTAAAGTCTTAGATCCAACCACTAATATGAACGATAGCCATAAGTGCATGCTGAAACACAAGATTCCCCGGGTTGCACGATGGCTGAACCTAGTGATATCCACTACACTAGGGTAGGACTACAATGATGCATAAATATCCTTATGCTGAGGAATGACCTACTACTGAGATCAAAAGAGGTGGTGATCACTGGATCTAAGGGTGGTGCAATGCGACATGACTGAGCTCATGTTGGAATGGCTTGAAGATTGATAAGCCAATCTAAGTTGCTGATGGAAATTGTGTCCAAGGTATGCTCCATGTCAGAGATGAAAGCATAACTGATGGATGCTAAGATGGAATCACCTAAAGAGGAGTTGAATGCACTGTGGCATGTATCTCTACATGCTGAAGAAGATGTGAGTGCCTCATACTTAGGACTTACCTACTAAAAAGTTGCATGATCATAACTGAACTCCTATTGTGTATCTATATCATCATCTATGATGGCAATAGATGGAGTTGGATCCATGCATGAATGTGATGGTTTCACATCACCGGAATCAAACTGTGCTGATGTAGATGGGAGGGCCTCATGCTGAGGGCTTATCAAGAAATGTGTATGATCAAAAAGTGTGGGCTGATCCATGCTAACATGTGGTATATTTGCATCTAATCTCTTGAAACCAATGATGCTCAAGTTTACATCATAAACTAGTACATATCTTTGGGAGATCCTTGGGCAATGAATGGTCTAAGTAGGTTCTCTTTCCACACTCATAGATCTCATCCAGAGTTATGATTGGTGGATCATCAACTATGTGATGTGGATAACTCCATGCTAGAGGTGTCTTGGTGCTTTATGCCGGAGGCTTATCCATGTACCAGCGTGAGTGTCTACCCACACAATGTGTGACTTTACATGGGTGGCATGTGTGTGTGCAATATGAATGTAATAATCCTTAATCGGAGGAAGATGGCTCTTCTAAGTATACACCAATGATAGATCCAAAGGGACTGATGTTGATGGGAACTAATCAGGTAATATGGCAATGCTTACTTGGCTTGGTGGAGTTCAACCTCCTCTAAAGATGTGCTAGTCTATAGCTAGACTACACATCAAAGCATCACATGTAGCAAAATAAGTTTTAGTTCGAGCTATAGACAAAGAGCTTAGAGAGGTCATGAAGGTGCCTCAAGGAGATGGGCCTTGAGTACAGCAAGGACTTAACTCTCTCTTAACAAAAACTCTCTCTCACAGAATCTCACAGAGATTAGGAGATGAGGATGCCTTGTAGGAGGGTGAGCACCATAGGCTTTGACACCATGATAACATGGGGAATGAGAGAAAGCGAGAGAGAGGAGAGAGAGGAGTGCACATGATATAGCTATCTATACACTATGTTGTATTGAACATTTAATCATGAATATATACATGAGAACCCCTTAGGGCTACAGTTAGGGTTAGAGTTAGGGTTAGAGTTAGGGTTTCCCCCTAAATCCCTTAAGGTATGGTGCAATTTACACCATCCTCAATAGTTTAGTGTATATTGTATCATATGCATCTTTTTGGTAGTAAGAGAGAAGCGTATACATTTTGTATGGCCAATAGGTTGGCATCTTCTCTCCTCCTCATGTCTTGAGTATATGAGATATGTTTCAATTTAACATGGTATCAGATCTATATCATTCAACCTAATAGATGAGAATATAAAGAGGCAAAAATAGAGAGAGAAGCTATAAGGAGCAATCTACTTTTTCAAAAGAATATACATTGAGGCTCCAATGAGCTATTTACCACTATAGGGTAGTAGTAGAAAAATAAGATATCGCCATCATTTACACACATGGGCTATAGCATGAAAAAGGAAATACCAGAAACTCATCGCTCTTAAACTTTCACATTAATCAGTTTAAGAGGCCTGCTGCTCTATCCTTCATCCTAGAAGTTGAGTCAATTAGCAAATTTCTAGACATGTTCTTCCTTTTCCCTCTATAGCTAAAAGAGTGCTTCATTAAAATTGAGTCTATCTAGATCCATTTTCTCCTCTTCCTATTATAGCATTTTGCAGTTTAGAGTAGTTCTATTGGTTAAATAGTTTATCATCTAGGCAAGCTGATGTCTAAACTATATCTTTCAAAACCAATTAAAAAAAACTTCCAATGCATTGATGATGAAATAATGTACAAAAGTGCATTTGCTTTGATAGGAAGCCAAATATCTTGTTTGACCTTGAGGGTATCTCCCAAAAGAATAGCATTCCAATTGAAAGCTCTCCTACCTGCATATGTATTGTTTTCCAAACACTCCTGATAGTAGGATAGGAGACAAAAAGGTAAAATATGTCCTCCCTATGTCCTAGGCAGTTCTTAAGTTTTCGATATCGTTTTCCTATTCTTTCTCCCTTGTTGTTTGGTCCACATAGCCTTGTGAAGAATGAACCACAAAAGAGCTGACATTTTCTAAGGAATCCTCTTGTCCTAGATTAAAGAGAACCTCCTTTTGCATTGGAATCTATTGTCTGAGTTATTCCATCTTACATTGAGAGCTATGTATATCTCTTCAATGTCTTTTTGAGGGGTTGGGATAGGGAGAAAATGGGCAGACCCCACTGAATTAAGCTTTTTCCAATATATCAAAGAAGACACATCCTTCCATTAAGTGTGTCCATTCCACAGTTCAATTCTACCCACATGACAAAAGTTTGCTCTTGATTTTTTAGTCCACTCTGATCTATTTCTCACCATGCATCATGCAATAAGTGATGAAAAATATGCATCGATGTGCTTCTAGACTATGTGTGTATATCCAATGTGCACAGGACTTAAACTTACTTAGTTTAAGGCCTTCTCATAGGATATCGTTTGCATGATTTTGAAAGCTATTTCCTTGTTTTTCACCATGCATCATGCATTAGTGATGAAAAATATGCATCGGTGTGCTTCTAGTCTATGTGCATATCTTTGGGTATGATACTTTGCCTATCTCCTTGTTTTTTGTCATGCATCATGCATGAGTGATGAAAAATATGCATTGGTGTGCTTCTAGCCTATGTGTGTATCTCTAATGGTAATGATACTTTGCAAAATGTTAAGGCTTTTGCAAAGTATCATACCCACCATATATCACTTGCATGGTTTGGAAAGCCTATTTCCTTATTTTTCACCATGCATCATGCATGAGTGATGAAAAATATGCATCAGTGTGCTTCTAAAATATGTGCACATCTTTGCTGTGCACACACTTATTTTAAGGCCAATGCAAATTATCATAAACATCATATATCATCAGCATGGTTTAGAAAGCCCATTTCCTTTGTTTTCACCATGAATCATGCATGAGTGAAGAAAAACTATGCATCATTGTGCTTCCAGCCTATTTACGTATCTTTAATGGGTATGATACTTTGCACAAGTCTTAAACTAAGTAGGTTTAAGTCCTTTACAAAGTATCAGATCCATTGAATATCATTGCATGGTTTGGAAAGCCTATTTTCTTATTTTTCACCATGCACCATGCATGAGTGATTAAAAATATGCATTGGTGTCCATTGAATATCACTTCCATGGTTTGGAAAGCCTATTTCCTTGTTTTTCACCATGCATCATGCATGAATGATGAAAAATATTCATTGATGTGCTTCTAGCCTATGTATGTATCTCTAATGGGCATAATACTTTGCATAGGCCTTAAAGTACGTAAATTTAAGGCCTGTGCAAAGTATCATACCAATCTGATATCACTTGCATGGTTTGGAAAGGCTATTGTATCCCTGATTGAGATGAAACTTTGCATAGGTCTTAAAATAAGTATTTGTAATTCTTGTGCAAAGTAGCATACCCATTGGATATCGCTTGCATGGTTTGGAAAGCCCGTTCCTTGTTTTCTATCATGATATATGAGTGATGAGAAATATGTGTTGGTGTGCTTTCTAGCCTATGTATGTATCTCCAATGGGTATGATACTTTGTACAGATCTTAAACTTACTTTGTTTAAGTCCTACGCAAAGTATCATACCCATCAAATATCATTTGCATGGTTCGAACATCACCCATATGTGTCTGAGTGCATGGTACTAGGGTTTTTAAAAAAGAAGTGCATGTGTAAAGCTATTTATGGGACAAGATTTCCCATAGTGACCTAGAGTCAAATAAAATCTTGTCCTATTACACGGAGCCATGGATTTGGTCTTACCCTATTGAAAATTCATTTACTCAAGGCACAATAAAAAAAGAGATACACACCCTAAAACAAGGTGTCATATAACTGTAGAAATAACACTAGCTTGAATCTTTTACAACCCATCATGGTTTAGAGGCTACCAATTTTCGTCCCATTATGACCAGCAATGTGCCCAGCATCCCAATATCATGGACCCACACGTGTCCCAATGCATGGCATTAGTGTTTTTCTAACATGTGTAAAAGTATTTATAGAATAAGATTTGGTACATTGCTTGGGCCCATAGTGACCTAGATTCATAGAAATTGTTATCCTATTAGGGATCAAGGATCCATGGATTTGGCCTTACCCTTTTGAAAATTTGTAAGCTCAAGGTGCAATTAAAAAAAGGAATATGAACCCTAAACCAAGGTGTCATACTACTCCACATGTAACAACACCTAGCATGAATCTTTGTAACATCAAGATTTTGAGGCCTGCTAATTTTTGTCCCAACCTCCCATGAAAAGCCAACACCATGGACCCACACTTGTCTTAGTGCATGGTCTAGGGGTTTCTTTAAAAAAGAGCACGTGCAAAAGTATTTATACGACAAGATTTGGTACAATGCTTGGGTCCATAGTGACCTAGAGTCATACAAAGTCTTTCCCTTTATGGGTCATGGAGCCATTACCCTATTGAGAATTCATCAGCAGAAGGGATGTGTAAAAAAAGGGGATACACACCCTAAAACAAGGCATAGTGCTACTCCAAATGCAGTAACACCTAGCATGAATTTTTGTTTCATCATGATTTATAGGACTACCAATTTTGGTGCCGTTTTGACCATCGATGCCCAACATCCCCATGAAAAACCATCATGGACCCACATGCGCCCTAGTGCATGGCATTAGGGTTTTTCTAAAAAAAGAGCATGTACAAAAGTACTTCATTTACAAATATATTAGACAAAAAAGGAGCCCCCTAGAGAAATATTAAAATATTAAAGGCTTGGATAATGGCATATGGAATCCATCACGGAGATTATGCCATGTGGACTTCTCTGTAACAAAGGCTCTCAAAATTTAGGAAAAATTCCACTTTTTTTCCAAAATACCTACAAAAATTCATTGGTGCTATATTAAAATATCACCTTTAGCAAGTTTGGCTTGACCATGCTAGGCCTCCTTGTTTTCTTCCCTTTCATATATCCCTCTAACTAGAACTATACTCATGTTTTCCTTTTGCTACAACCATTTGGCTCAAAACTTTGACTTCTAAACCAACTTTCTTAGTCCTTTCTCTCCTCCAAAATGTTTTACCTCCTCCATGCACCCAAAAATGCATTCCTACCACTTTCTAGCCAGCTTGTTTCAAACTATTTTCATTCCACTCTTGATTAGTCATTTCCCTCTTCTCTATTCATTTTTCATCCACCTGTAAAAATTTATTAGAGAAAACTTCTATCCAAGCTCTACTCATCCCTCTTCTCTCTTACTCAGTTATCTCTTTCATCCCTTCTCCACTTGCTCCTCTCTCTCTTAGAAATAAAAAATTTGACTTGACTTTGCTTGAAAGGAGAAAGAAAAATGAGCATTTTATCATTTTTGACTTTTTTTGTGTCTTATTGAAGCATAAAGAATCAAATTTAGAAGAAATGATACATATTTTAAGGTGGTGAAGTGATTTTTCTTTCAAAAATGTCTTGTTGCTAAGTATATAAGTTTTGATATGATAATCTATAATCTATCTATGTGTTTGTTATAAAAGGGAGGGAGAAATAAAGGTAGATGATGTTTGAAAATATAACATTATTTTCAAAGTTGTTTCTTCTCTAGTATAGGAGAAACAAAGAGAAAAAGAGAGACGTAGGAGGAAAGAAAGAGAGAGAGATTTTATTTTGAACTATCCTGTATTTAGATTTAATAGTTCCATCATAAATGAACTATATAATTAATTCAATCATTTTAAATAAAAAAGTTATATATGAGACAAGGACAAAAATATTTGAGACTACCAAATTGAATATTTTGACAAAATTGTAGCAAATTAAGAGTTATTCTTAATATAGTGTTTGCAAAAAAAAAAAAGACAAAATGTAAAATTTTTCTATTATTGAGTTTCCAAAAAAAAAAACCCACAAGATTGGTAAAAAAGGTATCAAACCCATCCGGTAGTCTAGGTTCCAAGGTTAGGGTCCACTTGCCTATCGCATTCAAACAAACTAGGTGTTAGGACATCATAGTTACGTTTGGGTAGATAGGTAATGCTTGTTATCGCTTTACCTAGGAATATAGACAACTATATGGATTCTTAAATAATGCAAAAAGGGTAAGTCACAAGTCTTGTTCTTATGTACACCACAAATAAATTTTTATGTAATAAAACAAGCATGAATGGGATTAGTACACAACCAAGGTGCAAGAAACAAAGTGGGGGGTAGTCTACACCCATGGATAACAAATAAATGAACAAATGTCAAGAAAAAATACACTCTCTTGATCAAAATGTCCAAGGGAAGTAGTCCACACCCTTAAGTAGACAATTGATATTATCAAAAGAACCATTGAAAGTGGGTATTCTGCACCCTTAATCTAAAATTCCATAAATATATAGATTGTAAAACTTGAAGATTATATGAGAGTAATTATATATCCATGAAGCTCATCCTAACTTGAATAAGTAATCAATAGCTTCAACTAAGAATTCATTAATAATTAAAGGCCATATAATCATTTTAAGAAAGCTATTATGAGTTTAAAAGAGGAAAAAATAAATAAATAAAGAAGGAAATTAATTAAGGAGGGAAAAATAAATAGATATTAAGTATGGATACAAAAGAGGAAGAGGGAAAGAGAAGTAAATAAGTACATGTGCACACACACACACACACACACACACACACACACACACATGTATATGTATATGTAAACACGTATATATAAAAGAGAATTTTTGTAAGCAAAAATAAATTAGTAAACCAGTACGTAAATATATATATAGATAGCAAGTAAAGGCTTTAGCCAAACCGAATGTCAAAGCAAGAGGTAGACACATGAGAATTTCTTTGTATATCCTTAGGGCAATTAACATACATTATTAAAAAAGAAAAGGTAACTTTAAGCTTTTCATAGTCTAAGAACATACCAATTAAAGAAAAAGTCGATAGAATAGGATAGCTTCACTAAAGGGAAGAATCAAAGAAGGGGGAAACTAAAGGTTTAAAAGAGAAAACTACAAGATTAATTGAAGAAAGTAAAAATAGGAACCCAAAAAGTGGTACAATGATTAAATATATGAATCTATAGCATGCTAAAACTTACAAGACTATATGAATGAATGTAAGAGGATAACTAAGTTTTTAAAAGAGCACGCAAGTGATATTAAAAACATTATGTAAGTCTAGCGAGATGTGTGTGTGTGTGTGTGTGTGTGTGTGTGTGTGAACCCGAGTGACACCAAAGGTGGCCGGAAACCAAAAGTTGAGAGAAAGAGAAGGCATTATTTGTATGGTTCCAAGTTTTAGGTGGATGTAGAACATGACACTTTAAAGTACTTTGTAAACAACTTGAATTGAGAGGCTACCAAGCTAGGTGGGCAGAACTCATTTAGGAGTTTAATATGATCTAAAGATGAAAGATTTCATTAATGGCAAAGAGGTTGTTATTCTGCATGACGATGGTAGTATACATGATTTCATTTTGGAAAGAGCCTTAGCAAAGCTAAACCTAGAGTCTTTTCCATCTAACTACAAGGTCAAAGCTGCTTTTACTAAACAAAGTACAATTGCACTAGAGAAGTCAAGAATCTTGAAATCTCAATCAAACCCTACAAGGATACATGAGACTTTCTAGTGGTGCCCCTCTAGGGAGTGGACATCATCTTAGGAATGCCATGAAGGCATCAATATAATCCTAAGATAGATTACGATTCACATCAGATGTGGATTAAGAAGGACATACAAGAAATATGTCTGAAAAGCTCAATGAAACCTTAGATCAACAACCACACACAAGCCAAAAGAGCAATTAGGAAACGTGAGAAGACATATTTGATATGATTTTGGTGAATACGATAACAGTTACTCAGCCAAACATTAAGCCTACACACCAAAAGTTTCTTTCTCAATTTTTTGATTGATTCTTAGAGAATTTGCCGCCTGAGCTACCGTGTTCTCAACCTAAAGATCATAGGATAGAAATCCTATCGGGTAATACTCCACCTTGCAAAGCTTCTTATAGAGTCAATCAGCTAGAACAAAAGGAAATTCAAAAGCAAGTGGAGAAACTGATAGAGAGAGGATTGATAAGACCCAACAGTTCTCCTTATGGAACACCTATCTTATAGTCAAAAAGAAAAATAGAACCTATCGAATGTGCATAGACTATCGTGCACTAAACAAAACCATAGTGAAGAATAAATATCCAAATCCTAGGATTGATGATCTTTTGGACAAATTGAAAGGGACCAAGGTCTTCAGTAAGATAGATCTCAAATCCGGTTATCATTAAGTTCGTATGGTAGAAGATGATATATACAAGACTGCCTTTAGAACTCAAAGGGGACATTATGAGTTCCTAGTTAAAAGCCTTTTGGGCTAACTAATGCTCCAGCCACTTTTAGTAGAATGATGAACCGAATCTTTCTTAAACACCAAGATTGTGTGGTAGTATTTTTCGATGATATTCTGGTGTTTAGCAAAGACATTGAGGAGCATAAGGAACATCTAAAGCTAGTCTTTTCACTCTTGAAAGAAAATCAATTGTACATAAATCTTGAAAAGAGTAGTTTCCTTCAAGATCAGATAGAGTATTTGGGTCACATTATATCCATCGATGGCATTCAAGTAGATCCAAAGAAGATTGAATGCATAATCACATGGCCTAAACCCCGAGATATACATGAATTAAGATCATTCTTGGGATTATGTAGCTTCTACAGAAAGTTCGTCAAGAATTTTGCATACATTGCACATCCATTGACAGACCTTCTTAGAAAAGCTAAGCATTTCTTATGGGTTGAGCATCAAGATAAATCTTTTACAACTTTGAAAGAAGCTCTCACACAAGCTCTTGTGTTGCAACTAGCCGATTTCTCTAGACCATTCTTTGTAGTTGTAATCGATACTAGTGGATATGGAATTGGAGCCGTGCTTATGCAAGATGGACATCCAATAATCGCACATGCGAGCCAAAAATTAAAACCAGTGGAATGCAATTATAGTACATATGATAAAGAATTAAGTGCTATTGTGCATGCCTTACGAATGTGGAAACATTATTTGATGGGATCTGAGTTTCTTATCAAAACTGATCAGCAAAGTATCAAGCATTTGTTGACTCAGCCACCACTAATATCCGATAGGCACATCAAGTGGGCATCATTTATACAAAGTTTTCAGCCCATGATTCAGTATCAACCTAGAAAAGAAAATGTAGTTGCTGATGCTCTTAGCAGAAAGCCAAGTATTAATCACATCACTGCTGTAGAGACCCAGCCTTTCGAAGGTATGAAGAATTCTTATCAAGGAGATCTAGGCTTTTTCGATATATGGAACAAATTAGAGAATAACAATTGGCATCCTATGTTGGACTATTCATGCAATGATGGATACCTCTTTTATCAAAAGAAATTATGCATCACTCGACCCTTTAGACAAATGGTAATGGAGAAAATGCACCAACCACCATATATGGGACATAGGGGAGTGACTGCCACTTTACAAGTGATAGCGAGGGAATTTCATTGGCCTACTATAAGAAAAGATGTGGCTAAGTTTGTAGCCAAATGCATCACTTTCCAGAAGATCAAGAGTTACAAAGGAAAGACCCTAGGATTGCTAATGCCTTTGCCTATTCCTATGCAACCTTGGGAACAAATATCTATGGATTTCATAACAGGCTTTCCTACTACAGCGAATCAAAATGATATGATTTAGATGATAGCAGATCGCTTTAGTAAGCAAGCTTATTTCATCCCATGCAAGAAGACTTTAATAGCTCAGCAAGCTACATATTTATTCATTAAGCATATCTTTGTTCATCATGGCTTGCCAAAGATTATAGTGTCTGACCGAGATTCGAAGTTTTGCAGTAATTTTTGGACTACATTATTTCATAATCTAGGCACTAAGTTAGATTTCTCATCAGCTTTTCATCTAGAATCAAATGGACAAACTGAAGTTACAAATAATACTATTTTGGATATGATAAGTGCTTATGCGGAAGTCAACCAAAGACTTGGGGCAAATACATTCATCTCTTACAGTTTGCTTATAATAATACTCCTCATTCTACAACTGGAAGAGCACCCTTTGAGAATCATCTATGGGAAGGTTTTACACGATTGACCCATAGAGTGGAGGCAGCAGATGCATTTACCCATGACTATCAAAATATTCTCAAAGAAGTTCGAGAAGCCATTGCAATAGCTCAAGAGAAGTACAAAAAACAAGCTAGTAAGAAACAAAAAGACATGATTTTTAACGAAGATGATTATGTAATTCTTTCGATTGAGAGAAGAAGATTGAAGAGTGTTGAGAAATGGCCAGTAATCAAGATGTCCCCCCGTTTTTATGGACCATTCAAGGTGATTCAGAAAATCAATGATCTAGCTTATAGGCTTGAATTACCTAATAATTGGAAAATACATAATGCTTTCCATATCAGCCTTTTAAAGCCCTTCAAAGGACCTTTACCTATTCATCTTGTCCATGAAGAGGCTCCATTGATTATTGATGAAGAAGAAATTCTAGAACTAGAATGCATTATTGATCATCAACAGACCTCGACCCGAAAAGGAAATTTCTATATTAAATACTTGCTCAAATTTAAGAATCATCTGAGAGATAATGCTCAGTAGATGCTTGAGTGGTCCTTTCAAACTTTTCTAAACCTTATTAGTTCCTAGAATCAAACACACAACTGAGGTCAGTTGCAATTCAAGCAAGAGAGATGTTACGAAAAATTATATTTCTGATATATCTTGCTTTGGATATTATTATTTTAGTCAAGTGTGACTATGGCAAAGTACTCCATAGGAGCGCATTGGATGCGGCGGGGGTCCTAGTGGATACTTTGTGTGGTTCGTTAGGGATGCCTGACTAGCTTGTGTTTTGCCATGCTAGATGATCAATATTGTGGGTGATTCCATGTTAATATTGATGTCGCTAGTGTTATTGGTGTTGTGCTTGATTATTGTGCTTTGAGCGTGGTTATGTTGGGATCAGTTGATTTGGTAATTCATTCAATCGATTGTTAATAATAAGTAATATAATTGGCAGCTTGAGTACAGGTGATGGAACTCATAGCGAGGATTGGAGTTAGTGCAAGGGTACTGATCGAGGTGTCACACAGCGCATTATTTATGGCCATGGACCAATTTTGTATTTGCTTTATTGCAAGTTTGAGCAATATATTTTGTAGTGGACATAATTCATTTTTGGGCCCTAAGATGGCTATGTAAAGCAAATCCCTCATTTTGGGAAGAGAGGGATCTCTCGATCAACCATGTCCCTCTCTACAATTGGCTCTCTACCTGCAGCATTTGCAGGCCTGCTTGCTTGGTTTCTTTTTCTTTTTAACCTGGGTCCAGTCGCCTTTTGAGGGGGTAACCCATGGAGTCTGAGACTCTTGCTGCTCCTGCCTGAGAGGACGTTGAACTTGGGCCTGCTAACTCTGTCTACTCTGCACTTTACTAGGGTAGAACCTGAGGCTCCTCGAGAAGGTGCACCAAGTGCTTCATGTAAATATTTCTAACAACTCTTTCTGGGCACACATCCTTCTTGTTGGAAAAAACACGGGTCTCAGCCTCCCGAAATGATTGTACAAGTTCCTTTCTTTCATCTCATTGATTGTGCTAGTGCAATGTTGCTTCCAGCATGCAACCAATGAGAATAGTCCATTACCCCATCACCAAGCTAGCCCTTAAATAGACTCTAGATTTTTCCTCATACAAGCTAGTCCTAGGAACTTGAAGTACTCTTGAGACTTTACCAAGGGAGTGCATTGATTGGAGATCATCAGCATAGTCAATGCACTTTTCTTAAAAAACAACTCATCTTTGGAAACTGGGTGCTTTAAATGGCCAGTGTACTACAATTATTGTCAATGAGGCATGATTGAGCATCACCTTTTTCAATTGATGAAAGGTCATGCATGCATTGGACACGAGGATGTTGCAATATGCAATGGAAAAGTTCAGTCCTGAGTTCTGCATACATTCCAGTCGTCATGCTATCCAAAAATTTCATAGTTTTGTTAACAATCCTCCACTTTTGCAAGTCAATTATTCCATGTCTAATAACCTTCCTGTTGCGTTTGTCTCTTGAGCATTGCTCTCTTTTCTTTCCTGCTTCATAATCTCTTATGACATTGACTCGTACTTTTTATTCAATGGAGCTTTCCATGTTGTCTTGCATTGGCTCACCTTGTTGGTAGCTCAAAATGTAAATCCAAAACCTGTAATTTTGTGCAGGCTAGAACTAAGCAATGCCCTAAATGATTAATGTGCATATGTTATGTGGCACACTACAGCAACATAGTTGACAATGCAAATACACAAAGATAGGGCACAACATGATGCACTATACAACATTAATTGTACTATACAAGGCTATACACCCCCTAAAATCTACTATGTAGCACACAATTTGAGTGCACACATAGGTGTGGAGCTTTATATATTGTATACCTCACTATTTGTGCTACTCAAACCTATATAGCAAACGATTTCAATATACGTAGATGCGGCACATCACGTATGCTATATAGCACACTATATAGTGGAAATCAACATATCATACTCTAACGCAGAGTAGGCACTACCAATCATGCACTATAGTAGGGCAGGACCTGAGGCTCCTCGAGAAGGTGCACCGAGTGCTTGATGCAAATAATTCTACCAACTCTTTTTGGGTACATGTCCTTCTTGTTAACATGCGTCTCGACCTCCCGAAATGATTGTACAAGTTCCTTTCTTTCATATCACTGATTGGGCTAGTGCAGCCTTGCTTCAAGCGTGCAACCAATGAGAATAGTCCATTACCATCACTGTGCGCTAGCCTTTACATAGACTCTAGATCTTTCCTCGTACAAGCTCAGCCTAGGACCTTGAATTACTCTTGAGACTTTGCCAGGGGAGTGCATTGATTGGAGATCATCATCATAGTCAATGCAATTTTCTTAAAAAACAACTCATCTTTGGAAATTGATTGCCTTATAATGGCGAGTGTACTACAAACATTGTCAATGGGAATGCTTGAATGTCACCTTTTTCTATTGATGAAAGGTCATGAATGCATTGGACCCGAGGATGTTGTAATATGGAATTGACAAGTTCAGTTCTGAGTTTTGTTAACAATCCTCTGCTTCTGCAAGTCATCAATTCCATGTCTAGTAACCTTGCACTTGCGTTTGTCTCTTACACACTGCTCGCTTTTCTTTTTATCTTCATAATCAATTATGACATTGTCCCCTACTGTTTGTTCACTTGATCTTTCCATGTTGCCTTGCATTGCTCATCTTGTTGGTAGCTCAAATGTAAATCCAAAACCGGCAATTCTGTGCACAATGCCCTGAATGATTAATGTGCATATGTTATGTGGCACACTAGAGCAACATAGCTGACAATGCAAATACACAAAGATGAGGCACAACATATATGCACTATACAACATTAATTGTGCTATACACCCCTGAAATGTACTACGTAGCACACAATTTCAGTGCACACATAGATGTGGAGCTATATATATTGTATAGCTCAATGTTTGTGCTACTCAAACCTATAAAGAAAATGATTTCAATATACATAGACGCAGCACATCATGTATGCTATAGAGCACACTATAGTGGAAATCAACATATCATATTGTAACGCAGAGTAGGCACTACCAATCATGCAGTGTAGTAGGGCAGGACCTGAGGCTCTACGAGAAGATGCATCGAGTGCTTGATGTAAATATTTCTACCAGCTCTTTTTGGGTAGACGTCCTTCTCGGCCTCCCGAAATGATTGTACAAGTTCTTTTCTTTCATGTCCTTGATTGGGCTAGTGCAGTGTTGCTTCCAGTGTGCAACCAATGAGAATAGTTGCTTACCATGATCGGGCTAGCCCTACATAGACTCTAGATCTTTTCTCATAGAAGCCACACCTAAGAACTTGAAGTACTCTTGAGACTTTGCTAGGAGAGTGCACTGATTGGAGATAATCACCATAGTCAATACACTTTTCTTGGAAACTGGTTGCTTTACAATGGCCAGTGTACTGCAAGCATTTTCAATCAGGCATGCTTGCACGTCACCTTTTTCTATTGATGAAAGGTCATGAATGCGTTGGACCCGAGGATGTTGCAATATGGAATTGAAAACCTCAGTCCTGAGTTCTGTACCCATGCCAGTCGTCATGCTATCAAAAAAATTCATAGTTTTGTTAACAATCCTCTGTTTCTGCAACTCATCAATTGCATGTCTGGTAACCTTCCTTTTACGTTTGTCTCTTGTGCGCTGCTCTCTTTTTTTTTTCAGCCTCATAATCTCTTATGACATTGTCACGTACTATTTGTTCAGTGGATCTTTTCATGTTGCCTTGCATTGGCTCACCTTGTTGGTAGCTCAGATGTAAATCCAAAACATTCAATTCAGTGCAAGCTAGAACTAAGGAATCCCCTGAATGATTAATGTGCATATGTTATGTGGCACATTACAGCAACAAAGCCAACAATGGAAATACACAAAGATGGGGCACAACATGTATGCATTATACAACATTAATTGTGCTATATAGGGGTATATACCCCTTAAAATCTGCTACATAGCGCACAATTTGAGTGCACACATAGATGTGGAGCTTTATATATTGTATACCTCACTGTTTGTGCTACTCAAACCTATATAGCAAACGATTTCAATATACGTAGATGCGGCACATCATGTATGCTATATAGCACACTATATCGTGGAAATCAACATATCATACTATAACACATAGTAGGCACTACCAATTATGCATTATAGTAGGGCAGGACCTGAGGCTCCTCGAGAAGGTGCACTGAGTGCCTGATATAAATATGTCTACCAACTCTTTTTTGGTACACATCCTTCCTGTTGACATGCATCTCGACTCCCGAAATGATTGTACGAGTTCCTTTCTTTCATATCACTGATTAGGCTAGTGCGGTGTTGCTTCAAGCATGCAACCAATGAGAATAGTCAATTACCATCACCGCGCTGGCCCTTACATAGACTCTAGATCTTTCCTCGTACAAGCTAGGCCTAGGACCTTGAACTGCTCTTGAGACTTTGCCAAGGGAGTGCACGGATTGGAGATCATCATCATAGTCAATGCAATTTTCTTAAAAGACAACTCATCTTTGGAAACAAATTGCTTTATAATGGCCAGTGTATTGCAAACATTGTCAATGGGAATGCTTGAATGTCACCTTTTTCTATTGATGAAAGGTCATGAATGCATTGGACCCTAGGATGTTGGAATATGGAACAAGTTTTCTATGAGGAAAGATCTAGAGTCTATGTATGGGCTAGCCCGGTGATCGTAATGGACTATTCTCATTGGTTGCATGTTGGAAGCAACACCACACTAGCCCAATCAGTGATATGAAAGAAAGGAACTTGTACAATCATTTCAGGGGTTTGAGACATGTGTTAACAAGAAGGACGTGTACCCAGAAAGAGCTGGTAAAAATATTTACATCAAGCACTCCGTGCACCTTCTCGAGGAGCCTTAGGTCTTGCCCTACTACAGTGCATGATTGGTAGTGCCTACTCTACGTTACAGTATGATATGTTGATTTCCAATATATAGTGTGCTCTATAGCATACATGATGTGCCATGTCTACGTTTATTAAATCGTTTTCTATATAGGTTTGAGTAGCACAAACAGTGAGCTATACAATATGTATAGCTCCACATCTATATGTGCACTCAAATTGTGTGCTACGTCGCAGATTTTAGGGGGTGTATAGCCCTGTATAGCACAATTAATGTTGTATAGTGCAAACATGTTGTGCCCCATCTTCGTGTATTTGCATTGTCAGCTATGTTGTTGTAATGTGCCACATAACATATGCACGTTAATCATTCAAGGCATTGCTTAGTTCTAGCTTGCACTGAATTGCAGGTTTTGGATTTACATTTGAGCTACCAACAAGGTGAGCCAACGCAAGGCAACATGGAAAGATCCACTGAACAAACAATACGGGACAATGTCATAAGAGATTGAGGTTGGAAAAAAAAGAGAGCAACGCGCAAGAGACAAATGCAAGAGGAAGGTTACTACACATGCAATTGATGACTTGCAAAAACAAAGGATTATTAACAAAACTATGAATTTTTTTGAGAGCATGACGACTGGCATGGGTGTAGAACTTAGGACTGAACTTTTCAATTCCATATTGCAACATCCTCAGGTCCAATGCATTCATGAACTTTCATGAATAGAAAAAGTTGACATTCAAGCATGCCTCATTGACAATGTGTGCAGTACACTGGCCATTGTAAAGCAACCAGTTTCTAAGAAAGTTGCATTGACTATGCTAATGATCTCCAATCAGTGCACTCCCCTGGAAAAGTCTCAAGAGTACTTCAAGTTCCTAGCCCTAGCTTCTATGAGGAAAGATCTAGAGTCTATGTATGCGCTAGCCCGGTGATGGTAATGGACTATTCTCATTGGTTGCACGCTGGAAGCAACACTGCACTAGTCCAATCTGTGATATGAAGGAAAGGATTGTTAACAAAACTATGAATTTTTTTGATAGCATGACGACTGGCATGGGTGTAGAACTTAGGACTGAACTTTTTATTTCCATATTGCAACATCCTCGAGTCCAATGCATTCATGACCTTTTGTCCATAGAAAAAGGTGACGTGCAAGCATGCCTCATTGACAATGTTTGCAGTGCATTGGCCATTGTAAAGCAACCAGTTTCCAAGAAAAGTGCATTGACTATGCTGATGATCTCCAAGCAATGCACTCCCCTTGGAAAAGTCTCAAGAGTAATTCAAGTTCCTAGGCCTAGCTTCTATGAGGAAAGATGTAGAGTCTATATATGGGCTAGCCCCGTCATGGTAATGGACTATTTTCATTGGTTGAATGCTGGAAGCATCACTGCACTAGCCCAATTAGTGATATCAAAGAAAAGAACTTATACAATCATTTCGGGAGGCTGAGATGCGTGTTTTTCCCATTAAGAAGGACGTGTGCTGAGAAAGAGTTGGTAGAAATATTTACATCAAGCACTCGGTGCACCTTCTCGAGGAGCCTCAGGTTCTACCCTACTAAAGTGCATGATTGGTAGTGCCTACTGTACATTACAGTATGATATGTTGATTTGCACTATATAGTGTGCTATATATAGCATACATGGTGTGCCGCATCTATGTATATTGAAATTGTTTGCTATGTAGGTTTGAGTAGCATAAATAGTGAGCTATATAATATATATAGCTCCACATCTATGTGTGCACTTGAATTGTGTGCTATGTATCAGGTTTTATGGTGTGTATAGCCTTGTATAGCACACATAATGTTGTATAGTGCATACTTGTCGGCTATGTTATTGTAGTGTGCTACATAACATATGCACACTAACCATTTAGGGCATTGCTTAGTTCTAGCCTGCACAGAATTGCAGGTTCTGGATTTATATTTGAGCTATCAACAAGGTGAGCCAATGCAAGGCAACATGGAAAGATCCATTGAATAAAAAGTATGAGTCAATGTCATAAGAGATTATGGAAAGAAAAGAGATTAGCACCCAAGAGACAAATGCTAGAGGAAGGTTACTAGACATGGAATTGATGATTTCCAAAAGTGAAGGATTGTTAATAAAACCATGACATTTTTTGATAGAATAACAACCGGCATGGGTGCAAAACTCAAGCATTTAGGGCATTGCTTAGTGCTAGCCTACATAGAATTGCAGATTTGGGATTTACATTTGAGCTACCAACAAGAGCTATGAAATGTTTTCATAGCATGATGACTGGAATGGGTGTAGAACTCAGGATTGAACTTTTTAATTCGCTATTGCAACATCCGCGGGTCCAATGCATTCATGGGTCGTTCATCAATAGAAAAAGGTGATGTTCAACATGCCTCATTAACAATGTTTGTAGTACACTGGCCATTGTAAAACAACTAGTTTCCAAGAAAAGTGCATTGACTATGCTGATGATCTCCAAGCAATGCACTCCCTTGGCAAAGTCTCAAGAGTAATTCAAGGTCCTAGGCGTAGCTTGTATAAGGGAAAGATCTAGAGTCTATGTAAGGGCTAGCGCGGTGATGGTAATGGACTATTCTCATTGGTTGCATGCTGGAAGCAACACCGCACTAGCCCAATCAGTGATATGAAAGAAAGAAACTTATACAATCATTTCGGGAGTCTGAGACACGTGTTAACAAGAAGGATTTGTACCCAAAAAGAGCTAGTAGAAATATTCACATCAAGCACTCGGTGCACCTTCTCGAGGAGCCTCAGGTCCTGCCCTACTACAGTGCATGATTGGTAGTGCCTACTCTGCGTTACAATATGATATGTTGATTTCCACTATAAAGTGTGTTCTATAGCATACATGATGTGCTGCATCTACATATATTGAAATCATTTTCTATATAGGTTTGAGTTGCACAAACAGTGAGCTATAGAATATATATAGCTCCACATCTATGTGTGCACTCAAATTGTGCGCTACGTAGCAGATTTTAGGGGGTGTATAGCCTTGTATAGCACAATTAATGTTGTATAGTGCATACATGTTGTATAGCTCGTCCCCCATGTGGATGCATCAATTTTACGAGCAAAAACCTATGAGCAGGTTTATCCGAGCGTGTTTTTCAAGAGATTTTAAAAAATGTTTTTCTTTAGGAAACATGGTTTTTACACTTTTATTTTCACTAGAACTAGATCCCTTTATCATAAAAATATACAGACTAGTCACTCATTCATTTTTACACAACATAATTTTCTTATTTAGAGACATCCCTTTGTACCCCTGTTATTACCTTAAAAAAGTGTTGATTCCTTTAAGAAACATTCCTCATAATCACTCTCAATGTAATAATACTATGCATATATAATTACTTATTAACACATTTATATCATATGGAAATATCTTTTTAGTGTTTTTATAGCATATTTATGGACATGTTTCTAAAGAAGTTTAAATTACTATAAATAAGTATTAACTTGGGCTTATATATCACTCTCATAAAATACATGTAATATTTAATACTATATATGGAAGATTTTCCAAAATATAACTTCATAGATGTGCTCAAATGGGGTGTTCTGATCAATTTGAGTGGTTGAATGACTATATTTGAACATTGGATATGAAAGTTATGTCACTTTTAAAAGTGCTGTCCAAGGTAGTTTCGCCAGCGAAACTACCTTGGGAGACTTGCTTCAAAGGGGTTTCACTGGCGAAACTACCTGGATGGCTTGCTTCAATGAGTTTTCTTTGAAGAAACTCTTTCATGAAGATAGGTTGAGAGAGGGTTTTCAATGTCACCCCCTATTAAGTAAAAGTTGTAAGAAGGATCATAAGGGAATTTTCATAGAGAAGTCTACTCTACATGTGGGTTTCTTCAAAAGCCATCCCATTATGCTCTCACCATTCCTACAGATTCACCTAAAGATTTTTGTATAAAATAGGCATTGCTATAATACTTTGCATATTTCTAAGTGAAACTATGTTTTCTTCTGATCGATTTTTGCCATATTTATGCATAGTTGGAAGCTTTTTTTTTCCTTCGCTCGGACGCTCGAAAGATTTCGCTCAGAAAATGCTCGTCCCCCATGTTGTGCCCTGTCTTTGTGTATTTGCATTGTCGTCTATGTTGTTGTAATGTGCCACCTAACATATGCACGTTAATCATTCAGGGCATTGCTTAGTTCTAGCTTGCACTTAATTGGAAGTTTTGGATTTAGATTTGAGCTACCAACAAGGTGAGCCAATGCAAGAAAACATTGAAAGATCCTCTAAACAAATAGTAAGGGACAATGTCATAAGAGATTGAGACCAGAAAATTCAATTGATGACTTGCAAATTCAGAGGATTGTTAACAAAACTCGAATTTTTTTGATAGCATGATGACTGGCATGGGTGCAGAACTCAGGACCGAGTTTTTCAATTCCATATTGCAACATCCTAATCCAAAACCTACGAATCTATGTAGGCTAGAACTAAGCAATGCCCTGAATGCGTGAGTTCTGCACCCAAGCTAGTCGTCATGCTATCAAAAAATGTCATGGTTTTGTTAACAATTCTCGGCTTTTGCAAGTCATCAATTCCATGTCTAGTAACCTTCCTCTAGCATTTGTCTCTTGGGTGCTACTCTCTTTTCTTTCCACCTTCATAATCCCTAATGACATTGACATGTACTTTTTGTTCAATGGATTTTTCTATGTTGCCTTGCATTGGCTCACCTTGTTGGTAGCTCAAATGTAAATCCAAAACCTGCAATTATGTGTAGGCTAGAACTAAGCAATGCCCTGAATGATTAATGTGCATATGTTATGTGGCACACTATAGCAACATAGCCGACAATGCAAATACACAAAGATAGGGCACAACATGTATGCACTATACAACATTAATTGTGCTATACAGGGCTATACACCCCCTAAAATCTGCTACATAGCACACAATTTGAGTGCACACATAGATGTGGAGCTATATATATTGTATAGCTCACTGTTTGTGCTATTCAAACCTATATAGCTAACGATTTCAATATACATAGACGGGGCACGTCATGTATGCTATATAGCACACTATATAGTGGAAATTGACATATCATACTATAATGCAGAGTAGGCACTACCAATCATGCACTATAGTAGGGCAGGACCTAAGGCTCCTTGAGAAGTCAGACCGAGTGCTTGATGAAAATATTTCTATCAACTCTTTCTGGGTACATGTCCTTCTTGTTAACATGCGTCTTGGCCTCCTGAACTGATTGTACAAGTTCCTTTCTTTCATATCACTAGTGCAGTGTTGCTTCAAGCATGCAACCAATGAGAATAGCCCATTACTACCATCACCGTGCTAGCCCTTACATAGACTCTAGATCTTTCCTCATACAAGCTAAGCCTAGGATATTGAACTACTCTTGAGACTTTGCCAGTGGAGTGCATTGATTGGAGATCATCATCATAGTCAATGAAATTTTCTTAAAAAATAACTTATCTTTGGAAATTGATTGCTTTACAATGGCAAGTGTACTGCAAGCATTGTCAATGGGCATGCTATAGTTCATGATTGGTAGTGCCTACTCTACATTACAATATGAGATGTTGATATCCACTCTATAGTGTGCTATATAGCATACATGGTGTGCCGCATGTATGTATAATGAAATTGTTTGCTATATAGGTTTGAGTAGCACAAACAATGAGCTATACAATATATACAGCTCCACATCTATGTGTGCACTCAAATTGTGTGCTACATAGCAGATTCTAGGGGGTGTATAGTCTTGTATAGCATGTTGTGCCCCATCTTTGTGTCGTTGCATTGTCAGCTATGATGCTATAATGTGCCACATAACATATGCATGCTAATCATTCAAGGAATTGCTTAGTTCCAGCCTACACTGAATTGAATGTTTTGGATTTACATTTGAGCTACCAACAAGGTGAGCCAATGCAAGGCAACATGGAAAGATCCACTGAACAAATAGTACGGGACAATGTCATAAGAGATTATGAAGCTGGAGAAAAGAGAGAGCAACGTACAAGAGTCAAATGCAAGAGGAAGGTTACTAGACATGCAATTCATGACTTGCAGTAGCGGAGGATTGTTAACAAAACTATGATTTTTTTTATAGCATGACGACTGGCATGGGTGCAGAACTTAGGACTAAACTTTTTAATTCCATATTGCAACATCCTTGGGTCCAATGCATTGATGACCTTTCATCCATAGAAAAAGGTGACGTGCAAGCATGCCTCATTGACAATGTTTGCAGTACATTGGCCATTGTAAAGCAACCAGTTTCCAAGAAAAGTGCATTGACTATGCTGATGATCTCCAAGCAGTGCACTCCCCTTGGAAAAGTCTCAAGAGTAATTCAAGTTCCTAGGCCTAGCTTCTATGAGGAAAGATCTAGAGTCTATATATGGGCTAGCCCCGTCATGTAATGGACTATTCTCAATGGTTGAATGCTGGAAGCATCACTGCACTAGCCCAATTAGTGATATCAAAGAAAAGAACTTATACAATCACTTCGGGAGGCCGAGACACGTGTTTTCCCCAACAAGAAGGACATGTTTCGAGAAAGAGTTGGTAGAAATATTTACATCAAGCACTCGGTGCATCTTCTCGAGGAGCCTCAATCCCTGCTCTATTAAAGTGCATGATTGGTAGTGCCTACTCTGCGTTATAGCATACATGGTGTGCCACTCTATGTATATTGAAATGGTTTTCTATATAGGTTTGAGTAGCACAAACAGTGAGCTATACAATATATATAGCTCCACATCTATATGTGCACTCTAATTGTGTGCTACGTAGCAGGTTTTAGGGGGTGTATAGCCTTGTAGAGCACAGATAATGTTGTATAGTGCATACATGATGTGCCCCATCTTTGTGTATTTGCATTGTCGGCTATGTTGTTGTAGTGTGCCACATAACATATGCAGGTTAATCATTCAAGGCATTGCTTAGTTCTAGCCTGCATAGAATTGCAGGTTTCGGATTTACATTTGAGCTACCAACAAGGTGAGCCAATGCAAGGCCACATGGAAGGATCGATTGAACAAACTATATGAGACAATGTCATAAGAGATTATGAAGTTGGAAAGATGACTTGCAGGGTTGATTGTTACTACACATGGATTGATGACTTGCAGAAGTGGAGGATTGTTAATAAAACTCAGGACTAAACTTTTCAATTCCATATTACAACATCCTCGGGTCCAATGCATTCATGACCTTTCATCGATTAAAAAGGTGACATTCAATAGTAGGGAAGGACCCGAGGCTCCTCGAGAAGGTGCACCGAGTGCTTGATTTAAATATTTTTACAACTCTTTCTCAGCACACCTCTTTCTTGTTGGGGAAAACATGCGTCTCGGCCTGTTGAAATGATTGCACAATTTTCTTTCTTTCATATCAGTGATTGGACTAGTGCAGTGTTGCTTCCAGCATGCAACCAATGAGAATAGTCCATTATCATCACTAGGCTAGCGCGACATAGACTCTAGATTTTTCCTCATAGAAGCTAGCGCTATGAACTTGAAGTACTCTTGAGACTTTGCCAGGGGAGTGCACTGATTGGAGATCATTAGCATAGTCAATGCACTTTTCTTGGAAATAGGTTGCTTTACAATGGCCAGTGTAGTGCACGCATTTTCAATGAGGGATGCTTGAACGTCAGCTTTTTCTATTGGTGAAAGGTCATGAATGCAATATGGAATTGAAAAGTTCAGTCTTGAGTTTTGCACGCATGCTAGTCGTCATGCTATTGAAACATTTCATAGTTTTTTAAACAATCCTCCGCTTCTGCAAGTCATCAATTTCATGTCTACTAACCTACCTCTTGCGTTTGTCTTTTGCATGCTGCACTCTTTTCTTTCTAGCTTGATAATCTCTTATGACATTGTCCAGTATTTTTTGTTCAGTGGATCTTTCCATGTTGCCTTGCATTGGCTCACCTTGTTGGTAGCTTAAGTGTAAATCCAAAACCTGTAATTCAGTGCAGGCTAGAACTAAGCAATGCTTTGAATGCTTAACATGCATATGTTATGTGGCACACTACAGCAACATAGCCAACAATACAAATACACAAAGATGGGGCACAACAATTATGCACTATACAACATTATCTGTGCTATAGAAGACTATACACCCCATAAAATCTGTTACGTAGCACACAACTTGAGTTCACACATAAATGTGGAGCTATATATATTGTATAGCTCACTGTTTGTACTACTCAAACCTATACAGCAAACGATTTCAATATACATAGACGCAGCACACTATGTAGTGGAAATCAATATATCATACTGTAACACAGAGTAAGCAATACCAATTGTGCACTTTAGTAGAGCAGGGACTGAGGCTCCTCGAGAAGGTGCACCAAGTGCTTAATGTAAATATTTCTACCAACTCTTTCTCGTCACACATCCTTCTTGTTGGGAAAAACACCCGTCTTGGCCTCTCGAAATTATTGTACAAGTTCCTTTCTTTCATATCATTGATTGCACTAGTACGGTATTGCTTCTAGCATGCAATCAATGAGAATAGTCCATTATCATCACCGGGCTAGCCTGTACATAGATTCTAGATCTTTCCTCATACAACCTAGGCCTAGGAACTTCAAGTATTCTTGAGACTTTGCCTAGGGAGTGCACTGATTGGAGATCATCGACATAGTCAATGTATTTTTCTTGGAAACTAGTTGCTATACAATGGCCAGTGTACTACAAAAATTGTCAATGAGGCATGCTTGAACTTCACCTTTTTCTATTGATGAAAGGTCATGAATGCATTGGACCCGAGGATGTTGCAATATGGAATTGAAAAGTTCGGTCCTAAGTTCTGCACCATGCTAGTCGTCATGCTATTAAAAAATGTCATGGTTTTGTTAACAATGCTCGACTTCTGCAAGTCATCAATTCCATGTCTAGTAACCTTCCTCTTGCGTTTGTCTCTTGTGCGCTACTCTCTTTTCTTTCCAGCTTCATAATCTATTATGCAATTGTCTCGTACTATTTGTTCAATGGATCTTTCCATGTTGCCTTGCATTGGCTCACCTTGTTGGTAGCTCGAATGTAAATCCAAAACCTGCAATTCTCTTCATACTAGAACTAAGCAATACCCTGAATGATTAACATGGATATGTTATGTGGTGCACTACATCAACATAGCCGAAAATGCAAATACACAAAGATGGGGCACAACATGTATGCACTATAGAACATTATCTGTGCTATACAAGGCTATACACACCATAAAACCTGATATATAGCACACAATTTGAGTGCACACATAGATTTGGAGCTATATATATTATATAGCTCACTATTTGTGCTACTCAAACCTATATAGCAAACAATTTCAATATACATAGATGCAGCAGACCATGTATGCTATATAGCACACTATATAGTGCAAATCAACATATCATACCGTAATGTATAGTAGGCACTACTACCAATCATGCACTTTAGTGGGGTAGAACGTGAGGCTCCTCGAGAAGGTGCACCGAGTGCTTGATGTAAATATTTCTACCAACTCTTTCTCAGCACACGTCCTTCTTGTCTGGGAAAACATGCGTCTCGGCCTCCCAAAATGATTGCATAAGTTTCTTTCTTTCATATCATTGATTGAACTAGTGCAGTGTTGCTTCCAACATGCAACCAATGAGAATAGTCCATTACCATCACCGGGCTAGCACGTACATAGACTCTAGATCTTTTCTCATAGAAGCTAGGGCTAGGAACTTGAAGTACTCTTGAGACTTTGCCGAGTGCACTGATTGGAGATCATTAGCATAGTCAATGCACTTTTCTTGGAAACTGGTTGCTTTACAATGGCCAGTGTAGTGCACACATTGTCACTGAGGCACGCTTGAACATCAGCTTTTTCTATTGGTGAAAGGTCATGAATGCATTGGACCCGAGGATGTTGCAATATGGAATTGAAAAGTTCAGTCCTAAGTTATGCACCCATGCCAGTCGTCATGCTATCAATAAAATTCATAGTTTTGTTAACAATCCTTTGTTTCTACAAGTCATCAAATTGCATGTCTAGTAACCTTCCTCTTGCATTTGTCTCTTGCACGCTGCTCTCTTTTTTTCCTAGCGTCAATCTCTTATGACATTGTCTTGTACTATTTGTTCAGTGGATCTTTCCATGTTGCCTTGCATTGGCTCACCTTGTTGGTAGCTCAAATGTAAATCCAAAACCTGCAATTCAGTGCAAGCTAGAACCAAGCAATGCCCTAAATGATTAACCTGCATATGTTATGGGGCACATTACAGCAACATAGCCAACAATGCAAATACACAAAGATGGGGCACAACATGTATGCACTATACAACATTAATTGTGCTATACAGGGCTATACACCCCCTAAAATCTGCTACGTAGCACACAATTTGAGTGCACACATAGATGTGGAGCTATATATATTGTATAGCTCATTGTTTGTGCTACTCAAACCTATATAGAAAATGATTTCAATATATGTAGATGCATAACATCATGTATGCTATAGAGCACACTATATAGTGGAAATCAACATATCATACTATAACACAGAGTAGGCACTACCAATCATACTATAACACAGGGCATGACCTGACGCTCCTCAAGAAGGTGCACTGAGTGCTTGATGTAAATATTTCTACCAGCTCTTTTTGGGTACACATCCTTGTTAACATGCGTCTCGGACTCCCAAAATTGTTGTACAAGTTCCTTTCTTTCATCTCACTGATTGGGCTAGTGCTGTGTTGCTTCCAGCATGCAACCAATGAGAATAGTCCATTACCATTACCGCGCTAGCCCTTACATAGACTCTAGATCTTTCCTCATACAAGCTATGCCTAGGACCTTGAACTACTCTTGAAACTTTGCCAAGGGAGTGCATTGCTTGGAGATAATCAGCATAGTCAATGCATTTTTCTTGGAAACTAGTTGTTTTACAATGGCTAGTGTACTGCAAACATTGTCAATGAGGCATGCTAGACATCACCTTTTTCTATTGATGAAAGGTCATGAATGCATTGGACTTGAGGATGTTGCAATAGGGAATTTAAGAGTTCAGTCCTGAGTTCTACATCCATGCTATTAGTTATGCTATGAAAACATTTCATAGTTTTCTTGACAATCCTCTGCTTCTGTAAGTCATCAATTCCAACTCTAGTAACCTTCCTCTTACGTTTGTCTCTTGCGCGTTGCACTCTTTTCTTTCCAGATTCTTAATCTCTTATGACATTGTCCCATACTGTTTGTTCAATGTGTTTTTCCATGTTGCGTTGCATTGGCTCACCTTGTTGATAGCTCAAATGTAAATCCAAAACATTCAATTTAGTGCAGGCTAGAACTAAGCAATCCCCTGAATGATTAACATGCATATATTATGTGGCACACTACAACAACATAGCTGACAATGCAAATACACAAAGATGGGGCACAACATGTATGTACTATACAACATTAATTGTGCTCTACAAGGCTATATACCCCCTAAAATCTGCTACGTAGCACACAATTTGAGTGCACACATAGATGTGGAGCTATGTATATTGTATAGCTCACTGTTTGTGCTACTCAAACCTATATAGCAAATGATTTCAATATACATAGATGCGGCACATCATGTATGCTATATAACACACTATATAGTGGAAATCAACATATCATACTGTAACATAGAGTAGGCACTACGAATCATGCACTGTAGTAGGGCAGGACCTAAGGCTCCTCGAGAAGTTGCACCTAGTGCTTGATGTTAATATTTCTACTAGCTCTTTTTGGGTACACGTCCTTCTTGTTAACATGCGTCTCGGCCTCCCGAAATGATTGTACAAGTTCCTTTCTTTCATATCACTGATTGGGCTAGTGCAGTGTTGCTTGGAGCATGCAACCAATGAGAATAGTCCATTACCATCACCATGCTAGCCCTTAAATAGACTCTAGATCTTTCCTCATACAAGCTAGGCCTAGGACCTTGAACTACTCTTGAGACTTTGCCAGGGGAGTGAACTGCTTGGAGATCATCTCAGCATAGTCAATGCACTTTTCTTGCAAACTGGTTGTTTTACAATGGCTAGTGTACTACAAACATTGTCAATGAGGCATGCTTGAACATCACCTTTTTCTATCGATGAAAGGTCATGAATGCATTGGACCCGAGGATGTTGCAATATGGAATTAAAAAGTTCAATCCTGAGTTCAAGGCAAGTGCATAGATCATGTCACAATAGCAGGTATACTATCCATTTGGATATGAAACAACGTTTGAGATTCCTATCAAAAAATGTTTTGAGGCAAGCATAGTATCCATTTGGATATGAAACAATCGTTGAGATTTCTATAATTAGATGTTTTAAGGCAGGTGTGGATTATGCTTATAAGGGCATAGAGAGGGATAGTGGTGCTTGGATAGGAACCTTGGGCCCTTAACATACATGCAAAATACATAATATACTAGGGTTTTTTGCATGGTAGCATGAAAACATCCACCATATCATCCTTTGCAAGGCCAAATCCACATCCATGGCATGCAATGTCTAGTACACATTTAGTACCACTAGTAAGGGGGAGGAAGAGTTAAGAATCATTGTGTAGTATCAATGAATCTCAACATGTGTGCACTCAACTATATATGCACGTGTACCTTTTTTAACTCTAAATTTACAAATGGTATATTTTCCAATGCGAGAGATTACAACTAGTTGTGCCTAAAATGTAATCATTTGAGACAAACACTATAGATGAACAATCATGCAATAGATGCCTCTACACTAGCAAGATATAGCTCAAGGTCCAAGCTTTGAGATTCATCCATAAGGAGGCTCTTGCTAAACTCCAACAAGTCAAATTGGACCTTGAGCTTCAACTTCAATGCTCCATTGGTGTAACTAACATCGTTGACATCCTTCCCTTGTGCTCCAACTTCCTCCACCTTATTTATGATTAGCATGACTCCGTTGCATGGATCCAACTTTCTTTTGCCTTCATGGACCACAACTTGTAGCTTCTCCTTTTCCTCCAATGCTTTTCCCTCAACCTCAACTTTTGACTATCCAAGAGGTTTTTTAATATACTTCCAACATGACATGTGGTTAGCCATTTACTTTGATTTTGAAAGAGTCAAAGGCGTTTTTAACTTGACATTTGCATAAGAAAGACTTTCTTGTTTAGGTCGTTCTTGTTTAGCCTTGAAATGGTTCCCTCTGCAAATCATCCCACGTGATTTTCCTTTTTTCCATGGGAAGGTGCTAGATCCAAATTCAAAAACAAAAGCCCTCACAAGGCAAGAGGCCAGCTGATGTTTTGAGGAGCTTCCTAGTAGACCTTGAAATGCAGCAGCCATAAGTCATTGAAAAATTCTAACATGATGTGGCTATAGTTGATATTCTCTTTCCCTTGCTTGATTACCTTGAAAACTATCACCCAAATAAATGAGGGTCTCTCTGCTAGTCCATTCTTGAGGATTCTTTCCAAACTTTGCATTGAAGTCCTCCTTTGTCACACAAAAGTGCTTGAGAGGTGGAACATCCATGTGGGGAGCACACCATCTTGAGCTACTTGGATATCCAATGGAATTTTATAGCATGGTAGAGAGGAGTGAGCAAAAATTTCATAGCGTGGAGGAGAGGAGGGAGTGTGAGCAAGTGCAAACCAACAACATGGATGCATGCCAATAGAGACTTAGAATTAAATCCCATGTGTTGCTCAATCCACACACTACAAGAAATTGGCTCTTTTTTTATACTTTTCTTGATGACAATTACATTAAACCTTTTTTTTCTAAGTCAAAAATTTGTGTACATTAGCGTTGATATAAGAAAGAAAACAAACCCTTGATTATTTTGTTGGTATTATTATTGGTAACTAATATTGGTTCTCAATAGACATATTAATGTAAAATTTGAGGAAAATACATTGATATTTCTATCAATATGTAAGGTTGTTGTTTCATTGTAATATTGATGGATATATTGATGAATATACCAATGTTGAGAAAATTTTAAAATTTATTGACAATGATATCGATGATTATATGGATGGTAATATTGATGCCATTATTTTTTACAAAATGCTTTTCATTGGTGATATCAATGCTTTTATTTTTTACAAAAGTGTTTTAGGGTTGGTAGGGCTTGGGCTTGCCCTAATCTGCCCATTTGTATATATGAGTTTATTACATTGTATTTGGCTATTTGTGTATTGCATTGTTTGTGACTATAAAATCGTAGGCTTGTATACAAAATTATGCCTACTCATCACTTCTTCCTAGCCCACTCATTAGTACTTCATGGTGTATACAATGGCCTAGTCATCATCATCACCATTGTCCTCATCATCATTGTCACCACCCCATTCCTCATTGTGATTGTCACCACTCCCTTTGTCATCATCATTGCCACCAACCCTTTCCTCCTCCTCCTCCTTTCCCCTCTAGGTACTCTGTTAGCACACCGGACCTCTTCCAAGACTTCATATCTATCTTGGGGATTTTCAACAAGTACTTGTGTTAGCGGTTAGTAAATCTTCTACTTCTTCAAATTGAGGATTTGAAAATGAATATGTGTAGTCTAAAGATGAAGGCATTACATTAATTGAGGATTTGAAAATGAATATGTGTAGTTTGAAGATGAAGACCTTACATTAATAAAGGGGATGGATTTCCCATTTTGTGCAAGCCATTCAAAGAGTGCCTTTGTAGTTCATCAGTACACATATCTATACTTTTCCTTCTTACACGGGTGCATCGTGACATGCATCAAGGGGGGGACACTACACAATGGGCAGTGAGTTGCAATGATACGGACTAACATACACACTTGCTAGATTCTTTTTGTGGCATGAAATGGAGGATACCAATTATTACTAAAACAATTTCTACCACTTGTCATCTTGCTATAGCCTCTTTTATTGCACCAACATTGCTAGTATCATCAAATATATTGTGTGGTGAGTTTTAAAGCTCTTGTCTATTGAAATTATGGAGAGAGAGAGAGAGAGAGAGAGAGAGAGAGAGAGAGAGAGAGAGAGGAATTATTTTGCAAGTGACTACCATGGTTGTTGGAATAAGAACCACCTTGCACTTGCCATGCTACTGCATAGGTTTTTCAATGCACTCTTTATAAATTGTTGGCTAAGAAAACATAGTTGTACCCAAGATCTAAGGCTAAGAACACTAACATAAAGATAAGGCCGAGGAGATTTGAGCATTAAACACCCTCGTACGTCAAGAGACTAAAAGACTAGAGTTGCTGCAAAACATAGAGTAGATCAGTGGCAAAATCAAAAAGTACGAGAATAAATAAAGATTAATCCTCCAATTCCTCTATCTTGACTTGGAAGAAATTGCCTTCCTATTGAGCCTCTAGCTACTTTGGGCACTGGACATAAAGCTTGTGATGTTCATCCTTTTCTTTCTAAAGCTAGAACAATGCTTCATTAAAGTTAAGTCTGCCTAGATCTAGCTATTCTAGGGCCTGTTGATGGCACAAATATCCCAAGTTAGGACCAAAATGCTGAGTTAAATAGAGTTATCTTATAAGATAGCTGTTGGATGAAAAGAAAAACCTATAAAACCATTTCAAAAAACCATCCTAAGCACATATGATAATGCTGTTAAACTACCAATTATTTCTTGAAATCCAAATGCTACAAAGATCATAAGCCCTAACCTGTATCTAGATGACTTGTTTGGTTTTAGAAGGGTCCCTAAGTAGAATGGCTTCCAATTCATTGGCTCCCCAATTTGAATCTGCACACATTTCGACACTTTCCTTACATCTAGCATGAGGACAAGAGACAAAAAAATAAAAAATATATTCTTGATGCTTTGGGCATCTCTTACACTTTCCCTCTCCTTTACCTATTTCCTCTCCCATACTATTTGTCTAGACTACCTTGTGAAGTATCAACCACAATAGACCTAAAAACTTCTTAGGCAACTTCTAAACCCATGCGTGTTTCAACCTTCGTTTCCAAACATATATGCTGTTAGAAATTTCCAACTTGCATTTAGAACTCTTCCCACCTCTTCCATATCATTAAAGGGAGTGGGAACCCGGAATAAGTGAGTAGACCCTACCCAACTAAGCTCATTCCAATCATTAAGATGGCAATTTCTAGCATGTTGCACATGGCTAGCCCTTCTTCTACCATGGTTTGGGTCTCTCCCCCTTCCTCTTTGCATGTAATCATGGCCTCTTGGCACGTATTCATCTCTATCCATATCACATTTATGAGCATATATATGAGGCTCTCCCACGGTCTTTAAAGGGTCCACTCATCCCTCTAATATCTCCTCTACCTCTCCTATGGTAGAACAAATTGTCTTTTGCACCACTACATGACCCTTTTAGCCCAAGTTTCATTTCTTCCATCATGCACAAGGAAAATAGCTCTTCAAAATCAGGCATAGAAGCGCTCATGGAGATAGATGCATCCAAGGTTTTGTATTGTGACCTGATTGCATTCAAGGTGATGGAATCTAGATCATACACAGAGAGAGAGAGAGAGAGAGAGAGAGAGAGAGAGAGAGAATATAATAGAATATATAAAATATAAGATATATGTATTATAATAAATAATATATATACAATATATATTATATTTTGTATAATATAATGTGTGTGTGTATGTATATGTATATATAGGTATTAGAGTCTGATGATTGAAAGCAGGACAAGGAAGAAAAGGTGTTTCCAGTGACGAGTGAAGTGGAGGAAGGGCCCTTCGGATCTTTTCCTCTAAAACCTTTCCTCTTCACAAATGTCAGCCTACGTTAGAACGGAGGCCTCAAATAGCTTCAAACATTTAATATCTAGAAGGATTACTTAAGAATTTGATACATTGTTTCTCTCAAATGCGATTTATACAGTGTATACAAGAGTGAAGAGTTTTGGCCAACTAGACAGTGCATTTTCAAGTGAGCACAGATTAGTAGGAGTATGGGTACATAGATACCATATAAGTTTGAAAGTGGAGGGAGCAATTTCATTTAAGCTTGCCATTCCTGCTTGCGAGGCCTTTCACAAAGATTAGCAAATGAAAAAACATATATTAGCGCTAGCTCAAAATGCCCACAAAGGCGACGTAGGTAGGTTTCTAAGGTAGCGAAGCTTGCATGATGGGTCTTTTCTAAACAGATGGCGACAAGCGGACAAGAACCATGGAAGAATCGAAAAAAAAAGTTGGATGGATTGGGGATGAGAGGCAATTATGGTAATGAGGAAATTTCTATGTTTCTTATCTGTGAGGTTGGACTCCAAGGCACCCCTCCTCCTCTTATGAAGGTAAAATGGTGAGGGTTGGAAAAGAGGCGACAGATCCTCAAGGGAAATGACGATTATGGCAGCAATCGATCACTTTTGTCTTTTAGGATGCATGCTAAATCAAATTGAGGGTGAACCAAAAGCTGCCACAATCAACAGCTCCTATTGACATGCCTCTAGGAGAAGGAAGGGACATGAGCAGAAATCTAGAGAAGAGGCGGATGCTCACTAAATCGAATTGAAGGTGAACTCAAAGTTGCCACAAGTAGTGAGACTCAAATTCACACACCTCTAGCAAAGCACCAATCGTGAGGGGATGATATTCACAACATGCAAGAAGTCGGGTAGCCTCAATAACACATTCTCACACTTATAAAATCATCATTCCTTAGATGAGGATGTTTGAAGGATAGCACTTTGTTGCATAGATTGAAAACCATTCAATAGTTCTAAGGCATGTTCTTAGTTTTCTTATATCTTACCTATTTTCTTATTTTGAACGTGCCATGTGTCAGGGAAAGAGGAGTTCCATGTCCCAAGACAAGAAGGCTATCGACGATTTTAGGAGGCAAAAAAAGTTTTTTAAATTCTTTGGGAGCACTATAGACATTTGAAATTCTCAGAAAATATAATTAGGTACCTATAGTTTCATATATGAATACCATGGAGTTTATATACATATTTCTATCTCCCATTCTTTGTGTGTGTGCATGCACACACACACACATCTATTAGATCTATGGTTGCAAATTTTCTTAAAATTCCCCAAAGTTTGACATTTATAAATGAGACCTTAAATTTTATTAAAGAAAATTTCTATGATTGCAACTTTGAGACCTAGCAGAGCGGGTCTCTAGCTTGTCGTAGATGGGTCAAGTTACTTGTAATAATCGAAGAAGTGAAGTTCAATCTATCATGCGATGATGACATGACACATGGACTTAAGCTATTTTGACTACCATATTGGTGCCTACCTGTGGCACTACTCGAGCATCTTTAAAGCCATAGACATGATTTTTGGTGGAGCACATTTAACCATGCTAACCATTGCAATTGCTAGACCATTGCCATGGCCATGTCAACCCATGCATCTACTGCAAATGCCATGCATGGTGATGTGAAACACGTGGCATTGACCATTGGGATGGCTAAAATTATAGTGTAGGTGTATCAAATAGGACGATGGTCAAAACTAGCCACAACCATTAGCCAAATGAAACAAGACACATCAACCTGCATTGAAAATATTTTTTGAAGCCCTTAAATTAAGGAAGTTTAGTCAGAATTGTACCTTAATATTTTCCAAAATTCATATAAATATTTTTTTTGAGAAAAAAAATCATATAAACGTTGGGATTTTCAAATAAGTAATACGCTTTGTTTGCCAACTGAATGACCACCTTTTGCTGAGACAATGTGATGTAAGAGCATACCATCTTAACACAAAAAGTACACTACATGGGATTAAGATTTAGTGACCTAATCGGCAGCAATGAACACTTAAATTCTTTAGGTATCTAATTATTTTCAACAAAGTCCCTAAAATCTTAATACTTTTAAAGATTTCCCAAAGGCCATTTTTAAGACCAAATTTTATAACAAGTTTGTAGCACGTTTGTATTACAAAGAGTGTGCTTTTAATACAAGAAAGTTCAACAAATTCTCGAGTTGCTCAACTTTTCTTTTACTTAACAAAAAACCTCTACTCAACTGTTGAGCTACAATCATCAAGTCGATCAAGTGATTGACATCACAAAAACTCCCACAAGATGGTTTGCAGTCCTGCTCAACCTGGGCATGCAGCCCATACATAATATACAATATGACTTCACCGGTGTTGGAATCAAATGCGTAGTTTGCATGGACTAAATTGGGTACACTACCCATCCATGAAAGGTCTAACAACATTTTGCCCAATCTTTAGTCGCGGAATAGAACTACCATCGCTTTGGTGATAGCTAGGAACAAGAACAAAATAAGCTGGAGGTGAGACATAGCACTTGGTGGATCCATAAATTGGAGATGAGGGTGGAGCAAGAGGTACAGTAGGAGAGGAGGAGTAAGAGACGAGGGTATTGGAGACGACATTGGAGCAAGAGGTACAATAGGAGGGGTGGAGTAAGAAACAAGGGTGGGAGATGAGGGTGGAGTACTATGAAGTTGACGAGCACTTGGCTGGCTGCATGGTACAACATCAAGATATCACAAGTTGTGAAGATCAAGGTGAACCAAGAATATAAAGAACCACTCTTTTAATATGACTCAGAAACAATCTGACATGAGTGCACCACTATTGTGGATTGTTGCTCTACAACATGAATTGTATGACACACTCAGAATGACCTCTATACGACCACTATAGGACTCTAGAGAGCAAGCTACAAACAAGCTTGTGCTCTCACACACAGACCCGACTCATGCTCATAGCCCATCACGACAAAGAGACTAAGTAACTCAATGAATTCATGTATATGTGTTGATGGAAGACTGCCTCTTATGGATGCTACTAGAACCGCCACATCAACTCTACGCCAGACATCTTCATACTATTATGCCATATACTCGTGCATGTGTAGCTCAGCCAATCACCATAGGCTTTCCTTGCATGGTCCAATGAGAAGCCTCCATCCAGCCATGGGTTCAACACGAACCAACAAACCAAACAACTAAGCAAACCTCTAATCACATCGGCTAGACTAACCACAAACCTGTGAGGATCACCACTCCAACATACCCTACAGCCAACTCCTTTGAAACATCAAGTGCATCGACTGCTCCAGCAAGTTTTTAATCACGACATCTAATGCATCCACTACTCCCAGTTAATACCTTTACAAAAAACTAAGAGGAGCAAATGCAAAGGAGGGATACATTATCTGTGGGAATATTACAATCCTTATTGACATAAAGATGGTTGAGAACGTGCTCAAAGTCCATTTGCAGGCTGTGGTTTCTTAGAGTGTCTATGGAATAAATAGGAACTCATTATATAATCATGTGATTGCTAGGGTTTGCTAAGGAAACCTTTTTTTTTTTGTTTATTGTGTTCATTTTATGGCTTTATGAATGTATTTTATGTTTAATATTGTCTTTGTTAGTATTTGACTATCTCAATTACTTTGTGCCACACATCCGCAGAGTTGCACTTTGGTTGCTTTTCTTATAAGATCAGTGGAAATAATGCTTGGGATTTCCCTCTAATATATGTTCACTTCTCAATCCCCTTCCCAATATATGCTACCAGATGCATGTTTCGAAAGAAGGGACTCTTGTTGCCTTCCTGAACCATGAAGGGGGCAAAAGGGTTCCCCTTGTGACAAGGGCTTGGAGAGTTCTACTTCCCATCAGAGTTGCACTTTGGTTGCTTTTCTTATAAGGTCAGTGGAAATAATGCTTGGGATTCCCCTCTAATATTTGTTTCTTCTCAATCCCCTTCCCAATATATGCTACCAGATGCATGTTTCAAAAGAAGGAACTCTTATTGCCTTCCTGAACCATGAAGGGGGCAAAAGGGCTCCCCTTGTGACAAGGGCTTGGAGAGTTCTACTTCCCATCATAGCTGAGGTCATTATAACTCATTATGAGATTTCATAGTGCCTTTAGACAATCACATTAGGTACGAGCTTCCAAGGTTGAGAACAACACATTCAAGCACAACCACATTATGAAATTTCCTAGAGTTGCTAGACAATCCCATTTAAGCACACTTGTAATAACATGAGATTGTCCTAGTGCACTAGATGGTCTGACGTCGGTACCCACAACTTGTGCCAAAATAGCCCTAATGGGTGGTAATAACATAAAATTTAGCCATGTAAACATCAAAATGAAACTCTGCTTTACCTAGTAGGTAAAAGGAATGAAATCAAATACCATTAACAAGGTACTTGTATTGCCATCATTGCCATAAGCTTGCAAATAATCATTACTAAATTGTTCATTATGCACACGCATGTGTGACGTACGTGCATGCATGAACGAAATCACGGGCAACTGGGCAAGTCTAAAGCACAATGAATGTCCATTCTTCTTAAAGAAATTTTCTTTCACAAAAAAATGTGTATGTGTGCATGTGCATGTGCTTTTAGTTTTTTTGTATTAGCTGTTCTTCTATGGAGCAGCTTTTCCTGCTTTTTCTTTCAGTATTTTGTTTTGAGTAGTACTTGTGCCACTCTAGGACAAATATGTATGTAAATGTTTTCATTATTTCTTTTACAAAAAAAATTGTGTGCATGCGTGCACTTGTATAGAGAGAGATACATACATACATGTATGCTTCTCTCTCTCTCTCTCTCTCTCTCTCTCTCTCTCTCTCTCTCTCTCTCACACACACACACACACACACACACATTTTAAAAAAAATAAATAGTGAAAACTTTTGATTGATTATATTACAAGTGTAGTGACCTAAAAAATGAGGCAGCCAAAAGTACATCAACCGAAAATCTCAATGTATGCTAGATATACATCATGATCTATGCAGTGCATTTGCAAGCAATCAAAGAAGGATTGCTGCAGAGAATGCTTGAAAAAGCCAAATAGGGAAAATTTGGGATCACCAAAGACTTTATAGTTCCTATCTGTCCATAAAGTCCAGAGTGCCCAATAGCAAACCCAAACAAAGAAAAGATGAAACTCCGGTTTAGGTGGATGAAAACCAAAAAGCTCGAAAGACTTCCCAAAAGGAATAGTCGGGAATCTTGCTCGCAGGCACTGTCAAAGAAGATCAATGAACTCACGAGAACACGGACAAAACCAAAATAAATGAGGCAGATTCTCTTAAGAACTCAGGCATCTGTGGCAACAAGTAGGAGCAATATATATGTCTATGAGCCAACATCTGTCAAGATGGAAAAATGCCCAGAAGGAGTCGCCAGAAGAAAACCTGTTGATGAAGAGGAGTTTTGTAGGCCCAAAGCTGTTGTAATCTCTTTCTCCACCACTTGGCTGGGCGATGCATTTGCCACACACGCGAGCATGTACACACACACACATCTAGGAAAAGGAGGAGAAGGAAGAAGGAGGGAGGAGGGAGGAGGAGACGGAGAGGAGGGGTTGCAAGGTTGGAGGAGAGGGGAGGAGGAGTTGCAAGGTTAGGACATGCTTTTGGACGTGGAGCACAAGGAAGCATGGACACTTGGAGACAATTGCTTGGAATTCCAATTCTGGATTGAGATATAGGTAGTGCATTGTTCTTTAAACCATTTTTTTTGTAGAGTCAATTAGAACTCTTATTGGCTTTTCCAAGATCAAGTTTGATTGAGGGAAGGAATTTGTATAAATATAGCCATCCTTGTACCCTACAAGGTAAGAAATTAAGTAGTAGTTTTTTGGGGTTCTTGTTTCTATATTTCTTGCAATGGATAGAACTATCCCTCAATTAGAATCATGTGGGAGCATAGAGACAAGGTTGAACATGGATGTATGGTAGCTTGGGGCAAGCAATATGGGATGTATAGAGGACATGGTTATTACTCTCCTAGTGGAAGATTAAGGTGCATTTTTGTCATTGTGAGTCACACTTCAGATTGTTATAAAAATCGTACTAGTAGATCATCTTGTCTATAGTTTGGATTTTAGAGAGAGGGTTTATATGGTTAATTGAAGGTTTTTGTCATTTGTGCCCATAGAGAGGGTTGCTCAATTCACATGCACATTGCATAGGCCATCTAGTTTTGTACATGAGCTGGGATGAACTCATGTGTATTTTTGGACACTATGGCATTAGCTTCTATTGATTTATTTGATGTGGGATGTTTATGATTATTGGACTTGAGAGAGTAGGAGGGTGGGGTGGTGAATGGCCCAAGAGTGATTGGTGAGATCATAGTGAATGAGAGGACATACCTTGATACCCACCACATTGGTGACAATTCCTTTTGTAAGACCTTGCCAGCCCGATCACATGTAGCTCTCCATCATACAACCATCCCTTTCAATAGGCCCTCATCCAGGTGACAATGTCTCTATTTCTATTGTGCAATCCTTGATCATGGAGAAGATGCTTTCTCAACTGCACGGTGAGCAGGCAGTGGATTTTCTTTTGATTCAAGAGCATATGTTTTTTAGAATACCCTGCTCTTCCTGCCGAAGCCATGGGAAAGAGTAAACACCTTGCTCGCATTGGTTTGGACATTAAACACCTTGTTCTAGGCATACACCACCAATGCCCTCTTCAGTGTATTAAAGGCTTTTTTTATAGGTCCCTAATGGAAGGGAAGACTGTGCTAAACTAGCTCTATGAGAGGCCATGCTATATCTACAAAGTGCCTAATATAAATTTTATGTGTTGGCTCACACTCCCTTGATATCATTAGGTGGCTCCATTGTGAGGACTGCCATAATCTTATTTGGGTCAGGCCACATTTTCATACATGATATCACATGACACAACACGGTACCTCTTGTAACTAGGAACTCACACGTCATTGGGTTGCTAGCCGTTTTGCATTTTTTGAAACATAGAAAAAAAAGATGGAGGTGCTTTAGAGAAAATTCTTTTGCTTCATACCTTTGATGAGATGCTCATGGAATCCTTGGATGATGACTCTTTGGAATGTTGGTGGTGCATTAACATCATCTTGTTGAATTTGTATGTACCCCACAAAGTCACAAATGTGGTCTTGTTTTTGTCTTCCTTGACAATCAATAAAACTGGTTGTATCCGCTAAACTCATTCATGAAAGAGTACAATGAATGTCCTGCCACATCTCGAGCACTATGTCCATGAAAGGGAGTCGAAATCCATCCTTGATGGTTTCCCAACTCAAGGCTCTGTAGTCCACAAAGACTTGGATTTTCTTTGTCTTTTTCTTGGGCAAATGACTACTAGTGATAACCATTTGGAATGCTACATTTTGGATTCATGCAGTAAGGTGGCCTTTAAGGAAAATGTGCAGGCTGATTATTATTCTTCAATTAGAATGTGAGATGGGTTACAAACATATATTCTAAGAATACTAACATGAAAATTTTAAGAAGCTAACGCTGGTCCCCGAGTTAGGTTTTAAAAACTAAAAATGGTCAATAGCACCAAGGTTTAATTTATTTTATTAAATCTAATTGAATACTAGCTTTCATGTTATTATATCCTTGTCTTTAAATTCTCTCTTGCTTCTATGTTTTTTCAGCATAATGCATTTGATGAGACAAAGTAGCTTTGAGATGTTCCCTTATACTAATCGTCCTCTCTTGCATTGCCTCTAATATATTTTTAAGATTTCAACATTGCTATAAGATCACACCAAGCTACGAGGGAAAGAAACACTCTTCATCATATAAGTCCCTAAAGGTGTCATTTTTATGTAATCTTGGTGTATGCTATTGTACACTTATTTTGTGAGATGATGCAAGTACTCACTGCATAGTGAGCTCTTTTCTATGCAATATAGCCTCAACGCATCTTTTAGGATTTGTTTACTTTTTTTTTGCTTGCCCATTAGTTTGAGTATCATAGACCTGCTTACATTTTGCTTGTTACAAATGACATCAAATAGGACCTACAAAAAATTATATAAAAATTTATTGTCACGGTTTGAGATAATTTTCTTGAGCAATCCATGAAGTCTAAGAATATGATTTATAAAGATCCAAGTAATGTATGGTGAAGTGTTCATGGTTTTGATAGGAGTATCTAGTGAAGTGTTATTGCTAACAATTGAGTGTGTGTGTCTTCCACATAATGGATGTAAGTAATGTTTCTGGTTTTGATAGGAGTATCTAGTGAAGTGTTAAATAGCTAACAATTGAGTGTATGTACATGTCTTCCATGTAATGGATGTAAGTAATATTTTTGCGCAAGGATTGTGTGGCCCACACAAATACCTTGAGTAAGGTAGAGAGGATCTTTGGAGAGTACAACTGCCATTCTAGGTTTGGTTGGATACGTCAATGCAAGTGGGGAGAAAACGTGCTTTCAACAACACGTGGTGGTGGATACATTTGGGGTGGTGTGGAGAGGCAAGTTGGTCTTGGCAAGTAATGAAGACATCTTTATTCATGTCAATTAACAAAGCAGGGAATGTGCATGCTAATCTAAGCCTTGTTATTTATTGTTATCATGCTGGTTCTGTTTACATGCATTCACAAAGAAAGGAGATGTGGTCATCAATGCCCTAGCTAGGACTGGAAATATGTGGGGTGCATGACACACGTCCTCCTTGTTGGAAAAAACACGTGTCTTGGCCTCCCAAAGTGATTGCACAAGCTCCTTTCTTTCATATCACTGATTGGGCTGGTGCGGTGTTGCTTCCAGCATGCAACCAATGAGAATAGTCCATTATCATGACCGGGCTAGCTCATACATAGACTCTAGACCTTTGCTCATAGAAGCTAGGGCTAGGAGCTTGAAGTACTCTTGAGACTTTGCCAGGGGAGTTCACTGATTGGAGATGATCAGCATAGTCAATGCACTTTTCTTGGAAACTGGTTGCTTTACAATGGCCAGTGTACTGCACACATTGTCAATGAGGCATGCTTGAACGTCAGCTTTTTATATTGGTGAAAGGTCTTGAATGCATTGGACTTGAGGATGTTGCAATATGAAATTGAAAAGTTCAGTCCTGAGTTTTGCACCCATGCCAGTCATCATGCTATCAAAACATTTCATAGTTTTGTTAACAATCCTCCGCTTCTAAAAGTCATGAATTCCATGTCTAGTAACCTTCCTCTTGCGTTTTACTCTTGCGTTTTACTCTTGCTTCATAATCTCTTATGACATTGTCTCGTACTATTTGTTCAGTGGATCTTTCCATGTTGCCTTGCATTGGCTCTCCTTGTTGGTAGCTCAAATGTAAATCCAAAACCTGCAATTGAGTGCAGGCTTGAACTAAGCAATGCCTTGAATGATTAATGTGCATATGTTATGTGGTGCACTACATCAACATAGCCGACAATGCAAATACACAAAGATGGGGCACAACATGTATGCACTATACAACATTATCTGTGCTATACAAGGCTATACACCCCATAAAATCTGCTACGTAGCACACAATTTGAATGCACACATAGATGTGGAGCTATATATATTGTATAGCTCATTGTTTGTGCTATTCAAACCTATATACCTAACAATTTTAGTATGCATAGACGCGGCACACCATGTATGCCATATAGCACACTATATAGTGAAAATCAACATATCATACTATAACACAGAGTAGGCACTAGCAATCATGCACTTTATTAGGGCAGGACCTGAGGCTCCTTGGGAAGGTGCACCGAGTGCTTGATGTAAATATTCCTACCAACTCTTTCCTAGCACACATCCTTCTTATTGGGGAAAACACACATCTCGACCTCCCAAAATGATTCAAGTTCTTTTCTTTCATATCATTGATTGGGCTAGTGCGGTGTTGCTTCCAGCATGCAACCAATAAGAATAGTCCATTACAATCATCAAGCTAGCCCGTACATCGACTCTAGATCTTTCCTCATACAAGGTAGGCCTGGGAACTTGAAGTACTCTTGAGACTTTGCCAGGGGAGTGCACGGCTTGGAGATCATCAGCATAGACAATGCACTTTTCTTGGAAACTGGTTGTTTTACAATGGCTAGTGTACTACAAACATTGTCATTGAGTTAGTCAAGCTAATAGAACATCCGTTTCTAGTTGTGACTTTGAATGATGTAAAGATAATTAAATTAGAGAGACTAGGACTTGGGCAAAAGGCTTTTGATATGACGATTGTTTTCAAGGACTTGAAAAGCAAGTGCCTAGCATCATACTTAAGGTCCTAACTAGCATTAACTAGCATATGACAGTCCACATCTTCAGCACATGAAAAGAAATCCACTAAATAGCCTTCCATGAAAAATTATAGATGTCTCCCATACACTTAGAAGATAGTAATATTCTTTGTAATCCTCTCTTCCTCTTCATTCATCAAAGGCTAGCACACACAACACACTATTCTATGAAATTATAGATCTCCTGTACACTTAAGATGATGTACACTTAAGATATAGTAATATTCTTTGTAATCCTCTCTTCTTCTTAATCTTGTTCCCTTGGCTATTGAAGTGTACTTGAAAAGATCTATAATTTCATCAAGGACTAGCATACAACACAAGCAATTTGCCATTAAGGCTAGATTGGGGGTTTCTTTTCATGTGCCATGAGTAGACAATAGGAAAAATGAGGTGACAAAGATAAAGAACATAGTGAAGAGGAGACAAAGACTTCATGACAGTGGGTAATGGAATATGCTATGTAGCACATAAACAAAAATGTGAAACTAAGCAATACTCTAAACAATGAACAATATAAACCAAGAATCCATACAATTTTATGCATCAGCACCATAACGGGAAGTCTTTTAAAAAAACTGCAAGTGGAAGCAGCAAGATCTAGTGACTGTGGTGAGCATACTTACCAAAGCTTCAAGAAAGCTTGATTGCAAGGAGATCCTGATAAGATTGCAGTAGTCCCTTCAATGTACTCTAAAATGATTTGTGTCATTGGAGAGAGAGAGTTCACACAAGAGAATACTCTGACTCAATAAGGATTCTTTGTGATGGAGCAAGCAGGAGGAAGCTTGCACTTGTGTGTGAGTGTGTGTGAGAGAAAGGCAATCCAGGCACTACAATGTCGCCTATAATAGCAACAGAGTGAGTGAGAGGGAGGAAAAGAGTTTCAAGCGATGGAACAAGCAGAAGGAAGTTGCACCTCTATTAGAGAGAGAGGTGGTGATGGAGCAGATAGGATGAAGACTGCGCCTCTATGTGTGTGTGTGGGAGAGAGAGAGAGAGAGAGAGAGAGAGAGAGAGAGAGAGAGAGAGAGAGAAGGGGGGGAAAATTATAACTGCAATTCAAATTCAAAAGATAGAGACACTCTGCATATGGGCTAAGTGTAACTGCCAAATTTTGAGTAGGTTAACATGCCTCCACCCTAATAAAATAACGACCCTTGTCATCTATGCAGTGGAACCTCAATATAGACTTAACATCGATTTGATGCAAGTGTAAGCCCATACTACTTGCAAGAGAGAGAATAAGGTAAGTTGTCTTATCATTGTGACAAGTGCAAAAGTCCCCTCATATTCAATGACCTCCTGATAAGCATATCATTTTGCCACCACACTTGCCTTATATTTTTCTACACTCCATCATCCTTGACCCATTTGTAGCAAATGACATTCTTTCCATTGGGTGGTCCATCGACTCCCAAGCCTCATTTTTCAAATTTCCATTGTATTCTTCTTCCATGCCATCAACCCCTTCAAGCCTGGATTCTATTACACCTTAGAAGTTGATCTGCTCTACTAAAGTGCACGATTGGTACCACCTACTTTGTGTTACAGTATGATATGTTGATTTCCACTATATAGTGTGCTATATGGCATACATGGTGTGCTGCGTCTATGTATACTAAAACTATTTGCTATATAGGTTTGAATAGCACAAACAGTGAGCTATACAATATATATAGCTCCACATCTATGTGTGCACTCAAATTGTGTGCTACGTAGCATATTTCATGGGGTGTATAGCCTTGTCTAGCACAGATAATGTTGTATATAGTGCATACATGTTGTGTCCCATCTTTGTGTATTTACATTGTCAGCTACATTGCTGTAGTGCGCGACATAACATATGCACGTTAATAATGCTTAGTTCTAGCCTACACAGAATTGCAGGTTTTGGATTTATATTTGAGCTACGAACAAGGTGAGCCAATGCAAGGCAACATGGAAAGATCCATTAAACAAACAGTACGAGACAATGTCATAAGAGATTATGCAGTTGGATAGAAAAGTGAGTAGTGCACAAGAGACAAACGCAAGAGGAAGGTCACTAGACATGGAATTGATGGCTTGCAAAAGTAGAGGATTGTTAACAAAACCATGACATTTTTTATAGCATGACGACTGGCATGGGTACAGAACTCAAGACTGAGCTTTTCAATTCCATATTGCAACATCCTCGGGTCCAATGCATTCATGACCTTTCATCAATAGAAAAAGGTGAAGTTCAAGCATGCCTCGTTGACAATGTTTGCAATACACTGGCCATTGTAAAGCAACCAGTTTCCAAGAAAAATGCATTGACTACGTCGATGATCTCCAATCAGTGCACTCCCCTGACAAAGTCTCAAGAGTAGATGAAGTCCCTAGGCCTAGCTTGTATGAGGAAAGATCTAGAATCTATGTATTGACTATGATGATGATCTCCAATCAGTGCACTCCCTTGGCAATGTCTCAAGAGTACTGCAAGTTCCTAGCCCTAGCATCCATGAGGAAAGTTCTAGAGTCTATGTATGCGCTAGCCCGGTGATGGTAATGGACTATTCTCATTGGTTGCACGCTTGAAGCAACATTACACTAGTCCAATCAGTGATATGAAAGAAAGGAACTTGTGCAATCATTTTGGGAGGCCAAGATGCATGTTTTCCCCAACAAGAAGGACGTGTGCCGAGAAAGATTCAGTAAAAATATTTACATCAAGCACTCGGTGCACCTTCTCGAGGAGCCTCGGGTCCTTCCCTAGTACAGTTCATGATTGGTAGTGCCTACTCTACGTTATAGTATGAGATGTTGATTTCCACTATATAGTGTGCTATATAGCATACATGGTGTGCCGCGTCTATGTATATTGAAATCGTTTGCTATATAGGTTTGAGTATCACAAACAGTGAGCTATACAATATATACAGCTCCACATCTATGTATGCAATCAAATTGTGTGCTACGTAGCAGATTTTAGGGGTGTATAGTCTTGTATAACACAATTAATGTCGTATAGTGCATACATGTTGTGCCCCATGTTTGTGTAGTTGCATTGTCGGCTATGTTGCTATAATGTGCCACATAACATATGCACATTAATCATTCAGGGAATTGCTTAGTTCCAGCCTACACTGAATTGAATGTTTTGGATTTACATTTGAGCTACCAACAAGTGAGCCAATGCAAGGCTACATGGTAAGATCCACTGAACAAATAGTATGGGACAATGTCATAAGAGATTATGAAGCTGGAGAAAAAAGAGAGCAGCACGCAGGAGTCAAACACAAGAGGAAGGTTACTAGACATGCAATTCATGACTTGCAGAAGCGGAGGATTGTTAACAAAACTATGAATTTTTTTGATAGCATGACGACTGGCATGGGTGCAGAACCCAGGACTGAACTTTTTAATTCCATATTGCAACATCCTCGAGTCCAATGTATTCATGACCGTTCATCAATAGAAGAAGGTGACGGGCAAGCATGCATCATTGACAATGTTTGCAGTACATTGGACATTGTAAAGCAACCAGTTTCCAAGAAAAGTGCATTGACTATGCTGATGATCTCCAATTAGTGCACTCCCCTAGCAAAGTCTCAAGAGTACTTCAAGTTCCTAGGCCTAGCTTCTATGAGGAAAGATCTAGAGTCTATGTATGGGCTAGCCCAGTCATGGTAATGGACTATTCTCATTGGTTGCACGCTGGAAGCAACACTGCACTAGCCCAATCAGTGATATGAAAGAAAAGAACTTGTACAATCATTTCAAGAGGCCGAGACGCGTGTTTTTACCAACAAGAAGGACGTGTGCCAAGAAAGACTTGGTAGAAATATTTACATCAAGCACTCGGTGCACCTTCTCGAGGAGCCTCAATCCCTGCTCTACTAAAGTGCATGATTGGTACTGCCTACTTTGTGTTACAACATGATATGTTGATTTCCACTATATAGTGTGCTATATAGCATACATGGCGTGCTACATCTATGTATATTGAAATCGTTTTCTCTATAGGTCTGAGTAGCATAAACAATGAGCTATACAATATATATAGCTCCACATCTATGTGTGGACTCTAATTGTATGCTACGTAGCAAATTTTAGGGGTTGTATAGCCTTGTATAGCACAAATTATGTTGTATACTTCATACATGTTGTGCCCCATCTTTGTGTATTTGCATTGTTGGCTATGTTGCTATAGTGTGCCACATAACATATGCAAGTTAATCATTTAGGGCATTGCTTAGTTCTAGCCTACATGGAATTGCAGGTTTTGGATTTACATTTGAGCCACCAACAAGGTGAGCCAATGCAAGGCAACATGGAAAGATCCATTGAACAATCAGTACGAGACAATGTCATAAGAGATTATGAAGCTGGAAAGAAAAGGGAGCAGTGCATAAGAGACAAACGCAAGAGCAAGGTCACTACACATGGAATTGATGACTTGCAAAAGTGGAGGATTGTTAACAAAACTCAGGACTGAACTTTTCAATTCCATATTAGAACATCCTCAGGTCCAATGCATTCATGACCTTTCATCAATAGAAAAAGGTGACATTTAAGCATGACCATTGACAATGTTTGCAGTACACTGGCCATATTAAAGCAATCATTTTCCAAAGATGAGTTGTTTTTTAAGAAAATTGCATTGACTATGCTGATGATCTCCAATCAGTGCACTCTCCTCGCAAAGTGTCAAGAGTAGTTCAAGGTCCTAGGCCTAGCTTGCATGAGGAAAGATCTAGATTCTATGTAAGGGCTAGCGCGGTGATGGTAATGGACTATTCTCATTGGTTGCATGCTTGAAGCAACATCGCACTAGCCCAATTAGTGATATGAAAGAAAGGAACCTATACAGTCTTTTCGGGAGGCCGAGACGTGTGTTAACAAGGACGTGTACCCAGAAAGAGTTGGTAGAAATATTTACATCAAGCACTCGGTGCAACTTCTCGAGGAGCCTCAGGTCCTACGCTACTATAGTGCATGATTGGTAGTGCCTACTCCTCATTACAGTATGATATGTTGATTTCCACTATATAGTGTGCTATATTATATAGCATACATGATGTGCCACGTCTACGTATATTGAAATCATTTTCTATATAGGTTTGAGTAGCACAAACAATGAGCTATACAACGTATATAGCTCCCCATCTATGTGTGCACTCAAATTGTGTGCTATGTAGCAGATTTTAGGGGGTGTATAGCCCTGTATAGCACAATTAATGTTGTATAGTGCATCCATGTTGTGCCCTATCTTTGTGTATTTGCATTGTTGGCTATGTTGCTATAGTGTGCCACATAACATATGCACATTAATCATTTAGGGCATTGCTTAGTTCTAGCGTGCACAGAATTACAGGTTTTGGATTTACATTTGAGCTACCAACAAGGTGAGCCAATGCAAGGCAACATGTAAAGATCCATTGAACAAAAAGTACGAGTCAATGTCATAAGAGATTATTAAGCTGGAAAGAAAAGAGAGTAGCACCCAAGAGACAAACGCTAAAGGAAGGTTACTAGACATGGAATTGATGACTTGCAAAAGCAGAGGATTGTTAATAAAACCATGACATTTTTTGATAGCATGATGATTGGCATGGGTGTAGAACTCAGGCATTCAGGGCATTGCTTAGTTCTAGCCTATATAAAATTGCAGATTTTGGATTTATATTTAAGCTACCAACAAGAGCTATGAAATATTTTCATAGCATGATGATTGGAATGGATGGAACATACAAGCCCACACTAGTCCTCCTTGAATCTAGCCCTTGTTGCCAATGTCCCAAAATATAGGACGTGGAATCCCTATTATCTCATGTTCAAGAGAAACTCAAACAAGATAAATAGTGGATAGATTTCTATATGGCCATGGGAGCACACAGTTGGGCCCCATATTGAATATGCTTTGACAAAATTACTTGGAGACAGATAAGGAATAACTTAGAAGACTACAAGATCCCATGGAGAGATTGAGAGACACACGATATGAACAAGTCAACCCATGTAAATGCTACCATTAACAATATTGACAACGTCATGGATCAAGGATGCATTCTTGGTAAAGAGTGTACAATCGGATCTATGAGGATGTAGAAGAGGGTAATTGGAGTAACCCTCCAAGTGATGAGGATGAGAGTTGTAGTGATAGTGATAGAAATGCTCGTAACAACAGTGAAATCAGTCATGCTTACGTACTCAGGATCAAGGATTACAAAAATCAACTTGCAACAATAGGAGAGACCATATATCCTGTAGAAATGTTTCAAGTCATCCTAAATGGAGGGAATTAGGAGAGGGATATGAGAATCTAGTCTAGAGTATTGCCATTCAATGACAAATTCCGACACTAGAAGAGCTCACCCTCAGCAACATCAACAAAGAGGAAATCATTCTAACAAAGAAATATTCTAAGGATGAGGGAATGCATCCACCAATGTGTCAAATGTTTAGTGCAATTACTGTCTAACTTTGGACACTATGAAAGAGATTGCCACTGCAAGAAGAAGTACGACCAAGGCGGTCAATCCAGCAGCAATCAAGGGAATTTTTGAGGAAGAGGAAATCATCATCGTGGACATTCTAGTCACAGTCATTATGCTAATGAACCTGAGAACATGTTTCTTGCAAGTGAGGATATGTAGAAGACTGAAACAATCTATCTAGATAATGATTGCAATTCAAAAGAGAAATTAATTTATCAAGTCGATCAACCAGATCAGGATCCTTGGTACATCAACAATGGTGTATCATATCATATGACAAAACATCGAGAATGGTTCACAGAGATGAAGCCATTAGAAGGACAGAAGATTGTTATCTACACAACAGATAATACATTGAATCCATTTCAAGGGAAAGGCATTGCTCTTTTGAACAATTTCATTGGTACAAAAGGATTCGTAAAAGATGTGCTCTATGTTCTGAAACTCTGCAAAATCTTCTTATCAATTGATTGAATGAGAAACACAAGTATTGAGCCATCTTCAATGGAGATGAATGCACGATCAGAGACAAATCAAGAGGATATCAACTAGTAGAAAAAGTAGTCAAGGAAGGAGCTTGTTTAGAATGCTAGCTTTAGTACCAGATTTGCATACCATGTCAGCACAAGAGATATGGACATATCAATTTCAAAAGCTTGATAGAGCTCAGAAATCAGACTATGGCAATTGGAATTCCTAAGCTTAAGTTTCTTGGAAAAGTTTGTAAAGCATGCTGCTTCGGTAAACAAAAGTGAACCAACTTTGGTAGAAGCACCTCTCAAGCACGAGGTATTCTTGATTTGATTCATACAGATGTATGGGGTTATGCCCAGACCTGCAGCATTACTGGTTTACTTTACTACTTGACTTTCATCAACAATTACAACAAATATTGTTGGGTCTACTTTTTAAAAGAGAAATTTGAAGTCTTTTCCAAATTTCAAGAATTCAAAGCCATGGTAGAAAACTAGGCAAGCAAAAAGATCAAAGTTGTGAGATCGGAGAGAGGAGGTGAATACATGTATTCAGCATTCATGAACTTTTGCAGAAGTAATGGCATCTGAAGACAATTCACTTCTGCAAATACTCCTCTGTAGAATGCAAGAGCTAAAAGGAAGGACGGTACTTTAGCAGACAATGCTAGAGTAATGCTTAGTGAGAAGCAACTTCCAAATCAATATTGGGAAAAAGCAATAGCCACTCCAAGCTTTCAACCGAACTGATTCAGAGTATGACACCTTATGAAGCATTCACTGCACACAAGCCACGCATTGGGCATCTCCATGTATTTGGTTGCATAGCATATGCCAACATACATGATGATCATTAGTCATGTAAATGCATCATGGTTGGCTACAGTGAAGACAACAAAGCATACAAGTTGTATGATACCATCAAACAAAATGTCATTATCTCCAGAGATGTAATCTTTGATGAGGAATTAGAATGGAAAACCTCAAATACACAAGAGATAGACGAGACAACAAAGCATACAAGTTGTATGATACCATCAAACAAAATGTCATTATCTCCAGAGATGTAATCTTCGATGAGGAATTAGAATGGAAAACCTCAAATACACAAGAGATAGATGGCACCGATTACTCACTCATCTTAAAAAAAGGTTGATGAAGAAGAGTAAGAATTGCCAGAAGCACCCCAAGAAGAGCCACACCAACTCAAACGGTCTACTAGGGAAAGCAACCAGATTGACATACTAAAAAAGGCAAAGCCATTCAAGTTGAAACCACCAACTATGCTCTTATTACGCCTCGCAAGATCTCGGGATAGTAGCCAGCTCCTTGGTCAGCCTTTTCTCGTGTTTCAGTGACCAGTTTTCGGCGAACGTGCGCTTTATTATGCGTCAGAGTGAATCTCTATAGCGAGGATATAGGATCCCTTGGATCTGTTTGGAAGTACCTGATCCACCCACTGATTCCTCTCAGCTTTCTATCAGGTCATCAGTGACACCGAACGGGGTTCTATCCGGTTTAGCGCTTGCAGTTTCCCGCACGCAATCTGAAAGACTTTGGTCATTCCCTTCTACTTGGCTGCGTACACTTCGGCCACGGAGGATCGCATGACGTAGGGGATGTGGATGAGTATTCGGCATTTGGACCACTCCCCCAGCCCATGGAGGATACTGTTGATCCGCGGAGGATACTATCATGGCTACAGAAGAGCTAGTGTACTTGGAAGATGCATTTGACAAGCTAGAATGGCAAACTGCTATGAATGAAGAAATGGAAGCTTTGTACAAGAACAATACTTGGAATTATGTGACCTTCCACCAGGAAAGAAGGCCATAGCAAACAAATGGATATATAAAGTGAAGTACAATTCAGATGGAAGCATTGAAAGATACAAAGCCATATAGTTGCAAAAGGATTTGCACAAAAATATGGTCAAGACTATGATGAGACTTATCCTTCAGTAGCAAAGATGGATTCCATATGGTTCTTGATATCACTAGCGATACTCAACATATGGAATATGTACTAGCTCGATGTTAAGAATGCTTTTCTCAATGGTCACCTAGACGAGGAGTTCTACATGCAACAACTAGCAGGTTATGTTGAACCAAGAGAAGAGAATCAGGTTTGCCATCTCAAGAAAAGTCTCTATGACTTAAAGCAAGCACCCAGAAGTTGGTACAACAGAATTGATAAGTATTTTGCTAATATGGGATACATGGAGTCTAATGCAGATCATACTCTCTAGTACAAAGTTCAAAGGGAAGACATTACATTACTATTGTACTTTTGTACATAGATGATCCGATTGTGACCGGAAGCAATGATAGCTTCATCAAAAAGTTAAAACAAGACTTATATGTACAGCTTGACATGAAAGATCTTCGACTTATGCACTTTTGTCTTGGAATTGAGTTTTGGAGAGATTGGAATTGAGTTTTGGAGAGATTCAAACAGCACCTTCATGAGTCACAGTTATATGTTCACAGTCTCATAAAGAAGTTTCATATGCTAGATTGCAGGATTGCAACCACTCCCATGGAACAAAGTTTGAAACTTACAAAAGATTCAAAAAAGCCTATCATTAATGACAGGTACTATCAGTAACTCATCAGATTTCTAATATATCTGACTATCACACAGCTAGATATTTGTTATGCAGTAAGTTCACCAGCACAATTTATGGCAAATCCAAAATAGTCTCACTAGAATGTAGCCAAAAAAGTCTTAAGATACATCAGAGGTACAAGATAATTAATTTGGGATAGAATACAGAGGAAGTCATCCATGGTTGCATGGATACTCTGACAATGACTATGCCAGAGATCATGAGACCAGGAGATCGACACATGGATATGGTCAAGGTACTATGTCATGGTTGTCAAACAAACAACCAATTGTTTCTTTGTCTTCAACTGAAGCAAAATATAGAGCACTCACTACAGGTGCATGCGAGGCTATATGGCTCAGAAGACTATTGTCAGAAATAGATTACTTTGACGAATCAAAGCCAATAACAATATACTATGATAATCAATCAGCTCAAGCATTGGCCAAGAATCCAATATATCACTGCAAGACAAAGCACATTGACGTTAGTGAGCGCTTCATCAGAGAAAGAGTGTTACTTGGTGACCACATTGCAGCATTGTGATAGCAAAGAGAATGTTGCAGACATCTTTACCAAACCACTTGGTAAAGAGATTTTTGAGAAGCATAGACCAACTCTTGGTTTGATGCCAAAGAAGGACATTCCCATTAAAGGGGTGTGATGAAATGTAACGCTCAATACTTCTTTGATTCTCTAGAATCATCATCTTGAGTGAGAGAAGGCCTACTTCATAATGTTGATCTTGAGGAAAGGTGTTGAGAAACCATGCTCAACATCATGTGATCATATGTACATAACATTAACCCAATAGAGTGCTATAAAGGAAAGGGTCAGATGCCCTAACCCTAATCCTGACCCTAACCCTAACCCTAAAAGGGTTTGTATATACTCTACATTTTCAACTAAATCTAGAGTACAGTTAGTCATTTGTGGTGTGCTCTCTAGCTGTGCCCTCTCTCATCATCTCCACTCTTCTCCTCTCCCCCCTTCATATTTTGTCACTGTACCCCTAACTTCTCTCTGCCCAGGTGCTTATTTAAATCCCTCCCTGCTTGCCTCTCTCTCTTAGACATCTACTCCCTCTCCCCGAAATTTCCCATGAAGAATATATTCCCTTTATGTAGCTCCTCTGCTATCATGCCTTGCCTTTCTTTTTGTGCCTTGCCTCTACTTTCAAACTTTGCCTCACCATTTGGGTTGTTCGCCTCTACATCTATGCATCCTTTGCCTCTCTACCAACCTCATGGACTGCGAGGTCCATTCTTTCCCTAATTAATCACACCCTCCCCCCCCTTCACTTTCCTTCTTTTACTTCCTCTCCCCCAATTGTTCCCCCCCCCCCTCTCTTTTAATCTTTTTCAAAGCTTAAAACCCCCCCTTTCTTCAAAATTAAATCCCCCCATTTCTTACATTTAATCTCCCCCCTTTTTCTTACAATTTTAAGGGGTTTAAAAGCCCTTTTTCAAAGATTTAAAATCTCCCATCCTTTAATTCTTTCCCTTTGTTAATATTTAACATGCGCCTCTTTTCCCCCCGTCTTTTTCTCATTAATCTTTAATTTAAATTTCTTTCTTCCTTCTTTCTATGAAATCCTTTCTTTAATTTTCCTTCTTTAAAAACCTTTTATTAACTTTCTTCCAAGCGAGCCTAGCCCTAGAAGGTGAAAACACACACAATGTCATCATCTATGAAAGGGGGGTTTCCCGTTTCACCCTATCACAGTAGATATCACTTCTATTTTTTAATTTCCATCTCATTAATTAAAATCTCATGACTATTTTTCTCATCTTAATTACCTTCACCATTTTTTTTCCCTTTCTCATGACTTAAAATCTCACCCTCTTACCAACTCTTCGTTTAAGGATTCCCAAAACTACCCTCTATAATCTCTAGAGCCCAAATCTCACTTATAGCTTCTCCATTCTACTCAACACTCATAAGGTTTAAATCAAGCTTAAAAAGTTTGTGGTTAAGTGTTAATTTTTATTGTGACCCCAATAACAAGGGAGGGGTGTTCAGGTTTCTCAACCCTATCCTATTTTTCTAAGCCCTTAATGGAGACGAGAACCTTCATTAGACCATTTGAACAAATCTTATTCATTCAAGAACTAGTTCCCATGCTTTAATCCTACATGTCTAGTTGAAATATAGGACTTAGTACCCTATGTTTTGCTTGTGAACACTTAAATTAACAACAAGTAACCAACATAATTGTAGGTGACCAAAATCTTGGATTATAAATAGTAATCACTCAATGTTAAGGAGTATAAAACTACTTCCAATTATGGCCAAGTTTCACTTAATACTAGCATTATCCCTTTGAGAATCTTTGTAGCACTATCATCTTTATCCAAATAGTATCTTTAGGTCAAGATATAAATATAGGTTTGAAGAGCTCAAAATTTTGTGCTCTTTTCTTTTTTGTTGACATGGGAATTCTGACATACCCATGAAAAGTTAAAGCATGTTGAATATTAGCTGCAAATCATCACGCCCCAAATTCATTGCCATGAGACCCCCCCCCCGGTGTCTTTTTCTACCCCCCATTATTTCCTCCTTCCCCCTTTATTTTTTGCATACCCCCTTTCTTTTTAAGTTGTCTAACATCTCATGTCATTTCCTCCAGTTAGTTCTCATCCTCCTCCATTTCCTCCACCTTCTTCTCCCCCTCCTCTAGCTAAGTGGACTCATTCCTCCACCTTCTTTTTCCATCACCACCATCTTCTTCCTCCCCATCCATCCCCATGACTGCTTCTTCTTCCATCATCACCATCTTCTTCCTCCCCCTCATTGCTAGAGGGTCATCTCTCTAATTGATCTTATTCTCTATTTAGTTCTATTTTCCTCTCCCATCTTAGTCTCTAACCCTCTCTTCTTTCTCTTTTTCCCTCTCTTCTTTCTTTTTCTATCTATTTCTACTCCTTTCTCTCTCTCTCTCTCTCTCTCTCTCTCATTTTTTCCTTCTTCATACTCTTCTCTCTCTTTATCTCTCTCTCTTATGCACGATCCCCCCCCCTGGCCGCCTTATGAATCCCCCTCCCCCTACCCTTTTTTACTCTCTCATCGGATAAGATTTTGGAGTTGCAGCAGAAAGGAGAAATGTGCAGATTGCATCACTGAGACTAGATATGTAGTAAATTTAGTTTATGTTTATGAGGCATCTCAGATTTTCTTTGCAGTATCGGCCATTGCCTTGAGGCCGTGATTTTGAGCATACCTTATGTAGATCACTATGGTTGCAGTTTGACCATGTGCGCTCATTTATGGTGTGCATTGGGTTGCAATGAATGCTTTACAAGCCCTTTGGATGCATTGTGATCCTTGTTGGATGCGTTGATAGGCCCAAATTGCCTTGTGGGATGCTTTATTGATGGACATTTAGCACACAGATGCTATTTTATGCTAAGGGACAGCATTGTAGTTGATGCACTGATGAGAGTGCTATGTCTCATCCAAGAGTGCTATGCTCTCTTGGATGAGACATTATTGGTGCTTATGCCCATGGATGATATTTATGTTTGAGGCATTTGGCTCTTATTGGCATTGGGTTTGCCATTGTTTTGTCATTATAGATTGACATTTTCTTTTGGGCCAAATTTGCTCATATGGATGCATAGTATATGCACATGAGTCAGATGCATTTTGATGCTTTAAGTTTTGAGGTTTGGTGATATTGCCTTCCATTGTGGCATACATATTTGGGTGCACCTGGTATTTGGTGTGATTCTTTCTTGTAGGAACTAGCAATTGGGATTTTGCTTTATTTACATCATGGCATACTATTCCATGTCTGAGAAGGAGTTTCAGCATTAAAAAGTTTGATGGGACAAAATTTTCTCTATGGAAAGAAGGGATGTGCTTATTCAAAAGAAGTAGATTACAGCTAAGCTTGCAACCATGTTTGAAGATGATTGAAATGAGTTGGATGCATGGAAGAAATTATGTGCCACTTAAAATAAGGAAACTGCCTCTAATAAATTTTACCTCATGAAGAGGTTGTTTGAGCTACAAAAGAAGGAACAGGTCTCCATTGCTTCTCACTTGAATGAATTCAATATTGTTTTCAGCCAGCTTTAAGTTCAAAAGTTGAATTTTGACGTGGAGACTAAGGTAATATTCCTCTTGTGTTCATTGCCACCTCATGGGATACCTTCCATACAACTATCAATAACTCTACACCTAGTGGTGTACTGAAGTTTGATGATGTTGTGGATAGCTTGTTGACCGAGGAGATTAGACAGAAGTCTATGGATAGCAACAAGCAAGATGCAGCCTTAAATGTGCAAGGGGAAGATCACAGTTTAGGAGGAAGTCCCAAGAAAGAGAGAAGTCTCGTAGCAAATCCACAGCATGGAACATTGAGTGTTACCATTGTGGCAAGAAGGGCCACATGAAAAAGGATTGCTACAAGCTGAAAAGAGAGCAAAAGGATAAGAAAAAGAATGCAAATCAGGGTGCAAATAAGAAGTAAGAGAGTCCAAGGGTGGACAAAGAAAAAGTGAAGATCGAGGAGATCAATGCAGTCATTGATGATAGTGACAATGACATTCTCTTCACATCTAGTCTATCTACAGAGTTGCTTATCACTTCAGATGATGCATATTCCCAGGATTTGATTTTGGACTCTGGTACTTCATTCCATGTTACTCCCCATAGGGAATGGTTATCCACCTATGACAGTGGAAAGACAAGTTTTGTGCATCTTGGAAATAACTATGCATGTGACATAGTGGGAGCAGGTGACATAAAAGTTTCTTTCAAATGGGTCCACTTTTGTTTTGAAAAATATGAGACATGTGCCTAAGCTGACCAAGAGTATCATTTCATTGGGTCAGCTAAATGATGTTGGTTTTCAGACCATCTTGGTTTTGGGAGTTGGGAAACTCTATGCTTTTGGCCAGGGGTGCCAAGTGTGGACTCTATATCCCTTACATGTATCAGGGGTGTTTAATCATGTTGTTGCAATAACCGAGCAGCCAAGTACTTCTTTGTGGCATTGTCGATTTGGCCATATGAGCCAAAATGGAATGAAACTCTTATGCCGTTTGGGTTATGTATCACATTTGATTTTTTTTTACTTTGAATTTTGTGAGCATTGTCTCTATGGGAAGCAAACTAAATCAGCCCATAAAAGAGGGGGAAAAAAGAGCTTGAAAAGCTTGATTTAGTGCATTCAGACATATGTAGTCCCATGCCTACACGGTCATTAGGTGGGGCTGAATACTATGTGACATTCATTGATTATGCAACTAGAAAAGTGTGAGCTTATGCTATGGCTTAGAAGAGTGACGTGTTCTAGCTATTTTAAAAATGGTTTTTGGGCTGAGGCAATGAAGACTGCAGTGCATGTGATCAATAGATCACCTAGTAAGAGTTTTGATGGTAGTATTCTTGAAGAGGCATGGAGTGGAAATGAGGAGAATCACTTTCTAAGATGTGAATCCACCCACATATGTTGATAGACATCAAGTTATCCATGCACTAAATATGCAAGAAATGGTGCCACCAAGTACTCCCACAGGTACACAATTAAGGGCACATGATGGATCATCTATTGGTGGAAATGATGAGCCAAATGTGGCTGATATGGAGGCGGGACAGCAAGCTGAAATGCCCTTGATAAGATTAAGTAGAGTTTCTAGACTGCCTAATAGGTTTGTTTCAGGGGAAGACTATATGATGCTACTGATCGCAAGGAGCCTTCTTGCTACATAGAGGCTATGATGCGCTAGGATCAGTGCAAGTGGGAGTATGCTATGCAATCAGAGATGAGTTCACTCATGAAGAATAAGACTTGGGACTTGGTTTCTTTGCCACATGGAAAGAAACATTGCCATGTAAATGGGTCTACAAGATGGTCATGGGTGATGATGTGCCTAAGTACAAGGCCCGTTTGGTTGCTAAAGGGTTCAAGCAAGAGAAGGGTGTGGAATTTGATGAGATCTTCTTTCCGGTTGTGAAGATGACCACACTTAGATGTGTACTTGGACTTGTGGCAACAGAGGATATGGAGCTTATGCAGATGGATGTCAAGATAAAATTCTTGCATGGGGATCTGCATGAGGAGATTTACATGATATAGCCGGAAGGCTTTCAAGAAAAGTGCAAAGGGCATTTGGTTTGCAAGTTGAAAAAGAGTCTCTATGGCCTCAAGCAAGCGCCTAGAGAATGGTATCAAAAGTTTGATGCTTTCATTCGGTCCCAAGGTTTCAAAAGAAGTGAGATTGATTACTAGTAGCCTTTATACTAAAAGGGCTAAGGATAATAGCCTGATACTCCTGGTACTTTATGTGGATGATATGCTATTAGCTAGAAAGAACACTATGAGTTGGATGCATTGAAGGACAAGTTGCATGAGGCCTTTGACATGAAGGATTTGGGACCTGTAGGTCATACATATTCTTGGTATGCACATCACGTGTGGTCAGAGTAGGAAACTCGTTTCGCTTTCACAGAAGGAGTATGTTATTAAAGTATTGCAGCATTTCAATGTGGAGGGAGGGAAGCCTGTAAGTACTCCATTGCCTCCATATGTGAAACTGATTCAGACAGATAGTCCCAAATCATATGAGGAGAGGGCCATGATGGCCAAGGTTCCTTATGCATCAGCGATTGGGAGTCTTATATATGCTATGATAGCTACTAGACCAGACATTGCATTTGTAGTGGGAGTTGTTAGCCGGTATATGACTAATCTAAGAAAGAGGAATTGGAAGGCAGTTAAGTGCATCATGAGGTACATGTAGGAAAGAGAAATTGAGAGGTAGTTAAGTGCATCATGAGGTACATGGAGGGTACCAAGGAGATGTGCATCTGCTTTGGCAAAGAAGAGATGTGTGTACTTGGGTACACCAATTTAGACTATGCAGGGCATGTGGATAGTAGGAGATCCACTTCTGGTTATGTGTTCAGGGTGTAGTGTCATGGATGTCTCATGCACGGAAGTGTGTTGCTTTGTCTACTGTAGAAGCTAAGTATGTTGCAACCGACATTACATAGTGATTCCATGAGTGCTATTCAACTAGCACGGAATCGATCTTTCATGCAAAGACCAAACACATTGAGGTCAGGTATCATTTCATCAAGGAGGTAATTGAGGATAAGTGCATAGAGCTTGTCAAGGTTCATACAAATGATAACCTTGTAGATATGCTAACAAAGAGTCTACCTAGTCAGCGGTTTGAGTATTGTCATGTATTGATGGGCATTGGATAGTATGCTCACTATTTGTTCTCCCTTAAAGGCACATTGGCCTTTAAGTGGGAGGTCGTGGGTGCTATGTACAATACTTAAACACACACATATATATGGATGACATAGAAGATTAGTGTGTTTTGTACCCACCAAAACTTGTGTGGCTCTCTTTTGGCTCTCCCGCTCTCACCCTCAATGCCTGCAAGCCCCCACTCATGAAGCTCTACACCCCCATATCTTGCTTGTGACCCACTCTTGACAAACTCCCCAGGTGCTAACAAGTGGCACCACCCTTGTTTTCTACTCCCTAGCCCTCCTGCCATTGCTCGTGCCCCTTTCCATTGTAACTCTCCCCATTCCCCTTGTAACTCTCCCCATTCCCCTCTCTACTCCCATTGTAACTCTCTCCCATTCCCCTCTCTACTCCTACACTCCTTTAGTTGGTCCCACACCCCTCTCCCTTGTACTCCACCCCCCTGTAGTCTCTTTGCCTCCCCTTACTCTATGCCTTTGCCCTGCCATGCATCATATGTTGAGAGTTCACGCTCAACATCATGTGATCATGTGTGCATAGTACCATCACGTGATCATATGTGCATAGCACTAACCTTATAGAGTGCTATAAAGGAAAGGGTTAGATCCCCTAACCCTAACCCTAACCCTAAAAGGGTTTGTATATATTCTATTTTTTCAACTAATTCTAGTGTACAGTTAGTCATTTGTGGTGTGCTCTCTAGCTGTGCCCTCTCTCCTCATCTCCACTCTCCTCCTCTCCCCTCTTCATATTTTTGTCATGGTATCAGAGCTCCCTTGTCTTCCGCTGAGACATTGAGTTTCTTGAGAGTGTGAGAGAGATTGTGAGATTGAGAGTTCAACCAGAGTTTCCACAACAGCAGTGAAACCGGTCATGCTTATGTACTCCGCATCAAAGACTACAACAATCAACTTGCAGTAGCAGGAGAGACTATGAATCCCACAGAAATGGTTCAAGTAATCCTGAATGGACTAGGAGAAGGATATGAGAATCTAGTCCAGAGTATTGCCATCCAACGGCAAATTCCAACACTGGAAGAACTTCAGTCAGTTCTACTTGGTGAAGAACTCAGGACTCAGGCCATTCAAGCACGTAAAGGTCATTCTAATGATCAGGCATTCACAGCTTCAGACAGAAGCAGAGGCAAAGGCAGAAACAGAGGTAGATCATATCAGAAAAGTGGTCATCATCAACAAAATCAAAGTCAAAATCAGCATCAGCATCAGCATCATCCTCAGCAACATCAGAATCAGCAAAGAGGAAATCATTCCAACCGAGGAAGATTTCAAGGACGAGGGAATGCATCCACCAAGGTGTTAAACATTCAATGCAACTACTGTCACAAGTTTGGACACTATGAAAGAGATTGCCGCAAGAAGCAGTATGACCAAGGCGGTCAATCCATCAATAATCGAGGGGATTCCCGAGGAAGAGGAAATCATCGTGGTGGACATTCTAGTCACAGTCATTTCGCAAATGAACATGGAAATATGTTTCTTGCAAGTGAGCAATTGCATCAGACTGATACAATGCACCTAGACACTGATTTCAAAGAGGATTTCAGCTATCAAGTCGACCAAGTGGAACAGGATCCTTGGTACATCGACAGCGGTGCATCATCTCATATGACAAATCATCAGGAATGGTTCACAGAAATGAAGCCATTAGAAGGTCAAAAGAATGTCATCTACACAGCAGACAATACACCGAATCCGGTTCAAGGGACAGGTGTTATCCCTATGAACAATTTCACTGGTACAAAAGGATTAGTCAAAGATGTGCTCTATGTTCCGAAGCTCAGCAAGAACCTTTTGTCAGTAGGTCAAATGACGGAACACAACTACAAAGTCATCTTTGACGGTGATGAATGCACTATCAGAGACAAATCCAAAAGAGGTCAGCTAGTAGCAAAAGGTGTCAAGGAAGGACGCTTATACAGGATGCTAGCTACAGTACCAGATAAGCATGCCATGTCAGCTCAAATGCAATAGATGCCACTATCTGCAAAATGGCACAAGAGATATGGTCATGTCAACTTCAAGTACTTGTTAGATCTCCGGAATCAGAATCTGGCAATTGGGATTCCGAAGCTACAGTTTCTTGGAAAGGTTTGTGAAGCATGCTGCTTCGGCAAACAAAAGCGAACCAACTTTGTCAGAAGTACCTCTCGTGCACGAGGTATTCTTGATTTGATTCATACAGATGTATGGGGTTATGCCCAGACTCGCAGCATCAATGGTTCACTTTATTACTTGACCTTCATCGACGACTATAGCAGATATTGTTGGGTCTACTTTCTGAAAGAGAAATCTGAAGTGTTTGCCAGATTTCAAGAATTCAAAGCCATGGTAGAAAACCAGACAGGCAGAAAGATCAAGGTCATGAGATCAGACAGAGGAGGTGAATACATGTCTTCAGCATTCATGAACTTTTGCAAAAATCACGGCATTTGAAGACAATTCACATGTGCAGATACTCCTCAGCAAAATGCAAGAGCTGAAAGGAAGAATGGGACTTTAGCAGACAGTGCTAGAGCAATGCTTAGTGAAAAGCATCTTCCGAATCAGTATTGGGCAGAAGCAATAGCTACAGCTAACTACTTGATTAATTGGCTTCCTACCGAACCGATACAAGGTATGACTCCTTATGAAAAAATCATCACAACAACAAGAGATTGTTGCCTTCCACCATAGATCACCTTCAAAAAGATTGTGAGTCTTTCACAACCTTTCATGGAATATATCGTGGGCCCTTATTAAAGTTGCACTGAATGGTTCACCAACTCAGAATATCTCCAACAAGGACGTGCACACTTCCATTGATTATTAACCAAAAAGCTGCCAAACAATTGCAGACTTTGATAGTCATTGGTTGTCTCTTCCTCTAGTGCTTCTACCCTATTGCAGAAGACTATCATTGAAATCCACAACCACCCATTGCTTCAACAATTTAAGTTTCACATCTTCAATGATGCTCCACTCAACTCTCTTGGATCAGAGATCAACCACAAGGACTCACCAAGTCCCTTACAAGTTTTGATAATGGTTGTATCCTCAACATCTGCCTGCTGAGGAAAGAAGAAAAAAGCAATTCTAGTTATAAGATCACCTTGAGCGTATGCCTCTTGTGCCTCTTCGAGGAAAGAATGCTTCAATGAACGACGAGGATTTTTCTATGATTGGAGAGGTTTTCACCAAATTCTCTTTTGGGGATCTACTAGCAAAGGGGTGCTTTAACAAATATTGCCCTGGGCTATTCTATTAGTCTTCCGCTGTGTGTATCCTTTGTTGGTTGATTTCTAACAAAATTGCATAATTACCAGTGGTGGAGGGCCATAAAGATTTCAACCTTGTCCAAGAAAAACTTGAAGAATGGAGTAATCAAAATCATCAATGATCAATAACAGAATATAATACAAGAAAGCTTCCTCTTGCAGACCAACTAAGAGCGAGGGTTAGATGTGATAAGAGAGAATTAGAGGATGCATTCCATATGCCAAGTCACAGTGGTGGTGAATTCTTGCCTCAACTTAACATGTCACAAATAAATATGCTAAAGACTGCTCCACCCATTGATAGTATGAGTGCTGTGCAAGCTTCTCATATGGCTATAGAACTAGGACACAAAGGTCGGAGTAAGGAGAGAGCAACTAATGGAGTATGGTCCTACCACTAGTCACGAGGTAGGCACAAAATATAAAAATAGACAAAATATAAAAAAAGATACCCCTAAAACCCCTCTATATCATAAAAATATATGAAGCTCTGACACCGATGTAGCGGGGGGATAAGATGATCTTCACTCTCTCTCTTGCTCACTAACTACAAACTGCAAGATGATGCACTCAATACACAAAGTGGTGCGGTGGATGTGAGTGAGAGAATATAGAGAGCCTTCGAAGAGGAAATATAACTGAAAGGTATGATTGCCCAAAGGGTTGAAACTCTCAACTGCAAAACTGGAAAAGACTAAGCTGACTAGGAAAGGTGAATTCTCACTAGATCCCTATAGAGGCTAAGGCATCCTGCTAGTCTGCTGCAGAGAGGCCCGACTCCTATTGAACTGAGCCTGTGATGCCCAACTGTGGGGATGAAAGTGAGGGCCAAAGGCTGACCTTTTATAGGCTGTTAGATCAGCCTGGCCCATTTGGTCAACGTCGACCGTTGACCAAGTCGATCAAAAAGTCAATGATTTGACTTTTGACCAAAAAAGTCAACTCTATCTTTTGACTGTCTGTTGATTGTGCTGATTGCTGGCTGCACAAGGCTGCCTGCATAGCTGTACAAATGCATGCGTGGCGGTTGACCTGGATGCCTGTGTTGGCACCAACTAGCATGGCCACAGGCTTGTGGATGCCCGTGACATTACATTTCATGCCCATTAGATAAACTCAGCAAGACGATGTCGCTGAGCAATTACAACACTGATTTGAAAGTCTAATAATCAAATTTTATAAATAACATGAAATAAAAGAATAATTTATGCTCAAGAGACGGGACACTTCCTCTGAACATAGTCTACACTACTCCAAAGAAAAAGAAAAATACATGCTGCCACATAATATCAGGAAGTTTTTAATACAACCAATGATTTGATACACTGAAGCCCATAACGACATTATATTTTGGGTCCTCTTCCTACAATTACCTTTTCTAATGGACCACCTTTTTGTAAGACTTTCTAATCGAACAATGAATGAGCATATTGTCATTAAGGAGGACGGTGCGGCAAAATCGTTTCCTCTAGTTGCAATTAGCGTCACCACATCAATCCCAATTAGATGTCTGCAGTCAGCAGCGTTCCTGAAAGTGTGATCTGCAAATTTGCAGCAGAAGAAGTTACAATTGCTGCTCATATTTAAACCTTAAACTACAAGACATGTCACAGGCATTCATTGGTATACCTTCTCTCCAAGCTTAAAAGGTGGCATGCCTCTGTATGGACAGGTGCTGCAACGGAAAGCATCTCCAAGACCGCACTGGCAATCAAGAAATGTGTAAGATTACCAAAGATGATTCTATATACCTAGATGAATCCAGGAACATTCCCAAACTCATCCTCTAAAAACACAACATAGTGCAGTTTCAATCTCACGATAGCCACTCATAAGATTGAAAACCATAAACTCCATCGCGCATAGCAGGGACTAGCTACTATGACATCCCCACTGACATCATCGGCGCCCAACAGTGGGTGAGACCATATGCTCTCACACATACAAATCCTCACACCCACACATACTTGAGCATCCATTTATACAAAGTCTTCATACTGAGTTTCTGTTGGCACTCTGGTGGTGAAGGGTAAACTCAGCCATGACGAAGGCTAGCACTAAGGAGAAGGCCAATATAAAAATAGTCCAAAATCTCTTCATTCAAGCTACAACTGCTTGTGAAGTCTAAACGATTTCATTATAGTCTCTCCCAAACGAGCATCTAAATCTAGTAAAGATGATTCTACCACACTCTTTAATTATCAGTCTTCAGTGTGCCCATTATCATTAAAATATCTGAGAAAGAGCACACTCCAATGAAGTCAAAGCACACGCTCATGTCTCCTCATCAAGCCAAACGCTTTGACAACATCCACAAAAAGATGGTGGACTAGTTTGGATGACCAATAATGAAATACTACTTGAAGCAACCGCCGGCACACCACAATCAACACCAGATATGTACGCACTTCCCAACAGTGCCTCACGGCTTCCACTCCTACACTCTAATATGTAAAAGGGGCCTACGCTTCCACAAGCAGACTGAGGATTGTCCAGCTTTTCAACCGCTAATGACACTTTTTCTGATTCTTCCATTTCCGCACGGCCACAAGTGCAATTTTTGCAGGCTTTTCTTCCAGCTTTGCCGACCTCACAGTCATCAACTGCCATAGTGTAGCATCAAACAGAGAGTTTCAGAATCCACGAAGCTTGAATCCACTAAAAATTATGACACATTCCACAAGCCTATAAAAAGTTGAACGCTTTCCCAAAATTATTATTTGAACTGATAAGTGGCTACTAATGGATATCACCATAGGATTCAAAGATTCTGTCATTTCATTAGCAAGGCAAGTTTAACATAGGATTGCAATAAGCACCTTTTGGTACTTCTGGTTTTTCCAAGTCCTCCTCGGTAAGTAGAGTATCCTCATCCACCAAATCATATTCACCATCATCTTCATAAGTGGGTAACTTGAGTGCTCCAACACCAACAGGAATGCCACCAAGCTTGAGATCATCAACCTCATCCATGGACAACTTAAATACTGAGCCGTTGACCTTCTCTATTTTGATAGTTTCATGTCACAGCATCAGTACAGAAGCCCATGATGTTTGCATTCATGTCATAAGGGAGCATAGCCCAAACTTACCTTCTGATGCCGTCGGTTTCTGCTTTAAACTAAATGACACTCCAGTCTCCCAAGTTGGCTTTACTGCTCTTACCTGAATAAGATAAAGATAATTTGTTACCAAAAAAAAAAAAAGCCATTGTAACCTGCAAAAAGATATAAATGCAATCTTCAACACTGGTCCACTCTCATTCTGGACTTACACAGCTTGAAATCAGAGTTCAATCAACCCACACAAAACAATCACTTCCAATTCAAATGAAAGCACATGTTCAGTTCTCAAGGGATAAACCGCAATCTCTGCAGCCATTAAAAATCCATTTTTCAGTGTATAAAAAGTACTCATACCGCAACAAAAGAATTTCCGTTCTTTCCATTCTCCACATACTGGGGACATGCTTGTAAGTCCATATAGCCTGCCAGCAAAAGACTTCGCTCCAGAGCTAATTTAGCCTACAAAGCAACACAAACAGGTTAGGAATAAAATTCATCGTATACAAGTACAGAAACATCTATTCAAAACGACGCTTCTATGATTCACACTTACCTGTTTGTCAGCCGACTCAGGCTCCTGGATCACGAGGACTCCACCTGGCTTCAAAATCCGTGCAATATCTAACAGCCATATCCCAGAATGGAATCCGCAGTTTTCCCCCAAGGAAAACACGATATCTACGGATGATGCTTCCAGCTTGAGCTTTCCGACTGATACAAGCAACCAAAATATAACAATATGGAAAATTAGCAGAAGACTCCAAAATAAAAACGTAAAGGAACGCTATCAACTCACTGCACAAAGCGCATTATCTGAAATCTTCAATGGCATAAAAAGTTTGTCGTTCGGCGCATGTGCGTGCGTGCGCGCGTGTGACAGAGAGAGAGAAAGAGAAGGGGGGCAAACCAAGTTGAGACGCCTGCGTGATGACAGCCAAACGATTTCCACCATCAACTTTGTCTTCGAAAGTCCGGAGCGCCCAGAGGATGGCATGGGCAGGAAGAGCGACAGCGTCGGTAAACACGAGGACGGCAGGTTGAAGGCCCATCGTTACTTCGGAGCAGATCGGGATACCGATGGTTTGCAAGGAAAGGCAGAGAGCAGAAATTTGGGAGCAAACGGCGTTAAAAGGACGTGAACTTTCAGAAGAAGAAGAGGGCGGCTAATTTAACTCTCAAGAACGCAGAACTAATAGAGCAAGGTCGCTTAGCCTTTCTGGCCCTTCCACGTCACCCTCCCCCGGGCGTGTCTTTGTGGGCTCCCACGTCACCGAACACCTACTTTACTATTAGCACTCCTTAAAGACAGCGCTTACTAACGCTTTACCATTTCTTCTATTTTGATTAAATCTCTCTCTCACTCACTCACTCATCTCTCTCTCTCACACACACACACTTTGCAAATGGCTTTGCATTTGAAAGGGGTTGCATTATAGCATTCAAACTTTCCAATGGTTCCACTCATTAGATGGAAACACACTTTGCAAATTGCAAATGGCTTTGCATTTGGAAGAGGTTGCATTATAGCATTCAAACTTTCCAATGGTTCCACTCATGAGCTTTCGGAAATCTAGGTGTTGCAAATTATTCATCCATTCATCTTGACAATCGTTTGCGTCTAGCACAACCTAAGGCAATGTTCACGAGTACTTGTACTCACTTGTTCTTGTATGAGTGCCCACCGAATGATTGTTTGGTCAAATAATATAAGCAAAGAGCTATTTATGTATGTGCAACCCGCATGTGTATGTGCATATCCATGTGTACGTATGCACCTTGTGTGTGTGTGTGTATGGGTGCATGCCTACATATGTGTTTATGTGTATGCATCTATTTGCATATGTGACAGCATCTGTGTTTGAACTTTGCACAAATACTTGCATGTGTGTGTATGTGCATATTTGTGCACCTCCTACCTATGTGTGTGTTGTGTACACATGTGCATGTTATGTTTGCTCTTATGCTATGTATGTGTGTGTGTGTGTGTGTGTGTGTACCTATCTGTATTTGTGAGCACACATGTGTGTATGTGTGCGTTGTGCACACATATGCAAGTGTATATGTGTGGTGTAGATGTGGGCCGTTGGTAGTCTAAGAGCTAGTGGTAGTTCAAGGGTCCAAGGGTGGTAAGTCTAATATAGCCCATGGCAGTCTAACGGTCCAATGCTGGTAGTCCAAGAGCTCGTGGTAGTCTACAATGCAAGGGTGGTAGTCCAAGAGCTTGTGGTGGATCATGAGTCTATAAAAGATCCAAAGTCCAAGGGTGGTAATCCAAGAGGTATTGATTGTCCAAAGAGTCCAAGGGTAGCACGTGGCAACATTTCCTAAGCTCTTCTCCTCCAAGCTACCATGTGGCAAAAACCCATCCATGAAGAGATAATGGTGCCCATCTTTAAACACAACAACAAAAAAAGAGTGTTTAAGCCATCACTTGCTCAAGGCTCATAGCACCTCCTATAAGTGATACCTTATTAACTTTCTATCCTCTTTTAAACTCGAACTATACCACTGTTAGAAACATTATATGTTTGAACTCTTAAGGTATTGGCACATGAAGTTGTTTTGACTACCTTAGTCACATTTTCTCAGGCTCTCTTTCGTCCACATTCTCAGTTTGTTGGAAATTTGAAACCTCAAACTATATTACTAGTAGCAATGTAATGCACTTGAACTCTCAAGGAATTAACACAAGAAGCTGTATTGACTACCCTAGTCAAAATTTCTCGAGCTCACTTTCCTCCACATTCTCAGTTGTTTGGAAATTTAAACCGTCTCCCCCTCTTGTCCTCAATCTTCATCTCTATCCTTAGAGCCTCCCTTTCCTCTTGCAACTCCATCTCTCATCTTGTATCTTAAATCCCTTCATCCACATGATTGATCTTCACGCAAATTATTTCCTCTCCCATGAACACATTCTACTACCTACTAGTGATGGTTTCGTTAGCAATTCCTTTGTATTGAATAGAAAACTCATGCCTTTTTTGGGACCTGAAAATTTGCATCAATCCTCAAGTTTGGTGAACATTATCCATGCCAACCTCAAATTGTTATTACCTCGGAGGGGGCATATTCTATGAAGCTTCCACCTATTGTGTGTGTTATACATAAGGGCACTTTCCCAGCTCAACACCTTCACCATCTTAAGTAAATGCATTACATAGAATATACATGGAATGGCAAGCTACCCATACGCAATGCACATGAAGTATTTGTCCCTATACTTTATTTGTCTTCATGAAGATCCTTACACCCTTTTTTTGTTGGATGGCATGGTCCATAGGGCCTATATTAGCTACCAACTCCATTTGCAAAAAATTTTTAGAGGCGCTAGTGGACCACACCATGAGACCTTGTTCTTGAAAGGCCCTCATGTTAGTTCAATACATTGTACTTCGTTGAGCTTCAATGTGCAAGCAATCACCAGCCCATATTGCATAGAATTTGTCATCCAATGTGAGACGATTCCTTCCCCATTCTTTTCCTAGTTGTCCATCTCCATTAGATTTCACGAGTATTCCCCCATCCATCTCATGCATCGATTTCAATTAGGTCTACCATCATTCAAATGTGACTGCATGGTTATTTTGTTTACAGGCAGCAAGTGTTAGTAGGTCCTTTGATTGAAAAGTATAAAGCATGAATTCAATTCATGAAATAGAATTCCTTTGCACTTTAGTTTAAATGCTTCAAGCCCATGCAAGGTTATATGCACCTCATTCTTTAAGCAATATCGAATTTGACTATTGATAACATTATTTCCTTTTTTCTTTTGTGTGTTAAAGGAAAAAGGGACAAGGGGGTAGTAGGAGTGGATAGGTTTGGTGAAGGCCTTAGACTATTACTTTTCACCCACAAGTTACTTTTTTGGCTACCGTTTCTTACTTGCCCCTTTTCGTTTCTATTACAGAGACTTTAGTGAGATGTTGGTTGCTTAGGTTGATGGTCTACAATGTCCAATGGAGACTATATTGGTACCATTACTGTCCCCCTCCCTAATTAATAGGCCCCTCATGCCCTTACTTTAATTGCCGCCCCTTCCCTCACCCCTCATGCCCTTGGTCTTTTGCATCTCTCCTCTATTTTTCTCCATATGCATTCACCTACACTCACTTTTCTGCCATAATTTATAAATTATGCAAGGAAACAAGAGAAAATACAATGCTTTGAATCAAATAATCATAAGACCTAGTGATTTCATTGTGGAAGAGAAAATGTGGAGTTACCCTGTTAAAGCTTTTTCTAGTTCGATACTATATGAATAGAAGTTGAAATAAATCTATAAGACCATGTTATAAGAATTAAGAATTTTGCAAACTTTGGGACATTTAAATTAAGAACAACTTTATAACACCTGTACAAAAGAAAAACTATAACTCATGGCACATCACTAATAAACATTGACTAGCTAGTAAGAGAGTAATAAGTATAATGACTAAAGAAAGGAAGCATTTGCACACATCTTTATCCTAATAGTATATCAACTGTCTACAAGAAGTCTTGCAAGCATTTTAAATCCTATACCATTTTCTAGTCTCCTAGAAGTTGCCATAAACTTTTAAAAATGCTCAAAAGTTGGAGCAACAATATTATACCATCCCTAAATGTTTTAATGTAGGCACAATATTAACCCCTAATACAAATGAATGGATTTCACTATTTCAAAGAATCTAATGATTTCACTTTTCCTCAAAACAATTATTATATCACATTGGGGTTGGATCTTTGTGAAGTAAATATTCATGGCTTTGATTTTATTATTAAAACAATGTCATAAAGAGCGTTTCCAATGAATTGCAAACAATGTGTTCCATTCTGTTTAGTACAAGAGGAATTTGTTTCAAAAACATATGGCATTTTTATTGAGATAATTTTTAAAAAGCAATAGGAATACATTTTACAACACAATGCAAAACTGAGAAATGTTAGTATGTAGCAAGAAAATGGTAGAAAGGGGCCACATTAAAAAAAATCAATTTCTAATTTTGAAAATTCATTCAACTATGGCTTAGGTTCAGCTTTAGATCAACCTTTTATGTATCTAGTTTAAAGACATCCCTAGTGGCATAGGGTTGCATTAATACATTGTTATTGTTCATGGCATGACAAAAAGCCTCATTATGAAAAATGATTATATCCTTGCTTGAAAGCACTTCATATTTTTCAAATAAATGTTGTTATATAGATTATATTTCATTGCATGCCATTTGTATCTCTTGATTTATAGTCGATTGTATAATCAGCAATTCGGTATGATTACAAACCTAGGTTTGCATCTTGGAAGAAGTGGGAGGAGTTGAATGTAATTGAAGAGGCTGCAACCCTGTCAACCAACCACTTCAGTTTCCAATCTATTGGGTTTTCACACTTGAGATCAATGTATTAGAATTCACACACCATTGATTAGCCATTTTGTTAGAGAGTGAGGTGAGTTCCATATCAATAGGGAATGAGGTAGGTATCATATTGATAGTGCCTTATCCATTTTGCTTCAATTTGATTAATAAGAATAGTGGTTTTATTGGTGGGTTGGTACTCCTCAATCAACAAATCTTTTTATCATAAAACCTTTAATCAAAAGTGTGATTTTGGATGGTCAAACAAATTGTGCACTTCTTAATCTTTCATTGACATTCCTTTGGGGTGACCATCCTTCATACATAAAGTATGCCATACTTGGAGTGTCAACCCCCAAATTGGCCTCCAAAGGAGCTTAATCATTATTCAAAATACAAGAATCTTACCTTCTAACTTCTTACATCCTTCTTCAAGGTCTTGTTCTCTTCTTCAAAGGATTCTGTTTTCCTTTCAAATCATTAGACTTAGAGTCTCATGTGTGGCATTACTGTTCTTTTTCTTCTTCTTTGACCTTTTGGACTAGATCCCTCTCAATTCTTTCAATGTGAGCCATCGTAGCATCCACCAGAGCATCAATCTTATGAGTGTCTATAGTACCCATAATTTTAAGCTGCTCCTTTGGTCCAAATGCAAGCCAATTCACCATCAACATTATTGCATTGGGCATCCCTTTCAATCTATTTGAAGGTGCCTTAGTCTTCTAACATAATTTGCCACTTACTCATGTTTAGCCTATTTTAAGTTATACAACTTTTGTAGTAGCTATACTACCATCTTATCAATGTTGAATTGCTCCAAGGGCATCCCATTCAACAAAATGTATTCAATCATGGCATCATTCATCTTGCAAATGGATTTAGACTCCATTAATGGAACAAGGGCATCTTGATAGCTCCTTGATGTTGAAAGGGATCTTCCATGATGACGATTTGTTTAGCCTCAAGTTCAAATTGATATGTGTCATGGAACTATTGACTAATTACCAGGTATGTTCTTGTTATGCCACTCTACGATAAGATCCAATAGGACCAAGTTTTTGTTTGTATGAATAGGAAAAGCAAGATCACCAATTATGGTGCATATCTTTCAAACGATATATTATGGAACATATATTACTTTTGATCCAAGAATGGATTGTGTAAATATTGTGGGAAGGTAGGCTTTATTGAATGAGAGTTACACCTCCTAGCCTTCCTAAAACCACCCCTCAACTTTCCTACATGGTTTTGGTTGTCTTATGCAAAGTTATGTACCAAGCGTGTTTGATATCTTTGTTGAGAGTTGTGGTGCCATGAGCACATAATTAGAGGCTAAGGTATGGTATAGGAAAGAATCAAAGTAGCCACCCTAGGATGTGGACTACATGATGTGGAGATGTGGATTGAGGATATCCACAAAGAGAGATGTGGATGAGAGGATCCCACATGGTTTGACTATTCTAAAGGATCTCTCTATATAAGAAGCCTATCATGTATTGTTGAGTACACATTGCAATAGATTGAGTGTTTGCTACCCTATGTCTCTCTTGTGGTGCTTTGATCCTCCTTGATCCCATATTTTTTCATGATATCAGAGCATGGTTCTACCTTTCGTTGAGGTGCCATCCTTCTTGTGAGAGCAAGAGAGATCGATTTAGAGATTGAGAGCTTCTCGAGTGTTCTTCACTTCCGTAGAGAAAATTTTCGTCATTGCCAAGAGAGAGAGATCTTTGTCCTTGCTTGAGAGAGAGACTTGCTAGTAGTATTCATTCTGAGAGAAAGATTGAGAGAGTTAATCCTATTCTAGGTTCTAGACTGAGAGAAAGAGAGATATGTCTAAGGCTCAACACAAAGAGGGATAGGTCCAAGGCTCTCACAACAACACAAGATCCTTGCAATTAGATGACTCGGAGGCATCTTCTCTGCTCCAACGATGAGCAACAGCAGTGCCTAAGCTTCTCCAATCTAAGGCTGAAGCATCTACAACAGCCATCAACAGTGCGGGCTCCTAGCAATAGCTCGCTCTCGTGCAAACTCCTGGCTCATAGGTGAACTCTAATACCAGTGCTTCTCACCAGCTCTCTAGCTCCAATGCTCACAACCAGCAGTAGACTCATCGGGTAAACGCCAGCTTCACCGAGGAGCCTCCAAATAGTGAGGCACCATCTTCAGTCAAAGGAAGATTCACTCTAATTGCATAGTAGCGCACTAGCCCATACGTCCAAATTGCGCCCATGCCAAGCCGCCTACCACCAAGCACTCCAAGGAGTAGCACGTTCACAATAGGTGGCTCCAACACCATCTTCTATGGCTGTCTCTAGCATCGACAAGCATCCAAACAACGGCCACGGCAATAGAAGTTCCTCTAGAGAGACAAGGTGCCGCAATCTGGAAAGGCCACAAAGAGGCTTTGCAGAAGCCGGTCGCATCGTTTTTGAAGGAGTTCGGGCTTCCAACGGGTCTGCTCCCACTGGAGGACATGATCGAGATCGTCTATGTCCAAGAGACGGGCTACATGTGGATAGCCCAAAAGAAGAAAGTGGAGCATCAGTTCCAATTGATTAGCAAACTGGTGAGCTACGACACTGAGATCAAAGGCTATATCGAAAAAGAACAAGATCAAGAAGCTGAAGGGCATGAAAGTGAAGGAGCTAATGTTGTGGCCACCTGTTGGTGAGATCAAAGTGGACGAACCTGCCACTGGCAAGATCCACTTCAAGAGTCTTGCAGGAATCACCACGACTTGCACTGGCTCCTATCCACCGCTGAGTGTTACCGTCTAGTTCACCTTCATCCCAGAGAAGCTTCAAAGCTTCTTCTCTGTTTTCTCCTAAGGTGAGACCTTAGGACGCATGGCCACCGTTGCCAAAGACAAGTGGCAAGATAGAAATTCACCCAGGTAAGGTTAGTTAACCTTGGGTTTGGGAGTGGTTAATCGTTTACCACGTGGCATAAGTTGGTCAAACTAATTGTGGTTGGTTAAGGCTTAAGGTTAGGTTAATGCCACATCATCATGCCACCTAAGCACATAGTAACCCTTGCTAAGCACAGTATGGAATTTTGCATATGAATCCTTGTGCCACATTAGATGTAGATGACTGCACATCCTTTCTCTCTACTACAATGAGACCTACGTGGCGGCCTTCAACGGATTCATGACCTCCAAGCTCTTGATGACCGACAACAGCTCCAAGCCTCTCAACGCTTCATCCATTCTCTGAGAGAGAAACTACCATGTGGCACTCCACAGACCGCACCCACCTTGGGTCAAGGTAACCCGGTTAGAGTCACTCTGGTTAGAAGTGGATAGGGTTGGTTACATAACCCAGGTTAAGGTTGGTCACCAAACTGCCACGTGGTACCCTATCAGCCACCTCAACATCTGCCACGTCATCTGCCACAGTGGCAACCACGTCATCACTATCACGTCAACAAGCCACATCACCGTGCTAGCTCATCAGCCACATCATCACTACCACATCACCTACCACATCATCTACCACGTCACTTGTGCCATGTCATCTACTGACGTCATCATCTATGCCACCTCAGCTATCCACAGTCACTTCATGTGATCACTCCTGCCACCTCAGCACAGGGCTCCATTGGCACACCTCTTGCTAGGCATAGTGCCACATCATCACTGCATGTGACCCACAGTGACACATCATCATTGAGCACATTTGCACTCCTTTTGCCCCTCCACCTAGATCAAGTCGTATCTCTTGATCCAAGAAGAATTTGAGGGTGATCTAAAAAGGAAACTTGCTCGTTTTTTGGTGCTCTATGCACTCGTCACATCATGCGCACAAATTGGCACAAGTTACACTCACATTTTAGCCTCACCGACAAAACCACTTCCTTCATGCACATTTGCCTCTACATCGATGCATCTGACCCAGCACTTAAAAAGAACAAAAGAAAAGGAATTATTTGATGTTCTTTCATCGATCGATGGTTGGTATAGATCTAGATCAGAGTAGTAATTAGGTTTGTGTAAGTACTCAATATCATTTTTAAGGCCTTTACTTTTATGATGAGCATGTATGGTGCACATTTTGGCACAAGTTACACTCACATTTTAGCCTCACCGACAAAACCACTTCCTTCATGCACATTTGCCTCTACATCGATGCATCTGACCCAGCACTTAAAAAGAACAAAAGAAGAGGAATTATTTGATGTTCTTTCATCGATCGATGGGCACGACCATAAATATACTTTGAATGAAGCCAAGGAGCATTAAAATATTATTCCCATAAATAAAACTAAATAAAAACCTTGGGAAATAAACACAAAAACTTGTCCTATTAAATAACTTAAGGATGACCTGAGTACATGTTGAGATATCGAGCTCCACTTTTGATATGCCAAGGTGACCGTTGTGCGTTTATGTCACCGACTTGTTAGCTGCAGATGCGATTGGTACATCGCCCATGAATAATAGCTGGATGATAGCAATCTTTATGTACTCTAGTTAGTGGCTCAGTTAGTATCCCACCTAGGTTAGCTGAGTTTGGTTTGAGACCCACATATAGGGTTCACCTATTCCTTTTGTACAAAGAGAGAGTTCTTTTGGATTTCATAACTAAGAAGAGGAAAACTATTTTCAGCCTCCACCTTGGTGTGTATTCCCCCATTGTGTATGTGAGAAAGCTGCAAGTGAGACTCCTTACTTCTCTCCCACTCTCTTCACACATATCAGGGCTTGGTTCGTGGTAAGGAGCTCAAGAAAGCAAACCAAGTTTGCGGTGTCTTGGTAAGAGGGTCAGTGTTGCTCTCCTTTTTCGAGTTTGTGAGTGAATCTCTGCAGGTAGCACAGCTGGAAAGTGCAAGAGTGCATTGTCTTAGATTGGGACGCCCTTCATAGTGTGGCAAGAGGGTAGTATATGCTACGGATCAAGGCAAAGCCCTAGGTGACATTATTTTTTTGATTCAAGGCAATTTCGGGGCCCGTTTTGGTGGCAGAAGTTTTTCGCAGGCACTCAGAAAAGTGCCTTGTTTTTGCTGTGCGACCATTGTTCTGTAGGTTGGTGAAAGTTGTCACAAAAATTGCATCATATGCCTATGCGCAAAGATATTGGGAGTGACAGAATCATTCTTATTGCCTGTTGATGCAAAATCGTCACTAGGAAGTGACTGTGTGGTCAAATACTGCTTTTGTCAGTTTTGTAGATTTGCCCTTGTGAGGCAGAAGTTGTGTTTTTTGCAGTCGCAGAATTTTTTTGCAGTGTTCTGTAATGGCATCCAATGCTCTTTCATAGATAGTCACTGAAAAGCTTGACAAGAACAACTTCCAAGCATGGAAGTTTAGAATGACGAATTTCCTTAAGGGAAAATGTTATTGGGAGTTCATTACTGGAGCTGAACAAGAACCGGTTATTCCTAATGTTCCCAATCAATAGGAGTTGCATGCATTTAAAGGATCGCATGAGAGAGCTAGAAAAGTTATGTACTGGCTATCTATCAGTATTTCAGATTCTATGATTATGCATATTCAGGATGCAAGCATGCCGAAGGAGGCGTGGGATACTTTGACAAAAATGTACAGCACAAATACGCAAGCCAAAAAAATGCAGCTTAAGCAGGAGTTGCATAATGTGCAAAGAGAAAATATGAGCATCAATGACTACCACATGAAGGTGAAGAAGATTGCAGATGCACTTGCTTCCATTGGGTTGCTAGTGAAAGATGATGATTTAATTTTTGTGACCTTGAATGGTCTAGGAAAGGATTATGCACAATTCCGGACATCCATTTCAGTCCGTGAAAAATTTCCTAATTTTGAGGAGTTATTGCTCTTCTAATTTTTGAAGAGCAGAGAAATGGTGGTGCATCTTCTTCAGGAGGAACTTCTAAAGAAACTATCTTTTACTCAAATGCTAGAAGAGGTAGAGGCAAAGGTAGAGCAGGCCGATCTGGAGGCTGTGGCAGAAATAAGAATATGCAACAAATTCAAGAAAACAAGTCCTATGGAGGAGGATGTGGTAACTTTAGAGGCAAGGGGAGCCAAATGGTGGATGGGAGAGAGGCCAAAATGCAAACAACAATGTTGAATGCTACTACTGTGGTAAAATGGGTCATATGGCTAAAGACTGCTACAAAAAGCAGAATGACATCATGAATGGAAAATTGTAGCAAGGAAATTATGCATCCTCTAGTAGACAGGGTGATGACAGAAATGAGCATTTGTTTATGGTGCAACACATGACCAATTCTGTGACAAGTGCAGAAGAAAGCAATGATGTGTGGTATGTTGACTCAGGTGCATCAAACCACATGACAAGTCATATAGAATGGATGCACGATGCAAGGAAAATGGAAAGACCATGATTTGTGGAGATTGGTGATGATACTGCACATCCTATTATGCAGATTGGTAAAATTCCTTTGTCTATGCAGGATGGGAAAAAGAAATACCTATCTGATGTATTTCATGTCCTGAATATCACCAAGAACCTGGTTTCTATTGGTCAAATGGTTGAGCAGGGCTTGCAGGTTAGATTTAATCCTCATGGATGCTTTGTTAAGGATATGAAAAATAAAGGTCGCTTGATAGCAAAAGGGAAGAAGAAGGGCAGGATGTTTACATTGGATGCGGATATGCCTGAATTGAGTGCAGCAATGTTTGCACATGGGACCGGTGTAGTTATAGATATTGATATCTAGCATAAACACATTGGTCATGTTAATGTACAATGACTTAAATTAATGCAGGCCCAGAATATTGTTGTAGGATTGCCTAAGTTCAAGGTTGCAGAAATGCATAAGGTATGTGAAGCCTGTCAATTTGGAAAACAGGCAAGGAAACCATTTCCTAGACATGTTCAAGAGAGTAAGAGGCCATTGGAATTAATCCACTCTGATGTGTGGACTACTAAAGCTGCATCTGTTAGAGGCTGTCATTATTTTGTCACTTTTATTGATGACTACAGCAAAAAAGTTTGGGTGTATTTTATGAAAAAGAAAAGTGAAGTGTTGGGCATTTCAAAGCTTTTAAAGCTATGGTTGAGAAAGAAACAGGCTTGCAAATAAAATGCCTAAGGTCAGATGGAGGGGGAGGGTACCTCTCAAATGAGTTTACAAGGTTCCTGCAAGAGCATGGCATAAAGCAAAAATATTCATGCAGGCATACCCCACAGCAAAATGGACTTGCAGAAAGGAAAAACAGGCATATTGGAGAGGTATCTCGTGCCATGCTCAACGAAAAAGACCTGCCAGATTATTATTGGGCTAAAGCAGTTGCTACAGCAGTCTACATAATGAACAGGACTCCCACTGCGGCAATACAAGGCATGATGCCAAAGGAGAGGTATACTGGTAGGAAACCAGATATTTCTCATTTGAAAGTTGTTGGTTGCATTGCCTATGTTCATGTGCCAGATGAGTTGAGATCCAAGTTGGATCCAAAAGCTGAGAAGTGCATCTGTATTGGTTATTCTCTACAGCAGAAAGTGTATAGATGCTATAACCCTTCTACTCGTAAGTTTACAATGAGCAGAGATGTTGTTTTTTATGAGATGAGTAGCTGGTATAAACCAATAAATGTGATTGATGATGTAGATGCACAAAATGGTAATGCTGCACAGAATTCACAGTAGCAATCACAAAATATTAGTGGACCTATAGTGTCCTCTAGCAGTGGTTCACATACTTCACCATGGACAAGCAGATTGAGATCAAGAGAATCTCCTGAAAGCAATGCAGATAGTGGTATGCAAGTATCACGAAAGGGAAAAGAGAAAGTAGATCAGCCCATGGTTGATGTGAATGCAAGTCACCCTTCTATTGTTACACCTGGAGTAAGGAAGATAAGGGATGTTTTGAGAGCACCTGGTAGTGAGCCTATTTTGCATAGGTCTACTAGAGTTAAGTATCCTATAGATAGGCTGAAATATGATGGATTTACAGCCATTCACTATGCCTATATGGTTCATGGTGATTTGCAAGAAGGGTCTATATGGAGCAGCCACCAGGTTATGTGCATGCTGTCTATCCTGAGTTTGTTTGCAGGTTGAAGAAAGCCTTGTATGGCTTGAATCAAGCACCCAAAGCATGGTCTAACAAGATAGGACAATATCTTATCATTATTGGCTTTCAAATTTCCAAGGTAGATTTCTCACTTTATGTGAGAAAAACAGAGAAAGGCATTTTGCTGCTTGTCATTTATGTTGATGATTTGATCATCACATGTGATAGTGATGAAGATATCCTTCATGTGAAAATGCTATTAAAGCAGAAGTTTGAGATGAAGGATTTGGGAGAGCTGCGTTATTTCTTGGGCATTGAGGTGATTAGATCCACAAGTGGAATATGGCTCTTGCAGAGCAGTATGCATTGGACATGCTATCCAAATATGGGATGACAGGCTGTAAGCTTATTTTAGTTCCTTTGGAGCAGAATGTGAAGTTGAGCACTGATGCAGGTGAGCTTCTGGAAGACCCTACTATGTACAGACGCATAGTAGGACGTTTGATTTATATGACTATTACTAGGCCAAATTTGAGCTATGCTATTGGGTTGGTAAGTTAGTTTATGCAAGATCCAAGGAAACCACATTTGGATGCGGCTAGATGCATACTGAGGTATGTGAAGTCCACATTGTAGTATGGACTATTTTATGAGACTGGGGTTCAGTAGTTGCATGGATACACTGATGCTGATTGGGCTGGTAGTATTTTTGATAGACGATCTACTAGTGGATGTGTGTTTTCTTTTGGGAGTGTTGCAGTCACTTGGAGCAGTAAGAAACAGCCTACAGTTGCCTTGTCGAGCACAAAGGCTGAATATAGGGGTGCAACAATGGCTGCATGTGAGGCAGCTTGGTTGCATAAGCTACTTTATGATATGCATCAGTCTATATATGGGCCAGTTGTCATTTATTGTGACAACATGAGCAATATACACTTGGCAAATAACCCAATCTATCATGTTAGAATAAAGCACATTGAGGTGCATTATCATTATGTGCGGGAGAAGGTTCTAGTAGGTCTTATTGATCTAGTTTATGTCAGCACAGAGGATCAAGTAGTTGACATATTCACAAAGGCATTGGGCGCAGAGAAGCTGCACAAGTTTAGAGACCTGCTTGGTGTGCAGGAATTGGGATTGAGCTCGAGGGGGAGTGTTGAAATATCGAGCTCCACTCGTGATATGCCAGGGTGACCATTGTGCATTTATGTCACCGACTTGTTAGCTAAATTGCGATTGGTACACCGCCCATGAATAATAGCTAGATGACAACTATCTTTATGTACTCTAGCTAGTGGCTCAGTTAGTATGCCACCTAGATTAGCTGAGTTTGGTTTGAGACCCACATATAGGATTCACCTATTTCTTTTGTACAAAGAGAGAGTTCTTTTGGCTTTCATAATTAAGAAGAGGAAAACTACTTTCAGCCTCCACCTTGGTGTGTATTCCCCCATTGTGTATGTGAGGAAGCTGCAAGTGAGACTCCTTACTTCTCTCCCACTCTCTTCACAGTACAAAAATCACATAGAAGGAATTTGGGATCCTTTACAAAAAATGATACAAAAGTCCCAGGAGCATTTGAATTTTTGCTGGTTGCATCTGCTATAGTTTATGACTCATTCTGGTCATTAAATCCATTAACCTATTTAAACCAGCATTAAACTTTGACACCTCAGTGGACCGTAGTTGAACTTGTTCTTTTAGCTTGTTAACTTGTAGTCTGCATCCTTTCTCACGTACATTTGACCCTTCTCTACCTCCCTAGAAGTTGCCACATGCACTGATTGGTGTCCATGTTATTCTCAATTTGAGCAATCCTCGCAATGAGAGTTACAGAGGATGCCCCCATGTTCCCTCTTATTCTCCACCCCCGTCTGAATGGATTTCTCCCTATAAGGAGGTTAGGTATCTTGTGTTCATGACATTTACATCTTTATTGGACTTGCACCTGTCTTGAATGGACTTTAAAGGACGTGCAATACAGAGATCATATTGCCTAAAAGATGATAGGCTCCTATTTGCATGCTCGATTGTATGGGTTGAAGCTCCCCTATCCCCCCTTCCAAATCGTTTCATATAATAAAAGTGCAATGTTCACAGTTAGAATTAAAATACTTTGTAACAGCAATACCATTTTTTCTTGAAGGCAACTTGGGAACCTAATTTGCTCCATGGGTGGAAGCCTTTGCCCTTGAAACTTATTTTTTCACGCAAAGGCTTCCTGGCTCATGAAAGAATGACATTGCAATGTCAAAAATTGTGGAAGCCTCCACCCTTGAAGCTCATTACATTCGATGAAGGCATTGTCATTCAGGAAAGGATGACTCCACAACATTGAAAATTGCCTCTTCAACATTTGGAACAGTGATAGAAGTCATCTTTGCAACTGCATCCAAGAAAAAATACAAAAACCATTTCAGGTATGTATTGACTCAATTGTCTAATTGCATCAAACCCGAGGCTTTCAAAATTGAAATAACTGAACTATGATATAGTTTGAAGACTCTAAAGAAAGAGAATGCACTCAACTCGCATACACAAAGAGGGGGACTTTGAAGCGTGTGTTGACTCAATTTTTTGATTGCATATCAAATTGAAGGATGCATATTAATCAAATGATCAGATGTTCAAAAAATGGACTCCCCCTAGTAAGCCTAGGAGAGCTGAACTATCAAACCATCACATACAAAATAGTTTGCCAATGCCATAACACATGTGCAATGATACATATGAACTTCTACATATGCAAAAAATTGGAGGAACACATCCACTTACAAGGCCTAAATTGTGTAAAACCTTATTAGGTTTTTACAAATACTTTGTTCATTGCACCTCTAAGCTCTCCTAAAACCAGCCCTCAACTTTCCTACATGGTACTGCTTGTCTTATGCAAGGTTATCTACCTAACATGTTTGATATCTTTAGTGTCAATGTATTGCTACAGCAACATAGCCAATATTGGTTTATGAGATGCATTAGTTTATGAGATACATTAGGTCCTCTACCTAATATATTTGATATCTTCAGTGGCAATGTACTGCTAGATGGCAACATATTCAATATTGGTTATGAGATACATTAGTTTGAGTAAATATATGACTAAAAGTTATGAAATCATTTGACTGAGCCTATCCCAATAGTGTGAGATTATCCCCTAGGAAAGCACAATTCTAAGCTCAAAACTCTGTAGGCTAGATTATTGTGGTGGCTACTCTATTGTAATACAATCATGTGGAAAATTGAGCCCCTTAGATGGTATTCAATCAAGCAACTAAACAAGGGAATATTCCTCAGCAAAGGAAAAATCTTTTAATTTACCCATGCATCATGCTCTATCATGAGCCAGTCAATGAATCTGATGATGTGGGCAATTTTTTACCCCTTACCATCTTGAGACTCTCTCTCTCTCTCTCTCTCTCAATTGGTCTTCACCTTCTCTTGTTGCCCTAGGTGGTAAATAAAAAATCCACATCATTAAAAATGTCCATTAATTAAAACAAAAATGGCATACAAATACAAAAACTTGATCTATCTACAACTCAAGGTTGACCATTTCAAGAAGTGATGTATATATACATAAATATATGCAAATGCAAATGTATAAAAATTGCATAAGCATTTATGTGTATTATATATGTGTACACATATGGTTTTGGTTGTCTTATGGAAGGTTATCTACCTAATGTGTTTGATATCTTCCGTGCTAATGGATTGCTAGATGGCAACATAAAAAACTTATGAGATACATTATTTTGACTAAACATATAAAATTTATGAAATTATCTAGTTTAAGCTAGCATAGTAGTGTGGGATTATCCCCTAGGAAAGCACAATTCTCAGCTAGATTATTGTGGCACCTACTCTGTTGTAACTCAATCATGTGGAAAATTGGACCCCCTTAGATGGTATCCAATCAACCAACTACATAAGGATCTATTCATTAAATTACCCATGCATTATGCTCTGACCATGAGACAATTGATGAATCTCAATCCAATGTGCCCCAAGGAAGCAAAGAATTCAAAAAGCAAGAAGCATTGGTAAATTAACAGAGCCCATTTTTTCCCATCTATCTAAAACTAAAGTTTGACCATCTATGCATCACCTATAGTGTCATGTAACCAAGATTGAGTATGTTACCATATTTTGCTGGTTGTAGTCTTCTTATTTTGTGAATTTGTGAGAAAAATACAATACCAATATATATATAATGTATGTAAGTATGTATGTACATACATATGTACACGCGCGTGCACGTGTGTGTGTGTGTAGAGAGAGAGAAATTTAAAGAACACAATGCATAGGTAAATTAGCTAATATTTTTTAAATCTCAAGCAATGATGCATATGTCAAATGCAAATGCACAACCATTTATGTAAATACATGATGTATTACATTACATATGCATACATGTCAATGTGTTTACATAAATTTCAAATGATGGAAGTTATTGTACTCTCATTACATTTTTATATTTTATGCATCGTAAGGAGTCAAACCTCTGCAATAAATTTTATAGTAGTAGATGCTTTAACAATTTTAAATATTTTTATTCATTGTATGATCATATGTATTGTAACAAACATGCATTGAATCATATATGCAGTGAACCATATGCAAAAGAATAAAATAATTTGCAAATGGTAAGGAACAACGTCACCTACCTAAGTAAACAAAAGTAATGGAGAGGAGGTAGTGGCAAGCAGCTGGATGGACCACCTACCAAAAAAACAACCAAATTTTGAAAAGAAAAGTCCATTGAACAATATGTGTGTTAGTTTAAAGCATATGTGCAATGAATCATTTATGGGTTTAATCCTCCTATTTTGTAAATGTATGAGCAAAGAATTCAGAAAGCAAGAAGCATGGGTAAATTGACAAAGCCAAAATTTCCCCATCAAAGTTATGTACCTAAAATGTTTTATATCTTTAGTGCCAATGTATTGCTAGATGGCAACATAATCAATCTTCATTTATGAAATACATTATTTTCAGTAAACTAGCCCAATAGTGTGGGATTATCCCCTAGGAAAGGATAATTCTAAGCTTGAATATTTGTAGGCAAGATTATTATGGTGGTTGGTATGTTGTAATTCAATCATGTGGAAAATTAAACCCCCTTAGATGGTATCCAACCAAGAAACTACATAGGGATCTATTTCTCAACAATCAAGAAGAAATGGCTTAATTAATTAACCCTAGCAAGTGGCAAATCCCAGAAATTATTGGATTGTTTCAAATTTGGTTTTGGATTATTTCGGTTGAGTGAAACCCAATCTCAACCCACTATGCTCAAAGGAAGTATAAAACTCAAATCAATAAGGCCAATGTCCATATAGGTGCATGTACATGTCAATGTATGTGAATCCCAAGTTCCTTCACCATACAAATTGCCACTACCACCCTCCTTGGAAATGGCCTCCCCCGCTTTCCCCAATGCCATGACACATGTACAATGATACATATGCACTTGTATTAATGAATATGTTAGAGGATCACATCCCCTTAGAAGGCCTAAACTTTCTAAATCCTTTTTGGTTTGTTACAAATACTGCCCATTGCACCTCTCAGCTTTCCTAAAACGTTTCTCAATTTTCCTACATGGTTTTGGTTGTCGCATGCAAAGTTATGTACCTAATGTGTTAGATATATTTAGTGCCAATGTAGTGCTAGATGGCAACATACTCAGTCTTCGTTTATGTAATGCATTACTTTGAGTAACCTAGCCCAATATTTAGTGCCAATGTACTGCTACATGGCAACATAATCAATTTTTGTTTATGAAATACATTAGTTTGAGTAACGTAGCCCAATAATGTGGGATTATCCTCTAGGAAAGGGCAATTCTCAGCTCAAATCTTTGTAAGCTAGATTATTCTAGTGGTTGCTATGTTGTAATTCAATCATGTGGAAAATTGAATCCCCTTATATGTGGTATCCAACCAAGCAACTACATTGGGATCTATTCCTCAACAAACCAAAAATAGCTATATTAATTAACCCATGCATCATGCTCTAGCCATGAGACAATGATGAATATGATGATGTGGCCAAAATTTCACCCCTTGCCCTAAAAAATCTCTCTCTGTCTCCTCTCTCTCTCTCTCTCTCTCTCTCTCTCTCTCTCCCCTGTGTGTGTGTGTGTGTATGGAATTTCAAGTGATGGAAGTCATTCTCCTTCAATTACATTTTTTTAGTTCATCGTAAGGAGTCAAACCTCTACTATAAATTTTATAGTGATGCTTTAGCCATTTTAATTGTTTTTATTCATTGAATCTTCCTATGTATTGAGTTATATATGCATTAGACCACATGCAAAGGTATAAAAGAATTTGCATATATCTTAAAAGAGATGCAAAAGTATTTACTAAGTTCCATACTAAATCCTTTAACAATTTTGAATATTTTTATTCATTCAATGATCGTATGTATTGAAACATACATGCATTGAATCATATATATACATTTGGCTGGCCCTCATTCTCTCTCTCTCTCTCTCTCTCTATATATATATATATATATATACATATATATATATATATATATATGTATATATATATATATATATATGTATATATATATATATATATACATATATATATATATATATACATATATATATATATATATATGTATATATATATATATATATATATATATATATATACACACACACACACATATACATATACATATGCACACACACACACACACACACACATATATATATATATTTATTTATTTATACACACACACACACACACACACACACCCCTACCTGCCTACCTATCTATCCATCACGTAGATAGATAGTATCTCTATCTATCTACATGATAGAGAGGATTAGCAAAGTTCGAGCGACTGTGTTCGAGCGAGGTGGAGGTTCGAGTGAACATGGCTATTGATTTCCACATTTCAATGAAAATATTTATGTTGTAAAAGTGTCATTTGACTTTGAATAAAATATGTTCTTACATAGAAATAAAACGGCACCCTTATAATATGGAAAATGAAAAAATTATTTCTTAGCATTAAAAAAAAAAGAAAGGTAGCAATGTCCTCAATAGAGCAATTCAATCCATGATATATTCAATACTTTCTTAAAGATAGGAAAGAGGAAACCTTTAAGCATCTGATTTAAGCATCTAACTAATACTACAAGCATAAATTTCTAACAACTTTAACAACATCGGCCAAATAACATTAATTAAGTAGCATGGAGAAGATTGAAACTCATGCCATTGGTGTGCTTGAGGAGCTTAAATGCATTGGGCAGTTGTTTGCCCTACTTTCTAAGTACAGTCTTGGTTAGTATTTTGATGACATCAAATTGGAGGGAAGAAAGTGTATGTTTACGTCTTTGAAAATTAGAGAGTGTAGTGAACTCAGTGGTGTTGGGAAGGGGAAGGTGTTGTGATATCGAGCTCCACTCGTGATATGCCAGGGTGACCATTGTGCATTTATGTCACCGACTTGTTAGCTGCAGATGCGGTTGGTACACCGCCCATGAATAATAGCTGGATGATAGTTATCCTTATCTACTCTAGTTCGTGGCTCAATTAGTATGCCACCTTAGTTAACTGAGTTTGGTTTGAGACCCACATATAGGGTTCTCCTATTTCTTTGTACGAGAGTTCTTTTGGCTTTCACAACTAAGAAGAGGAAAACTGTTTTCGGCCTCTACCTTTGTGTGTATTCCCCCATTGTGTATGTGAGAAAGCCACAAGTGAGACTCATTCCTTCTCTCCTACTATCTTCACATGGTATCAGAGCCTGGTTCATGGTAAGGAGCTCAAGAAAGCAAACCAAGTTCGTGGTGTCCTGGTAAGAGGACCAGTGTTGCTTTCCTTTTTCGAGTTTGGGAGCAAATCTCTGCAGGTAGCACAGCCGGAAAGTGCAAGAGTGCATTGTCTCAGGTTGAGATGCCCTTCGTGGTGTGGCGAGAGGGCAATATATGCTGCGGGGGTGGGCAAAGCTCTTGGTGACTTTATTTTTCTGATTCGAGGCCATTTTGGGGCCCGTTTTGAAGGCGGAAGTTCTTCGCAGGCACTCAGAAAAAGGCCCTGTTTTTGCTGTGCGACCACTGCTCTACAAGTCGGTGAAAAGTCGCCACAGAAATTGCATCGTATGCCTGTGCACAGAGATATTGGGAGTTACAGAATCATCCTCGTTGCCTGTTCATGCAAAATCATCACTAGGAAGTGACTGTGTGGTCAAATACCACTTTTGTCAGTTTTGCAGATTTGCCTGTGTGAGGCAGAAGCTGTGTTTTTTGCAGTGACAGAATTTTTTGTAGTGTTCTGTAATGGCGTCTGATTCTCTTTCACTGATTGTCACTGAAAAGCTTAACAAGAACAACTTCCAAGCATGGAAGTTTAGAATGACGAATTTCCTTATGGGAAAAGGCTATTGGGAGTTCATTACAGGAAATGAAGAAGAACCAGTTCTTCCTAATATTCCCAATCAATAGGAAATGCAGGCATTTAAAGGATGGCATGAGAGAACCAGAAAAGTTATGTATTGGCTGTCTATCAGTATTTCAGATTCTATGATTGTGCATACTCAGGATGCAAGTACGCCAAAGGAGGCATGGGATACTTTGGCAAAAATGTACAGCACAAATACGCAAGCCAGGAAAATGCAGCTCAAGCAGGAGTTGCACAATGTGCAGAGAGAAAATATGAGCATCAACGACTACCACATGAAGGTGAAGAAAATTGCAGATGCACTTGCTTCCATTGGGTCGCCAGTGGCAGATGATGATTTGGTTTTTGTGACCTTGAATGATCTAGGAAAGGATTATGCACAGTTCCAGACATCCATATTTGTCCGTGAAAAATTTCTTGATTTTGAGGAGTTGTTTGCTCTTCTAATTTCGGAAGAGCAGAGAAATGGCGGTGCATCTTCTTCAGGAGGAACTTCAAAAGAAACTATCTTCTACTCAAATGCTGGAAGAGGTAGAGGCAGAGGTAGAGGAGGCCGATCTAGAGGCCGTGGTAGAAATCAGAATATGCAGCAAACTCAAGAAAATCAGTCTTATGCAGGAGGACGTGGTAATTCTAGAGGCAGGGGGAGCAAAGAGGTCGTGGTGGATGGCAGAGAGGCCAAAATGCAAACAGCAATGTTGAATGCTACTATTGTGGTAAAATGGGTCATATGGCTAAAGACTGCTACAAAAAGCAGAATGACATTATGAATGGAAAATTGCAGCAAGGCAATTATGCATCCTCTAGTAGACAGGGTGATGACAGAAATGAGCATTTATTTATGGTGCAGCACATGACCAATTCTGTGACAAGTGCAGAAGAAAGCAATGATGTGTGGAACTTCAAAAGAAACTGTCTTCTACTCAAATGCTGGAAGAGGTAGAGGTAGAGGTAGAGGAAGAGGAGGCCGATCTGGAGGCCGTGGCAAAAATCAGAATATGCAGCAAATTCAAGAAAACCAGTCCTATGGAGAAAAACATGGTAACTTTAGAGGTAGAGGGAGTGAAAGAGGTCGTGGTAGATGGTAAAGAGGCCAAAATGAAAACAACAATGTTGAATGCTACTACTATGGTAAAATGGATCATATGGTAAGAGACTGCTATAAAAAGCAAAATGACATCATGACTGAAAAATTGCAGCAAGGCAATTATGCATCCTCTATTAGATAGGGTGATGACAGAAATGAGCATCTGCTTATGGTGCAGTACATGACCAATTTTGTGACAAGTGCAGAAGAAAGCAATGATGTGTGGTATGTTGACTCAGGTGCATCAAACCACATGACAGGTCATGCGGAATGGATGCAGGATGCAAGGAAAATGGAAAGACCAAGATTTGTGGAGACTGGTGATGATACTGCACATCCTATTGTGTGGATTGGTAAAATTCCTTTGTCTATGCATGATGGGAAAAAGAAATACCTATCTGATGTATTTCATGTCCCGAATATCACCAAGAACCTGGATTCTGTTGGTCAAATGGTTGAGCAGGGCTTGCAGGTCAGATTTAATCCTCATGGATGCTTTGTTGAGGATATGAAAAATAACGGTCGCTTGATAGCAAAAGGAAAGAAGAAGGGCAGGATGTTTACGTTGGATGCGGACATGCCTGAATTGAGTGTAGCAATGTTTGCACATGGGACTGGTGTAGTTGCAAATATTGATATCTAGCATAAACTCATTGGTCATGTTAATGTACAGCAACTTAAATCAATGCAAGCCCAAAATATTGTTGCAGGATTGCCTAAATTCAAGGTTGCAGAAATGCATAAGGTATGTGAAGCCTGTCAATTTGGAAAACAGGCTAGGAAACCATTTCCTAGACATGTTCAAGAGAGTAAGAAGCCATTGGAATTAATCCATTCTGATGTGTGGACTACTAAAGTTGCATCCATTGGAGGCTGTCATTATTTTGTCACTTTTATTGATGACTACAGCAGAAAAGTTTGGGTGCATTTTATGAAAAAGAAAAGTGAAGTGTTTAGGCATTTCAAAGCTTTTAAAGCTATGGCTGAAAAAGAAACAGGCCTGCAAATAAAATGCCTAAGGTCAAATGGAGGGGGAGAGTACCTCTCAAATGAGTTTGCAAGGTTCCTACAGGAGCATGGCATAAAGCAGCAATATTCATGCAATCATATCCCACAGCAAATGGACTTGCAGAAAGGCAAAACAGGCATATTGGAGAGGTATCTCGGGCCATGCTAAATGAAAAAGACCTTCCAGATTATTATTGGGGTGAAGCAGTTGCTATAGTAGTTTACATAATGAACAGGATTCCCACTGCAGCAATACATGGCATGACGCCAGAGGAGATGTATACTGGTAGGAAACCAGATATTTCTCATTTGAAAATTTTTGGTTGCATTGCCTATGTTCATGTGCCAGATGAGTTGAGGTCCAAGTTGGATCCAAAAGCTGAGAAGTGCATCTTTATTGGTTATTCTCTGCAGCAGAAAGGGTATAGATGCTATAACCCTTCTACTTGTAAGTTTACAGTGAGCAGAGATGTTGTTTTTGATGAGATGAGCAGCTGCTATAAACCGATAAATGTGATTGATGATATAGATGCACAAAATGGTAATGCTACATAGAATTCACAGTAGCAATCACAAAATATTAGTGGACCTGCAGTGTCCTCTACCAGTGGTTCACATACTTCGCCATAGATAGGCAGATTGAGATCAGGAGAATCTCCTCAAAGCAATGCAGATAGTCATCTGCAAGTATCACGAAAAGGAAAAGAGAAGGTAGATCAGCCCATGTTTGATGTGAATGCAGGTCACTCTTATGTGGATGGTGAATCCAGTGGCTCAGAACAGAGCATTGATGATGAGCTGGGTATTCCTTCTGTTGTTACACCTGGAGTAAGGAAGACCAAGGATGTTTTGAGAGCACTTGGAAGTGAGCCTATTTTGCACAGGTCTACCAGAGTTAGGTATCCTGTGGATAGGCTGAAATATGATGGATTTATAGCCATTCACTATGCCTATGTGGTCAAAGTGATACAGGAACCAGAACCCACTTCTTTTGAGCAAGCCATGGGAAAAGAAAAATGGGAGAAAGCCATGGATGAAGAAATGGATGCCTTGGAAGCAAATGCTACATGGGAATTGGTGCCTTTGCCTAAAGACAAGAATGCTACACTTCAACTAGCAACGCTGATACCTTTCACCATCTAATAAGCTTAAGTTAGGATAGCTTAAACCGAAAGGGAAGACAGGTGTCATAGCATTACTAGACTTGTTATCGATGTTCGAAATATAAAGTAAAAGATTAGACAACAGAAAATAAAAGGATTAAGAAAATTCCTCAATCCTCACACATATGAAAAAGCTAATGCCATTAGAAAAATATAGGCATATACTTTTTTATAATAACTTGGTAATGCCTTTTCTCTCTGAAATTCTAATTTTATAACAAACCCAATGAAAAAATAATTTTAATAAGGAAAACAAGGTGAATGATTCTAAATCATTCATAAGGCCTTCCCTAGATTCAAAATAGTGAGGAAGATGTGCAGTGCAGAAAAGAGAGCGGAGATCTAATAGAGAAACAGGTCGAATTGATGAATTGAGAGCGATGAGGGAGGGGGGGGGGGAGTGAGAGAGAGATGTGGAGGGTTTCTAGAAAATACAAAATCTAGATTTTTTTTAAATAAAAAAATGTCCATTTTTGCTTCTTCATGAATCGCCTTCACTTAGACCTACATATGGTAGGCCAAAAACCCCAACATAATGGGTTCCAAAAGACAACTGTCCAAAGGTCCCATGGTCCTGTTAAAAGGTATTCCAGTCCCAAGGTATAAATAATAGGTCCTAAGGTCCCCTTAAAAGACCTAGACAAATTAGACGAATAGCTTTTATTAATTTTTAATGTAAGCAAGGTATATGGTCACCTAAATGTCCTTAATGTTCCTCCCATGGCTTATGGCCTCAGGACCCGAGGTCCCTCGGAATCCAAACTCCCGCATCACATGCACTGGCCCTGCGTAGTCTTTTAGTTGGAGTTCGTGTGGTCCTTGCTGTTCTACGCATAGTCTATTAATGGTACGCCCATGCATATAGTGCATAGCTCATTTGTGCTCGACGTATGATGGTTTTTTGTGTGGTAGTGCGGCATCAACCATAGCTCTTTTTGCTCAGGGTCCACGACCCAGCTTCTATGTATCACATAGATTTGTCCTTGTATTGTATGAGCCGCTATCCCATATTGGCTATCCTAGATATGAGCCGCTATCCCATATTGTATTATTGCATAGCCACGCTCCGATTATTGTGCACAATGTGCAGCACGCAGCCCATCAATTCTATAATGAATGCCAAGCTAATTGCAATGTAATAGGCTCCTAGAAGTCGCCTCAACCCGCAAAATTGTGTAACTAGTACCTAACGCCTCAACTTAAGACTCGAGATTAGTAGCTATAGATCACAACATATAGTCACAATACAAGTCGTACTCATGTACATTAGGAGGACGGTATGCTCTAACCTTTAAAGCTTTTGAGCATTTGATGCAGAAGGTCATGACTTACGAAGTCCATGATCAAAGTATATGGTCAATTAACTATTCCACCATGTCGTGACTTTTTATGCTCCCAACATGTTATTTATAGTTGTGTCCTTCCCATAAATCTTCTCATAAATCAAGGATCCCCCAAGAAATGAAGGGTCACCCACGAAATGAAGGGCCACATTGTCTTTTCCTGTTCCTACACCCGAAAAATTAAGGGTCACTTGCAAATTAAACCCTTTTGCCTAAATTCTTATTTCTTAACCAATAGGCAACGGTTAATAATATGCTATTTATCAATAAGCAACCATTTGTGTTCGAGTGATTTTGTCACAAATAAAGATCATGCGCTAATTGATATATGACCTGAATTTTACATGGTTTAATGCTTTTATCCCCTTTTTTTTCCTTTTTCCTTATAGCCTCATGACTCATTAAAAGTTCCCAAAAACACTTTTGTTGGAACTGGCTACATAAAGAGAGTTAATATTTGATCATAACATGCCATGATCTTTTCGACTTGTTAAATGTTATGCCAAAAGATGGCAATGTGTGTGTGTGTTTAGATTAAAAAGTCCCATCAATTATTGAGCCATACAATTAATTCCATCAATTGGATAAAAAGTTAAAAAAGGAAAACATATAAGGAAAAAATGTTTGAGACATCTAAGTTGAAAAATGCAACTAGAGTTTGTAAAAATTTTGATCAAATTAAGAATTTTTAATAATATTGAGTTTGACAAACAAAATATTAAAAAAAGATGTCGAATCCTCAAGCAGTCTAGGTTGAGGTCCACTTACCTGCCACCATCCAAACAAACTAGGTGTTAGAACATCATAGTTACATTTGGGTAAACAGGTAATGCCTGTTTTTCCGCTTGTTATTGCTTTACCTAAGAATATAGACAACCATACGAATTCTTAAATAATTAAAAAAATAATTTAGCCACAAGTGAAGTTTAAGTCACAAGTGGAGTAAGGAGCGAATGAGTGGATGGGTTAATAAGGGATTAGAGGAGGTATGGGACGATTAGTGGGCTTGGTATGTGGGGTGGTTAAAAAGAAAGTGTAAAGGGAAGATTTCAAGGGGGTGCATAAAAGAATAATTCATAGTTAGGGAAGTATTCATGTATGTGTGTGTGTGTGTGTAAACAAATAAGTGTCTGTGTATGTGAGATACATTTACTAATCAAATTATTTTTTTTACACGTGCGCGGACGCGCATGCATGCATACTTCATTATTGAGCAAAATGTCTGCATCTGTTATACATGATAGCTTTTTAAAATGCATACTTCATTTGGGCTACATCTATGTTGCATGCAAAGTGCTTGCCACTTCTTAGAGCTTCCGACTCCCATGCAGGCATTAGTTGGAAAAATGTCCGTTTGAATAGTAGATGGGAAGACCAAATATGTCCACAACATAAAATATATATTAAGGCGTTAGTATTAGTTTAGTCGCCCTCCCTCAAGAAAGAATTACTGTAAGGTAAAAGGTTGCAATGGAAGTATTGAGGTGGTCATTGGAGGTTGTGAATGCAGCATACGTCGAAGGTTTAAGGTGGCGACTACGTATCTTACCCAGGCCAACATATTCGTGTGTATCGTGTCCAAAAGCTCAAGACATGCATACTCTACATTATTACATGTGAAGAACTCTGTGGTGGATACTAGTTCATGATGTGGGAAAAAGTGATGGCGCGAGCTGCAAAGGCAAAAGGTCATGTGGCTGTTCGTCGACGGCTCGTGTTTGAGAAGGACTTGCCATGCGAGGTAGATGCATTGGAGGAGCAAGTGCCAGAGGTGTGCAAAGCGTTGCCAATGAAGGTCCAAGCAACCCAGGCACTGTCAGAGGGTACTCAGGGTCTTTCTCCTCCCGAATCACAGATGAAGGAGCCCACCGATGAACCTTCCGAAACGTGAGTGACTTCAACTGTGTCATGATTTTGGTGTGTTGTGAGTGCCATCGAATGTCATCTATGTGCAAAGCTACAACACTCCAACGCTCCAAACAATGCTCGATTCACCAACTTTGCCTATGCCAATGCTCCAACGTTGTTATGTACTCCAACGCTATGATTCTCGTCCCCCCCACCATCTATGCTATGGATCAATGCTACTATGACACCCCCCCCCCACACCACCACCTGAATTTGCACTGTGAACAATGCTATGGCTCCCCCCCCTGATCGATTTGCGCTATGGATCAATGCAACGGGCCCCTCGCCCCCCTCCCCCCCCTTCCGTGAATCTGTTGGGTCCCTGGACTTATGTAAGGCTCGAATATGTACCCCCACACAGCCACAGCTCCAGTGATGCTAGTCCGGTGCTTGAGGTCATAGTAGATACTCCAAGCTCCAACGTCGATATCCCTTCTGAGTGCCCACACAGCCCCGATCGTCACACAAGAAAAAAGGCCACTGTGCTATAGACTCCCAACGATAGCGACAGCGACACCACCCCAAATTCGCTATTTTATACCTTTGATGTCTTGTGCGACGAAGGGGATCCATATTGCGTAGCGACACTAGCTTGCATTGTGCTACTTTCCATTTTTGTTTTCTATAATGCACAAGCATCATCTCCCCCCCCCCAAATATTTTTCAGAAAAGCAAATGTTATTTTTTGGAATGTGAATTTTCTATGTGCAAAATAAAAAATACTGGTGTCTTCGATCCTGCGATCGGGCGTGTCAACCCGCTATGATTTTTTGAGCATAATGTACCCATAATGTAATAAGCACTTAGGTAGAAGCAGATAGGTATATAGAAAACCAAAATTAGCACTTAGGTATTAGCTCAAGCAGATATCTTAGCAAATTAAAATAGGGCCTTGATGCGAGATGCAAAATTGGGCACTGGAAAGAGGTGATAACAAAATTGGGCTCAAGGCTCTTGGCCAGGTCCTCGAAGCCCTTCGCGAGCTGCACCTCGTCCAAGCTCGTCTAGAATGAGCCATCGCCTGCCTGGGCCATGGTTTGCAGGATGTGCTTGAAAGGGTGATTGCCCAACATGATGGTGTACACCACCAGCCTCGTGTCCTGTTGCTTCATCCACCACCTCGCATGGATTCCTGCGCCAGTTGAAGATCCCTGTGCCAAATGCTCGTCAGACCTGCAGATGTGCCACCAAGGCTTGTTCTGCTTCTTCACATGGGTCTACAAATCGGATGTAATGCTAGTATGGCTCATGGGTCAACTCATCCAGGAGCACATCCCTGCTCAGCCCAGAGCATTTCGAGCTGGTTTCCATGTGCCTAGCTCCATTGAACAACTTCTCTGTGCAACACCCTCCAGTTTCACCTGGACATGGCACCAAATGAGTATGTCCTCTTGTCCTGCTTGTGATTACTATAACAGCTTCCTTTTGGGCATGGAGGTTTACATAAGATGGTGCATGGCAACATGACGAAGATGAAGTTTGTGTCTGAAGAAAAAGACATCGACATACAAGATCGAAAATATGCACGCAGATTCTAGCAAGGCTGAGATGTGCATGATGCACTACAAGGCCATTCCTCACATCATAGAAATGCACTGCATTCTTGTTGGTATGAGGGCTACCAATGGAGGGATCATTAAGCAGTAGGCTTTACATTGTTCGCATTGTGCTGACACATATTCATAGTCAAAATTCCCCCTTTTGCCATGGAAGCTGTGTGTCTGTTTGCACATGGCACACCCCTGACCCCTACATACAGCACTGGATAGGGCATAATTTTTCATGGCAGGCATGCCTTTCATGGTCACCCCACTCCAAGGGAAACACACAATCATTGTTGTAAGAGGGTAGTGCACACTTCATGCCACATTTGTGCTGTCGAGAATTGCAACGATGGTAACCTTTGTGGTTGACCCTTAAGGAGCAAGCCTTACTGCAGTTGAATGCCTTTGCAGAGAGTACACAAGGTTTGCCGCAGGTGTGCTTCCGGCGCTTGCAATCGTGGGTTCCATCATGCCCAGCAGGGCATTGCATGCAAGTACCATCTAGCCATGATCAAGCTGGTCAAATATCTGCTCTTTATATTCCTCAACACAAAAGATGCATTCTTCTATGCAATTGTGGCTTCCTAGGCAAGAGTGACCAGAGGTATGCCCTTTCTCTAGGATGCATTTCAAAAAGCAGATCTAGCATTTGCAAGAACAGAGGACAAGCTTGTTTTTCATCTCAGATAGTCAGGCAAGTATTTCCAGCTGTAGCTTTTGGAGATCACTATCTTCTGGAAAATCTTAAGTATTGACTTGTAACCATGCAAGCACCCTATTTCTCCTCATCTCAACCACACCAGCTAGGAAGCTTACATACGATGATAACCAACTCTCATCAGTTCCTTTGTGTTGGACAACTCTGGCAAATGCCTCCTTCAAGGGGCTCAGTATAACTCCCATGGCCTCATTCGATTCTGTCGCCAGCTCTAGACCCGCATCCGTAATTGTCAGAGTCTAACCTGCTACATGTATGGGCTCATCTTTCAACTCCTCCTGACTATCAAAGTTCACAAGTGGCATTCCATCCAAGTAGTTGCCAAGCCTGAGAGCACTTTCTAGATGCACTCTATCAAGCTGAGCCTCATGGCTATTCGCTTTGAATCTACAGGAGCCCAATCTCTTGCGCTTATTTGGGCAACCGCCAGCTTCAAGTCCAGCATAAAGCTACGGCCAATATTGTGTGTGGGAAATAGTTTTCAATTGTTTCTCCAATGTCAGAAATACTATCATGAAACTTAGGGCATTGGAAGGGGGGCATTCTGCAATCTCTACCTCCCCCCCATACATAGTGGTAAGGAAGTTCTCCTTGGACTTGTTGCATATCTGGCAGATCTTTTCACATAACTCATCCTTGAGATCCTCCAAATCCAAAGCATCAACATCCTTGATGGACATATAGAACAAGCCCTTGAATAGCTTCACATCAGCCTTCACCAACCTCACACCATCCTGAAACCGTTCTATCTCTTTATCTAGATGAAAATCATGTGCACACACAATAGATAGACATGAAGACATGAGGAAAGGACATGCACTTCAAAATGGGGAAATCATTTTTTTTTCAGTGCCTTAGAAGTGAATCCTTGTTAAAGTGTGCACAATAACTCCTTGTTACAGTGTGCACAGTAATCAGACCATGGAAGAAAGCAAGGGAATGGAGCAAGCTACCTTCTTGTTGAATATGGTCACATTGCTAATAGCAGCATTCAGGATGGAAAGGACCATGTCCTCCTGCTCACGTCGCTCAAAACTTCCCAGACCCTCAAAATATAGCAATGCATACATGCAATCGGGTTTACAGATGAGTCACCCACATCCCATTTGTGCACCTTCCTCCTACTACATCCAGCAAAGAACCAGCCAAGTGATTAAGAAGGTAGGACTTTCTACTGCTTTGCTTGCACATGGAGGATATCACTTTAAAATGCCGTTTCCAATCAGCAAGAACTAGGTCTTTGCTAGGAACAAACTCCATCCACACAAGCTCTTTGGTTCTTGCAAACTGTGATAGCTGAATTTCAATGCCTGTCCAGTCCATACACTGAAAAGTCTCGTCAAGGCAGAAGGCCTTGAGTGAACTAAGGCCCCGATCATACATGGCCATGAACCTTGAGGCCTCATCATACACCACCAAATCAAAACCCCTCTTATATTGCCTCATAGGATTTCTCCCAATTAGAGAAACTCCGAGCCTTGGGCACAGATAAATGTGCAAGTCTGACTTATCTTTAGCTACCACAAACTGTAACACTTGTCCTCCCTTGAGTAGCACTACCTTGGCGAGAACCTCCTGGCTTGGGTCAAGAACCGCTAACTCCAATGGCTTGCTGAAGGAAGGAACCACTGCATGACTTGATGTTTGGCCATTCATTAGTTGGTCCAAGTCTCTCTTATCTGCTATCAACTCAACAGCTATCCATGTGACCATTTCTTTTTGAATCTCTTCAATGTCATAGTTTACAGTCATCTTGGTAGATGATGAACTACCCCATGGGATCCATGTAGAAAAATCAAAGAAACCTTTATTCGAGAAGCCTTTCAATCTAACTCTCAACTTGTCCTCCTGAGACTGCGTCGAGATTGACACCTGCTGCTTCATTGCTTGTAGCAAGTTGGAAAAATCCTTTTCCATTTCATTCTTGACAGCTGTAACCTCGTCCCTAAGCGATCTCTCCATCTTGCTACCAATGAGTGCGTGTATGTCTTGCTTTACCATGGTTCTTATCACATCCAACAGTCCATCACATACGGTGTTGTACAAGGCCTAGGCTGCGGACATGATCTTATTGTGCATAGATGCAGATGATGGATCTGAGGGGGGGTTCATGAGGTGCTCTATTATCAAGGAAAAGCCTTCATCTTTGATGTCCTTTTCAAAGTTAGCTTTAGACCATGTCTTCACATCCGAGGTTAGAAGAGTTGTGACGAACTTCTCACTCAAAAGTAAGTTTAGCACCAAGCTTTTTCACTAAATAGCTGGCTGCCATCACTTGTTTCTCCACGGACGGAGACAATTTTTTATCCAAGAGCCCATCCATCCACAATTTCATACCAAGACCCTTTTCAGTGCCATGTTGTCCAGGATGCTGCCTCTTGAACGAACCCGGTCTGTGTGTCGTGAATGATGTCAGTAAGATGGGGCGATAACTGCAAACTAAAGACCTTGGCAAGGATCTTGTATGCAGTATCAAGCAAAGTAATCAGTCTCCACTACCGGATGTCTGACCTATCTCCCCCTTTGGAGATCAAACAAATCCACCCCCTGCTCAGGGACTGAGGAAGGGAGCCCATGTCGAAGATATCCTAGCAAGCTAGGCAGAAAGGGGTGGAGATGATCTCCCAGAAGTTTTGAAAGGACGGAGTCAAGCCATCCTCGCCAAGACACTTCTGGGTCGAGAGAGCCTTGAGGGTTTCCTAAAGTTCCTCATCCATAAAAGGCTCCTCCAGACTACTACACAAATCCTATGAGACTACCCTCAGAATGTGATTCCAAACTACCTCACGGGCCACAAGACAAGCTGGAGTCACTCTCTGTCTAAAAGAGCTAGCTGAGGTGGAGGTGGAGGTGGAGTCCCTAAAAGAAACCGTAGAAAGCTTGGAAGGACCATGACCTTGTTCTCCACACCCGTGAAGATAACTGGTTCTGCTCTACCCTCACTAGAGGCTTGGCCAGGCTTTGGGCTGAAGTATACATTGTATGTCACTTCCTTGCTCTGCTCTGTATTTCCACCCGGCATTGCCTTAATTGTGACCTGCTGCATGAAGCAAATGGGTTTTGCAGTGTTGTTACCAGCAACCAAAAACACACCATAGGAATGACTTCCATCAAGGCTGAGACTCTGCACGTTAGCACCACTAAACAACAATCTACCATGCTGCATACCAGGTTCACCTGACCAGATGCTACAAAGCTCCTCCTCCAGCTTCGAGAGTTCTAGTAATAAACAGGCACCATAGTCACAATCCACCTTGTTGACATTGCAACACGGATCATTTACTTTCAGCTCCTGATCATTTCCATCAACAACTTCTTTAACAACAATGTTTGGACCCTCTGAACAGTGGTCATTTGCTTTCAGCTATTGTTCATGTACATCACCAGTTCCTTTACCAGATATATTTGGACTATCTAATGCGTTGTGAAGCACACTACCTGCACCATTATCACTATCCACCTTGACCGCGGAACAGCGACCATTTGCTTTCAGCTCCTGATCATTTCCATCATCAGCTCCTTTGCAGGTAATATTTGGACCATCCAATGAATTACGAAGCACATTTTCTTCCCAGGGACGTCTTTCTAACAAGTAATGTGGCAGCACACGCTTGAATACATCTGAATCATACTATTTAAATCATTTTGCTTGGATTTTATGGCATCTAGATGTTGCTTCCAAGCCTCTTTGGCTTCATTGTACTCTCTCTCCAGATCTTCTTTGCACATGACCCGCAAGAGATTGACAAAATCATCATCTCGCAAGGCAGTGCACTCCACAAAATGAGAGGCGAACAACAAATTCAAGACAGGTTGAGCATCAATGGAATGATAGACTGCTTCTGCTTTGGTGTTGGTGACCACCTTAGCTGGAATGCGCATGCAGACAAGCACGGCAGTTCTATGGTGGCCTTGGGAGAGCATAAAGCCCACCGGTTGGTGGTGCTCATGATCACTGGCAGCATTGGCAGCTATTTGGGAGGGCATGAGTTCATGGAGGAGCATAGGGATATTGAATCCTGGCAGAAGCTTGAGGTCATCTTCCGATTCCTTGCGGAAAGAGATTTACAGCCTCTGGGTTCTCTGCTTTCGGCCAGGGATGCTCAAGCTGCTGGACTGAGATGTAACTGAGGGGCTTATGTTTGCACCCTGCATGCATGCACACACACAGCTGCAAAGCTCCATCAGAGATCTCACAAAGTTGCAAGCCACATCCTTCCTGCTGGACCATCTGTTTGTTCCTAGGCTAGTAAAACAAGCACATTCGATTCTTTTGAGGTGCACATGCAGCGTACAGGCCAGGCTTAAGGGCATTTGCATTCATGCTTTCCAAGACCCTTCGAGGTAGCAAGCCCTCTTCTTTGAGTAACTGAGTGCATTGAAGCCAAGCTTGGCAAGCTTCCCTTGTTTATCAAGGGTTGTCGATCCTGGCAAGAGCAGCGTGTTACAGAGAGAGCTGCGACTTGCCCCTCAGGGATGAGCACTTTGTCTACGAAGGATAGGTCTGGCTTGTCAGAGATGATTTCTATCAAGAAAAAGATGGTAGGGGGGTTGCTGGTTAAGCTTGCAGTGCCTCCATTATCCACAGGAGTAGGCATCGTGTGGCTGCAAGGGGCAATTGGGGTACTCTTGGGGGTAGCAGAGGGAGCTGCATTTGTAGTGGCAGGATGAGGAAGGGCATCGACCTCTGGTAATGTTGGCAGAGGGCTGGAAGGATCTGGTTTCATTAATGGATTCATCAGCTTCCACATACAAAAAATACCAATAAATAGAAATAAGTCTCTAAGTAATTCCAAAATTAACTACAGTTGAACTCTGAAATAGTTGGTATGTAACATTTACTCCCTTTTAACAAACGAGATGTTCTCATCTCGAGAGCAAACTGCAATAGTTCTAAATAAATTTGTTTAATCAAGAAGAGACACAATCACTGTAAGAAGGGTTCCTTAACAATCCAATTGTAAGAAAATATGCTTCAACTAAACTTTTAGAGTCTAGTAAGATTACAACTAGCAAAACCTCAATGCTAAAATACTACCAGACCTTCACCATGGTTGTAATTTATATTAATAGTATATTGAACTTTAGCATGCACCCAATTATGTTAAAAAAAAACTTGCAAAGATGGAGATGTGAATACACTCACTCAATTTAACCACCATATAGAACTCAAGACCTTTAGTTTGAGCCTTTATAGGTGCTTTCAAGAAAAGTGAACTACAACTCAATTCAACTTTAATTAGAATTCCGGTCTCCTTCCTTGCATAACCAGAAATCCTATAGACTGTTATACACTAATACCAAAAGTACTAGACAGTCTCATGAAACTTCCCATTCTCAAAACAAAATCAAGTAACTCTCTTAATATAGCCCTTAACGCCTGACTCTAATTGATGAGGTCCAAAACCTTACAGATGTATATTGTCCTGGCCTTGGACGGCTTCCAACCTTAAATGTACTAGTCAACCTTCAACTTTACAGAATTAAAGGTAAACTCGAGGGACCATGCGAACCATATTAAGCTTGCACATTAGCGTGAATTATTCAAATATAAATCTTAGCTCAAATTTAACATTCCATCCCATTTCTTTAAAAAATAATATATACCTTTGTAAGACTAGAATAAGTCCAATCATACAAATCAAAATTTTTTGTTGTTCTTAAAAAAATAAGATGAATATCTCACAACTTCTTGCTATAGTCTACCTTGGCATATTATAAAGCATTCTCAGGGTTTCTACTACCAAAGGAGTCTGCCCAACAAGAATAAAATAATCAAGCTCTATCGATTGGTTACTGATAATTATAGTTGTCAGATATTGGACGTACTCCCAATCAAGACAAGATCGAAATTCTAATAAGAGAATCCCGCCTCTTTAGGAGTACCATCGAGAGCAGGTATTCCATTAAACATCCCCTAGAAGTCTTAATTGCTATTAACTACCTAATTATAGGAAGGTTCGTGGTTTCCCAAGACAATAATTTCAAAGTAAAGCTAGAATTTTACTCAAATTTGCACAAGGTTAATTACAAGCTCGGAGCAAGTTTAAGCTTCATAAAAGTACCACATATGCCCCTAGAATCACTTCATCGGAGCACTCGTATACTCATACATGCACTTAGTTCACCAATTCAAATTATTGACCTCACGAAAATCAAGATGTCAACTACTACGAATGATTCAAAACTTCTAAAATAAAAAAACCCAACATTAGACTGCCAATCAAAATTCTCGTTTATAGATATATATTCCATAATTAGCTTAATCTCTCATTTGGACGCAATTAAGCCATATCCCATGGATTACTGATAGGACTAGCCAATCGTCAATCATAAATCATAACGCCCAGTAATACAGGGGAACATCACAAATCAATTGTTGCCTTGAAGATGCACAACTAGAGTGCTTCGGTTACTACTAACATACCTATCCAAAACTAATCTATATTAGGGAAAAAATTAACTTACCTAAGGAACAATCAACATCATCCCACCTAAGTCAAAATAATCCATGTTATTATTTTCACTTTACCTTACCAAGGAATAGAAGGGCTAACTCAAACAAATAAACAAATTCCTTAAGATTTGGATTCGAAAATATGTCAATGAGAACCAATCTTTTATAAACAGAAATCCACAATAGAATGTCCCACAACTATGTCAATTACATCCATGAAAAGGAAGGAAAGCCATCATCAACTGATAAAAAAAGACTAATAATTAAGTATGTAGTGACAAGTCTAAAACTCTCCCCGAGTCCTCACTTATTAGGGGCCTCATTCAGCTTCACGCTTTTGCTCAACTAAGCATCATGATAATAGAAATATGGAGGACCTTCCTCCACCTCTAACTGGCAGATCTTCCTCTTATGTGCCCATCGCAAACTCTATCCTGGGTATATAGTTAGTTAGTCAAATTCTGAAAGGCCATTACGCCTCTAATTTACTTATAACAATATGGGTGTGATGTAGGATAACGGGGAATGGCATACACATACTATCGTACTAATTTCAGGTACTCGGCACACTGAATAAGAATCGAGCACTTTTCGCTTTTCCATTTCAAGACAAACAAACTTAGCCTTAGTTTTTAAGTACTAACCCCCAATCTTTTGCTTAAGACCAGGTACTCCAGGGTAAAGAGCATTTTGCACAGCTCGCAGCATATCCAAACGTATTGTATATTGCGATGCCGCTAAGTGTCTAAAAGCAAAACAAATATTCATTCTCCATCGACTGGTGTGGACCTCAAAAAAATACCCGCTTGAGACAACAACATACCCAACTGAATTACACAAGAGAACACAACCTTTTCAAAATTTGTAAGGATAGATAGTCATTAGTCACTTGACAATCAATTTCGATAACGGTCTACACACGACGGCTAACCAAACATGCAAAAACTATTGTCTGAATCAATACCACCTGTCATGTACCCCTTCCTAGACTCCCAAGAGAGGGGTACAGAGCAAGAAGGCAGCTCCCGATCACGAATATTGTGGTCAAATTTGTTTCGTGACCTGGGAGATGCCTAGAGACAAAGCAATGACAAACCAACCAAGAGTAGAGACATGAATATGCGCAACCAATCTAAAGACTACAAAATATCTATAAATATCTAGACAAGACCTGCGGCAATACGGAGGGTGGGAGAACAAATGTCTCACCGTCCAACCTCCCATGACCTGAAGTCTCTTCTTGGAATCCAAACATAAAAGTGATATGGATCTTAGGGACTAAGTAACTCCTTCCGACAACTAGATTCTAAGTCCTAAGAAATACTATTGATATTCTAACCTAATCAATTCTACGGTTAGGACAGCCTAAACTAACCCATGGAAACCCCCAATCTGAATGATCGGGCCACACCGCATGCACCCGCTCCTCCATGGGGTCCTAACCAACAAACTTACAAGAAAAGAGGGAGTAGTGGGCGTCGAGTAATTTCAATCCACCGCACCACGGGCGGTAGGAGGAAGTACATGGGCAACCGCACCCCATGAATTCCCTCCCAAGAGGAACCTAAAATCTACATACTTTACTTAACTACACCTTTAATTAATTAACTACGTACACCACATTATTAATTTAAAAGCATAAGATGCATGAGAAAATGAAACAAAACACTCATAGAAATTGAGGTACGAGACTCATGACAAATAGGAAATGAAAAACAAGTTCCTGTTAATTATAATTATTTATTCCATCAAACAAGTGCGAGTCTCAATTGCAAAAAAGTAGGCACCGTCATAAGCGTAAAGAAGTACCAAGTGGAGCTACATCCTGAATCCCCGTGATTCACTCTCCTTCTCCAAGACTTTCATTATCCTGCTGGCTATCTAACTTAAACAAAGGACAAAGTAGAGGTGGCTGGTCAGGCCATCAACTACCTCCCTATCTCACCTCACCCATGAGCATAGGGGATCTAAGGGTCGGCATCTAAGGAACAAAGTCACACTCGATATATATAAGACATCCGTCTGCGAAACTGAAACCCTCATGTATAGTCAGGATTATAGGTCTTGGCCACTCACTTCGTGACATTTACCACTCATTTGGTGGAAGGTCATGTCACAACGCCCTAATCGCTACTTAATTCTTCAAATAATTTTCATTCCTTGAAAAGATACAATCAATTTCCAAACAGGAAATGATTTCAACAAGTGGCTTTCCATATACAATCAATTCAATTACTCCCATGTCTCTTAACTTTATTATTCATAGGTTTTTTAAATTTATGATTCACATGCTTATTAACTTCAGTACTCACAAGCTTCTTAACTTTATTACTTAGATGCTTGTCTCATAATGCTTTCCTACTCTACCTCTTTCCCTTTCTACCCTTTTTTTTTCCCAGAGCACCTGCTGCCTCCTCTGGATACACATCGTGCATTATCCTTCGTAGTGCAGTCAACTCTTGCACCTCAACATTCTCTGCCTTCAAAATGCTCATGGGCTCTGGTGATTCTCGAAGCACTAATTGGAGCACTTCCATATATTCATCTAGGCACTGGACTTCATCCAAACTCTCCACTGTAAACGTGACGACATCAACTGTCTCTTTTACCAACTGTGTCTTCATTTCTTTCTTGGATCTTTTTTTTTCTTTTGGAGAATCTTCCGTGGATGCTTCTATGCTGCTCTAAGGAATCGTCTGCCCCACATGCAACAAAATCAAAACATTAGGCGCAGCCTTCCCCTGAAGAAAGAGTCTCCTCTGATAAGTGTGCATGTCATTTAGGGTGACTAGTGGATTAACCACATTTTTCTTGGATTGCTATGCAACCTATGCAGCAGTCATCACCAATGTCATATTCTCCCTTATGATTAGGCAACACAAAAGGTATGATGAGATCGTATGCCTGCTGCCCTTTATTGCATATCATGGCCCCACAATTCCTTATAAAAGTCTTGAGAACATCAATTGAAGGGTATCCACCATAAAAGCGATAAAATGCATTGAAAAACACACGTGCTTTTTTCAGATGGCCTGACTTTGTGAACCCCTTCCGGTTCCTCAAGAAAGCTTGAAGAAACTCTTCCACCCCTTGAGGAGTAGAGAAATCATTCCGGTTCTGTAAACTGTCCATGATTAAGTAGTAAAAACCGTGCTACTAGCTCTCCTCTTTCTCCTGCACTTGCAATGCCGTTCAGGAGTACAGAGTTTAAATGTCGAAGTTGTGTAGTAACCAAGACTTCACTGTTCAGAACCTGTGCTGCTGCTTCAGCTAAAACAGGTTCGGGTAGCGCATGGGTAAGCACATAATCTCTGGCTGCTGATGTATGCAGACAGATGCGCATATGTGATGTAACCAGCTCTTGAGCAACCATTGACCGTGGGCAAACATCCACACCTATTCGATGGCCAAGAAACACTAATGACATATCTCGAGACTTCAGCTTTTCTTGCCCCTGCACTGACTTTACTTCTAGCCTTCCAAGAAGCTTGACTTTTGCCAGATTTACCAATTCTTGTGCATTGTGACCTTCCAGGAAAGCAGCCCACAATGGCCTGCCACGAATGAGAAAACGTTCTGGTTCTGCAGCCTCGTTCAGAGTGGTGGGTTGTTATGTAGCAAGTATATTAAACGTGGGCATCCTTGATAACGGCCCAAACGGTTGCTTGAGACCGATCGTCACTTTAGCACTTGGGTCCTCCCTATTCACAGGGGTAAAATTGCTCACCCTTGCAGTTGTATCAATAAACAACACAAATGATCCCATGCTTTGAGCTGCATTAACCTTGAGAGGCAGCTCTGGCAGGCTCTTCTAAAAACAGTAGCATGGGGTTGAGCAAGAAGCTCCCTGGCTTCGTCTATCACGAACAAAAACTGAACACCAGATTTTTTGAGGGACTTTTCCAAATTGTTCCAAACAGCAGAACATGCAAGCTTCATCTCGTCCGAAGAGCACTCTGGTCGCTCTAAAAGTCTGTCTAGTATGCCAACATAGTCCTTGGTCTGCTGTCTGTGAAACAGCTCGGCTCTATCTGGAAACGTTTCTTCGTTGGCCAACCCATCAAAGCAGGCCCGGAAGATGGCGAAAGCCTGCTCAACTTTGGTCATCATCACAAAGTGCTGTCTCAATTGTGGGTGCGAGGGAGGGTACCCTGTGGATGTGGGTTGAAACAACGAGAAATAGAATACCACCATACCGCTAGCAGCACGTGCAACCTCTTTCATTGCCCTAGACTTTCCCCAGCCGCTAGACTGGACTATTGGAGCGCATGGGGCATACCAGGTCTTGGTATCTTGAGCCCAGTTTATGAAACACCGATCAATATACTGCTGAAAATAGGAGACAACGAAACCTTCTGGGTCCTCATATTCTCTGTCGAAGGCCTTTTCGAGAAGATCCAGCTCGACCCTGGGCGGGAGCGTCGGCTTTAGCATTGTCAATGGCAAACAAGCTCTCTATGATCCGTTGCATCCATTCTTCTCTGTTCTGTGCCGCAAAGATATGCTGTAACGTCTGTGGAGGAAAAGTAAGAACTCTGCCCATCAAAATATTAAAGCTTTCCTCAGAGAGGGTGCCCCCACTGGCGACCACAGCACTACTTATAATGTATAACCTTTTGGCATCTTCGTGTCCTTGTTTTGTTTCCAAGGCAAGAGAACTCACTCGCGTGCTCTGCCACAACCAAACCGGAGGGTTGTTTAATATACTCTTTTATTATGCCATCGAAGAAGATATCTTGGCTGTGAGGGTTCATTTTCTCTAGCTACCAACTGTGCTTAAGAAGCAATGTTCGATCTTGTTTTGTTTCCAAAGCAAGAGAACTCACTCGCGTGCTCTCCCACAACCAAACTGGAGGGTTGTTGAATATACTTTTTTATTATGCCATCGAAGAAGATATCTTGGCTGTCAGGGTTCATTTTCTCTAGCTACCAACTGTGCTTAAGTAGCAATCTTCGATCTTTTGGAGGGCTAGTGTGCATGAACTCCTTGGTGTTGCTTGTCAAGGGTAAGGACAAACATAGGTACATTGCTTGTTGTGCACTGATGTGTTGAGTATTGAGAATCACATTGTTGAACTTGTGTATTGTTTCATTGGTAGGTATTTTCCCATTGAGTGTTTTGTTCAAAGCTTTTTTAACCACCTCTATGGTGGCCTTATCACCCTTAGCGATGTACGACGTACAGTAAGCTGCATCTCCATGTGGGATCAGAATAAATTGGACGTTTGTATTTGCTCCCCATAGTTTTGACAATTTTGGGTTGAAGTCGCTAGTGTGTGAGTCCTTGGGATGCCTTTTTAAGCAAAATTTCCATAGTTTGGTCATTGAGAGTAGGGCTAATAGTTGTAATTTTTCTATGAATGATTCAAAGTCAAGTTCCAAAGTAGATGTAGTTTGATAATCCTCTCGAAGTTTTGTTTATCCTGTTGATCTGGAAGTTCTTGCTCTAGTGGAAGTAATATTTGTGTGGTTCACATAGGAGCCCTTGGAAAATCCAAATCTACATCCTTTGCCATGTTTATTGCAAGTTTTCAGGTGTTTGTGCATCTAAAGGTCCTGCCTCGGCAAGTCCAGTAGTGAAAGGCTTGTTGTTATGTATGTCAATGAATCTAATCACCTCTTCGTCAGAAGAATGTCCATAAGCTAATGCGTTGTTGACCCACAGCAAGCCATGGTCATGTTGGCTGCCTCTGTTCAATCGAGAATGTGATGAAGAATGAAGGAGGCCCTAGTTGCCTTAACATTACAAACCAATTTTTCTTGAGCTTGTGCTTATAGTCCAATGAGGTTCTTAGGCAAGTGAAGTCACTATATCCAACATTTGACTGCAATAATTTTTCAATGTTGCATCTGCAATTGCATCTCTAGCATGCAGTTCTTTGTCTTTAAGTTGTCCTTTTCTCATTCTCACCAACGTAGAGGAAAGACCTGATAGACCATGATTTTCACTCTTATCCTTTTTTGTGAGCTCCCATTGGGTGACTTTTTCATACAATGTGTGCGGGCGGATCTGGTAATCTCTTGCGTTTCTATAGAATATGTTTGGGAAGGTTGTTAATCGTAGGAACTCACCCTTAGTATTTTAGGGCATATGCACATAGTAAGATGTCAAAGGGGTTGTCTCTCTCGACATCCTCTTACACTGCATTGTGCAATGGCTATGGTAATGGAATGAGTACAATTATGATAGTAATTCCTATGTATTCTTTGCAAGTGTGTGTGTTTAGATTAAAAACTCCCATCAATAATTGAGCCATACAATTAATTCCATCAATTGGATAAAAAGTTCTTTTTTTAAGGGAAACATATGAGGAAATTTTGTTTAAGACACTTAAGTTGAAATGCAATAACCAAAGTTTGCAAAAAAAAATCACCAAAATTAAGAAGTTTCAATAATATTGAGTTTGACAAACACGATATTGAAAAAAGATGTCAAATCCTCAGGCAATCCACGTTCCGAGGTCAGGGTCCACTTACCTGCCACCATCCAAACAAACTAGATGTTAGAACATCAAAGTTACGATTGGGTAGATAGATAATGCATGTTTTCCCCAGCTTGTTATAGCTTTACCTAGGAACATAGACAACCATATGAATTCTTAGATTATATATATATATATAATGTTTAAGTCACAAGTGGACTAAGGATCAAATGAGTTCATGGGTTGAGAAGGGATTCGTGAAGGTATGGGAGGATTAGTGTGCTTGGTGTGTGGGTTGATTAAAAAGATAGTGTAAAGGAGAGATTTCATGGGGGGTCACAGAAAAGAATAATTCATAGTTGCGGAAGTATACTTGATTGTGTGTGTGTGTGTGTAAAGAAATAAGTGTTTCTGTGAGATACAATTACTAATCAAAATTTGTGTGTGTGTGTGTGTGGGTGTGTGTGTGTATGCGTGTGTGTAATTTCATGTTTATGGATTTCTCCATAAACACTTTGGTGACCACGATAGCTTTATGAGAATGAACAATGATGATTGCGACTATCCCCACTCCAATAGTAAAGCTTTGCGGCAAATGCGGTGATGCAAAGCATCGGTTTGGCCAATTGCTTGTATTACCAGTATTGCGCAAAATATGGGCATATGTTAGAATATTGTGCCAATGTCTTGAAAGGCAAGCTTTGCCACACTAAAAAGAAGCTTGAAGAGTACGCTAATGAGGAGAAGGAGGAATGTGGAGAGGAATAAGAGAAGTTTAGAGAAACCTTGAGAGAAGCATGCAGATGGCATAGAGAGCATGATTAGGGGAGGAAGTATCTCAGATTAAGAAGTTGAGGAGCAAGGCTAGAGCATTGGAGGACTAATATGAGGATTTTTTAGAAGATGGGGAATACAGTTGGCCTTGTCATACAAATGGTACAGCCAAGGAAGAGAGAGAAAAAAGAGAGAAGGAAGAGAGAGAGAAGAAGATAAAAGAGGAGGAGGAATGGAAGAAGAAGAAAAAAGTAACCTTTGTTGAAGTGGTGAGTTTCATAGTTGATGGGATCTATGAGATGGACAAGGGACAGGGCATGGAAGAGGATGGTGGTAGTGGAAGCCAGGATGGCGGAGATAGCCAAGAGATATTGTCATCAGTGATTTCCCTTTCCATTGTAATTCCCTGAGATGATGTGAGCTCTCACAATGAGATAGTTCTTCCTACATCCATGGACTTGGAGAGTGTAGGAGATGATGTGCATCTAAAGGTCTTGCCTTGACAAGTCCAGTAGTGAAAGGCTTGTTGTTATGTATGTCAATGAATCTAATCACCTCTTCGTCATCAGAAGAATGCCCATAAGCTGGTGCATTGTTGACCCACAGCAAGCCATGGTCATGCTGGCTGCCTCTGTTCAACCGAGAATGTGATGAAGAATGAAGGAGGCCCCAGTTGCCTTAACACTACGAACCAGTTTTTCTTAAGCTTGTGCTTATAGTCCAATGAGGTTCTTTTGCAAGTGAAGTCACTATATCCAACGTTTGACTGCAATAATTTTTCAATGTTGTGTCTACAATTGCATCTCTAGCATGCAGTTCTTTGTCTTTAAGTTGTCCTTTTCTCATTCTCACCAACGTAGAGGAAAGACTTGACAGACCATGATTTTCACTCTTATCCTTTTTTATGAGCTCCCATTGGGTGACTTTTTCGTATGATGTGTGCGGGGGGATCTGGTAATCTCTTGTCTTTCTATAGAATATGTTTGGGAAGGTTGTTAACCGTAGGAACTCACCCTTAGTATTTTAGGGCATATGCACATAGTAAGATGTCAAAGGGGTTGTCTCTCTCAACATCCTCTTGCAGTTGCATTGTGCAATGGCTATGGTAATGGAATGAGTACAATTATGGTAGTAATTCCTATGTATTTTTTGCAAGTGTGTGTGTTTAGATTAAAAACTCCCATCAATAATTAAGCCATACAATTAATTCCATCAATTGGATAAAAAGTTTTTTTTAAAGGGAAACATAAAAAAATGTTTAAGACACCTAAGTTGAAAAATGCAATAACCAAATTTTGCAAAAAAAACAAAACAAAAAATCAAGAATTTTCAATAATATTGAGATTGACAAACACAATATTGAAAAAAGATGTCAAATCCTCAGGCAGTCCACGTTCCGAGGTTAGGGTCCACTTACCTGCCACCATCCAAACAAACTAGATGTTAGAACATCAAAGTTACGATTGGGTAGACAAGTAATGCATGTTTTCCCCAGCTTGTTATCGCTTTACCTAGCAAAATCGATAGCCATATGAATTCTTAGATTATATATATATAATGTTTAAGTCACAAGTGGACTAAGCATCAAATGAGTGCATGGGTTGAGAAGGGATTAGTGAAGGTATGGGAGGATTAGTGTGCTTGGTGCATGGGTTGATTAAAAAGATAGTGTAAAGGAGAGATTTCATGGGGGTTACAGAAAAGAATAATTCATAGTTGCGGAAGTATACATGTGTGTGTGTGTGTGTGTAAAGAAATAAGTGATTCTATGAGATACATTTACTAATCAAAATTTGTGTGTGTGTGTGGTCCACCCCCAACCCAAAGGGTACGATCACATGGTGGGGAGTAAGCCCACCACGTGGAACTTACCACCTACTAATAATAAGTGAATAAAAGTGGATCTGTATCATAAGTGTCAAAATAAAAAAATGATGCCAATAGGAAATGCATAAACCAATTCTGCAAAATAGATATAAAGGTTAGTAAAACTAAGGCGGATAAAAAAATGACTAGGGATTTTCCATGCTAAAGAATTATCCAATCGATGTGAATTAATTGTATGGCATTGGGCTAGCTTGGAAATCAAAGTGTATGTTTAGATTAAAAAGTCCCATCAATAATTGAGTCGTACAATTAATTCCATCAATTGGATTAAATTTTTTTTTAAAAGGGAAACATATGAGGAAAAAATGTTTGACACCTAAGTTGAAAAATGCAATAACCAAAGTTTGCAAAAAAAAAAAACACCAAAATTAAGAATTTTCAATAATATTGAGTTTGACAAACACGATATTGAACAAAGATGTCGAATCCTCACGTTTCGAGGTCAGGGCCACTTACTTGCCACCATTCAAACAAACTAGATGTTAGAACATCATAGTTACGATTGGGTAGATAGGTAATGCATGTTTTCCCCAGCTTGTTATAGCTTTACCTAGGAACATAGACAACCATATGAATTCTTAGATTATATATATATATATAATGTTTAAGTCACAAGTGGACTAAGGAGCAAATGAGTGCATGGGTTGAGAAGGGATTAGTGAAGATATGGGAGGATTAGTGTGCTTGGTGTGTGGGTTGATTAAAAAGATACTATAAAGGAGAGATTTCGTGGGGGGTCATAGAAAAGAATAATTCATAGTTGCGGAAGTATACATGTGTGTGTGTGTGTGAAGAAATAAGTGATTTTGTGAGATACATTTACTAATCAAAATTTGTGTGTGTGTGTGTGTGTGTGTGTGTGTGTGTAATTTCATATTCATGGATTTCTCCATAAACACTTTGGCGACCACGATAGCTTTATGAGAATGAACAATGATGATTGCGACTATCCCCACTCCAATGGTGAAGCTTTGCGGCAAATGCAGTGATGCGAAGCATCGATTTGTTGTATTGCCAGTATTGTGAGGAATATGGGCATACATTAGAATATTGTGCCAATGTCTTGAAAGGCAAGCTTCATCGCACTAAAAAGAAGCTTGAAGAGTACGCTGATGAGGAGGAGGAGGAATGTGGAGAGAAATAAGAGAAGTTTAGAGAAACCTTGAGGGAAGCATGCAGATGGCATAGAGAGCATGATCAGGGGAGGAAGTATCTCAGATCAAGAAGTTGAGAAGCAAGGCTAGAGCATTGGAGGAATAATATGAGGATTTTTCAGAAGATGGGGTGTGCTATCTTGTCAGTGTGTCACATATGGGATACACATTCATCTTGAAGGCCTTCCTCATGCTTGTCGATGCATAAGGAAGTTGGAGCTGCATAACTTTTATGTCTTTCTTTACAGGATGCAACAATTGAGCAATCATGTGCTCACATAGACCCATTCACAGTTATAGAGGATTCTATGGGTTTGATTCCCATTGAGTCATTCTATGCTCATGATGATGACATTCAGTGGGGTTTGACAGGTTGCTTGGCGATGATAGATCTTTTGTTAGTGATCCTACCATTGAAGAGGTGGATGCAGCTTGGTTTGATACCTTGCTGGATGATGCAAACCACTAGTCACAAAAGAAGGCTCTCATCGAGGCCATACAAGATGGAGATGTAGTGCTATACTTTGTCTTGAAGCACTCACTTTTGTGTTTCTTGGTAGCTTTCTTTGGAGATGATGTACTAGTGGTACAATTGAGCATACTAATGGTACATGTGCATGTAGCAGATGCAGGAGTTCATGGTGAGGTCACTCCATGTCAATGAAGTGACAGCATTCTCCTTGATACATGGTTTTATCTTTTTATTTTGTATGACCATGTATGGTTCATTCTTTATTTGATGGGTTCTCTGCCTTGGCATATGGACAAAAATAAATCGATGTAATTTTCATATGAGAATCTACATTTCCTTTATGCAATGTAATAAGCCTTTTTGATAGTTCTTGTAGACAAACTATGTTTTGAGGTGGACTGAACCTTGGTACTACACCAAGCTCTTCTTTCTGTTCTTCAGCATAGTCTCCACTTGGTGCGGGCACTAAGTTTGAGAGTCTATTTGCACTATTAGAAAATTTGACTTTAGGAACTAGGGAATAAATGGTAGCCTTGTGTGGATTCGACTCTTAGTTTCAGATTGACTCCCATCGGGTGTGCCAAGTGCTAACCATAGGAACTCGGAACTCACCCTTAGTATTTTAGGGCATCTTCACATAGTAAACTATCAAATGGTGTGTGTGTGTGTGTGAGGGTTATGTCTCTCGACACCCTCTTGTAGTTGTATTGTGCAATGTCTATGGAAATGGAATGAATACAATTATGGCAGTTATTCATGTGTATTCTTTGCAAGTGTGTGTGTGTGTAGCGCATGGTGTGTGTGTGTGTGTAATTTCATGTTTATGGATTTGTCCATAAACAAAGGCCAACTCCTCACAATGCTTATCTTTGAAGATGCTTAGAGGTGAGTAGCCTTCAGAGGTAACCACTAGTTTATCCTCAAACTCTACCACATGTTGGCTAGTGTATATGCCATGCATGAGGGTGTCAATGTGTAGATCTTCTTCTTTGGCAATGTCTCTTCCATTTGTTGAGCTGCTTCAAAGCTAGATATATGCTCATCGGGCTTATCTTGACGTTGCTAGCTTTGTAAAGTAGAATATTAATTAGTTCAATTAGGTTGTACTAAACCACTAATGTAGTTTTGGTTGTACTCTAGCTTCCCCTTATTCCTACCAAAATTGTGGTACTATTTGATAGAAATCGTGGCAATACTCGTTGAGCCCTATCAACGTTGGCAAATGCATTAATGAAACCTCTATGGAGTCCATATTGCCCTTCATATGATAGGTCCCTTATTTGCACAAATGGAATCCAAATTGAGATCAATCGAGTTTCGATGTCATTCAGCATGCTCATGTACATTGACCTGCAAGCTAGTTTCATGTTGTTATTGCGGAATATGGGGACCTTGCCCTTCTTAATTTGTTTTGAAAAGTTCATACAAAGCTGACCGCCACCTTCATTTGCCACATCCTCTGCAATCTAGTGTTCTTGTAGGAAACCTCGTATCAAACTTAATACCTTTCTTAGTTTTGGGGAGAATGTTAAAGTCCCATAGCATGCACATTCAAACATAGGGGTGTTTGCTATTTTCTTCAAGTATTGTGACACCGGACACAACTGCATCTCTTTTGAGCACCACTCTTTTGCACTTTCTCACATACCAAAGAATGTGTCTCACTACATCAAGATGACCCTTATAGGGCTATTGCATAAACTAACTGATCACCCCTACTGTATAGCTCAAGTCAGGGCATGTAATCATCAAATAGATGAGACTTCTCACAATCTTCCTATACATCATCACATCCTAGACATAGTCCCATAATCCATCACATGTGCATTTTGATCTAATGGTGTATTCACTTACAACCTATCATGCCATACTTCTTTAGCATATCCAAGGCATACTACCTCTGCACCATCCATATGCCATATGGGGTATCTATGACCTCAATACATAGAAAGTATTGAAGCTCTCCCAGGTCTTTCATTTCAAACTCCTTTGAAAGCTTCCTCAATAGGGCTGAAATCTCCCCTGTATTGCTACCTGCCGTAATAATCAAGTCATCCACATATATGACCACAACTACAGCCCTCCATCTACATGCTTTACATACAAGGGCTTTCCAATTGCATTTTGAAAACACATAGGTTCCTCATGCTGCATCTCATAAACCATATATGCATAATGCATATTCATGTATCTATTGTAAGTTAGTCTATCAATGGGATAACGAAATCCCTCTGACCTCCTCAACTATGGTACATGTCTCTTATCCTGTCTTGTGTGTGGTGGTACATACTTCTTTACTTACTTTGTGCATGGTACATCTAATGCTCTCTATGCTACTAAATTTTGGACTCTTGTTTCATGATGATAGTAGCTTGTTGTTGCACTGTGTCTATCAAGTCTCTATCTTGGTCCTCGGCTATTTAGCTCTTTGTTCCACCTCCATGATCCTGGCCATGAGCTTAACGTCCTTCTTCTTTGTAGATTCTAGCCAATGGGCTACCATGACTTCATGTTCTTTTTGATGGCGTCAATGTCAGCTCGCAACTTCTTTGTCTTTGGGGTGTGGATTTCTTTTTTGTCCTTAGTAGGAGCCATGACTGGAGAGGTGGTTCAAGGGCCTTTCTTTTTCTCAGGATGATGGATAGAGGAGCTTCATGGGCTGCAATGAGGGTGCCTAATTTTCGGCTCGTCTCCTAGATAAGTGAGAAAAGGGAGAAGGGACATAGAAGATGGCTTTGGAATGGACAACTGTTGAGTAGGTGGGAATAGACAACTGTTGGTGTGTGAGTAGGTGTGTGTGAGTAGAAGATGGCTTTGGAATGGACAACTCTTAATGTGTGAGTAGGTGGGAATGGGGGTGGGGGAGGAAAAAATGCCAGGGTTTTCTCTTTCTAGATGAATGACATGAGATAAAAAACAACCTCTTGTAGTGCGAGGTCTATGGTGGTCGGAGGAGGGATGTTACTACCTGGGGATGCATGGTGATAGGACTAGGTATATGAAGAGTGGAAATAGGCAGTGTAAGAGTTTGTGGGCTGGACACATCAATGGGCAAAATTACAGGGGAAGAGGTGAGGGTGGTGTGGGGCTTGGGTTTGTGGATAGAGATGGGGTCGGAGATCTATCTACGGAGACAGGAGTAGCAATGGGGGTATTTGCAATAGTAGGGGGAGGGAGGGAAAGATACATTAGTAGTGATTGTGGAAGAGGGGGTTGGGAGTGAGCTAGTAGTAGTGCTCGTATAGGCAACAAATTCTTTTCGGTGGCAGAAGAGGATTCACCTATGACTTTGTGGTTCACTAACAAGAGATCCTTGCTGACCAGGTTGTGGTTCAGACTGCGCGCTAGTTGCTTCTTGTGTATCTTGTCTTGTTCTTATTCTTCTTGATGATGGTCATGTAGGCCTTGGAGTAGATGCGGGCGTTGGCTGTGCTACTTGCCAAACAAAGTCATTCATGATTACAAGAGGCTCTGTGCAATCCCTATTTTGAAGATAAAAATTGATGAACCTACTTAGGGTAGGGTCAATATGAAGATGGGGTAGAGGTCTATGTGCCTACAATGCCTTAACAATATCTTCTACCACAGACTCCAGAATTTGTTGTAGTTTTGAGTGCTTGCTCTATTTTTGATGATGTCTTTGAGATAATTTTGTGGAAGCCGAGTTGCTTGTGTCTATTGCCTTAGACCGTAGAGGATGGCATGGAAGAATCTCTCCAACAGCACCGGATCAGTGACTTGAGACAAGGACTGGCCATTGTTTTCTGGCTTAACAAGTGCCACAACATTGTTAGCTTCAGGGGTATGTTTGAGCCAAATGCATGGGTCGGGCTTGTGGGGCAAACTCAATGCTTGGAATATGGACATCTATGACATAAGAGTAGGCATTACCCTGGGTCGGGTAAGTCGAAACATCGAGCAACTCCGTTCGAGCAAGCTCATATCGAGCGATGCTTGTGAGGAACTTTGTCTAAACCTATAGTAGCAATAATTGTTTTACTAAAAATGGTTGAATCTACATGAAGTGTATCAAAAAAAATTTTAACTTATTTTTACAAAGATAAAACTTGCTATTGGTGGATAACTCATAAATCCATGAAAGTCAACAAATAATTCAATGAATACCAAAGGGAAAATTCTTGACAACATATAAAGAGAAAACCTATAATTCGATAAATAATAAATGCATGCAAGTTAGCAATTTTTCAATGGATACAAAAGGGGAAATGTTGCAATGTCTACACTTGGAGGTGGTCACTCAAAATATTGTAAGGTAGCATGTGAGTTGAAGGGGTTTCTTTATTTTGTGGAGTTACATACAAACAACAATTGTCCCACCCATGATATAGAAGCTCCTCCTAGCAAAACCCATCACAAATAGCTATTTGTAGCTTTTTATCCTACCCATATGATTTGATCTATTTTGTACATGAAATGATCATATGAATAAAATGTTAAAACTATGGATCTAATAAATTATTGATCACCTTATGACCATGATGTTAACTAAATATAGATCACCTTCATATGTACATGATCATGTATACACCTCTAGGATGGAGGAAGGAAACCACGGACCCAAACTATATATGAGAAAAATCCATGGTCATAAGAAAATATAGAGTTTGATAAGGTCTAGCTCTAATGAAACAAAGATAAGTACAAACTTTCCAAAGCTCTAGAATTTTGGCACTTTAGCATGATAAATGGATTCATTCATATCTTTTCGATCATTGTGACTACAAACATGATCATATTTGGAGTCAGATTGACCAAGTTATGGCCCAAATAAAATTGGTAGGAGGAGCCTCACAAGAGGCCGTGATATCGCAACCTCTTGGGAGGCTCCTCCTCCCATTATTTTTTCCCTTGAAAATGGAAATTGAACAAGAAAAACACATGCTTCTTCCACCCCTCCTTCTTCCTCGACCTTTGCAAAACATAGCCAAACATTTTTAGAAATTGTTTGTACATAAGACAATTGATTACTCACAATATCATGGGTAGGACAACAATTGTAAAAGTAAGCAATGCATGATACTTTTTGAACATAAATCATCACACTAGAATGTCAAATTTTATGAAAGTCTTCGCTCGAACCACCACCTCGCTCGAATGCAGTCACTCAAATTTTGGTAATCCTCCCGTGGGTCCACTGTCAGTATCCATGAGCATGTATGGTGTTATGAAAGATGACTACATATACAAGGGATAGGAGAAGAGTGGGTACAAGCTCTAGTAGAGGCTACCTACTAGCCACCTACCCACAGGCTTGGTGGTACTTAGCTCTATGCCTATATAAGCACCATAAAGGGGGCCGGTGTGAGAGTGAGCACTCTAGTTGTATTGTTTATGCAACTTTATATACAAGATCTCTATCTTGTGAATTGCGGTGTCATTGTCTCTTGCAAATGCACACACAAGCTCTTCATGCCGTGATGAGTTTAATCACATGGTATCAAAGCCCACTCTGATCGTCAAGCCATGTTTAAGCACTAATAACCATCATTAGGCACTAAGAGCTTGATTAGGTGCACATTGACTATCTCCTACACTATAGGAGGCAACTTCACCTACCACCAACAGTCAGTGAAGGAGCCGGCTCTTCAAGGGCAAAGGAGGTCGTATCTACTCTAGGGTTCAATTGGCACACTCAAATGTCACCTCAATTGAGAGGTATCTCCCATAGGTGCGGCGGCATTGGCATTTTCTTAGCGTAGGTGCAAGAAATCTTAAAGCTCTGGTCATACAAGGTACGTAGCCAACATTCAAAACTTGCCTAGCCCTACAGGGCAGTACAATTGATGCGTGTCCACTTAAAGGTGAGTAACTTGTACAAATCAAATTTGTTTGGGTAAAATCTTATCTTATCAAAGGTGACTTGAACTACCAAGTTTGGGCTCCATTGGTGACCCATGCGCCCGACAGGAGCTGCTGAAGGAGTCACGGTTACTATAGCTGCCATGGGATCTTAGTAAGAGCTCCACATTTTTAAGTGACTATTGTCACTAATGACTTTGTTAAGGGTTTTTTTTTGGGCTCTAAGCTTGATTACCCTATGATTGGAGTACAAGTGGAGGAGTCACAAGCCAACCTCCTCATCAACATAAGCTTCATACCTCAACACCAAGCATCTTTCAAGTTCTCACTTTTGGCAAGCTTGCCTCAAGGATGCCTATTAGCACCAAAGGTGTACTTATACACCATTTCTTCTTGGTTGCTAATCAAGGTGGTGTCCTTTGACACTCTGAAGGAGCTCTACATTGACACATTGAGGCGGGGGCACATTCCATAAGTGCTTTTAGCCAATAGTTAACTATCTCCTTCATCCTTACCCTTCCATTGTGTTGTATGGATATGTGCTTGTCTATAAGCACATAGTCTCACCTTCTTGAGCTTTGTGAGTTAAGTTTGCTTCTCTATACAGCTCATCAGCACGCCATATTCATATACCATTGATACTGTATCTCATCTCCTTATCCATTTTCTCAGTAGTCCTAAGTGTTTCCGCTATGTTGTGCCGCTTGTAAAGGATTAAACAATACCATTGCCAATAAGCAAGAGGTAAGATCTCCCTAATGGCAAAGGACAAGAATAAAGTGGAGATTGAGAAATTCAATGGTGTGGGCTTCCATTCATGGCAAGCTTATGTCCAAAGGCTTGTGGCCCTTCAAAATGGGCACAAGGTAGCTTGACCTCACGAACCCCGAGGATGTTGAGGATGATGTACAAGCTCAAGCCATCATCATGCTACACCTGGACAAGTCCCTACTCTATCATGTGGACTAGCTTCCGACGTCCAAAGCCATATGGGACCAATTGAACAAGTTGTATGACTCCCATGGTGAGAGCTCCAAAATGGCTCTAAGGAGGAGCTTTTGAGGCTTAAGCTCAAGGAAGATGAGGACATGGGAGCTTTCATAGCCAAAATGAGGAGTCTCATGATGTACCTTGTAGTTATTAAAGCACCAATAAATGAGGATGATGCCATAGTTATATTGCTTAACACTAGTCTTGTACCATTACGGGACACTTAAATGTCATTTTTTAGGGTTGCAAGAAAATTAGGTATAGTGTGATGTGAGAGTAAATTATAATTTTCTTTTTGGCCTACCCTCTGGATAGCCTTAGCATCGATTCATATTGTGCAAAGCAGAAATTCCCTATTTTTGGTATTTTTCATTGCTTCATTTGCTGGGATATGCATTGTTGTTGCACGTGTTGCACCCAATGAATGTTAGCTGCCAAAGGCAATCCAAAGCCAAGTTCTCTTCTCTATGTTTAGAGATTGAGCTAATGTGCATTGCAGGGAGCGATAATGTGCATGGCAGGAAGTTTGGCTTCAGTAGACGCATCCAAGGATTTTGAAGTTTGTGTTCATGATGCTAGCCTGTGTTTGATGGCACTGTAACTCTACCTCTTCATAGCCATTCCCTACCCAATGTCACTCGAACCACAGTTTGTAGTTTCTTCCCTACTACTGTCGACAGCTATTCATCTTCTTGATATCCCCCCTAGCAAGCAAACTCATCTTTCTTGAACTTTAGCCTCCCTTAGTTAGCCTACAGATTACTAATGCTTCCATCTTTCAATCCCAAACTGAAAGTCTTTCTCCTTAGCTACATGGTTCAATGTCATAGAGAAGACCAGGATCGCAACCTTGAAGAGGTCAGCCAAGAGCACAAGTATATGAGAATTTCTGATTTAGATCGTGAGCATGAAGGAATCGAAGAGCCTAAGGTCTAGGGGGAGGGTTACAATAACTATAGCGGAAGACTGGAGAATGCGACTTACAATAGCGAAGAACTGGTCGGAAGAATAAACACCAATCCTCTTGTGCAGTAGAAAGGTTTCTCTAAAAGGTTCTAGTTTGATCACAGTCCCTAGGAATATGATGACGAGAATCTACCACTGATGTCGGCTCCCATGTTTTTAGTGTCGAGGGCTACACAAAGAACAAAGATGATACTGTTCCAGAAAATTTTGTTCAAGTGAAGATCCCTAGTTCAAGGGGGGGGAAATGCCAGGGCCCAAGAGATGCCCTTAGCCCCCAGCCATATGGGTACGAGAAGTTTCTTGCCATTCAAGGATGGGAATGTTATTGCAGCGGATGAGGGCCAACCAAAAGAGCGTGACTCTAGTCACAGCAGCAACATGGGCTTCAAAGAGTCGCATGATGATTAAACACCTAAGGACAAACACAATATCTCAATAGACAAGCTTGAATTATTATCCCGATTCCTATGGTGAAAGCCTATCATTACTTCGATCTTACTAACCTTGGCTCAAAGGAGAATTCTACACTTGAGAGGAATAATGAGACAGTTAGGCAAGGACTGTTGAGATGGGTGAGATCAAGCCGAACGGAGAGGTCGCTTCGCATAGCTTGGAGTACAATAGCTCAGAGAAATCTGATACTTTTGGCGAGGGTGGTCAAGAGCAGATTGAGATGCCTGCTTTGATTAATAGCAAGAGTTGCGAAGAGCAGATGAGCACAACTGAGTTTGGTGGTGAAGACGAGGTCAACAGAACAAAGGAGCAACAGGGAGACGAAGGCATTGATGAAGCTAATCTGCAATCTCCCTACATGGAGTACGATTCGAAGGAGGATAACCTCAATAAAGGATATGGGGGGGAAAGGCTACGAGCCAAAATATGTGGAGCTGCAAAGGCAAGCTAGCGAGCAGGAAGATGAGACGAACCAAGAAACATCCTCAATAGAGAGAGGCATTGGGTAGTAGCAAAGCTACCCTGCCATGCTGCAGTAGTAGAATTATGGGCAGCAAGAGAGTGAGCCTTCTTCCATGCATGGTACTATCACCAAGGAGAAGCTACATATTCAATCAAGTACACCAAGATTAGCAAATGGGTCAGGGCTGAGCATCACGATGTTGAGATTACACTATGTGCAGTGTACGATGAAGTAAGTGAGTGTGGGTAGCTAAGCGCATCATTGCGAGCAAGAGTATCAAATATGAAGTCGTAAATAGTGCTACAAGCTGAGCAAAACCAGTCTAAGGGGCTATTAGAGGCCATTCCCGTTCACTGCTAGGTGAGATAAAATGCCATGTACAGCCAATTAATCGCAAAAGAAATTAGCTACCGCTGGACTTTTTTGGAGCGTATCAACATTTGAATTACAGGGCATAGCATATGGTTCCTTGCAATTAGAAAGTGTTATCTTAGTCGAAATAAGGTCTTCTATCTATGGCTTTGGCACAGCTACCGCCGTCAACTTAGGAAACTTGAGTTATTGAGTTGCGAAGGTATGGGAGATATAGATATGTCCTCCTTTGTACATTATTGCATGCATTTGAGAAATTCATATACATAGGAGCAGAAAGGGATTTTACTCTTAATTTTGGAGCATTGACCAACGGAAGAAATTCATATATGTAGGAGCCACAGTATTTCTCGAGGTGCTTTACTCTTAATTTCAAAGCGTTGTCCTGATTTAAAATCTCTAATAGTACATGATGGGGCTTGGGCATGTCCTGTGTAGATGCCAAGTGTTAGAAGCTCTCGATTTTGAGGCCTCCACTTGATTTGAGCAATAAAGATTTGGTGGAAATTACTCAGAACTGCATTCTTTGAGAAGCTTGCATTTGCACAGCTACTGGTTGGCTACAAGAATGAGCTTGCAATCATTGGCTTCCTTCATAAATATGAAATCGAAGGAGTTGACTTGTGCAAACATGCAAGATTCAGGAACACTGTTCAAATTTTCTCCCTCTTTTTCGTGCACCATCTCGCGGTAGGCCACATGAATGAGATTCATCTTGTTATACCATGTTCCCCGACACCAAAGAAAAATTCTAAAATTATTTCATTGAATTGAATCCAAACTGTTTCTTGTTTCTTCCACCTTAGGCCCTTTACACACCAAAGGGCACAAAACATTGGGTGGCCGTTTGGACCAATAGAAAGCCACCATTTGAGGTTTGGGCAGGCACCTCTTTACACATAGCGCCCAAGCTTAGACCTTTTAATCCGATGTGGAGTCTATTGAGAGTTGTGGTGCCATGAGCACATAGATTAAAGGCTAAGGTATGGTATAGGAAAGAATTAAAGTAGCCACCCTAGGATGTGGACTACATGATGTGGAGATGTGGATTGAGGATATCCACAAGGAGAGATGTGGATCAGAGGATCCCACATGTGTTGACTATTCAAAGGGCACTCTCTATATAAGAGGCCTATCATGTATTGTTGAGTACACACACACATTTACAATAGATTGAGTAAATCCTATCGTGTGTCTCTCTCATGGAGTTTCTTCTATGGTTTGATCCTCCGTGATCTTTATGCCTCATTGAGTGATAGATTAGGCTAAATACGATCCGCACTTTGTCATGGTATCAGAGCCTATCAAGGTAGTAAGCCCTCCCTTGAGGCATTTCCCATCTTGGTGTTCTTGAGAGATTGTGAGAGATCTTCTTCCGAGAGGGAGAGTTCCTTCCATCTTCATGATCTTGTGAGTTTGAGAGTTTGTGAGAGCTTTTGAGAGCTCCTCATGAGAGGTTGTCTCTTGAGAGAATTCTTTAGCTTGAGTTTGAGAGAGTGTTCTCTTTTGTGATTTGTTTTGTTGACACATTCTTCATGGAAAGAGTTACTTTCTTCAAGAGCTATGTATGCCGACTTCTCCAACAACGCAAGTAGCTGACCTGCAAGACATCTCCATCAATGTGCATCTTCGAAGGCTCCTCCCATCCTTTAAGCCTCACAGGCTCATGGTAGCAACACCCACAAAGGACCGGTCTTGCAACAATGTGCACCACCTCCTACAGTAACTAAGGCTTCGAGGAACAGCCTAGCGATTGGCCACGTCTAGCTATAGCCACCATCAACGCTAGCGCCTCCCTAGCGGCTCCATCAACCCGCACATGAACCTCCTACAACAGCTCTAGGCACCAAACACATCGCCCGCTCCTCAACAAGCAGAAGCCAGTGACCACTGCTCCGACGGCTCTCCTACTAACAAAACAAGCTGCAACGTCCAAGCCTCACAGACAGTTGACAACCAAATGCCTAGCCAAGCAGTGGCACCCTCTAGTAGCTCTCCGTCTCTAGTGCCCTCTAGCACCTCTATAGTCAGAAGATGAGCGACTCCCTTTTTTGCATGGCCTCCAGAACACAGAGTATCCGGTGAATCGAGAAGCGCTCTAGAGATGGGTTGCAGATCGCGCTCGGCTAGCAGATCGCCCCCAGAGATGAATACATTTTTGTGTACAGGCACCACTCAAGTAATCTAGTATAACTTGTAGGTTGCTGAATTCGCTACAAGATTTTCATCACCGAACAGATTGAAGCGCAGTCATCGATGGCAGCCTTAGTAGAGCCTCTACTCTTGTTTGTGAGTGAACTCTCTCTCCCCCTGATCTTGGAACACAAAGCCTCCAACTCGTTGTGACCTCGGCTTCACCAACAGCTCCATCAAACTACATCACTCTAGACTCTTGCCCACCGCATCGCCATCATCCTGCGTTCCAAAGAAAGCTTCAAAGCTTTTCTTTTTTCTAAGGTTGTAAACCTTAAGACACGTGGTAGCAGATGTCAAAGACACGTGGAAGGATAACATTAAACCTTGGTTAAGTTCATTTTACCCAAGGTGTGCAAGGATAAGGACATGTGGCAGATAAGGCCTTTGATTGTGGTTAAGTTTATAGTTAGGTTCAGTTTAGTTGGACCATGGTTAAGTTTAGCTAACCTTGAGTCCAAAAAGTTTGGTTAGGTTACATAGGGTTTGGTTCAGTTACAAGTTGGTTGAGTTTCAGTTTGGTTAAAGTTGTGCCACATAAGCATGCACAATCAGCAGTGCCACCTTAGCACAGTAACCCCTTGCTAAGCACAGTTTGCAAAGCAGCATGTGAATAGCCTATGCCACATCATCAAGGCCCCTTCTTCTTCACAAAAACTTCGACAAGGCGTAACTTGCAATCCAGGAGGAATTTGGACACGCTCCAAAAAGGAAAAGTGGTTTTCTTTTTAATCTTTACGTGCATATCAAGTCAGAATCATTGTACGCAATTAAACACTACCAATATTGAAAGAAATCAATTGGTAAGTCCTTTGCGACAAATGGAAAAGCAACACATGAATGCACAAAGCATGCCAAAAGCACAAGTGCATGATGTCCATAGCACAGAAGATGGCATCCACACATAAAGCATTAAGGAACATGGAAGAACAAAGCATCATGCATTAAGATACGTGAAGAGAAGAAGCAAATGCAATTGACATCAAGCATTGAAAAGCAAAATCCTTGCCACCTTCAACCCATATGTTTTGTAATCAAGCCTGACCACCTGAGAGTAGCTATGAAAACACCCAAGGGAGGTATTGACATGTAAAAACCACACTTGACTTCCTTAAGTAGCAATGGATGCACTAAGGGCAGGTGATGGATTTGTAACTCACATCTGACCACTTTGTTGTAGCCAAAGGATCATGGCACCAAGGGGAGGTGTTGAGAGTTGTGGTGCCATGAGCACATAGATTAAAGGCTAAGGTATGGTATAGGAAAGAATTAAAGTAGCCACCCTAGGATGTGGACTACATGATGTGGAGATGTGGATTGAGGATATCCACAAGGAGAGATGTGGATCAGAGGATCCCACATGTGTTGACTATTCAAAGGGCACTCTCTATATAAGAGGCCTATCATGTATTGTTGAGTACACACACATTTACAATAGATTGAGTAAATCCTATCGTGTGTCTCTCTCATGGAGTTTCTTCTATGGTTTGATCCTCTGTGATCTTTATGCCTCATTGAGTGATAGATTAGGCTAAATACGATCCGCACTTTGTCAGAGTCCACATCATGCCTTGAGAAAGGCCTTCCTTGGGCAGCCAAGCTTGGTTGCCCATTGATGGGTAGGGCTAGATTCAGCCAATCACCATCACGATTTGGGTCCCCCAGCTCCACAATCATCCGAGCTCTCATTTTTACAAAAGGGGTTTGTACTTGGGCAGTATGTAAAAGGATGGGCACCCATTTTTTAATGATCTCACAATGGGCAGTCGGTGTGTAAAAGGGGTGCCCATTCCAACCCGCCATGAATGTTTTTGGGTGCCCACACTTTGGGCACCCTTTGGTGATGTGTAAATAGCCTTATCAGTTATAACTCATTTCATCAAGGTTGGCACTTTTTGGATTCTAGAACACTCACTTGCAAAAACAACAAGAAGCACTTTTTGGATTCTAGCTTCCTTATGATGCCTCCGCCCACATCAATTCCCCCTCAAAATAGTTGGCAAATCCATGCCCCCTTGGAGACACAAGTATGGCCATCTCCACCCGGGCCTTTCAAAGCTCTGCCACCATTGATAGCCAATAGAAGACACAGCCTTTGCAAGGAGTTGAGGCCTACCACCTTCGAGAAAACGAGGACCTTTCCTGCCAAAATTATCGAGCATGGCATAAAAGCAAGCTTGAACAGGCCCTTGGCCACCTAGGAAACTCAACACAAGCCATCATATATGCTATTATGGGAAAGTGCTCTAAGTCTCTCCAATATGCTAAGAGGGCCTCCTCGCTTCGACGAGTACAACGCTACTTGCAGGAAATATTTACATCCTCGTGTAGGGGAAAGGCTAGCTAAGCAGGAATCTTTGGCCAATAGTTTTGAAGGATTCCCTAATGCTAGACTAGAAGAGTAAATCACTGGTTGTCAGTCCTACATTTAAGTCTTCACTTTGAGCATGGCTTAGAGGTGGATTACAACTGGAAGCAGGTGCACCCTTAGCTGCTCTATTGATGAGTGCATGGGATTCTCCACTACTGCGATAAGTTGCCAGCTTCATCAGCCCACCTATTGGTATTCTAGGTCTAGCCTAAACGTGAGGAAGTGCTCTAAAGTCCCCCTAGAGCCTTTCTTCCACCCACACACACACACAGAACACGGATAGGTGTAAAGTCACAAATGATCTGGTTCGGTGCGGATAGCATGGACCACTCTTGGAATCCAACAACAACAATTGAGGCATTGCAAGAACCAACGCCATCAAAGTGGAAGATTGCTGAAGGAACTAATATCAGCTTGGAAGAATTGAATATTCTTATAGAAGGAGGATTTGTTTTGGAAGAACCACTTCAAAAAGGGTCAAGGAAATTTGGGCAGGGCCATGAAAAACATTTGGAGAATCAAGCGAGACCTGAATTTCGAGAGGGCCAGAGAGTTGTCTTTAGAGAAAAAATAACTAAAGATATGCAGGTAAGGATGGATTCAACAAGGGCTATGGAATGTGAGGTGCTTCATGTGAATGAGGTGGAGCCTAAGGAGCACATGGAGTTTATTGTTGGTACAACTGGGTCTCGCATGAGGGGGATTCAATATATAGTGACCATATCTGTTTTTCCATCTTGCACTTGTGAAGACTTCCTATTTAGGTTTGGAAGATTGGATCATTACATTCCTTGCAAGCACATTTACTACATACTATTACAGTACTTGGGTCTATATGCAGAAAATCACAGAGGTCTGCCAAGCATGAATGACAAAACAAGAGCTTTACAATGCACTTTCAATAATCCCATGATGTGAACATACGTACCTACTACTGTAGTCTTCTATAGATAGAAAATATTTTGTGCCGAGGCACTGCTCACTACATTGTGGTTTTGTGTACTCTTTGTGGTCATGACATGTCTGCATGGGTCTTTTGCTACTACAGTTTTGCGCTGCCATTTTGTGGCTATATGGTGGATCTCAAATTGTCACTATGTAAATGGTGCAACTGAGTTAGTGTCTACATGGTGTAATTTTTAACCGTTTTGTCATTTTATAATATAGCTCAGTTTGGTAAATGTGTTTTAAACATATAACAATGAAAGATTCCTTGACATTTTTAACTACTGGTTCTTTGATATTTTTGTTATCTTGTAATATTGTTGGGTTTGGTACATGTGTTTTAAACATATTGCGATGAGAGTCTCCCTCACATTGAATAATAAAATACTAAATATACATATTCCTTGGAATAGTATTGGTGACGTGATGTACTAAATTTAGGTCCAAGAACAGTGTTTTTGGCCATATTCTCTAACATGCCACTCGTCGCTCGGGGATTTCTACTCAAAAAATGGAAACCCCCTACTAGAGTTAAGTATCCTGTGGATAGGCTGAAATATGATGGATTTACAGCCATGCACTATGCCTATATGGTCAAAGTGATACATGAACTAGAACCCACTTCTTTTGAGCAAGCCATGGCAAAAGAAAAATGGGAGAAAGCCACGGATGAAGAAATGGATGCCTTGGAAGCAAATGCTACATGGGAATTGGTGCCTTTGCCTAAAGACAAGAATGTAATTGGCTGCAAGTGGGTCTATAAGGTGAAGCACAATGCAGATGGTTCTGTGAGCATATACAAGGCAAGATTAGTTGTCAAGGGGTATGCTTAGACATATGGCATTGATTATGAAGAAACATTCAATCCGGCTGCAAGGATGGCAACCGTAAGAGCACTCATTGCTATGGCTGCATCAAAGGGATGGTCTTTACATCAGATGGATGTAAAGAATGCCTTCTTGCATGGTGATTTGCAAGAAGAGGTCTATATGGAGCAGCCACTAGGTTATGTGCATGTTGTTCTTGTTTGCAGGTTGAAGAAAGCCTTGTATGGCTTAAAGCAAGCACCCAGAGCATGGTCTAACAAGATAGGATAGTATCTTATCACTATTGGCTTTTAGATTTTCACGGCAGATTTCTCACTTTATGTGAGAAAAATAGAGAAAGGTATTATGCTGCTTGTCATTTATGTTGATGATTTGATCATCATAAGTGATAGTGATGAAGATATCCTTCATGTGAAAATGCTATTGAAGCATAAGTTTGAGATGAAGGATTTGGGAGAGCTGCGTTACTTCTTGGGCATTGAGGTTATTAGATCCAGAAGTGGGATATGGCTCTTGCAGAGGTAGTATAGATTGGACATGCTCTCCAAATATGGGATGACAGGCTGTAAGCCTATTTCAGTTCCTTTGGAGGAGAATGTGAAGCTAAGTGTAGATGCAAGTGAGCTTCTGGAAGACCCTACTATGTACAAACGCATAGTAGGAAGTTTAATTTATATGACTATTACCAAGCCAGATTTGAGCTATGCTGTTAGGTTGGTAAGTCAGTTTATGTAGGCTCCAAGGAAACCGCATTTGGATGTGGCTAGACGCATACTGAGGTACGTGAAGTCCACATTGCAATATGGACTATTTTATGAGACTGGGGTTCAAATACAATTGCATGGATACACTGATGTTGATTGGGCTGGTAGTATTTCTGATAGACAATCTACCAGTGGATTTGTGTTCTCTTTTGGGAGTGCTGCAGTCACTTGGAGCAAAAAGAAATAGCCTATAGTTGCCTTGTCGAGCACAAAGGCTGAGTACAGGGATGCAACAATGGCTGCATGTGAGGTAGCTTCGTTACATAAGCTACTTTATGATATGCATCAGTCTATAGATGGGCCAGTTGTCATTTATTTTGACAACATGAGAAGTATACACTTGGCAAATAACCCAGTCTATCATGCTAGAACAAAGCACATTGAGGTGCATTATCACTATGTGCGGGAGAAGGTTCTAGTAAGTTTTATTGATCTGGTTTATGTTAGCACAAAGGATCAGGTAGTTGACATATTCAGGAAGGCATTGGGTGTAGAGAAGCTGCGCAAGTTCAGAGACCTGCTTGGTGTGCAGGAATTGGGATTGAGCTCGAGGGGGAGTGTTGAGATATCGAGCTCCACTCATGATATGCTAGGGTGACCGTTGTGCATTTATGTCACCGACTTGTTAGCTGCAGATGCGGTTGGTACACTGCCCATGAATAATAGCTGGATGACAGCTATCTTTATGTACTCTAGTTAGTGGCTCAGTTAGTATGCCACCTAGGTTAGGTGAGTTTGGTTTGAGACCCACATATAGGGTTCATCTCTTCCTTTTGTACTTAGAGAGACTTCTTTTGGCTTTCACAACTAAGAAGAGGAAAACTGTTTTCAGCCTCCACCTTTTGTGTGTATTCTCCCATTGTATATGTTAGAAACCTACAAGTGAGACTCCTTACTTCTCTCCCACTCTCTTCATAGTCTGTACATAGTAGGGTCTGCCAGAAGCTCACGTGCATTTGTGCTCAGCTTCACATTCTGCTCCAAAGGAACTGAAATAGGCTTACAGCCTGTCATCCCATATTTGGACAGCATGTCCAATCCATACTGCCTCTACAAAAGCCATATCCTACTTGTGGATCTAATCACCTCAATGCCCAAGAAATAATGCAGCTCTCCCAAATCCTTCATCTCAAACTTCGGCTTCAATAGCATTTTCACATGAAGGATATCTTCATCACTATCACCTGTGATGATCAAATCATCAACATAAATGACAAGCAGCATAATGTCTTTCTCTGTTTTTTTCACATAAAGTGAGAAATCTACCTTGAAATCTGAAAGCCAATAGTGACAAGATACTGTTCTATCTTGTCAGACCATGCTCTGGGTGCTTGCTTCAAGCCATACAAGGCTTTCTTCAACCTGCAAACAAACTCAGGATAAACAGCATGCACATAACCTGGTGGCTACTCCATATAGACCTCTTCTTGCAAATCACCATGTAAGAAGCCATTCTTTACATCCATCTGATGTAAAGACCATCCCTTTGATGCAACCATAGCAATGACTGCTCTTACGTTGCCATCCTTGCAACTGGACAACATGTTTCTTCATAATCAATGCCATATGTTTGTGCATACCCCTTGACAACTAGTCTTACCTTGTATCTATTCACAGAACCATCTGCATTGTGCTTCACCTTATAAACCCACTTGCAGCCAATTGCATTCTTGTCTTTAGGTAAAGGCACCAATTCCCATGTAGCATTTGCTTCCAAGGCATCCATTTCTTCATCCATGGCTTTCTCCCATTTTTCTTTTCCCATGGCTTGCTCAAAAACAGTGGGTTTTGGTTCTTGTATCACTTTGACCATATAGGCATAGTGAATGGCTGTAAATCCATCATATTTTAGCCTATCCATAGGATACTTAACTCTAGCATATCTGTGCAAAATAGGCTCACTACCAAGTGCTCTCAAAAAATCCCTTGTCTACCTTACTCTAGGTGTAACAACAGAAGGAATACCCAACTCATCATTAAGGCTCCTGTTTTGAGCCACTGGATTCACAATCCACATAAAAGTGACTTGCATTCACATCAACCATGGACTGATCTACTTTCTCTTTTCCCTTTCGTGATACTTGCATACCACTATCTGCATTGCTATCCATGGCAAAGTATGTGAACCACTGCTAGAGAGGACACTACAGGTCCATTAATATTTTGTGATTGCTGCTGTGAATTCTTTGCAACATTACCATTTTGTGCATCTACATCATCAATCACATTTATTGGTCTATACCAGTTGCTCATCTCATAAAAAACAACATCTCTGCTCACTGTAAACTTATGAGTAGAAGGGTTATAGCATCTATACCCTTTCTACTGCAGAGAATAACCAATAAAGATGCACTTCTCAGCTTTTGGATCCAACTTGGATCTCAACTCATCTGGCACATGGACATAGGCAATGCAACCAAAAACTTTCAAATGAGAAATATCTGGTTTCCTACCAGTATACCTCTCCTCTGGCATCATGCCTTGTATTGCTATAGTGGGAGTCTTGTTCATTATGTAGACTATTGTAGCAACTGCTTTAGCCCAATAATAATCTGGCAGGTCTTTTTCGTTGAGCATGGCACGACACACCTCTCCAATATGCCTATTTTTCCTTTCTACAAGTCAATTTTGATGTGGGGTATGACTGCATGAATATTGGTGCTTTATCCCATGCTCCCGTAGGAACCTTGCAAACTCATTTGAGAGGTACTCTCCCCCTCCATTGACCTTAGGCATTTTATTTGCAGGCCTATTTCTTTTTGAACCATAAAAGCTTTAAAAGCTTTGAAATGTCCAAACACTTCACTTTCCTTTTTCATAAAATACACCCAAACTTTTTTGTTGTAGTTATCAATAAAAGTGACAAAATAATGACAGCCTCCAATAGATGCAGCTTTAGTAGTCCACACATCAGAGTGGATTAATTCCAATGGCCTCTTACTCTCTTGAAACATCTCTGCTCACTGTAAACTTACGAGTAGAAGGGTTATAGCTTCTATACCTTTTCTGCTACAGAGAATAACCAATAAAGATGCACTTCTCAGCTTTTGGATCCAACTTGGATCTCAACTCATCTGGCACATGAACATAGGCAATGCAACAAAAAACTTTCAAGTGAGAAATATCTGGTTTCCTACTAGTATACCTCTCCTCTGGCATCATGCCATGTATTGCTGAAGTGGGAGTCCTGTTCATTATGTAGACTGATGTAGCAACTACTTCAGCCCAATAATAATTTGGCATGTCTTTTTCGTTGAGCATGGCATGAGATACCTCTCCAATATGCATGTTTTTCCTTTCTGCAAGTCCATTTTGTTGTGGGGTATGACTGCATGAATATTCCTATTTTATGCCATGCTCCTACAGGAAACTTGCAAACTCATTTAAGAGGTATTGTCCTCCTCCATCTAACCTTAGGCATTTTATTTGTAGGCTTGTTTCTTTTTGAACCATAGCTTTAAAAGCTTTGAAATGCCCAAACACTTCACTTTTCTTTTTCATAAAATACACCCAAACTTTTCTGCTATAGTTATCAATAAAAGTAACAAAATAATGACTGCCTCCAATAGATGCAGCTTTAGTAGTCCACACATTAGAGTGGATTAATTCCAATGGCCTCTTACTCTCTTGAACATGTCTAGGAAATGGTTTCCTTGCCTGTTTTCCAAATTGACAAGCTTCACATACCTTATGCATTTCTGCAACCTTGAACTTAGGAAATCCTGCAAAAATATTTTGGGCTTGCATTAATTTAAGTCGCTGTACATTAACATGACCAATGCATTTATGCCAGATATCAATATCTGCAACTAGACCAATCCCATGTGCAAACATTGCTGCACTCAATTCAAGCATGTCCGCGTCCAACGTAAACATCCTGCCCTTCTTCTTCCCTTTTGCTATCAGGCAACCTTTATTTTTCATATCCTCAACAAAGCATCCATGAGGATTAAATCTGACCTTCAAGCCCTGCTCAACCATTTGACCAACAGAAACTAGGTTCTTGGTGATATTCAGGACATGAAATACATGAGACAGGTATTTCTTTTTCCCATCCTACATAGACAAAGAAATTTTACCAATCTGCACAATAGGATGTGCAGTATCATCAGTACTCTCCACAAATCCTAGTCTTTCCATTTTCCTTACATCCTGCATCCATTTTACATGACCTTTCATGTGGTTTGATGCACCTGAGCCAACATACCACACATCATTGCTTTCTTCTACCCTTGTCACAGAATTGGTCATGTGCTGCATCATAAATAGATGCTCATTTCTGTTATCACCCTGTTTACTAGAGGATGCATAATTGCCTTACTGCAATTTTCTAGTCATGATGTTATTCTGCTTTTTATAATAGTCTTTAACCATATGACCCATTTTACCACAGTAGTAGCATAAAACATTGTTGTTTGCATTTTGACCTCTCTGCCATTCACCACGACCTCTTTGGCTTTCCTTGCCTCTAAAGTTACCACGTCCTCCTCCATGGGACTGGTTTTCTTGAAATTGCTGCATATTCTGATTTCTGCCACAACCTCCAAATCGGCTTGCTCTACCTCGGCTTCTACCTCTTCCAGCATTTGAGTAGAAGATAGCTTCTTTTGAAGTTCCTCCTGAAGAAGATGCACCACCATTTCTTTGCTCTTCAAAAATTAGAAGAGCAATCAACTCCTCAAAAATTAGAAAAATTCTCACGAATGGCAATGGATGTCTGGAATTGTGCATAATCCTTTCTTAGACCATTCAAGGTCACAGAAACTAAATCATCATCTTCCACTGGCGACCCAATAGAAGCAAGTGCATCCGCAGTCTTCTTCACCTTCATGTGGTAGTCATTGATGCTCATACTTTCTCTCTGCACATTATGCAACTCCTGCTTGAGCTGCATTTTCCTGGCTGCGTATTTGTGCTATACATTTTTGTCAAAGTATACCATGCCTCCTTCAGCGTGCTTGCATCCTGAATATGCACAATCATAGAATCTGAAATATTGATAGATAGCCAGTACATAACTTTTTTGGCTCTCTCATGCCAGCCTTTAAATGCCTGCAACTCCTATTGATTGGGAACATTAGGAATAATTGGTTCTTCTTCAACTCTAGTAATGTACTCCCAATAGCCTTTTTCCTTAAGGAAATTTGTCATTCTAAACTTTCATGCTTGGAAGTTGTTCTTGTCAAGCTTTTCAGTGACAATCTATGAAAAGGCATCAGACACCATTACAGAACACTGCAAAATATTCTGTCACTACAAAAAAACACAACTTTTGCCTCACAAAGGCAAATCTGCAAAACTGACGAGAGTGCTATTTGACCACATAGTCACTTCCTAGTGACAGTTATGCATCAGTAGGCAATAAGAATGATTCTGTCACTCCCAATATCTCTGTGCACAGGCATACAATGTAATTTCTGTGACAACTTTTCACTGAGCTACAGAACAGTGGTCGCACAGCAAAAACAGGGCACTTTTCTGAGTGCCTGCAGAAAACTTCTACTACCAAAAGGGGTCCCAAAATGACCTCGAATCAAAGAAATAATGTCGCCGAGGGCTTTGCCCCTACCCATAGCATATAGTTCCCTCTCGCCACACTACGAACAGCATCCCAATCTGAGACAATGCACTCTTTCACTTTTCAGCTGTGCTACCTGCAAAGATTTGCTCTCAAACTCGAAAAAGGAAAGCAACACTGATCCTCTTACCAAGGCACCGCAAATTTGATTTGCTTTCTTGAGCTCCTTACCATGAACCGAGCTCTGATACCATGTGAAGAGAGTGGGAGAGAAGGAAGGAGTCTCACTTACGGCTTTCTCACATACACAATGGGGGAATATACACAAAGGTGGAGGCTAAAAACAGTTTTCCTCTTCTTAGTTGTGAAAGCCAAAAGAACTCTCTAAGTAGAAAAGGAATAGGTGAATCCTATATGTGGGTCTCAAACCAAACTCAGCTAACTAAGGTGGCATACTAACTGAGCCACTAACTAGAGTACATAAAGATAGCTGTCATTCAAAAGAACTCTATAAGTAGAAAAAGAATAGGTGAACCCTATATGTGGATCTCAAACCAAACTCAGCTAACTAAGGTGCCATACTAACTGAGCCACTAACTAGAGTACATAAAGATAGCTATCATCCAGCTATTATTCATGGGCAGTGTACCAACCGCATCTACAGTTAACAAGTCGGTGACATAAATGCACAACGGTCACCCTGGCATATCACGAGTGGAGCTCGATATCTCAACACACCCTCCACCCCCCCCCCTCCTATCTACACCCCTACCCTTCCCCCCCCCCCCCTCTCCACCACCCCCTCCACTACTCCCTCACCCCCTTCACCACCCCCCATCCCCCTCCCCCCAACCCCCCATTCCCCCCCCTCTCTCTCTCTCTCTCTCTCTCTCTCTCTCTCCCTCCCGCCCCTTCTCTCTCTCTCTCTCCCTCTCTCTCTCTCTCTCTCTTTCCCCCCCCTTTGTCTCTGTCTCTGTCTCTGTCTCTGTCTCTCTCTACCCCCCCCTCATCAGTCGCTCCAGCAACTAAACCATCCTAACCTAATAAGCAACGGCTTAGCCACTGCTACTATGGGCAGCGACGCCCGTCGACAAGCAGCGCTCGCACACAACGCCTGCCCCCGCCACCTCCTTCTCGCGCCTACCACCTCCTCCCCGAGCTAGACCTTCTAGTGGAAGAGCGTGCCACATGGGACCTACTTCAACAAAATTTAAAAGACGCTTTCAAACGGAGAGGCTCCAAGATGATCTTGCTCTCCAACTAAGCAAGATCGAACAAGGCCATTGAGAAGATGTATGCATGTACGTGGGTAAGATGAAAAGATTATCGCCAAATGTGACCCCTGGCCTGATACAAAGTACCTCACGGCCTGGTTCATTGCAGGACTAAAAAAGAAAATTTGAAAGGATATGAAAAAGATTAGCAACTATGAAACGTTGACTGCTGCTCATGACCCGCCTCGACCTCAACAATACCAAGCGGCACCCATGCCAGTGTACAGGCAACTAGCACTTGCACAAGTGCCCCAGCTCCAAGGCTAAATCCTATTCATGTTCGGACATAAGTCCCACAACTACTTAGGAATCCGAATCCACAACCATATCCAAGAGCACCAAATCCAACTCCTCAGGCAGTTCCAATACATCAATTACAAGCCGAGGAAGTAGACTCATCATTTGAGTATGAAACAGAGTACCCAGTGTACTATGTAGAAGGTGCAGAGGGTCTAATACCAGTTTATGCAAATCAAGTACGTCTCAACATATATCGAGCACCAATCAAGTGCTACGATTGTGGAGAAAATCATTGGATCGCAGAGTGCCCTCATCGTGGTAGTCTCACTACTTTCCAACCACTCTGCAGAGATTGTGGCATAGGACATGCCTGTATGGATTGTCCCATGAAAAATAAAGTCCCACAATAAATAGAGGTTAAGCCTGACATCCCAATCGGCATCATTGGGGTGGACCATCAAAGTCTGGGTCCGACAAGTGTAATATCACAACTTGTAAAAGTAATTACATGCCAATAGAAAGAGGCCACCAAGGACCCTAACATTCCAATCCAACCAAAGCGACTTCTTAAAAAGAAAGCACAAGTGCCTCCACCTCTGCCAAGTAATGAGTACCTGAGCTCATCCACATCAACTCTCGAGCCTCAAATAAAAGAAGCTCCATACCCAAATATAGAGGTGAAGAAGGCTCATTTTCAGGCACTTCAACAATGGCTATAAAAGGAACAAGCTCAATTTGAGACTGAGAAACGAGCTCAAGACCAAATCCATGACTTGGCCCCACAAAGTATTGATATTGTACTCGAGCCTCTATTCCAACAACAGACTCCAAAACATAATGTATAACCACGTCAACTTGAAGGAGCCGCACTCTCTAGCATCTTGAGTTGCCTTGTGTCAATTCCCATTAGAATCCTCCTACAGAATTGTCCCAATCTGTAGGAGAGATTCAAAGGATGGATTGAACTTGCAAATTCTCCTCCACCTATGAACGACATCAAAGATATCCCTGTGCAGATGGGTGAGAGAGATGACATATGCAACATTACTGTGCCTTTGATCCACAAGGCATATAATGAAATCCAAGCCATAGTGGATGGTGGAGTAGGTGTAAATGTCCTATCAAAGGAGCTCTATGAAGAATGGGGTCTCCCACCAATGCAAAAGACTAATTTTAACGTACGTCGTGCCGATGATTCACGGGCTAAACCCTTGGGAATAGTGAATGGCATGTCCACAAAGGTCGTAGGAGTTCGCTTTTTCCCTCAATTCACAATCTTGGATCTCCCCAAAAAATCCTATCAAATCTTACTGGGATATCCTTGGTTATGGGAAGCATCAATCCTCCATGACTAGGGAACTGATAGACTGACAATCCAGAATCGCAACACCGCAATCAGGGTTAATGTGGGGATAGGAGCTACAAAACCAATTATGCCTAGAGCATTGGATGACACATCTTCAATGACAATCTCAAGCAAATCAGCTCCCTTGCAACAACATGCCATAGCGAGCGATTCACAAAGCAATGTAAATAACGGGATACAAACATTGGCAACCATCGACAACTGCCATTCATTAGACCCCATCTTCTCGCAGATTGATGCTAAGGTGCTACAGGTAGATCCTCCACTCACACATGAAGAACCAATCGATCTAGAGATGCCATTCTTTATGGCTGACCTTGAGTGGGATAATGAACCTGAAGAAGGTACCCATACCAATGATGATTGAGATTTTCCTTGGGACCTTGAAACTGAGACTAAGAATTCTGAAATTGAAGATCAAATCTTTGATAATGACTTAGCCATTCTGCATGCCCTAATGGTAGTCAAGCTCCCAAAAGTTGAACCTCCAAAGTTGAATAACATCAGAAGATCCTGCAAGAAAGTTGAAAAAGGAAATCGCAGAAAAACCAAGGCCAAACGCTTTAATGAATTCAAACGAGTCCAAACAAGGATCGTCGAATTGTACCTTGCAAAGCCAACTCCCTCAAAATTAGAACCACCGCCTCTTGAATGGTCCCCTGAGGGACTGGAAGGAGTATGCACAACAAATGAACCCTTACTTGGAAACACCTTACTGGTGGAAAAGTTACCCCATAGTTCCCAGCGTAAGAAGTTTCGAAAATATAAGCCACATGTGCAGATGAAGCTCGATCAAGAGACTTCAGTAAAAGAAAGTCAAAAAGAGCCTGACAAATTGGTAAATGCAACTATGCCACCCAATGCACATGGCACATGTCATGTTAGTTCAACACCATCAGAGGCCGATCTTCGACAAGTGTCAGAATACTTGAAGAATTACACAAGTGGCAGTGCACCAATAGCAATGCCAAGACCACTAAGGGAATCTGAAGTTCAAGAAACTGATAGCATTGGAGAAACTCCAATCTATGAGGGACTGGCAAAAACACACACAATAAACCTCGCCCTTGAAGGGGAGAAGAAAAACTAATTTTCATTGGGAAATAGCTTCAACAAGAAGATGAAACCAAACTCAAAGCACTCCTAATGGAATACCGTGACTGCCTAGCATGGTCATACAAAGAGATGAAAGGAATTTCACCAAAAGTGGCAATACACATGATACCTATAAGGGAATGTGCTCACCCTAAGGTATGTGGACCTTATTGCACAAATCCTAAGTATTGCACCATGGTTTATTGACGAACTGGAAAAACTCCTAGATGCCGGATTCCTCTATGAGATAGAGCACACTGATTGGGTTTCACCCATCGTCATTGTGCCTAAACGCAGCAAGAAGATTAGAATATGCGTAAACTTAAAAAATGTGAATGCCACCACAATTAGGGATCACTATCCCTACCCTTAACAGAAACAATATTGAAAAAGGTGGTAGGCTTCAAAATATACAGCTTTTTTGATGGTTTTAGTGACTATAACCAAGTGCAAATTGCTCCTAAAGACCAATAAAAAACAGCATTTGCTATAGAATGGAGTATTTTTGCATATAGAGTCATGCCATTTGGCCTTTGTAATGCCCCGGCCACATTCCAGTGAGTCATGTTCATAGCTTTCAAGTCATTTCTAAATAAGTTTTTACAGGTGTTCTTGGATGATTTGTGCATCTATTCAAACAAAAAAGACCACTTCAAATGTCTTGAAGCAATACTAATCAAATGCAAGGAGTATGGCATCTCCCTAAATCCGACAAAATACTAGTTCATGGTCACCCACAGAGTTGTTTTGGGACACATCGTCTCTCAACATGGGATTGCAAAAACTGAAATGGACAAAGTCAAAATCATCATGGAATTGCCTCCTCCTACAAATTCCAAAGGTGTACACGTCTTTATGGGACATGCCAACTATTATATTACGGTATGCCATGATAGCTAGACCACTTTACAAATTATTAGTGAAATTCTTATGGACTGAAGAGTGCAACCAAGCCTTTGAGCTTTTAAAGTGGTGCCCAATCACAACACCCATCCTTATATCTCCCAATTGGGATATTGATTTTCATGTTCATACTGATGGATCCAAGTATGCAATTGGGAGTGTGCTTTGTCAACCTGGTGAACATAAGAAGGACTATCCATTCTACTTCGCTAGTCGACAACTCAATGATGCAGAGATCAACTATACCACCACAGAAAGAGAAGCCCTAGCAATGGTGTAGATTGTAAAGAAATTTCGAGACTATCAACTGGCAAATGATTTTGTCTTCTACACCAACCATCAAGCATTGCTTTATCTTGTGAACCATTCGTGTACAATAGGAAGAATAACCAGATGGCTCCTCTTGCTTCAAGAATTCAACTTCAAAATAGTGGTCCACAAAGGTGCCCAACACTACATGATCACATGTCTTGTGTCAAGTTGAGAGAAGAAGCCACTGGAGTAGAAGACAACTTACTAGATGCCACATTATTTCAAATAGATGCTGTTCCCGAGTGGTGTGGAGATATCATAGGAAGACCATCCCCTGAAATGAAAGCAGTAGATGCCAGAAAATTAATTCTAAAGGCTGCACCCTATCAACTCATTGCAAGACAACTATACAAGATGGGCAAGGACCAAGTATAAAGAAGATGTGTAATGCCTCATGAGATCATGCCCATCTTGAGTGAAGTCCATGAAGGCTTTGCAGGAGGACACTTCCAAGGGGAAGCCACAGCAAGAAAAGTTCTCCTGGCAGGCTATTGGTGGCCAACACTATGGGCAGATGCCTATGAATATGTAAAAGGCTGTGATGTATGCCAACAGACTACTAAACTACTACGCAAAGACTTCAATCCCCTAACAATAGTTGTTGCATAAAAACCATTTGAAAAATGGGGAATTGACTATGTGGGTCCCATCCATCCAACAGCAAAAGAAACACAAGCACGCTACATTGTGGCCACTAATTACTTTACAAAATGGGCTGAAGCTAAAGCAGTCAGAAAGGCAGATGCCAGAAGCACAGCAAGATTCTTATATGAATCACTCGATTCGGATGCCCCATTGAAATTATGTCGGATAGAGGCACACATTTTGTCAATGAGATAACCCAAGAACTCTTGTTTGGCTTTATGGTAATCCATAGGAAAAGCACACCCTCCCAAGGGAATGGAAAGGCCGAATCCACCAACAAAATAATATGCATTATCCTCACCAAGGTAGTGGAACCACAACATTCTGATTGGGCAGAGAAACTTAATGCAACCTTATGGGCATACAGAACCACACTCAAGGTTAGTACAGGGAACACACATTTTCAATTGGTGTACGGCCTTGAAGCTATGGTCCCACTAAAATTTGTAATACCAAATCTATGCATAGCAGTACAAGAACGCATGGGAGACCATGAATCCTTGAAAGAAAGAGTCTATCAATTGGAGAAGCATACAGAGACAAGACTAGTCACCTACTATGCCATGACAACAAAAAAATGCAGAAGAAAGGCATGGTTTGACTGAAATCTTAAAGCTAAAGACATCAAGGAAGGTGACTTGGTCTTGTTATACAATGCCTAAGTACACAAGGGAAAACTGAAGTATCTAGGTCAAGGACCCTACTAAGTAAGAAAGATGAATCCCATTGGGGCTGTGCTACTAGAAACATTGGATGGAGTCCAATAATAAAGTGCTACTACTTCAACATGCAAACCATCCTTGATAAAAACAAAGATTTGGGAAACCAAGTCTTTCTTAGTTACGATTAGATTGTATCACGAGCACTCACTTGCATATGTACGTTTTCACACATATAGCTAGCATCAATCGATTTTAACCTAGGGCTCAGAAGTGATGCTTGAGTTCTAGCTACCCTATGAAAATCCCAGCAATAAAAAAAGCATATAGTTAGTCCCTACCTAGCTACTAGGTCATGTGCACTCACATACTTTCGCTTAAATACATAGATGATTGCATGAATAATTGTACCACACACTTTCATTCCTTACTCTCAAAGCATGTATAAAAATAAGATCTCTCACAAACACAGAGAAAGGTCATACCTGCATGCCAACCAATCTAACGATCAATCGTACACCACATGCACATGGTTGTAGGTTCAAAAAAGATGCTGCCACTAAAGAGGATGCGCAGAAAGAGCCCCACTGCCTCAACCACGAGACCCCCTCCAAAGTTTGCAGCCATCTACATTTTCTCAACCACGACGACCATAGGCATTTGTGGTCTAGAGCGATAGCTCAAAAGAGGATTTAGTGCATGACCACGAAGAACAAATGCCACCCCAATCACCATCGGCCTACACAACCATTGACGGGTCCAGTCACTGGAACTTGTTTGGCCACCCACATCGACTTATGCTCTTTCCCAGGAAGACATATCTTACTTAGAGCAAAGGGGGCTAGATAGTTTGCATGAGAGCCTAAGAACCTTGGAGGACAGTCCTACAATGACCACTTACATTAGGGACTTTCTCCATTCTTACCACTCTAACAATGCAAAGGTTGGCAAGTACGATACAATCACTGTACATCAGAGCACACGAAACATTATCCTCGACAGTACAGTCATTCAAAGGGCTTTCTCACTGCCAACACATGGTGCCAAATACCCTATACGGCCTGCCGATGCTAACTCTCCTCACCAAAGGCACACTGTTCCATAGGAATGGCATATTGCTTTGCACAATCCTTAACCATCGCCTCAAGGAAGTAGCACAATTCCTATCCACAACTTCAGGGGTTAAGTGTGGCAAGAATCGATCCCTTCCACTCTGCACATTTGTTTTGCTGAGTAGGAAGCTAAAACAAGACTAGGTTCAGCACTTAGTTATCTCCTTTACAAAGAAACTAGATGGTTCATCAGGCCAAAAATGTAAAATTCCACACTTATTGGCTATAATCATCAAAAAAGAGCTACAAGAAAGAGAAATGACTCTGCCCTAGTCACCAAAACCAATTGAGGAGTTGGACATACCGTTATCACCTAGTATGGGTGGGAGCCATCACCAACTTCTCCTATATCACATTGATAAGTGCAGATGCCTTAGAAGAAATACCTATTTGGAAATTGAGATTGAGGAATTTCCGCACGAGATGCTATAGCTCGGTGCACAACTGCAACCAATATATCTCCAACAACAGCAGCAACTAGAGCCCGAGGCAAGATCGGCACCACAACCTGAGGAAAGATTGACACCAAAGCCTGAGGCTACATCATGACTAGAACCGCCCATCGATGATATACCAGTCAATGATCCACAAGGGAAGCTAGTGCCAGATCAACAGTATGACTATTGTATACAAGGGACTGAAATACCATTGGAAACAAGTAGTACAGAATCATCGGGATGGTTACATGGGCACCACTTGTATCAGTAGTATCGCTAGACCTCATCACCATCTGTCATTCTCCAACATCAAGCTAGCCAAATGATCCAAATGTTAGAACTATTCACGAGCTTGGCCAAGGAAGAATATGCAAGAGAATTGGACAGATAGACTACAATAGAAATCGAAGACCGATTCCAGGCAATCGCCATAGAGGTCAACGCACTTTGGGCACAGATAGTTGAGAAGGAGGTAGAAGAAGTATGCATGAACCAAGCTCTCAAAGCTCAAGAGAAGGCAATGAGGGATGTGACCTCCAACCTCTACCAAAGTCAAACACAGTTGACAGTAGCAGTACAAGCAACAGTAATCCTACAGACCTACTATAACTCCTTGACATTCGCACATGCTCAACAGACGGAGGTAGTGGCACAAGGTTCACTCACTCTTATTCACAAATAAGAAGAGCTCCAGGATTGCAAAGACAAGCTTTCTTAGATTGGGATGCCCTTTGCGGTGTGGCAAGAGGGCAGTATATGCTTTGAGGCCATTTTGGGCCCCGTTTTGATGGCAGAAGTTTTCCATAGGCACTCAGGAAAGTGCCTTGTTTTTTGTGTGCGACCACTGTTCTGTAGGTCGATGAAAAGTTATCATAGAAATTACATCGTATGCTTGTGCACATAGATATTGGGAGTGATAGAATCATTCTTATTGCCTGTTGATGCATAATCATCATTAGGAAGTGATTGTGTGGTCAAATACCACTCTCATCAGTTTTGCAAATTTGCCCTTGTGAGGCAAAAGTTATGTTTTTTTGTAGTGACAGAATATTTTGCAGTGTTCTATAATGGCATCTGATGCTTTTTCATAGATTGTCACTGAAAAGCTTGACAAGAACAACTTCCAAGCATGGAAGTTTAGAATGACGAATTTCGTTAAGGGAAAAGGCTATTGGGAGTTCATTACTGGAGCTGAACATGAACCAATTATTCCTAATGTTCCCAATCAACAGGAGTTGCAGGCATTTAAAGGTTGGCATGAGAGAGCCAGAAAAGTTATGTACTGGCTGTCTATCAGTATTTCAGATTCTATGATTGTGCATATTCAGGATGCAAGCACGCCGAAAGTTGATGTGGGATACTTTGACAAAAATGTATAGCACAAATACGTAAGCTAGGAAAATGCAGCTCAAGCAAGTGTCGCATAATGTGCAGAGAGAAAATATGAGCATCAATGACTACCACATGAAGGTGAAGAAGATTGCAGATGCACTTGCTTCTATTGGGTCGCCAGTGGAAGATGTGTGAAAAGAGTAGGAGAGAAGTAAGAAGTCTCACTTGTAGCTTTCTCAGATACACAATGGGGGAATACACACAAAGGTGAAGGCTGAAAATAGTTTTCCTCTTCTTAGTTTGGAAAGCCAAAGAACTCTCTCTAAGTATAAAGGAATAGGTGAACCCTTTATGTGGGTCTCAAACCAAACTTAGCTAACCTAGGTGGCATACTAACTGAGCCACTAACTACAGTACATAAAGATAGCTGTCGTCTAGCTATTATTCATGGGTGGTGTACCAACTGCATCTATAGTTAACAAGTCGGTGACATAGATGCACAACGGTCAACTTGGCATATCACGAGTGAAGCTCGATATCTCAACACTCTCCCTCGAGCTCAATCCTGATTCCTACACACCAAGTAGGTCTCTAAACTTGCACAGCTTCTCTGCGCCCAATGCCTTCGTGAATATGTCAGCTACCTGATCCTCTGTGCTGACATAAACTAGATCAATAAGACCTACTAGAACCTTCTCCCACACATAGTGATATTGCACCTCAATGTGCTTTGTTCTAGCATGATAGACTACGTTATATGCCAAGTGTATACTACTCATGTTGTCACAATAAATGACAATTGGCCCATCTATAGACTGATGCATATCATAAAGTAGCTTATGCAACCAAGATGCCTCACATGCAGCCATTGCTACACCCCTGTATTCAGCCTCTGTGCTTGACCAAGCAACTGTAGGCTGTTTCTTGCTGCTCCAAGTGACTGCAACACTCCCAAAAGAAAACACATATCCACTGGTAGATCGTATATCATAAATACTACCAGCCCAATCAGCATCAGTGTATCCATGCAACTGTATCTGAACCCCAGTCTCATAAAATAGTCCATACTACAATGTGGACTTCACATACCTCAGTATGCATCTAGCCACATCCAAATGCGGTTTCCTTGGAGCCTGCATAAACTGACTTACCAACCCAATGGCATAGCTCAAATCTAGCCTAGTAATAGTCATATAAATCATGGAGTAAGGAAGACAAGGGATGTTTTGAAAGCACCTGGTAGTGAGCCTATTTTGCGCAGGTCTACCAGAGCTAGGTATCTTGTGGATAGGCTAAAATATGATGGATTTACAGCCATTCACTATGCCTATATGGTCAAAGTGATACATGAACTAGAACCCACTTCTTTTGAGCAAGCCATGGGAAAAGAAAAATGGGAGAAAGCCATGGATGAAGAAATGGAATGCTACATGGGAATAGGTGCCTTTGCCTAAAGACAAGAATGCAATTGGCTACAAGTGGGTTTATAAGGTGAAGCACAATGCAGATGGTTCTGTGAACAGATACAAGGCAAGATTAGTTGTCAAGGGGTATGCACAGACATATGGCATTGATTATGAAGAAACATTCAGTCCGGTTGCAAGGATGGCAATCGTAAGAGCAGTCATTGCTATGGCTGCATCAAAGGGATGGTCTTTACATCAGATGGATGTAAAGAATGCTTTCTTGCATGATGATTTGCAAGAAGAGGTCTATATGGAGCAGCCACTAGGTTATGTTCATGCTGTTCATCCTGAGTTTTTTTGCCAGTTGAAGAAAGCCTTGTATGGCTTGAAGCAAGCACCCAGAGCATGGTTTGACAAGATAAGACAGTATCTTGTCACTATTGGCTTTCATATTTCCAAAATAGATTTCTCACTTTGTGTGAGAAAAACAAAGAAAGGCTAATGCTGCTTGTCATTTATGTTGATGATTTGATCATCACAGGTGATAGTGATGAAGATATCCTTCATGTGAAAATGCTATTGAAATAGAAGTTTGAGATGAAGGATTTAGGGTTGCGAGAAAATTAAGTATAGTGTGATGTGAGAGTAAATTATAATTTCCTTTTTGGCCTGCCCTTTGGGTAGCCTTAGCATCGATTCGTTTTGTGCAAAGTAGAAATTCCCTATTTTTAGTATAGCCAAGTTCTCTTCTCTATGTTTAGAGATTGAGCTAATGTGCATTGCATGGAGCAATAATGTGCATGGTAAGAAGTTTGGCTCCAGGGGGCGCATCCAGGGATTTTCAAGTTTGTGTTCATGATGTTGGCCTGTGTTTGATGGCACTGTAACTCTACCTCTTCATAGCCATTCCCTGCCCAATGTCACTCGAACCATAGTTTGTAGTTTCTTCCCTACTGACAGATAGCTATTCATCTTCTTGATATCCCCCTTAGCAAGCGAACTCATCTTTCTTGAACTTGAGCCTCCCTTAGTCGGCCAGCTATCTGTAATCTACAGATTATTGCTACTTTTGTCTTTCAATCCCACATTGAAAGTCTTTCTCCTTAGCTACATGGCTCAATGCCATAGAAAGGACTAGTATTGTAACCTTGAAGATGTCAGCTAGGAGCTCAAGTATATGAGAATTTTTAATTTAGATCGTGAGCGTGAAGGAATCGAAGAGCCTAAGGTCCAGGGGGAGGGTTACAATATCTATAGTGGAAAGTTGAAGAATGCGACTTATAGCAGTGAAGAACTGGTTAGAGGAATAAACACTGATCCTCCCGTGCAGCAGAAAGGTTTATCCGGAAGGTTCTAGTTTGATCACTCCCCAAGAATACGATGACGAGAAGGTATCCACTAATGTCGGCTCCCATGTTCCTAGTGTCGAGGACTACACAAAGAACAAGGATGATAATGTTCCAGAAAATGTTATTCAAGCGAAGATCCCCAGTTCAAGGGGTAGAAATGTTAGGGCCCAAGAGATGCCCTTAGCCCTCAGCCATACGGGTACAAGAAGTTTCTTGCCAGGGATGGGAATGTTACTACAGCAGGATGAGGGCCGATAAAATGAGTGTGACTCTAGTCGCAGTAGCGCCATGGGCTTCAAAGAGTCGCATGATGATTCAGCACCTAAGGACAAAGACAATATCTAACAGACGCAGGCTTGAATTATTATCCCAATTCCTACAGCAAAAGCCTATCATTACTTCGATCTTACTGACCTTGGCTCAAAGGAGAATTCTGCACTTGAGAGGAATGACGAGACAATTGGGCAAGGATTGGTTGAGATGGGTGAGATCAAGCCAAACAAGGAGGTCGCTTTGCATAGCTTGGAGTACAATAGGTACTTTTGGTGAGGGTGGTCAAGAGTAGACTGAGACACTTGCTTTGATTAATAGCAAGGGCTGCAAAGAGCAAATGAGCACATCTGAGTTTGGTGGTGAAGACAAGGTCAACAAATTGAAGCATCAGCAGGGAGAGGAAGGCAACTAATCTGTAGTCTCCCTACATGGAATACGATTCAAAGGAGGATTACCTCAAGAAAGGATATGGGGGGGAAAGGCTACGAGCCAAAATATGTGGAGCTGCAAAGGCAAGCTAGTGAGCAAGAAGATGAGACGAACCAAGAAATGTCCTCAATAGAGAGAGGCATTGGGCAATAGCAAAGCTACCTTGCCATGCTGCAGTAGCAGAATTATGGGCAGCAAAGCCTTCTTCCATGCATGGTACTGTCACCAAGGAGAAGCTTCATGGAGAAGCTACATATTCAATCAAGTACACCAAGATTAGCAAATGGGTTAGGGCTGAAGAGTGTCAAATTTGAAGTCATAAACAGTGCTACAAGCTCAGCAAAACTAGTCTAAGGGGCTATTAGAGGCCATTCCCGTTCACTGCTAGGTGAGCGAAAATGCCATGTAAAGCCGATTAATCGCAAAAGAAATTAGCTGCTGCTAGACTTTTCTAGAGCGGATCAACATTTGAATTATAGGGCATAGCATAAAATTCCTTGCAATTATAAAGTATTATCTTAGTCGGACTAAGGTCTTCTATCTGTGGCTTTGGCATAGCTATCGATCAGCTTAGGAAACTTGAGCTATTGAGCTGTGAAGGTATGGGAGATATAGATATGTCGTCCTTTGTACATTATTGCTTGCATTTGAGAAATTTATATACGTAGGAGCAGAAAGTATTTATGAAGGGATTTTACTCTTAATTTCAGAGCATTGACCAATAGAAGAAATTCATATACTAAGAGCCGCAGTATTTCTAGAGGTGCTTTACTCTTAATTTCGAAGCATTGTCCTGATTTAAAATCTCTAGTAGTACATGATGGGCTTCCGCATGTCCTGCATAGATGCCAAGCATTAGAAGCTCTCGATTTTGAGGCCTCCACTTGATTTGAGCAATAAAGATTTGGTGAAAATTACTCAAAACTGCATTCTTTGAGAAGCTTGCATTTGCACAGCTACTGGTTGGCTACAGGAATGAGCTTGCAATCGTTGGCTTCCTTCATAAATATGAAATTAGAGGAGTTGACTCTTGTGCAAACATGTAAGATTTAGGAACGCTTGCCTTTGGTGACCGACATTCATTGGGTGCAACACGTGCACCAATCATGCATTTCCCAGCAAACAAAGCAATGAAATCAAAACCACTAGTGAGCCATTTTGGCTTTGTCTTTTTCTAGTAATTTTGGGCTTCCTTGCACTCATTTAATGGACACAAGTTGGTGATGTGTGTAGTCCGAGGGGGCAGAACATGGCCACTAGTTTTTCCTAAAATTTGACAACTCTCACTATTACGTTCAAAATTTTCACTAAATTTACTTCTCCCACGCATGTCATATGTGTCCTGCCCTATTACCTTGTCACCTGAACATTCTCCTAGAATCTTATTCACTTGCACCCATGATCTTGACTTCTTCTCCTCCCTACTTTTTGAAACTTGTTTTTCTGTGCTCCTTAATGGCTGCTCAAGGGCATTTCCCCCCATGTCTCTCTATTCTCCTTAGGCTCTCTTGAAAGTTGAAATGCGCACAATTTTTTATTCTTGTCACAAAGCTTTTAGCCGAGTCCTTGTTTCTTTTCACAAGCTAGCTCATCTAATAACAGAATTGTTTCTTATTTATTCATCTTCTTTTTTTATTTAATAAGGAACGAGTAAGGAACCATATGGTGTCATGGAGTTTGTCATGGGTTATGACAATGAGATAGGAAAGAAGGGGCTTGAAGGCCATGGAATCCAATTATACAATACCCAAATGGTAACGAAAGACACATTTGCAACAAATGAGGAGGGAGAGACAATGCTAAGAAAAACAACTCCTCATTTGCAACAAATGAGAAGGGAGAGACAATGCTAGCCTTGGAGGTAGTAGATTCACCCATTTGAGTAGTTCCATTAAAAACAAAGTGCACAAGCCATGGTTTCAAGGCAGCAACTTCGCATGTGGGGGACTAATAGGCTCTTGTCCTCAAAAGCTTTACCTTAAACCCAAGGATTCATCGAGTGTCCACTCTTCCAATGCCCCAGGCAAGAGATCATAATCTCTAACTTGCGGGATGGCCTTGATAATATGAAAGGGGTGCATAGCTCAAAACAAGTAGCTACAAAGAGGAAGTGAGAAAGTGATCACTGTAGTGACATTGTAATAGCACAATAACATGAGAGTTTCTTCAAATGAGAAGGATGTTTATAGGCTTCAGAGGGGATGCAAGTAACATCATACACATGCTTGACACAACATAGGTCAATATTCAGAATTGCAGTGTTTGAGAACCTCCCTGATATTGAGAGGCTTTCGGATAGGGGTCAACAGACTATAAGAAAGAGCACAATCTTACTTCTCTTGGGATAGATATCATTGTGGACATGGTACCTATGCCCATAAATAGGATAAAGCAAACGCCACGAGGAAGCCCCATCCTAAAAAGGGACAAAGCTCAAGACATCCCGCAAGAGGGGGATTCAGAGGAGGATCAATGCAAGAAGTTCAAGTAGACTCTTAGCCATGGAACCATGTTCGAGTACTTGTATAGCCTCCACCAAGACTCAAGAAGCCATACAGATGAAAGCCAGGAGGGCAAGCCTTAAGGGAGATCAGACAGATGCAGAAGACCACTGACAACCTGATCTCACATGCTCCCTTCCAACATGTGGTACGTGAGATAGCACAGGGGTACAAGGATGATGTATGAAGAAGCACAGGAGCTATGGGGGCGCTCTAAGAGGGTGCGGAGCAAGTCACCACCTTTTTGTTCGAGGATGCCAACTTGTGTGCCATCCACGTAAATCGCGTCACAATCATGGACAAGGACATGGCTCTAGTGAAGCGGCTAACCCAAGCTTGAAGCCCTAGAATCTCTTGGAGCGCACCCTTAGAACTTAGACTACCCCCTGCCCTTGAAGGAACAATCTTGTATTTGAGGCCCAAGGGTCGATCTTTTATAATAAAATATATCTACATTTTGTACATTATTGCATTGTTGTGAATTTTCCATGTTTATGACTGAAGCTACTGTTTATTTTAATGTAACTTTTGAATTCTAGCAAATCATGGAGGAATTTCACTGTGGCACAAAAGGGAAAAGTGTCTGGGATGTCGCGAGGAGCCCAAAATGCCCTAAACCCACCACGGTGCAAATTTGGGCATTTAGGCAAGACTAGAATGCCCAAATTTGTGATGTGGCTGCTTTAGGGCATTCTAGTCTCCTCGCAACATCCCAAACACTTTACTTTCTGTACCATAGTGAAATTCCTCCTGACAGAAATGAACTTTGGATACCCAAAATTGAATAAAATCATACTAAATTGGCTAGAAATGCATGAAATTAACACAATTAAAAGGATGGAGAAAATATATCATCAATGACTTTTAAAAAATACAATGGAATAAATATTATGAATTCATGATGAGCAACGATGACTTAAAACAAATAAGAAAGACATGTAGTCATTAAAGTCATGTATCCATTGAAATATATGTTTGCATTTACAAGAGGCCTCACAGGCTATCTTTCTTCTTGGCTAGTTTGAGTACATTGAGAATAGGGGTCTTTGAATCCCCTAGTGGACTCCTAGATATAAACCTAGCCATCTTTTTCTCCCTCTTTTTCGTGCACCATCTTGGGGCAGGCCACATGAATGAGATTCATGTTGTTATACCTTGTACCCTGATACCAAAGAAAAATTCTAAAATTATTTCAATGAATTGAATCCAAACTATTTCTTGTTTCTTTCACCTTAGGCCCTTTACACACCAAAGGGTGCCCAACGTTGGGCTACTGTTTGGACCAATAGAAAGCCACCATTTGAGGTTTGGGCAGGCACCTCTTTACACATACAGTGCCCAAGCTTAGACCTTTTAATCCGATGTAGAGTCCATCATGCCCTGAGAAAGGCCTTCCTTGGGCAGCCAAGCTTGGCTTCCCACCGATGGACAGGGCTTGATTCAGCCAATCACCATCATGATTTGGGTCCCCCAGCTCCACACCCATCCGAGCTCTCATTTTTACAAAAGGGGTTTGTACTTGGGCAGTGTGTAAAAGGGGTGCCCATCTGTGGGCACCCATTTTTTAATGATCTCCCAATGGGCAGTCGGTGTGTAACGGGGGGTGCTCATTCCAACCCGCCATGAATTTTTTTGGGTGCCCACACTTTGGGCACCCTTTGGTGGTGTGTAAACAGCCTTATTATTTATATTATAACTCATTTCATCAAGGTTGGCACTTTTCAGATTCTAAAACACTCACTCGCAAAAACAACAAGAAGCTTTTTTTGGATTCTAGCTTCCTTATGATGCCTCCACCCACGTCAATCCCCCCTCAAAATAGTTGGCAAATCCATGCCCCCTTGGAGACACAACTTTAAAAGTGCCCAATCCCCTTCCTTGAGATCTAGCTATCTCCTATGCTTTACTACAACTCTTTTATGCTTCTCTTGAGACCTTTCAATTGCTATCCGGACTTAGCTGTAAGCTATTTGGAGGTCCCTCACAAACTGATCAGCTGCAAATATTCATCCTTGGTCCTCAGGATAGGTGGTAGAATCACCTTCGCATAAATGACCTCAAATGGGGCTTTCCCTGTAGAGCTGTGTACTGTATTATTGTCACCAAACTCTACCAATGGTAGGTACTTTTCTCAGTCTGAACCTTGGTCACCCACGTAGCATTTCAGCATATCCAATGCTTTAGAATTTGCTACTTCACTTTGACCATCTGTCTGGGGATGGAAAGAAGGAGAAAAATCAGCAAATGAAGAAAATGAAGACTATGCTTTTTAGGCACTTTGTCTTTTTTGTTTATCATCACTTGGTCAAATTTTGAGGTTCTTTGCTTGGAGTAGTACTCCAAAAAGAATATGTTACATAAATCGCCTCTGGTCACCATATGATGTAGGCCATGTGATATGTGTTTTGACTATCCCATTTCTATGAACCTTTGACCCTTGGGAACCCTTGCTAGCGTGAGATCCTAGCCATAGATTAATCCTTGACCACCATGAGATGGCATGAGAAACTATGAGACTAGATGTATCCTTGACACTGCAAGAGGCAACCCCTTGAGGGGGGGGTTTGTTGGGGTAAGTATGATCAAGGGCTTGCTCTATGGTGCATGTGTGCATCTAGGGGAGCCACATGTGTGTTTGTGTGTGTTGTAAAGGCACATCAAGCGCTATGATGTGTCTAGTGTGTGACCTAAGTGATGATGTAAGACAAAGGCAATCCCACTGATGTTGGGATTGATTCCCATTGATGTAGGGGCTGATTGCCACTTATCTAGGGAAGGTATTACCTTCTCCCCCTTTCTATAAGAGAGAGTCCTCTCAGGATTTTTAATGCACCACCGCACAAGTCCATCCTATAATTTCATGTCGAGTAGGTGGCAATCAATCCCATGAAACCAAGGTGGCTTGGTTTCCAATGGCCTTAACTAATGAAGCATCAGAATGGTGATTAGACCTTCTCGTGGAAGAACATGCCACATGGGACCCACTTCAAACCAAATTCAAACAACATGTTTAAACGGAGAGGCTACAAGATGATCCTGCTCTCCAACTCAGCAAGATCGAATTGTAGGATCCCATAGGATAGAATACATGCATCTTGCAAGAGGTGTGAGAGCACAATGAAAGCAATATGTTGTTCTCTATTATGGATTGTGCAAGGTGAGTGCATTATAAAACAGGATGTTTTAAGGGAGGACAACGGTAGAGATGGTGTGCAAAAAGTAGTGGCAAGGTGTCATCAACCATGCATGAAGTGAAGTAGAGTGTGGAGGCATGGGATGATGCCTAGAGCAGCCTTTTGTGGAGTTGATGCTTGTGCTACATGCAGATCTGTTTGTAGAGTGGCAATCTACTATTGGTATCGTTGGATTGTTGCATGCAGCCATTTGATAAGTTGGGCATGTTGTTGCACTCGGACTTCTAAGTCCTACTTCTCCTCCTGGACACGCATCCATGGTGGCCTACCACTATAATGCCTCAAAATCCATCTGGAGGGTGTCATTGTGGGAGTGTTTGTGGCCAAGGCCCTACTGTAGTTCCTTCTCCAACTTCCTACAGATTTCTAATGCTTGGAGTCCACTACGCATACTCCTTCTAGTCCCTCAAGGGACCATTCAAGAGGCAGTGGTTCTAATTTTGAGGGAGCCGGCTTTGCAAGGTACAATTCGATGATCCTTGTTTGGACTCGTTTGAATTCATTGAAGTGCTCGGCCTTAGCTTTTCTGCGATTTCCTCCAGCTTTCTTGCAAGATCTTTTGCTATTATTCAACTTTGGATGTTAACTTTTGGGAGCTCAACTTCCATTAGGGCATGTAGAATGGTTGTATCATTATCAAAGATTTTATCTTCAATTTCAGCATTCTCAACCTTAGTTTCAAGGTCCCAAGGAAAATCTAAGTCATCATTGGTATGGGTACCTTCTTCAAGTTCATTATCCCACTCCAGGTTAGCCATAAAGAATGGCATCTCTAGATCGATTGGTTCTTCATGTGGGAGTGGAGGATCTACCTGTAGTGTATTAGCATCTATTTTTTAGAAGATGGGGTCTAATGAATGGCAGCTATCGATGGTTGCCAATGTTTGTATCCAGTTATTTACATTGCTTTGTGATTCACCTGCTATGGTGTGCTATTGCAAGGGAGCTAATTTGCTTGAGATTGTTGTTGAAGATGTGTCATCCAATGCTCTAGGCACAATTGGTTTAATAGCTCCGTGTCCCCACATTCACCCTAACTGCGGTGTCATGATTCTAGATTATCAGTCTATCAGTTCCCCAATCATGGAGCACTGATGCTTCCCATAACTAAGGACGTCCTAGTAAGATTTGACATGATTTTTTTGGGAGATCCAAGATTGTGAAATGAAGGGAAAAGCAGACTCCTGCGATCTTTGTGGACATGCCATTCACTATTCCCAAGGGTTTAGCCTGGGAATCATCGGCAAGGCATATGTTGAAATTAGCCTTTTTCATTGGTGGGAGACCCCATTCTTCGTAGAGCTCCTTTGATAGGACATTTACACTTTCTCCACCATCCACTATGGCTTAGACTTCATTATATGCCTTGTGGATCAAAGGCACAGTAATGTTGCATATGTCATCTCGCTCACCCATCCGCACAAAGATATCTTCGATGTCGTTCATAGGTGGAGGGGGATTTGTGAGTTCAATCCATCCTTTGAAACTCAAGATGCTACAGAGTGCGGCTCCCTCAAGTTGACGTGGTAGTACATTATGTTGTGGAGTTTATTGTTGGAACAAAGGCTCGAGTACAGTATCAATACTTTGTGGAGCCAAGTCATGGATTGGGTCTTGTGCTTGTTTCTCAGCCTCAAATTGAGCTTGTTTCTCAGCTTCAAATGGAGCTTGTTCCTTTTGCACCCATAGTTGAAGTGCCTGAAAACGAGCCTTCTCCACCTCTGCATTTGGGTATGGAGCTTCTTTTATTTGAGGCTCGGGAGTTGATATGGATGAGCTCAGCTGCTCATTGCTTGGTGGAGGTAAAGGCACTTGTGCTTTCTTTTTCAGAAGTCGCTTTAGTTGGATTAGAATGTTAGATTCCTTGGTGGCCTCTTATTATTAGCGTGCTATTACATTTACAGTTTGTGATATTACACTTGCCGGACCCAAACTTTGATGGTCCACCCCACTAGTGCCGATTGGGATCAGGCTTATCCTCTGTTTGTTGTGGGACCTTATTTTTCATGGGGCAATCCATGCAGGCATGTCCTATGCCACAATCTCTGTAGAGTGGTTGGAAAGTTGTGGGGCTACCACGATGAGGGCACTCTGCGATCTGGTGATTTTCACCACAACCATAGCACTTGATTGGTGCTCGATATGTGTTGGGACAAACTTGATTTGCATCAACTGGTCTTAGACCCTCTGCACTTTCTACATAGTACACTGGATACTCTGCTTCATACCCAAATGGCGAGTCTACTTCCTTGGCTTGTAATTGATGTATTGGAACTACCTGAGGAGCTGGATTTGGTGCTCTTGGATATGGTCGTGGATTCGGATTCCTGAGTAGTTGTGGGACTTGTGTCCGAACGGGAACATAATTTAGCCTCGGAGCTGGAGGCGCTTGTCCAAGTGCCAGTTGCTTGGCATGGGTGCCACTTGGTATTGTTGAGGTCGAGGTGGGTTGTTGCGCATGTTGAAGATGCAATTATTCTCATCATGGCCACCCATGACGCAGATGTGGCACCACAACCTTAGCGATGGATTTGCTTGTGCATTGATCCTGGCTCTTAAGATCGAGCACTCATTTGTTGTATGATAGGCCATGCAGTGTGGACACCAGACATTTTCTCATCGTGGATATGTCTGAGTTGGCTACTGAGACAAGTGAAGTTTTCGTCCCATGGCCTGCATCATGTCTTCTTTCAGCTTCATGATCATGGCCTCTAGGCGATCTTCATTTGATGTTTCAATAGTGGCCTTTGATTTGCCCTTTTTCAAGTGCTTATTGCATGTACTAGATCGGCTGTCATCACTGCTAGTGTCTGAGTCGATCATGCCATCCTCGATGTCAATGGCTCCCGCATGAGCAACACTGAACGTTTCATAGATGCTTATCTTTTTAGTATCCTTTAAGATTTTCTTTCTTAGTCTTGTAATGAATCATGCCATGAGGTACTTTGCATTTGGGCGTGGGTCACATTTGGCGATTAATCTTTTCATCTTACCCAGGTACGTGCGTACATCTTCTCGCTGGCCTTGTTCGATCTTGCTTAGTTGGAGAGCAGAATCATCTTGTAGCCTCTCCGTTTGAAAGCATCTTTTAAATTCCGTTTGAAGTAGGTCCCATGTGGCGTGCTCTTCCACGAGAAGGTCTAGGTACCATTTAGACGCTTCATCAGTTAAGGCCATGGGAAACCAAGCCATCTTGGTTTCATGGGATTGATCTCCACCTGCTCAGCATGCAGCATCTAAATGCAAGAGGAATCGGGCTGGATCTCCCCTACCATTATATTTGGAAAGTTCCAGTTTTCCCAAGGGACGTCTGCCTTGATTGTTATTATTTCTTCAATTAAAGAAATTGTCAGCCTCTGCATCGAGGTCGATATCCCCATCATTGTCGCAACGGCATCCAACCATGTTGGGGCATGGAGTTAAAGGGAGTGATTGAATTTCAAGGGGGGATTTGAGGTAGAGGATTCTCAGGGGCAGTGGTTGCAGCGGAGTTGTATGCAGATTTGGCGAGCATTGGAGTCGGAGGCATTGGCCGAAATGTAGCTGCATGCAGATTGGACAAGATTTGCAAAGGGTTTCTCTGCCACAAGTGCGAGTGTGGATGTAGTTTTGTTGGGAGGGTTAGAGTGGTGTTAGTTGGTGTAGGGACCGTCATGTTAATAATATGAACAAGATTGTCCTACGTGTGTAGGGCAATGTGCCGGTGCAAATGGATCGTTAATCGAAGGTCACAGCACGAAGATATGACCGAATTTGTGCTTGGAGAGGAAGAAGGTGTAAGAGCATGGGGGAAAGAAGAGAGAGGAGGGAGGAGAGGGAGAGGGAGGAGAAGGGAGAAGGAGGAGGAGGAGGAGGAGGAGGAAGGAGGAGGAGGAAGGGGGAGGAGAAGGGAGGAGGAGGAGGAAGGAGGAGAGGGAGAGGATGGGTTGCAAGGTTAGGATATGCTTTTGGACGTGGAGTGCAAGGAAGCATGGACACTTGAGACAATTGCTTGGAATACCAAAGTAGAACTCAAGACAATGCCCCAAAGAGTGTGGGCTTCATTCCATTATGGGATATTTATACAAGTTGGAGAGGTTCTCTCTCTACATGTAGAAATTGTAACACATTCTCTCTCTACATGTAGAACTTGCATATAGAAGTTGCATGTAAGAGTTGCATGTAGAAGTCGTATGTAGAACTTGCATGTACAACTCGCATGTACAACTCGCATGTAGGAGTTGCATGTAGAAGTTATATGTAGAACTTGCATGTAGAACTCACATGTACAAGTCGCATGTAGAACTCGCATGTATAACTCACATGTAGGAGTTGCATCTAGGAGTTGTATGTAGAAGTTGTATGTAGAACTCGCATGTACAACTTGCATGTAGGAGTTGCATGTAGGAGTTGTATGTAGAACTTGCATGTAGAACATGTAAGTTGGATTTCTAAGAGGGATTATTTCTAGCCTTATGCAAGTACAAGCGAAGCTTTGCCTTGTTCATGTTGGGGTAAGTATGATCAAGGGCTTGCTCTATGGTGCATGTGTGCATCTAGGGGAGTCACATGTGTGTTTGTGTGTGTTGTAAAGGCACATCTAGTGCTATGATGTGTCTAGTGTGTGACCTAAGTGATGATGTAAGACAAAGGCAATCCCACTGATGTTGGGATTGATTCCCACTGATGTAGGGGCTGATTGCCACTTATGTAGGGAAGGTATTACCCTCTTCCCCTTTCTATAAGAGAGAGTCCTCTCTCACACAATCCATAATAGAGAACAACATATTGCTTTCATTGTGCTCTCACACCTCTTGCAAGATGCATCTATTCTATCCTACGGGATCCTACAAATGGTATCAGAGCATTAAGTTCTAGATCTAGCCTAGCCTAGCATTAGATGCTATCTCTAGCATTTATAAACTACAAGCTTCTTCATCTTCTCCATTTTCCCTCCTTCTTCCCAAAATCTTTGAGAGCTCTGTTCTTTGCCTTCAAGCGACCTTTGCCCAAACCCTTTGAGCTACGAACTCCTCACGTATGGGCAAACTTTCAGCTGCAAGCATTTAGAGAAATTTGGACTGTACACGCAACGCCAACACTCACACTCTCTGACGAAATTTTGTGCAATGCTACCTCTGTACTTACCGATCTGCAAATTCCTCTAAGCCCATGCTGGACGACACTGAGGGCAAGTTGCTATGGAAATCTGAGCTCGTTTGGACAAGAGATGGAGGAGAAAATGCTAAAAAACCAATCGGTCTTCTCAAGTATCTACAGGGCGACCTGGCACAACATTTTGCCCCTTCTTGCTGGTAGCCCTTCTTTGGTATCAGGCCTTTCTTCTTGCATAAAAATCCCCTTGAATAGAGCTATGAGCTATGAGAATTGCACCCTCCAAGTTTTGGTCTTTGTTTTGGATAGTTTTGACAATGTTGTGAGTTTGATGCTACATTAGATGCTACTTTAGCATTTCTAATGTTTTAAAGTGTTGAATAGCATCAGCACAACTGTGGCTACAGCTTTCCTATAAGTTGCTATACCTAGATTTGCTTGGAATACTTTCATTTAGCCACCTCTATGAAGCATGCAAGTGAAAGCATCATTTCCATTATGTTTTGTAGTATGGGATTTGGTTGTAAGCCTTTGCTACACTAAATGCTTGTACTTTGAAGGAATATTTTTTATTGCTCATATTTTCACTTGTAAGGCACTAGACACTGCCCTCAGGTAAGACCTTGCCATGGAAGCTAAGACCCTTTCTGATAAGTTTAATGGAACTAGTTTCCATACTTGGCAAACAAAAGCTAAGTTTATGCTTATGAAAAAGAAGATATGGAATGTTGTGAATGGAAAGAAGTCTACAAAAGGAAAAGCTAATTGGTTGATCAAAGATAAGAAGGCTCTTGCTATCATAGCTTTGGGATTAAGTGGCTCATACTTTCACCACATTGGTGAAGGGAAGTGCTTCAAATATATCTTGTTCCTTTGCCTACAATTGGAAAAGGGAATGTGTTATTCCATGAAGAACAACAAAGAGAATCAAGCATTTCTTATGAAGAAGGTTGGACAGAGACAACAAGCTCCTCCTAAGAGTCATTTTGGAGCTCTCACCATGGGAGTCATACAACTAGTTCAATTGGAATGTTGTGAATGGAAAGAAGTCTACAAAAGGAAAAGCTAATTGGTTGATCAAAGACAAGAAGGCTCTTGCTATCATAGCTTTGGGATTAAGTGGCTCATACTTTCACCACATTGGTGAAGGGAAGTGCTTCAAATATATCTTGTTCCTTTGCCTACAATTGGAAAAGGGAATGTGTTATTCCATGAAGAACAACAAAGAGAATCAAGCATTTCTTATGAAGAAGGTTGGACAGAGACAACAAGCTGCTCCTAAGAGTCATTTTGGAGCTCTCACCATGGGAGTCATACAACTTGTTCAATTGGTCCCATATGGCTTTGGACATGGGAAGCTAGTCCACATGATAGAGTAGGTACTTGTCCAGGTGTGCATGATGATAGCTTGAGCTTGTAAATCATCCTCAACATCCTCGGGATTTGTGAGGTCAAGCTACCTTGTGCCCATTTTGAAGGGCCACAAGCCTTTGGACATAAGCTTGCACTTGATGATTACTTGCCATGAATGGAAGCCCACACCATTGAATTTCTCAATCTTCACTTTATTCTTGTCCTTTGCCATTAGGGAGATCTTACCTCTTGCTTATTGGTGGCAAGGGAAGTGTCTAATCCTTTAGAAGTGGCACAACACAACGGAAACACTTAGGACTACTGAGAAAATGGATAAGGAGATGAGATACAGTATCAATGGTATATGAATATGGTATGCTGATGAGCTGTATAGAGAAGCAAACTTAACTCACAAAGCTCAACAAGGAGAGACTATGTGCTTATAGACAAGCACATATCCATACAACACAATGGAAGGGTAAGGATGAAGGAGATAGTTAACTATTGGCTAATAGCACTTATGGAATGTGCCCCCGCCTCAATGTGTCAATGTAGAGCTCCTCCGGAGTGTCAAAGGACACCACGTTGATTAGCAACCAAGAAGAAATGGTGTCTAAGTACACTTTTGGTGCTAATAGGCATCCTTGAGGCAAGCTTGTACTCCAATCATAGGGTAATCAAGCTTAGAGCCCAAAAAAAACCCTTAACAAAGTGATTAGTGACAATAGTCACTTAAAAATGTGAAGCTCTTACTAAGATCCCATGGTAGCTACAGTACCCCCGACTTCTTCAGTAGCTCCCGTCGAGCACACGGGTCACCAATGGAGCCCAAACTTGGTAGTTCGAGCAAGGAGGCGGTTCGAGCGAAGACTTTCATAATATTTGACATTCTAGTGTGATGATTTATGTTCAAAAAGTATCATGCATTGCTTACTTTTACAGTTGTTGTCCTACCCATGATATTGTGAGTAATCATTTGTCTTACATACAACAACAATTTCTAAAAATGTTTGGCTATGTTTTGCAAAGGTCAAGGAAAAAGGAGGGGTGGAAGAAAGGGGACAAAGCATGTGTTTTTCTTGTGCAATTTCCATTTTCAAGGAAAAAAATAATGGGAGGAGGAGCCTCCCAGGAGGCCGCGATATCGCGACCTCTTGTGAGGCTCCTCCTGCCAATTTTATTTGGGCCATAACTTGGTCAATCTAACTCCAAACATGGTCATGTTTGTAGTCACAATTATCAAAAAGATATGAATGAATCCATTTATCATGCTAAAGTTCCCAAATTCTAGAGCTCCTCCGGAGTGTCAAAGGACACCACGTTGATTAGCAACCAAGAAGAAATGGTGTCTAAGTACACTTTTGGTGCTAATAGGCATCCTTGAGGCAAGCTTGCCCGAAGTGAGAACTTGAAAGATGCTTGGTGTTGAGGTATGAAGCTTATGTTGATGAAGAGGTTGGCTTGTGACGACTCCACTTGTACTCCAATCATAGGGTAATCAAGCTTAGAGCCCAAAAAAAACCCTTAACAAAGTGATTAGTGACAATAGTCACTTAAAAATGTGGAGCTCTTACTAAGATCCCATGGTAGCTACAGTACCCCCGACTTCTTCAGTAGCTCCCGTCGAGCACACGGGTCACTAATGGAGCCCAAACTTGGTAGTTCGAGCGAGGAGGCGGTTCGAGCGAAGACTTTCATAATATTTGACATTCTAGTGTGATGATTTATGTTCAAAAAGTATCATGCATTGCTTACTTTTACAGTTGTTGTCCTACCCATGATATTGTGAGTAATCATTTGTCTTACATACAACAACAATTTCTAAAAATGTTTGGCTATGTTTTGCAAAGGTCAAGGAAAAAGGAGGGGTGGAAGAAAGGGGACAAAGCATGTGTTTTTCTTGTGCAATTTCCATTTTCAAGGAAAAAAATAATGGGAGGAGGAGCCTCCCAGGAGGCCGCGATATCGCGACCTCTTGTGAGGCTCCTCCTGCCAATTTTATTTGGGCCATAACTTGGTCAATCTGACTCCAAACATGGTCATGTTTGTAGTCACAATTATCAAAAAGATATGAATGAATCCATTTATCATGCTAAAGTGCCAAAATTCTAGAGCTTTGGAAAGTTTGTACTTATCTTTGTTTCATTAGAGCTAGATCTTATCAAACTCTATATTTTCTTATGACCATCAATTTTTCTCATATATAGTTCAGGTCCGTGGTTTCCTCCCTCCATCCCAGAGGTGTATACATGGTCATGTACATATAAAGGTGATCTATATTTACTTAGCATCATGGTCATAAGGTGATCAATAATTTATTAGCTCCATAGTTTTAACATTTTATTCATATGATCATTTCATGTACAAAATGGATCAAATCATATGGGTAGCATAAAAAGCTACAAATAGCTATTTGTGATGGGTTTTGCTAGGAGGAGCTTCTATATCATGGGTGGGACTATCGTTGTTTGTATGTAACTCCACAAAATAAAGAAACCCCTTCAACTCACGTGCTACCTTACATAATTTTGAGTGACCACCTCGAGGTGTAGACATTGCAACATTTCCCCTTTTGTAACCATTAAACGATTGCTAACTTGCATGCATTTATTATTTGTCAAATTATAGGTTTTCTCTTTATATGTTGTCAAGAATTTTCCCTTTGGTATTCATTGAATTATTTGCTGACTTTCCTGGATTTATGAGTTATCCAATAGCAAGTTTTATCTTTGTAAAAATAAGTTTAAAAAATCTCTGATAGTGTCATGTAGATTTAACCATTTTTAGTAAAACAATTATTGCTACCATTGTTGAGAAATCGAGCTCCACTCGTGATATGCCAAGGTGACTGTTGTGCATTTATGTCACCGATTTCTTAGCTGCAGATGCAGTTGGTACACCACCCATGAATAATAGCTAGATGACAGCTATCTTTATGTACTCTAGTTAGTGGCTCAGTTAGTATGCCATCTTAGTTAACTGAGTTTGGTTTGAGACCCACATATAGGGTTCACCTATTCTTTTGTACTGAGAGAGTTCTTTTGGCTTTCACAACTAAGAAGAGGAAAACTATTTTCAGCCTCCACCATTGCGTATAATCCCCCATTGTGTATGTGAGAAAGCTACAAGTGAGACTCCTTCCTTCTCTCCCACTCTCTTCACATGGTATCAGAGCTCGGTTCGTGGTAAGGAGCTCAAGAAAGCAAACCAAGTTCGCGGTGTCCTAGTAAGAGGATCAGTGTTGCTTTTCTTTTTTTTCGAGTTTGGGAGCAAATCTCTGCAAGTAGCACAGCCAGAAAGTGCAAGACTGCACTGTCTCACATTGGGATGCCCTTCGCGGTGTGGTGAGAGGACAGTATATGCTACGGGTAAGGGCAAAGCCCTTGGGGAAATTATTTTTTTGATTCCAGGCCATTTTAGGGCCCGTTTCGATGGCGGAAGTTTTCCGCAAGTAGTCGGGAAAGTGCCATGTTTTTTGTGTGCGACCATTGTCCTGCAGGTCAGTGAAAAGTTATCGCAGAAATTACATCGTATGCGTGTGTGCAGATATATTGGAAGTGACAAAATCATTCTTATTGCCTATTAATGGATAATCGTCACTAGGAAGTGACTGTGTGGTCAAATACCACTTTGTAGATTTGCCCTTGTGAGGCAGAAGTTGTGTTTTTTTGCAGTGACAGAATATTTTGCAGTGTTCTATAATGGCGTCTGATGCTCTTTCACAGATTGTCACTAAAAAGCTTGACAAGAACAACTTCCAAGCATGGAAGTTTAGAATGACAAATTTTCTTAAGGGAAAAGGCTAAAGCTCCACCTCGAGTCGCAACGTCCTGCTCATGTGTGCACATCACTCCGTCACTCTGTTCTCACATGCCATCAACAACCATACCTTCTTCTACCCCGTATCTTTCCCTAAATATGACTATGTCCTAGTTGACGTGCTCCTCGATTGAGATCCGCTAACGTTCTCCTCGAGTTTCATTCCGCACGATGGCCTCATAGGTTCAAAGCCTACCGTACTTTTTCTTACATTATAAGTTATCCTCACCACATCTCTAATTATTCCATCCCCGCCCCCTCTCTATGTATATATTTTCCTTAGTATATATTCCTTATCCCCCCCCCATCCTCCTCTCTAATTATATTTAATCTACATCCCCACCCCCCTGTCTAAGTATTTATCCTCTTTAAAGAACCCCCCCCTCTAATTATATATATATTCTTCCCTCCCCAACCCCCCTCTCTAATTAATTCTAAACCCCTCGTTTTTTCCCCCCCTTATTTTTTTACTTCAATTTGCCCCCTCTTATTTCCTTATTGATCTACCTAACTACTTCTAGATTCCCCCCTCTTGCCTGAAAAAATAGAGTGCATTAAAATTTTTGTTCCCTCCTCACCCTTATTTTTTACTCTAGTTTCGTTATATTAAAAATAGTTCTACCTATTTTTCATCCTAAACTATCTGTTTTCCTTACTTTCCCAAATTAAAAAACCCCCCCACCTACCATCTCTTCTCTTCTAATTATTTCCTTCCAATCACTCTCCCCTCCCTTTCTTTATAACTACCATAAATAAAGTCCCCTCTTAAATTTTTATAGTTTATTTTTCCTTTCCCTTACTAGTTCCCCCAAGTAAATTTTCCATACACCCTTTGTTTTCTTTATAACTAAAATATTTCCTATTCCTCCCCTAAATACACAACCTAACCCTGTACTTGATTTATTAGATCCACACTCGAATATCCCATCCTTTTACACTTGGATACTCTTATACATTATGCTCGTTAAAGTTTTTTGGCTAAGTTTCTAATTTATTGTGACCCCGATAAGAAGGGAGGAGTGTCTATGACACCTGTCTTCCCAACTGAAGTTAACTTGGTTCTTATCATGTTTTCTTGTTGGATGGTGGCAGGAATGTAGATTCTCCTCTTCAGTAAATTAGATGCTTGTCAGGACTTCACTAGCTTTTACTTTTTTTAAAACATTATTGGCATTCCTTGCCAAACAAATACCATTCTCGTAAGTGGACCTTGACCTCAGAGCTTGGACTACCTGACGGATTCGACACTTTTGTACACCCATATAATAAATAATTTTTTATCCACCCTTATTTGAGCTTATTTTTTATCCACCCTTATTTGAGCTTCGTGTGCCGTGTTGTTAAAAGGTTTTATATTTTAAACACACACACACACACACACAAGCCCTTGAGTTTTTTTTTTCTTGAGAAAAGAGAATATCATTAATGAACAAAGACTCATCCAAAATGACGAGTCACTAATACAATACTCTCAAAAGGTAAGGCTTAGATAAAAGTGCAAAAAAACCTTGCTGGCTGCTCTAAGGGGAATACAAGTCATGCAGTGGTCCTAGTATAGATCCACTCTCCAGGTCTATAAGACAACAAAATAGCAAAATCTCTGACATGAAAAAAAGGAGAGGTCTCCCAAGTTCTCAAGAATGCCTCTCTCTACCTCCTCATCATGTCTGAGTCTCTCTACAATCTATCCCATTGGCCTTTCAGAGTATGATCCATATCGATGTAATAGTCAAGCCCTCAAGTTATTAACTCAAGAGTAGAGACCAAAACCATAACGTGAGACTTGATCCCACACCAAGAATCGATTAACGCAAGCCTTGAGCTAGTTAAAATTTGAACCAATGCCCTAACTTGAACCTAAAAATAGTTGTTTAAGTTGAGCCTCGAGGTAGCCTTGTCAACTGGAGCCCCAGAACTAGCCTCAAGTCATACATAGTGAGTGAAATCCTAACATTTCCATGAGTTCAATCCCTGACAATCATACTCGAGTGACACGGAAATTACCTAAGGAGATGAAAGGGATATGGTAGAGCATTTAGCGGACCTTCAAGTAGCATGACAACACCGTTAGAACATCCAAATTTGCATAGAACACCATCAAGACCTGGAGTCTAGGCACGAATTTGAGTGTGAACGGAGAGTTTAGGCCTTTGCGTGGCACTTCTGGCAAGACAATGGATTCTTTAGAGGACATGTGCCAAGTAGAAAATAGAAGAGAGCCACATGTAAGTGACCTCATAGAAGCCTCATGATGCATTCAAAACCGATACTGCACTCGGCTGTTCCACCTTCTGTAGGCATCCTTTAGGAGAAGGCTTTGTTGGGGTTAAAGACCTTGTGCCTCCTCCCCGTGTGTACATGTCATACAACACATTGTGAGCTATTCACAAGATAATTGGCTTCATTAGTACCATCTCGAGGCTGCCCTTGATTCCCCCTTGAAACCTATTCCAACTCCCATGAGATTCTATGCAAGTAAAGAGAAGTTCAAAATTGGCAACATTTCCATTTTGAGAACTTTTTTGCTTCCTCTTTTAGCGTCCTCCATGATCACAAGCATTTGTTCATGTGGGAGAAAATGGAGTGCTCTAACGAAGCATTTCAATGCCATGAAATATGCCATTGTTGTGCTGATGCATTTGGATTGGGTCATACACTGATTTGTGACCATTTATAGGAAATTTTTGTGGGGTATGCCTCATGACATTGTTGCACATTATGTGCTTGTGCACTAAGCATCTATGTTCGAGTGCAATTGTGTAGTGATTGCTCATAAGATTCTTGCATTTTGGTGCATTTCATCCATGTTGGACATCAGTTAGGCTTAGTTGGATTTGTAGCTTTGCTTGAGGGTATGCTTAGGCACCCCAAGCGACAGTAGGCTGGCACTGAGACTCATGGTTAGGAGTTCTCTTGACAGAGGCCCTTGGTGCTTTGACAATGTCACATTCTTGACAAGTTCACAATGTGCTCTTGACATGATTTGGTAGTGGTTTCAATTGATGTACTATTGGTTCATGCTTATTGCATATATGGTTGCTGTTATGCCCTCAGTTTGAGCACTTGTGGTTGATGTTGTCAATGATTGGACACTATAGTTGGCACATTTTTGGGGCTATTTTGAGTCTATTTTGTCGAAGTTTCTTGACTGCTTTTAGGGCTAAGATCTATACATGCCTTATTGGCACATTTATTGGTGCTTTGTTGGCACGTTGCTATTGGTAGTTTGGTTACATATATTGGTGTACAAAGAGCACCGTCATACATGGCACATTTTGGAGCTGATTTGTTGGCCGTTTTGGGGCTTACTTCTTGGCATTGTGTTCTCCATTCGTCAAGCTTTTGCAGTTGGTAGGTTGGGTCGCTTCTTTGGGTGCATAGTCAGCATTGTTGTGTTGCTCCTTGGGTGGAATTTGGAATGCATTTGTGGGCATTGGAGGATGCATTGTTTTCCATTGAGAGGTTGGGTGCTAATTTCTCTCATTGCCCCAGAGTAGCTCTACAGTTTCTTGGTGCAAAAGGAGCAGGTTATGTCCATTAGATGCAAAGGTGTAAAGCCCACACATATGTACAATGAGGATTGGTAGGAGTTGGATGAGCTTTCATGCTCTACCATAAGGCTTATACTCACAAGGTTAGTATACCTTCACATGATACATACGGAAGATGGTGCCTATGATACCAGTTCATCAGTGAAGTGCCTGAGGACAAGTGTATCCAAATTGTCAAGGTTCACATCGGAATGACAATCTTGCATATCTTCTCATGAATAGCTTATCCTTTGAGTGGTTTGCACATTGTAGACTCTTGATGGGTATGGGGTAGCATGTCCATAGTATGTGTGTTCTCCCTTAAAGGCACGTTGCCTTTAAGTGGGATGTTGTTGGGGTTAAAGGCCTCATGCCTACTCCCTATGTGTAATAGGCCATACAAGTCATATTACACATACATGTACCATTCATATGTAATTGAATGCATTGACAGATTAGGGTGGCTCGACACCCACACATTGTTGCATTTGTTCTCTCTCTCTCTCTCTCTCTCTCTCTCTCTGGTCTATGGTTGGGGTCTACAGTTCTACTGCACTAGAGGCTTCACAAAAAGTCCCAAAAGTCTTGGACCTTCAACCCAACTTGGACTACCAACACCTAGGGGAACTCAGGTTTACTTAGAGTTGGGCATAGAAGTGGGGGAGTCCCCCAAAATTCCAGTGAAAGAATGTCTATAGAAGGACCACTTGAGTCTTGCACCCAATAGAATCTAGGAGGACCATTTCAATTATGCACCTAATAGAATCTACATGCATACTTTTGCTCTAGATAGTAGCATGGTCAGATTACCCAATGAATCATGGGATCCATAACTCCCTCCGTCCATCAATGAGTGCATCGGCAATGGTTAGAGCTCTTTTACCTGCCTATTATGACCTTTAAAACAACATGTGGTATGGATACCATGCATGAACCCTCAATTCTAGTTGTCCTAGCACCTGCCATTCTCACATCCATGCTAGTAGAGGCTTATAGCATAGCTTGACATTGCCAATTGTCCCTTGGGTTCCCCCAAGACTTGGAGTCATGGACCTCCTAGACTTGTAGCACGATGACATTTTGATGCATATCCATATCCAACTTACATTGGTGCTTCTAGAAATACAAGACCAACTCTTGTGATTGCACCACATGGTATTTTGCATCTAAACCTAGACCAATTCCTAGAAAAGAGCATGCCTATGGAGCTCCACCTCCCACCAGAGAACCAATAATTCCATTTATCATTGTGTAAGAAGACTTATTAGACTTTTCAAAAAGGTTAGTGTTGGCATGCGCCTTCATTCCCACTTGTGCACTCACATGCAACGTGGCCAAAGCATAAGATTGAGTTTGCATCAGATGATATGTGGGTGCATTACCACCATCAAATGCCTGATCCACACGAAAGTGCACCTCAAAAATATGCCATAATGCAAAGTTGTTGCATGTCGCATGGCGGTGCATGCTAGGACCCCTGTGCATTGCTCTTTGGCTGTTTGATTTCGAGATATGTAAGTAGGCTCACCTGCATGTGAACGCCACTCATGTTAAGGTTAGGATTTTATAATCAGGTATAAAAGGCTATTCTATTCACTTGTTTGGGCTTTTTTCCATTTGCTAGGTTTGAGAACTACAAAAAGAGCTTCTTCTTCTTCTTCTCCACCTCTTGTCTATGGCTTCTCCCATCTTACTCTCTCTCTCTCTCTCTCTCACACACACACATACACACACACATGCATGCATGCATGCACGCACGCACACACACACGCATGCACGCATGCACACACACACCCCCCCTAGTGGCCAAATTGTCAAGTCTCGGAAGGCATGGTGCATCGCTGTGCTCCCATTTTGGTGCATTTTGTTGGTCATCAAGAAGCTCGGTGGCCATAGATGTGGTCTGTACTTTGATTTACTGAGCCCCATGGCAGCTTTTCCCTTCCTCTCCCAGTAATTTCAATCCCTTTTGCACCTGCACTAGACATGGGAAGTTCCGGCTATGGTGGTTTTTTCACATCAGCCATGTTTTTTGGGTCATGGGTTTGCAGGTTTGCAAACAGACATGGCAACACCCCTCATGGATGGCATCCTCTTGATTTTGTAGCTTTGAGCTCTTATTGCATGCCCAATGGCACTCCTCAACTCAGCCATGAGCCTCTCTGAGTGGTAGCCCTCTTGTGGGTTTTAATCTCGACAACCCACTTGCCCATCCTCTCTCAGTTTACATAGTGGTAGCTCTCTCCTCTAGGTCTTTTTTTTTTCTTGAGCCCCAAAGGGGATGCTCTGCATGCTTGCCCCAACCAAGGACACAGTTGTTGTGCCTCCCACCAAGGTGCACCCTTGCACAGGGTGGCACTTTACTACAGCACACGTTGGCATGACAAGCGCATGGCCATCCCTCCACACTCAGTAATGACACAAGCAGCCTTAGCCAGAACCAAGCCCTTGCTCAACACATCTGGGGGGGCATGTAGCGTCATAAATGCGCACAGACGCTATGGGAAACGACAGACAAACGATACGTGTAACATCCACGAGAATAGAATATAGATATGCAAGAGAATGACAAAACGCTGAAGAACATTGTATTCCAAAGCAATAGCTTGTTGAGAGTTGTGGTGCCATGAGCACATAATTAAAGGCTAAGGTATGGTATAGGAAAGAATCAAAGTAGCCACCCTAGGATGTGGACTACATGATGTGGAGATGTGGATCGAGGATATCCACAAGCAGAGATGTGGATGAGAGGATCCCACATGGTTGACTATTCCATGTTTCGTTTGTTTATAGCTTGCCCTAGAGCAAGAAAGGTATGGAAATTTGTGTAGTTAAGAATAGGGTAACCAATAAACTGTAGGTTTATTCTTTTGGGAGATGCACTCAAACTTCCTTATGCTATGTGGGTACACATCAGGGCACATGCATTATGGTTTATTTGGATTTCTAGAAATGCTTTCAATTCAATGAAAAGGTCTTGCATGCTGATCAGATCTTTTTTAATTGGTATGAAAGCTATTCTCCTACTAACTGATCACTATTTGCTATGGTCCAGGCATCCAGGATGCAGGGAGGTGTTCCAATTCATGGGTTGACATGCAAGCACAGCTCCTTCCATCTCTGTTCCCCCTATTAAAGCAGAACCCACTGTCTAGAGAGCCCTCTTTGGCACCTACATTTTCTATTACACTATTCCTCTGTGCCCAATTCCACTACATCAAGTTTTGCTACCAAGACACCTGCAGCCTTGGTGGTTACCAGGTCAACGACAACAAATTTTGTTCCTAGATCAACTGTATGTTTTTTGGGCATCAGGTCAACCACAACAGGTCTTGCTTTCTTTAGTTGGATTAGGAGGCATCCTGGCCTCAAGATATAAGATACAATCATCCTTCAACAAATAGAGCAACACATGATAAAGCTTTAATGATCATAACAATGAATTTGAGCTTAGGCTCCTCTCCTCTTTGGCTACTAGATCTTTTGTTTCTCACTTCTATACAGTGGTTTTCTTGTATGCAAGATAGATATTCCTCTCTAAAGGAGAATATTCTGTCCACATTTGACTTCATTGTACAAATCATATGATTAATATAATCAATTATATCTTTGCCAAAAAATATATATATATATATTCTCTGTTCAGCAAATCAACATGCCACTATAGATCCATCTGAAGAATAACCATAAGATGTAGTGTTAGTCATATATTCAAGGAATCAGGGTGACCAAACCCCGATGGCAATATTTGTGTGTGTGTTTAAGATTTAGATTAGAACCCCTCAAGAAGGTCCAAGAATATATGAACAACATTTTTACATCAAATGATATATATGAGAGAAGGTATAACTAGAGACAAAAATATGGTCGAATCCTAAAATGAGAATATTTCTAGGATTATAAAGAAAGTTTCCATGACAGAACCTTTGTACTACACTTCAACCAACAACGCTGATACCTGCCACCATCCAACAAGCTTAAGTTAGGATAGCTTAAACCAGAAGGGAAGACAGGTGTCATAGCATTACTAGACTTGTTATCAATGTTTGAAATATAAAGTAAAAGATTAGACCACGGAAAATAAAAGGATTAGGAAAATTTCTCAATCCTCACACATTAATTATTTCTTTATAAAGGTATAGCCATATAAAAAAGCTAATGCCATTAGAAAAATATAGGCATATACTTTATTTCCAACTTGGTAATGCCTTTTCTCTATGAAATTCTAATTTTCTAACAAACCCAATGAAAAAATAATTTTAATAAGGTGAATGATTCTAAACCATTCATAAGGCCTTCCCTAGATTCAAAATAGCGAGGAAGATGTGCAATGCAAAAAAGAGAGTGAAGATCCAAATAGCGAAACAGGGCGGATTGATGAATTGAGAGCGATGGGGGGGGGGGGAGTGAGAGAGGGAGGGTTTCTAGAAAATACAAAATCTAGATTTTTTTGAAAATAAAAAAATGTCCATTTTCGCTTCTTCATGAATCGCCTTCACTTAGACCTACCTATGGCAGGCCAAAAACCCCAGCATAATGGGTTCGAAAAGGGCCACCATGGACAACTGTCTAAAGGTCCCATGGCCCTATTAAAAGGTATCCCGGTCCCAAGGTATAAATAATAGGTCCTAAGGTCCTCTTAAAAGACCTAGACAAATTAGACGAATAGCTTTTATTCATTTTTGACGTAAGCAAGGTATATGATCACCTAAGTGTCCTTAATGTTCCTCCCATGGCTTGTGGCCTCAGGACTTGAGGTCCCTCAGAATTCAGACTCCCGCATCAAATGCGCTGGACTGCGTAGTCTTTTAGTTGGAGTCCGTGCGGTCCTTGCTGTTCTATGAACAGTCCATTAATGGTACGCCCATGCATGTTGTGCATAGCTCGTGTGTGCTCGACGTATGATGGTCTTTTGTGTAATAGTGCGGCGTCAACCATAGCTCTTTTTGCTCAGGGTCCGCGACCCAGCTTCTATGTATCACATAGATTCGTCCTTGTACGAGGATATGAGCTAAGCCACTATCCCATATTGTATTATTGCATAGCCACACTCCGGTTATTGTGCACAATGTGCAGCATGCAGCCCATCAATTCTATAATGAATGCCAAGCTAATTGCAATGTATAGGCTCCTAGAAGTCGCCTCGACCTGCAGACTTGTATAACTAGTATCTAATGCCTCAACTTAAGAGTCGAGATTAGTAGTTGTAGATCACAGCACATAGTCACAATAAAGTCGTACTCATGTACATTAGGAGGACGGTATGCTCTTACCTTTCTATGCTCCCAACATGTTATTTATAGTTGTGTCCTCCCCATAAATCAAGGGTCCCCCAAGAAATGAAGGGTCACCCATGAAATGAAGAGCCACATTGTCTTTTCATATTCCTACACCCGAAAAATTAAGGGTCACTTGCAAATTAAACCCTTTTGCCTTAATTCTTATTTCTTAACCAATAAGCAACGGTTAATAATATGCTATTTATCAATAAGCAACCATTTGTGTTTGAGTGATTTTGTCACGAATAAAGATCATGCGCTAATTGATATATGACATGAATTTTACATGGTTTAATGCTTTTATCCCTTTTTTTTTCATTTTTCCTTATAGCCTCATGACTCATTAAAAGTCCCCAAAAACACTTTTGTTGGAACTGGCTACACAGAGAGAGTTAATATTTGATCATAACATGCCACGATCTTTTCGACTTTTTAAATGTTATGCCAAAAGATGGCAATGTGTGTGTGTTTAGATTAAAAATTCCCATCAATAATTGAGCCATACAATTAATTCTATCAATTGGATAAAAGTTTAAAAAGGAAAACATATAAGGAAAAAATGTTTGAGACATCTAAGTTGAAAAATGCAACTAGAGTTTGTAAAAATTTTGATCAAAGTAAGAATATTGAGTTTGACAAACATAATATTGAAAAAAGATGTCAAATCCTCAAGCAGTCTAGGTTCTGAGGTTGGGGTCCACTTACCTGCCACCATCCAAACAAACTAGGTGTTAGAACATCATAGTTACGTTTGGGTAGACAGGTAATTGCCTGTTTTCCCAAGCTTGTTATCGCTTTACCTAGGAATATAAACAACCATACGGACTCTTAGATAATTAAAAAAATAATTTAGCCACAAGTGAAGTTTAAGTCACAAGTGGAGCAAGGAGCGAATGAGTGCATGGGTTAATAAGGGATTAGAGGAGGTATGGGATGATTAGTGGGCTTGGTATGTGGGGTGGTTAAAAAGAAAGTGTAAAGGGAAGATTTCAAGGGGTTGCATAAAAGAATAATTCATAGTTAGGGAAGTATTCATGTGTGTGTGTGTGTAAAGAAATAAGTGTTTGTGTATGTGAGATACATTTACTAATCAAATTTCTTTATTTTTTTATTTGTGCACGTGTACGCGCACGCGCATGCATGCATACTTCATTATTGAGTAAAATGTCTACATCTGTGATACATGATAGCTTTTTAAAATGCATACTTCATTTAGGCTGCATCTATGTTGTGTGCAAAGTGCTTGCCACTTCTTAGAGCTTCCAACTGCCATGCAGACATTAGTTGGAAAAATGTCCGTTTAAATAGTAGATGGGAAGACCAAATATATACACAACACAAAATATATATAAAGGTGTTAGTATTAGTTTAGTCACCCTCCCCCGAGAAAGAATTACTCTAAGGTAAAAGGTTGCAACGGAAGTATTGAGGTCGTCATTGGAGGTTGTGAATGCAACATACGTCGAAGGTTTAAGGTGGCAACTGCATATCTTAGCCGAGCCAACATATTCGTGTGTATCATGTCCAAAAGCTCAAGACATGCATACTCTACATTACCACACGTGAAGAACTCTGTGGTGGGTACTAGTTCATGATGCTAGAAAAAGTAATGGCCAAGTTGCGAAGGCAAAAGGTCATGTGGCTGCTCGTCGACGGCTCGTGTTAGAAGGACTTGCCATGCGAGGTAGATGCATTGGAGGAGCAGGTGCCAAAGGTGTGGAAAGCATTGCCAGCGAATGTCGAAGCAACCCAAGCACTGTCAGAGGGTACTCGGGTCGTTCTCCTCCCGAATCACATATGAAGGAGCCCACCGATGAACCTTCCAAAACGTGAGTGATTTCAATTGTGTCGTGATTTTTGTGCTGTCGAATGCCATCTGCGTGCAATGCTACAACACTCTAATGCTTCGAACAACGCTGGATTCACCGACTTTGCCTATGCTAATGCTCCAACGTTGTTACGTACTCCAATGCTATGATTCTCGTCCCCCCCACCGATCTGTGCTATGGATTAATGCTACTCCTCCCCCCCCCCCCAACCTGAATTTGCATTGCGAACAATGCTATGGCTCCCTCCTCGGTCGATTTGTGCTATGGATCAATGCAACGGGCCCCCGCCCCCCTCCCCCCCAATCTGCTGGGTTCCCGCACTTGTGTAAGGCTCGAATATGTACCCCCACATAGCCAATCGAATAACACATGTTTTCCATCCTAAGAAGCATCAAAAGACTAAGAGGTAGACCCAAAAAAGCAACAACCTCAGAAGCAGAAGCGACCAAAGTTTTCGAGGTCAATTCACAATAGGGGTGGGCGGTGCAGACATCGACATCGTTGTGCTCAATGATGTGGACAGATTCTTGCATGAGGCATGCCATGCTGGCCTTTGTTCTTCCGAGAGGGGGGGCACACTGTTTCACCTCCATTTACAGATGGTGTCCCGCATAACCGCATGTAGCATCCAAGGTATCAACAAACTCATCTAAAGGTACATAGGTTGGGACAATGGCCAATTGGGGGGGTGATTATATGCAAGAGCTTGAAGCAAAAGAACTTACACACCTTCCACGGAATGCTTGGGTACTACATGAAGGACTACGACAAACCTCACTTCTGAACCACTTATAAAAACATTGAATCAGAGGACATGAACATCGACATGGACATGTATATTTTTTAGAAAAGCAAATTTTATTTTTTGGCATGTGAATTTTCTATGCGCAATATAAAAAATACCGGTGTCTTCGGTCCTGCGATCGGATCACATGTCAACCCGCTACGATTTTTTGAGCATAATGTACCCATAATGTAATAAGCACTTAGGTAGAAGCATATAGGTATATAGAAAACCAAAATTAGCACTTAGGTATTGGCTCAAGCAAATATCTTAGCAAATTAAAACAAGGCCTTGATGCGAGATGCAAAATTGGGCACTAGGAAGACGTGATAACAAAATTGGGCTCAAGGCTCTTGGCCAGGTCCTCGAAGCCCTTGGCGAGCTGCACCTCGTCCAAGCTTGTCTAGAACAAGCGTCGCCTACCTGGGCCATGGTTTGCAGGATGTGCTTGAAAGGATCATTGCCCAACATGATGGTGTACACCACCAGCCTCGCGTCCTCTTGCTTCATCCACCCCACCAAGTACGCAGGATCCACACCGCCATTGTTGCCCCCGTCGCTCAAACACACCACCACCAAGCTCTTGTTCACCATCTCCACACCTCGCATGGACTCCTGCGCTAGTTGAAGATCCATGTGCCAAATGCTCGTCAGACCGGCAGATGTGGCCACCAAGGCTTGTTCTGCTTCTTCACATGGGTCCACAAATCGGATGTAATGCCAGTATGCCTCATGGGTCAACTCATCCAGGAGCACATCCCTACCCAGCCCAGAGCATTTCGAGCTGGTTGCCATGTGCCTAGCTCCATTGAACAACTTCTCTGTGCAACACCCTCCAGTTTCACCTGGACATGGCACCAAATGAGTATGTCCTCTTGTCCTGCTTACTACTGCCAGCTTCCTTTTGGGCATGGAGGTTTACATAAGACAGTGCATGGCAACATGACTAAGATGAAGTTTGTGTCTGAAGAAAAAGACATTGACATATGCTGCAAGGCTGAGATGTGCATGATGCACTGCAAGGCCATTCCTCACATCACAGAAATGCACTGCATTCTTGTTGGTATGAGGGCTACCAATGGAGGGATCATTATGCAGTAGGCTTTACGTTGTTTGGATTGTGCTGACACATATTCATAGTCAAAATTCCCCCTTTTGCCATGGAAGCTGTGTGTCTGTTTGCACATGGCACACCCCTTACGCCTACATACAGCACTGCATAGGGCAGAATTTTTCATGGCAGGCATGCCTTTCATGGTCACCCCACTCCAAGGGAAACACACAATCATTGTTGCAAGAGGATAGTGCACACTTCATGCCACATATGTGCTGTCAAGAATTGCAACGATGGTAACCTTCATGGTCGACCCTTAAGGAGCAAGTCTTACTGTAGTTGGACGCCTTTGCAAAGAGTACACAAGGTTTGCCACACATGTGCTTCCGGCACTTGCAATCGTGGGTTCCATCATGCCCAGTGGGGTCATTGCATGCAAGTACCATCCAGCCATGGTCAAGCTGGTCAAACATCTGCTCTTTATGTTCCTCAACACAAAAGGTGCATTCTTCTCTGCAATTGTGGCTTCCTAAGTAAGAGTGATCAGAGGTATGCCCTTTCTCTAGGATGTATTTCAAAAAGCAGCTCTGGCATTTGCAAGAACAGAGGACAAGCTTGTTTTTCATCTTAGATAGTCAGGCAAGTATTTCCAGCTGTAGCTTCTGGAGATCACTATCTTCTGGAAAATCTTAAGTATTGACTTGTAACCATGCAAGCACCCTATTTCTCCTCATCTCAACCACAACAGCTAGGAAGCTTACATATGATGATAACCAAATCTCATCAGTTCCTTTGTGCTGGAAAACTCTGGCAAATGCCTCCTTAAAGGGGCTCAATATAACTCCCATGGCCTCATTCGATTCTGCCGCCAGCTCCAGACCCGCATCCATAATTGTCAGAGTCTGACCTGCTACATGTATGGGCTCATCTTTCAACTCCTCCTGACTATCAAAGTTCACAAGCGGCATTCCATCCAAGCAGTTGCCAAGCCTAAGAGCACTTTCTAGATGCACTCTGATCAAGTTGAGCCTCATGGCTATTCGCTTTGAATCTACAGGAGCCCAATCTCTTGCGCTTATTTGGGCAACCACCAGCTTCAAGTCCAACATAAAGCTGCGGCCAATATTGTGTGTGGGAAATAGTTTTTCAATTGTTTCTCCAATGTCAGAAATGCTGTCATGAAACTCAAGGTGTTGGAAGGGGGGCATTGCTGCAATCTCTACCTCCCCCCCATACATAGTGGTAAGGAAGTTCTCCTTGGACTCATTGCATATCTGATGGATCTTTTCACAGAACTCATCCTTGAGATCCTCCACATCCGAAGCATCAACATCCTTGATGGACATATAGAACAAGCCCTTGAATAGCTTCACATCAGCCTTGACCAACCTCACACCATCCTGAAACCATTCTGTCTCTTTATCTAGATGAAAATCCTGTGCACACACAATAGATAGACATGAAGACATGAGGAAAGGACATGCACTTCAAAATGGGGACATCAATTGTTTTTCAGTGCCTTAGAAGTAAATCCTTGTTAAAGAGTGCACAGTAACTCCTTGTTACAGTGTGCACAGTAATCAGACCATGGAAGAAAGCAAGGGAATGGAGCAAGCTGCCTTCTTGTTGAATATGGTCACATTGCTGATAGCAGCATTCAGGATGGAAAGGAGCATGTCCTCCGGCTCACGTCGCTCAAAACTTCCCAGACCCTCAAAATATAGCAACGCATACATGCAATCGGGTTCACAGATGGCAGTCATCCACATCCCATCTGTGCACCTTCCTCCTGCTACATCCAGCAAAGAACCAGCCAAGTGATTAAGAAGGTAGGAATTTCTACTGTTTTGCTTGCACATGGAGGATATCACTTTAAAACATCGTTTCCAATCAGCAAGAACTAGGTCTTTGCTGGGAACAAACTCCATCCACACAAGCTCTTTGCTTCCTACAAACTGTGATAGCTGAATTTCAATGCTTGTCCAGTCCATACACTAAAAAGACTCATCAAGGCGAAATGCCTTGAATGAACTAAGGCCCCAATCATACATGGCCATGAACCTTGAGGCCTCATCATACACCACCAAATCAAATCCCCTCTTATATTGCCTCATAGGATTTCTCCCAATTAGAGAAACTCTGAGCCTTGGGCATAGATAAAATGTGCAAGTCTGACTTATCTTTAGCTACCACAAACTGTAACACCTGTCCTCTCTTGAGTAGCACTACCTTGCTGAGAACCTCCTGGCTTGGGTCAAGAACCGCTAACTCCAATGGCTTGTTGAAGGAAGGAACCACTGCATGACTTGATGTTTGGCCATTCATTAGTTGGTCCAAGTCTCTCTTATCTGCTATCAACTCAACAGCTGTCCATGTGACCATTTCTTTTTTAATCTCTTCAATGTCATAGTTTAGAGTCATCTTGGTAGATGATGAACTACCCCATGGGATCCATGTAGAAAAATCAGAGAAACCTTTATTCGAGAAGCCTTTCAATCTCACTCTCAACCTGTCCTCCTCAGATTGCGTCGAGATTGACACCTGCTGCTTCATTGCTTGTAGCAATCTGGAAAAATCCTTTTCCATTTCATTCTTGATAGCTGTAGCCTCGTCCCTGAGTTATCTCTCCATCTTGCTACCAATGAGTGCATGTATGTCTTGCTTTACCATGGTTCTTATCACATCCAACAGTCCATCACATACGGTGCTATACAAGGCCCAGGCTGCGGACATGATCTTATTGTGCATAGATGTAGATGATGGATTCGAGGGGGGGTTCATGAGGTGCTCTATTATCAAGGAATTGCCTTCATCTTTTATGTCCTTTTCAAAGTTAGCTTTAGACCATGTCTTCGCATCCGAGGTTAGAAAAGTTATGATGAACTTCTGTTGAGCACCAAGCTTTTTCACTAAATAGCTGGCTGCCATCACTTGTTTCTCCAAGGATGGAGGCAATTTTTTATCCAAGAGCCCATCCATCCACAATTTCATACCAAGACCCTTTTCAGTGCCACTTTGCTTCATGCAAACGGACCCTAAAAAGGGGCATCTAGGCTTTTCCTTCAAGTTTCGCATGCTATTGTTACCATGACCTTGTTCTCCACAAAAAGGCTTGGCCAGGCTTTGGACTGAAGTATACAGTGTATGTCACTTCCTTGCTCTGCTCTGTATTTCCACCTGGCATTGCCTTAATTGTGACTTGCTACATGAAGCAAATGGGTTTTGCAGTGTTGTTACCAGCAACCAAAAACACACCATAGGAATGACTTCCATCAGGGCTGAGACTCTGCAGGTTAGCACCAATAAACAACAATCTACCATGCTGCATACCAGGTTCACTTGACCAGATGCTACAAAGCTCCTCCTCCAACTTCGAGAGTTCTAGTAATAAACAGGCACCATAGTCACAATCCACCTTGTTGACATTGCAACACGGATCATTTACTTTTAGCTCCTGATCATTTCCATCAATAACTTCTTTAACAGCAATGTTTGGCCCTCTGAACAGTGGTCATTTGCTTTCAGCTATTGTTCATGTACATCACCAACTCCTTTACCAGATATTTTTGGACTATCTAATGCATTGTGAAGCACACTACCTGCACCATTATCACTATCCACCTTGACCGCAGAACAACGACCATTTGCTTTCAGCTCCTGATCATTTCCATCATCAGCTCCTTTGTAGGTAATATTTGGACCATCCAATGCATTACGAAGCACATTTTCTTCCCAGGGACGTCTTTCTAACAAGTAATGTGGCAGCACATGCTTAAATACATCTGAATCATACTATTTAAATCATTTTACTTGGATTTTATGGCATCCAGACGTTGCTTCCAAGCCTCTTTGGCTTCATTGTACTCTCTCTCCAGATCTGCTTTGCACATGACCCGCAAGAGATTGACAAAATCATCATCTCACAAGGCAGTGCACTCCACAAAATGAGAGGCGAACAACAAATTCAAGACAAGTTGAGCATTAATGGAATGATAGACTGCTTCTGCTTTGGTGTTGGTGACCACCTTAGCTGGAATGCGCATGCAGACAAGCAGGGTAGTTCTGTGGTGGCCTTGGGAGAGCACAAAGCCCACCGGTTGGTGGTGCTCATGATCATCGGCAGCACTGGTAGCTATTTGGGAGGCATGAGTTCATGGATGAGCATAGGGATATTGAATCCTGGAAGAAGCTTGAGGTCATCTTCTGATTCCTTGTGGAGAGAGATTTGCAGCCTCTGGGTTCTTTGCTTTCAGCCGGGGATGCTCGAGCTACTAGACTGAGATGTAAGTGAGGGGCTTATGTTTGCACCCTGCATGCATGCACACACACAGCTGCAAAGCTCCATCAGATATCTCACAAAGTTGCAAGCCACATCATTCCTGCTGGCTTTGTGCCCAACCATCTGTTTGTTCCCAGGCCAGTAAAACAAGCAAATTCGATTCTTTTGAGGTGCACATGCAACGTACAAGCCAGGCTTAAGGGCATCTACATTCATGCTTTCCAAAACCCTTCGAGATAGCAAGCCCTCTGCTTTGAGTAACTGAGTGCATTGAAGCCAAGCTTGGCAAGCTTCCCTTGTTTATCAAGGGTTGCCGATCCTGGCAAGAGCGTGTTACAGAGAGCTACGATTTGTTGCCCCTCAGGGATGAGCACTTTGTCTAGGAAGCATAGGTCTTGCTTGTCGGAGATGATTTCTATCAAGCAAAAGATGGTAGAGGGGTGGCTGGTTAAGCTTGCAGTGCCTCCATTCTCCACAGGAGTAGGCATGGTGTGGCTGCAAGGGGCAATTGGGGTACTCGTGGGGGTAGCAGAGGGAGCTCCATTTGTAGTGGCAGGACGAGGAAGGGCATCGACCTCTGGTAATGTTGACGGAGGGGTGGAAGGAGCTTGTTTCATTAATGGATTCATCAGCTTCCACATACAAAAAATACCAATAAATAGAAATAAGTCTCTAAGTAATTCCAAAATTAATTGGTATATAACATTCACTCCCTCTTAACAAACGAGATGTTCTCATCTCGAGAGCAAACTGCAATAGTTCTAAATAAACTCGTTTAATCAAGAAGAGACCCAATCACTGTAAGAAGGGTTCCTTAAATCCAATTGTAAGAAAATATGCTTCAACTAAACTTTTAGAGTCTAGTAAGATTACAACTAGCAAAACCTCAATGCTAAAATACTACCAGACCTTCACCATGGTTGTAATTTAAGTTAATAGTATATTGAACTTTAGCATGCACCCAATTATTTTTTTTAAAAACTTGCAAAGATGGAGATGTGGATACACTCACTCAATTTAACAACCATATAGAACTCAAGACCTTTAGTTTGAGCCTTTATAGGTGCCTTCAAGAAAAGTGAACTACAATACAACTCAATTCATCTTTAATTAGAATTCAGGACTCCTTCCTTGGATAACTAGAAATCCTATAGACAGTTATACACTAATACCAAAAGTACTAGACAGTCTCATGAAACTTCCCATTCTCAAAACAAAATCAAGTAACTCTCTTAACATAGCCCTTAATGCCCGACTCTAATTGATGAGGTCCAAAACCTTACAAAAGTATATTGTCCTGGTCTTGGACGGCTTCCAACCTAAAATGTACTAGTCAACCTTCAACTTTACAGAATTGAAGGTAAACTCGAGGGACCTTATTTCTTAAAAAAGTAATATATACCTTTGTACGACTAGAATAAGTCCAATCATACAAATTTAGAATAATCAATCTCTATCGATTGGTTACTGATAATTATAGTTGTCAGATATTGGACGTACTCCCAATCAAGACAAGATTGAAATTCTAATAAGAGAATCCCGTCTCTTTAGGAGTGCCATCGACAGCAAGTATTCCATTAAATCCCCTAGAAGTCTTAATTGCTATTAACTACCTAATTATAGGAAGGTCCGGGGTTTCCCAAGACAATAATTTCAAAGTAAAGATAGAATTTTACTCAAATTTGCACAAGGTTGATTACAAGCTCGGAGCAAGTTTAAGCTTCATAAAAGTACCACATATGCCCCTAGAATCACTTCATCGGAGCACTTGTATACTCATACATGCACTTAGTTCACCAATTCAAATTATTGACCTCACGAAAATCAAGATGTCAACAACTACGAATGACAAAAAACTTCTAAAATAAAAAAACCCAACATTAGACTGCCAATCAAAATTCTCGTTTATAGATATATATTCCATAATTAGCTTAATCTCTCATTCGGACGCAATTAATCCATATCCCATCGATTACTGATAGGACTAGCCGATCGTCAATCATAAATCATAACGTCCTAGTAATACAGGGGAACATCACAAATCAATTGTTGCCTTGAAGATGCACAACTAGAGTGCTTCATTTACTACTAACATACCGAGAACAATTATCCCCATGGCATACCAAGTCCACCTATCCAAAACTCATCTATATTAGGGCAAAAATTAACTTACCTAAGGAACAATCAACATCATCCCACCTAAGTCAAATTAATCCATGTTATTATTTTCATTTTACCTTACCAAGGAATAGAAGGGCTAACTTAAACAAATAAACAAATTCCTTAAGATTTGGATTAAAAAATATGTCAATGAGAACCAATCTTTTATAAAGGGAAATCCATGATAGAATGTCCCACATCTATGTCAATTACATCCATGAAAAGGAAGGAAAGCCATCATCAACTAATAAAAAAAGACTAACAATTAAGTATGTAGTGACAATATACCTAGATGAATCAAGGAACATTCCCAAACTCATCCTCTAAAAACACAACATAGTGCAGTTTCAATCTCACGAGAGTCACTCGTAAGATTGAAAACCATAAACTCCATCACGCATAGTAGGGACTAGCTACTATGACATCCCCACTGACGTCATCAGTGCCCAACAGTGGGTGTAGACCATAGTATAAAAGTATGCTCTCACACATACGAATCCACACACCCACACATACTTGAGCATCCATTTATACAAAGTCTTCGCACTGAGTTTTTGTCAGCACTCCGGAGGTGAAGGGCAAACTCAGCCATGACGAAGGCTAGCACTAAAGGAGAAGGCTTTCTTTCTAGGGTCCCTCCTTAATGCATCATTTACCCCTCTCTTGGGATGTCATTGAAACGATTTGCCCCTAGGCACATTTCATGCATTTAGGTCCCTTAGCCTTAGATCCACCTAGTCTAGTGCCATGTCACCCTCACCAAGGACCTTGACCTTTATTCCTTTTTTATCATTTACATGAAGCCCAAACAAATATAATACAAACATTGATCCTTTAAAGGAAAATGTCGACTGACCCTTCCGAGGTCATGTTACCTCAACTTGAGCGTAACATTCCTTCCCTCTTCAAGCATCAACGTCCTCAATGATGAAGTCTGGGAACACTCTACGTAACTGGTATACAGATTCCCAGGTAGCTTCTGATAGAGGTAGACCATGCCATGCAACCAACACCGTGGGTATCGTCCGATTGCGTACTTGCATTGTTCCTCAATCTAGGATTCCTGTTGGTTTGCATCTTGCATTATCCTCTATCTCCTGAAACAAAACAACACCCTTGATTAGTGAGTCACCTGTATGCAAAAATTTCTTTAAACGAGAAACATGAAACACTGGGTGCACCTTACAACCCTGTGGCAATTCTAATTTATAGGCTACCTTGCCTATTCTTTTTAGAATTAACCATGGCCCACAATATCGAGGTGATAACTTAGCACACTCTCCTGTAATCAAAGACTTAGAGTGCGAAGGAACTTTGAGAAAAACTTTTTCTCCTTCCTTAAATTCTCTAGCGGCGGATCGGTTTTCATCCGTATATGCCTTAGCTCTATCCATAGCTTGGCGGATGTTAGCTCTTGCAAGTGCTAGCATCTCCCGCATCTGAACCAAAAAGTTCATGGCACTAGGCACTTTCTGAGGTATTCCAACTACAATTGGATTCGCTGGTCTATAACCATAGTTTAGCTTAAACGGACTGAATCTTGTAGAGGAATGTTTTCTATCATTGTAGGCAAACTCTAACAATGGCAACCACTTGTCCCATGTATGTTGCCTCAATGACACATATGCTCTAAGCATATCCTCTAAAATTTGGTTGATTCTTTCCATCTGACCATCCATTTCTGGATGATCCCCACTACTCATTCCCAACTCAATCCTTAGTGTCTCAAATACCGTAGTCCAAAAATGACCGGTAAATTTGACATCTCTGTTTGACACTATGGATTTGGGTAATCCATGCAAACGAAATATATGTTTAATAAACAAATTCGCCACTTGCGGGGCACTAATAGACTCTCTAGTTGGAATGAAGTGAGCCATCTTGGTAAGACGATCAACCACCACAGGGATAGAATCATACCCACCTTGTGTCGTAGGTAGACCTACAATAAAGTCCATGGAAATGCTCTCCCACTTACCTAGTGGTATCTCCAAGGCTGTAAAAGTCCAGGTGGCTTCACCCGCTCTGCCTTACTTACCTGACATGAAAAACAACGTGTCACATATTCATGAATATGCTTTTTCATCTTTGGCCAAAAGAAATCTCGCTTCGATCATATGTCTTCTCGACTCCTGGATGTCCCGCACATGAACTATCATGGCATTGTCGAATGACTCTCTGCCTGAGATCATTCTGATTAGGTACTACTACCTTGCCATTTCTTTTCAGCATACCATCCCTTATGGCATATCTTGCATAAGTTTGGCCTTTTCTGGGCAGAGAGATCATTCTGATTAGGTACTACTACCTTGCCATTTCTTTTCAGCATACCATCCCTTATGGCATATCTTGCATAAGTTTGGCCTTTTCTGGATGCCAAGTCATCCTTTTCCTCGGGTTTTAATACATGAGCCTTAGGCCAAAGGTTTTGAGTTTCTCTAATCTCGGTCATTAGGGCACTCTCTAATACCGTGAAACTCATATTATGCATAATGCGTGACAACACATCAGCAACTTTATTATCCTTCCCTCTTCAGTACCGAATCGTCAAGTTAAACTCCTGCATGAGTTCTGTCCACCTAGCTTGGCGGCCTCTCAAGTCAGGTTGTTTACAAAAATGTTTCAGAGTATCATGATCAACATCAACATAAAACTCTGATCCATACAAATAATGTCTCCATGTTTTCAGAGCATGGACAACAGCATACAACTCTAATTCATGAGTTGGCCAATTTCATTGAGAGGGAGAAAGCTTCTTGCTTTCAAAGGCTACTGGCCTTCCCTCTTGGAGAAGAACTGCTCCTACTGCAATGCCACTTGCATCAGTTTCAAGAAAAATGGTTTCTGGGGATCAACTATTTTTAACATCGGCCCTGTGACCACAGCTTGTTTTATGGTGTTAAAACTTTCTTGTTGATTCTGTCCCCATATAAAAGGTACTTTATCTGAGTTCATATCAGTCAATGGCGATACTATTTCAAAATATCCTTTGATATGCCTTCGATAAAATTGGACAAATCCCAAGAATGATCGCAAAGCGGTCAGACTCTGAGGGATTGGCCAAGTGAGTCGCAGCCACTTTCTTTGAATCCATTTCTACCCCCTCAGGAGTAATTATGAATCCTAAATATTCAAGTCTGACCATACACAGTACAGTTTTCTTTTTATTTACATAAAGACTGGCTTTCCTCAAAGTATCGAACACTATTTTTAAGTGTTCATAATGCTCAGTAATACTCTTACTGAATACCAAAATATTGTCAATAAAATGTACTACAAACTTTCCGATATACGGACGTAGTAAATCGTTCATAAGCATGACGAATGTAGCTGGAGCATTGGTAAGTCCAAGGGGCATTACCAAAAACTCATAATGTCCAAACCTGCTTCTAAAAGTGGTTTTATGCACATCCTCGGCCCTAATACGGATCTGATGGTAGCCACATTTAAGATCTATCATACTAAAAATTACGGCCCCATGTAATGCATCTAGCAAATCATCGATCCGAGCCATCGGATACTTGTGCTTAATAGTGATATTATTCAATGCTCTGTAATCTATACAGAGCCGAAAAGTATCATCTTTCTTTTTTTTTAATATCACTGGCGAAGCAAAAGGTGAAAAACTTGGTTGAATCTTCCCCAACTTGAGGTATTCTTCCAGTTGTCTTCGCACCTTCTCTACTTCGGTAAAACTCAATCTATAGGGAGGTCTATTTACAGGTTCTGCCCTCGGGATTAGTTCAATCTTATGCTGAACATTTTGCTCTGGAGGTAACCCATAAGGTAGCTCATCCCTAAAACGATCAGAGAACTTTGCTATTTGATCAGCCAGCTTGGCCATCTCTCCATTTTGGACAACATCAGTGCTAGCCAAAGAATCATCAACCGACTGTACCGATGCTGTACAAAGAAACAAAAAATCTTCTTGAGCTTTTTGAATTTCCATTACGAAAACCAACGGTCCTTGAGGTATATCCTTTTCACCTCGTAAGACATATAGCACATCATTCATCTTGAATTGATAAATGTGCTTTTTCCAATCTATGGCTGGATTCTTCCTAGATTGCCAAGCCTTACCCAGGGCTATGTCTGCATGAGCAAGCTTAGTCATTTGAAAATCATGCTTCTCACCATAGTCCTGAATTCGAAGCTCCACCTGGGTAACCCTTTGGTCCCATACTTCAGTTGAACTTCCGTCTGCCATCCTGACTATATATGCATAGTCAGATGGGCTAGTCTTTAGTTTAAGCCTCTTTATGAGCTTGGAGTTAATTACATTGTGCGTTGACGCTGGGTCAAACAACACAATGACCTCATGATTATCTAATTGCCCTTTCATCTTAATCAACTCCGTATCATTAAAGGTTGTATACCCCGTTGCTACGGGCTTTGACAGGATACTATCAGGTGCACTAGTTACTAACTTAGCAACAGACACACATAACAAAAAAGGTACTGACCTTTGAGAAGATCCCGCTAGCTGAATCTGCATCTGTTTTGCTCTGGGACTTCCCTCCATTTCCACATCGCATTCTGAGACCACCATCTCAACCATCCGACGATCTTTGTTTTGTGGACAATCTTTCCACTGATGAGGCTGAAGGCAACCGAAACACAAGCCTTCTCTCCTCACTTTTTCCCTTTGCTCTGGGTTCAAAGAAGACTTCAACCAAGCCCGGGCTGCCATTGGTGTTACTTTTCTTTTCATTCCAATGGTGGTACTTGATTTAGGAATCTCAACTGGTTTCGCCTTCTTGGCTTGACCACTAGGATGTGAGGCACTCCCTTTGCTAATCCACTTCTTCTTAAACCCAGTTTTCTTCGAGTACCCATACTGAGTCCCAACCTCCACAAACCCACTTGGTCTATTCCCTTTTGCATCCTCATAGTTCAGGGCTATGGCAATTGCTTCATCTAGCGTGTTCGCATACTTAGCCCAAACTTCCATCTTAATTCGATCATTCAATCCAAAGATAAAATCTTTCACTTGGATTGACTGAGGTAGGGGTTCATCAACCTTCATTACACTTTCTCTAAACTTATCAGTGTATTCTGCCACTGATAAATTCCTCTGACGAAGGTTTCGATACTAATCCCAAGCTCAGGATGCTTCGTCAGGAGGTAAGATGTATTTTCTAAATTCCTTTTTAAACCCCTCCCAAGTAGTGGATGCTACTCCATCTTTCTGCTGTTTTATCCACCACCTATCCGCTGCCTTATTAAACATATGCATGGCCTCACGGATTTTCTTCATATCTACGCTAAAATCTATTGCAAGGCATCCTCTAACATTGCAATTTTGCCAAACAGTGTATTACCTATTGGGCACGACACCTACGGGGTCTGTCGGACTCCCAACTTTACGGAATCCATCCAGGAAGCTTCTTCTTCTACTTCCATTTAGGTCAATGGATGTGTGTGTGTGTGTTTTTTTTTTTTAAATAAATAAATAAAACACCACTTGAAACTGTAATCACAAATCAAAAGTCCAACTTCCAACTTTATAGCTGACAAAGCACATATCACACTGTAACCAAAATCACATTTCCCTATACTAGGGAAAACTCTTGCAATCCAAATTGACTCAAACAGGGAGACAAATAAACACGCAAATACTCCCACAAAGCTTAGAATGCATAGAGAGCTCCCTGGTTATAATTCTTGCTACATGTTCCCCTCGCATCGTGGTAAGCGATTCTTGGGCCCCATTTGTACCACAGCATGTGCTTTACAAAATCAGCATACAGGCTTACCAGCATTTGGTCTTCTATCCATCTCTTAATGGTTTTGTTAAACCATTAAACCAACACTTGGTTTGATCGCGTCAAGGTATGGTAGCCTGATACTAAATGAATATCTCTGCCAAGTAATCACGATGCCCTTTTTAATAGACTTGTGTCTGTAGATCTTTCGCATCGCATTTTAGTGTATCATATAGGTACAGTGCAAAATCCTTCACTCGATTCCTATCACTGACTGATAAGGCTGCTGTCGGTGTCGGATACCGAATCTGTCTACACTATCATGTAAGTGGCTCTCGTCGTGCGCTGTTCGTCTTCCACACCTTCAACTCGTCAACAACTTACGTGAACTCAACCATCCTGCGACAGCTAGTTCCGTGACTAGCGTTGCAATGACGTCCGTGAACCATAGTAACTTTGGTTGTGCGCTGCTTATCAGCTCTACCCCTGATCGTTCTGCGCACTTCTTCTCATGGAGTGCACGTCCTGTGCAATAGCTAGCCCTCATGATTTTTAGAGGCATTTGAAGCCAACAACTTGTAAACCTCCACGTGCGCCACTTTGATTATCCAACGTAACTCGATGACCCGAACGATCTACTCTCCACAGATCGTACCGCTCTAATACAAAATGAAACGACTTAATCTGTTTACTCCTAACTGAATCACGATTCATAGGCACAGGCACCTTGATTTTCCTCCTAGCCAACCTTGGTGGTAGTAGGCTCTCAGCAAAAATCCCATGTTACGTGAAGCTCCTGCCTACTAAATTCCACCAAGCCCCAAAATTCCCTAGATGGATCTAGTATGCCACATGTCTTCTTTCTAGGGTCCCTCCTTAATGCATCATTTACCCCTCTCTTGGGATGTCATTGAAACCATTTGCCCCTAGGCACATTTCATGCATTTAGGTCCCTTAGCCTTAGATCCACCTAGTCTAGTGCCATGTCACCCTCACCAAGGACCTTGACCTTTATTCCTTTTTGATCATTTACATGAAGCCCAAACAAATATAATACAAACATTGATCCTTTAAAGGAAAATGTCGACTGACCCTTCCGAGGTCATGTTACCTCAACTTGAGCGTAACATTGTGAAGTCTAAACGATTTCATTTTAGTCTCTCCCAAACGAGCATCTAAATCTAAATCTAGATCTAGCTGATAGGGCAACACACCATTTATGTAGTGACAAGTCTAAAACTCTCCCCGAGTCCTCACTTATTAGGGGCCTCATTCAGCTTCACGGTTTTGCTCAACTAAGCATCATGATAATAGAAATATGGAGGACCTTCCTCCACCTCTAGCTCGCAGATCTTCCTCTTATCCGCCCATCACTGGAGATTCTAGAACTCTATCCTGGGTATATAGTTAGTCAAATTCTGAAAGGCCATTATGCCTCATATTTACTTATAACAATATGGGTGTGATGTAGGATAACGGGGAATGGCATACACATACTATCATACTAATTTCAGGTACTCGGCACACTGAATAAGAATCGAGCACTTTTCGCTTTTCCATTTCAAGACAAACAAACTTAACCATAGTTTTTAAGTACTAACCCCCAATCTTTTGCTTAAGACTAGGTGCTCCGAGGTAAAGAGCATTTTGCACAGCTCGTAGCATATCCAAACGTACTGTATATTGCGATGCCGCTAAGTGTCTAAAGCAAAACAAATATTCAGTCTCCATCGACTGGTGTGGATCTAAAAAAATACCCACTTGAGACAACAACATACCCAACTGAATTATACAAGAGAACACAACCTTTTAAAAATTTCTAAAGATAGATAGTCATTAGTCACTTGACAATCAATTTTGACAATGGTCTACACACGACGGCTAACCAAACATGCAAAAACAATTGTCTGAATCAATACCACCTATCATGTACCCCTTCCTAAACTCCCAAGAGAGGGGTACAGAGCAAGAAGGCAGTTCCTGATCACGAATATTCTAGTCAAATTTGTTTTGTGACCTGGGAGATGCCTAGAGACAAAGCAATGACAAACCGACCAAGAGTAGAGACATGAATATGCGCAACCGATCTAAAGACTACAGAATATCTATAAATATCTAGACAAGACCGGCAGCAATACGGAGGGTGGGAGAACAAATGTCTCACCGTCCAACCTCCCATGACCTGGAGTCCTCTTCTTCGAATCCATCAAACATAAAAGTGATATGGATCTTAGGGACTAAGTAACTCCTTCCAACAACTAGATTCTAAGTCCTAAGAAATACTATTGAGATTTTAACCTAATCAATTCTACGGTTAGGACAACCTAAACTAACCCATGGAAGCCGCCAATCTGAACGATCGGGCCACACCGCATGCACCCGCTCCTCCATGGGGTCCTAACCAACAAACTTATAAGAAAAGAGGGAGTAGAGGGCGGCGAGTAATTTCAATCCACTGCACCACGGGCGGTAGGAGGAAGTACATGGGCAACCATACCCCATGAATTCCCTACCAAGAGGAACCTAAAATCTACATACTTTACTTAACTACACCTTTAATTAATTGACTACGTACACCAAATTATTAATTTAAAAGCATAAGACGCATGAGAAAATGAAACAAAAGACTCAGAAATTGAGGTACGAGACTCACGACAAATAGGAAATGAAAAACAAGTTCCTTTTAATTATAATCAAACTTCCTCTAATGGCTCTTCGGGTCCTTCATGCTGTAGCTATTGTAATGTATAATCTTTTGGCATCTTTGTGTCCTTGTTTTGTTTCCAAGGCAAGAGAACTCACTCGCGTACTCTGCCACAACCAAACTGGAGGGTTGTTTAATATACTTTTTTATTATGCCATCGAAGAAGATATCTTGGCTGTCAAGGTCCATTTTCTCTAGCTACCAACTATGCTTAAGTAGCAATGTTCGATCTTTTGGAGGGCTAGTGTGCATGAACTCCTTGGTGTTGCTTGTCAAGCGTAAGGACAAACATAGGTACATTGCTTGTTGTGCACTGATGTGTTCAGTATTGAGAATCACATTGTTGAACTTGTGTACTGTTTCATTGGTAGGTATTTTCCCATTGAGTGTTTTGTTCAAAGCTTTTTTAACCACCTCTACGGTGGCCTTATCACCCTTAGCGATGTACGACATACGGTAAGCTGCATCTCCATGTGGGATCAGAATAAATTGGACATTTGTATTTGCTCCCCATAGTTTTGACAATTTTGGGTTGAAGTCGCTAGTGTGTGAGTCCTTGGGATGCCTTTTTAAGCAAAATTTCCATAGTTTGGTCATTGAGAGTAGGGCTAATAGTTGTAGTTTTTCTATGAATGATTCAAAGTCAAGTTCCTGAGAGTGCTCTCAACGGAAGCAAGAATGGAAGAAGGAGAGAGAGAGACAGAGAGCCACACAAGTTTTGGTGGGTGCAGAACCACCCTAATCTTCTTTTTCATTCATTTATATATGTGTTTGAGTATTGTACATAACTGGGGTTAAGGCACAGTGACCTTTAACCCCCACAACCTCCCACTTAAAGGACAATGTGCCTTTAAGGGAGAACAACCAGTGAGCATACTATCCAATGCCCATCAATACACGACAATACTCAAACCGCTGACTAGGTAGACTCTTCGTCAGCATATCTGCAGGGTTATCATCTGTATGAACCTTGACAAGCTCTATGCGCTTGTCCTCAAGTACCTCCCTGATGAAATGGTACCTGACCTCAATGTGTTTGGTCTTTGCATGAAAGACCGGATTCCGTGCTAGCTGAATAGCACTCATGGAATCACTATGCAATGTCGGTACACCTGTATGAATCCCCAAATCTCCCACTAGCCGATCAAGCCATATAGCCTCCTTGCAACCCTCTGTGGCTGCAACATACTCAGCCTCTGTGGTAGACAAAGCAACGCACTTCTGTGCGCGAGACATCCATGACACTGCACCACCTGCAAAGGTGAACACATAACCAGAAGTGGATCTCCTACTATCCACATGCCCTGCATAGTCTGAATCTGTGTACCCAATTGGGTACACGCATGTCTCCTTTACCAAAGCAAATGCACATCTCCTTGGTACCCTTCATGTACCTCATGATGCACTTAATTGCCTCCCAATGCCTCTTTCCTGGATTAGCCATATACCGGCTAACAACTCCCACTGCAAATGCAATGTCTGGTCTAGTAGCTATCATAGCATACATAAGACTCCCAACTGCTGATGCATAAGGAACCTTGGCCATCATGGCCCTCTCCTCATCTGATTTGGGACTATCTGTATGACTCAGTTTCACATATGGAGGCAATGGAGTACTCACTGCCTTCCCCCCCTCCATATTGAAACGCTGTAATACTTTTGTAACATACTCTTTTTGTGAAAGCCAAAGGAGTTTCCTACTCCGATCACGCGTGATGCGCATACCAAGAATGTGACCTGCAAATCCCAAATCCTTCATATCAAAGGCCTCATGCAACTTGGCCTTTAATGCATCTAGCTCATAAGTATTCTTGCTAGCCAATAGCATATCATCCACATATAGTGCCAGGATTATCAGGCTACTATCCTTAGCCCTTTTAGTGTAGAGGCAGTGATCAATTTCACTCCTTCTAAAACCCTGGGACCGAATGAAAGCATCAAACTTCTGATACCATTCTCTAGGCGCTTGCTTAAGACCATAGAGACTCTTCTTTAGCTTGCAAACTAAATGCTCTTTGCCCTTTTCTTCAAAGCCTTCCGGTTGCACCATGTAGATGTCCTCATGCAAATCCCCATGCAAGAAAGCTGTCTTGACATCCATCTGCATAAGCTCCATATCCTCTATTGCCACTAGTCCAAGCATGCATCTAAGTGTGGTCATCTTCACAACCGGAGAGAATATCTCATCAAAGTCCACACCCTTCTCTTGATTGAACCCTTTAGCAACCAATCGGGCCTTGTACCTAGGCACATCATCACCCGTGACCTTCATTTTGTAGACCCATTTACATGGCAATGCTTTCTTTCCATGTGGCAAAGAAACCAAGTCCCAAGTCTTATTCTTCATAAGTGAACTCATCTCTGATTGCATAGCATACTCCCACTTGCGTTGATCCTCACGCATCATAGCCTCTTTGTAGCAAGAAGGCTCCCCGCAATCAGTAAGCATCACATAGTCTACCCCTGGAACAAACCTATCAGGCAGTCTAGACACTCTAGATGATCTTCTCAAGGGCATTTCAGCTTGCTGTCCCACTTGCATATCAGCCACATTTGGCTCATCATTTCCACCAATAGATGATCCATCATCTACCCTTGATTGTATACCTGTGGGAGTACTTGGTGGTACCATTTCTTGCACATTTGGTGCATGGACAGCTTGCTGCCTATCAACATATACAGGTGGATTCACATCCTGGAAAGTGATTCTCCTCATTTCCACATCCCTCATGGGTGCCTTATGCATCTTCTTCTCATTGAAGACCACATCATGGCTGCGTATGATCTTCTTTGCTTCTGGATCCCAGAGACGATAGCCCATCTCTCCACTTTCACCATAACCTAGAAAGATGCATTTCCTAGACTTAGGATCTAGCTTCTTTCGAAGCTCTTTTGGCACATGTGCATATGCCTCACACCCAAATATACGCAAATGAGAGTAAGAGGGCTTCTTGCCACTCCATGCCTCTTCAGGAATACCACCATCCAAACTCTTACTAGGTGATCTATTGATCACATGCACTGCAGTCTTCATTGCCTCAGCCCAAAAACCACCAGAAAGACTTGCATTGGAAAGCATGCATTGCAACCTTTCTTGAATGGTACGATTCATCTTTTCTGCAACTGGATTTTGCTCTGGAGTACGAGGGGATGTGAGCTCCCTCTTAATCCCACGTGTATCACAGAAATGCTGAAAGTCATGAGAGAGATACTCTCCACCATTGTCAGTCCGTAGGCATTTAAGCATTCTACCTGAATGATTCTCAACCAAGGCCAACCATTTCTGAAATACCTGGAACACATCACTCTTCCGAGCTATAGCATAAGCCCACACTTTCCTAGTTGCATCATCAATGAATGTCACATAGTATTCAGCCCCGCCTAATGACCGTGTAGGCATGGGACCACATACGTCTGAATGCACCAAATCAAGCATTTCAAACTCTTTCTTTCCCCTTCTTTTATGGGCTGATTTAGTCTGCTTCCCATAGAGACAGTGCTCACAAAATTCAAAATCAGAGAAACTCAAATGCGGTACATAACCCAAACGGCATAAGAGTTTCATTCCATTCTGGCTCATGTGCCCCAACCTGCAATGCCACAAAGAAGTGCTTGGCTGCTCGGTTATTGCAACAACATGATCAAATACCCCTGATACATGTAAGGGATACAAAGTCCCACACTTGGCACCCCTAGCCAAAAGCATAGAGCCCTTCTGAATTTTCCAACTCTGAAAGCCAAAAGTAGTGTGAAAACCAGCATCATCTAGCTGACCCACTGAAATAAGACTCTTGGTCAGCTTAGGCACATGTCTCACATGTTTCAAAACAAATGCAGACCCATTTGCAAAAGAAAACTTTATGTCACCTGCTCCCACTATGTCACATGCATAGTCATTTCCAAGATGCACACAACCTGTCTTTCCACTATCATAAGTGGAGAACCATTCCCTATGGGGAGTAACATGGAATGAAGCACCAGAATCCAAAATCCAATCCTGGGAATATGCATCATCTGAAGTGGTAAGCAACTCTGTAGATAAACTAGACATGAAGAGAACATCATTGTCACTATCATGTGTGACTGCATTGATCTCCTCGATCTTCACTTTTCCTTTGTCCTCCCTTGGACTCTCTTCCTTTTGATTTGCACCCCAATTTGCATTCTTTTTCTTATCCTTTTGCTCTCTTTTCAGCTTGTAGCAATCCTTTTTCATATGGCCCTTCTTGCCACAATGGTAACACTCAATGTTCCGTGCCCTGGATTTGCTACGAGACTTCCCTCTTTCTTGGGACTTCCCCCTGAACTGTGATCTGCCCCTTTGCACATTTAAGGCTGCATCCTGCTTGTTGCCATCCATAGACTTCCGTCTAATCTCCTCGGCCAACAAGCTACCCACAACATCATCAAATTTCAGTACTCCACCAGGTGCAGAGTTACTGACAGCTGTACGGAAGGTATCCCATGAGGATGGCAATGAACATAAGAGAAATATTGCCTTAGTCTCCGCATCAAAATTCATTTTCTGAGCTAGAAGCTGGCTGAAAATAATATTGAATTCATTCAAGTGAGAAGCAATGGAGACCCCTTCCTTCATTTGCAGCTCAAACAACCTCTTCATGAGGTAAACTTTATTAGAGGCAGTTTCCTTTTCATAAGTGGCACATAGTTTCTTCCACAAATCTTCCGTAGTCTGCTCATTTACTACTGTGAAATAAACTGACTCTACAAGATGAAGTCTAATAGTAGACTTTGCTAATGCATCCAACTCATTCCAATCATCCTCAGACATATTTGCAGGCTTAGCTTCAATACGTGCCAAGGGTTTAATCTGCTTCTTTTGAATAAGCACATCCCTTATTTGTTCTTTCCACAAAGAAAAGTTTGTCCCATCAAACTTTTTAATGCTGAAAAACTCCTTTTCAGGCATGGAAGAGGATGCCATGATGCAAATAAAGCAAAATCCCAAATGCTAGTGCCTGCAAGAGAGAATCACACCAAATACCAAGTGCACCCAAATGTGTATGCCACAATAGAGTGAAATATCACCAAAATTCAAAGCTCAAAGCATCAAAAGATGCATCTGACTCATGTGCATATACTATGCATCCATATGAGCAAATCTGGCCCAAAAGAAAATGCCAATAAGTGCCAAATGACTCAAGCATAAACACTGTCCACTGGCATATGCATCAATAATGTCTCATCCAAGAGAGCATAGCACTATCAGTGCATCACCTGCAATGTGTCAAAGCTGTCCCTCAGCTTAAAATAGCATCCATGTGCAAAGCGTCCATAAAAAATAGCATCCCACAAGGCAATTTGGGCCTATCAGCGCATCCAACAAGGACCGCAATGCATCCAAATGGCCTATAAATCATCCATTGCAACCCAATGCATACCACGAATGAGCGCACACTGCTCAAACTGCAACCAGAGTGATCTGCATAAGGTATGCTCAAGAAAGCATAGTCCCACGGTAATGAGCGCTACTGAAAATAGAACCTGAGATGCCTCAAAACATGGGCGCCATTGCATAATCGGAACCAGCAAGAAAATCTGCAAATATCTCTCTTCTGCCAGAACTCCAAAATCCCAACCGATGAGTGAGAAATGGGAGTCAACACTTATCCACTCTAAGGTTTCAAAACCTTAGTATGAAAAATGCATAACAAAGAGACGAAATCGAATACACAGAGATTTATAACTCTGAAAATCCTCTACCGAATCACGCAAGAACTGATAGGTAGGGGTTTTTGGGCATCCGGAACGCAATGGGACAGACGGTTTTGGAAACCGTGGCCTCAATCACTGGGTCCAACACACGGACTGAAAAACGTTTTTAGAAACAGAGCTATCTGTAAACTCCACCGGAGTGCGAATGATGAGCAACATAGAAGTTTTAGGACCTCCTGAGTCCACCGGAACTGACAGATCTACAAATCGTTGCTCCAAACTTGAGTTCCAACACCCGGGCAAAAAACGCAGGAACTGACACAGTGAGTCAGAAATCCAATGAAATGATCCCGGATTCAAGAATAAAGATGTTTCCAGGCTCCTGAAGTAATGTGGACACCAAAAGCAAGCAATAGTTGCCTCTACAAGTCAATACGGAGTCTCTGTCATCGAACGGAATAGGGAAAAGCTCAAAAAACGACTTTTTCTTTGAAAGCTCTTAACAGGCTCTCAAAACCACTTCGCAAAGCCAAAGTGACTTTTCCAAAGGTTCCTCCAAGGTCTCTGCACACTCGGATGCAAGTAAAGTCACCCTCAAAGCTTCCCACAGAGCTTCTCCTTCCTCCCACAGAGCTGCTGAGCTTCAAAGCATTCACGCACGCTCAGCTAGATCACCCGGGCTCTGATACCAGTTGAGAGTGCTCTCAACGGAAGCAAGAATGGAAGAAGGAGAGAGAGAGACAGAGAGCCACACAAGTTTTGGTGGGTGCAGAACCACCCTAATCTTCTTTTTCATTCATTTATATATGTGTTTGAGTATTGTACATAACTGGGGTTAAGGCACAGTGACCTTTAACCCCCACAGTTCCAAAGTGGATGTAGTTTGAGAATCCTCTCGAAGTTTTGTTTTGATGGGATATCTCAAGGTGTATGCCCTAGGCACACCTTGGGTTCTATGCGTGTGTGCTAGAGGCACAATTAGGTGCCCATAAGCACTGTTAGGTGGTGGTAGATGCCACATAGGATGATTGAGAGATTCTAGGAGCTGATTGAGAAGATGATTGTGGAGCTTGGTGGCTCTTGTAGAGGTGCCTACATATGGACCTCACCCTTGTTCATTCTACATGCATTCTCTTGTTTCGTGTTCAGCTTCATGCTTTCCTTTCACTTCTTCAACATGGTATCAAAGCACTATGATCCTCCTTGAGCCCATTTATGCCATGTCATCATCTTCTTCTTCTTCTTCTTCTTCTTCTTCTTATGCCATTTTCCTCTTTCCTTCCAAAATATTGTGTGAGCTTGTTCTCTACCTACAAGCAACCATTCCCAGAGTCCTTCTGGCTAGAGAGACCCTTCGTATGGGCGACCTTCCACGTCAAAGCAATTAGGGAATGGTGCCCACAGACCTGCGCAATAGCCGCCTTCTTCCTGATGCCATTTCGTGCAATACGACTTGCTGGAGCAACCATTTCGAAATTCCTCTGAGCCACACTTGCACAACAACATGAGCTAGCCGCTATCCAAATTTGAAGTGAAATGGTCCATCAAGGAGGGAGAAAACATTAAAAAACCAGTCGACAATCAAGCTCTTGGCTATGGCGACGTGACGCGGCATAGTGAGATACAAGCCCTCCAAGATCAAGCCTCTGTTTGGACAGTTTTGACAGTGTTGTGAGTTTGGTGCTACATTAGATGCTACTTTGGCATTTCTAATGTTTGAAAGTGTTAAATAGCATTAGTACAATTGTGGCTACAACTTTCCTTTAGGTTGCTATACCTAGATTTGCTTGGAATACTTTCATTTAGCCACCTCTATGAAGCATGCAAGTTGAAGTATCATTTCCACTATGATTTTTTATGGAATTTGGTTACAGATCTTTGCTACACCAAATGCTTATACTTTGAAGCTTTTTAGCTTTTTCTAGCCTTGTAAGAGAGTAGACACTGCCCAATTCTTGGGTTAGACCCTCTCATGGTTTGCTTATGCAAAATATGTGGAAAGCCAAATCACGAAGTAATGTTTTGTTATGCTACAATGGAAGAGAATGCCAACATTGCTTCCTTGTTGCAGATTGCCAAGATAATGGTTGCCAAAAAGGAAGCAACTACAAAACTAGAAACTGCCAATTTACTTTCAGTTGATGTGCCTCCACAAGATGAGGCCTCCTATGATGATTATGCTTTTTGAACTAGCTCCACATATGCTCCAGATCTCTCTTTTATGTTGAGTCAAGGTACTCTGCTTGGATAGTCCTCCAAAATGAATGGACTAAACTATTGTGTTCTTTGTAAACACCTCTGGTCACCATATGATGTAGGCCATGTGTATGTGTTTAACTTCATCGTACCTCCTGCAGACATTGTGTGCATGTACATGCGTACATGCAGGGGAGATAACCATTGGGGGGTCTTATGTATCCCTTTTTTTGACTTCACATCCTTGGGAACCCTTGCTAGCATGAGATCCTAGCCATAGATTTATCCTTGACCACCATGAGATGGCTTGAGACACTATGTGACTAGATGTATCCTTGACATAGCCTGAGGCATTCCCTTGAGAGGGGGTTTGATGGGATATCTCAAGGTGTATGCCCCAGGCACACCTTGGGTTCTATGTGTGTGTGCTAGAGGCACAGTTAGGTGCCCATAAGCACTGTTAGGTGGTGGTAGATGCCACTTAAGATGATTGAGAGATTCTAGGAGCTGATTGAGGAGATGATTGTGGAGCTTGGTGGCTCTTGTAGAGGTGCCTACATATGGACCTCACCCTTCTTCATTCTATATGCATTCTCTTGTTTCATGTTCAACTTCATGCTTTCCTTTTACTTCAACATGTTTATCCTTTTGATCTGGAAGTTCTTGCTCTGTGGAAGTAATATTTGTGTGGTTCACATAGGAGCCCTTGGAAAATCCAAATCTACATCCTTTGACACGTTTATTGCAAGTTTTCAGGTGTTTGTGCATCTAAAGGTCCTGCCTCGGCAAATCCAATAGTGAAAGGCTTGTTGTTATGTATGTCAATGAATCTAATCACCTCTTCATCAGAAGAATGTCCATAAACTAGTGCATTGTTGACCCACAGCAAGCCATGGTCATGTTGGCTACCTTTGTTCAATCGAGAATGTGAGCTTGTGCTTATAGTCCAATGAGGTTCTTAGGCAAGTGAAGTCACTATATCCAACATTTGACTACAATAATTTTTCAATGTTGCGTCTACAATTGCATCTCTGGCATGCAGTTCTTTGTCTTTAAGTTGTCCTTTTCTCATTCTCACCAAGGTAGAGGAAAGACATGACAGACCATGATTTTCACTCTTATCCTTTTTTGTGAGCTCCCATTGGGTGACTTTTTCATACAATGTGTGCGGGGGGATCTGGTAATCTCTTGCATTTCTATAGAATATGTTTGGGAAGGTTGTTAACTGTAGGAACTCACCCTTAGTATTTTAGGGCATATGCACATAGTAAGATGTCAAAGGGGTTGTCTCTCTCGACATCCTCTTGCACTGCATTGTGCAATGGCTATGGTAATGGAATGAGTACGATTATGATAGTAATTCCTGTGTATTCTTTGCAAGTGTGTGTGTTAAGATTAAAAACTCCCATCGATAATTGAGCCGTACAATTAATTCCATCAATTGGATAAAAAGTTCTTTTTTTAAGGGAAACATATGAGGAAATTTTGTTTGACACTTAAGTTGAAAAATGCAATAACCAAAGTTTGCAAAAAAAAATCACCAAAATTAAGAATTTTCAATAATATTGAGTTGACAAACACGATATTGAAAAAAGATGTCAAATCCTCAGGCAATCCATGTTCCGAGGTCAGGGTCCACTTACTTGCCACCATCCAAACAAACTAGATGTTAGAACATCAAAGTTACGATTAGGTAGATAGGTAATGCATGTTTTCCCTAGCTTGTTATAGCTTTACCTAGGAACATAGACAACCATATGAATTCTTAGATTATATATATATATATATATAATGTTTAAGTCACAAGAGGACTAAGGATCAAATGAGTTCATGGGTTGAGAAGGGATTCGTGAAGGTATGGGAGGATTAGTGTGCTTGGTGCATGGGTTGATTAAAAAGATAGTGTAAAGGAGAGATTTCATGGGGGGTTATAGAAAAGAATAATTCATAGTTGCATAAGTATACTTGATTGTTGTGTGTGTGTGTGTGTGTGTGTAAAGAAATAAGTGTTTCTGTGAGATACATTTACTAATCAAAATTTTTGTGTGTGTGTGTGTGGGTGTGTTTGTGTGTATGTGTGTGTGTAATTTCATGTTTATGAGCATTGCCATGTAAATGGGTCTACAAAATGAAGGTCACAGGTGATGATGTGCCTAGGTACAAGGCCCATTTGGTCGCTAAAGGGTTCAAGCAGGAGAAGAGTGTGGACTTTGATGAGATATTCTCTCCGGTTGTGAAGATGACCACACTTAGATGCATGCTTGGACTAGTGGCATCAGAGGATATGGAGCTTATGCAGATGGATGTCAAGATAGCTTTCTTGCATGGGGATTTGCATGAGGAAATTTACATGGTGCAGCCGGAAGGCTTTGAAGAAAAGGGCAAAGAGCATTTAGTTTGCAAGCTGAAGAAGAGTCTCTATGGTCTTAAGCAAGCGCCTAGAGAATGGTATCAGAAGTTTGATTCTTTCATTTGGTCCCAGGGTTTTAGAAGGAGTGAAATTGATCACTGCCTCTACACTAAAAGGGCTAAGGATAATAGCCTGATAATCTTGGCACTATATGTGGATGATATGCTATTGGCTAGCAAGAATACTTATGAGCTAGATGCATTAAAGGCCAAGTTGCATGAGGCCTTTGATATGAAGGATTTGGGACTTGCAGGTCATATTCTTGGTATGCGCATCACGCATGATCGGAGTAGGAAACTCCTTTGGCTTTCACAAAAAGAGTATGTTACAAAAGATTGTAGCGTTTCAATATCGAGGGGGGGAAGGTAGTGAGTACTCCATTGCCTCCATATGTGAAATTAAGTCATACAGATAGTCCCAAATCAGATGAGGAGAGGGCCATGATGGCCAAGGTTCCTTATGCATCAGTAGTTGGGAGTCTTATCTATGCTATGATAGCTACTAGACCAGACATTGCATTTGCAATGGGAGTTGTTAGCCGGTATATGGCTAATCTAGGAAAGAGGCATTGGGAGGCAGTTAAGTGCATCATGAGGTACATGAAGGGTACCAAGGAGATGTGCATCTACTTTGGTAAAGGAGACATGCGTGTACTTGGGTACACAGATTCAGACTATGCAGGGCATGTGGATAGTAGGAGATCCACTTCTAGTTATGTGTTCACCTTTGCAGGCGGTGCAGTGTCGTGGATGTCTCATGCATAGAAGTGCATTGCTTTGTTTACCACAGAGGCTGAATATGTTGCAGCCATAGAGGGTTGCAAGGAGGCTATATGGCTTGATCGGCTAGTGGGAGATTTGGGGATTCATATAGGTGTACCAATATTGCATAGTGATTCCATGAGTGCTATTCAGCTAGCACAGAATCCGGTCTTTCATACAAAGACCAAACACATTGAGGTCAAGTACCATTTCATCAGGGAGGAACTTAAGGACAAGCGCATAGAGCTTGTCAAGGTTCACACAGATGATAACCCTTCAGATATGTTGACGAAGAGTCTACCTAGTCAGTGGTTTGAGTATTGTCATGTATTGATGGGCATTGGATAGTATGCTCACTGGTTGTTCTCCCTTAAAGGCACATTGTCCTTTAAGTGGGAGGTTGTGGGGGTTAAAGGTCACTGTGCCTTTACCTCGGTTATGTATAATACTCAAACACATATATAAATGAATGAAAAAGAAGATTAGGGTGGTTCTCCACCCACCAAAACTTGTGTGGATCTCTATTTCTCTCTCTCCCTCTTCCGTTCTTGCTTCCGTTGAGAGCACTCTCAAGTTCTTCCTACATCCATGGACTTGGAGAGTGTAGGAGATGATGTGATTTGAGAGTATTTTTCCTTTCTTGATTCATCAGTGCTGGTACATGATAACATTTCATGCAAACATATAGATGTGGAAGCTGGAAAAGAGGCAATGGAGTTTGCCACCGGACACATACATGTAACTGTGGAAGCTAGAGAAGAAGCAATGGAGTTTGCTACTAGACACAAAGATATGTACAAGCTGAAGTTTGGCTGTGAATCGAATGGGTGGATTCTCATGTGCAATGAGTGGAAGTAAAAGTCAAAGTTCAAGGTGGATTCCTTGTATTTCCTCCTTGCAATGTGTTGTGATCATAGTCAAAAGAAAATATATGAAGAGGATGTGGATTCATCAAATGCAACTTATGTGGAGGTGTATAGAGATGAAGTGTCCAAGAAAGACAATGATGGCTTGTTCGACGAGTTGGTCATAATGATGGGTAGCCTCATTACTACTATGCTCGATGAAGATGGTGAAGAGGAAGGCTGAAATTTTGAAGGCTTCTGCTACACATGATGGTGAAGGGTCAATCATGGAGTTGGTTGATGCGGTGGATTATGGTGATGTTTCTTTCCTTATGTCTTTTCATAAAGAAACACATATAGATGCTCTACTTATTTCTTTGCCATACAATGAAGAAGTGTTGCATGATAGTGCTGATAAAGAAGAAGATAATGTTATAAAGAGGAGTGCCATGACCAAGGGGCTTGATGCTATCCGCGTGGAGGTTGCAATTGAAAAACACGAGGGGCTTGATGCTTGTTGTGTTTGCATGGTGAGTGGTTCCATTCATGGAGCCTAGTTTCATATATGATGAGGAGTATGTCATGGATGATATATGTGATACTTCCCATGCAGATGCATTGGTGAGTTATGATAGTGTGTATGCACTTGGAGAGGTACTTGATGTGGAGTCTTACATGCAACAAGAAAGAGAGCCAGTGTATGTGATCTTAGAGAACATCTAAGTGGTGTTAGTAGCGGTCCATATTTGGGATGGACATATTCCTCTACACCGATAGCCACTCTTACCAGTGTGCTATCTTGTTACTGTGTCCTATGGGATACACATTTATCTTGAAGGCCTTCCTCATGCTTGTCGATGCATAAGGAAGTTGGAGCTGCATAACTTTTATGTCTTTCTTTACGGGATGCAGCAATTGAGCAATCATGTGCTCACATAGACCCATTCGTAGTTATAGAGGATTCCATGGGTTTGATTCCCATTGAGTCATTCTATGCTCATGATGATGACATTTAGTGGTAAGGTGGATGCAGCTTGGTTTGATACCTTACTGGATGATGCAAACCACTGGACACAAAAGGAAGCTCTTATTGAGCCCCTACAAGATGGAGATGTAGTGCTATACTTTGTCTTGAAGCACTCACTTTTGTGTTTCTTGGTAGCTTTCTTTGGAGATGATGTACTAGTGGCACAATTGAGCATACTAATGGTACATATGCATGTAGCAGATGCAGGAGTTCATTGGTGAGGTCACTCTATGTCAATGGAGTGACAACATACTCCTTGATACATGGTTTTATCTTTTTATTTTGTATGACCATGTATTGTTCATTCTTTATTTGATGGGTTCTTTGCCCTAGCGTATGGACAAAAATAAATTGATGTAATTTTCATATGAGAACCTACATTTCCTTTATGCAATGTAATAAGTCTTTTTAATAGTTCTTGTAGACAAACTATGTTTCGAGGTAGACTGAACCTTGGTACTACACCAAGCTCTTCTTTCTATTCTTCAGCATAGTCTCCACTTGGTGCAAGCACTAAGTTTGAGAGTCTATTTGCACTATTAGAAAATTTGACTTTAGGAACTAAGGAATAAATGGTAGCCTTGTGTGGATTCGACTCTCAGTTTCAGATTGACTCCCACCGGGTGTGCCAAGTGTTAATTATAGGAACTCAGAACTCACCCTTAGTATTTTAGGGCATATTCACATAGTAAGCTGTCAAAGGGTGTGTGTGTGTGTGTGAGGGTTGTGTCTCTCGACACGCTCTTGTAGTTGTATTATGCAATGTCTATGGCAATGGAATGAATACAATTATGGCAGTAATTCATACGTATTCTTTGCAAGTGTGTGTGTGTATGTAGCGAATGGTGTGTGTGTGTGTGTGTGTAATTTCCTGTTTATGGATTTGTCCATAAACAAAGGCCAACTCCTCACAATGCTTATCTTTGAAGATGCTTAGAGGTGAGTAGCCTTCAGAGGAGCAATGACCACTAGTTTATCCTCGAACTCTACCATGTGTTGGCTAGTGTATATGCCATGCATGAGGGTGTCAACGTGTAGACCTTCTTCTTTGGCAGTGCAATGCATCCCATCAGGATTATTCTCTTCCATTTGTTGAGCTGCTTCAAAGCTATCATATGCTCAATTCACATCGGGCTTATCTTGATGTTGCTAGCTTTGTAAAGTAGAATATTAATTAGTTCATCCCTACTGTATAGCTTAAGTTAGGGCGTGTAATCATCAAATAGATGAGACTTCTCACAATCTTCCTATACATCATCACATCCTAGACATAGTCCCATAATCCATCACATGTGCATTTTGATCTAATGGTGTATTCACTTACAACCTATCATGCCATACTTCTTTAGCATATCCAAGGCATACTACCTCTGCACCATCCATATGCCATATGGTGTACCTATGACCTCGATACATAGAAAGTACCGAAGCTCTCCCAAGTATTTCATTTCAAACTCCTTTGAAAGTTTCCTCAATAGGGCTGAAATCTCTCCTGTATTGCTACCCGTAATAATCAAGTCATCCACATATATGACCACAACTACCAGCCCTCCATCTACATGCTTTACATACAAAGAATAGTATGCATTTGACTGGCTGAAATTCATGAGTTTTAGTGACTTCTTGATCCTTTCACACCATGCTAGAGGAGTCTACTTCAAACCATACAAAGCCTTCTTCAACCACCATACATGAGAAGGGTATTGTGGGTGCACATACCTGCCCGACTGTTGCATTATACCCTTCCTGCTGCAAATCACCATTTAAGAAAGCATTCTTGACATCCACCTACCATAATTTTTAGGCATACATGGCTACTAATGCAATCATAGTTTTGACAATAGTCATCTTTGCAACCGGATTGAATGCCTCATCATAGTCAAGTTCATGCATCTGTGTGTAACCCTTAGCAACCAACCTTGCTTTATACCTTTCCAAAATGCCATTTGACTTTGTACATCCACTTGCACCACCCAATGGATTTCTTCCTTGATGGTAATGGCACTAGTTACCACATCTTATTGCATATGTGTACCAACATATCCATTTCCTCATCCATGGCTGCCTCCCATTTGGGCTTTCCAACCGCATTTTGAAAACACATAGGTTCCTCATGCTGCATCCCATAAACCATATATGCATAATGCATATTCATGTATCTATTGTAAGTTAGTCTATCAATGGGATAACAGACTCCCTCTAACCTCCTTAACTATGGTACATGTCTCTCATCCTATCTTATGTGTGGTGGTACATACTTCTACTTGCTTTGTGCTTGGTACATCTAACGCTCTCTGTGCTCTACTAAATTTTGGTCTTGTGTTTCATGATGATAGTAGCTTGTTGTTGCACTGTGTCTATAAAGTCTCTATCTTGGTCCTTGGCTACTTAGCTCTTTGTTCCACCTCCACGATCCTAGACATGAGCTTAACGTCCTTCTTCTTTGCAGATTCTAGCCGGCGGGCTACCATGACTTCATGTTCTTGTTAGATGGTGTCAATGTCAGCTCACAACTTCTTTGTCTTTGGGGTGTGGATTTCGTCTTTGTCCTTGGTAGGAGCCATGACTAGAGAGGTTTTTCTTTTTGTCAGGATGATGGGCGGAGGAGCTTCATGGGCTGCAATGAGGGTGTCTAATTTTCAGCTCATCTCGTGGATAAGTGAGAAAAGGGAGAAGGGACATAGAAGATGGCTTTGGAATGGACAATTGTTGAGTAGGTGGGAATGGTTGGTGTGTGAGTAGAAGATGGCTTTGGAATGGACAATTGTTGGTGTGTGAGTAGGTGGGAATGGGGGTGGGGGAGGAAAAAATGCCAGGGTTTTCTCTTTCTAGATGGATGACACGAGATAAAAAACAACCTCTTGTAGTGCGAGGTCTATGGTGGTAGGAGGATGAATGTTACTACCTGGGGACGCATGGTGATAGGACTAGGTATATGAAGAGTGGAAATAGGTGGTGTAAGAGTTTGTGGGTTGGACAAATCAATGGGCAAAATTACAGGGGAGGAGGTGAGGGTGGTGTAGGGCTTGGGTTTGTGGATAGAGATGGGGTCAGAGATCTATCTACGGAGACAGGAGTAGCAATGGGGGTATTTGCAAGAGTAGGGGGAGGGAAAGATACATTAGTAGTGATTGTGGTGGAAGAGGGTGTTGGGAGTGAGCTAGTAGTAGTGCTCGTAGGCAGGGAATTCTTTTTGGTGGCAGAAGAGGATTTACCTATGACTTTGTTGAGTGCCGTTGATGGTGTTTCCAAGTCATAGAAATTCTTAGATTCCTTTTTCCAAGTCATAGAAATTCTTAGATTTGTTTAGCGCTTGTTGGAACTACTCCTCTTTGATGGGATCATTGACAAGAGATCCTTGCTAACTAGGTTGTGGTTCAGACTGAGCGCTAGTTGCTTCTTGTGTATCCTGTCTTGTTCTTGTTCTTCTTGATGATGGTCATGTAGGCCTTGGAGTAGATGCAGGCACTAGCTATGCTACTTGCCAAAGAAAGTCATTCATGATTACAAAAGGCTCTGTGCAATCCCTATTTTGAAGATAAAAATTGATGAACCTACTTAGGGTTGGGTCAATATGAAGAGGGGGTAGAGATCTATGTGCCTGCAATGCCTTAACAATATCTTCTACCACAGACCTCCAGAATTTGTTGTAATTTTGAGTGCTTGCTCTATTTTTGATGATGTCTTTGAGAAATTTTGTGGAAGCCGAGTTGCTTGTGTCTATTGCCTTAGTCCATAGAGGATGGAATGGAAGAATCTGTACTTCTCCAACAGCATCGGATCAGTGACTTAAGACAAGGACTGGCCATCATTTTCTAGCTTGACAAGTGCCACAACATTGTTAGCTTCAGGGGTATGCTTGAGCCAAATGCATGGGTCGGGCTTGTGGGGCAAACTCAATGCTTGGAATATGGACACCTATGACATAAGAGTAGGCATTACCCTGGGTCGGGTAAGTCGAAACATCGAATGACTGCGTTCAAGCAAGCCCATAGTTCAAGCGATGCTTGTGAGGAACTTTGTCTAAACCTATAGTTGTGAAAAGAGTGGGAGAGAAGGAAGGAGTCTCACTTGCGGCTTTCTCACATACACAATATATACACAAAGGTGGAGGCTGAAAACAGTTTTCCTCTTCTTAGTTGTGAAAGCCAAAAGAACTCTCTCAGTACAAAAGAATAGGTGAACCCTATATGTGGGTCTCAAACCAAACTTAGCTAACTAAGGTGGCATACTAACTGAGCCACTAACTAGAGTACATAAAGATAGCTGTCATTTAGCTATTATTCATGGGTGGTGTACCAACCGCATCTGTAGCTAACAAGTCAGTGACATAAATGCACAATGGTCACCTTGGCATATCATGAGTGGAGGTCGATATCTCAACACTCCCCCTCGAGCTCAATCCCAATTTCTGCACACCAAGCAAGTCTCTAAACTTGTGCAACTTCTTTGCACCCAATGCCTTCGTGAATATGTCAGCTACCTGATCCTCTGTGCTGACATAAACTATATCAATAAAACCTACTAGAACCTGCTCCCACACATAGTGATAATGCACCTCAATGTGCTTTATTCTACTAGAACCTGCTCCCACACATAGTGATAATGCACCTCAATGTGCTTTGTTCTAGCATGATAGATTGGGTTATTTGCCAAGTGTATACTGCTCATGTTGTCACAATAAATGACAACTGGCCCATCTTTAGACTGATGCATATCATAAAGTAGCTTATGCAACCAAGCTACCTCACATGCAGCCATTGCTGCACCCCTGTACTCAGCCTCTGTGCTCGACAAGGCAATTGTAGGCTGTTTCTTGCTACTCTAAGTGACTGTAGCACTCCCAAAAAAGAACATATATAAACTTGTAGGTCGTCTATCATAAATACTACCAGCCCAATTAGCATCAATGTATCCATGCAACTGTGTCTGAACCCCAATCTCATAAAATAGTCCATACTACAATGTGGACTTCACATACCTCAGTATGCGTCTGGGTGCATCCAAATGTGTTTTCCTTGGAGCCTGCATAAACTGACTTACCATCCCAATAGCATAGCTCAAATCTGGCGTGGTAATAGTCATATAAATCAAACTTCCTACTATGCGTCTGTACATAGTAGAGTCTTCCAAAAGCTCACTTGCATCTGTGCTCAACTTCACATTCTGCTCCAAAGGAACTAAAGTAGGCTTATAGCCTATCATCCCATATTTGGACAGCATGTCCAATCCATACTGCCTCTACAATTGCCATATCCCACTTATGGATCTAATCACCTCAATGCCCAAGAAGTAACGCAGCTCTCCCAAATCCTTCATCTCAAAGTTCTACTTCAATAGCATTTTCACATGAAGGATATCTTCATCACTATCACCTGTGATGATCAAATCATCAACATAAATGACAAGTAGCATAATGCATTTCTCTGTTTTTTTCACATAAAGTGAGAAATCTGCCATGGAAATCTGAAAGCCAATAGTGACAAGATACTGTCCTATCTTGTCAGACCATGCTCTGGGTGCTTGCTTCAAACCATACAAGGCTTTCTTCAACCTATAAACAAACTCAGGATGAACAGCATGAACATAACCTGGTGGCTGCTCCATATAGACCTCTTCTTGCAAATCACCATGCAAGAAAGCATTCTTTACATCCATCTGATATAAAGACCATCCCTTTGATGCAGCCATAGCAATGACTGCTCTTACAGTTGTCATCCTTGCAACCGGTCTAAATGTTTCTTCATAATCAATGCCATATGTCTGTGCATACCCCTTGACAATTAATCTTGCCTTGTATGTGTTCACAGAACCATTTGCATTGTGCTTCACTTTATAAACCCACTTGCAACTAATTGCATTCTTGTCTTTAGGCAAAGGCACCAATTCCCATGTAGCATTTGCTTCCAAGGCATCCATTGACAAAAGCATGTGTGCCTCAGGATCTATGGAGCACTCTAAGGTGGATGAAACCTGTGTGGAAACATGATGAAGAGAGTGCTCATGACATGTACCTCAAGTCAATTAGGTTCCAAGATAGATTAACTTGGACTCATAAAGAGAATCTTGAGATAGTGCAAAGTGCTTGATTGATATTACTTCAAATGAACCTCCCTTTTATAGGTGAGAGTACTTACATCCATATGCTTGCTCGCATGTGGGATAACTCCTCCATGCCATGTGGTAGCTTGCCCTTTACTCATACCTTTGCTCTATATGTGCTCATGGCACCACAACTCTCAACACCTCCCCTTGGTGCCATAATCCTTTGGCTAGTGCAAGGTGGTCAGATGTGAGTTACAAGATCAAATCCTCCCTTGGGTGCTTACATAGCTACTCTTAGGTGGTCAAGCTTGATTTACAAAATATAGGCAAGGTTGGCAAGGTTTTTGTTTCTCAATACATTTTGTTCTTGTCATTCTGCTCATGGCTTGATGATGACTCCACGTAATTGACTTGTTGGTTCTTCAATCTGCAATCTTCTTCCTTGTGTAGCTTCATGCATGATGCTTTGTTTTTCCATGTGCCTTGATGCTTTATGTGTGAATGCCATGCTTCATGCTATGGTCATCTCATGCACTTGTGCTTTTGACACAATTGATTTCTTTCAATATTGGCAATGTCTGATTACATACAATGATTCTGATCTAACAACCACGTAGAGCTCGGAAAGACGATCACTTTTCCTTTTTGGAGCATGTGCAAATTCCTCTTGGATTGCAAGTTATGGCTTGTCAAAGATTCTGTGAAGAAGAGGGCCTTTGATGATGTGGCACAGGGATTCACATGCTGAATTCCATATTGTGCTTAGCAGGGGCTCTGTGCTTAGGTGGCACTGTGCCATGTGGCAATCTTTAAACCCAACTTGGTTAACCCAAGATTTACACAAATCTTACCATGGTTAAATTAACCCAGGCAGCTGAACCTAACCACAGTTAGCTTTGACCACCTTATCTGCCACGTGGCCCTTTGTAGTCCAACCCAAGGTGAGTGGCTTATCTACCACGTGTCTCTACTTTAGGCTGCCACGTGTCCTAAGGTTAGGACCTTAGAACAAAAGGAAATGCAAGCTTTGAGCTTCTTGCAAATGGTGACGGAGGTTCTAAAGACGTTGCGCCATTCGCTGGTTCTACGTTTGGAGGAGACCCGTGATGGAGTCGAGTCTGGAAGCTTAGCCTTGCCAGAGTTTTCTGGTTGTAGTTTGTGGATGGTTGGCTGCCGGCCATCGAGTGCCATGGACTATTCGATGGAGAAGCTGCAGTCAACTATCGTTGTAGCCATAGTTTGTAGAGGCCATTGAAGCTCGTAAGGCTTTGGAGACAGCGTTGGTGCTAAAGGAGGCTGTAGTGCTACACCTTGCTAAAGTTCGTGAGGGTCGTAGATGGCACGCTACGTTCATTGAAGATAGTCGACATCCGTGTGTTGAAGTTGGAGCAGGCCAGTGAGCCGTGCGGCTGGCTGTTTGCTTTTGTGCCGTGGCTGCTCATCGTGTAGGTGGCTTGCAGTGTCTATAGAGGCTTGTCAAGGGCTCGTGGATGGCATTGAAGCTGTGGTCATTGCTATTGCTACAGATTTGGGCTGGGGTTGCACTGGCTTTTAGAGTTGCAGGAGCCGTGGTCGTTGAGGAGCACCCTTCGCTGCAGTAGGACCAAGCCCAAGGCAAGCGTATTGTACTTGCATGAAAAGCCTGCTCAACTGATGGCAAATTCATGTAAGCCACCAGCTCGTCATCGATGGAGGCGCTGGAGTGTAGAAGGATTCTTCTGCTAGCCTTTACAGGTTGGAGTCAACCTTCTACAGTAGCTCATGGATGTGTGCTACAATAGAAGTCGATACTGGGGCTAGACAACCATGGAGGCTAGTCTGTGAAGATTGAGCTTGTAGAGATAGCTGTTGGTGGCTTCAAGGCTGGAAGCCGCCAACCCGTCGACTAGTCAATTTGGAGCACTAGAATGACAATAGATAGGAAATTTTTCTCAAAGCTTCCAACAAACTAAACAATCAGAGACTCTCTTTCTCACAAGCTCTCTCTAAGAAGAAGAAGAAGAAGAAGAAGAACTCCTCACAAAATCGATCTCTAAAAGAAATGAATTCTCTCTCTCTCTCTCTCTCTCATCAGGAATGACGAAAATATCTCAAAGCAATGAACAGAATTTTCATTCAATGGATGGAATTCTTTCAATCTCAATCTAAAACTAACCTAGGAGAAAAAACATGAGCTCCTAAGGCATGCCTACAACTAATCTAGGAATGGAAGCAATCCTAGTGAACTACTAATGAGCTAAACTAGAAGATCTAATCCTATGCTCTGATACCATGACAAAAGCATGTGTGCCTCACGATCTATGGAGTACTCTAAGGTGGATGAAACCTGTGTGGAAACATGATGAAGAGAGTGCTCATGACATGTACCTCAAGTCAATTAGGTTCCATGATAGATTAACTTGGACTCATAAAGAGAATCTTGAGATAGTGCAAAGTGCTTGATTGATATTACTTCAAATGAACCTCCCTTTTATAGGTGAGGGTACTTACATCCATATGCTTGCTTGCATGTGGGATAACTCCTCCATGCCATGTGGCAGCTTGCCCTTTACTCATACCTTTGCTCTACATGTGCTCATGGCACCACAACTCTCAATATCCATTTCTTCATCCATGGCTTTCTTCCATTTTTCTTTTCCCATGGCTTGCTCAAAAGAAGTGGGTTCTGGTTCATTATCACTTTGACCATATAGGCATAGTGAATGGCTGTAAATCCATCATATTTCAGCCTATCCATAGGATACTTAGCTCTGGTAGACTTGCACAAAATAGGCTCACTACCACGTGCTCTCAAAATATCCCTTGTCTTCCTTACTCAGGTGTAACAACAAAAGGAATACCCAACTCATCATCAAGGCTCTATTCTGAGCCACTAGATTCACCATCCACATAAGAGTGACCTGCATTCATATCAACCATGGGCTTATCTACTTTCTCTTTTCCTTTTCGTGATACTTGCATACTAGGACTATAGGTCCACTAATATTTTGTGATTGTTGCTGTGAATTCTATGCAACATTACCATTTTGTGCATCTACATCATCAATCACATTTACTGGTTTATACCAGCTGCTCATCTCATCAAAAACAACATCTCTGCTCACTGTAAACTTACGAGTACAAGGGTTATAGCATCTATACCCTTTCTGCTATAGAGAATAACCAATAAAGATGCACTTCTAAGCTTTTGAATCCAACTTGGATCTCAACTCATCTGGCACATGAAAATAGGCAATGCAACCAAAACTTTCAAATAAAAAATATCTGGTTTCCTACTAGTATACCTCTCCTCTGGTGTCATGCCATGTATTGTTGCAATGGGAGTCCTTCATTATGTAGACTACTGTAGCAACTGCTTCAGCCCAATAATAATCTGGCAGGTCTTTTTCATTGAGCATGGCACAAGATACCTCTCCAATATGCATGTTCTTCCTTTCTGCAAGTCCATTTTTTTGTGGGGTATGACTGCATGAATATTGCTGCTTTATGCCATGCTCTTGCAGGAAACTTGCAAACTCATTTGAGAGGTACTCTCCCCCTCCATCTGACCTTAGGCAAATATTTTATTTGCAGGCCTGTTTCTTTTTCAACCATAGCTTTAAAAGCTTTGAAATGCCCAAATACTTCACTTTTATTTTTCATAAAATACACCCGAAATTTTGTGTTATAGTCATCATTAAAAGTGACAAAATAATGATAGCCTCCAATAGATGCAGCTTTAGTAGTCCACACATCAGAGTGGATTAATTCCAATGGCCTCTTACTCTCTTGAACACGTCTAGGAAATGGTTTCCTTGCCTGTTTTCCAAATTGACAGGCTTCACATATCTTATGCATTTCTGCAACCTTGAAGTTAGGCAATCCTGCAATAATATTTTGGGCTTGCATTAACTTAAGTGGCTGTACATTAACATGACCAATGTGTTTATGCCAGATATGAATATTTACAACTACACGATCCCATGTGCAAACATTGTTGCACTCAATTCAGGCATGTCCATATCCAATGTAAACATCTTGCCCTTCTTCTTTCCTTTTGCTATCAAGCGACCTTTATTTTTCATATCCTCAACAAAGCATCCATGAGGATTAAATCTGACCTGCAAGCCCTGCTCAACCATTTGACCAACAGAAACTAGGTTCTTGGTGATATTCGGGACATGAAATACATCAGACAGGTATTTCTTTTTTCCATCCTGCATAGACAAAGGAATTTTACCAATCTGCACAATAGGATGCGTAGTATCATCACTAGTCTCCACAAATCTTGGTCTTTCCATTTTTCTTGCATCGTGCATCCATTTTGCATGACCTATCATGTGGTTTGATGCACCTGAGTCAACATACCACACATCATTGCTTTCTTCTGCACTTGTCACAGAATTGGTCATGTGCTGCACCATAAATAGATGCTCATTTCTGTCATCACCCTGTCTACTAGAGGATGCATAATTGCCTTGCTGCAATTTTTCAGTCATGATGTCATTCTGCTCTTTATAGCAATCTTTAACCATATGACCCATTTTACCACAGTAGTAGCATTCAACATTGTTGTTTGCATTTTGGCCTCTCTGCCATCCACCACGACCTCTTTGGCTCGCCTTGCCTCTAAAGTTACCACGTCCTCCTGCATAGGACTGGTTTTCTTGAATTTGCTGGATATTCTGATTTCTCCCATGGCCTCCAAATTGACCTGCTCTACCTCTACCTCTACCTGTAGCTCTTCTAGCATTTGAGTAAAAGACAGCTTCTTATTAAGTTCCCCCTGAAGAAGATGCACCACCATTTCTCTGCTCTTCAGAAATTAGAAGAGCAATCAACTCCTCAAAATCATGAAAATTCTCATGGACGGCAATGGATATCCAGAATTGTGCATAATCCTTTCCTAGACCATTCAAGATCACAGAAACTAAATCATCATCTTCCACTAGTGACCCAATAGAAGCAAGTGCATTTGCAATCTACTTCACCTTCATGTGGTAGTCATTGATGCTCATATTTTCTCTCTGCACATTATGCAACTCCTACTTGGGCTGCATTTTCCTGGCTTGCGTCTTTGTGCTATACATTTTTGTCAAAGTATCCCACACCTCCTTCGGCATGCTTGCATCCTGAATATGCACAATTATAGAATCTAAAATATTGATAGATAGCCAGTACATAACTTTTCTGGCTCTCTCATGCTAGCCTTTTAATGCCTGCAACTCCTGTTGATTGGGAACATTAGGAATAACTGGTTTCTGTTCAACTCTAGTAATGAACTCCCTAAAAGATTAGCATGCAAACATGCACAACCTAGAAGAGAGTTGATTCAAGAACAAAAAGGGGAGACTTGATTAATCTAGAGGATGCCTTTATAAAGGCTACAAAAGTGAGGTTCTCCCTCGTGCTCAAGTGTGAAAAGGAAGTAGTGAACCTATTTGTGAGAGAGAGTGTGTACCTAAAAATGTGGAGAGTCCCCGTAGTGGAGTAGCACTCTTGTACTTAATTAACAAGAGCTCCTACCTCTCTTCCCTTGGCTCATGTGTGTCGGCTTAAGGCCATTCCATTGCATGTGTATCTCTTGATCAGTGCTAAACATGTTAATTAGGTCATTAACCTTGTCACTATTCTTATTCCATAGCCATCTCCATCATGCTTGCATCTCCATCGTGTATCTCATCAGTTGCATGGCCTCCAATAGAACATCTACCATCCTCTATATAACCTCTATATAAATAATAGGTCCTAAGGTCCCCTTAAAGGGCCTAGAAAATTTAGACGAATAGATTTTATTGTTAATGTAAGAAAAGCATCAGGTGACCTAAATGTCCTTAATGTTCCTCCCATGGCTTGTGGCCACAGGTGCCAAGATCCCTTGGAATCCAGATTCCCGTGCCAAATGTGCTACTCTACGTAGTCTTTTAGTTGGAATCCATGCGGTCCTTGCTGTTCTGTGCACAATTTATTAATGGTATACCCATGCATATTGTGCATAGCTCATGTGTGTTTGGCATATGATGGTCTTCTGTGTGGTAGTGCGGCATTAACCATAGCTCTTTTTGCTTAGTGACCGCGACCCAACTTCTATGTATCATGTAGATTCGTCCTTGTACGAGGATACAAATTGAACTGCTACCCCATATTGTATTATTGCATAGCCATGCTCTGGTTATTGCGCACACTATGCAGCATGTAGCCCATCAATTCTATAATGAATTCCAAGCTAATTGCAAGGTAATAGGCTCCTAGAAGTCACCTCAACCCGTAGACTTGTGTAACAAGTACCTAACGCCTTGACTTAAGAGTCAAGATTAGTAGGTGTAGATCACAACACATAGTCACTATACAAGTCATAGGCATGTACATTAGAAGGACAATATTCTCTTACCTTTAAATCTTTTGAGCATTCGATGTAGAAGGTTACGACTTACGAAGTCCATGATCAAAGTATATGGCTAGTCGACTATTCCACCATGCCATGAATTTCTATGCTCCCAACATGTTATATATAGTTGTGTCCTCCCCATAAATGAAGGGTCCCCTAAGAAATGAAGGGTCACCCATGAAATGAAGGGCAACATTGCCCTTTCCTATTCCTCTGCTCAAAAAGTTAAGGGTCATTTGCAAATTAAACCCTTTTGCATAAATTCTTATTTCTTAACCACAATAAGCAACGGTTAATAATATGCTATTTATCAATAAGCAACCATTTGTGTTTGAGTGATTTTTTCACAAATAAAGGTCATACGTTAATTAATATATGACTTGAATTTTACATGGTTTAATGCTTTTATCCCTTCTTCTCTTTGCATTTTTCCTTATAGCCTCATGACTCATTAAAAGTCCCAAAAAACACTTTTGTTGGGTTTGGCTACACAGAGAGTTAATCTTTGATCATAACAAGCCACGAGCTTTTTGACTTGTTAAATGTTATGCCAAAAGATGGCAATTATAGTACATCAATTCTAGCATGTAATTGTCTGCAGTGTGTGTGTGTGTAAGATGACACTACCCTTTTGAAATAAAGAGTTTATTTACTTACACTTTCATATTGTACTAATAATGCAAAAACTAAGAAATGTAATTCTTACATTACTCTATATTGTAGAAATCATAATATAATTTTTCATTTTAAAGAATCTTCATTTAAAAGTTTAACTTTTTAATAACTTTAATAAATAAAAATCATTTAAATCCATGGATAAACTATATATGTGTGTGTGTGTGCGTACGTATGTACATACGTATGTACGTACAATATGTACATATGAACATACGTACGTATATATATATATATATATATATATATATATATATATATATATATATATATATATATATATATATATATAAGGTCCATGCATTAGATTAATGGCTGAACGGTAGTAGCATGGAGTCGCACTGTTGCAGCAGGTATTGGGCAGGTCTATGGCCTGCAAGCAGGGCTGGCAGATGGCCGGGTAAGCAGTCCAAAGGGGTTTGGCCCTGCATGGAACAAAGGGCCAGCAAAGGGCCCTAAATAGGACTGGATAGGCAGCCAACCAGCCAACCAACTGGTCGATTGGTTAGGGCTGCTACAGACCAACCAATCAGCCCAATTAGGGCTGGCTGGTCGGTTGGTTCTGGAGGGCCTTGTGCCCTATATAAGGAGGGCCTTTGTGCCCTCATAACTCATTCTCTGGAGCAGCCAACCACCAGCAGATTGAAGCAGCAGGAGAACCTTCCTTGGGCCTACATCCAGGAGGTGAAGGAGGCATATAGAAGCTGCAGACAAAGTTGAGAAAGGGCTGCCTACCTAGGCTAATCTACAGGCAGTAAGGTAGAGAGAACCATTCTGGACAGAAAGTCTACAGACGCTCGAGGTGGAGCATGCGGGCTCGAGTCTAGAGATAGCCAGCAAATAGGAGAAGTACCTTGTGGTAAGATCAGAGGACCACACCCTTGGTGGGACTCTGGATCTATCTCTTTTGTATTGTCTTCTGGGGCTGAGTGTGCAACCCTTAAGGAAGATGTGTGTGCCCACCTAGCTTGCATATAATTGTGCCAAGATCTAGAGTGTGAGAGATTAGAAGGGTGTAATAATTGCGAACCATGAGAGTCCTCTAAAATCTCCAAGACTTAATAACGGTGTTAATAAACACCTTTCAAAGTTTCAAAACTCTAAAATCTCCAAGAGTTAATAATGGTGCCAATAAACACCATTCAAAGTTTCAAAAAGTAAAAATGGTATATAATCTCAAAGAACTTTATAATGGTGCCAATAAACACCGCGTACATATGTACGTACAATACATACATATGCACATACGTATGTATGTATATATATATATATATATATATATAAGGTCCATGCATTAGAATAATTTACATTGAGAGTCCTCTAAAATCTCCAAGACTTAATAACGGTGTTAATAAACACCTTTTAGAGTTTCAAAACTCTAATATCTCCAAGAGTTAATAGCGGTGCCAATAAACCCCATTCAGAGTTTCAAAAAGCAAAAATGGTATAATCTTAAAGAACTTTATAATGGTGCCAATGTTTACACCTTGCAATAGTTACAAATATTTTTTAAGCGAACACCTTCAAATGGCATATCTTGACGGAGGGGGAAAGAGAGCAATATTTGTTCTTTTTTTAAATTAAAATTAAAATTTTTATTTTATTTTATTTTGTTTTGTTTAGTTTTATTTTATTTTGTTTTGTTTTATTTTGTTTGATTTTGTTTTGTTTTATTTTATCTTATTTTATTTTTGTTGCCGCCTCTGCACTATCAATCTCTTGGACAAGGGAGGGAGGAAGGAGAGGAGAAGGAAAGAGAGAGAGAGAGAAGGGAGGAGAATGGAAAGAGAGAGGGAGAGAAGGGAGGAGAAAGGGAAGGAAGAGGGAGAGGGGAACGGAGTGCAACGCGAGGGAGAGGGAGGAAGGGAGGGGACCACAATGGGAGCAAGAGTAGAAGGAAGAGGGAGAGAGGAAGGGAGAGGGAGAGAGGAAGGGAAGAGTAGAGGAGGGAGTAATAGTTTTTTAAAAATAAATTTAATTAGATAGGTGGGTGATGAGGAGGAAGGGAAGAGAATGGAGAGGGAAAGAGGAAAGAAGAGGGGGAAGGAATGAAGGTAAGGGAAGAGCGAGGGAAGGGAGGAGAGAGAGAGAGAGAGAGAGAGAGAGAGAGAGAGAGAGTCACACTGCCATGACAGCGCAGTAGTGGCAAGCGACGACCAATATATATATATATATAAATCTTGTCACCACCACAACAGCGCGACTCTCTCTCTCAGTCTGTGTGTGTCGTTGCTCCACACTATCGAAGAAAGGGAGGGAGAGGGGAGACGAGAAAGAAGAGAGAGAGAGAGAGAGAGAGAGAGAGAGAGGGAGGGAGGGAGAGACGGGGGGAGAAAGACAAAGGGAGAGAAGGGAGGAGAAAGGAGAGGGAGAGGGAGAGGGAGAGGGGGAAGGGAAGGGAAAGGGGAAGGGGAAGAGGTGCACAACGCGAGAGAGAGGGAGAGGGAGAGGGAGCACAACACAATGCAATGTAAGGGAGAGGGAGAGGGAGATGGAGAGGGAGAGGGAGAGAGGAAGGAAGGGAAACACGGGGTGTGATTGAAAAGGGAGAGGGAGAGGTGAGAGTCAATATACTTACCTCAATGAATTCAAACTTCCCACTCCCCCATTCCCCCCTTCCCCCATTCCCCATTGCCCATTGCCCAATCCCCCCTTCTCCTCCCCCCCCCCCCCTCCGCCCTTCCCCCCTTCCCCCCCCCCCCCTTTCCCCCCATTCCTCCCCTTCCCCTTTTTCCCCCCCTTTCCCCTTCCCTCCCCCCCCTTTCCCCCTCCCTCCCCTGCCCAAAAATTAACATAACTTTATCGTATCAGGTCCAAATTTAGCCCTCCAAGTACTCAAATCGATCCGCATAAGCCAATCTAAAGTCATCTATAGGGTTAGAATTTTCAAATTTCAACTTATCAAAAACCTGTGAATGAAGTGTAATTATACTTGATAAATTCGCCCAAAAATTAACATAACTTTATCATATGAGGTCCAAATTTAGCTCTCCAAGTGCTCAAATCAATTGACACAAGCCATCTAAAGTCATCTATAGGGTTAGAATTTTCAAATTCCAACCTATTAAAAACCTATGAATGAAGTTTAATTATACTTAAACCAAATTCATAGGCTAATATTTGTAGCATGGCTAATATTTTTAACTCTACCCCATGCCCTAAATCCTAAACCTTGATCCCTATAGCCTAAACCCAAATTCCTATACCGTAAACACTATTTCCTATAACTGAAACCCTAAAACCTATACCTTAAATCCTAAACCCCATTCCCCCCATTCCTCCATTCCCCCCTTTCCTCCCTTCCCCCCTTCCCCCCTTCCCCCCCTTCCCCTCCTCCCATTCCCCTTTCTCCCATTCCCCCTTCCCCCCATTCCCCATTCCCCTATTCCCCCCTTTTCCTCCCTTTTCCCATTCCCCCCATTCCCCTTTTCCCCATTCCCCTTCCTCGATTCCCCCCTTTTCCCCATTCCCCCCTTCTGCTCCCCCCATTCCCCCCATCTCCCCATTCCCCCATTCCCCTCCCCCCTTCCCCCTTTCCACCCTTTCCCCTCCCCCCCCCTTCCCCTCCCACCTTTCTCCTTTTCCCCCCTCCCCCCCCCCTTTCGAAACCCTTCTAGTTTAGCTAATATTTCAAACTTGAAATTTGATAAATTAGCCCCAAAATTAACATAACTACCTTGTATGAGACCCAAATTTAGCCCTCCAAGTACTCAAATCAATCGGCATAAGCCATCTAAAGTCATCTATATGGTTAGAATTTTTAAATTTTAGCTCATAGAAAACGTGTGTAAAGTATTGTGCCCATCAAATATGAGCACATTTGAATGACACACCTCAGATTCTCATAACACGGTGAAAAATGGTGTTTGTGGCAAGTTTGACCATCCAAAGCATATACGATGGGTACAATAATTTACATATGCCTCAACATAGGTTGGATTCACATGTGTAAAGTATCATGTCCATCAAGTATGAGTGCATTCTTATTACACATCTTAGATAGTTTCTTTTGGCAGTTGCGCATATTACTTGGTGAAAAACGGGGTTTGTGGCAACATTGACCATCCCAAGCATATCCAATGGGCATGATAATTTTTACATGTTCATTGGATTGATAATTTTTGTGTGCAGGATTGATCAGCTCCAGAGAGCAGGGGATTAGCAGCCGCATTTGCAGAAACTAGAGTGACAAACCAAAATCATCATATTACGGAGCTGGAAGGTATCATGTTCATCTGATATGTGCGCACTTGAATAACACACCTCAAATACTATTTTTTAATGGTTGTGCATAATACTTCATGAAAATTTGGATTTGTGCCGGCTTTGCAGTTTAATTGTTTAGGACTGACAACAATCATTTTATGGTTATCTACAGGCACGGGACCTAGATTATCCCACCCTTTTGTCATTTAATGATGTCTTTTGATGTTTGGAGCTGTGTTGAGTCTGTGCCAACATGGTTCTACATACGACTTCTACATGTAGAAAGAGAATGTGTTACAGCATAATACTTTGCACACAACTCAAAATAGATTGTATTGATGCACGTGAAAAGTATTGTACCCATAGGGTATGAGAGCATTTGAATAATACACCTCAAATACTATTCTTTGGTAGTTGTGCATAACACTTGGTAAAAAACGGGGTTTGTGATGCGTTTAACCATCCAATGCATATTCGATGGTAAGATATTTTTCACGCACTTTAAAATAGGTTTTATTTTTACTTGTCCAAAGCATCGTACCCTTTCAGTATGAGCGCATTCAAATAATATGCCTCAGGTACTATTTCTTGGCAGTTGTGCATAACACTTCGTGAAGAAAGGTGTTTATGGCACGTTTGACCATCCAAAGAATATTCGATGAACATGATATTTTGAACACACCTAAACACAAGTTGTATTGATGTGTGTGCAAAGTATCATGAACATTGGGTATGAGCGCATTCGAATGACACACCTTAGATACTATTTTTTTTACAGTTGTGCTTAACACTTGGTGAAAAACCGGTTTGTGGTGACTTTGACCATCTAGAGCATATTTGATGGACATGATACTTTGTAGACAGCTCAAAATAGATTATATTTATACACATGCAAAGTATCATGCCCATCGGGTATGTGCATGTTTGAATAACACATGTCAGAGCATGTTTTTTGGCGATTGTGAATAACACTTGGTGAAAAATGGTGTTTGTGGCAAGTTTAACCATCCAAAGCATATCCGATGGGCAGGATACTTTGTACAAGCCTCAAAATAGGTTGGATTGACATAAGTGAAGATTATCGTGTAAGTCAGTTTATGCAGGCTCCAAGGAAACTGCATTTAGATACGGCTAGATGCAAACTGAGGTATGTGAAGTCCACATTATGGACTATTTTATGAGACTGGGGTTTAGATATAGTTGCATGGATAGGCTGATGCTGATTAGGCTGGTAGTATTTCTGATAGATGATCTACAAGTGGATATATGTTCTCTTTTGGGAGTGCTACAGTCTTTTGGAGCAACAAGACACAGCCTACAGTTGCCTTGTCAAACATAGAGGCTGAGTAGAGGGGTGCAAAAATGGCTACATGTGAGGTAGCTTGGTTGCATATGCTACTTTATGATATGCATCTGGGCCAGTTGTCATTTATTGTGACAACATGAGCAGTATACACTTGGCAAATAACCCAGTCTATCATGCTAGAACAAAGCACATTGAGGTGCATTATCACCATGTATGGGAGAAGGTTCTAGTAGGTTTTATTGATCTAGTTTATGTCAGCACAAAGGATTAGGTAGCTGACATATTCACAAAGGCATTGGGTGCAGAGAAGCTATGCAAGTTTAGAGACTTGCTTGGTGTGCAGGAATTGGGATTGAGCTCAAGGGGGAGCATTGAGATATCGAGCTCCACTCAGGATATGCCAGGGTGACCGTTGTGCATTTATGTCACGGACTTGTTAGCTGCAGATGTGGTTGGTACGCCACCCATGAATAATAGCTGGATGATAGCTATCTTTATGTACTCTAGTTAGTGGCTCAGTTAGTATGCCTCCTTAGTTAGCTGAGTTTGGTTCGAGACCCACATATAGGGTTCACCTATTCTTTTGTACTTAGAGTCCTCTTGGCTTTCATAGCTAAGAAGAGGAAAACTATTTTTAGTCTCCACCTTTGTGTATATTTCCCCATTGTGTATGTGAGAAAGCTGCAAGTGACACTCCTTCCTTCTCTCCCACTCTCTTAATTTGGCAGGTCTTTTTTGTTAAGCATGCATGGCACGATATACCTCTCCAATATGCCTGTTTTTCCTTTCTGCAAGTCCATTTTGTTGTGGGGTATGACTACATGAATATTGCTGCTTTATGCCATGCTCCTGCAGGAAACTTGCAAACTCATTTGAGAGATACTCTCCCCCTCCATCTGACCTTAGGCATTTTATTTGTAGGCCTATTTCTTTTTCAACCATAGCTTTAAAAGCTTTGAAATGCCCAAACACTTCACTTTTCTTTTTCATAAAATACACCCAAACTTTTCTACTATAGTCATCAATAAAAGTGACAAAATAATGATAGCCTCCAATAAATGCAGCTTTAGTAGTCCACACATCAGAGTGGATTAATTCCAATGGCCTCTTACTCTCTTGAGCGTGTCTAGGAAATGGTTTACTTGCCTGTTTTTCAAATTGACAGGCTTCACATATCTTATGCATTTTTGCAACCTTGAACTTAGGCAATCTTGCAACAATATTTTGGGCCTGCACTAATTTAAGTGGTTGTACATTAACATGACCAATGCATTTATGCCAGATATCAATATCTACAACTACACCAGTCTCATGTGCAAAACTCAATTCAAGCATGTCTGCATCCAACGTAAACATCCTGTTCTTCTTCTTCCCTTTTGCTATCAAGCGACCTTTATTTTTCATATCCTCAACAAAGCATCCATGAGGATTAAATATGACCTGCAAGCCTTGCTCAACCATTTGACCAATAGAAACCAGATTCTTGGTGATATTCTGGACATGAAATACATCAGACAGGTATTTCTTTTTTCCATCCTGCATAGACAATGGAATTTTACCAATCTGCACAATAGGATGTGTAGTATCATCACCAGTCTCCACAAATCCTAGTCTTTCCATTTTCCTTGCATCTTGCATCCATTCTGCATGAGCTCTCATGTGGTTTGACGCACTTGAGTCAACATGCCACACATCAGTGCTTTCTTCTGCACTTGTCACAGAATTGGTCATGTGTTGCACCATAAATAGATGCTCATTTCTGTCATCACCCTGTCTACTAAAGGATGCATAATTGACTTGCTGCAATTTTCCAGTCATGATGCCATTCTGCTTTTTATAGCAGTCTTTAACCATATGACCCATTTTACCATAGTAGTAGCATTCAACATTGCTGCTTGCATTTTGGCCTCTCTGCCATCCACCACAACCTCTTTGGCTCCCCCTGCCTCTAAAGTTATCACGTCCTCCTCCATAGGACTGGTTTTCTTAAATTTCCTGCATATTCTGATTTTTGCCACGACCGCCAAATCGGCTTGCTCTACCTCGGCCTCTACCTCTTCCAGCATTTGAGTAGAAGACAGCTTCTTTTGAAGTTCTTCTTGAAGAAGATGCACCACCATTTCTCTACTCTTCAGAAATTAGAAGAGCAATCAACTCCTCAAAATCAGAAAAATTCTCACGGATGGCAATGGATGTCCGGAATTGTGCATAATCCTTTCCTAGACCATTCAAGGTCACAGAAACTAAATCATCATCTTCCACTGGCAACCCAATAGAAGCAAGTGCATTTGCAATCTTCTTCACCTTCATGTGGTAGTCATTGATGCTCATATTTTCTCTCTGCACATTATGCAACTCCTGCTTGAGCTGCATTTTCCTAGCTTGCATATTTGTGCTATACATTTTTATCAAAGTATCCCATGCCTCCTTCGGCCTGCTTGCATCCTAAATATGCACAATCATAGAATCTGAAATACTGATAGACAGCTAGTACATTTCTTTTATGGCTCTCTCATGGCAGCCTTTAAATGCCTGCAACTCCTATTGATTGGGAACATTAGGAATAAGTGGTTCTTGTTCAGCTCCAGTAATGAATTCCCAATAGCCTTTTTCCTTAAGGAAATTTGTCATTCTAAACTTCCATGCTTGGAAGTTGTTCTTGTCAAGCTTTTTAGTAACAATCTATGAAAGAGCATCAGAGGCCATTACAGAACACTGCAAAATATTCTATCACTGCAAAAAAAAACACAACTTCTGCCTCACAAGGGCAAATCTGCAAAACTGACAAAAGTGGTATTTAACCACACAGTCACTTCCTAGTGACGATTATGCATCAATAGGCAATAAGAATGATTCTATCACTCCCAATATCTCTGCGCATAGGCATATGATGTAATTTCTGTGATAACTTTTCACTGACCTGTAGAATAGTGGTCGCACAGCAAAAACAAGGCTGTTTCCTGAGTGCCTGCAGAAAACTTCTACCACTAAAACAGGCCCCAAAATGGCCCCATAGCATATATTGCCCTTTCACCACACCGCGAAGGGCGTCCCAATCTAAGACACTGTACTCTTGCACTTTCCAACTACCTGTAGAGATTTGCTCCCAAACTCAAAAAAAAGGAAAGCAACACTAATCCTCTTACTAGGACACTGCGAACTTGGTTTGCCTTCTTGAGCTCCTTACCACGAATTGAGCTCTGATACGATGTGAAGAGAGTGGGAGAGAAGGAAGGAGTCTCACTTGCAGCTTTCTCACATACACAATGGGGGAATATACACAAAGGTGGAGACTAAAAATAGTTTTCCTCTTCTTAGTTGTGAAAGCCAAAAGAACTCTAAGTACAAAAGAATAGGTGAACCCTATATGTGGGTCTTGAACCAAACTCAGCTAACTAAGGTTGCATACTAACTGAGCCACTAACTAGAGTACATAAAGATAGATGTCATCCAGCTATTATTCATGGGCGGTGTACCAACCGCATCTACAGCTAACAAGTTGGTGACATAAATGCACAATGGTGACCCTGGCATATCACGAGTGGAGCTCGATATCTCAACATGTGCGCATATGAATAACACACCTCAGATAATATTTTTTGACGATTGTGCGTAACACTTCATGGAAAATGGGATTTGTGGCGACTTTGACCATCCAAAGCATATGCAATGGGTATGATAATTTGTACGTGCATTAACATAGGTTGGATTCATGTGTGTAGAAAGTATCATGCCCATCGGTTATGTGCACATTTGAATGACACACCTCAAATACTATTTTTTGATGGTTGTGCATAACACTTGGTGAAAAATGGAATTTGTGGAGACTTTGACCATTAAAAGCATATCTAATGCATATGATACTTTGCACGTGCTTTAACATAGATTTGATTGACACATGTGCAAAGGATCATGCCCATCGGTTATGTGCACGGTCAAATAACACACCTCAAATACTATTTTTTGGCTTAAGGTTTAGGATATATGGTATAGGGTTTAGGATTTCAGGTATAGGTTTTAGGGTTTAAGCTATAGGAAATAATGTTTACAGTATAGGAATTTGGGTTGAGGCTATAAGGATCAGGGTTTAGGATTTAGCGTATGGGGTAGAGTTACAAATATTAGCCTATGAATTTGGTTTAAATATAATTAAACTTCATTCACAGGTTTTTAATAAGCTAGAATTTGAAAATTCTAACCCTATAGATGACTTTAAATGGCTTATGCTGATTGATTTGAGTACTTGGAGGGCTAAATTTGGACCTCATATGATAAAGTTATGTTAATTTTTGGGCGAATTTATCAAGTATAATTAAATTCATTCACAGGTTTTTAATAAGCTGGAATTTGAAAATTCTAACTCTATGGATGACTTTAGATGGCTTATGCCGATCGATTTGAGTACTTGGAGGGCTAAATTTGGACCTCATATGATAAAGTTATGTTAATTTTTGGGTGAATTTATCAAATTTCAAGATTAAAAGATTAGCCACACTAGTTTGGAGAAGCTCCTAAATTCATCTTTGGGAAAATATTTGCCCTTAAGAATTTATCTTGGGGAGGGTAGGGAAGAAAGGAAATTAATGGAATGGAGGAGAGGAAAGAGGGGTGGGGGGGAAGGGGAGGAGGAAAGGGGGAGGGGGAGGAAAAGGGGAGGGGAGGGGAAAAGGGGAGAGAGGGGGGGGGGAAGGGAGGAAAGGGGGGGAGGGGAGGGGAGAGGAAAGGGGGGGGAAAAAGGGGAGAGGGGAGGAATGGGGGGAAGGGGGGAAGGGGAGAAGGGGGGAAGGGAGGGGGGGGGGCGAGGGAGGGCAAGGGGGGAAGGGGGGGGGAAGGGGAAGGGGGGAAGGCACGGGGGGGAGGGGGGGAAGGGGGAAGGGGGAGGGGAAGGGGGAAGAAGGGAAAGGGAAGAGGGGAAGGGAAGGGGGGGGAGGGGAAGGGGGAGGGGGGGGAGGAAAGGGGGGAAGGGGAGGGGGCAAGGGGGGGAGGGGAAGGGGGGATTGGGCAATGGGGGGATGGGGGAAGGGGGAATGGGGGAATGGGAAAGGGAAGTTTGAATTTTAGAGTGGGAAGTTTGAATTCCTTGAGGGAAGTATATTGACTTTCACCTCTCCCTCTCCCTTTTGAATCACACCCTCCCTGTCATCATGTTCCCCTTCCTTCCTCTCTCCTTCTCCCTCTCCATCTCCCTCTCCCTTGCATTGCGTTGCACCAGGGTGACCGTTGTTAGCTACAGATGCGGTTGGTACACTGCCCATGAATAATAGCCTGCAGATGCGGTTGGTACACCGCCCATGAATAATAGCAGGCACTCAGAAAAGTGGCCTGTTTTGGCTGTGCGACCATTGTTCTGCAGGTCGGTGAAAAGTTGCTGCTAAAATTGCATCGTATGCCTATGCGCAGAGATATTGGGAGTGACAGTATCATTCTTATTGCCTGTTGATGCAAAATCATCACTAGGATGTGACTAGGTGGTCAAATACCACTTTTGTCAGTTTTGCAGATTTACCTTGTGAGGCAGAAGTTCTGTTTTTTGCAGTGACAGAATATTTTGCAGTGTTCTGTAATGGCGTCTCACTCTCTTTCACATATTGTCACTGAAAAGCTTGACAAGAACAACTTCCAAGCATGGAAGTTTAGAATGACAAATTTCCTTATGGGAAAAGGCTATTGGGAGTTCATTACAGGAAATGAAGAAGAACCAGTTCTTCCTAATGTTCCTAATCAACAGGAAATGCAGGAATTTAAAGGTTGGCATGAGAGAGCCAGAAAAGTTATGTACTAGCTGTCTATCAGTATTTCAGATTCCATGATTGTGCATATCAAGATGCAAGCACACCAAAGGAGGCGTGGGATACGTTGGCAAAAATGTACAGCACAAATACACAAGCCAAGAAAATGCAGCTCAAGCAGGAGTTGCACAATGTGCACAGAGAAAATATGAGCATCAATGACTACCACATGAAGGTGAAGAAGATTGTAGATGCACTTGCTTCCATTGGGTCGCCAGTGGAAGATGATGATTTAGTTTCTGTGACCTTGAATGGTCTAGGAAAGGATTGTGAACAATTCCAGACATCCTTTGCCATCCATGAAAAATTTCCTGATTTTGAGGAGTTGATTGCTCTTCTAATTTCTGAAGAGCAGAGAAATGGTGGTGCATCTTCTTCAGGAGGAACTTCAAAAGAAACTATCTTCTACTCAAATGCTGGAAGAGGTAGAGGCAGAGGTAGAGCAAGCTGATCTGGAGGCCGCGGCAGAAATTAGAATATGCAGCAAATTCAAGAAAACTAGTCCTATGGAGGAGGACGTGGTAACCTTAGAGGTAGGGGGAGCCAAAGAGGTCATGGTGGATGGCAGAGAGGCCAAAATGCAAACAATAATGTTGAATGCTACTATTGTGGCAAAATGGGTCATATGGCTAAAGACTGCTACAAAAAGTAGAATGACATTATGAATGGAAAATTGCAGCAAGGCAATTATGCATCCTCTAGTAGGCAGGGTGATGACAGAAGTGAGCATTTGTTTATGGTGCAGCACATGACCAATTCCATGATAAGTGCAGAAGGAAGCAATGATGTGTGGTATGTTGACTCAGGTGCGTCAAACCACATGACAGGTCATGCAGAATGGATGCAGGATGCAAGGAAAATGGAAAAACTAGGATTTGTGGAGACTGGTGATGATACTGCACATCCTATTGTGTAGATTGGTAAAATTCCTTTGTTTATGCAGGATGGGAAAAAGAAATACCTGTCTCATGTATTTCATGTTCCGAACATCACCAAGAACCTAGTTTCTGTTAGTCAAATGGTTGAGTAGGGCTTGTAGGTCAGATTTAATCCTCATGGATGCTTTGTTGAGGATATGAAAAAAAAAGGTCGCTTGATAGCAAAAGGGAAGAAGAAGGCAGGATGTTTACATTGGATGCGGACATGCCTGAATTGAGTGCAGCAATGTTTGCACATGGGACTGGTGTAGTTGCAGGTATTGATATCTGGCATAAACGCATTGGTCATGTTAATGTACAGCGACTCAAATTAATGCAGGCCCAAAATATTATTGCAGGATTGCCCAAGTTCAAGGTTGCAGAAATGCATAAGATATGTGAAGCCTGTCAATTTGGAAAACAGGCAAGGAAACCATTTCTTAGACATGTTCAAGAGAGTAAGAGGCCATTGGAATTAATCCACTCTGATATGTGGACTACTAAAGTTGCATCTATTGGAGGCTGTCATTATTTTGTCACTTTTATTGATGACTATAGCAGAAAAGTTTCGGTGTATTTTATGAAAAAGAAAAGTGAAGTGCTTGGGCATTTCAAAGCCTTTAAAGCTATGGTTGAAAAAGAAACAGGCTTGCAAATAAAATGCCTAAGGTCAGATGGAGGGGGAGAATACCTCTCAAATGAGTTTGCAAGGTTCCTGCAAGAGCATGGCATAAAGCAGCAATATTCATGCAATCATACCCCACAGCAAAATGGACTTGCAGAAAGGAAAAACAGGCATATTGGAGAGGTATCTCGTGCCATGCTCAACGAAAAAGACCTGCTAGATTTTTATTGGGCTGAAGCAGTTGCTATAGTAGTATACATAATGAACAGGACTCCCACTACAACAATACATGGCATGACACCAGAGGAGAGGTATACTGGTAGAAAACCAGATATTTCTCATTTGAAAGTTTTTGGTTGCATTGCCTATGTTCATGTGCCAGAGGAGTTGAGATCCAAGTTGGATCCAAAAGCTGAGAAGTGCATCTTTATTGGTTATTCTCTGCAGCAGAAAGGGTATAGATGCTATAACCCTTCTACTCGTAAGTTTATAGTGAGCAGAGATGTTGTTTTTGATGAGATGAGCAGCTGGTATAAACCAGTAAATGTGATTGATGATGTAGATGCACAAAATGGTAATGCTGCATAGAATTCACAGCAGCAATCACAAAATATTAGTGGACCTGCAGTGTCCTCTAGCAGTAGCTCACATACTTTGCCATGGACAGGCAGATTGAGATCATGAGAATCTCCTCAAAGCAATGCAGATAGTGGTATGCAAGTATCACATAAAGGAAAAGAGAAGGTAGATCAGCCCATGTTTGATGTGAATGCAGGTCACTCTTATATAGATGGTGAATCCACTGGCTCAGAACGGGGCATTGATGATGAGTTGGGTATTCCTTCTGTTGTTACACCTGGAGTAAGGAACACCAGGGATGTTTTAAAAGCACCTGGAAGTGAGCCTATTTTGCACAGGTCTACCAGAGCTAGGTATCCTATGGATAGGCTGAAATATGATGGATTTATAGCCATTTACTATGCCTATATGGTCAAAGTGATACAAGAACCAGAACCCACTTCTTTTGAGAAGGCCATGGGAAAAGAAAAATGGGAGAAAGCCATGGATGAAGAAATGGATGCCTTAGAAGCAAATGCTACATGGGAATTGGTGCCTTTGCCTAAAGACAAGAATGCGATTGGCTGTAAGTGGGTTTATAAGGTGAAGCACAATGCAGATGGTCCTATGAACATATACAAGGCAAGATTAGTTATCAAGGGGTATGCACAGACATATGGCATTGATTATGAAGAAACATTCAGTCCGGTTGCAAGGATGGCAATCGTAAGAGCAGTCATTGCTATGGCTGCATCAAAAGGATGGTCTTTACATCAGATGGATGTAAAGAATGCCTTCTTGCATGGTGATTTGCAAGAAGAGGTCTTTATGGAGCAGCCACCAGGTTATGTGCATGATGTTCATCCTGAGTTTGTTTGCAGGTTGAAGAAAGCCTTGTATGGCTTGAAGCAAGCACCTAGAGCATGGTCTGACAAGATAGGACAGTATCTTGTCACTATTGGCTTTTAGATTTCCAAGGCAGATTTCTCACTTTATGTGAGAAAAATAGAGAAAGCTATTATGCTGCTTGTCATTTATGTTGATGATTTGATCATCACAGGTGATAGTGATGACGATATCCTTCATGTGAAAATGCTATTGAAGCAGAAGTTTGAGATGAAGGATTTGGGAGAGCTGTGTTATTTCTTGGGCATTGAGGTGATTAGATCACCAAGTGGGATACGGCTCTTGTAGAGACAGTATGGATTGGACATGCTATCCAAATATGGGATGACAGGCTGTAAGCCTATTTCAGTTCCTTTGAAGCAGAATGTGAAGCTGAGCACAGATGCAGGTGAGCTTCTGGAAGACCCTACTATGTACAGATGCATAGTAGGAAGTTTGATTTATATGACTATTACCAGACCATATTTGAGCTATGCTGTTGGATTGGTAAGTCAGTTTATGCAGGCTCCAAGGAGACCGCATTTGGATGCGGCTAGATGCATACTCAGGTATGTGAAGTCCACATTGCAATATGGACTATTTTATGAGACTGGGGTTCAGATACAATTGCATGGATACACTGATGCTGATTGGGCTGGTAGTATTTCTGATAAATGATCTACCAGTGGATATGCGTTCTCTTTTGGGAGTGCTGCAGTCTCTTGGAGCAGTAAGAAACAGCCTACAGTTGCCTTGTCGAGCACAGAGGCTAGATACAGGGGTGCAGCAATGGCTACATGTGAGGTAGCTTGGTTGCATAAGCTACTTTATGATATGCATCAGGGCCAGTTGTCATTTATTGTGACAACATGAGCAATACACACTTGGCAAATAACCCAGTGTATCATGCTAGAACAAAGCACATTGAGGTGCATTAGCACTATGTGTGGGAGAAGGTTTTACTAGGTCTTATTGATCTAGTTTATGTCAGCACAGAGGATCAGATAGCTGACATATTCACGAAGGCATTGGGTGCAAAGAACCTGTGCAAGTTCAAAGACCTGCTTGGTGTGCAGGAATTGGGATTGAGCTCGAGGGGAAGTGTTGAGATAGTGAGCTCCACTCGTGATATGCCAGGGTGACCGTTGTGCATTTATTTGACCGACTTGTTAGCTGCAGATGTGGTTGGTACACCGCCCATGAATAATAGCTAGATGACAGCTATCCTTATGTAATCTAGTTCGTGGCTCAGTTAGTATGCCACCTTAGTTAGCTGAGTTTGGTTTGAGACCCACATATAGGGTTCTTCTATTTCTTTGTATGAGAGTTCTTTTGGCTTTCACAACTAAGAAGAGGAAAATTGTTTTCAGCGTCCACCTTTGTGTGTATTCCCCCATTGTGTATGTGAGAAAGCCACAAGTGAGACTCCTTGCTTCTCTCCCACTATCTTCACACTTATCCCATTGAATTATTATGATCTTGGCTCCAATGACCCAGAAATTATCCCATGGCAACCATCTAATCGCACATCATGGCTAGATGATGATGTATATGATCGCCTATACTAGGCTGGGCTACCAGCAAAGCTAGGTGTATGTGCCACCGCTCCTCCCCCTTCATCCTATTGAATTATCATGATCTTGGATCCGATGACCAAGAAATTCTAGCATGGCAACCATCTAATCACATGTCATGGCTCGACGATGATGTAGATGACTGGCTGCATTAGGCTGGGCTACCAACAAAATCCAGCCGGACGATTGTGTGCTCTTCGCAACGATATGCACCCAGAGTCACACAACTTGAAGGAAAAATTGATGTAATGGGATCTAGAGTCCTAAGGTCTAAGGTTGTGAGTGTGTGAACACATGGTGTGCCTGGATAGGTGTCAGCAGATGTGATTGAGTGAATTTAGATGTGTGGTGTGTGATTGAGAGAATCATGGAACCGATTGAGAGATTTGTGGATCTAGATGCTCTACTAAGCTCACATGTGATGTCACTTATTGGATGTAATTGGAGCCTATATATTGGGCCTGTCTCTCTTAAACAAACTCTCTCTCTTTTGCTTCACTTGCTCAATCCTTCTTGCAACTCCAACATGTGGTATCAGAGCCTTGGTTCACTCTCCTTGAGACCTCCTTGAGTGCCATGTCATCGTCTTCTTCCTCACACTCTCTTCTTCTCCATTTTCTCCTCTTTTGAGCAAAATTACCAAGTGCTTGTTCTCCCAATGTAGGCAACCATTGTCCAAACCCTTTCAGCCATATATTCCCCTCATATAGGTGCACTTCCACTCCAGAGGGTTACACTTGCCCTATCTCGTGCCATTTCTAATGATACAGCTTGCTAGAGCCATCATTTCAAAAACGGTCTAAGGTGCACTTAGGCGACTCTATGGGCTACCTGTTGGAGAATTTTGAGAGAAAATGGTCAAGGGAATGAGGAGAAACTAAGGAAAAACCAGTCGGGTTTTGAAAAAGACATGTTTTTGGAGGTGGAGAAGATGCTACTGTCCCTAGAGGTGTGAAGCTTCATTTGGTCTGAGACTTGCACTGAGTCTTCTACTTCTAAGTTTGATTGCACAGCAAATTCCCTCTACTTGATGCTTTGTGGAGTGAGGTAGCAACCCTCCAAGGTTCCTCTATTTTTTACAAGCATTTCTAGACTATTTTTGAAGGTTGATGCTACACTAAATGCTAAGGTGATGCTTGAGGAGTTTAAGTGTAGATCGGAGATTCAGAGATTGCTTTTTCAGTTGTGAGAATTCTCTTTGAAGTTCAGTTGAATGCATTTTTCATATTTTATATTGAGATTATGATACTTTGAAGTGGATTTCAAGTCGTACTATCTTGTTGACTAGTTGACTAGTGTGGGTTGACTATGACGAGCTTTCATGAAGGAAGAATATATCATGACTTGCATGATGATTTCCAATGGATATGATTAAAACAAAGGTTTCAACTACAATGATTATGATTCTTATTTTAAAGATGCCTTAGTTATGGTTTCACTATCTTTCATGATGTATGAAATGTACTTGCATTTGGTTGACTAAACCTTGCCACACAATCATGACCACCTCTTGTACAAGAGTAGAAACTACCCTTGCATGATGAGTGGTAAGACCCTCTTTAGTCCATATGATTCACAAAATGTTTTTAAGGCTTGGATACTCAAAGAAGGTGAAGGACTACAAGGATCTTGTATTGTAGAATATGGACAAGATACATTAAAGAGTGTGATGTAACTAGAGCCTATATATTGGGCCTGTCTCTCTTGAATAAACTCTCTCTCTTTTACTTCACTTGCTCAATCCTTCTTGCAACTCCAACACAACTGACACAAGAAAAGAAGGGGGAAAGAGTGGGAGGGTGGCAAATCTACATATATAAAGGCCTTAAAGTGGGAGGTTATGGGGGTTAAAGGTCACTGTGCCTTTACGCCGGTTATGTACAATACTCAAACACATATATAGATGAATGAAAAAGAAGATTAGGGTGTTCTACACCCACCAAAACTTGTGTGGCTCTCTATTTCTCTCTCTCCCTCTTCCATTCTGCTTCCGTCGAGATCACTCTCAGGTTATACCTTATGTAGATCACTCTGGTTGCAGTCTGATCCATGTGCGCTCATTCGTGGTTTGCATTGGGTTGTAGTGGATGATTTATAGGCCATTTGGATGCATTACAATCCTTGTTGGATCTATTGATATGCCTAGATTGCCTTGTGGGATGCTTTATTGATGGATGCTTAGCACATAGATGCATTTTAATGCTGAGGGACAGCTTTGACATATTGCAGTGGATGCACAGATTGTGTTATGATCTCTTAGATGAGATTTTGTTGATATATATGCTCATGGGTACAACATTTATGCTTGAGGCATTTTTGCACTTATTGGTATTGGGATTGCCATTGTTTTGCCATTGCAGTTGGTTTTTTTTTTTGGGCCATATTTGCTCATATGGATGCATAGTATATGACCATGAGTCAGATGCATTTTGTGACACTATCCTTCATTAAGGCAGACATATTTGGGTGCACCTGGTATATGGTGAGAGTTCTCTCTTGTAGCAGGTACTAGCATTTGGGATTTTGTTTCATTTTCATCATGGCATCCTCTTCCATGTATGAAAAGGAGTTTTTTAGCATTAAGAAGTTTGATGGGACAAACTTTTCTTTATGGAAAAAGTAGATAAAGTATGTGCTTATTCAAAAGAAGAAGATCAGACCCTTAGCAGGGATTAGAGCTAAGCATGTAGATATGTCTGAGGATGATTGGAATGAGTTGGATGCATTAGTAAAGTCTACTGTTAGACTTCATCTTATAGAGTCAGTTTATTTCATAGTAGTAAATGAGCACACTACAAAAGATTTATGGAAGAAATTATGTGTTGGTTATGAGAAGAAAACTGCCTCTAATAAAGTCTACCTCATGAAGAGGTTGTTCGAGCTTCACATGAAGGAAGTGGTCTCCATCGATTCTCACTTTAATGAAGTCAATATTATTCTCAGCCAGCTTCAAGCTTAGAAGATGAATTTTTATGTAGAGACTAAGGAAATATTTCTTTGGTGTTCATTGCCATCCTCATGGGATACCTTCTATACAGCTCTCAGTAACTCTACACCTAATAGAGTACTGAGGTTTGATGAAGTTGTGGGTAGCTTGTTGATTGAGGAGATTAGACAAAAGTCTGTGGAAGGAAACATTGAAAGATGCAGCATCAAATTTGCAAAGGGGCAGATCACAATTCAGGGGGAAGTCCCAAGAAAGAGGGAAGTCTCATAGCAAATCCAAGGCACGGAACATTGAGTGTTACCATTGTGGCAAGAAGGGCCACATGAAAAAGGATTGCTACAAGCTGAAAAGAGAGCAAAAGGATAAGAAAAAGAATGCAAATTGGAGTGAAAATAAGAAGAAAGAGAGTCCAAGGAAGGATAAAGGAAAAATGAAGCTTGAGGAGATCAATGCAGTCACTGATAATAGTGACAATGGCATTCTCTTCATGTCTAGTCTACCTGAAAACCTGCATACCACTTCATATGATGCATACTCCCAGAATTGGATTTTGGATTCTGGTGCTTCATTCCATGCTTCTCCCCATTAGGGAATGGCTCTCCACTTATGACAGTGGCAAGACAGGTTGTGTGCATCTTGGAAATAACTATGCATGTGACATAGTGGGAGCAAGTGACATAAATTTTGCTTTTGCAAATGGGTCTCCATTTGTTTTGAAAAATGTGCGACATGTGCCTAAGATTACCAAGAGTCTTATTTCAATGGGTCAGCTAGATGACAATGGTTTTCAAACCACTTTTGGCTTTCAAAGTTGGGAACTTCAGAAGGGCTCTATGTTTTGGCAAGGGGTGCCAAGTGTGGGACATTGTCCTGGGGTGCCAACTCCCTTTAGTAAGAAAATCTATCCAAATCTTGAGTATGAGATGCACTCCATGTCCAAAAGCATGTCCTAACCTTGCAACTCCTCCTCCCCTCTCCTCCAACCTTGCAACCCATCCTCTCGCTCTCCTCCTCCTCCTCCTCCTCCTCCTCCTTCTCCTCCTCCTCCTCACCCTCCTCCCTCCTCCTCCCTCTCCTCCCTCCTCCTCCCTTCTTCTCTCTCTCTCCTTTCCCCACATGCTCTTACATCTTCTTTCTCTCCCACTCCTATGCTCCCCCTAAACCCTTAGTTCCTAAACCCTTAACCTCCATGATCTATGAGAGAGACGAGTTCTCCACCATGTATGCTACCATGAACCTTGGATCCTCCTTCTAACCCTTGAACCCCCTCGTTGCTACTCTGCCACTCCCTCCGCCCTACTCCGTCACTCCCTCCGCCTCTCCTCCGCTACTCCCTCTGCCTCTCCTCCGCTGCTCCCTCCTACGCCTCCTCCTTCTACCTCCTACTTAACTTAGGCTAGTTTAGCATAGAGTTAGTCTTACTTTAGGTTAGTTAGCTACAATTAGGTTAGGATACACTAACTGTTAGTTAGTTAGACTAATTGGATAGTTAGGTTAGTCCAACCTCAGTTAGTGTTAACGCTCCACCTATGGAAGACACAGAAGATATCCCTATGCGGATGGGTGAGAGATATGACATATGCAACATCACTGTGCCTTTGATCCACAAGGCATATAATGAATTCCAAGCCATAGTGGATGGTGGAGCAGGTGTAAATGTCCTATCCAAGGAGCTCTGCCCCCCCTTGGGGCTTGTAGCAAAGAACATATGTGTAGACTAGTATGGGGGACTCGGCGCCAAACCCCCCTTTTTGACTTGTTGCAAGTAGCTAGAATTGAGATTGATAGGGGGGCTGGATTGTTCCAATAATAGACGTGTAGATTTTGCTAAGCCCCCCCTTTTCAACTTGTTGCAAACAACAAGAATAAGATGAGCATTATTCCATTGGGAACATGTTTCCTCTTCTGTACTTCCCGTCCACCGCCTCGCCATTAAAAAGTTTCATTATGAAGACTTACAGGGGCGCTTGGCACCGAGCCCCCCATTTGCTTCTAAAAGAAAACAGACAGAAATATTGAGAGGGGGGCTCAGTCCCTTGGTTTGCTTTGTTGCAGGGCTCTGTGAGTTGCAGACATTGCTCAGGAAGAAATGTCAAAAGTTTGGTATGGCAATGGGGTGGAGACGGAGATGGACTGTTGTGAGGATGGCAAACCCATATGGAAGGATGATGACAGAATAGAGCAACATCGTCTCCTCAGAGAATCATAGCGGGGGGCTCAGCGCCGAGCCCCCCCTTTTGCTTTGTTCAAGGATGAATAGCAGAGAATCCTTGGAGGGGGCTTGGCGCCGAGCCCCCCCTTTTGTTTTGAAAATAAACCCCCCTTTTGCTTCTGAGCATGATTGTCCTTAAAGCGGGCGGTGATGTTGTAGGGGCAGAATCTGCCCCCTCCGCACTAGTCCTCTTGAGGGATGCGAGGGAGCTTAAATCGGAGGCGCTCCATGATGACAAAGGCCTTGGAGATGAAGGGGCGGTTGTGGAGGGAGACATTGATGGAAGGTGATGAGGGGTGGAGGAAGAAGAGCACTAGGAGAAGAAGGTAGAGAAGCTACAGAGAGAGGGGGAGGAAGAAGGTAGAGAAGCTACGGGCAAGGTGAGGAAGAAGGGTCGAAGACAGGGGGCTAGCGTTGGAGGCCCTCTTCATGCTGTTGTCACTACTTTTGGAAGCCGAGATGGAGACGAAAAAGACGAGGTACCGTTGGAGGGTGAAGGCGGTACCGATAACAAGCAGAGGCAGGGATAACGATTTCGGTGACGAGCTTGGAGAGGAGAGGCATGGCGAAGAAGGAGAAGATGCAAAAGTAGGTTCTCTAATCTCTAAGATTGGCTTCTGTCTCTCGAGATCGCAAGGTTTGTGAATCTCTGGGGGTCTGCGCGAGGGCTTGTTGGTCCTCTCTCTGCTAGCTGGATGGATAGAGGCTCCAGAGCGAACGTGTAATCCTCCTGCAACCTCCTCCTCTCCCTTTCCAGCTCTTCCTCCCTTTGCCTCTATGCCTTGTGCTGCTTCTCATGCTGCCCCCCCTTCTTTCGATGTAGACAGTCGCCCCGGTCTCGAAGCAGGTGGCAATGCACACGCCACGCCCTTCACCTTCTTGCTCGTCCACCCCCATGCCTGCTTCACATACACCACCGCATTGGTCTGCCATTCCCCATCGGGTGATCGAGTGGCGCTCCCTTGGGGCTCATTCTGACCTGACACTGTAGTGGCCGGGGGAAAGCTGGCCGCTGGCTTGGGCAGACGGCCTTGGTCGTTTCGGTAGTTCTTTCATAACTGCAAAAACAGAGTCCCTAAGGGATGCATATATTCTAGTTAACAGAAGCCTAAACAACAAAGAGAAGGCCTCACAATCATTGGCAAACCTACGAGATCGTTGCCTAGGTCGGTTTTTGAGGTTGATCCGTCTGATCAATCAGACTTACTGTTTCTCAAGTAATTCACCTGAAGGTTAATTGGAGAATGAAAGCTGTCCTAATATGTTGTGGTGCATTGACAGGGATGCTTTTCATTGGAAATATCATTTCATTGGAGGCAAATATTCATTGGGTCTTGGACATTGGGTGGAGAAAGAGAATGTAAGTATTGCTCATTGATGGTGAGGAAGAAGGGTCAGAGGTAGCGAGGTCGAGGTCAAGTGAAGGAACAGGAGGCGATGTCGAGGGGCGAGAGGTGGAAGCATTGTCAAGTTGATTCGAAAATAAAACCCCCTTTTGCATAAGAAAACGATGAATCATACTTGATAGGGGAAGAAGTCACGGGCACACTGAGATCGAAGCTCGGGGATGCGGAGATCAAAGCTGTTTGGAGGTAGAAGTTGGGAGAGATTGTGGAAAGCTATTTGGAGCAAGAAGAATGGGAGAGCTCTTTGAGGCAAGAAGAATGGGGGAGATTGTGGAAAGCTGTTTGGAGCTACAAGTGGGGAGAGTGTTGTAGTCTTTAACACATTTAATCAATAATTCAATCTTTAGCATTTTAATCAATAATAAAGACTTTAACACATGGGGACGTGGGGTAGTGGAGTAGTGGCTAGGGAGTTTCTAGAATTTTTTCCCGTTTCTAGATTTCCCTCATCACACTCTTCTTCTAGATTTCCCATTTTTTATGTTCTAGAATTTTTTTCCCGTTTCCTGCCCGTTTTTTTTTCTGTTTTCAAATTTCCCTCCACACACTCTTCTTCTCGTTTCTTGTTCTCTACTTTCCCTCCACACACTCTCCTTCCTGTTTCTTCTACTATGGACTTTCCCTCTATTCTTGGACTTTCTCCCACACACTCTCATTCCCATTTCATGTGCTCTCAAATGAGATGGTTTTCGAGTATATGACATTCTTCCCCAAAAACCATGAAGAAAGATTGCAGGTGAAGGTGCATTCTGGTCATTGTAGAATCTCAGAAGAAAGGATTTGCCAGGACTTCAATTTGCAAAAGGGTGGGTTCCACTTGTTCCAAATGATTATAGAGGGACAAAATTGCACAGAGGATAGACGAGTTCTAGTTCTGCTTCTTACTTATGGAACTATGGTGTATGACCTTGATGTGGATTATGGTACGTTTGTGGAGATCTTGACGGTGGGTACTAATGGAAGCATTGGTACAATGGAAGGAGAGATTGGGAGCCATTTTTTGTCTCCAAAAGATTTGAAGGGTATGTCCTCTTGTCAGAATTTCTCCCATACAACTAGACCAGCAATTCCGAAGCATCATGTGGATGTGAAAGGGAAGGGCACCTCCTTTGTTGAAGAATCTAGCTTGAGAGAGAATGTTATGCAGCTTGTACCAAAGTCCATTATTGCAATATTCATAGAGCGTGTTGATGAGCATCATCAGGTACACAATTTACCTTCTTATTATAATGGGAATATTATTTTTGAGTTGCCTCCTGTGGATGCAAATGTGAGCAGAGTGGATGGAATGCAATAGGGATATGATCCACACAACTGGTTAAGAACACACCCCACTTCTATTCCATCTTTGCCAAAAATTGCTAAGATCAAGGTCAGTCATTGTGGTGGCTCATTTGAATGCACAAACCCATTATGTGGTTTCCTTCTAAGACACAATAGACCAAATACTCGAGAGTGGAGAGGTCGAATCATAAATGTTCCAAACATAGGAGACCTTGGTGCTGAAAATGGTACTCTTGAATGTTTACACTGTGAAGAACAACCATTTTGTCACTCTCGATGCTTTGCAAAAATATATTATTATGAGCTAGAAGATGTTGGATACACAAGATTGGCAATACATGTTGATTACCATGATCATGATGTTTATCTTATTGAAAGCAGGCATCAAGTAGCAAATACACGAAAATTTGTACAAGAGAAAGTATTGCTTGAGAGTGCTCTCAACGGAAGCAAGAACGGAAGAAGGAGAGAGAGAGAGACAGAGAGCCACACAAGTTTTGGTGGGTGCTAAACCACCCTAATCTTCTTTTTCATTCATTTATATATGTGTTTGAGTATTGTACATAACCGGGGTTAAGGCACAGTGACCTTTAACCCCCACAACCTCCCACTTAAAGGACAATGTGCCTTTAAGGGAGAACAACCAGTGAGCATACTGTCCAATGCCCATCAATACACGACAATACTCAAACCGCTGACTAGGTAGACTCTTCGTCAGCATATCTGCAGGGTTATCATCTGTATGAACCTTGACAAGCTCTATGCGCTTGTCCTCAAGTACCTCCCTGATGAAATGGTACCTGACCTCAATGTGTTTGGTCTTTGCATGAAAGACCGGATTCCGTGCTAGCTGAATAGCTGAATAGCACTCATGGAATCACTATGCAATGTCGGTACACCTGTATGAATCCCCAAATCTCCCACTAGCCGATCAAGCCATATAGCCTCCTTGCAACCCTCTGTGGCTACAACATACTCAGCCTCTGTGGTAGACAAAGCCACGCACTTCTGTGCACGAGACATCCACGACACTGCACCACCTGCAAAGGTGAACACATAACCAGAAGTGGATCTCCTACTATCCACATGCCCTGCATAGTCTGAATCTGTGTACCCAAGTACACGCATGTCTCCTTTACCAAAGCAAATGCACATCTCCTTGGTACCCTTCATGTACCTCATGATGCACTTAACTGCCTCCCAATGCCTCTTTCCTGGATTAGCCATATACCGGCTAACAACTCCCACTGCAAATGCAATGTCTGGTCTAGTAGCTATCATAGCATACATAAGACTCCCAACTGCTGATGCATAAGGAACCTTGGCCATCATGGCCCTCTCCTCATCTGATTTGGGACTATCTGTATGACTCAGTTTCACATATGGAGGCAATGGAGTACTCACTGCCTTCCCCCCCTCCATATTGAAACGCTGTAATACTTTTGTAACATACTCTTTTTGTGAAAGCCAAAGGAGTTTCCTACTCCGATCACGCGTGATGCGCATACCAAGAATATGACCTGCAAATCCCAAATCCTTCATATCAAAGGCCTCATGCAACTTGGCCTTTAATGCATCTAGCTCATAAGTATTCTTGCTAGCCAATAGCATATCATCCACATATAGTGCCAGGATTATCAGGCTACTATCCTTAGCCCTTTTAGTGTAGAGGCAGTGATCAATTTCACTCCTTCTAAAACCCTGGGACCGAATGAAAGCATCAAACTTCTGATACCATTCTCTAGGTGCTTGCTTAAGACCATAGAGACTCTTTTTCAGCTTGCAAACTAAATGCTCTTTGCCCTTTTCTTCAAAGCCTTCCGGCTGAACCATGTAAATGTCCTCATGCAAATCCCCATGCAAGAAAGCTGTCTTGACATCCATTTGCATAAGCTCCATATCCTCTACTGCCACTAGTCCAAGCATGCATCTAAGTGTGGTCATCTTCACAACCGGAGAGAATATCTCATCAAAGTCCACACCCTTCTCTTGCTTGAACCCTTTAGCAACCAAACGGGCCTTGTACCTAGGCACATCATCACCTGTGACCTTCATTTTGTAGACCCATTTACATGGCAATGCTTTCTTTCCATGTGGCAAAGAAACCAAGTCCCAAGTTTTATTCTTCATAAGTGAACTCATCTCTGATTGCATAGCATACTCCCACTTGCGTATATGCCTCACACCCAAATATACGTAAATGAGAGTAAGAGGGCTTCTTTCCACTCCATGCCTCTTCAGGAATACCACCATCCAAACTCTTACTAGGTGATCTATTGATCACATGCACTGCAGTCTTCATTGCCTCAGCCCAAAAACCACCAGAAAGACTTGCATTGGAAAGCATGCATTGCAACCTTTCTTGAATGGTATGATTCATCTTTTTTGCAACTGGATTTTGCTCTGGAGTACGAGGGGATGTAAGCTCCCTCTTAATCCCACGAGTATCACAGAAATGCTGAAAGTCATGAGAGAGATACTCTCCACCATTGTCAGTCCGTAGGCATTTAAGCGTTCTACCTGACTGATTCTCAACCAAGGCCAGCCATTTCTGAAATACCTGGAACACATCACTCTTCCGAGCTATAGCATAAGCCCACACTTTCCTAGTTGCATCATCAATGAATGTCACATAGTATTCAGCCCCGCCTAATGACCGTGTAGGCATGGGACCACATACGTCTGAATGCACCAAATCAAGCATTTCAAACTCTTTCTTTCCCCTTCTTTTATGGGCTGATTTAGTCTGCTCATTTACTACTGTGAAATAAACTGACTCTGCAAGATGAAGTCTAATAGTAGACTTTGCTAATGCATCCAACTCATTCCAATCATCCTCAGACATATTTGCAGGCTTAGCTTCAATCCCTGCCAAGGGTTTAATCTGCTTCTTTTGAATAAGCACATCCCTTATCTGTTCTTTCCACAAAGAAAAGTTTGTCCCATCAAACTTTTTAATGCTGAAAAACTCCTTTTCAGGCATGGAAGAGGATGCCATGATGCAAATAAAGCAAAATCCCAAATGCTAGTGCCTGCAAGAGAGAATCACACCAAATACCAGGTGCACCCAAATGTGTATGCCACAATAGAGTGAAATATCACCAAAATTCAAAGCTCAAAGCATCAAAAGATGCATCTGACTCATGTGCATATACTATGCATCCATATGAGCAAATCTGGCCCAAAAGAAAATGCCAATAAGTGCCAAATGACTCAAGCATAAACACTGTCCACTGGCATATGCATCAATAATGTCTCATCCAAGAGAGCATAGCACTATCAGTGCATCACCTGCAATGTGTCAAAGCTGTCCCTCAGCTTAAAATAGCATCCATGTGCAAAGCGTCCATAAAAATAGCATCCCACAAGGCAATTTGGGCCTATCAGCGCATCCAACAAGGACCGCAATGCATCCAAATGGCCTATAAATCATCCACTGCAACCCAATGCATACCACGAATGAGCGCACACTGCTCAAACTGCAACCAGAGTGATCTGCATAAGGTATGCTCAAGAAATCATAGTCCCACGGTAATGAGCGCTACTGAAAATAGAACCTGAGATGCTTCAAAACATGGGCGCCATTGCATAATCAGACTCAGCAAGAAAATCTGCAAATATCTCTCTTCTGCCAGAACTCCAAAATCCCAACCGATGAGTGAGAAATGGGAGTCAACACTTATCCACTGCCATGTGGCATAAATCTAAGGTTTCAAAACCTTAGAATGAAAAATGCATAACAGAGAGACGAAATCGAATACACAGAGATTCATAACTCTGAAAATCCTCCACCGAATCACGCAAGAACTGATAGGTAGGGGTTTTTGGGCATCCGGAACGCAATGGGACAGACGGTTTTGGAAACCGTGGCCTCAATCACTGGGTCCAACACACGGACTGAAAAACGTTTTTGGAAACAGAGCTATCTGTAAACTCCACCGGAGTGCGAATGATGAGCAACATAAAAGTGTTAGGACCTCCTGAGTCCACCGGAACTGACAGATCTGCAAATGGTTGCTCCAAACTTGAGTTCCAACACCCAGGCAAAAAACGCAGGAATTGACACAGTGAGTCAGAAATCCACTGAAATGATCTCAGATTCAAGAATGAAGGTGTTTCCAAGCTCCTGAAGTAATGTGGATACCAAAAGCAAGCAATAGTTGCCTCCACAAGTCAATACGGAGTCTCTGTCATCGAACGGAACAGGGAAAAGCTCAAAAAACGACTTTTTCTTTGAAAGCTCTTAACAGGCTCTCAAAACCACTTCGTAAAGCCAAAGTGACTTTTCCAAAGGTTCCTCCAAGGTCTCTGCACACTCGGATGCAAGTAAAGTCACCCACAAAGCTTCCCACAAAGCTTCTCCTTCCTCCCACAGAGCTGCTGAGCTTCCAAGCATTCACGCACGCTCAGCTAGATCACCCGAGCTCTGATACCAGTTGAGAGTGCTCTCAACGGAAGCAAGAACGGAAGAAGGAGAGAGAGAGAGACAGAGAGCCACACAAGTTTTGGTGGGTGCAGAACCACCTTAATCTTCTTTTTCATTCATTTATATATGTGTTTGAGTATTGTACATAACCGGGGTTAAGGCACAGTGACCTTTAACCCCCACATTGCTAACATTTGGAGTTTGCTCAAGCCCTAAATTGCTAACATTTGCACATGCCATCATTGTTGTTAGGTTTCGGAGATGGATTCATGAGGCACTAGTTACATTGCAACCACGACAAGATTCATTAGATTGTATCATTTACTTGAAGGAACATGTTAGATATGATTTTTTCCAAGGGTGTCTATTTCTTGGTCAGTCTTTGGTTGAGTCCAAGCCTTGCTATGTGATGAAAATGTCTTGTAAGGGTAGAGGTTTGGGAGTCAATCTTGTCAATAGAATGCAACCTAGTAGTGATCTTGAAAAGGCTTGGGTACATTTTGACCATGTTCACAGAGTGCGTGGTGCTCATGTTTATGATCCAAGGTAGATCCCTTTTTTTGTTATGTATTATAGTGATGTAATCGGAATTAAATTTAATAGTGAAACAATGAGATCTTTGAATTGTAGTGTGAGAGAACTTTTGACAATTGCCACCTGTGAGTTTAAGAAAGAGGACACAGAGGCTCAAGTTCAATTTTGGAGAATGTTAAATGATGTTGTAAGAAAATGTGGATTTGTTGGGTTTATGGCTGATGAGGCACAAGAAAATGGGCGAGCAGTTCGCACTGTCTACAATGGTGGCCCTGAGAATGTCATGGAGGCACAAGAGAGATCATGCATCTTCCATTGGAAAGAAGGACTCCAGAGAATCACCAATAAATATGTGTATAAAAGATTCAGAGAAACCCACTTGCAGCTATGCCGAGCATGGAGGGATGCACAAACAAGCGAAATTGCACAAGAGTGATCCCGAATCATTAGAACCTAGTGGATTGAATGCTGCTCAGAAAAAGTGACACCTACCTCTAGCTGTCACAAGATGAAGCATAGGACAAGCAGTTCAAAGGCAGCTGCAGACCGCATTGAACGCTTTTTGCATGCTGCAGCTAATTGTGACCTCAAGAATGAAGAACAAAGTGGATGAAGATGAAGAGTTCATGGTTGAAAGATTTGAATCTAATCCTATGGGAAAGACATATACAGTGTGTGTTTGTAGTGAACCATCATGTACTTGCAATGACTTCATTCAGCATGCATCACAAGGAATATTTGTTCCATGCAAGCACATGTATGTTGTTTACCTTCCCTCCCAAGGCAGAACATGGATTGCATGGCAATTCACCAACCCTGGCTCACTGCTATGGAGATCTTCTAGTTGCTGACTTCTTCTAGAGTCTACATCAGCCATAAAACAATGTAGATTCAAGATAAATTTTAGACCCATATTTCAAGTGACATGCAGGATTTGTTTTGCCCATGTTATAGTTAAGTAGGAGTCATCAGATTCCCTTGATATTTATTTTTGGCATAACATTCATATAACCTAAACAATTTTGAATTTCTGCTTTGTAGTTGTCAATTGAATCAATGATGAGACATGCATCTCTCTTTTGGCCTCTATTAGATTCAATTTAGAGTGGTATCCCTTTGACATATATTAAATGACATACATGTGATGAAGCCTTGATATAGTTTGCCAAGTCATGGATTTGAATACTCACTTATGAAGTCGAACTTCTTGAGCGCCTTGTGTCTTCTACAACATGTTTTTTTCAATACCTTGTCATTAAATACATCTAAAAGGGATACCTCTCTAAATTGAATAAATGGATACCCTTAGATTAAATTTAGAGTGGTATCCCTTCGACATGATGAAGGGTCAATAGGATGCAAACATGCATGAAGTCAATATCTCTATTACTTCTTTATGTTTCCAAGTACCCTTACGGAGGGGTTCCATTTGGAGAGTTTTTTATTGGCGAGTTCGTGAGCTCTCTGTTAGTTGTTTATGTTTTCCATTTAAGGGGGGGTTTTTTTGTTTATGTTTGCAAGTTCTCTATTAGTTGTTTATGTTTACCATTTAAGGGGGATTATATTTGACAACATTTGTATTACTTCTTTATACCCACTAGACGAGATTCTATTAGGCGAGTTTTTTTCCTAGCGAGTTTGGCAAGATTTCTATTACTTCTTTATGTTCCTAGGAGCAAAAAAACTCACAAACTCGCTAGGAAAAAACTCGCCAAATAGAAACCCCCGGATCAACACCAAGTTTTCTCTCCCAATGCCCCACGGAACAACGACGACCCATTTCCCTTGGCTCCCCATCCTGTAACATGGTTGGTCATGAGGTTTTTCTTTCAAGTCTTTCAAGGAATTGCCTTCATCATATCAACTTCTTTCAAGGCACTAGCGGTGTTATCAAAGAATTGCTTCTTTCAAGGCACTGGCAAAGAGAACTCAACTTGGCGGTGAGCTCATTCGAGTAGAACATTCGACAGTGGTCAGGGAACCCAACCTGGTGGTGAGCTCCAGCACACTGACACATCCTCTCAGTGTGTTACAGCTTATCACCAAGTTGAGTTCTCCTTCCCCACTGCCAAAGATTATGCTCAATTACAAGAGTCTCATCACCAAGGTGAGTTCTCTGCTGCCTGATGGAACAACAACGACCCGTTTCCCTTGGCTCCCCATCCTAAAACTCCCTTGGTTATGGCTATGGCTGGTGGAGAGCCAAGGAAAACAATGGATCCCATGACTTGGGCAGCATTATGAAGGGGCATTGAGGTTGCAGCAAAAGATTCATCATAGGGGTAGAAGGGGGTTTGGAGAGAGCATGGAAGGGGGTAGGAGAGAAATTTTCTTGGGTGCAGTGAATTGTTTCTCTACGTCTCACTTGCAGCTTTTTGACATACACAATGGGGGAATACACACAAAGGTGGAGGCTGAAAACAGTTTTCCTCTTCTTTGTTGTGAAAGCCAAAAGAACTTTCTCTAAGTACAAAAGGAATAGGTGAACCCTATATGTGGGTCTCAAACCAAACTCAGCTAACCTAGGTGGCATACTAACTGAGCCACTAACTAGAGTACATAAAGATAGCTGTCATCCAGATATTATTCATGGGCGGTGTACCAACCGCATCTGCAGCTAACAAGTCGGTCACATAAATGCACAACGGTCACCCTGGCATATCACGAGTGAAGCTCGATATCTCAACACTCCCCCTCAAGCTCAATCCCAATTTCTGCACACCAAGCAGGTCTCTCAACTTATGCAGCTTCTCTGTGCCCAATGCCTTCGTGAATATGTCAGCTACCCGATCCTCTGTGGTGACATAAACTAGATCAATAAAGCCTACTAGAACCTTCTCCCACACATAGTGATAATGCACCTTAATGTGATTTGTTCTAGCATGATAGACTCGGTCATTTGCCACGTGTATACTCCTCATGTTGTCATAATAAATGACAACTGGCCCATCTCTACACTGATGCATATCATAAAGTAGCTTACGTAACCAAGCTACCTCACATGCAACCATTGGTGCACCCCTGTACTCAGCCTCTGTGCTCGACAAGGCAACTGTAGGCTCTTTCTTGCTGCTCCAAGTGACTACAGCACTCCCAAAAGAGAACACATATCCACTGGTAGATCGTTTATCATAAATACTACCAGCCCAATTAGCATCAGTGTATCCATGCAACTGTATCTGAACCCCAGTCTCATAAAATAGTCCATATTGCAATGTGGACTTCACATACCTCAGTATGTGTCTAGCCGCATCCAAATGCAGTTTCCTTGGAGCCTGCATAGACTAACTTACTAGCCCAAAAGCATAGCTCAAATCTGGCCTGGTAATAGTCATATAAATCAAACTTCCTACTATGCGTATGTACATAGTAGGTCTTCCAGAAGCTCACCTGCATCTGCGCTCAACTTCACATTCTGCTCCAAAGGAAGTGAAATAGGCTTACTGTTGGGGTAAAGGGCAATGTGCCCACCCACTTGTACAGTGCCCATGTATACTTATATATATATGATAGAGGAATAAGCTGGAGTAGCTTTTGCTCCACCACTTTTGGTGTCTCCTATCCCTTTATGTGTGCTCTCCTCTCCCACAACTGGTATCAGAGCCCATGGCATTCGATCTACGAGGAGCTCGGTGAGAGGAGAATGGGCACTGCTTCGAGAGATCTACCGGAAGCTTTGGAGACTCGATTTCCTCATTCATGGAGAGATTTTGGGTAGACATCATCCAGATCTGTTTGCTTTACAATGCAGCTGCAAGAATCACTTTGGGTTATCTTCCAGCGCTCCAGTGCTGCAGCAACCTACAGAACCCATCCATGGGCATTGTTGGCTGGATGATAGAGCTTCGGAGCTCAGAGGCAACTTGGCTCGTGAGCACTATCTTTGTTGATGTGCTGCTACTACATAGGAGCTCAGAGTTGTTGTTGTTGGTGGCTACGTAGTTTTTTTGTTGTAGGCTGTTGCCTTTGCTATAGAGAGAAGGAAAAGCCCAAGGGAGCAAAAGCTACTCCAGCTTATTCCTCTATCATATATATATAAGTATACATGGGCACTGTACAAGTGGGTGGGCACACTGCCCTTTACCCCAACAACCTCCCACTTAAAGGCAGTGTGCCTTTAAGGGAGTATAGTACACATATAATACAATCAGCCATAGGCTGAAAAACAAGATGACCAGACCGTCATCCTATGCCCATCGGCACTTTACAATGTGCAAAGTGCATAGAGGATAAGCTGCTAGTAGACATCAGTTAGTTTATGGTATGCCAGACTTGGACATATGTCTACTGCAGGTATGGAAGCCCTTACAACATTGAGATACATTCCTGTTATGGATGTCTCTCAAATTTTGTGTCATGATTGTGATGATGGTCAGCAGTCAGGATCCTCTTTTGTGAGGAAGACAGTCAGTGAGAGGTATGTTGAGCCATTGTAGTTGGTTCATAGTGCAGTTTGTGGGCCTATGCCTACCGTTTCATTGGGTGGTGCCTCTTACTTTGTGACATTTATTGATGTTGCTACAAAGTACATATGGGTATATACGATTCGACAGAAGCATGATGTATATGATACATTTCAATGCTTCTTGGGTAATGCTGAAAATCAGTCAGGAAAGAAGCTATTGAGCTTGATGACTAATGGTGATGCAGAGTTTACCTCTTCTAGATTTCAGCATCTATGTGATACACTTAGTATCAGGAGGGTGTTGACCACTCCTCATCTTTCTGCTCACGATGCCTAGGTAGAAGGCATAAATCAAATTCTATTGGATAGGATTGGAAGCATGCTACGGTATGCAGGTCTTACCGAATGCTATTGGGCTGAGGCATGTAAGACAGCTGCATACTTGCTTAACAGGTCACCTAGGAGATCTCTGAATGGTAGAGTGCCATTTGACTTCTTGACACGTAGGGCACCATTTTATGAGCATTTACGTGTGTTTGGCTGCGAGGCTTATGCTCATGGTTCCCGATCGAGGAGGTGTATCTTCCTTGGATATAGTGAATCCAGTAGGGACTACAGGTTATGGGATTCTTCAACTAGATAGTTGATACACAGCCATAATGTCTATTTCAGAGAGGATGCTATGTTTAGATAGCCCAGGACTGTGGATAACAGGAGAGTGATATTCCAGAAGGGTGTAAGTGTACTGATACCTCCGAATTCTTTGCAGGGGCAGCCCATATCCCTTGGAGTGGGAGGTTTTTCCCACATTGAGCAGGTTATAAAGTTGGGATAGCCACGATTACTTTCTGATTTTAGTCACGGTCAGATGTCTTGAGTATTCCACAGGTTTATACTACTATGGAGATTGTTGATGCATCTTCTATGGACAGTTACAGTTTACTCCTAGGATGTGGAGTGCCTCTTGCAGATGAGGATGAGGCTATGCATGGTGAGGAGGATACCTTGGCTAATGATGCCCGGTATGATCCATTGGCTGGTTATGCCAGGACAGATGTGGTTTCTACAGTTATTAACTCGGGTCATATTGTGCATGGGCAAGAATCATTGATATGTTTGCTTCGTAAGTGCCTCCATGGCCAGAAGCAATCCCCTCAAGCTTGGCTTCATAGGTTTGATACCGTTATGAGAGCTGATAGATTATGGTCTCAATATTTAGGAGGTTTCTATCCTTCTGAGGTTACTTGCCATATGGTTCCTTATGGATAGGGATGCTTTGTAGTGGGAGCTGCATGGTGTTGATGACGTTTGTTAGAAACTTGGTTGTTTCAGTATGGAGAGGGGGAAGTTACTAAGTACTGCATCGCCTGTATTGGCTCCATACTTGAAACACAGCAGGTTTGACAATCACAGATCAGTTGAGCAGCAAGTTATGGTTGATATGGCAGCCATAGTACTTCATGCATCCATGACTGTGTTGAGACTTGGTTCTCACATGTTTGCCATTGGGGCTACACTTTTGGTTCTTGCTTCCGTTGCAGTGGGAGTTGGTAGCATGATTATGGTAGATTTTGGCAGTAGGGAAGCGGTTCTGGACATCAGGTCCATATGCTTCCAGGAGTAGCATGCAGGTGATGCAGGTTGGGTAGACCAGTAGAGGTATATTGTAGGGCATGTGCTTATGGTCACAGGTGGTACAGAGACATTTTCTTTGCATAGTGACAGTTCGGGTGCTATGGACTTAGCACAGGAGCATGTGGTGGTGAGAGTTCACTCTCCCAATGAGATCTGGCATGAGATCTTGGTTGACAGGCATCTACAGCTTGTCATTTTCTATCCTGCAAACCTGATGTCTGCTAGCAACTTATCCTCTATGCACTTTGCACATTGTAAAGTGCCGATGGGCATAGGATGACGGTCTGGTCATCTTGTTTTTCAGCCTATGGCTGATTGTATTATATGTGTACTATACTCCATTAAAGGCACATTGCCTTTAAGTGGGAGGTTGTTGGGGTAAAGGGCAATGCGCCCACCCACTTGTATAGTGCCCATGTATACTTATATATATATATATGATAGAGGAATAAGTTGGAGTAGCTTTTGCTCCACCACTTTTGGTGTCTCCTATCCCTTGTGTGTGCTCTCCTCTCCCACACTTACAGCTTGTCATCCCATATTTGGACAGCAGGTCCAATCCATACTACCTCTACAAGAGCCATATCCCACTTGTGGATCTAATCACCTCAATGCCCAAGAAGTAACGCAACTCTCCCAAATCCTTCATCTCAAACTTTTGCTTCAATAGCCTTTTCACATGAAGGATATCTTCATCACTATCACGTGTGATGATCAAATCATCAACATAAATGACAAGCAGCATAATGCCTTTCTCTGTTTTTCTCACATAAAGTGAGAAATCTGCCTTGGAAGTCTAAAAGCCAACAGTGACAAGATACTATCCTATCTTGTAAGACCATGCTCTGGGTGATTGCTTCAAGCTAGACAAGGCTTTCTTCAACTTGCAAACAAACTCAGGATGAACAGCATGCACATAACCTAGTGGCTGCTCCATATAGACCTCTTCTTGCAAATCACCATGCAAGAAGGCATTCTTTACATCCATGTGATGTAAAGACCATTCCTTTGATGTAGCCATAGCAATGACTACTCTTACGGTTGCCATCCTTGCAACCAGACTGAATGTTTCTTCATAATTAATTCCATATGTCTGTGCATACCCCTTGACAACTAATCTTGCCTTGTATTTGTTCACAGAACCATCTGCATTGTGCTTCACCTTATAAACCCACTTGTAGCATATTGCATTCTTGTCTTTAGGTAAAGGCACCAATTCCCATGTAGCATTTGCTTCCAAGGCATCCATCATCCATGGCTTTCTCCCATTTTTCTTTTCCCATGGCTTGCTCAAAAGAAGTGGGTTCTGGTTCATGTATCACTTTGACCATATAGGCATAGTGAATGGCTATAAATCCATCATATTTCAGCCTATCCACAGGATACCTAAATCAGGTAGACCTGTGCAAAGTAGGCTCACTACTAGGTGCTCTCAAAACATCCCTTGTCTTCCTTACTCCAGGTGTAACAATAGAAGGAATACCCAACTCATCATCAAAGCTTTGTTCTGAGCCACTGGATTCACCATCCTTATAAGAGTGATCGGCATTCACATCAAACATGGGCTGATCTACTTTCTCTTTTCCTTTTTGTTATAATTGCATACCACTATCTGCATTGCTTTGAGGAGATCCTCCTGATCTCAATCTGCCTATCCATGGTAAAGTATGTGAACCACTGCTAGAGGACACTACAAGTCCACTAATATTTTGTGATTGCTATTGTGAATTCTGTGCAGCATTACCATTTTGTGCATCTACATCATCAATCACATTTACTGGTTTATACTAGCTGCTCATCTCATCAAAAATAACATCTCTGCTTCCTGTAAACTTATGAGTAGAAGGGTTATAGATCTATACCCTTTCTGTTGCAGAGAATAACCAATAAAGATGCACTTCTCGGCTTTTGGATCCAACTTGGATCTCAACTCATCTAGCACCTGAACATAGGCAATGCAACCAAAAACTTTCAAATGAGAAATATCTGGTTTCCTACTAGTATACCTCTCCTCTGGCATCATGCCATGTATTGCTGTAGTGGGAGTCCTGTTCATTATGTAGACTATTGTAGCAACAACTTCAGCCCAATAATAATCTAGCAGGTCTTTTTCGTTGAGCATGGCACGAGATACCTCTCCAATATGCATGTTTTTCCTTTTTGCAAGTCCATTTTGATGTGGAGTATGACTGCATAAATATTGCTGCTTTATGCCATGCTCCTGCAGGGACCTTGCAAACTCATTTGAGAGGTACTCTCCCCCTCCATTTGACCTTAGGCATTTTATTTGTAGGCTTGTTTCTTTCACAACCATAGCTTTAAAAGCTTTGACATGCCCAAACACTTCACTTTTCTCTTTCATAAAAACACACAAACTTTTTTGCTATAGTCATCAATAAAAGTGATAAAATAATGATAGCCTCCAATAGATGCAGCTTTAGTAGTCCACACATCAGAGTGGATTAATTCCAATGGCCTCTTACTCTCTTGAACATGTCTAGGAAATGGTTTCCTTACCTGTGTTCCAAATTGACAGGCTTCACATACCTTATGCATTTCTGCAACCTTGAACTTAGGCAATCCTGCAATAATATTTTGGGCCTGCAATAATTTAAGTCATTGTACATTAACATGACCAATGTGTTCATGCCAGATATCAATATTTGCAACTACATCGATCCCATGTGCAAACATTGTTGCACTCAATTCAGGCATGTCCGCATCCAATGTAAACATCCTACCCTTCTTTTTCCCTTTTGCTATCAAGCAACCTTTATTTTTCATATCCTCAACAAAGCATCCATGAGGATTAAATCTGACCTACAAGCCCTGCTCAACCATTTGACCAACAAAAACTAGGTTCTTGGTGATATTCGGGACATGAAATACATCACATAGGTATTTCTTTTTCCCATCCTGCATAGACAAAGGAATTTTACCAATCTGCACAATAGGATGTGCAGTATCATCACCAGTCTCCGCAAATCCTAGTCTTTCAATTTTCCTTGCATCCTACATCCATTCTGCATGACCTGTCATGTGGTTTGACGCACCTGAGTCAACATACCACAGATCATTGCTTTCTTTTGCACTTGTCACAGAATTGGTCATGTGCTGCACCATAAACAAATGCTCATTTTTGTCATCACCCTATCTACTAGAGGATGCATAATTACCTTGCTACAATTTTTTAGTCATGATGTCATTCTGCTTTTTATAGTAGTCTTTAACCATATGACCCATTTTACCAAAGTAGTAGCATTCAACATTGCTGTTTGTATTTTGGCCTCTCTGCCATCCACCACGACCTCTTTGGCTCCCCCTGCCTCTAAAGTTACCAAGTTCTCCTTCATAGGACTGGTTTCTTGAATTTGCAACATATTCTGATTTCTGCCATGGCCTCCAGATCGGCCTGCTCTACCTCTGCCTCTATCTCTTTGAGCATTTGAGTAGAAGATAGTTTCTTTTGAAGTTCCTCCTGAAGAAGATGCACCACCATTTCTCTGCTCTTTAGAAATTAGAAGAGCAATCAACTCCTCAAAATCAAGAAAATTCTCACGGACAGCAATGGATGTATGAAATTGTGCATAATCCTTTCCTAGACCATTCAAGGTCATAGAAACTAAATCATCATCTTCCATTGGCGACTTAATGGAAGCAAGTGCATCTGCAATCTTCTTCACCTTCATGTGGTAGTCATTGATGCTCATATTTTCTTTCTACACATTATGCAACTCCTGCTTGAGCTGCATTTTCTTGGCTTGCGTATTTGTACTATACATTTTTGTCAAAGTATCCCATGCCTCCTTTGGCATGCTTGCATCCTGAATATGCACAATCATAGAGTCTAAAATACTAATAGACAGTCAGTACATAACTTTTCTGGCTCTCTCATGCCAGCCTTTAAATGCATGCAACTCTTGTTGATTGGGAACATTAGGAATAATTAATTCTTGTTTAGCTCCAGTAATGAACCCCCAATAGCCTTTTCTCTTAAGGAAATTTGTCATTCTAAACTTCCATGCTTGGAAGTTGTTCTTATCAAGCTTTTTAGTGACTATCTATGAAAGAGCATCCGACGCCATTACAGAACACTGCAAAAATATTCTGTCACTACAAAAAAATACTTCTTCTGTCTCACAAGGGCAAATCTGCAAAACTGATGAAAGTGGAATCACCCCCTAAAGTTCAATCATTCCCTTTAACTCCTCCATGCCCTAACATGGCCGGACACCGTCGCAACAATGATGGGGATATCGACCTTGATGGTGAGGCTAACAATTTCTTTGATTGAAGAAATAATAACAATCAAGGGAGACGCCCCTTGGGAAAACTGGAACTTCCCAAATATAATGGTAGGGGAGATCCAACCTGATTCCTCTAGCATTTTGATGCCACATGCCGCGCAAGTGGAGATTAATCCCATGAAACCAAGGTGGCTTGGTTTCCCATGGCCTTAACTGATGAAGCATCTAAATGGTACCTAGACCTTCTAGCGGAAGAGTGCACCACATGGGACCTACTTCAAATAGAATTCAAACGACGCTTTCAAATGGAGAGGCTACAAGATGATCCCGCTCTCCAACTCAGCAACATCGAACAAGGCCGATGAGAAGATGTACGTACGTACCTAGGTAAGATGAAAAGATTAATTGCCAAATGTGACCCACGCCCAAATGCAAAGTACCTCATGGCATGGTTCATTGCAGAACTAAGAAAGAAAATCTAAAAGGATATGAAAAAGACAAGCAGCTATGAAACGTTCAGTGCTGCTCATGTAGTAGCCATTGACATCGAGGATGGCATGATCGACTCAGACACTAGCAATGATGACGGTAGACCTAGTACATGAGATAAGTGCTCGAAAAAAGGCAAATCCAAGTCCCCTGCCGAAACATCAAATGAAGATCACCTAGAGGCCATGACCATGAAGCTGAAAGAAGACATGATGCAGGCCATGGAACAAAAACTTCACTTGTCTCAGCCGCCAACTCAGACACATCCACGGCGAGAAAATGTTTGGTGTCCACACTACATGGCCAATAATACATCAAATGAGTGCTTAGTCCTAAGAGCCAGGATCACTACACAAGCAAATCCACCACCAAGGTTGTGGTGCCATATCTGCGTCGTCGATGGCCATGATGAGAACAGTTGCATCTTCAACATGCGCAACAACCCGCCTCGACCTCAACAATACCAAGTACAGAGTGCCCTCATCATAGTAGCCCAACTACTTTCCAACCCGTCTGTAGAGATTGTGGCATAGGGCATGCCTATATGGATTGTCCCATGAAAAATGAAGGCCCATAACAAATAGAGGTTAAGCCTGATGTCCCAATCGGCATCATTGGGGTGGATCATCAAAGTTTGGGTCCGGCAAGTGTAATATCACAACTTGTAAATGTAATTACACGCCAATAGAAAGAGGCCACCAAAGACCCTAACATTCCAATCCAACCAAAGCGACTTCTGAAAAAGAAAGCACAAGTGCCTCCACCTCCGCCAAGCAATGAGCAACCGAGCTCATCCACATCAAGTCCCGAGCCTCAAATAAAAGAAGCTCCATACCCAAATGCAAAGGTCGAGAAGGCTCATTTTCAGGCACTTCAACAATGGGTACAAAACAAACAAGCTAAATTTGAGGCTGAGAAACAAGCTCAAGACCCAATCCATGACTTGGCCCCACAAAGTATTGATACTGTACTTGAGCCTTTGTTCCAACAACAGACTCCACAACATAATGTACCGCCACATACACTTAAAGGAGCCGCACTCTCTAGCATCCAAAGTTGCCCTATATCAATTCCCATCGAAATCCTCCTACGGAATTGTCCCAATCTCTAGGAGAGTTTCAAAGGATGGATTGAACTCGCAAATCCCCCTTCACCTATGAACGACATCAAATATATCCCTGTGCGAATGGGTGAGAGAGATGACATATGCAACATTACTATGCCTTTGATCCACAAGGCATATAATAAAGTCCAAGCCATGGTGGATGGTGGAGCAGGTGTAAATGTCCTATCAAAGGAGCTCTATGAAGAATGGGGTCTCCCACCAATGCAAAAGGCTAATTTCAACATACACCTTGCCGATGATTCATGGGCTAAACCCTTGGGAATAGTGAATGGTGTGTCAACAAAGATCGCAGGAGTCCGCTTTTCCCTTCAATTCACAACTTGGATCTCCCCAAAAAATCCTATCAAATCTTACTAGGATGTCCTTGGTTACGGGAAGCATCAGTCCTCCATGGCTGGGGAATTGATAGACTGACAATCCAGAATCGAGATATCACAGTCCAGGTGAATGTGGGGACAAGAGCTATTAAACCAATTATGCCTAGAGCATTGGATGACACATCTTCAACAACAATCTCAAGCAAATCAGCTCCCTTGCAACAACATGCCACAGCAGGTGACTCACAAAGCAATGTCAATAACAGGATACAAACATTGGCAACCATTGACAACTGCCATTCATTAAACACCATCTTCTCACAGATAGATGCTAAGGCACTATAGGTAGATCTTCCACTCACATATGAGGAAACAATCACCATCTAGAGATGCCATTCTCCATGGCTGACCTCGAGTGGGATAATGAACCTGAAGAAGGTACCCATACCAATGATGACTTAGATTTTCCTTGGGACCTTGAAACAAAGGCTGAGAATGCTAAAATTGAAGGTCAAATCTTTGATAATGACTTAGCCATTCTGCATGCCCTAATAGCAATCGAGCTCCCAAAAGTTGAACCTCTAAAGTTGAATAACAACAGAAGATCCCACAAGAAAGTTGAAGGACGAAATTGCAGAAAAACCAAGGCCGAGCACTTCAATGAATTCGAATGAGTCCAATCAAGGATTGCCGAATTGTACTTATGCAAGTTGTACATGCGATTGTACATGCAAGTTCTACATACAACTTCTACATACGACTTCTACATGCAACTCCTACATGTGACTTGTACATGCTAGTTCTGCATACGACTTGTACATGTGAGTTCTACATGCAAGTTCTACATATGACTTATACATGCAAGTTCTACATGTAGAGAGAGAATGTGTTACACTTCCTACATGCAGAGAGAGAAGCTCTCCAACTTGTATAAATACCCCATAATGGAATGAAGCCCACACTCTTTGGGGCATTGTGCTGAGTTCTACTTTGGTATTCCAAGCAATTGTCTCAACTGTCCATGCTTCCTTGCACTCCACGTCCAAAAGCATGTCCTAACCTTGCAACTCCTCCTCCCCTCTCCTCCAACCTTGCAACCCATCCTCTCCCTATTGAGATATCCAGCTCCACTCATGATATGATAGGGTGACCGTTGTGCATTTATGTCATCGACTTGTTAGCTGCAAATGCAGTTGGTACACTACCCATGAATAATATCTGGATGATAGCTATCTTTATGTACTCTAGTTAGTGGCTCAGTTAGTATGCCACTAGGTTAGCTGAGTTTGGTTTGAGACCCACATATAGGGTTCACCTATTCCTTTTGTACTTAGAGAGAGTTCTTTTGGCTTTCACAATTAAGAAGAGGAAAACTGTTTTCAGCCTCCACCTTTGTGTGTATTCCCCCATTGTGTATGTGAGAAAGTTACAAGTGAGACTCCTTACTTCTCTCCCACTCTCTTCACATGGTATCAGAGCTTGGTTTGTGATAATGAGCTCAAGAAAGCAAACCAAGTTCGTGGTGTCTTGGTAAGAGGATCAGTGTTGCTTTCCTTTTTCGAGTTTGGGAGCAAATCTCTGAAGGTAGCACAGCCGGAAAGTGCAAGAGTGCACTGTCTCAGATTGGGACACCCTTCGCGGTGTGGTGACATTATTTTTTTGATTAGAGGCCATTTTGGGGCCCATTTTGGTGGCGGAAGTTTTTCGCAGGCACTCAGAAAAGTGCTTTGTTTTTTTGCTGTGCGACCACTGTTCTGCAGGTCGGTGAAAAGTTCCCGCAAAAATTGCATCATATGCCTATGTGCAGAGATATTGGAAGTGACAAAATCATTCTTATTGCCTATTGATGCAAAATCGTCACTAGGAAGTGATTGTGTGGTCAAATACCACTTTTGTCAATTTTGCAGATTTGCCCTTGTGAGGCAAAAGTTGTGTTTTTTACAATGACAGAATATTTTATAGTATTCTGTAATGGCATTTGATGCTCTTTCAAAGATAGTCACTAAAAAGCTTAACAAGAACAACTCCCAAGCATGGAAGTTTAGAATGATGAATTTCCTTAAAGGAAAAGGCTATTGGGAGTTAATTACTGGAGGTGAACAAGAACCAGTTATTCCTAATGTTCTCAATCAACAGGAGTTGCAAGCATTTAAAGGCTGGCATGAGAGAGCTAGAAAAGCTATGTACCAGCTGTCTATCAATATTTCAGATTCTATGATTGTACATATTCAGGATGCAATCATGCCAAAGGAGCCATGGGATACTTTGACAAAAATATATAGCACAAATACGCAAGCCAGGAAAATGCAGCTCAAGCAGGAGTTGCATAATGTGCAAAGAGAAAATATGAGCATCAATGACTACCACATGAAGGTGAAGAAGATTTGAGATGCACTTGCTTCTATTGGGTCGCCAGTGGAAGATGATGATTTAGTTTCTATGACCTTGAATGGTCTAGGAAAGGATTATGCACAATTTTGAACATCCATTGCTATCCATGAGAATTTTCCTAATTTTGAGGAGTTGATTGCTCTTCTAATTTCTAAAGAATAGAGAAATGGTGGGGCATCTTCTTCAAGAGGAACTTCAAAAGAAACTGTCTTCTACTCAAGTGCTGGAAGAGGTAGAGGCAGAGATAGAGTAGGTCGATCTGGAGGCCGTGATAGAAATCAAAATATGCAACAAATTCAAGAAAACCAGTCCTATGGAGGAGGTCATGGTAACCTTAGAGGTAGGGGGAGCCAAAGAGGTCATGATGGATGGCAGAGAGGCCAAAATGCAAACAGCAATGTTGACTGCTACTACTATGGTAAAATGGGTCATATGGTTAAAGAGTGCTATAAAAAGCAAAATGACATCATGACTGGAAAATTGCAGCAAGGCAATTATGCATCCTCTAATAGACAGGGTGATGATAGAAATGAGCATTTGTTTATGGTGTTGCACATGACCAATTCTGTGATAAGTGCAAAAGAAAGAAATGATGTGTGGTATGTTGACTCAGGTGCATCAAACCACATTGTCGGTCATGCAGAATGGATACAGGATGCAAGGAAAATGGAAAGACCAGGATTTGTGGAGGATGATACTACACATCCTATTGTGCAGATTGGTAAAATTCCTTTGTCTATGCAGGATGGGAAAAAGAAATACCTGTCTCATGTATTTCATGTCCCGAATATCACCAAGAACCTAGTTTCTATTGGTCAAATGGTTGAGTAGGGCTTGCACGTCAGATTAAATCCTTATGGATGCTTTGTTGAGGATATGAAAAATAAAGGTCGCTTGATAGCAAAAGGGAAGAAGAAGGGCAGGATGTTTACGTTGGATGCAGACATACCTGAATTGAGTGCAGCAATGTTTGCACATGGGACTGGTGTAGTTGCAGGTATTGATATCTGGCATAAACGCATTGGTCATGTTAATGTACAGCGACTCAAATTAATGCAGGCCCAAAATATTATTGCAGGATTGCCCAAGTTCAAGGTTGCAGAAATGCATAAGATATGTGAAGCCTATCAATTTGGAAAACAGGCAAGGAAACCATTTCCTAGACATGTTCAAGAGAGTAAGAGGCCATTGGAATTAATCCACTATGATGTGTGGACTACTAAAGCTGCATCTATTGGAGGCTGTCATTATTTTGTCACTTTTATTGATGACTACAGCAGAAAAGTTTGGGTGTATTTTATGAAAAAGAAAAGTGAAGTATTTGGGCATTTCAAAGCTTTTAAAGCTATGGTTGAGAAAGAAATAGGCCTGCAAATAAAATGCCTAAGGTCAAATGGAGGGGGAGAGTACCTCTCAAATGAGTTTGCAAGATTCCTACAGGAGCATGGCATAAAGCAGCAATATTCATGCAGTCATACCCCACAGCAAAATGGACTTGCAGAAAGGAAAAACAGGCATATTGGAGAGGTATCTTGTGCCATGCTCAATGAAAAAGTCCTGCCATATTATTGTTGGGCTGAAGTAGTTACTAGAACAGGACTCCCACTGCATCAATACATGGCATGATGCCAGAGGAGAGGTATACTAGTAGGAAACCAGATATTTCTCATTTGAAATTTTTTTGTTGCATTTCCTATGTTCATGTGCCAGATGAGTTGAGATCCAAGCTGGATCCAAAAGCTGAGAAGTGCATCTTTATTGGTTATTCTCTATAGCAGAAAGGGTATAGATGCTATAATCCTTCTACTCGTAAGTTTACAGTAAGCAGAGATGTTGTTTTCTATGAGATGAGCAGCTGGTATAAACTAGTAAATGTGATTGATGATGTAGATGCACAAAATAGTAATGATGCACAGAATTCACAGCAGCAATCACAAATATTAATAGACCTGTAGTGTCCTCTAGCAGTGGCTCACATACTTCACCATGGATAGGCAGATTGAGATCAAGAAGATCTCCTCAAAGCAATGCAGATAGTAGATCAGCCCATGGTTGATGTGAATGCAAGTCACTCTTATGTGAATGGTGAATCCAGTTGCTCAAAATAGAGCCTTGATGATGAGTTGGGTATTCCTTCTGTTGTTACACCTTGAGTAAGGAAGACAAGGGATGTTTTGAGAGCACCTAGTAGCGAGCCTATTTTGCACAAGTCTACCAAAGTTAAGTATCCTGTGGATAGGCTGAAATTTGATGGATTTACAGCCATTCACTATGCCTATTTGGCCAAAGCGATACATGAACCAAAACCCACTTCTTTTGAGCAAGCCATGGGAAAATAAAAATGGGAGAAAGCCATGGATGAAGAAATGGATGCCTTGGAAGAAATTGCCACATGGGCATTGCTGCCTTTACCTAAAGACAAGAATGCAATTGGCTGCAAGTGGGTTTATAAGGTGAAGCATAATGCAGATGATTCTGTGAACAGATACAAGGCAAGATTAGTTGTCAAGGGGTATGCACAGACATATGGCATTGATTATGAAAAAACATTCAGTCCGGTTGCAAGGATGGCAATTGTAAGAGCAGTCATTGTTATGGCTGCATCAAAGGAATGGTCTTTACATCAAATGGATGTAAAGAATGCCTTCTTGCATGGTGATTTGCAAGAAGAGGTCTATATGGAGTAGCCACCAGGTTATGTTCATGCTGTTCATCTTGAGTTTGTTTGCAGGTTGAAGAAAGCCTTGTATGGTTTGAAGTAAGCACCCAAAGCATGGTTTGACAAGATAGGACAATATCTTGTCACTATTGGCTTTCAAATTTCCAAGGCAGATTTCTCACTTTATGTGAGAAAAATAGAGAAAGGCATTATGCTGCTTGTCATTTATGTTAATGATTTGATCATCAGAGGTGATAGTGATGAAGATATCCTTCATGTGAAAATGCTATTGAAGCAGAAGTTTGAGATGAAGGATTTGGGAGAGCTGTGTTACTTCTTGGGCATTGAGGTGATTAGATCCACAAGTGGGATATGGCTCTTGTAGAGGCAGTATGGATTGGACATGCTGTCCAAATATGGGATGACGGGCTATAAGCCTATTTAAATCCTTTGGAGCAAAATGTGAAGTTGAGCGCAGATGCAAGTGAGCTTCTGGAAAACCCTACTATGTACAGACGCATAGTAGGAAGTTTGATTTATATGACTATTACCAGGCCAGATTTGAGCTATGCTATTGGAATGGTAAGTCAGTTTATGCAGGCTCCAAGGAAACCGCATTTGGATGTGGCTAGACACATATTGAGGTATGTGAAGTCCACATTGCAGTATGGACTATTTTATGAGACTGGGGTTCAGATACAGTTGCATGGATACACTGATGCTGATTAGGCTAGTAGTATTTCTGATAGACGATCTACCAGTGGATTTGTGTTCTCTTTTGGGAGTGTTGCAATCACTTGGAGCAGTAAGAAACAGCCTATAGTTGCTTTGTCGAGCACAAAGGCTGAGTACAGGGGTGCATCAATGGCTGCATGTGAGGTAGCTTGGTTGCGTAAGCGACTTTATGATATGGATCAGTCTACATATGGGCCAGTTGTCATTTATTGTGACAACATGAGCAATATACACAGTCTATCATGCTAGAACAAAGCACATTGAGGTGCATTATCACTTGTGCGGGAGAAGGTTCTAGTAGGTTTTATTGATCTAGTTTATGTCAGCACAGAGGATCAGGTAGCTGACATATTCATGAAGGCATTGGGCACAGAGAAGCTACGCAAGTTCAGAGACCTGCTTGGTGTGTAGGAATTGGGATTGAGCTTGAGGGGGAGTGTTGAGATATCGAGATCCACTCGTGATATGCCAGGGTGACCATTGTGCATTTATGTCACCGACTTGTTAGCTGCAGATGCGGTTGGTACACCGCCCATGAATAATAGCTGGATGATAGCTATCTTTATGTACTCTAGTTAGTGGCTCAGTTAGTATGCCACCTAGGTTAGCTGAGTTTGGTTTGAGACCCACATATAGGGTTCACCTATTCCTTTTGTACTTAGAGAGAGTTCTTTTGGCTTTCACAACTAAGAAGAGGAAAACTGTTTTCAGCCTCCACCTTTGTGTGTATTCCCCCATTGTGTATGTGAGAAAGCTGCAAGTGAGACTCCTTACTTCTCTCCCACTCTCCACACTCCCTCTCCTCCTCCCTCCTTCCTCTTCCTCCCTCCTCCTCCACACCTCTCCTCCTCCCTTCTCCTCCTCCTCCTCTCTCCTCCTCCCTCCTCCTCCTCCTCCTCCTCCTCCTCCTCCTCCCTCCTCTCTCTTCTTTCCCCCATGCTCTTACACCTTCTTCCTCTCCCACTCCTATGCTCCCCCTAAACCATTTGTTCCTCAACACTTAAACTCCATGATCTATGAGGGAGATGAGTTCTCCACCATGTACTCTACTCTAAACCTTGGAACCCCTTCTAAACTCAAGAACCCCCTTCTAAACTTTGGAACTTCTTCTAATCCTGGAACATCCTTCTAAACCTTGGACCTCCTTCTAAACCTTGGAACTCCTTCTAACCCTGGAACCTCCTTCTAAACATTGGAACTCCTTCTAACCGTGGAACCTCTTCTAAACCTTGCAACCTTCTCCTAACCCTTAAACTCCTCCTAAACCCTGCAACCTTCAATGAAGACGAAAGCCTTCATTACCTCAACCATGATGATACACGTTCCTTTTACACATGCACGCACTATGTTTACTTACCACACTTAAGCCTACGTCTCTCAACGGAAGACAACTCGAGGTCCTAAGCTACACATATACTACAACCGACAACCCCGATATAGCTGTAGGTGACAAAAGGCACCCTGCATACTGAGAATACCCTATTCTTCCTACAAAAGCCATAAGAAAGGGCCAACAAGCCTCACCCTCGATGCTCTTGTCCCACAGACCGATGTAGATGCCGGTCTATAGTCTCACTAGCACATTTCCTTCCTCAAAATGGATTAGTTTTTGCAGTACTACCATAGTGCCCATGTTGATCACTGGATCCACCCCATGTACATACCAATGGAACAACGATGGACTTGGGCAAAATTTTGAGAGCTTCAGAGGAAGAACCCTAATATGTGTACAATTTTCAGAAGTACTTCCCCAAAGAAATGACTCAAGAGGGATTTTGCTTCCGCCTCTGCCTCTAGTCATTCAATGACTCCTATGTCTCGGTACCCGATCCCACTGTCGTGGCAGCGGTCCACTTCAATCGCCTCCTCCTCTTACTCCTCCGTGACCTCCCCACCTACTGTCACCCCATCGACGACTGCCTCCACAATCTGACCAATCAGATGGTCTTCAACCTTGACATCAGTCCTACACAGTTTTAGGACCTCCGCCTCTACCTCCACATCTGCAATCTCCATAGCCACCAAATCTGCACGTATGAGGATATGCATGCCACCCACTTTTGGAAGTATCACTCATACCTAACTCGGCTCACTCCATGCCAGCTAGACCGCTATGGAGTCCTACAGATAGTCCTCACCACACACCTCCTCCAGCACAGTTGATACGAGGATGGCTCAGCAAATAGGAAGGGGGCAAGGCTAACATCCACGGAGTACAGTCGTCAAATGCAGGGTAATCAGTTGATTAGAGGTGATTAAGCTACCACAGTGCCCATGTTGATCACTGGATCCACCCCATGTACATACCAATGGAACAACGATGGACTTGGGCAAAATTTTGAGAGCTCCAGAGGAAGAACCCTAATATGTGTACAATTTTCAGAAGTACTTCCCCAAAGAAATGACTCAAGAGGGATTTTGCTTCCGCCTCTGCCTCTAGTCATTCAATGACTCCTATGTCTCGGTACCCGATCCCACTGTCGTGGCAGCGGTCCACTTCAATCGCCTCCTCCTCTTACTCCTCCGTGACCTCCCCACCTACTGTCACCCCATCGACGACTGCCTCCACAATCTGACCAATCAGATGGTCTTCAACCTTGACATCAGTCCTACACAGTTTTAGGACCTCCGCCTCTACCTCCACATCCGCAATCTCCATAGACACCAAATCTGCACGTATGAGGATATGCGTGCCACCCACTTTTGGAAGTATCACTCATACCTAACTCGGCTCACTCCATGCCAGCTAGACCGCTATGGAGTCCTACAGATAGTCCTCACCACACACCTCCTCCAGCACAGTTGATACGAGGATGGCTCAGCAAATAGGAAGGGGGCAAGGCTAACATCCACGGAGTACAGTCGTCAGTACAGTCGTCAAATGCAGGGTAATCAGTTGATTAGAGGTGATTAGGCTTCATGATTTACTTCAACGATTGCAGCCATGAAAGGAGTATAGTACAAACTTCGGGAGTTTGAGCCCCAAATACCCCAAGGTCAAAGATTGTAGGCAACGGGCACAGGTTGCAGGTTCTAGCTGCCAAAGCTGTGCTATAATTAAATGTCTCGCGGGAGTCAAGCCATAAGTATCCCAAGATCGGCCTCGCCACTCCAAGTTTTGAGCCTTATACAAAGGGTTTGAACCCCAAATAGATTAAGGCTTGGAGGCGCGAGGCTAACACAATCACTATTTGGGAGCTGGTTAGGACCACCTCCTAATGCCATGCTTGTCCCAAGGGCTCGGATATGGTTAACACAAGGGCTATTTCCACTAGTTGGGAGAGATGGAAAGGATAGCAAAATGCCTTGGCACCCTACGCGCCCAGGAGCATTTTAATGTAAAGAAAGGGAGAGTGCTAAAAGGAAAATGGTTGGCCCTCCCTTCAAAAGGTGACATGTATAAAAGGCCAAATGGTTGACTTTGGTCTTCATTGTTGTATGCACAAGTTTGGAATACAAGCTCCCTTTAGGTGGAGGCTGAAAACAGTTTTCCTCTTCTTAGTTGTGAAAGTCAAAAAAACTCTCTCTTACAAAAAGGAATAGATGAACCCTATATGTGGGTCTCAAACCAAACTCAACTAACCCATGTGGCATATTAATTGAGCCACTAACTAGAGTACATAAAGATAGCTGTCATTTAGCTATTATTCATGGGCGGTGTACCAACCGCATCTGCAGCTAATAAGTCGATGACATAAATGCGCAACAGTCACCCTGGCATATCACGAGTGGAGCTCGATATCTCAAACCCCCTCGAGCTCAATCCCGATTCCTGCACACCAAGCAGGTCTCTAAACTTACACAGCTTCTTTCCACCCAATGCCTTCATGAATATGTTAGCTACCTGATCCTCTGTGCTGACATAAGCTAGATCAATAAAACCTACTAGAACCTTCTCCTACACATAGTGGTAATGTACCTCAATGTGCTTTGTTCTAGCATGATAGACTGGGTTATTTGCCAAGTGTATACTGCTCATGTTGTCACAATAAATGACAACTGGCCCATCTCTACACTGATGCATATCATAAAGCAGCTTATGCAACCAAGTTGCCTCACATGCAGCCATTCCTGCACCCTTGTATTCAGCCTTTGTGCTCGACAAGGCAATTGTAGCCTATTTCTTGCTGCTCCAAGTGACTGCAGCACTCCCAAAAGAAAACACATATCCACTGGTAGATCGTCTATCAGAAATACTACCAGCCCAATCAACATCAGTGTATCCATGCAACTGTATCTGAACCCTAGTCTCATAAAATAGTCCATACTACAATGTGGACTTCACATACCTCAGTATGCATCTAGCCGCATCCAAATGCGGTTTCCTTGGAGCCTACATAAACTGACTTACCAACCCAACAGCATATCTCAAATCTAGCCTCGTAATAGTCATATAAATCAGACTTCCTACTATGCGTCTGTACATAGTAGGATCTTCTAGAAGCTCACCTGCATCTGCACTCAGCTTCTCATTCTGCTCCAAAGGAACTGAAATAGGCTTACAGCCTGTCATCCCATATTTGGACAGCATGTCTAATCCATACTACCTCTACAAGAGCCATATCCCACTTGTGGATCTAATCACCTCAATGCCCAAGAAGTAACGCAGCTCTCCCAAATCCTTCATCTCAAACTTCTACTTCAATAGCATTTTCACATGAAGGATATCTTCATCACTATCACTTGTGATGATTAAATCATCAACATAAATGACAAGCAGCATAGTACCTTTCTCTGTTTTTCTCACATAAAGTGAGAAATCTGCCATGGAAATCTGAAAGCCAATAGTGACAAGATACTATCCTATCTTGTCAGACCATGCTCTGGGTGCTTGCTTCAAGCCATACAAGGCTTTCTTCAACCTACAAACAAACTCAGGATGAACAGCATGCACATAACCTGGTGGCTGCTCCATATAGACCTCTTCTTGCAAATCACCATACAAGAAGGCATTCTTTACATCCATCTGATGTAAAGACCATCCCTTCGATGCAGCCATAGCAATGATACTCTTACAGTTGCCATCATTGCAACCGAACTGAATATTTCTTCATAATCAATGCCATATGTCTGTGCATACCCGTTGACAACTAATCTTGCCTTGTATCTGCTCACAAAACCATCTGCATTGTGCTTCACCTTATAGACCCACTTGCAGCCAATTGCATTCTTGTCTTTAGGAAAAGGCACCAATTCCCATGTAGCATTTGCTTGCAAGGCATCCATTTCTTCATCCATGGCTTGCTCAAAAGAAGTGGGTTCTGGTTCTTGTATCACTTTAACCATATAGGCATAGTGAATGGCTGTAAATCCATCATATTTCAGCCTATCCATAGGATACTTGACTCTGGTAGACCTGCACAAAATAGGCTCCCTACCAGGTGCTCTCAAAACATCCCTAGTCTTCCTTACTCTAGGTGTAACAACAGAAGGAATACCCAACTTATCATCAATGCTATATTCTGAGCCATTGGATTCACCATCCACATAAGAGTGACCTGCATTCACATCAACCATGGGCTGATCTACTTTCTCTTTTCCTTTTCGTGATACTTGCATACCACTATCTGCATTGCTTTGAGGAGATTCTCTTGATCTCAATCTGCTTGTCCATGGCAAAGTATGTGAACCACTGCTAGAGGACACTACAGGTCCACTAATATTTTGTGATTGCCACTGTGAATTCTATGCAGCATTACCATTTTGTGCATCTACATCATCAACCACATTTATTGGTTTATACCAGCTGCTCATCTCATCAAAAACAACATCTCTGCTTACTATAAACTTACGAGTAGAAGGGTTATAGCATCTATACCCTTTCTACTACAGAGAATAACCAATAAAAATGCACTTCTCAGCTTTTGGATCCAACTTGGATCTCAACTCATCTGGCACATGAACATAGGCAATGCAACCAAAAACTTTCTAATGAGAAATATCTGGTTTCCTACCAGTATACCTCTCCTCTGGTGTCATCCATGTATTGTTATGGTGGGAGTCTTGTTCATTATGTAGACTGTTGTAGCAACTGCTTCAGCCCAATAAAAATCTGGTAGGTCTTTTTCGTTGAGCATGGCATAAGATACCTCTCCAATATGCTTATTTTTCCTTTCTGTAAGTCCATTTTGCTATGGGGTATGACTACATGAATATTGCTGCTTTATGCCATGCTCCTGTAGGATCCTTGAAAACTCATTTGAGAGGTACTCTCCCCCTCTATCTGACCTTAGGCATTTTATTTGCAAGCCTGTTTCTTTTTTAACCATGGCTTTAAAGGCTTTGAAATGCCCAATCACTTTTCTTTTTCATAAAATACACCCAAACTTTTCTGTTGTAGTCATCAATAAAAGTGACAAAATAATGATAGCCTCTAATAGATGCAGCTTTAGTAGTCCACACATCAGAGTGGATTAATTCCAATGGCCTCTTACTCTCTTGAACATGTCTAGGAAATGGTTTCCTTGCCTGTTTTCCAAATTGACAGGCTTCACATATCTTATGCATTTCTGCATACTTGAACTTGGGCAATCCTACAACAATATTTTGGGCCTACATTAATTTAAGTCGCTGTACATTAACATGGCCAATGCATTTATGCCAGATATCAATATCTGCAACTACACCAGTCCCATGTGCAAACATTGCTGCACTCAATTCAAGCATGTCCGCATCCAATGTAAACATCCTGCCCTTCTTCTTCCCTTTTGCTATCAAGCGACCTTTATTTTTCATATCCTCAACAAAGCATCCATGAGGATTAAATCTGACCTACAAGCCCTGCTCAACCATTTGACCAACAAAAACCAGGTTCTTGGTGATGTTGAGAACATGAAATACATCAGACAGGAATTTCTTTTTCCCATCCTATATAAACAAAGGAATTTTACCAATCTACACAATAGGATGTGCAGTATCATCACCAGTCTCCACAAATCCTAGTTTTTCCATTTTCCTTGCATCCTGCATCCATTCTGCATGACTTGTCCGGTGGTTTGATGCACCTGAGTCAACATACCACACATCATTGCTTTCTTCTGCACTTGTCACAGAATCGGTCATGTGCTACACCATAAACAAATGCTCATTTCTGTCATCACCCTGTCTACTAGAGGATGCAGAATCGCCTTGCTGCAATTTTCCATTCATAATGTCATTCTGCTTTTTGTAGCATTCTTTAGCCATATGACCCATTTTACCACAATAGTAGCATTCAACATTGCTATTTGCATTTTGGCCCTCTCTGCCATCCACCACGACCTCTTTGGCTCCCCCTGCCTCTAAGGTTACCACGACCTTCTTCATGCCAGCCTTTAAATGCTTGCATTTCCTGTTGATTGAGAACATTAGGAAGAACTGGTTCTTCTTCATTTCCTATAATGAACTCCCAATACCCTTTCCTCATAAGGAAATTCGTCATTCTAAACTTCCATGCTTACAATCTGTGAAAGAGTGAGACGCCATTACAGAACACTGCAAAATATTCTGTCACTACAAAAAACACAACTTCTGCCTCACAAGGCAAATTTGCAAAACTGACGAAAGTGGTATTTGACCACACAGTCACTTCCTAGTGACGATTTTGCATCAACAGGCAATAAGAATGATACTGTCACTCCCAATATCTCTGCGCATAGGCATATGATGCAATTTCAGTGGCAACTTTTCATTGACCTGCAGAACAATGGTCGTACAACCAAAACAGGCCACTTTTCTGAGTGCCTGCAAAAAACTTCTGCCACTAAAACGAGCCCCAAAACGGCCTCAAATTAGAAAAATAATGTCACCAAGGGCTTTGCTTTCACCTGTAGCATATACTACCCTCTCGCCACACTGCGAAGGGCATCTCAATCTGAGATAGTGCACTCTTGCACTTTCTGGCTGTGCTACTTGCAGAGATTTGCTCCCAAACTCGAAAAAGGAAAGCAACACTAATCCTCTTACCAAGACACTGCGAACTTGGTTTGCTTCCTTGAGCTCCTTACCATGAAGCGAGCTCTGATATCATGTTAAGAGAGAGGGAGAGAGGTAAGGAGTCTCACTTGCAGCTTTCTCACATACACAATGGGGGAATACACACAAAGGTGGAGGCTGAAAACAATTTTCCTCTTCTTAGTTGTGAAAGCCAAAAAAACTCTCTCTTACAAAAAGGAATAGATGAACCCTATATGTGGGTCTCAAACCAAACTCAACTAACCTACGTGGCATATTAACTGAACCCTATATGTGGGTCTCAAACCAAACTCAACTAACCTACGTGGCATATTAACTGAGCCTCTAACTAGAGTACATAAAGATAGCTATCATCTAGCTATTATTCATGGGCCGTGTACCAACCGCATCTCAGCTAACAAGTCGGTGACATAAATGCACAACGGTCACCTTGGCATATCACGAGTGGAGCTCGATATCTCAACATTATCTTGTCTCCTTAATAGTACCCTTGTGTTTGCCACTCCATCCCCCTTTACTCTCCTCTTTCCTTCTCCCTCTCACTCCCTTCTCGCCCTCTTATTCCCTCTCCCCCTTTCCCTCTTTCTCTTGTGGAAACACACTGTGACAATCCGGAAGCCGCTTAAGTGACACATGCAGACGGCTCGTGCCTTGAATTGCTCTCATAAGGAGTAGCTTGGAGTGGAGACTCCATCGGCATCTCTTCAACATCCCCACAATACGTGAGTCACCATCGAGACCACATTTTTGGCATTGATGTCGAGGAATGGAGGTATGCTTTTGCATTGCACTTGCCTTCTTTTGTCATCTACCCATTGCACAAGGCTTCAAGCTTAACTTGGAGCTTTGTTAGTGAAGTTGTAGGAGAGGAAAGAGTGAAGAAGTGTGAGTTTGGATGGAAAAGTTAGGAAAACTATCATTTTTTGTTGGAGAGTCTTTTTAATCATTTCAAGCTTGTTTTTTATGTTTTTTAGTGTTTTGAGTTGGTAGCAAGATAGTTTGAAAGATTGCTAAGGAGTATATGATGTCAAAACTCACAAAAAACAACCAAGAATGATGAATCATGCTGAATTTCAAAGTTGTTTTGTGTGGTAACACTCACCTCTCAAGAAATCTTGCATTTTGGCATTAAAAATTTGTTTTTCTTTCAAGTTTTTTCATTGAGTAGGTAGACTAAGTAGTATAGCATTCCCCTAGCATAGAAAAGCATGAACAGAAACTTAAAATCCTTCAAAAATCATCAAAAACTAGTCGATGACATAGCGTTTTTCTATCCCCACAAGTTGGCGACGTAGCGCTATCCGTTGCCATAGCTGTATCCCATCGGTCAAACTTTGTTGACTGGTTGCCATAGCGTTATTCCCTCGACCTAACTTTTGACCATGGTCTAACCCGTCGCCCTAATTAAATGCGTGTCATAGTTAATTATCCCACCGGTCTGACAGCCATTGACTCGTGGCCATAGTGTCTATCCACATGACCGTTGCTATAACATTCTCCCACAATTGGTGGCTTCAGTTATCCCCATGCCCAAGAGCCTTTTAATGTAAAGAAAGGGAGAGTGCTAAAAGGAAAAGGGTTGGCCCTCCCTTCAAAAGGTGACATGTATAAAAGGCCAAATGGTTGACTTTGGTCTCCATTGTTGTATGCACAAGTTTGGAATACAAGCTCCCTCTTCTCTTCCAAGAGTGCCTTTGGATGCTATCTTGTCTCCTTCATAGTGCCCTTGTGTTTGCCACTCCATCCCCCTTCACTCTCCTCTTCCCTTCTCCGTCTCACTCCCTTCTCCCCTCTCTTCTTCCCTCTCCCCCTTTCCCTCTTTCTCTCATGGAAACACATTGCGATAATCCGAAAGCCGCTTGAGTGACACATGCAGACCTTGCATTGCTCTCACAAGGAGTAGCTTGGAGTGGAGGCTCCATCGGCATCTCTTCAACATCCCAACAACACGTGAGTCACAGTTGAGACTACAAAGTTTGTTGGGTTGAACACTCGACCATATATTCTTTTTGCTTTTGCTAATTTTCTAGGTCAATGTTCGAGTGCTTCCTCAATGCAACATTGGTCTACAGTAAAACATGTGCAAAAGTGTTTGAAAGGCACTGTCGACTTTTGAATAGTTTATCGCTGTCATCTAGAATCATCTTCTCTGATGTCTCTTAATCTTTTGGGATATATAGTTGCAGACTAGGCAAGCTCTCACTTCTCTATGTGATCTACAAGTGGTACTTGACTCTTTGTCAATGGTTGCTTGGTCTCTTAGGCAAGTAAGAAGCAGCATTGTGTTGCCGTTTCTACCACAAGATCTGAGTATGTAGCTACCTCTCTAAGCTAGTAGCTCATGAATTGGTTTGGCACTGGCAATTTCTTACAAATATTGGACATCCTCCCTCATCTAGTACTCCTCTGAGATGTCATAATCAAAGTGCCATTAGTCTAGCTAAAGACTATGTTTAGGATAACAAATCCAAGCATATTGTTGTTCATTATCATTATGTCAAACATGATATGTAGAAAGGGATGATCATGATTATAAACATTGTCCTACTTCTCAGATGCTTGTAGAAATTCTCACTAAAGAACTTAGTGAGGCATGCTTCACATTGCTATGATCAGAACTTGGAGTTCTTGCAGCCTCTCTCTTCCAAGATTAACACACCTATGGTTGACTTTCAACATTTGTATATAGATACACATTTGCATTGCTGGCAATCTATGATCAGCATTACATACTTGTATATAATTGTACAAATGCATCACTTTAACTCTATGATCAACTTTGTATACTTGTATATAGGAGCTCATGTTTTTCCCTTGTGCTCCCAAAGGATTTTTTCATCCGTAGCTAGAGACCTTTGTTTGAATGGGGATGTTAGAGCTATATATAGCTCGCTCTAACTTGAATTAGGTCTCACCTATATATGTCTGACTTGTGATCAATATGAATCAATCTTTCAGAGTCTATTTGGTATGTCTATCATCTCTTCTTCTTTTCTCTCAACAAGCTTGGCATGTGGGTAAGGTAGCTTTGTCTTTTCATATGGTCATATATCTTATCTTTATTAATGAAAACCACATGCCTCCTTCTAATCTCAAGAAATTGCATGCTCTGGATCTCATAACCCTTCCTTGCTCATAGAAGGGATCAATTTTATGTTAAACCATTATGAGTGACCTTCATGATTCTTATCTTTGCAAACAATAAATGTCCTCTTGTTCAAAACCCCATACTTTTCCTTGTTTTACATCCTTATTTGCAAATGACTTCATTTGTAAAATATCTCCCACTCTAAAATTTAAGAGATATGCTTTGTGTTTTATATGAAGTCTTTTAGATAAGTCTCATCTTTGCCCGATGTAAAACCTTTATTGGGTGTATTATAAGGCATTACATAGCTCCACATACATGCTTTATCTCAACATGCAGGCAAGTTGGGGCTAAGAATCCTCAATATGATAACTGCCATGTTATCTTTGCCAAGTCTTCTAAAATGGCGATAGAATTTGGATCATATCAAGGATAGTTGAGAATGCTGCTACTTCTCTCTTGTAACAACAATCACCTCCATCCCAAAAGAAAACTCAAATGTCATCTCCTTTGCAACCTACAGCAAACAATTATAATAAACATTACTTTCATGTGAATAATACACAAAATTTTCATGATTTCAATAATTTTTTTTCAATTCAATTTCATTGTTATAGAGGGAGGACAATGATCATGCAAGCATGTTAAAGAGAGACAGAGAGTGAGACAGAGAGAAAGAGAGAGCACGTGTGTGTGTGCGCATAGATGCACACATACACAAAAGCATAATAAAGCAATCATGGGTTATACCTTGATTGATGGGATTTTCTTATACCAAAACTGCCTTTGTTTTTGGCATGGGAATAATCTACAATGGAAGGTTCTTTTTGAAGCTCATGACACTCCTCTTGCCGGCCACCTAGGCTACACAAAAACTCTAAATGCCATGCAAAAGAGCCATTTTTGGCTGAGAGAGATGTGACCTAGTGCTTAATTTGTCAAAAGACCAAGCCAAAGAGGGTGAAGCTTCCTAGAAAGCTACATCCTCTTGACATATGCGAGAGTATCAATGTAGATTTTATCACCGATCTACCTACAATGGTACATGGATTCGACTCCATATGGTTGTTGTCGACTGCCTCACCAGATCAACTCATCTAATCCTAGTAAGAAAGCCATACAAAGCTCTAGATGTGGCTCGGATCTTCTTTTGTGAGATCCTTAGACTTCATGGTCTTCCTAAGTCGATAATCAGTGACCGTGATCTAAAATTCACTTCTCTATTCTAGAAATCCCTATTTGAAGCCATTGGTACCAAACTACATTTTAGCAGCACTTAACACCCTCAGTGGGATGGTCAAACCGAGAGGGTGAACCAAGTTATTGAACATATGCTGAGAGCATTCTATTCTTGAGAGCCTAAATCTTGGTGCCAGTACCTACCCTTAGTAGAGTTTTCCTACAACACTGGTTTCCACTAGTTTGTTCAAATGAGTCTCTTCAAGGTGCTGTATGGCCAAGATTGCATTACCCCACTGAACTTCTCCGATCGTACATTTAAAGTGGAGGCCTCAATGAGAGAATCTTGCGAAACTAAACTATACATGAGCACCTTATATAGTGGAAAGGTTACAAAGAAGATGATGCAACATGGTAGCTAGAATCTGATCTTGTATCAAACTTTCATAGTTTACATCTATATGCATTAGGAGTGTATTCGGAATTTTTGGAGTTTTCTTTAGTATAGTTTTGAAATTGTACTTTAGACAAGTCCAAAAGTTTTGAATATAGTACCCCCTTTGAGACCCTTTAATGATGTGGCAGTAGATGTGGTGGATGTATCTTACTGGATCATGTTCTTCAGTCTAGTTATGAAATCACCAATGCAACTATCCTTTTTAGCTTCTCGAGGCAACATGAATTGCAACAAGGAATCCTCCTACCATGAGCATAGGTTGTGTATATTAGTAGATACTTTACATAGAATACTCCCCTAGGCTAAAGCTATGAGTAGACTCCTCATCGGCTCGTTCCAGTCAACTGCAAAAATCCATACTATCTAGAGAGGTTAAAATAGGAGTCCTCAGTTGAGGCAATCGACAAACAAATGATGCCAGACGTTTTCCCCTACAAACATTACCATAGTCGACTCTTAAACTCAATTCGGTAAGAAACCCTATAACATAGAGTTCTAAAAATCTATGTCTCCGGATTACCATAACTCAAATCTAACAATGCCAGGCTTTCCAGAAGGTTGGATTACTCCCACCTAACATCTAACCTCTCGTAGAGAAGATCTAGGGATTTCATCTACCAGAATCGACTCCATAAATCCCTATTTTCTAGGATGGCCATATGCAGCACCCTGAGGAACACATCTTGGCATCATCAAATCTCAAATCCAAGGAGTGGTTGACCAATATTTTTGATTATCTAACTTTTGACCAATGGGCTCGCATCGTGTGGATAGAAATCACTGTATCCTTACTCCGGCCAATAGGGTCCTAACATGGGGCAAGCTATAGTAGCATTTTAACCTTTGTCCAATAGGATCACACCATGTGGCAAGCTTCCCAGTGTCTCAAGATCCCAACCAATAGGATTGTGCCATGTGGCAAGCTCTCTAGTGTCCCAACCACTGAATAATAGGATCATGCCATGTGGTAAGTGCCATGCATATAGGTACCTACTATTTTTGTCTCGCACGTGAACCCCTGTTGTTGATCGGGCAAGCCTTAGGACATGTGTCTTGCCAAGTGTTAGGATCTCCTTGATCAATGGGAAAGAGCATGGCCTAAGTATGGAGAGGGAAGACTAAGGACTCCCCCTAGATCAAAATATCAGGGGGGGACTTTAGTCCCCCATGAAAATGGGTATTTGAGAGAAAAGAGAGGCAAGAGAGAGAAAAAGGGGGCTTAGGCACTCGGCATATTTGGCCTCCCCTCTCTCTCCTCTCTCATCAAAATCCCGCCCCCCTTCTCTCTATAAAGCAAAACACACACACATACACACACACTTTGGCCTTGTTACAAATTTTGAAAAGAGAGTAGAGAAAGCAAGAGAAAGAGAAGAGAGCAAGCAAGCTTGAGCCTCACTCTAGGCACGGGGGAGCTAGTAGGAAGGAGCCATGCCTACCTACACTACTAGGCCACATGAGGTATCACCTAGTCCTAAATTCCTTTGTCGACGAGGGGAGCAAGAATGCCTAAGGGATTTGTTTTGGAAAAAAGTTAAGGGCCAAGAGTCCCTTAGTCATAGAGGATGCAAATGAATTCACACTGCTACATGCTACTTTGAACTCACTACTATCTATGTGTTTCAATTTCCTGATTGTCATTAGCATGTTAGATGCCTTTCAATTATTGAGCAAGTTTTCAAGTAAACTTATGAGGTGTACGTGGGTGTGAAGGGGGAGGACCAAAAGAGCCCCGATGGATGGTCCTAAGGACGGGTGGACCTGGTTGGTCAGGTGCTTCAATGGCTTTTAATCACAAGGCCGGTTGATCCTGAGCAGCAGGAGGACTAGATAAGGACAATTATACCTATTGTAACCTCAGTAGAGGGGGAGGAACAGCCTCCCTGTATGAAAGCAAGAAAATTTTTAGTTAGATCGCTCAAGGATATTCCAAGGGATCTCGATCTCACACAACTTCCACTTATCAAACCACTCGAGTGCCCCCCAGTGCAAGGGGGTACCTCACAGTCATCATTATGCAATGTCATTTTCCACTATGGTGTCATTTAACATGGCATCGAGGGGGGATGTTACGAAAGATGACTATATATACAAGGGATAAGAGAAGAGTGGGTGTGTGAACAAGCTCTAGTAGAGGCTAACTACCAACCACCTACCTACAAGCTTGGTGGTACTTAGCTCTATTCCTATATAAGCACCATAAAGGGCGATGTGAGAGTGAGCACACTAGTTGTACTGTTTATGCAACTTTATATACAAGATCTCTATCTTGTGAATTGTGGTGTCATTGTCTCTTACATGTGCACACACAAGTTCTTGATGCCATGATGAGTTTACTCACATATGGATCTGCACGAGTTGTAGGTGCTTAGGAATCGGTAGCACTATTCGATTCAATGAGGTGCTCTACCCGCGCACATACTCCTAGAGACCACATTCTTGGATCAACGTTTGAGTAGCGGGCTATGCTATGCATTCCTTGATCACAATGGTAACTCAACAAAGGTCAGCCCTTCATATCTATACCACTAAATGGAAATCTGGTGCTACCGAGGAATACTATCAAGAGGGTAGTAGTAGTCAAAGTTCCCCTTGAACCAGGCTTCCACCCTCACATTGCAATTTGTTACATTGGCCTTCAATGGTGGTATTGCTAATGGTTTCACCATGTGAAAATATGACACAAGTTAGTTTGCAAACCAATCATCACACAATTTTTGAAGGTTAATGCCAAAAAACAATTATATCTCTATAGGCTCCCTCAAAGATCAGTTTGTAACTCACAGTGGTCCATTCTGAAGATCATAACGTTGGGTCAGGGCTAGAGAAGTTTGACAATGATTAGACAAGGTGGGGGATAGGAGCTATTTACATGTCGCCTTGAAAAGTTACAAATTCATAAATATGGTCATTGGTGCCCCATAACTATTTAGCATATGTTGGAAGGCAGATCGGTGTCAGAATTGAGATTTGAAGAATTTCCCATGTTGTCCATGATTTGCCGTTTTGGACTTTTAGGATTGGGATGCTAATACCCCCATGAAACCTACTCATGTGGATGATCTTAGACCTATGTGAGTAAGCATTTTATTGTCATTGGGAACTAGAAATGTGATCCTTAGTCCACTGATTGTATCTGGATACTACTAGTAATCTACATGCCAAAATGGACGTGACTCTATGCATGATTTCCTTGAGAAAAGGCTTAACAGGTTCAAGGTAGAGACAAAACAGCTAAGGTACTGGCCTGTTGTGCAACAAAACTCCCAAGTATTAGCATCGGGTTGGGTGTATGTACAAGGGTTACCAAGTGGCATAACTAAGTTATCCTAATTCCTCTTGGGTAGTTAATGACTTAGGTCTATAGCTATTTACGCGATTAGGCTAGAAGTACAACCTATTGGACAAGTAGAAGTGAGGACATGATCTAGGCCCTTTAATATGAGCTTGATGAATATGTGCTATACACCCACTACATGCTATAGCTAGTCTGACGTGTACATATTAGTCCTAAGATTGTTTATGTAGTTTTTTGAAATGTTTACATATTTTTATGGATTTTCATGTGAAATATGTACACAACTATGGTATAGAAACTTCATGTGCCGAGTTCATGAAGGGATATGAGCTGCATAGATATCAAATTTGCAAGCACAGCACAAGCTGTGGGACATTCATGATGATTTCAAACGTAATTTCCAATGTGATGCAAAAGCTAGGCTAGGATGTCGTTGCATTGTCTTCAAAGTGATTCCATGCTCCAATAGATCCATCGCATGTCTTCTTCATATCGTGCATGTACTGAACATGTGGTGCATTGCAGGTTGTAATTCCAGGTGCAAGTGATGCCTTCCAAGATGATGTTGTTGGTGGCTACCACATTCCACTGTCATGGTATAAACACAACCCATATGGCTTGCCCTCTTTTACTCCCTACAGAAATTTTTGAAACTTCCTATGCCAGTGATATCTAATCTGGTTAAATAACATGTCCACGTGATAGACATGTCCTTGTTTATCCATCCTATTGGGGAAAGAGATTTTGTTATAGCACGTTCAACTGCTATAATGCCATGCAGTTGCTACCCATCCTAGGAGGTCAGCACTACTTTGAGGTGTTCCCTTTGGCTAGCAAGTCCCCAAATCTAATGCAAACACATCTTACGACGGACAGGGAACTCCTTCCCCAGTGCGAAAGGTTGTGCACAATTACGAGAGGCCCGGCTCAAGGTGCTACCAAACAGTGATTTTTTTTTATAGCAAGTATGTGAGTTTTTTTCCAGTATAATACACATTGGGAGAGATGCTAGCAATTCTAACTCCACATGCATGCAAATATGGTCTCATGGAACCAATATGAGGCATTCTTATAACCCAAAAACCTAGGCTCTTGTAGTTGATCGTACAAATTAACTCTAAACAAGAAAAGTAGTACGATCTAAGAAAAGAGAAATGATCACAATTGTTCATAAAGTTCTTGGGGATAAGTTTTGCCACCAAATGCATTTACTTTATTATACATGAAATCTTGAGAGCTTCGAAGAGACAATGAGATCATCTATAAACCATCTTAGTTGCTCAAGTCTATGGAAAAAAAAACATGTTCTAGAAGACACAAGAAATTGGAGAAGTTCAAATTCATAAGTGATTGGAAGCAATAAGATGTATGAAAGAGCAACGATCTCAACTATTCATAAATTTCTTGGTGCTAAATTCCACCAACAAATGCATTTCCTTTTTTATATATGAATTCTTGAGAGCTTCAAAGAGACAATAAGATCATCTATAAACCATTTTGTTTGCTCCAAGTCTATGAAGGGAAAAAAACATGTTCTAGAAGACACAAGGCATTGAAGAAGTTCAAATTCATAAGTGATTGTTCAAATCCATGACCTACCAAAGGAGCACTAAGATTTAAGAAAGAGCAATGATCTCAATCCTGCCAACAAATGCATTTTCCTTTTTCTCCATGAGATCTTGAGAGCTTTGAAGACCCAATGAGATCATCTATAAAACATCTTACTTGCTCAAGTCTATGAAGGGAAAAAAATATTTTCCAGAAGACACAAGGCATTGAAGAAATTCAAATTTACATGTGATTGTTTAAATCCATGACCTGTCAAAGGAGCACTAAGATCTAAGAAAGAGAAACAATCTTAACTATTCATAAATTCTTGGGGATAAATTCCGCCATCAAATGCATTTCCTTTTTTATACATGAAATCTTGATAGCTTGGAAGAGACAATGAGATCATCTATAAACCATCTTACTTGCTCAAGTCTATGAAAGAAAAAAACATGTTCTAGAAGACACGTCACACAAGGCATTGAAGAAGTTCAAATTCATATGTGACTATTCAATTCCATCACTTGTGAAAGGAGCACTAACGTCTAAGAAATAGAAAACAATGTACATAAAAAGAAACAACAAAATGTTCTTTCAAAACTTGGGAAACTGTATCAATGCTTGATCAAAGCATATGCAAGGTCATCCAAAAATATATAGCTTAGACTACTTTGTTTTTTCCTCCACTGCAATGTCATCCACAAAAATACATTTGGGAGCCAATTTCATCCTTTTCTTACGAGGGTTCTCATCTTCTTGACATGCCATCATATCTACAACTTCTTGCGAATAGCATGGCAATGCACTGCAATCATCACCAAGGACTATGTCAATGGCAAGAAAATCCCAATATCCACTCCTCAAAATATAGAAGCACAAAAAATACAAGGATGCCAAAGTAAAGGTACCGCACTAGTCCTCCTCTGGATCCTCCAATTCATTTATGCCTTCAAAGGCTTCTTCCTCACTAGAGCTACCATCAACATCTTCATTCTCTTCAGCATGTTCCATTGAAATAAAGAGCTCCTCCACAAAAGACACCATCCTCTTGTCATTGTCCATACCACAAACAAGTCTTCCACAGTGCAAGGCAGCCTCTATAGTGCTACCACAACCCATCATTAGGTCAAGTACACTGCCATTTGATGGTGTCAATGCCTCTATCAAAACTGCCATAAATATTAGGTTCTTCTCCAACCCACTTGAAGAAAGAAAGTAATGAACATTGTTTAATCTAATATTGGATGGCTCTTCACCAACCACATTCTGAAATATCTACCAACACACCAAACCAATCATACCACGACATAAAGTTCCATCTCTGTAAACATGTCTAGCAGTAGCAGGTAGGAAGTGTCGAACACAATCACGTGACAAGTCAAGAAATGGATAACCACCAACACAATGCTTGATTGTGAAAGGAATGCTTCCCTTCCTATGATAAATAGACATCATCAATAAATGTACCTTCTGCAAAAAGGGTTAAAGGTGAGAGATATAAATGTTTAAGTGCAACACAAACTTAAATGCATCTTGCATAGTGATGAATTTTCTACAACACATGAACTTCTTCCCAAATCAAAAAAGGTTACATACCTCCCTTCCATTTGATGCTCCTGGACTCAAACCCACAGCCTCATCAAAGTACATGTACATTTGCAATGTCAACTCATGGTTCTTCTTCATGGCAATAGCACGAACTTGCCTACGAAGACCCTCAGTGTGAAAAACAACTATGTGTCATCATCTCTGCTAGGGGCAATAAAGGAAGCCCGAACCAACACGTGCTTTTGTTCGTCAAAAGAAAAATTTTCATCTATCTCCTTTGTCCATCCAGCCAACCTGTGATTTCCATCCCAAGATGAACATCTTACCACAGCAAGATCACTCCGGGAGGTCCCTTTCAAATTCATCATTAACATTTCTGTATTGGATCCCAATTAGCCTTGACATCATTTCTAACTTGAATATGAGCCCCATCCATTGTTTGCATTGCCAAAATAAAAGACCCCTTCTCCTCAATGTACCCATCCTTTCTAAATGTGAATCCCATCTCCTTTGACTGCTTACCCACAGTCCTTATTTTTTGGTTCATTTGAATCCTACACAAAGGGATTTTGGGAGGAAGAGTTCTAACAACTGTAATTCTCTCCAATGTTCTTTGAAGAATCTCCTATGAAAACTCAATTGGCACATTGAGTTCCTCATCATCATGCTCTTGTGACTTTGTTTCAGTGACCTTTGTTTTAGAAGGTTTTTCTTTCAACTCTGCAGTAGTATCCATGTCCTCACAAGATTCGCCTTCTTCATGGCTTATCTCAATCATCTTCTCTATGTTAGCCATCTGCACACGCTTATAGCTTGTATTCTTTCTAGAACTTATTTCACAATACAAAACAGATAACTAACATGATGACTTTTTCACAGTAGATCTTGTCAAGACCATTATCTAATCAATAAGAAAGAGATATTAATTAGTATACACAAAAATCAACTAACCTTCATGCTTAGAAAATGACAATCCAAAGGCCACACACCTAAGAAAATGACACCATTGATAGAAGAATCCTCAAATTTACACCTGCATAATAAAAAAGAAATATATTGACATATTAGAACAAATGAAACAAATTATCAACATAAGAAAGAATTTCATACTATAGAATACAACAAGCACGCATTCCCATATAATGTTTTGGCAAAATTGCCCAGTGTAGTCCACACATCAGAGTGGATTAATTCCAATGGCCTCTTACTCTCTTGAACATGTCTAGGAAATGGTTTCCTTGCCTGTTTTCCAAATTGACAGGCTTCACATATCTTATACATTTCTGTAACCTTGAACTTGGGCAATCCTGCAACAATATTTTAAGCCTGCATTAATTTAAGCCGTTGTACATTAACATGACCAATGCATTTATGCCAGATATCAATATCTGCAACTACACCAGTCCCATGTGCAAACATTACTGCACTCAGTTCAGGCATGTCCGCATCCAATGTAAACATCCTGCCCTTCTTCTTCCCTTTTGCTATCAAGCGACCTTTATTTTTCATATCCTCAACAAAGCATCCATGAGGATTAAATCTGACCTGCAAGCCCTGCTCAACCATTTGACCAACAGAAACCAGGTTCTTGGTGATGTTCGGAACATGAAATACATCAAACAGGTATTTCTTTTTCCCATCCTGCATAGATAAAGGAATTTTACCAATCTGCACAATAGGATGTGCAGTATCATCACCAGTCTCCACAAATCCTGGTTTTTCCATTTTCCTTGCATCCTGCATCCATTCTGCATGACCTGCATGCTGTTTGACGCACCTGAGTCAACATACCACACATCATTGCTTTCTTCTACACTTGTCACAGAATTGGTCATGTGTTGCACCATAAACAAATGCTCATTTCTGTCATCACCCTGTCTACTAGAGGATGCATAATTGCATTGCTGCAATTTTCCATTCATAATGTCATTCTGCTTTTTGTAGTAGTCTTTAGCCATATGACCCATTTTACCACAATAATAGCATTCAACATTGCTGTTTGCATTTTGGCCTCTCTGTCATCCACCACGACCTTTTTGGCTCCCCCTGCCTCTAAGGTTACCATGTCCTCCTCCATAGGACTGGTTTTCTTGAATTTGTTGCATATTCTGATTTCTGCCACGGCCTCGAGATCGGCCTGCTCTACCTCTGCCTCTACCTCTTCCAGCATTTGAGTAGAAGATAGTTTCTTTTGAAGTTCCTCCTGAAGAAGATGCTCCACCATTTCTCTACTCTTTAGAAATTAGAAGAGCAATCAACTCCTCAAAATCAGGAAATTTTTCACGGACGGCAATGAATGTCCGGAATCGTGCATAATCCTTTCCTAGACCATTCAAGGTCACAAAAACTGAATCATCATCTTCCACTGGCGACCCAATGGAAGCAAGTGCATCTGCAATCTTCTTCACCTTCATATGGTAGTCATTGATGCTCATATTTCTTTGTGCACATTGTGCAACTCTTGCTTGAGCTGCATTTTCCTGGCCTGCGTATTTGTGCTGTACATTTTTGCTAAAGTATCCCATGCCTCCTTTAGCGTGCTTGCATCTTGAATATGCATAATCATAGAATTTGAAATACTAATAGACAGCCAGTACATAACTTTTTTGGCTCTCTCATGCTAGCCTTTAAATGCCTGCATTTCCTGTTGATTGGGAACATTAGGAAGAAGTGGTTCTTCCTCATTTCCTGTAATGAACTCCCAATAGCCTTTTCCCATAAGGAAATTCGTCATTCTAAACTTCAATGCTTGGAAGTTGTTCTTGTCAAGCTTTTCAGTGACAATCTGTGAAAGAGAGTCGGACGCCATTACAAAACACTGCAAAATATTCTATCACTACAAAAAACACAACTTCTGCCTCATAAGGCACATTTGCAAAACTAATGAAAATGGTAGTTGACCACACAGTCACTTCCTAGTGACGATTTTGCATCAATAGGAAATAAGAATGATACTGTCACTCCCAATATCTCTGTGCATAGGCATACGATGCCATTTCAGTGACAACTTTTCATCGACTTGTAGAACAATGGTCGCACAGCCAAAACAAGCCACTTTTCTGAGTGCCTGTGGAAAAACTTCCGCCACTAAAATGAGCCCCGAAACGGCATATACTACCCTCTCACCGCACCGCGAAGGGCGTCTCAATCTGAGACAGTGCACTCTTGCACTTTTCGGCTGTGCTACCTGCAGAGATTTGCTCCCAAACTCGAAAAAGGAAAGCAACACTAATCTTCTTACCAAGACACTGCGAACTTAGTTTCCTTTCTTGAGCTCCTTACCACAAACCGAGCTCTCATACCATGTTAAGAGAGAGGGAGAGAGGTAAGGAGTCTCACTTGTAGCTTTCTCACATACACAATGGGGGAATACACACAAAGGTGGAGGCTGAAAACAGTTTTCCTCTTCTTAGTTGTAAAAGCCAAAAACTCTCTCTTACAAAAAGGAATAGATGAACCCTATATGTGGGTCTCAAACCACACTCAGCTAACCTAGGTGGCATACTAACTGAGCCACTAACTAGAGTACATAAAGATAGCTGGCATCCAGCTATTATTCATGGGCGGTGTACCAACCGCATCTACAGCTAACAAGTCGGTGACATAAATGCACAACGATCACCCTGGCATATCACGAGTGGAGCTCGATATCTCAAAATTTAAGGGGGGTTTTTTTGTTTATGTTTGCAAGTTCTCTATTAGTTTTTTATGTTTACATTTAAGGGGGATTATATTTGGCAACATTTATATTACTTCTTTATACCCACTAGGCGGGATTCTATTAGGCGAGTTTTTTCCCTAGCGAGTTTGGCAAGATTTCTATTACTTCTTTATGTTCTTAGGAGCAAAAAACTCACAAACTCGCTAGGAAAAAACTCGCCAAATAGAATCCCCCAGCTCAACACCAAGTTGAGTTCTCTCCCAGTGCCCCACGGAACAACGACCACCCATTTCCCATGGCTCCCCATCTTGCAACATGGTTGGTCATGAGGTTTTTCTTTCAAGTCTTTCAAGGAATTGCCTTCGTCATAGCAACTTTTTTCAAGGCACTGGCGGGGTTATCAAAGAATTGCTTCTTTCAAGGCACTGGCAGAGAGAACTCAACTTGGCAGTGAGCTCAATCGAGTAGAACATTCGACAGTGGTCAGGGAACTCAATTTGGTGGTGAGCTCCAGCACACTGAGGCATGCTCTCAGTGTGAGTTCTCCTTCCCTAGTGCCAAATATTGTGCTCAATTATGAGAGTCTCATCACCAAGGTGAGTTCTCTGCGAGTACCTGATGGAACAACGATGACCTATTTCCCTTGGCTCCCCATCCTGCAACTCCCTTGGTTATGGCTACAGCTGGTGGAGTGTTGCTGGATGGAGAGCCAAGGAAAACAATGGATCCCATAACTTGGGCAGCATTATGAAGGGGCATCGAGGTTGCAGCAAAAGATTCATCATAGGGGTAGAAGGGGGTTTGGAGAGAGCGTGGAAAGGGGTAGGAGAGAAATTTTTCTACATGTGGTGAATTGTTTATCTGCTTGTAAGGCCTTTATATAGCTAGACTTGCCACCCTCCCACTCTTTCCCCCTTCTTTTCTTGTGTCAGTTGTGTTGGAGTTGCAAGAAGGATTGAGCAAGTGAAGCAAAAGAGATAGAGTTTATTCAAGAGAGACAAGCCCAATATATAGGCTCCAGTTACATCCAGTAGTAGTGACATCACATGTGAGCTCAGTAGAGCATCTAGATCCACAAATCTGTCAATCTGCTCCATGATTCTCTCAATCACACACCACACACCTAGATTCACTCAATCACACCTACTAACACCTATCTAGGCACACCATGTGTTCACACACTCACAACCTTAGACCTTAGGACTCTAGATCCCATTACATCATTTGTCCTTCATTCCCCCCCACAAATTGATGACCTCAACCCTAGCAGTAGTCCATGGGAAACTTCATGGCTTGCCCACCTCTAGTGGTAAAACACATGATCCACAACCTGGTACTCACTCTAGTTGCATCAACAGCAGTAGACTCATTTGGGCATCCTCATCCCAACATGATATCACTCTGAATTTGGTTTGTTGGTTTACAATTGGGAGATAGACAATGACTATGCATGGGAATACCCTTAGATCCAACAAGGTAACACATAAGACTAACAATCATTTGAGGGGGACATCCCAAGGCAGAGGACCCTTATTGACCACACACACAAAAACATTCTAAGTGGAAGATGTGGGGAAATACCACCCTTTGATGGCATATCTTGTCCTTTTCCTTCTTCTCTTCCAAGCTACCATAGTGTGAGGTTCATTGTCATTGGAGAGATTCTTGATATAGCCAATCCTGTAACTCCTCCTTCACCTTCTTTGAGTGTCCAAGCCTTAAAAACATTTTGTGAATCATATGGACTGAAGAGGGTCGTACCACTTGTCATGCAAGGGCAGTGTCTACTCTTGTACAAGAGGTAGTCATGATTGTATGGCAAGGTATAGTCAATCAAATGCAAGTACATTTCATACATCATAAAAGATACTGAAACCATAACCAAGGCATCTTTAAAATAAGAATCATCATGCAAGTCATCATATATTCTTCCTTCATGAAAGCACTTGTCATAGTCAACCCACACTAGTCAACTAGTCAACTAATCAACAAGATAGTATGACTTGAAATCCACTTCAAAGTATCATAACCTCAATATAAAAGATGAAAAATGCATTCAACTGAACTTCAAAGAGGATTCTCACAACTAAAAAATCAATCTGTAAATCTCTGATCTGTACTTTAACTCCTTAAGCATCACCTTAGCATTTAGTGTAGCATCAACCTTCAAAAATAGTCTAGAAATGCTTGCAAAAAACAGAGGAACCTTGGAGGGTTGCTACCTCACTCAACAAAGCATCAAGTAGAGGGAATTTTTGTGCAATCAAAGGTACTTGGAAGTAGAAGACTCAGTGCAAGTCTCAGACCAAATGAAGCTTCACACCTCTAGGGGCAGTAGCATCTTCTCCACCTCCAAAAACATGTCTTTTTCAAAATTCGACCGGTTTTTCCTTAGTTTCTCCTTGATCATTTGCTCTCAAAATTCACCAACACAAGTAGCCCATAGGGTTGCCTAAGTGCACCTTAGACCATTTTTGAAATGGTGGCTCTAGCAAGCTGTATCATCAGAAATGGCACGAGGTAGGGCAAGTGTAAGCACGGGCTATAGAAAGACAATTTCTAGAAACACTTTAGAGTAGAAGTGCAGCTATATGAGGGGAATCTATGGCTAAAAGGGTTTGGAAAATGGTTGCCTACATTGGGAGAACAAGCACTTGGAAATTTTGCTCAAAAGAGGAGAAAATGGAGAAGAAGAGAGTGCGAGGAAGAAGATGATGACATGGCACTCAAGGAGGTCTCAAGGAGAGTGAACCAAGGCTCTGATACCACATGTTGGAGTTGCAAGAAGGATTAAGCAAGTGAAGCAAAAGAGAGAGAGTTTATTCAAGAGAGACAGGCCCAATATATAGGCTCTAGTTACATCCAGTAGTAGTGGCATCACATGTCAATAGAGCATATAGATCCACAAATCTCTCAATCAATTCCATGATTCTCTCAATCACACACCACACACCTAGATTCACTCAATCACACCTGCTGGCACCTATCCAAGCACACCATGTGTTCACACACTCACAACCTTAGACCTTAGGACTCTAGATCCCATTACATCACTGGGTGCCTATCACTACTATGAGCACACAATCCACCGGTTGGTTTTTGTTGGTAACCTAGCCTAGTGTAGGTAGTCATCTACATCATCGTCTAGCCATGACGTGTGATTAGATGGTTGCCATGCTAGAATTTCTTAGTCATCGAATCCAAGATCATGATAATTCAATAGGATGAGAGGGGAGGAGCAGTGGCACATACACCCAGCTTTGCTAATAGCCTAGCCTAGTGTAGGCGATCATATACATCATCGTCTAGCCACATGATGTGCGATTAGATGGTTGCCATGGGAGAATTTCTCGGTCATCAAAGCCAAGATCATAATAATTCAATGGGATGAGGGGGGAGGAGCGGTGGCACATACACCCAGCTTTGCTAGTAGCGTAGCCTAGCTTAGGCGGTCATATACATCATCGTCTAGCCATGATGTGCGATTAGATGGTTGCCATGGGAGAATTTCTTGGTCATCAGAGCCAAGATCATAATAATTCAATGGGATAAGGGGAGAGGAGCAGTGGCACATACACCCATCTTTGCTGGTAGCCCAGCTTAGCATAGGCAATCATGTACATCATCGTCTAGCCATGATGTGCGATTAGATGGTTGCCATGGGAGAATTTCTCTATCATTAGAGCCAATATCATAATAATTCAATGGGATGAGGGGGGAGGAGTGGTGGCACATACATCCAACTTTGCTATGGTAGCCCAGCCTAGCATAGGTAGTCATATACATCATCGTCTAGCCATGATGTGCGATTAGATGGTTGCCATGGGAGAATTTCTCGGTCATCAAAAAATTCTAACAGTCTGATATGTTCTTGCAGTCTATCTCCAGCTTCTGCTAATAATCTAAGCATGCGAGTTAGATGGTCCCTCATGAAAAGTCATTGTTATTATAGTCTATTGATTCTGGCTCAATGCTAATCTGGGTGGAGAGTGGGACTAGTGCCATTCATCACATGGATTGTGGTGGAGGATGGAACCAATGCCAATCTCCATTCTCCAGGTGATGAATGGAATTGGTGCCATTCCCCAAATATTCATATAGTGTTGTGGACAATGGCATGAGTGTCATACTCTAAAACTACATCTAATCTTTTGGTGATAATGGTTCTAACTCATGATGTTAGGATAATGCTACTAGTATCATTTTCCAAATAACCATGTGATGCTTTGTAGAATATCCATTATCATGCCAATGAAATAGAACACATGGTGGTTGGAGAATGGCACTGGTGTCATTGTCCAAAAACTCATACAATATTATGGAGAATGGGAATAGTGTCATTGTCCAAAAGTCATATGATATTATGGAGAATGGCATTGATTCCATTCTCCACAACACATGATGGGTGGATAATGGCACTAGTGCTATTCTCCACAACATCAAATGATTATTTGAAGAATGTTACTAGTGCTATTCTCTATTCTCCATGTGTTGAATGGCACTGATGTTATTCTTAACCACATCATATGATTATTTGGCCAATTGCACCGGTACCATTGCCCACAACACCATCTAATTTTTAGGAGAATGGCACTAGTGACATTCATCACATGGACTCTAGAGGATGGAACCAATGCCATTCTCCATTCTCCATGTGATGAATGGCACTGATGCCATTCTCCAAGTAACCACATGATGTTTTGGAGAATGGAACCAGTGCCATTCTCCTCCTCAAATTCATCTGAGAACTAATGCCAATCTCAATGGGAGTTTGTGGAGAATGGCACTAGTGCCATATTCCATGAGAGCTTGTGGACAATGGCATGAGTGTTGTGGACAATGGCACGAGTGCCATTCTCTAAAACTACATCTGATCTTTTGGTGATAATGGTGTTAACTCATGATGGTAGGATGATGGTACTAGTGTCATTTTCCAAATAATCATCTGATATTGGGTAGAATTGACAAAATAATAAGAGGGGAGAGGAGAAGAGTGGAGATGAGGAGAGAGGGCATAGCTAGAGAGCACACCACAAATGACTAACTGTACACTAGATTTAGTTGAAAATGTAGAATATATACAAACCCATTTAGGGTTAGGGTTAGGGCATCTAACCCTTTCCTTTAGAGCACTCTATATGTGTTAGTGCTATGCACATGTAATCACATGATGTTGAGCGTAGTCTCTCAACACCTTCCCTTAAGATCAACGTCATGAAGTAGGCCTTCCCTCAAGATGATGATTATGGGGAATCAAAGAAGGACTGAGCATTACATTCCATCACACCCCTTTAATGGGGATGTCCTTCCTCTATGTCAAACCAAGAGCTTGTTGGTGTTTCTTGAAAAGCTCTTTACCCACGTGGTTTGGTAAAGATGTATGCAACATTCTCTTTGATGTCACAATGCTCCAATGTGATGTCACCAAGTAACACTCTTTCTCTAATGAAGTGCTCTCTGACATCAATGTGCTTTGTCCTAGAGTGATATATTGGATTCTTGGCCAATGCTTGAGACGATTGATTATCACAGTATATTGTTGGTTGCTTTGACTCATCAAAGTAATTTGTTTCTGACAATAGTCTTCTGAGCCATATAGCCTCACATGCACCTGTAGTGAGTGCCCTATATTTTGTTTCAGTCAAAGACAAAGAAACAATTGGTTGTTTGTTTGACAACCATGATATAGCACCTTGACCACAATGAAAAATGCATATCCCTATGTGGATCTCCTAGTCTCATGATCTTCGACATAGTCATTGTCACAGTATCCATGCAACCTTAGATGACTTCCTCTATATTCTATCCCAAATTGTCTTGTACCTCTAATGTATTTGAAGACTCTTTTAGCTGCATTCCCATGAAACTGTTTTGGATTTGCCATAAATTGTGCAAGTGAAGTTACTGCATAGCAAATATATGGCCGTGTGATAGTCAGATACATAAGAGATTCGATGAGCTGCCTGTAGTACTTATCATTGACTATACGCTTTTTTGAATCTTTTGTAAGTTTCAAAATCTATTCCATGGGAGTGGCTGCAATCTTGCAATCTGCAATATGAAACTTCTTTAGGAGACTGTCAACATATATTAGCTGACTCATAAAGGTGCTATCTGAATTTCTCCAGAACTCAATTCCAAGACAATAGTGCATAAGTCCAAGATCTTTCATGTCGAACTCATCAGATAAGTCTTGTTTCAATTTCTTAATGAAGCTATCCTTGCTTTCGGTCACAATCAAATCATCTACGTACAAAAGTGCAATAGTCTTCCCCTCGAACTTGGTAGTAGAGAGTATGATCTGCATGCCATGAACATGTTATTTCTTTTGATACTAGGACTCCCTATGAGAAGTTATAGCCATTGAAAATTTATTGCCAACCACAAGTGCATTTGCATCAAGGTGTGACCTTCTATAAGGATGTACTAAAACGTCTGATGTGATAGAGAGAGAGAGAGAGAGGGAGAGAGACAAAGACAGAGAGAAAGAGAGAGAGAGAGAGAGAGAGAGAGAGAGAGAGAGAGAGAGAGAGATGTTAATATGTAATGAATATATATACATAATGTTAATTAAACGTTATATAAATTATATATGCATAATTTTAATTAAATGTTAGATACACCATATATATATATATATAAACATAATGCTAATATGTAACGATTATACATATATAATGTTAATTAAACGTTTTGTTTATTTATTAATATTTATATCTATATTTATTTATTACATATTTATCATCATAAATAAATAAATATTAAATTAATTTCTATTTATTTTTTATTTGTATATGTATTAAATATATATATTTATATGTAATGATTATATATACATAACATTAATTAAATGTTATATAAATTATATATATATATATATATATATAATTTAAAATGTAATGTTAAAATGTAATTGTGATATATAAGTAATGTTAATTAAATGTTACGTTTATTTATAAGAATGTATATCTATATTTATTTATTACATATTTATCATAAATAAATAAATATTAAATTAGTTTCTATTTATTTTTAAAATTATAAATGTATTAAATAAAACTAACTAAATGTAATTAGAATTAAAGTTAACTAACTAGTAAATTAACGTAACTGGTTATGTAAACTAACTAGTTAAAGTTAACTAACTAGTAAATTAACGTAACTAGTTAAGTAAACTAACTCGTTAATTAAACTTAACTAACTAAACTAGCTAGTTAATTAGCTAGCTAAGGTTAACGAAGTAAAATATACTAACTAGTTAGGTAACTAAACTAACCTAAAAGCTAAATAAAAAAACGTAACTAATGTAAACTAACTTGAAATATAAGAAAAAAATCATGAATCCCTACCTCACAAATTATTCAAACCCTTCTGTTGTTTCATAGATCCACAAATCCCTTTTGAATTCCTTTGCAAATATTTGAATCACGTGTGTCTGTATAGCTCCAGCCTCCTTCCTCAAATCCACGAATGGGGAGACATTCGTTCAATAGCTTGGGAGATGCACGAATAGCTCATTCCAAATCGTCGTGCAGGCTATAGCCTACAGCTTCTTCTATTGAATCATCCGTGACTCCATGCGCTACCTTCAGATCTACTACACTTATCAACCACGAATAGCTCCTAATGTAGCTCCTTCCATTGAATCCGTTCATGAGTTCGAGAACTTCAAGGACAAGTTCTGTGAGATCGAGGACACCTGGGGATTGAAGTGAAGCCTCCTATCAAAGTCATTTCAAAGCCCAATTTGACACCTCCTTTCACAAATTTCAAGCCACCTCCTTCACGATTTGTGACCAAATAACCCTTACTAATTTTCCATGTTTGACTACCAAACAAAGTGTGCTAACCTTCATCATCCAACTGATGAGTAGAAATTAAGCTCTTAGTGAGATTAGGCACATGGCGTACATCCCTCAAGACAAAAGTAGATCCATTTGCAAATGCAAGCTTCACATCTCCCACTTTGATGATGTCCGATGCATGGTCATTATTATCAAGCCACATGCATCCTTTCCTCCCTGCATCATAGGATGCACTCCTTGTGCGAAGTAACATGAAAACATCTCCGTGAATCTATGATCCAATCCTGTGTGATGGATCCATCGACAGTAGTAAGAAATGCATAGGTAATGTAGCTACAAGCAATACATCATCGTCACTCTGACATGTGGCTCTACATGTGTCACTACATTTGGTGACTTTTTCTTCCCTTTATCGTCCTTCTTGGAGTCTTTGATGTGAATGCCGCCATAATCAAGGATCACTATCCCCTATCCGAATAGAAATAGTATTGGAAAAAGTGACTGGATCAGAGATATACAGCTTCTTGGATGGCTTTAGTGGCTATAACCAAGTGCAAATTGCTCCTGTAGACTAATCAAAAATAGCATTTGCTACAAAATGGGGTATACTTGCCTATAGAGTCATGACAAAATATGAATAGGGGAGAGGAGAAGAGTGGAGATGAGGAGACAGGGTAGAGCACACCACAAATGACTAACTCTGTACTAGATCTAGTTGAAAATGTAGAATATATACAAACCCATTTAGGGTAAGGGTTAGGGTTAGGGCATCTAACCCTTTCCTTTATAGCAGTCTATTAGGTTAGTGCTATGCACATATGATCACATGATGGTGCTATGCACATGTGATCACATGATGTTGAGCATGATCTCTCAACACCCTCCCTCAAGATCAACATCATGAAGTAGACCTTCCCTCAAGAAGATAATTCTGGGGAATAGAAGAAGGGTTGAACATTACATTCCATCACACCACTTTAATGGGAATGTCCTTCCTCTGCATCAAACCAAGAGCTAGTCAGTGTTTCTTGAAAAACTATTTACCGAGTGGTTTGATAAGATGTCTGCAACATTCTCTATGCTATCACAATATTGTAGTGTGATGTCACCAAGTAACACTCTTTCTCTGATGAAGTGCTCTCTGACATCAATGTGCTTTGTCTTGGAGTCATATACTAGATTCTTGGCCAACAATGCTTGAGCCGATTGATTATCACAGTATATTGTTGTTGGCTTTGCCTCATCAAAGTAATATGTTTCTGACAATAGTCTTCTGAGCCATATAGCCTACCATTCTTTCTTTTAGCTCTTGCATTCTGCTCAAGATTATCTACATAGGTGAATTGTCTTTGAATGCTGTGACTTCTGCAAAAGTTCATGAATGTTGAAGCCATGTATTCACCTCCTCTATCTAATCTCATGACTTTGATCTTTTTGCCTATTTGGTTTTCTACCATGGCTTTGAATTCTTGAAATCTGGAAAACACTTCAAATTTCTCTGTCAAAAAATTGACCCAACAATATCTGTTGTAGTCGTTGATGAAATTCAAGTAGTAAAGTGAACCATTGATGCTGCAGGTCTGGGCATAACCCCATACATCTATGTGTATCAAATCAAGAATACCTTGTGCACGAGAGGTGCTTTTGCCAAAGTTGGTTCACTTTTGTTTGCCAAAGTAGCATGCTTCACAAACTTTTCCAAGAAACTGTAGCTTAGGAATCCCGATTGCCATATTCCGATTCCTAAGGTCTAACAAGATCTTGAAATTGACATGACCATATCTCTTGTTCCATTTTGCGGATAGTGGCATCTGTTTGCAATTGAGCTGAGTCAAACATGGCATACAAATCTGGTACTGTATCTAGCATTCTGTACAAGCGTCCTTCCTTGACACTTTTTCCTACTATAGCTGAAATCTTCTAGATTTGTCTCTGATAGTGCATTCATCTCCATTGAAGATGACTCTATAGTTTTGTTCCATCATTTGACCTACTGACAAGAGGTTCTTGCTAAGCTTTGGAACATAGAGTACATCTTTCACCAATCCTTTCATATGAGTGAAATTGTTCATGGGGATAATGCTTGTCCCTTGAACTGGATTTGGTGTATTATCTGATGTGTAAATGACATTCTTTTGATCTTCTAATGGTTTCATCTCTGTCTGTGAACCATTCTTGATATTTTGTCATGTAAGCTGATGCACCAATGTCAATTACCAAGGATCTTGATCTGCTTGGTCGACTTGATAGCTAAAATCCTCTTTTGTAATGAAAATCATTGTCTGAATCAACTGCAAAACACTGATTATGGCAAGTGAAGTCGAAACTATCGGTGAAGATAGAACTGCAATATATAATCCGATGTGAATTACAAGGCTTGTGGCAAATGATGCCGGGAATAGCCAAGAGGCTTTACAAGGTTGAAATGATGTGCACAATGCCGTGAAATAGCAGAATAGGCTTTACAATGATGGGATGTGTATATGAATTCAAATCATGCACTATCTACCCACTAATCAATTAGAACTGATGAACGTCAGGTTTCAGGTAATGTGATGATGTGAAACCGTATGTGAGTGCATGGACTGACTCCGAGTAGGTACTAGTCGGGAATTTCAGGCATGGCTTAAATTGGCAACTTGGGGAGATTTGAAGCATCCCCTCTATGGTGATCTAGTCTACTCTGATCTAGATCTAAACCGTCAATGGATGAAAGAACAGTAAATATTTTCTTTTCTTTGGTTCTTTTTATGTGTTGGGTCAGATGCGTCGATGTACAGGCTAATGTGAGTGTAGGAAGTCGATTTGTCAGTGAGGCTCAAAAGTGAGTGATACTTGCACCAAAATGTGTGCATGATCTGACGAGCGCGTAGAGCACAAAAAATTGCTAGATTTCCCTTTTTGGAGCGCCTTTAAATTCTTCCTAGATCAAGAGATATGACTTGATCTAGGTGGAGGGGCAAAAGGAGTGCAAATGTGCTCAATGATTATGTGTCACTGTGAGTCACATGCAATGATGATGTGGCACTATGCTTAGCAAGAGGTGTGCCTATGAAGCATGGCACATGTGTTCACATGAAGTGCCTGTGGCAGAGGGTCATTGTGATGTGGCAGATGACTGGAGTGATGATGTAGTAGTCTAGTTGAGTCAAGGTAACTCGACCATGGTTTACTAACCCATTGTAAATTTGACCCATGGTTAACTTAACCAACCCTATCCATTTGCTAACCAAGGTTAGGTTGACTAGTTGACTTGGTCAATGATGATGTAGGGGATAAGTCTTATGTGGCATGTGCCACATGTCCCTACCTGCTGATGTGGCTTGTGGGATAAGGTGTGCTGACATGGTAGTTGGAGAGGATAAGGTGCCATGTGGCACACTGTAGACCAACCCTTCCTTGGGATAAGACTCTTGCCATGTGGTGATCACTGGGTCACCCAAGCGTAATGTAAGATTACCGCGTCAAACCGACCAGGGGTAAGGTAAGATAAGACTCCTTAGTTTGATCATGACCCATGAGTGAGAAGGGCTGGTCGATGGAGCTTCTATTGAAGGCTGAGTACACAAGACTGATGAAGTCGCCCTTGTTAAGCAGTCGTTCAATTCATCACGATGGCTGGCTTGCATTTGTAGAGAAGGTTGGTAGTTCATGGAGATCATTGCGTGATGTGCAGGAGAGCAGCCCTTACTGCCTGATGAGCCTGGGAGCCCATGAGCTCCATGTCCTATAGTGGCCTGGCACTCGGACATTTTTGGTTGTAGATGCACCGCCTCAGAGGTAGAAGCGTTGAGGGCGCATTCGATGGTGTGGCCTTACCTTTGTTGTAGATGGCAGGTTGTTGTTGCAAGAGAAGGCCCGTGGACATTGAAGGATCTAGTGAAGGCAGAGGTCACGGGCATTGACGATCATCTAAGCCGTTGGAACCCTGGTTGCTGCACAACTCTATTTGTAGTCACTGTCATCCGTTGCTGGTTGGAGCTCATGGTCTGGGTGCCGCTGGCCATAGGAGATGCGATGCAGTGGAGGTCCTTGAGCAGTTTAGAGGCTTATGGCGCTGACGGTCACTGGTTGTTGAAGACTATGGCCCTATGGGCTAAGACGTTGAAGAAGCCTCCTACAGTTTGAAGGAGCCACGTTCTAGATAGGAACTTTCTAGAGTTGTTCGTGCATGGAGGTGCACGTCCGCTCGAAGGTTATAGCCTTGCGTTGTGACGTTTGAGCCACTGTGAGCTTTGGAGCTGCTTAGATAGAAGCTATTGGAGTTGGCAGCTTGTCGAGGCACTTGAGTTTATGGAAGTCATGAAAGTTGAATAGCTATAGTCATTTCTTTGGTCGATGAAAGGGCCGTTGAGCTCTTGTTGAAGAGGTTCTTGAGTTGGGTCTACGTAGAAGGAGCTCATGGCCAAGCCTCTTTGCTTGTCTCTACAATTCTTTGTTGTTGCTGGGTATGTTGAAGAGCTTTCGCTCTATCTATGGAGACTTGTTTCACTCTCCCTATATTTGAGACCTATGTCACTCTCAAAGGACCGAGATAGACTCTCCCTATTTCTCTCTTTCTGTAAAAGCTCTATCTTGAAAATCTTTCAAAGGATTTCAATGAAATCTTTAAACGGAAAAGAGGAGAGAGGAGAAGAGTGGAGATGAGGAGAGAGGGCACAACTAGAGAGCACACCACAAATGACTAACTGTACACTAGATTTAGTTGAAAATGTAGAATATATACAAACCCATTTAGGATTAGGGTTAGGGTTAGGGCATCTAACCTTTTCCTTTATAGCACTCTATTGGGTTAGTGCTATGCACATATAATCACATGATGTTGAACATGATCTCTCAACAAGTTATGCCATTCGGCCTTTGTAATGCCCCGGCCACATTCCAAAGAGTCGTGTTCACTTCAAGTCATTTTTGAATAAGTTTCTACACGTGTTCTTGGATGATTTGTGCATCCACTTGAACAAAAAAGACCACTCAAAATGTCTTGAAGCAGTTCTAATCAAATGCAAGGAGTATGGGATATCCCTAAATCCCATAAAATGCTAGTTCATGGTCACCTACGGAGTTGTTTTGGGACACATTATTTCTCAACATGGGATTGCATCTGACATGGACAAAATCAAATTCATCATGGAATTGCCTCCTCCTACAAATTCCATTTGTGGGACATGCCGCGGCTATTATAGAAGATTAATCTTGCGGTATGCCATGATAGCCAGACCAAGTTTACAAATTATTGGTGGAATTATTATGGGCAGAAGAGTGTGATCAAGCCTATGAGCTTTTAAAGTAGCACCTAATCACAACACCCATTCTTATATCTCCCAATTGGGATATTGATTTTCATGTTCATACTGATGGCTCCAAGTATGCAATTGGGAGTGTGCTTTGCCAACCTAGTGAATATAAGAAAGACTACCCATACTACTTTGCCAATCAATAACTCAATGATGCGGAGATCAACTATACCACCATGGAAAGAGTTCAAGCCCTAGCAATGGTGTATAGTGTTAAGAAATTTCGACACTATCTATTGGCAAATGATTTTGTCTTCTACACTGAACATCAAGCATTGCTTTATCTTGTGAACTATCCATGTACAACAAGACGAATAACCAAATGGCTACTCTTGCTTCAAGAATTTAATTTCAAAATAGTGGTCCACAAAGGTGCACAACACTACATTACCAATCACATGTCTCATGTCAAGTCAGGAGAAGAAGCCACTGGAGTAGAAGATGACTTGCTAGATGCCATACTATTTTAGATAGATGCTATTCAAAATTGGTGTGTAGATATCATTGGGTACTTAATGGCAAGAAAACCACCCCCTAAAATGAAAGCAGTGGATGCCAAAAAACTACTTTTAAAAGTTGCACTACCCTATCAACTCATTGCTAGACAACTATATAAGATGGGAAAGGACTAGGTTTTAAGAAGATATGTAATGCCTCATGAGATCATGCCAAACCTTAGTGAAGTCCACGAAGGAATTGTAAGAGGACACTTCCAAGGGGAAGCCACAGTAAGAAAAGTCCTCCTCGAAGGCTACTGGTGGCCAACACTTTGGGCAAATGCCTATGAATATTTCAAAAGCTGTGATATATGCCAATGGACTACTAAACCACAACACAAGGATTTCAATCCCCTAACAATAGTTGTTGCACAAAAGTCATTTGAAAAATGGGGGATTGATTTTGTGGGTCCCATCCATCTAGTAGCAGTAAAGGGAACATAGGCACACTACATCATTGTGGCCACTAATTACTTTACCAAATGGGCTGAAGCTAAAGTAGTTAGAAAGAAAGATGCCAGAAGCACAACAAGATTCTTATATGAGAATGTGATCACCCGATTTGGTTGCCCCATTGAAATTGTGTTGGATAAAGACACACATTTTGTCAATGAGGTTATCCAAGAACTCTTGTCTGGCTTTATGGTAATCTATAGAAAAACAACACCCTAGTAACCCCAAGGGAATGGACAGGCCAAATCCACCAACAAAATATTATGCATTATTCTCGCCAAGGTAGTAAAACCACAACATTTTGATTGGAAAGAGAAACTAAATGCAGCCTTATGGGCATACCAATCCAAACTCAAGGTTAGTACAAGGAATACACCTTTTCAATTGGCGTATGGCCTTGAAGTTGTGGTCCCACTCGAATTTGTAATACCAAGCCTATGCATAGCAGTACAGGAATGCATGGGAGATCATGCATCCCTAAAATAAAGACTCTACTAGATTAGTCACCTACCATGAAAGACTCTACTAGATTAGTCACCTACCATGTCATGACAAACATAAAAACACAGAAGAAAGGCATGGTTTGATAGAAAACTTAAATCCAAATACATCAAGGAAGGTGACCTGGTCTTGCTATACAATGCCAAAGTCCACAAGGAAAAACTCAAGTATCTAGGTCAAGGACCCTATCGAGTAAGAAAAATGGATCCCATCAGAGCTGTGCTGCTAGAAACATTGGATGGAGTCCAATTCACACACAACCATAGAGGGGAGAGGAGAAGAGTCGAGATGAGGAGAGAGGAAACAACTAGAGATCACACCACAAATGGCTAACTAGATTTAGTTAAAAATGTAGAATATATACAAACCCATTTAGTGATAGGGTTAGGGCATCTAAACCTTTCCTTTATAGCACTCTATTGGGTTAGTGCTATGCACATATGATCACATGATATTGAGTGTGATCTCTCAACACCATCCCTCAAGATCAACATCATGAAGTAGGCCTTCCCTCAAGATGATGATTCTGGGGAATCGAAGAAGGGCTGAACATTACATTCCATCACACCCCTTTAATGGGAATGTCCTTCCTCTATATCAAACCAAGAGCTAGTCGATGTTTCTTGAAAAGGTCTTTACCGAGTGGTTTGGGAAAGATGTTTGCAACATTCTCTTTTCTATCACAATGTTATAATGTGATGTCACCAAGTAACACTCTTTCTCTGATGAAGTGCTCTCTGACATCAATAATGTGCTTTGTCCTCGAGTGATATTTTATTCTTGGCCAATGCTTGAGCTGATTAATTATCACAGTATATTGTTGTTGGCTTTGACTCATCAAAGTAATATAGTTCTAACAATAGTCTTCTGAGCCATATAGCCTCACATGCACCTTTAGTGAGTGCCCTATATTTTGCTTTAGTCGAAGACAAAAAAACAGTTGGTTGTTTGTTTGACAACCATGATATAGCACCTTGACCAAGGAAAAATGCATATCCCTGTTTGGATCTCTTGGTTTCATGATCTTCCACATAGTCACTATCACAGTATCCATGCAACCTTGGATGACTTCCTCTGTATTCTATCCCAAACTGTCTTGTACCTTTGATGTATCTCAAGACTCTTTTGGCTACATTCCAATGAGACTATTTTGGATTTGCCATAAGCTATGCTAGTGAGCTTACTGCATAACAAATATCTAGTCATGTGATAGTCAAATATATAACAGATCTGATGAGCTGCCTGTAGTACCTATGATTGAGTGTAGGACTTTCTAAATATTTAGTAAGTTTCAAACTCCGTTCCATGAGAGTGGCTGCAATCTTGCAATCTGCCATATGAAACTTCTTCAGGAGACTATCAACATACTTGAGTTGACTCATGAAGGTGTTGTTTGAATCTCTCCAGAACTCAATTCCAAGACAATAGTGCATAAGTCCAAGATCTTTCATGTCGAACTCTGCAGATAAGTCTTGTATTAGCCTTGTTTTAGCTTTTTGATAAAGCTATCCTTGCTTCCTATCACAATCAGATCATCTACGTACAAAAGTGCAATAGTAATGTCTTACCCTTGAACTTTGTAGTAGAGAGTATGATCTGCAATGGATTTTATGTATCCCAGATCAGCAAAATACTTGTCGATTCTGCTGTACCAAATTCTTGGTGCTTGCTTTAAGCCATAGAGACTTTTCTTTATATGGCGAACCTTCTTTTCTTTTCTTGGTTCAATATAACCTGCTGGTTGTTGCATGTAGACTTCCTCGTCTAGGTAACCATTGAGAAATGCATTCTTGACATTGATATGATATAGATTCCATCTGCTGAGTGTCACTAGTGATATCAAGAACCATATGGAATCCATCTTTGCTACTGGAGCATAAGTCTCATCATAGTCTTGACCATATTGCTATGCAAATCCTTTTGCAACTAGTCTACCTTTGTATCTTCAAATACTTCCATTTTGATTGTATTTCACTTTTTATACCCATTTGTTTGCTATGGCCTTCTTTCCTGGTGGAAGGTTGCATAATTCTCAAGTATTATTCTTATACAAAGCATCCATTTCTTCATTCATATCAATTTGTCATTCTAGCTTGTCTACTGCATCTTTGATGTACACTAGCTCTTTTGTAGCCATAATGGTAGTCATAAGAGCATAGTTGGTGGTTTCAACCTGAATTGCTTTGCCTTTCTGAGCATATGTGAATCTGGCTGATGGTTTGCTTTCCCTAGAGACCATTTTAGCTGTGTTGTGGCTCTGCTTGGGGTGTTTCTGGCAATTCTTTCTCTTCTTCATCAACCATTTTTGTAGATGACTGTGAAATCGATGCGTCTATATCCTCTGTGTTTGAGGTTTTCCATTCTAATTCCTCATCGAAGATTACATCTCGGGAGATATTGACCTTTTGATTGATGGGATCATACAACTTGTATGCTTTGCTTTCTTCACTGTAGCCAACCATGATGCATTGATGTGACTTCGCATCCAATTTCCTGGGATGATCATTATGTATGTGGGCATATGCTATGCAACCAAATATGTGGAGATGACCACTGTGTGGCTTGTGTCCAGTGAATGCTTCATAAGGTGTCATACCCTATACCAGTTCGATAGGAAGCCGATTAAGCAAGTAGTTTGTTATGGCTATTGCTTCTACCCAATACTGATTTGGAAGATGCTTCTAACTAAGCATTGCTCTAGCACTGTCTTTTAAAGCACCATTCTTCCTTTCAGCTCTTGCATTCTGCTGAGGAGTATCTGCACAAGTGAATTGTCTTCGAATGCCGTGACTCCTGCAAAAGTTCATGAATGCTGAAGACATGTATTTACCTCCTCTATTTGATCTCATGACTTTGATCATTTTTCCTATCTGGTTTTCCACCATGGCTTTGAATTCTCGAAATCTAAAAAACACTTCAGATTTTTCTTTCAGAAAGTAGACCCAACAATATCTGCTATAGTAGATAAAATGCAAGATTTCTCTTTCAGAAAGTAGACCCAACAATATCTACCATAGTCGTCGATAAAAGTCAAGTAGTAAAGTGAACCATTAATGCTATGGGTCTGGGGATAACCCCATACATCTATATGTATCAAATCAAGGATACCTCTTACTCGAAGGTGCTTTTGCTGAAGTTGGTTCGCTTTTGTTTGCCGAAGCAGCATGCTTCGCAAACTTTTTCAATAAATTGTAGCTTTGAAATCCCAATTGCCATATTCTGATTCATGCGATCTAACAAGCTCTTGGAATTAACATGACCATATCTCTTGTGCCCTTTTGCAGATAGTGGCATCTGTTGTAGTTGAGCTGACATGGCATGCTTATCTATTACCGTAGCTAGCATTCTGTATAAGCATCCTTCCTTGACACCTTTTCCTACTAGTTGAAATCTTTTGGATTTTTTTGTGATAGTGCATTCATCTCTGTCAAAGATGACTCTGTAGTTGTGTTCGGTCATTTGACCTATTGACAAGAGGTTCTTACTGAGCTTCGAAATAGAGTACATCTTTCACCAATCCTTTCATACCAATGAAATTTTTCATAGGGATAATGCCTATCCCTTAAACTAGATTCGATGTATTATTTGCTATGTAGATGACATTTTTCTGACCCTCTAATGGTTTCATCTCTGTGAACCATTCTTGAGATGATTTGTCATATCAGATGATGCACTGTTGTCGATGTATCAAGGATCTTGATCTGCTTGGTCGACTTGATAGCTGAAATCCTCTTTTGGATTGCAATCAGTGCCTAGGTACACTGCCTAGGTACACTGTATCAGTATTATGCATTTTCTCGTTTGCAAGAAACATATTCCCATGTTCATTTGCAAAATGATTGTGACTAGAATGTCCACCACGATGATTTCCTCCTCTGTAGAAATTCACTCGATTACTACTAGATTGTCTGCCTTGTCATACTGCTTCTTGCGGCTGGCAATCTCTTTCATAGTGTCCAAACTTATGACAGCTGCATTGGATGTTTAACACGTTGGTGGATGCATTCCCTCATCCTTGAAATCTTTTGGAACAGTTTCCTCTTTGATGATTCTGATGTTGTTGAGGATGATGCTAATGTTGATGCTGACTTTGCTGATGACTTTATTTGCTGATCATGACCACTTCTCTCGAATGATCTACCTTTGCCTCTGCCTCTGGCTCTACTTCTGTCTAAAGGTGTGAATGCCGGATCGTTAGATTGACCTTTGTGTGCATGAATGGCCTGACTCCTTAGTTCTTCACCAAGTAACACTGATGACTGAAGTTCTCCCAGTGTCGAAATTTGCCATTGCGATGGCAATACTCTGGACTAGATTCTCGTATCCCTCTCCTAGTCCATTCAGAATGACTCGAACCATTTTTTGTTGGCTTCATAGTCTCTCATGTTGCTACGAGTTGATTGTTGTAGTCTTTGATCTACATACGTAAGCATGACCGGTTTTGCTACTGTTGCGAAAACTCTGGTTGATTTGGTTTCTCCGTGTAAGAATCCTAGAAGTGTTCTTGGACTCGTAGAGAGCTGCAAACATATCCCATGCTTCTTTCGATGTCTTGACTATGTTGAGCTATCCTAGCATGACATCTTGCACATTTTGCTTGATTAGATGATGTGTACTTATCTTTCTTATCCCATTCTGCCTATGCTCGAGCAATGGCAGGATCTGATACAGGTGCAGAAACTGATTGTGTAGCTATAGATCCCGATGCTGGTGTCGTGTGACAACAGGTGGAGTAGAGCTACTACCGCTTGGATTGTCCAAAGGTCTAGGTGTAGATCCACCGCCATACTCCCATTTGTCCTAAAGTACAAGAATGTTCTCCATTCGGTATTTCCATGTGCCATAATTGGAGTTGTCTAGCTTAGCAGATGCCTCCAGGTTAAGGTTATTAGTTGTAGACATGGTGCAAGAAATGTACTCAAAGTGTCTTGAAAATCACTGTCTAAATCAACTGCAAGAAAGTGACTATGGCAAGTGAAATCTGAACTGTCGGTCATGTAGAATTACAATATATATAATTCGATTTGAATTACAAGGCTTGTGGCAAATGATGTTGGGAATAGCCAAGAGGCTTTACAAGGCTTGAAATGATGTGCACAATGCCATGAAATAGCCAAATAGGCTTTACAATAATGGCATGTGTGTGTGAAATCAAATCATATGCTATCTGCCCACCACTGATCAATCGGCAATGCCTCTGTACACTCTAAAGTCTGCTCACTGAACTGATGAACGTCAGGTTTCAGGTAATGTGATAATGTGAAACCATATGTGAGCGTAGGGGTTGACTCCAAGTAGGAACTAGTCGATAATTTTGGTCATGGCTTAGATTGGCAACTTGGGGAAATTGAAAGTGTCCCCTCTATAGCGATCTAGCCTACTCTGATCTAGATCTATATCAACTGTCAATCGATGAAAGAACAACAAATAATTTCTTTTCTTTGGTTCTTTTTATGTGCTGGGTCAAATGCGTCAATGTAGAGGCTAATGTGCATGTAAGAAGTGGATTTGTCGACGGCGAGGCTCAAAAGTGAGTAATATTTGCTCCAAAATGTGTGCGTGATGTGACGAAAAGCACAAAAAATTGATCGTTTCACCTTTTGCAGCATCCTCAAATTCCTCCTAGATCAGGAGATACGGCTTGATCTAGGTGGAGGAGCAAAAAAGAGTGAAATGTGCAGTGATGTGGCATTGTGAGTCACATGCAGTGATGATGTGGCACTGTGCTTAGCAAGGGATGTGCCTGTGGAGCACTATGTGAGGTGGCACCTGTGTTCACATGCAATGGACTATGTGTGCTTACAAAGGGTTAGTGCCACTTGGCAGATGATGAGGTGGCAAGAGTGACCTAATCAGGGGTTAACCTGAGTCGAGGGTTGGCTTAACCAACCCTATCCTCTTGCTGACCAAGGTTATTATACTTGGGTTAACTTGACCCAACAAGGTGCCATGTGTCAAAACACAGACCACCCACTGAACCCAAGTAGGTTTCTATCTGCCATGTGTCATTTTTTCTGAGACTTGTGGGTTATCTGAGTTCTATGAGTAGTGGAGGTGGACGTCTGTCGGGCTGTTCCGTCGATGGCTCAGTGGTAGTAGTGTGTTACAGGCATTGATCGAGCTGCAAGTACTACACCGTCGATTGGCCATTGCAGTCTCAGAGGTCATCACCCGTCTCGTAGACCCTTGGTGCTTTGGTCGCTGGAGTAGAGCCCGTGAGCCTTGGAGTAGGTCTATGCGCTCCCTTGTTGGGCGTTGCTGAGCCGAGGTGCTTCTTGATGTTGAAGGCGCGTTGGTGCTTGTTTGGAGATGGAGCCTATTAATACTTATAGTCCTTGACATTCTCATTCGGGAGGGCATTGCAGCAGAGCACGTTCAAGGCTTGGGCGGGCAAGTAGGAGAAGGTTGCTACTACCTAAAAGACGTTTCTTACTCAGTGTGCAAGGCCAATTCTAAGGCAAATCTTGACAAATATGAATGTGGCTCAGCCTATGGACTTGCTGGAGCCTTTAAATCTCTTCACATCACAGAAGGTTCATTGTTGGAGGCAGTGTTTGTTAGGCTTTAGTCGCTCGTTCTTGAGGCTATAGATGGAGGGCGTTGATGTAGACGACTGGTGTAATTGCTGGCGTTGTAGAAGGTTTGTTGCAGACTATTGGAACTATGAGGCTGGAGCCCGCAGACGAAGTCAAATAGAGACGTTGGGAGGCGCTGTAGCTATTGGCAACTTTCGCGTACAGTCTCATCAGAGTTGGATGGAGGTTGAAGCTACCATTTTGAGCCGTACCTTCATTGCATGAGGTCTCCCGTGACTCATTTGCAGGAATCTCTTGCATGCATGTTGGGTGGACTCGATGAAGGCGACTGCTATTGTGTTGATGGCATCTCGGGCTATTGGAGTAGTTGTAGGAGACTACTCATAGAAAGAGAAGAAACTAGAGAGATATTGACTCATGAGTCTACATAAGAGAATATCTACAAGAGGGAGAGAGAAGGCTCATGGAAGAGGCTTGAAGAGACTAGAGCTATAGAAGCATGAGGCTCAATGGTGGAAGAGAGATGAACAAGGGAGAGGAGCGCTCCTTTTATAGAGATTTTGTCACCCTCCTTCACCCATTTACAATTGCTGCCTGTAGATTCCTTTCCCCATCCTAGGAATCGTTTGTCGATGAAGGGCTCCTAGTCTGTTGTAGGGCGCCTTTGTAGATACAGATCTCTGTAAGGTCTAAGTAGCTATTTGTACTTTGTTGGAGTGTCCTTTTTGTTTGCACCTTGATTGGAGCTGTCAATCTGTAGTTGGAGAGGTTTGTGAAAGACTCTCACAAATCTCTCTCTAAATGACTCTCCCTATTTCTCTCTCAATTGTTTCCATCACAATGACGAAAATCTATGATGAAAATATCTCTCTCTCTCATTATGGACTCTCACATCTGAAGAAGGATTCTATAAAAGAATAGTCTCTCATGGAATAGATCTCTCAAAGAACAATGAATCGAATGGAAGGAGATTAATGAAAATCTCTCAATCTCTCATGGACGAAAATCTCTCTCAATGAATGAAAATCTCTCTTGGAATGAACGAAAATTTTCTATCACTCAATGGAAGTGAAAGAACACTCAATCTCTCGATCACTCTCTCACACTCTCACATTGATACATGGCACCTCAATGAAAGGCAGAACCATGCTCTGATACCATGACAAAATATGAAGAGGGTAGAGGAGAAGAGTGGATATGAGGAGAGAGGGCACAGCTAGTGAGCACACCATAAATGACTAACTATATACTAGATTTAGTTAAAAATGTAGAATATATACAAACCCATTAAGGGTTAGGGTTAGGGCATCTAACCCTTTCCTTTATAGCACTCTATTGGGTTAGTGCTATGCACATATCATCACATAATGGCGCTATGCACATATGATCACATGATGTTGAGCGTGATCTCTAAACACGGCCTACACATTCATTGATGGGACTCAATCCTTAGAGCTTGTGTGGCTACCTACTTCGACTTTCTATCTTTCCAATGCAACAACATCTTTCTTAGAGCAAAGGAGTCTGGGTAGTTTGTATGAGAGCCTAAAATCCTTGGAGGATAGTCCTACAATGACCACGTACATTAGGGACTTTCTCCATTCTTACCACTCCAACGATGCACAGGTTGGTAGGTACGGCACCATCACTTTACATCAAAGCCAACTCAACATAATACTCGATAGTACAGTGATTTAGAGGGCCTTCTCACTCCAACTCAAGGCACAAAATACCCCACAAGGCTTGTCAACACTAAATTCAAAATACAACCTCTCCTTCCCAAGGGCACCAAGTTCCATAAGGATGGGATATTAGTTCGCACCATCATTAACCCTCGACTCAAGGAAGTAGCAACATTCCTATCCACAATCCTAGGAGTTAAGCGGCAAGAATCATTCCCTTCCACTTCGCACATTTGCTTTTCTAAGTAGGCTACTAAAGCAAGACTAGATCCAGCACTTAGTCATCTTTTTCATAAAGAAACTCGATGGTTCATCAAGCCAAAAATGTAAAATTCCACACTTATTAGCTGTAATCATTAATAAAGAGATGCAAGAACCAGAAATTACTCTGCCCTAGTCACCAATACCTATTGAAGATTTGGACATCCCCTTCTTACCAACATGGGAGCCGTCACCACCTTCTCCTACTATCACATTGGCAAATGCGGATACCTTGGAAGAAATGCCTATTCTGGAGGTAGGAATTGAGGAATTGCCCCACCAGATGCAGCATCTTAGTGCATAATTATGAATAGAGCACATCATGTGCATTCATAGTGTTATCATTTCAAATTCATAGGTAAACAGATCATGTCGTGTATTAAGTAATTACTTATGAAAGAGATAAGATATGTATTGTGTACCAAAATCAAGTAAAGCATCATGTATATAATAAATGTTACATGGTTTCCATATCCAATCTATTGGATATGTTTGTGAAACACTTGGCACAATTTTGCTGATATTGATGCAAATTTGGTTAGCTCTAAGATTGTATATAACATGTTCAATGCAATGGATTGGCTATTCTTTTTTGTCCCCACATTTCTCAATACAAAAGAAAAAAAGCCAACCATCTTGAATTTTTCCACAATCTTCACATAGTCAGAGCAGCAATTACTCTAGAATGTTAGTTGTAGTGCAAACAAAAGTAACAATCTCATAATCTAATAGCAAAAGAGCTATGATAACCCATCCTACTTAATTTGTTGGGAAAAAAGCAATTGATAATGAAATGGTATAGATATCAAATCGTTCATGTCTTCACCATCACCAACAATAAATTCATCCATTTCCTCATCGAGCTTCCTAGCTTAATGATTGTAATGCCCATCGTAGCTAAAGGAAAGTAGTTCATCTGCCCTTTGTTGATGAGATCCATGCACTCTTCCTTGTATTTTGAAATGGCTATTTGTGGGAAAAATATTGGAGCAACTATGAATGGTTTGGAATGCTCAATCCTAGTGGAAGGGTAAAAAATTGTGTAGTCTAATATTCCGCCGTCATTGCGGGTATTCTTACTACATACTAAGAAGTTGGTGATCTTTATGCAATCGCTAATATTTAAGGTTTTAATTAAGTCTCCATAATATATCTCACCTATGGCAAGGGTAATGCATCCACTTCCTTCCCTATCAGTCGGATCTAATTTCAAACTCTTTAAGTAGGCAACATTTTGCAAGGCCCATGTACCATTCTTGTTCAGGAACTTTTCTTTGAATATCCCATTTATTACGAACAAATCTATTTCATATATCAACAAAGACCTATCACCAGGGAAGTACACAGTCTCTTTGCTCAATTGGTCTGAGGATTCTACAATCAAAGTATTTGGGGAGTTGTCTTGCTAAAGTGATTTAACTTTCATTCATTTCCCATCTCTAGTTTCGACATCATGAAAGTATCTCTTTACAGATAAGTTGTCTATAGTTACTACAGTGCAACTTGATGATAGCGCGTCATTGTCATTAGGAACAATTGCTTTGTCCTTGTTGTAGCATCTGCTTGAATCTGAAACAACCATATTTACTACCGTGCTTTCAGTATACCACTTTGCTTATGAGATTACAAATGCATACTAAACTTTAATTTCATGCTCTCCTATAATTATTCCAAATTACATTTGCTCAATTTAAAAATCCAAATCATGCACTACGCACACTATCATGTTCACATAGAAAACATAGTGAAAAGATCCCTATACTATGAAACATCAATGTTACATAATGTGAATGTTAACTTCCCTTACACTATATCTAATGATACATGTTGTAAGACGATTTATCTATATAGAAATATGAGCTTACGTCCATGAAGATAGGGTAGCTGTGTCAGGTGACTCATCAATTAGGTGTCACCTATGTTGGTGTGATTGAGATAAGTTAGGGACTTGGTGGTCACGTTGATGGAGGACTTGGGGGTGTTACTAATGGAGACAATCAGGGAGATAAGCATGGATCTAGAGCCACCTACTCAGGAGCATTCCACTATATGTAACTCTATCCATGAATGAAATCATACTTGCCATTGCCCTCATTTTCTTGCTTGCTGTTGCTCATGCTCAAATTCTAACATGGTATCAGAGCCTCTAGCCACCTCTAGCCACACCCACCCTAGCCTCACCGATGAAGAGGAGCTCTCCCACCAATGGAGCTTCCATGGAGACTTGAAGATAGCGATCCTCACCAACATGGAGCTTCCTTGAGTTGAAAGATTTGCTGACATAGAAGATTTGATCCCCCGAGCATGGAGAGCTACCCCGACATAGTGTTTGCTATATGAAAACTTTCGCCCATCTTCCTCATTGTTTTCAGCACCATGCTTTGCTAGTCATTTCCGGCCATTCTTCTCAACATTCTTGCCTGCAATGCCTCAGTCACTTAGCTGCCATTTACTGCATCTACCTACGTGAAACTCAGCTGTCCCGCAATACTACTGCTCAATATTCGCCATGAGCGCTCAACTGTCCTACAATTCTTCTCTGCCATTTTTGCCGCCCAACAGCTTGCCTATTTGCCCGACTTCCAGCTGCTATGATGCTGCCCTTTACCTGCTATAAACCCATGTGACAATCACTTCTTTGTTGCGATGGCAATTTGATCCATGAAGGTTTACAGCTCTCTTTGCATGGCTATGAGCTATCATTTTATGCAATCTTTCTTTATCCGATACGTGAGTGCTTGCTTGTGGACCTAAGGCTCCAACCTCTAAGCATACACAAAATAGCAGCTACTGAAATTCACATCGAGAAGTTTTTTTTTAACTACTATGACTTGAGGCACTATCCTTTGCCAAAGGTTTTATGCTATTTCTACTAGTTACGAAGGTTCTATCATTACTAGTTACAATCAAACTGCCCGCATTTTTCTACAGCTCATATGTGCCTTTGACTTCTCTCATATATGTGTTTTTAGTTCCCTGAACTCTGATTTCCAAAAATGCATTGAGTATCTACCTCGTATTTGATGTTATGATTGTTTTGGTTTGATTCTCCAAACCAATCAAAAAAAGGAGGGGTGATAATCAAATCTTGTAAGAGTTTAGACACTGCTTTCTATTGAAAGTAAGACCTACTCATTATGGATCCCTCAAAGGTGAAGGAGGAAAAGTCCAAGGACGAGAAGACTACAAGGAGGCCCAAGTCCAAGGTCATCAAGAAGACACCACCGAAGCGGCTATGGGAGAAACCCACTGGTTATTATTATGCTAAGCAATTAGGCTTCTTTGAATTCATGGCAAGCAATCTACACATGTATGGAGAAGGAGATTTCTTCTACCCTAAAGAAGAAGATGTCATGAAGGACAAGGCCTTATGGGAAAAGGATCCAAGCAACAAGAAGTATGAAGTCTACTGTGATGATATGATTGTCATCAATAAGGGAGATTTCATCCAGGGGGGCATTGACCCTATCACCTAGTTTTATGTTGTGTGATTGAGTCAATAAGGTGCTTTGCCATGGATAGTCCATCCTAAAATAATATGTTATTTCCATTTTAGTTAGTCATGTTTGCCTGCTTTGAGTCATATGTCCTATGGTAATACCCAAAAACACATATTCCAAGGTGAACTCTCTTGTTGTAAACTGAGGTAACTAGATTTGGAGTGAGGCCATGGTGGAGCTAGGGCGTTCACATGTGCCTACTGCCAATGCATTTGGAGTGAGACATGAAGGGCTATTGCCAAAATAAAAGGTCATCAATTTAAGAGGGGGTGTTGGATAAATTGATGTTTAGGGGACACACTTATGGACATGGTCATGTGGTGTGTGTGTGTGTGTGCCAGTGTGCTAGTGCTTGTGTAGGACATGGTGTGAGTGCTAGTGAGCACCATGGTAGGTGTGTCAAGTGGCTCATCAGTTAGGTGTCACCTATGTTGGTGTGATTGAGATAAGTTAGGGACTTGGTGGTCAGGTTGATGGAGTACTTGGGGGTGTTACTGATGGGCACCTCGCGCACCATGCCACATGCACTCACTCCACAAGGCATCGCGCCATGTATGTGGGCCTCGTCAAGCATCGCGCCACTCCATCACTGCTGCTAAAAATTCTGCTGTCATTTCACATTGCCACCACCGCCATCGGCATCACATTCCGCCTCTGGCCTACTATCGTACTCCACACTGTCACCACAAGAAAGGACAAAAATAGGTAAAATTTTACTAAAGGTCCTTTTTTTTTCCCGGGTGTGTGAGTGTAGGGGGATTGGTTAACCTAACGTAGTCTAACGTCCTTAATCTATGAGCTAGGTCCTTCTCTTTTTTCATTTTTTTTTTGAGGCCTTACCCTAACCTCTCTCTCTCTCTCTCTCTCTCTCTCTCTTCACTCTATTCTCTCTCTTCTAACTCTCTTCTCTCTATGCTCTCTCCCTCTCTCTATGCTGCGACGGTGGGCGAGGTGCGTGACGATCGAGGATAATAACGTGGAAGACAAAGGCAACCCACGACGAGTGGTTTTGGTGGTAGTGATAATGGCGCTAGAGGGTGCATGAGCGACAGTGGGAGAAGAGGGCGCAACAGGCGAGGTGCAGCTAGTTACGGCGTTGCACATGCAGGCGGCAGGTGGCGATGCGGAGTATGGCGGTGGAGAGCCTAAGATGGTACGTGGGCGGAGGCGGACATGGTGCATGAAAACGTGCAAGGTGCACGAGGAACCCAAATTTCATGCACTCAAACACTTATATCAAACAAAAAATTCAAGTCTTTTTACTATTTTTTTGAGTCTCGATAGTCGCCACTACGTAGGCACTGATTTCGACCTACCGTCAATTGTATATTTTTTACCATTTTCGGGCTACGAAGGTCGAAATCAATTGTAAATTTCAAAGTCAAATGCACTCACTTGAAAGATACAACTAAGCATTGTGTATGCACCTCAAATCTGGATGACGACTAGTACATACATACCTTCGTGAACTTTCTTCTACCCTCAATGCTCTCCAAGAATTCAACCTCTTACCATCGACAAGCAACATGAACGACCCAAGGGTTGAAGAAGAAATAGATAACGACGATCTGCATCCTGCTGATTACTTTGGTTAACGACACAACCGCAACAACAACAATGACAGAAAACACTTTGGCGAATTGAAAATGCCAAAGTACAATAGATGAGGGAATCTCGTCACATTCCTTCAACTCTTCGATGCAGCATGCTGTGTTGGGAGAGATCAATCAAATAAAATCAAAGCCGCCTAGTTTCCGATGGCCCTAATCAATGAGGCCTTGGAATGGTACCTTGCCCTTCTCGTAGAAGAAATAGCCACATGAGCACTGCTATCTGAGTAGTTTAGAAGAAGGTTCCAAACAGAAAGGTTGCAAGATGGTCGACCCCACATTGCAACTAAGAAATATAGAAATGCGCAAAAAAGAAAAGATCAAAACATACTTAGGAAGAATGAAAAGATTAATAGCAAAGCATGTTTCCCATCCAGGCGACAAGTACCTCATGGCATGGCTTATTTCTCAATTGAAAAAATCCATTCGCAAGGACATGAAAAAAGTCAACAACTATACACATTTCAACGATGCTCATGAAGCTGCAATTGACATTGAGGATGGCATGACCGATTCTAATAGCAATAGTGATGACTATAAATCAAGTCATCGTGATAAGAAATCTTCGAAGGGAAGCACTTCCAACAAGGATCGCACCACCGACGAGGACAAAGTGGAAGCCATGGTCCTAAAAGTAAAAGATGAAATGATGTAGGCCATTGAGCAATGTCTCTCAGGCACCACAGTACCCACGAAGAGAAAATGTTTGGTGCCCACACTGTATGGCCAACCATATGGCCAATGAGTGCCCAATCCTGAGGAATAGACTCATCCCACCAGAAGTGGCTCAAGCCCCCACACCCACACTGTATGGCCAACCATATGGCCAATGAGTGCCCAATCCTGAGGAATAGACTCAACCACCAGAAGTGGCTCAAGCCCCCACGGTTATGGTGTCCCATTTGCAATGTTGCATGGCATGATGTAAATACTTGTTTCTATAATATGAAGGTAGCACAACCCCGGCCCCAACAATACCAACAGCCGCCAATCCCAGTATATTGACAACCAACACTAGCACCTAATGCACAAGTGCCACGGCTCAACCCCCTCTCGGTGAATCCCAATCCTCTGCAATATCCTCAAGCTCCCAATCTTGCTACAGTAGTTCCAGTGCAACAACTCCAACCTGAAGAGCTGGAACCTCACTATGAGTATGAAACAAAATACCTTATGTACTACATGGATGGTGTAGAAGAACTCATTCCGGTGTATGCTAATCAAGTAAGGCCCACGACATATCGAACACCCATCAAGTGTTCTGATTATGGATAAAGCGGAATGCCCACACTAGGGTAACCCCGTTACATTTCAACCTATGTGCAGAGAATGTAGGCATGCATGCATGGACTACCCACTAAGAGCAAAGCCTCAACCAACCAAGGAATTAAAACATGATATACCCCTGGTGATGATCAGTGTGGTATCCTAGCCAGTCTTGATCATAACAAGACAGCAAAAAGAAGCGACATGACAAAAACTCATTTCTACTAAAAAAGCAAAGATCCCTCTAGCAAAACAAGCCACACCAATCCTACCACTCAGTGAGATCATGCCCACACATCTATGTGAACAGTGCCATCCAAGAAACAAAAAAAGCATACCCTAACACTAAAACCAAGAAAGCGCATTATCAAGCCTTAAAGCAATGGGTACAGCAAGAGCAGACAAGATAGCAGTAACAGAGATTAGAGCACTCTCATCACCCAACGTTGACACAATGATTGATCCCAACACCTTCCGTAGGGTACTTGAGCAACACGCAATACATCCCCAATTGGAGAGTACTGCACTAGTCAACTTCATAAGCTGTCCCGTCTCACAATGCCAATTGGAACCTTATTGATAAGTTGCCCTACAATGTGGGAGACTTTCAAGGGATGGATAGAATCTTCACAATGCTTCCCCCCACCTAAAGAAGAGGAAAATGTTATTTTCAGTAAAATCTGATGCTAGAGATGACATTAAAAATGTAACCTTCCCCCTGGAGCATAAAGCCTTTGGACAGTTGCATGCAATAGTGGACAACGGAGCCAGTGTAAAAAATTTAGCAGGAGATCTTTATGAGAATGGATCCTACCTCCAACACAAAAGGCTACATTCAACATCCGCCTATTCGACCACACTAAAATGAAGCCACTGGGCATCGTTGACAATGTGTCAACAAAAATTGTTGGAGTCGGATTCACTCTCCAATTTACTATCTTGGACCAAGATCTTCCCAAGAGAGTAACAACGTATCAAATATTTTTCGGAAGACCATGGCTTCTGTACCCCATGATTGGGACACTTATCAAATCACAATCCAAAATAGAGAAACTGCTGTCAAGATCAAATTGGGAACAAGGGAAATCAAACCCACTATTCTGAGAAATGTAGAAGACACTTCTTCCACTACAGTTACCAATCATGCATCCCCTTTATTTACACATATATTGAAACCCATAAAAGGAAATACACAAAGTGATACCAACAATTGGATACAGGCATTGGACACAATTGATAACTATAAAACAACACATCCAATGTTGCCAGATGTGGATGCCCAGATGACCCAACTAGAAGCACCAATCGAGGATGACGAATAAGAAGAGGTGAAAGAAGTGTCAATCTTCATGATAAGTGTCGAGTGGAACAATGATCTTGAAGAGGTCATAATTGAAGGTTACAGTGTAGACTTTGATTGGGATCTGAAAAACAAAAGCTCATACTACCACCTTAGAAGGTCAAGTATTTAACAATGACTTAGCAATCCTATAGACACTCATGGCCATAGAATACCCCAAGATACCAACACTTATGCAATGCCTCATCTACTTTTCAAAGGATCATGTACACTACCTTCAAGGAATTTCTCAACAAGTTCCTACAAGTCTTCCTCAATGACTTGTACATACACTCAGACAAAAAGGATCACATGAAATCCCTTAAAGGAGTACTAAAAAAATGCAAAGAGTATGGAATCTCTTTGAATCCTCTAAAATGTCAATTCTTGGTCACACACGAAGTAGTCTTAGGACACATAGTCTCTCAACATCAGATTGCAACTGACATGGACAAAATAAAGATCATCATGGAGCTTCCCCCACAGCTAAATGCAAAGGGTGTCCAAGTCTTCATGGACCATGCCAGATACTATAAAAGATTCATACTTAGGTATGCCATGATTGCAAGACCCCTATATAAGCTCCTAGTCAACTTCATCTCTAGACAAACGAATGCAAACAAGCATTCGAAACCCTTAATTGAAGATTGATCACAACCCCTATTCTAATGGTACCAAATCGAGACATACAATTTCATGTACATACTGATGGTTTCAACTATGCAATAGAGAGTGTGTTATGTCAACCTGGCAAACACGACGACTACCCAGTATACTTAGCAAGCCGGTAGCTAAATGATTTGGAGGTAAATTACACAACAAAAAGAGAAGCTTTGGCAATGATCTATATAGCGTGAAGGAATTTCGACACTATCTATTGGCTACTGACTTATCTTCTACACAAACCATCAAGCCTTATTATTTCTTGTGAATCAACCATGTACCACAGGCAAATCACTCCAATGGGTTCTATTGCTACAATAATTCAATTTCAAAATCAAAGTGAGAAAAGGAGCGCAACATTTCATTGCCGATCACATGTTCCAATTGAGGACAGGAGATAGAGACCAACATTCATCCTCGACATTCTCAAGAAAAGATCAAAATTGGGTCACCATTATAAAACCCATTCAAAAAACTTATCTACCAAATTTTAGAATATTTATATGCTTGTTGGCACAGAATGATCACTTACACCATCGAATGACATTCTGCTACCTAGTTATAGAATGCATCATGACACAATGACAATTGTAGAATTGTATTCTCATCAAATACAGCTCATCGAAGAATCAGATGGAGCAAAACAGCACCTCATAACTTCAACAACATTCCACACAATGTTTACAAGGAAGGAGCCATACAGGAGAGCAGAATGGGATTGTTGTAACAGCAAGAGGAAGAGAGAGGATAGCTAGAATGGGTAAGAAGGAGGTAGCATGAGGCTACAACAATAGTGGGGCCAGCTATAGCCATGTCATCCACCAAAATGAGCAGTAGGGGAGAAGCAAAAAAGATCAGGGAGATAGCATAGTACATGCTGTAGCCATGGGGAGCAGTAGAGGAGAGCAGAATGGGCATCTAGCCATGAGGAGGGGAAGAGAGAGCAAAGAGGTAGGCTGATGCTGCGACCTTAGGGAGATGGCCAACTTACTTGAAGGTGTAGCACAGGAAGGGTAGTCGAGTGGTGCTGCAAGACTAAAATTGACCCAACTTTTCGAGCGCACAACTGCAAACACCACAGACACGAGTGGAAACTTCAAAAAATTATGCATACTAAAGAAAGAAGGCAGGTACAGACCAGTTCCACAGACCTCGAGTAAGGCACCATTACACTGTATTTCAATTTTTAATCTGTGTCTCCAGCATAAGTTTATTCTTTATCAAATGGCAAGCCACGTGGGACAGCGCTGTGACCAAAATGGTGACCAGAATAATGGGACTTTAGACCATAACCAGATGTATGACTACACCCAATCAAAAATCCAAAAATCCAGAAGGTATATAGATACAAAGCATGATTTTTATCACAATTTAATCTGACTTTAACACAAAAAAAGTTTATGGATGCACAACATGCTTCTTATCATAATTTCATCTAACTTTAACACAAAAAACACAACATTAAAAGAGATGCTTCGTCTTTATGCCAATTCTTCCTAAATGTTTAAATTAATGAGCATCTCAGAAGCATATGTCAATAATATTTATCATGAAAATGACAATGGAATCTCACTTTAACACGTCAAAGCAATGCCAAAAATATGATGCTTCGTCTTTATACTGGTTTTTCCAACAAGTGACACTAAAAATAAAGAGCATCTCAAAAGCACATGTCAATACTATTTATGAGAAAGCTTATAGTTTCTACCACTAACTCTCCCCTCTCTTTCATCCATAAATCCTACATCATTGTTCTCTTGCGTTTTATAGGGAAATACTTTCATGAATTCAATAGCAACAGAAACTGTCTGAACACGAGATATTGAAGGCGATCTTGTTTATCAGTGGTAAAGCCATCACTAAAATGCTGACAAAAATGGTCCAAGACAAAGGAAAGCTTATTTAGTAGGTCATGAACCATATGGGACAGCACCATAACCAAGAACCATTCGTCCTAAATGTGACACAGAGGTTTGAAAGCAAGAAGGGGCGCGGGAGTGCAGAGTGGGATTGCTGCACCAGCAACATCCATGTGTCGGGACAAAAGTAGGAGGGTACATAAATGTAACATTAGGAGCAAACATGGGGAGGAGGACTCACGAAGGATAGAATAACCAAGGGAGAGGACGACAAAGCAGGGAGATAGGACAAGATTGGAGTCATAGTTGGGCCTGTTGTAGCCACACGATCCACGGAAATGAGTAGGAGAGCAGAAGGAGAAGGGACACACCAAAATTAATGAGTATCTGAAGAACATCTATCAATAGTATTCGTCGGGAACTTAGCTAATGCCCGGCCTCCAACTAGAGAAAGCCTATGTATTATAAGCAGAAAGCAATTACAGAAAATAGTCTTCTAAAAAGGAACTTCGTTGCAACTAAGCCTACTATATGAGACCAATATCCATACTCAAAACCAATGCACACCCTTCACATTTAATCAGTCACGAATACCGTGAACCTTATACTTCATACCATTTATTCTCCCCTCTCTTTCATCCGTGAATCCCACATGATTGTTCTCTGTCAAACAAATCTTGGGGGTAAGTTCTAATCACCAGCAATGACCATAGTAATAATGCATATGAAACACGCAGGACGGACCATCGTCAACTAACTGTTGGGGGTTTCCACAAACATGATACAACCCACGGAACGTGTAATAGATTTTCACAACAGAATCAAAATATAGCGAGGTAAGACAAGGAAAGCACCTCCCATCTCTGACATGTCTACATCCACAACAAAGCTTATCGTCAGATTAAACCGAACGATCCAAATAGTGAAATAAGATGAAGGCACTTCATATGCAGCACACTATCTCGTAAATTGTTATATAGACAGTGAAGCAGCGCATACCATGTAGATTCACATAGCATGTACTATGTTTGGACAACCTCCCGAAGCTACAAACCATCATAACTTCCAATGTCTTCTACAGACGCTGCATGTACCAACACACAACCAATATACCAACGAAGCACAAACCATAATAGAAATACCCCCATTTTGCTCTAGCCTTAAGTAGTAGCAGCATGCGACAGCCGAACATGCTGCTTGCTTAAAGGGCATGTGCATAGCAAAGGACAAGGACAACACACCACAATACAACTCGCCAACATAGTACATGCTTCCAGGCTGGAGAAGAACAAGTCTTCGTAACTGTCATGCATGCTTGTAGAGCGGAGAAGAAGAATTCTTCAAAGACGATGCCCTCTACATCCGCCACACCACCACATCCAATTCAAGAAGGCTGCCATACACATGACATCACATACGCACCACACGCAATGCATACAGAAAGGAGGAAGCCCCAAAAATAGGTTGCATCCACAAAGGAGCACCACCACACGACGATCGGCATAGCAGAAGGCGAGCATTGCCACAGGAATATAGGTTGCATCTAGAAAGGACTGCCACCACAACACGGTCGATCCACAGCAGAAGAAGACTGCCGCTAGGCCTCGCTTCCGGAAGGAGAAGCACAAACAAAGCAGGATTCTAGGGTTGGGGTTGCACAGCATCTTCCGGGAGGAGGAGGAATAGCAGGGCCAACAACCCTACGCAACCCTATCTACCCATAGTTGCAGACTCAACCCCAACTACTCTTCGTGGTACAGTAACCCAATCAAACTAAGCGTATCAGACACATGGTGCAAACTCAACCCCAACCACTTTGATACCTCCCACGTGGTCCCATAACTAAGTCAAACTAACCAAAAACACACGAAAAGCCCATTTTCCCAACCCAGGGCCAAAAAATCCACCCTTTCCTAAGACCCTTAGCAGGGCCAAAAACTATTGAAAGGCTGGTCTTTCTTCCTGTGTTTACTCGCTTTAAAAGAAATAAAAAATAAAAAAATTTTGCAATAGATTGCGTGCAACAAAAACACTATGCACTTTTTTGTGTATAACAATATAATATCAAAGCATTGAAGGCTGGTCTAATATAAAAGAAAAAGACTACATGCAATGGCAGGTACTTCAAGCTGCCTTTTGTTTCTCCTGGAATGGAGCCCGCACCAAGTGAATGGGATAGGAGGATAATTAAAGCAAAATCCCACTGCAAACTTAGAGCCCGCTCGGTGCTTTAGAATGTTGTGATGCCAAAAACATTTGGACTAGCTTGTAGCCTATGGAGCTATCCAATGGCTCAACCGATCTGACTACGATGGTGGAAACGATGCAACGTACTTGATCTGACTTCTCATGGGTTGATTGACAGAGAGAGAATTTGCTTTCACTGTCGAGATGATCTCTCTCACCTAAAGATAGTTGAATGGAGTGTCATGTGCTTGGATATACAAGACTCGGTCCCTCCCTCTTATCAGAGACCTGAGTTACTTGCCGCCGGAGTGCCTAGGAGACTGTTGCCAACATCACAATGTCGGAATATCTAGGTAGCATGTTGCGATCCCATTGTAGTTTAGTGGTAGGGGGATAGCATGCTAGAGCCACCCTTAACTAAATTTGGCAAGGTATCATGTACACCTTTCCAACCACTTGGGAGCAAGACAAGGAGGGGTCTAGGAAGACCACCAAAAGGTGAAGGCGTTTCAACAAGGCATGACCGCAAGCATTTATTACACTCACAAAACAAGGAATTTGCTGGTCGTATAGCCCTCCACCCTAGCTGTTGCACCTGTTTCTAGGATGCTCTAAGCAATGAGCTAGGAGATTGCCTAGCAACCAATTGCTCTTTTTGATAAGTCAAGCCTCCCATGGATTGCTATTAATATCATTTCTCAAGCTTTCTAATAGAAGGTTTTTTTCAAAAAAGGGGTGGGAACAAAGAGAGGACGGGGAGGGGGGAGGGAGAGGAGAGTGTCAAAGGAGATAAGGAGGTTAATCTGGACTTCTGTTTCTTTCACAACCTGGAATACACAATAATCATGATTTTAATGTCCATTAGTTAAGCATGGATGGGCTTAACTTTGAATTTCTATACTCTCTCCAACAATCCATGTTTTTCTAGGACGCACTCAATAATAATGACATATGATAGAACTAAAAATGCATGTTTGTAAAACTTGAGCATCAAGAATACTTAGCCTAGATATGATAGTAATGAAATTTATATCTCTTCACCCCCTCTAGTGAACCAAAAGCACGAGGATTTGAACAACGCCAACACTTAAACTGACTTTGGCTAATTTTACAGAGCATCTTGAATGATTACTTAAGTTATGATGTTGCTTTCAGCAACAGTTGAAAGCAGCAGTATAACCATTACATCCCATCCCTTTCTTTAGATGCAAAAACCTCGTTTTTTTTTTTTTTTTGGCAAAGAAAGGAACTTTCTATTAATGCTTGAAAAACTTCATACAAAACAGCAGCCCCGAAGGTGCTGAGTATGGAAAAAAACCGATAAAGGCTGAAAGAAGAAACCAGCCTATTCAAGAGAAACCCAGCTCGCTACCCAAGGAATCTCTAGTATAGGGGCTAACAATGAGGTGGGGGGACTATACAACCAACGAATCCCTCATGGAGTGAATATGTAGAAAACTCCTGCAGGCCAAGGTTGCAGAAACATGTGCGCCTCGCAACAGTCGCCCTAGTGGAGCACACGGTGTAGATGATATCCTGCCAGCTGGTGACCAAGGTAGCCGAGTGTGGAGCCGGATGCTCACCCATCACCAGACTACAGCGAGCAACCCAAATGTTCCACGCCATGACACTGACTACTACCTCCCACATGCTATCCTCTGGATGGGAATGAGGATCCGCGCTAGCAGGAGGAACCGCCTCATGGAGCTCTATCCTCTGAAATCTCTGACCTTGTACCTGGTAATCTAGAGAAACCACATCAATCTGGAATGTGTGACCTCCCTCAATCAATCAGACTACCATCCCCCAAGTGTAGTCCCTCTGAAGGTTGTACATGCGGGTCATAATCCTGAGGGATCCCATCCAAATCCTCGTTGCACTACGATAGCTCCAAAGGCAGTAAGGGATCGTCTCATGAACTCTAGCACAGCAGCAGTGACACTACCCCTCCACCTGCATCTACTCCAATCATGGGCCTATGGGCAAGCCTCCGTAGGCAGCCAACTTGAAGGAGTAGGAGATCTTCCTCGGCCGCAAACTAGACCCTAGGCCTTTCCAAAACCTAGAACGGACCTCTTGGGACACCCTCTGGACCTCCCAATGCCTCTCCCTCGAAGATGTCCATGCTGAAGAGTCCATCTAAAGCCTCTTGCCAATCCGTGTGGTATAGGAAAAGAAGGGCACCTCGTATACGTACTCCATGAGGCCGACCCTGGAAGGCCAAAACCACTCAGGGGCCTACCTTCGCAAAGCCAAAGGCGCCATCTAGGGGCAACTAGCTCTAGAATATTGGGGGGATCAATGTGCCACTCCTTCCACAACTCTGATCATCTACCAATGAATCCCATCCAGACTCCCGTCCATCTTTGGGTCTCTCTCAGGTGAGTGCCTGAAGCAAGCCTTCGGGCCCCACACGAAAGAAACTGGGCTGCTTGCTGCCTCGCTAGATCATCATCCTCAAGGAGACCCTAGTCCAAGAAAATTGACCCAACCAAATTCTATCCATCCACATGCGGGGTCCCTCCCACCAAGACTCACAGATGGCAAGGTCAATCTCCCTCATCTGCTGCCCTACCCTTCGCATATGCGCTATGGCTCCAAGCCTCGCCTTTGCCTCCATGGGTAATCTACTCCATCTGCCAAAGGAGCAAGCCGGGCCGTTGTCCCACTTTTTCTATCCAATGTGAGTCCGTTGTCCGAGCATACGTCCATCCTGGTGCAAGATGATAGGCAGACGCTCAAACTCCTCTCTGCAACGGGGCTGAGCTCGGGTGAAACCACTTGCTAATCCATGCCAGAACCTATGTAGGCTCCTCATCATGAGGCAACCCTTCCCCATAAGGGGGCCTATGAGAAGATTCATCTGTGATTGCTACCACTGCCCTCTCGTGCGTTGGGTGTTCCTGAGAAGCCCTCGTTCTAAGAGGAGCTTTCGGGGCTCTGCACTAGAGGTGAGGCCGCGCACAACCAACTTGCCCAAGAGGGCTCTACTCTGCATCTTCGGATCAATGATACCCAAGTCTCCCAATGCTTGCGGCATGATCACCGTCTGCTAAGTGATCCGAGCTCTATTATTCCTCTTGCTGTCCGATCCTACCCAAAGGAAATTTCGAACCAAACGTTGGAGCTGTCCAATGCACCCTCTGTGAAAGCATCAACAGGAGGCAATCTACCAGGCCGTGAAGGGGAGCGAAAATGCTCAGGTGGTGTGCGCAGCGAGAATGGAGTGTGTTCAGCAGTAGAGAGTGCAGAGAGAGAGTAGAGACTTGAGTTGGGTGTGTACCAATGTGGCACACACAAAGAATGAAAGAATGTATTTATGTTTTAGGGTACAGTACACTTAGACCCACACGGGTGCGGTCACATGTACAAGTAAAATATATACACCGGAAGTAAAGCGAAGGGCCTTTACACCCAACAACCTCCCACTTAAAGGTCATGAGCGAACCTTTAACCAACTCCCACTAGTCGAATGCAATGCTCATGCTGAGCCTTTGCAAGACTCTTTGTGAGAGCATCTGCAGGGTTATCTTGTGTTTTGATCTTAGTCAGTGTGACTAGACCATCATCGAGAACCTGGATAAAGTGGTACCATACATCAATATGTTTGGTACATGCATGAAACATGGCATTCTTAGCCAAGCATATAGCACTCTGGCTATCACATCCAAGTATAGGTGTTTTGGTGGGCAGCCCAAAATCCTTGACCAAGCGACCAAGCCAAACAGCTTCTTTCGAAGCTTCAGTGGCTGAAATATATTCAGCCTCAGTGATAGAAAGTGCTACTATCTTTTGCAATCTAGGGCACCAAGAAACTGCCCCACCAGTCAAGGTAAATGTGTACCCGCTAGTAGACTTGCGAGTATCCAAGTCACCTGCCATGTCTGCATCACAATATCCCTGCAGATCTAATGTACCCTTTCCATAACAAATACATTTTCTTTGTGTGCCTTTAAGGTACCGGAAGATACATTTCACTGCCTCCCAATGTGCTTTGCCAGGATTTGACATAAACCTACTTACAACTCCCAATGCATGAGCAATGTCAGGTCTAGTGGCAACCATAGCATACATGAGTGACCCACAAGCTGAAGCATAAGGAACACCCTTCATAGAGCTGGCTGCCTTGTCATCTTTTGGGCAATCTGCTTTGCTGAACTTAAGGTATGGTGGTAATGGAACACCAAGTGGCTTAGCATCTGCCATAGAGAAACGATCAAGTACTTTGCTGATGTACTTTTCTTGTAAGAGAAATAAGAGCTTCTGCTCTCTATCTCTCGTCACACGCATACCCAAAATATGTTCAGCTGCACCCAAGTCCTTCATGGAAAAGGCTGAATTCAGCTGTCTTTTTAATGCATTAACCTGGCTCTTATGCTTACCAGCAATAAGCATATCATCCACATAAAGCACAAGGATAATAAGGCTTCCATCATCAGCCTTCTTTGTGTATAAGTAGTGATCTGCATTGCTTCTTTTAAACCCATGTGAGAGCATGAAGGCATCAAATTTCTTATACCACTGTCTAGGAGCCTGTTTTAAACCATACAAGCTTCTCTTAAGCTTGCACACCAAATGCTCCTTTCTTGGCATAACAAAGCCCTCTGGCTGTTGCATATACAGCTCTTCTTCTAAATCACCATGCAGGAATGCAGTTCTAACATCCATCTGATCAAGCTCAAGATCCATAGATGCTACAATAGCAAACAATACACGAAGAGTGGTCATTTTGACAACAGGTGAAAAGACTTCCTGAAAGTCAATCCCCTCTTTCTGTGTATAACCCTTAGCCACAAGCCTGGCTTTGTATTTGGGTTTGCCATCCACACATTTGATTTTGTAGACCCACTGGTTAGGAATAGCTTTCCTATCTTTGGGCAATGAAACCAAATCCCAAGTATCATTCTGATACAATGACTTCATTTCTTCCTGCATAGCTTGCTCCCACTTTTTCTTTAACTCACATGACAATGCCTCTTTATATGTGAGAGGCTCACCCTCATCTGTGAGTAAAATGCAGTCCAAAGAGGGATCAAACCTTCGTATAGGTCTCCTGACACGTGTAGACCTTCTCACCCAATGATCTTTGTTATCAGGCAATGGATCTACATCCAAAGGAATGTCAATGACCTCATGATTTGGCTGTTGAACTGCATTTTCAGGTTGCTGTAATACATTTTTAGGCTGCTGTAATTCATTTTCAGCATGCTGATTTTGTTGTTCAAACTGATTTTCAGCATCCCTTTGCTGCCCATTTGCATCTGGCTCAATAATGACACGCTGATTATCATAACCAGCATCAAATGGAGCTGAATTTTCAGTGGCTGATGGCTGTTCATGTGACTGGTCATGCTGAAATTTCACTTTCCTTTTGTCTACATCACTAGATGTGGCATTTTTCAGCAGCTTTGATTCAGTAAATACCACATCTCGGCTGCGTAGCACCTTTTTCATGCTTGGAACCCAAACTCTATAACCCATTTCACCATCATCTCCATAACCTATGAAGATGCCTCTGGGGGATTTCATGTCAAGTTTGGTTCTGCTATCAACAGGCACATGTACGTAGCATTCGCAGCCAAAGACCCTTAAGTGGTCATATGAAGCAGGTTTGCCAGACCAAACCTCTTCAGGGATGCCACTATCAAGTGCACGATGTGGAGATCGGTTACAAATATGCACCGCGGTTTTAAGTGCCTCTCCCCAAAACAATTGCGGGAGATTAGCTGTGGACAGCATGCACCGAATCTTCTCACATAGAGTGCGATTCATTCGCTCAGCCACAACCATTAGATGACGGATTATAAGGGGCTGTAAGCTCCCGTTTAATCCCATTTTCATCACAAAAACTATTAAATTGTTTAGATACATACTCTCCCCCATTGTCTGTTCTTATGCATTTCAGTTTTAAGCCCTTTTGAGTGCTAACAAATGCATAAAACCTTTTAAAACATCCAATGCCTCACTTTTCTGCTTAAGCAAATAAACCCATAGCTTTCTAGAGTGGTCATCAATAAAAGACACAAAATAACGAAAACCACTATGAGTTTTTATTGGCAAGGTACATACATCGGAATGGACTAAGTCCAAGATACATGCCTTCCTAGAGGCTCCATGAGAGTATGAACTCTTTACATGTTTTCCAAAGACACAGTCATCACAAAAGTCAAGCTTTGAGTTTTTTACATCAACTCTTCCAAGTGAAGAAAGTGCATCCAAACCCTTTTGGCTCATGTGTCCAAGACGCTTGTGCCATAGCTCCATGTGTGACTGCACTTCTGCAACTGCAACAAACTTTCCAGGAAGTGCCTTGCAGTGAAGATAATACAGAGTTCCCTTTTTACCACCTCTAGTGACCAGCATGGATCCTTTCTGTATTTTCCACATTCCACCACCAAAAGTAGTAAAGTAGCCCCTGCTGTCTAACTGCCCAACAGAAAGCAAGCTCTTCTTAATGCCAGGTACATACCTAACATCATGACGAATCAATTTTTGGCCATTTTCAAGAGCCAAGTGTATGGTGCCCACTCCTTCAATATCACATGCATGGTTATTCCCTAGGTAAACTTTCCCAAGGTTACCTGCTGCATAAGAAGAAAAACACTCCAAAGATGGAGTTACATGAAATGAAGCACCACTGTCAACAATCCACGATTGTGACAGACCATCATGAGCAGACAACAAGGCATCTATCACATCCCTTTTAGTGATATACATGTCTTCCACTGCAATAGCATGTGGATCTGCAGATGCAATCAGCAAATCGGCATCTTTATCTTCTTCTATCTCCTCAATGACTAACACTAGATACCATATTTGCCTTCTCTGTTTCTTTAGGGTTAGAGTTGACATCCTTCTCATTCTTTTTGCCTTTTGCATTAGCCTGCTTCTTGCGTTCTTGCTCCTTTTTATAGTACCTGCAATCGGGCTTTTTATGCCCTTTGCGTCCACGCTGATAGCAAGTGACATCTTGCTGTTTTTCCTTGCTTTTGCTGCGATTTTTATGCTTATTTGCAGCATTTGACTTCTTTTCAGTCCGTCCTCTAACATTATAGGCTGATCCACTGTTTTCCCCACTAGACTTGCGTCTAATCTCCTCATTGAGGATAGAACCTCGCACACCATCAAATGTCAAGTTGGGGTTGTTGCTCAATGACACAACCAATGCTTCCCATGAATCTGGCAAAGTCATGAGCAAGAAGATAGCCTTTATCTTAGGATCAAAAGCTGGGAAGCCTGCATCCTGTAACTGACTCAAAATACCAGTAAATGCAGTCAAATGCTCTGAGGCGGGCTTAGACTCATCAAGCTTCAAGTTGACCAGCTTTCGCATGAGATGAACCTGATTGATAGGAGTCGTATTCTCATACGTAGCCTTGAGTTTTTCCCAAACTGCATATGCGCTGTTGAGTCCCTTGATATCAACCAAGATATCATCAGTAACTGCCATTTTGATGTAAGTAATGGCCTTTTTATTCATTTTAGCCCAATCCTCATCTGACAAACAAGCAAGTTTTTGTTCTGCCAAAGCATCTTCACAATCCTTCAGAAAAAGTATGCCTTGCATATGATCTTTCCAAAGATCAAAGCCATTGCCATCAAACTTGCGAATCTCAAAAAGATTCTTTGTGTCAGCAGTGGATGCACTTCCAGCCATTTTCAGCAATAAATTTCTGCAATAAAATGCTGAATACAATCAGCCAATAGCAAGGTTGCTGTATATAACGGCAAATACACAAACTTGCACTTCAAAATGTGCCCAAGAAGCAGATATTTTGCTGCAATTTCAGTCCCAAGGGCTGATTACAGCATATACACAAACCAAATCTGATACATATGCATACAAGATAGCTCCCACTTCAATAATACATCACCGTAATGCACAAATGCAATAACCCGAGTGCTGTATGTGCCACTGTTTCACTGCACAATGAGCATTCAGCAATACATGTACCAAGAGAAGCTGCCTTTTCACAACATTTGATACATCCCAAGTCCAAATTTCTCCCACTCAGCAGTGAATTTGCTGTAATTCCACTATCAAAGCACCAATCAGCTCAAAATACATCACCAATGTGAAAAGCCCCAAATTTTCTGCAATAAATCTGCCCCAATTGCATTAATACATGTTCCCGAGAGCATTAAACAGGCAAATTCAGCAAAATTTCATAGAATTTTGCAAAAGCCCCGAATTTTCCGGGTCCAAGTGTGCACGAATGTCAGCCAATCTGACTTAGCTGAGCAGAGTTTCACCAATACAGCAAAAGCCCCGAATTTCTGTGCATAAATCTGCACAAATCTGAGAACTGTGCTTCTGCCGTGACCTGCCGACGTCACAAAACGTGACTGCACTGCTGGGAACGTGTCCGCCTGTGCTGAAATGTGACGTGGAAGACCTGTCGCCTGCATACGCTGATATAAAAAATGACGACTTGGCCTGTCTGGGCAGAATACGACCTGCGCTTGCTGCCGTTGACTTCTGTTGCTTGTCTATCCAGCACACTTGCCTGAAACGTGACGACCTGTCCTGCGTTGATCTGCAGAGGCTGCGCCTGACCTGTCTGGTGATTGTCGAAGCAAAAACAAACCTGGAGCACTGTCGCCTGCACAAGACGAGACCTGGAAGCTGTCACCTGTCTTGCGCGTGCTGCCGCCTGACCAACAGAGATGACGACTTCCTGATTTCTCGCGAGCGAAGAGCTGGCGATGTCTCGCACAAGCCCCGAGAAGAGCGCACACCTTAGCCGCAACTCTGATACCAGTTTGAAGGGGAGCAAAAATGCCCAGGTGGTGTGCGCAGCGAGAATGGAGTGTGTTCAGCAGTAGAGAGTGCAGAGAGAGAGTAGAGACTTGAGTTGGGTGTGTACCAATGTGGCACACACAAAGAATGAAAGAATGTATTTATGTTTTAGGGTACGGTACACTTACACCCACACGGGTGCGATCACATGTACAAGTAAAATATATACACGGGATGTAAAGCGAAGGGCCTTTACACCCAACAGGCCATGGCAAGGACCTGGATTGCTACTAAGGCACAACCTACTAGGGAGAGTTTGACCAAGCTCCAATAGAGAAGCTTGCGTCGAATACTCTCAAGAACCGAGGCAATCTACTACTTTGTTGTGATATCAATACCCACCTGGCACCTGAGGTATTCATCAGAAGCCAAAGGCACTCCCCCACGCTCGAATCTCCTGTGTCTCCTCAAATCCTGTGAAGAACCCGATGGATTTTGTCCAGTTCATCCATGCACCCGAGACCTCACAATAAATAGCCACGCCTCCTCAGACTCTCTCCACACTCCATGTGGTGCCCTTTAGATATAGGGCTATGTCATCTGCAAACTTGAAATCTAACATGTCCTCCTGTCTGATTGGGAGCCTCAACCCCGTGCGGCCCGCCACCTACGATCTCAAGTAGTAGCCCAATGCCTCCGCCACAAAAAGGAAAAGAAAGGGAGCTAGGGGACAGCCCTGGTGGACCGAGCGAGAGAGAGATAAGGCCTCGCCCGTGTGTTCATCGATAAGCATCTGACTAGAGCTCCCCGCATAAAGCACAGAGACTCCCTAAACCATCTGTCTGAGAAACCCAACCTCTGCATAGTGCCCTCCAAGAAATACCACTGCACCCTGTCATAAGCCTTCTCAAAATCCAAGAGAAGGCCATAGGCTCTGACTCCTCCCTGGCCCAATCCACTGCCTCCCAGAACGTGAAAATGTTGTCTAGGATGATGTGCTCCTATACAAAGCCAATCTGTGTATTATGGATGATGTCGGTGAGATGAGGCCACAACCGCAAACTAAAGACCATAGCAAGGATCTTGTATGCGATGTCAAGCAGGGTGATCGGCCTCCACTACCGGATGTCTAATCTATCTTCCCCTTTCTAGATCAAACAAATCCACCCTTTGCTCAGGGATTGAGGAAGGGAACCAGTGTCGAGGATCTCCTGGTAGGATGAGCAAAAAGGGCTGGAAATGATCTCCCAAAAGTTACGAAAGATGACCGAAGTCAAGCCATCTTTGCTAGGACACTTCTGGGTCCGAAAGGGCCTTAAGGGCTTCCCAAAGCCTCTAGGGTTGGCATCGTTGAATAGGGAATGTCAATAACATAATTGATTCGCTCTATTTTCTCCCTTGTGTATACATCCTTAGATGCACCCACTCATAGGAGAGCCTTGTTCCCTGCTTCCATGTCCTCATGAGTTGGACCATGGTGAGTTGAAACGTGCACGGGCTTCATGACCATGCACGTAGTCAGCCGCCGCAGTACTTGATCCTTCGACAGGAGTTGTAGAGGACAAAGGTAGGGCGAGCAGTGGACTTTCTTTTGATACAAGAGCACATGTTCTCAGCATCAAACATCCGACGAGGCCACCACCTTCTTCCGGGGACGGAGTGGAGGGATCTGCATCTCGGTCTCCCCAGGTGGTGGCCTCAGAGGTCTCTGATCATGGTGAGCTTATCCCAAGGCGGGCAATTTGGATAGGAGTCGGATTGGGATCTTGAATGTGTATGAGCCAACATGCATACAGCAATGTCCAACCTTTTAGAGGAGGCTGACAGAGTGTCTTCCAGATGTTGACTCTTGGATCGTCTGGATGCGTCTGGGAACCCACTACGTTGATCGAACCCCCTTTCTGAGGCCGCAGGATCATGCAGTGGTAGAGGGTAAGAGTCTGGGATCTCTAGGTAATTCCAGGGCCCCAATCTCCAAAATTCCCTCGAAAGAGTACACCCAGGAGCTGACGAGCCCCTTCCCCCTGTATCTCACCCCGAATGGAAGGACTGAGAAAGGGGGAAGGGGACAAGACCTTGAGACGAGGAAGCAGTAGTGGAACATGGTCGTGCCCTTGCCTATCGTAGGGGATCCGAGGCAGAGAGAGGGCTCCCCAACCAAGGGCTCCTGCAAACTGCTCCTCAACGAGTACCTCTCGACTTACTCTCTCTCTCTCCTTGCATCTAGCACGTTGCCAACAGCGGTTGAGAGCCAATTTTCTTCGTTTCATTGTATTTTTGCCCACCTGGGCCCACTCTCCCTCTAAAGGTGCCACGCTAAGACTCTTGTTGCTCGTGTCTGAGAGGGTACCAGGCCCTGGCCTATTGACTCTGCTTGTCTTACGGAGGTGGAGGGGAGAGACCCTGTCCCTGACCACGAGGATAGTTTCGAACTAAATGTCACATTTGCCTACGAAGACACTGGCCTAGCAAACCAGAGATATCCACTCTCTATCAAAGTTAACCCCCCTCAAGGGTCTCAAAAAGGATCAACTCTGGGAGGGACTCTAGGCTCTCAACCCCCAATCTGATCTTGAGGACCTGCTACCACTGATGCTACCGAGTGCCAAACGCTCTACAAAAGGAGGGCGGGATGGCTCTGTATTCCTTTGGGAGCCCTGGAAAACGGAGTGTCACCGGGAACATGGTGTGTCGTGTCCATATCCTCCACTATAAAGCCATGGTACCAAGGAAAAAGGTATACCAAATGTGGACCAAGGAGGATGGTGTAACACCCTTCTCTTGGTTCGTTCCTAAAACCCAAGTAATCACGGCGTTGGCAACTCGTTTATCCACCCAGCCAAACTCTCAAGGAAGGATTCGTCTCATTACGTATCTATTTTCGTTATTCTTTTCTCATCCTTATCCTTGAGACCCCAATCTCCCTAGATAGTTCTTGGCCACATGTCACATTTTAGGCCCTTACTTAGATGCATCCTTTTTTCACCCCTCTCTTGGAGTTCCCTTTTAAAACAATTGCCCCTTGGCAATTTACACATTAGATGCACCTAGGCCCTAGCCCTATTAGAACTATCAAGTCAATGCCATTACGCCCTCACCTTGGACCTTGGCAGTTACTTCTCTTGACCATTTAATTACGCACATTAATTATTACAAAAGTTGGCCATCTAAGAGAAAATGCCCACCGATCTATCCGAGGTCATGCTATCTCGGCTAGAGCATAACATTCCTTCCCTCTTCAAGCATCAGCGTCCTCGATGATGAAATCTGGGAATGCTCTCCGCAACTGGTACACGGATTCCCAAGTAGCTTCCGATAGAGGCTGACCATGCCATGCAACCAACACCGTGGGTATCTTCCGATTTCGTATTTGCATTGTTCCTCGATCCAGGATTCTTGTTGGTTTGCGCCTTGCAATATCCTCTATCTCCTGAAACAAAACCACACCTTCGATTAGTGAGTCACCTGTATGCAAAAATTTCTTTAAGCGTGAAACATGAAAAACCGGGTGCACCTTACACCCCTGTGGCAATTCTAATTTATAGGCTACACTGCCTATTCTCTTTAGAATTAACCACGGCCCACAGTATCGAGGTGATAACTTAGCACACTCTCCTGAAGTCAACGACTTCGAGTGCGAAGGAATTCTGAGAAAAACTTTTTCTCCTTCTTCAAATACTCTTATAGACCGATTTTCATCTGCATACACCTTGGCTCTATCCATAGCCTGGCGGATGTTAGCTCTCGCAAGTGCTAGCATCTCCCGCATCTGAACTACAAAGTTCGCGGCACTAGGCACTTTCTGAGGTACTCCAACTATAGTCGGATTGGCTGGCCTATAACCATAGTTCAGTTCAAACGGACTGAACCCAGTAGATGAATGTTTTCTATCATTGTAGGCAAACTCCAACAATGGTAACCACTTGTCCCATGTATGTTGCCTCAATGACACATATGCTCTCAGCATATCCTCTAAAGTCTGGTTGACTCTCTCCGTCTGACCATCCGTCTCAGGATGATCCCCACTACTCATTCCTAACTCAGTCCTCAGTGTCTCGAATACCGCTGTCTAAAAGTGACCGGTAAACCTGACATCTCTGTCTGACACTATGGATCTAGGCAATCCATGCAGACGAAATATATGTCTAATAAATAAATCCGCTACTTGCGGGGCACTAATAGACTCTCTAGTCGGAATGAAGTGAGCCATCTTGGTTAGACGATCAACCACCACAAGGATAGAATTATACCCTCCTTGTGTTGCAGGTAGTCCTACAATAAAATCCATGGAAATGCTCTCCCACTTACTTAGTGGTATTTCCAAGGGCTGTAAAAGTCCGGGTGGCTTCACCCGCTCGGCCTTACTTACCTGACACGAGAAACACCGTGTCACATATTCATGAATATGCTTTTTCATCTTTGGCCAAAAGAAATCTCGCTTCACGAGATCATATGTCTTCTCGACACTTGGATGTCCCGCACACGGGCTATCATGGCATTGTCGAATGACTCTCTGCCTGAGATCATTCTGACCAGGTACTACAACCTTGCCATTTCTAACTAGCATACCATCCCTTATGGTATATCTTGCATAAGTTTGGCCTTTTCTGGATGCCAGGTCATCCTTTTCACTTTCCCCGGGTTTTAACACATGAGCCTTAGGCCATAAGCTCTGAACAAACTCGTCCACCTTCTGAGTTTCTCTGATCTCGGTCATTAGAGCACTCTCTAATACCGTGAAACTCAGGTTGTGCATAATGCGAGACAACGCATCAGCCACCTTATTGTCTTTTCCTCTTCGGTACCGAATCGTTAAATTAAACTCCTGCATGAGCTCTGCCCACCTAGCTTGGCGGCCCCTCAAGTCAGGCTGTTTACAAAAATGTTTCAGAGTATCATGATCTACATCCACATAAAACTCTGAACCATACAGGTAATGCCTCCATGTTTTCAAAGCATGGATAACAGCATACAACTCCAATTCATGAGTTGGCCAATTCCTTTGAGAGGGAGAAAGCTTCTTGCTTTCGAAGGCTACTGGCCTTCCCTCTTGAAGGAGGACTGCTCCTACCGCAATGCCACTCGCATCGGTTTCTAGGAACAACGGTTTCTGGGGATCAACTATTTTTAACACCGGTCCTGAGACCACAGCTTGTTTTATGGTGTTAAAACTTTCCTGTTGATTCTGTCCCCAAATAAAAGGTACTTTATCTGAGGTCAGATCAGTCAATGGCGATACTATTTCGGAATATCCTTTGATATGCCTTCTATAAAACTGGACAAATCCCAAAAATGATCGCAACGCGGTCAGACTCTGAGGGATTGGCCAAGTTAGTATCGCAGCCACTTTCTTCGGATCCATTTCTACCCCCTGTGGAGTAATTATGAACCCTAAATACTCAAGCCTAACCATACACAGTATAGTTTTCTTTTTATTCACGTAAAGACTGGCTCTCCTCAAAGTACTGAACACTATTCTTAAGTGTTCACAATGCTTAGTAACACTTTTACTGAATATCAAGATATCGTCAATAAAATGTACTACGAACTTTCCGATATACGGACGTAGTAAATCGTTCATAAGCATGACGAAGGTCGCTGGAGCATTGGTAAGTCCGAAGGGCATTACCAAAAACTCATAATGACCAAACCTGCTTCTAAAAGCGGTTTTATGCACATCCTCGGCTCTAATCCGGATCTGATGATAGCCGCACTTAAGGTCTATCTTGCTGAAAATCACGGCTCCATGTAATGCATCTAGCAAATCATCAATCCGAGCCATCGGATACCTGTGCTTAACAGTGATATTATTCAATGCTCTGTAATCTATACAGAGGCGAAACGTATCATCCTTTTTCCTCTTTAATATCACTGGTGAAGCAAAAGGTGAGAAACTTGGTTGAATCTGCCCCAACTTGAGGTATTCTTCCAGTTGCCTACGCACCTCTGCTTCTTCAGCAAAACTCATCCTATAGGGAGGTCTATTTACAGGTTCTGCCCCCGGGATCAGTTCAATCTTATGCTGAACATTCCGCTCTGGAGGTAACCCATAAGGTAGTTCATCCCTAAAGCATTCAGAGAACTCCTCTGTTATAAGATTAGCCAGCTTGGCCATCTCACCACTTTGCGTAACATCAGTGCTAGCCGAAGACTCATCCACCGGCTCTACCGATGCGGTGCAAAGGTACAAAAACTCTACTTGAGCCTTTCTGATTTCCATCACGGAAACCAACGGTCCCTGAGGTATATCTTTTTCACCTCGCAAGACATAAAGCACATCATTCATCTTGAATTGATATACGTGCTTTTTCCAATCAATGGCTGGATTCTTACTAGAATGCCACGCCATTCCCAGGGCTATATCCGCATGAGCAAGCTTGGTCATTTCAAAATCAAGCTTCTCAGTATAGTCCTGAATCCGAAGCTCCAACTGGGTAACCCTTTGGTCCCATACTTCAGTTGAACTTCCGTCTGCCATCCTGACTGTGTACGCATAGTCAGATGGACTTGTCTTTAATTTCAGCCTCTTCACGAGCTTGGAGTTAATCACATTGTGAGTTGACGCTGAGTCAAACAACACAATGACCTCATGATTGGCCACTTGCCCTTTCATTTTAATTAACTCCGTATCGTTGAAGGCTGTATACCCCGTGGCTGCGGGCTTAGATAGAATGTTATCAGGTGCACTCGTCACTAACTTAGCAACAGATACACATAACAAACAAGGTACTAACCTCTGAGAAGGTCCCGCCAGTTGCATCTGCAAATGTTCCGCACTGGGACTCTCCTGCATTTCTACGTCGCATTCAGATATTATCATATTAGCCGTGCGACGATCTTTATTCAGTGGACAATCCTTCCACTGATGTCGCTGAAGGCAGCCGAAGCACAATCCTTCTTTCCTAGCTTTCTCTTTTTGTTCAGGGGTCAATGAGGACTTTGACCAAGCCCGGGCTGCCATTGGAGTTATTTTCCTTTTCACCCCAACGGTGGTACTTGTTTTTGTTGGTCCCTCAACCGGCTTCACCTGCTTGGTTTGGCCACTTGGCTGCAAGACACTTGTCTTTGAAACCCATTTCCTCTGAAATCCCCCTTTCCTCGGGTGCTCATACTGAGTCCCTGCCTGCACAAATCCACCAGACCTACCTCTGGCATCCTCATAGTTCAGGGCTACTGCTATAGATTCATCTAATGTAGTCACATATTTAGCCCGAACTTCCATTTTTATCTTGTCGTTCAGTCCATAGATATAGTCTTTTAACTGAACCGACATAGGGAGAGGGTCTGTTATTTTCATAACACATTCCCTGAATTTGTCAGTGTACTCTGCCACTGACAAGCTCCTCTGACGAAGACTTCTATAAGCATCCCAAGCTCGGGATTCTTCATCAGGTGGGAGAAAGTGTTTCTTGAATTCAGCTTTGAACCCTTCCCAGGTGGTTGGAGCAACTTGATCCTTCTGTTGCTTTATCCACCATCTATCCGCTGCCTCAATAAACAGGTGTGTGGCCTCGCGGATTTTCTTTAGATCGGATCTAATCTCACAAATGGCGAAGGCTTCTTCCCACTTGTGCAACCAAACCTCGATCACATCAGAGCTGCGCTCGGTCATCCGACCAGCCTACTTCTCCGGTCTATAATTAGCAATATTGGGCACTTTGACCCTAGCGCGCTCTAAGGAATGTACACTGGGCTCTGGCTCTGCTGGAGCTTTGCCCTTGTCAATCCTAGACGGTCTAGCCGACAAGGCTTGCACCATCTCCCTAATCTCATTTTGACCAGCATTCACCTGAAGCTGCTGGTTCATAATCTGCTGTAAAGCATCCTCTAATATTGAGATCCTACCAATCAATGTAGGTGCTGCGTGATGTGACATTGGTTGTGTTGACTGTACTCTAGACTCGCTAGGATTTATTCTTGAAGTCTGTCCTTCTGCTTCCATTTGTTGAAAGGGAGGTTTTTTTTTTTTTTGGAATGGATTTCCCCCTTTTCTTATACACAGAATTGAATAGACGACAGCCTCTGCTGTACAGACAACTTCGACTGAAAACTCATATTTTAATTTTTTTAACAAAAAAGAAGGACTGCTCCCTGGAATCTCCACGCAGTCCGAATTCGTGCGCTCCTGACTCTGGCGGTTACGATCTCCTCCAACAAAAGTCAAACACTGTCAAAGGATAAAGAGCTCGTGGAGGAAAGGTCGAGAACTCCGACTGAGCCTTCGCTTGGTCACCAGAAGTGCGAGGTCCAGAGGTAAGGATGGAAAGCCATCTGCGTAGAAGACAAGGTCTTCTGCAATTCGAGCGACAATTCCCTCTTCAAGTCCCTCCTGGCGCAGATTATTCCTTCGTTGATTATGAAATCGCTCCTTCTTCCAAACCACCGCGCAACGCCTCACATTAAGCAGCGCCTCACCTAAATCGTCATAGATCGTGCACGCCACTCAATCACAGGTCGTGTGCCTGCAATCCTTCATCACGACCAGTCACCTCGCCATCTTCATCGTTGTCTGTGTCTCCCTGTCTGTGTCTCCGTCGGACGTCACGCTCAGCAATTCACCCCTGAAGTTCGTCATTACAACCACGTATTCGTCCCTAGCTTCCGTCAAAGTTCACAAACCTCTTCCTTTACCTTGTGCTCTGATACCAAATGTAACACCCTTCTCTTGGTTCGATCCTAAAACCCAAGTAATCACGGGCGTTGGCAACTCGTTTATCCACCCAGCCAAACTCTCAAGGAAGGATTCGTCTCATTACGTATCTATTTTCGTTATTCTTTTCTCATCCTTATCCTTGAGACCCCAATCTCCCTAGATAGTTCTTGGCCACATGTCACATTTTAGGCCCTTACTTAGATGCATCCTTTTTTCACCCCTCTCTTGGAGTTCCCTTTTAAAACAATTGCCCCTTGGCAATTTACACATTAGATGCACCTAGGCCCTAGCCCTATTAGAACTATCTAGTCAATGCCATTACGCCCTCACCTTGGACCTTGGCAGTTACTTCTCTTGACCATTTAATTACGCACATTAATTATTACAAAAGTTGGCCATCTAAGAGAAAATGCCCACCGATCTATCCGAGGTCATGCTATCTCGGCTAGAGCATAACAGATGGGGCTCTGCTCCACAAGTGCCAAGGTAGTAGCAAGAGAGCTCAGCTGGATGAGGAAGACGCCTCTTCCGTAGACGGTGACCTCCTGGATGTGGTCGACTTCTAGTGTCAAGCTCGCCTAAATCCACTCTCACTTGTCTTTTGTGAAAGTGAGGCCCACAATTCTACCCACAATCGCCTTGTCCTAAAGTGACTAGATTGCATGCTGCACCTATTGCTTGTCGGCTAGAGAAATGATAAACCTAACGATTGTGGGATTCGAGGGTGCTGCCACAGAGCCCCTCTGGCTAGACCAAGAGTCACCACCAAGAATTTCTTCATCCGAACAAGCACTGCTACGAAGAAGGGGAAAAGAAACAGAAAAGCCACCTGAAAGGTGGGCAAGGAAGCTGCCTCACCTGCAAGAAAGGCTTAGGAGAGCCCTTGAAGAAAGAGGCACCTCGAAAAAGACCCTGTGAACCAAACCTGAACACACCCAAGACCCAAGGGTCGATGGAGGAGCCGAGAAAGGACTGAAGGGCTGAAATGAGATCAATTGAAAAGAAAGCGTAAGGAGAGAGGAGGGAATAGGGGAGAGGAAGGTGGAAAAAGAGCCGGAGGCGGGGGAGGAGGCGGAGAGAGAGGGAAGGAGGTGGGGGAGGAAGTGGAGGTGAAGGAGGCAGAAGGGGAGTCGGCAATGGAGGCGGAGAGAGGGTGGGATGGAAGCGGAGGGGGAGGGGGACGCGGGGAAGGAGGCGGAGGGGGAGACGAGATGGAGATGGAAGCGGAGGCGGGGAAGGAGGCGGAGGCGGGATGGAGGCGGGGGAGGAGGCGGAGAAGAGGCAGGGATGGATGCAGGAAATGGCGGGGGAGGGAGGAGGGAGGACGGCAGCGGGAGCAACCAGGGAGCAGCACGTCTGTAACGTGGTAATTTGCAAAAAACTCGTTCAAATCAATTCGAATATGTATGCTTTAAGACATTGAAATGGCATACCCCTACTTGAGAGAAATGAGGATGGACAAGAAACCTGTAGGAACCCAACCACCTTCTCCAAGATCCAGAGATCTGTCAAAGTATGATCAATTCAAACAAGACTCCCAAAAATTATCACAGAAAACTGTACAAATCCTTTCAATACTAGTATGCATTGCAGATCTGCAAAATCTTGAAGCTTTATATGCACATTTCAGCTTACTGTGATTTACCAACCAAAAACTTGTACTTCAGCTTCTAGTATGCATCCCAGTCCTGCAAAATCTTGAAGCAAAGACTTTCTGATATGCACATCTCAAGCCAAAAATGATTTACCAATCTGACCTCTGTTTTTAAAACGAGTTGATTTTCCCAGATCAAGGTAGATTTCCTCCCCAGTGTAGTTGAAACCCTAAAACTCAAAAAGAGCCCAGCTACAAGAGAGTCCAGCCCCGATCGTGCTCACAGCTCAAGTAGTCATCCCTAAACCAATGAATCACCCAAAACACAGTTCAAAGCCACACACATTCTCAAGTTTACACTGCTAAATGCACTATTACTGGCAGTCATGGCAGGTCATCTAATACGAGACCACCCAAAACATAGTAGCAACTTTCAAGTTGAGCTCAGCTACACAAACTCTCATGTTTACACTGCTACATGAACTATTATTTTGGCAGGTCATCAAATACGAGGCACCCAGAAAACCATGCATACAACTTGATAATGACAAGTATTCCAGTCTTGTACCTTGCTGATCAGTCAGACATCATAAGAGATTCCACTTTAGTTAGCTTTACGAAGGATGATAATGTGGACATGGATCAACGGATTATTGCACATACAAAGAACTGAATTTCCATACAAATCAGAGCCTTTTCAAATACACCAAGAAAAATATTGCAAGCAAAGACATCTACGTCCAGTGTAAGGAATATAAAATATACTAGCTTCAAATAGCTTTATATCAATTGTACACTTCTCCAGCAAATATTGTATGCCTTGCATGCAAAGCAACCAATGGTTGATTTGAAATTCCCACATTCCAAATGGAACCAAGATTTGCCATCATGTTGCCCTTTCTTACAAATATTGGAGTACCGCAGGAATACCAAGTGACACTTTATCACTTTGCTTAGTCCCCTAAATCAAGCATTCACAAAGAATACCATCTTTAAGCTGAGGCATCTTTGTCTGATAATTTCAGATTTCTGGCACAAGTTTGGCCATGTATAAATGTGGCAAGCTGGGAATCCCTGCAATGTATGCCATGTTACAAGATGTATAGGAGGGATGACAGTATCATTGAAGCTTCCCTTGGTGGGTTCCGTCCATATACAATACAAGTTAGAAAGGAGAGGGGCCGTTAGGATTGTGAGTTTCAATATCAACATGTCGAATGCCTGGAACCAATCTTTGGATTTCCCTTTCCAGCCTGTCAACTTCACTTCCAAGAGCTAAAACCACCTCCTCCCCTGCAAAACAGCATTGATTCTGACAATTCTGCTATTTTGTCTGACTCACATAATTGTCAAATAATGTGAGCAAAAAAGAAACCCAAAACAGTCTTCTGTGTCCAAAATATTACCATAATTGGACATCACCCGATCCAAAGCATGTCCATGAGGATCTTTTACAGCTTCTTTAAACTGCCTCAACATCAACCAATTGCAACAACCCCGGAAGTTTATATTATTTGAATTGGAAATTTTGCAAAACTCCCTAGATTTACCATGCATGCAATACCACACAAAAGCATTTGGCCCTAATTGCTTGTGTGTAAGAATTATACAACGACAGATGATTTGTCCTCATTTACATACCACTTAACTACCAACGACAGAGGATCTGTCCTCATTTACATACCACTTAACTACAACAACAGAGGATCTGTCCTCACCTACATACTGCTTACCTCATTTGTCCAAGCCTCCCGACCTATTCTTTGAAGGTAATTTCGCACAATTGCCACTCCATTAAAATCTGTAGGACAGCAAACGTGAATGAGAGCTCAATCTCTGCAATGTGGAAATTGAAAACCAACTCTTAAGGTAAACTTGCTGATTCAAGGCTCAACGTTTCCTGAAGATTCCATTTATATTCTTATCCGGAACATCTCAATAAAAAGAGCATGCATGGAAGAAGCCGCCTCTAGATTTATAAATTGCTAGAGGCATACCATAAAGAATATCGTCTTCTAAAGCTGCCTACCACTGCAAGAATGAGGCAAGTAGTTCTCAGAGCATGAAATTTATTTTTCAGGACCTAGAAGAGGCGCATAGATGATACATCAATTTTCACCTTCTAGAGATGCAGCACAACCCACATCCATCAATTATAGTTTTCTAGTAGGCTTCACTCTGAACTAGCATAAAATTTTCTCTTAACGAGATGCTTGGTTTCCTGTGAAGTGTCTGCACGAGTAAAGTGCTTAAAATCAGAATCTTCAATGTTCCAGAGGAACAGATGGCCTGCTTTGCCACAGGACAGAAACATAGACACTTAGGCATGGGCACGAGAGATCTACAAACCTTTGAAAACTCAGGTGGATGTACATGACCTAAGTCCTCAGAAGTAGACAGCATGAATATCTCAAACAGTGCTTCTTCAGGATTGCAACTTCACTTTAGTACAATGCCACTTGTAGGTAATTACAATGATGTGGTTACGCACACCATACCCCATGGGGAAAAGCCTCAACTTTCGGGCTCCCAAACATATAGGTAAGATGCTGCAAATTTACAACCAATGCTCCCCTCCAGACGCAAGCAAAGGTCTGCCTCGCCTAAAGAGTTTCAAATTAAAAAACGGAATGATTGGAGCACAACTTAATTTTCCCATTTCTTAGAATCTGGTACCTGCAGCTGCAATCCCAAAGTTTTGGGAGTTTTCTTTTTCGGCTGGCCTATCACATAGTGCTGCAGCATCACTCAATGCAAGCAGGCAATACTTCTCATCCAAGAAAACTCACAATTGAATTGAAAACTAGCAATTGCCACATGAAAATACGACTTACCTTCGCTACTTATAGGGTCAAGAATGCAACAATATCAAATATTACTCATGTGCAAAGGGAGGAAGCATCGCTTTTACAATGCCATGCTTACCCTGTTACCATAATCTTTCTGAACACTATGTTTCGACCATTTTTTCTGGTTATGATATTTTGCAGCTTGCTGACTGCAACAAGCTGATGGCAAATATGATATCTTGTTCCTAAGCCAAAAGCCTCTCAGCATCTTTCAAAAGGAGCAAAGAGGAAGACGATAGACTTTTCTGTCCTCACTGGTTCCTAATGTAGTTTTCTTATTACCATCACTATTGCCATGTTCATGACGAGCCTCTAAGGCAGCAAAGCTCCTCACACGGGTTTGGCTCTGGGAGACCATGGCTTCCAGCTACAATTGCCCAAGAGGAAGACCAGCCTATACATATACCTTTGTAAGACTAGAATAAGTCCAATCATACAAATTTAGAATTTTTGTTGTTCTAAAGATCAAAAATCTACAAAGAAAATAAAAGAGAAAATGAAAGAGAAGAAAAAAGAGGTAAACAAAAACTTTTATGAAAAACAAGAGGAAGACCAGCCTATACAACTCACTTCTATCAGAGAAGCCCTGAGGACTGCTAATTCAGGAGAAGGGCCAGCAGTCTAGTGACAACAAAGTAAAGCTCATGTGAAATAGCTGGAAAAGCCTCGGCCGAAGACACCATAGAATCCTTTTAAGGAAACACACATTTTTTTATAATATATGCATGACTTTTGCAGACTAAAATATTTCCAGCTGATAAGGGTAGTCTGAGATCATACCCCCACGCTTTTCCAGAACAACAATGAATGCCAACCACGGAATATATAATGAGTTCCAAGATGATGAAGCTGATTGATAGGAAGTATTGATCAAATTTTGTATACCTATCTCTGCTTTAAATCTGTACGAGCGTGGGCCAATGACCTCACTTTTGCAATCATAAACAGCATCAACTACCTGAATCAGTACAAGAACCACATAATGGTTCCAAATATTTAGTAATTAAAAATGAAAACCATTCACATAGCATTTATAAATTTGATACCTCAAGCAGAAAAGAGTGTTACCGGATCAGAGGAGAGAAAATCAAGCACGCGTTTCATGTCGTGGTTGTCCATCGCTCTACCTAACAACGCATGACGATTTCGTTGAATAAGGAATATGGCAACCTGCAGCCCCATAAAGTTGAAGTTCAAGCTAAGAATGGAGCAGATTATGTTAGAAGCCTGTAAAGATTTCAATCTTTAAGTGAGTGAGGATTCTTTTGGCCCTATTGCACATCAAGAATGTGTCATTGTAAACCATCCTAGATACTTGACTTTATTTTGGTCACCAACATAGGAGAACACTCATTTCTGCTTTCCATAAAGAAAAAAAATGGGATGAGTACTTCAAGCCAAATAGTTCATTCTGTAAAATATCACGCTCTTCACCTGAACACTCAATCTCCTAAACACAGCATCCCAAGTTTCAAGGAGTTACAAGACCAAAATAGTCAAGACACTTGACTTTGAAGGCCTTTGAATCTATTCAAACACAGCAATCAATCCCTCTTGCCCCATAGCTAGCAGCAGCAGGAAAGGGTGCCCATAGACCATCATCGACGTGATCTTCAAATTGCACTAGACGACTCTGCCAAAGTATCACACCATTCTGATGTCCTAGGACTTCATGGCATTAGCATCAAAGATCAACAACAATTTGATCACCTTTCACCTGACCATATGTGGAATGAAAAGTTCAAGCATAGTTTTTTACAAAGACTGTTCATTCAGTATCATAATAAATGGGGCTGGAATGTCAGACACGCATAAGGCCAGGGATTGGCGATCCATTAATAGAGATAGAGATCTACATGGGTATTTATAAACGGCCCACATGGGAGAGCAACACAAATGCTACCTCACCACCTTTGCGGTATGCCAATTGAGTGCTTTCGTAGTACATTCCAAGCCTTTCTCAAAGCGGAAAAGAGATGGCCCTGCAAGGAAGGTGGGCAGCCTTTTGGTGTGGAATCTTGGCTTGGAGGTGAAATGCTTCCTATGTATCAGCTTTATAGAGTCACAGATGAGGGATGTGTTCCTGACTACTAAAGCATCTACAGCACACTCCATCCCCTTGGCCTATCACTCGAGCTCTGCTTTTAGCCCAAACATCCCTGTGCACTATCAACCAAAGTAAGCAGGACTGTTTCTCAGGTATCCCCCTTGTCCCATATGCTCTCAAAACAAAGGCCCCACACCTTGGCTGGGTCTTGTCTGTTCCATTTTTTTTGAGGTGTTGATGAAGGTCTGATGACCCTTCCTCTAGAACCGGAACTAGGAAGGGGTGTCTCTGAGATGTCCATCTGAATTCCTTCAGGTAGGTGTGCAGTCTGCCTCCCATCCATGTGAATGTATCCCTATCCCACAAACTCATCCTATCAAGGATCAGTTGAATACCAAAACGCTTAGTTTGATTTCCACTCGTGTATATTCCACAAATCCTGCCTGATTATCACACCCCTTTTGTTAAGCCCTAGAGCATCCTTGATATTACAATCTCTCAAGGGAGAGACTGTCCAAATCACCAAAGACCAGATCAACCTTGTTAAAATCTGCCTTCAAAAAAATATATCATGTCCTTGTTCATCTACCATTTCCAAACCTTCCCATAGTGTAAGTATAGCTTCTAGGATGTATCTTCCTCTTATAAATCCCTTTTGATATTCCTTGATCCATAGTTGCTTTATATCTCTTAAGCAAAGTGCCAATGTTTTGGCAAAGATCTTGTAATATGTGTTAAGTACTGTCAGTGGTCTCAAGTTCCTCAACTCTTCTTTGGATCCCCCTTTAGGAACGAGCTTTATCATACCTATGTTTATCTTTTGATCAAGGAGACCATTATCCAATGATCATTTCTCAGGCTGAGCAGTTGGGGACCAATCCAACCCCAAAAGCAAACAAACTCCTCAGTGGGGAGACCATCCTCGCTTGGGGTCGTGCATTTGACCAAGCATCCAACCACCTCTTATAGTTCCTCCAAGTTGAGATCTATCCCAATACCCTGACTGCAAAGTTGGATACAACTCTTGGTCTTGCCAGATTGCATGTAGCCCTTGATACCAACTTCTCTATTGATAAAATTTCTGGTTCTCCAAATAATGGTTCAAAGTGGGAAGTCACAATATGTAATATTTATTTGTTATCAATCATCACCTTACCATTCTCTTTAAGCTAAGATATGCATTCTAAATACTCCTAAATATTTCATCATTAGCTCTATCAACTTTGCCTGGCCACCATTCCCTCATGAGTTGATATGATCTTTCTTCTTTTAATTGCTCTCTCATCACCTTCAGTTGAAATCAGTCTTGTTTTGAAGAATCTAGGAAAGAGGAAGCAATTGTTCTTCTATATTCTACTTCTATATTCTATCTCCTTTGAATTCTGGCAACAACAACTCTCTTTCTTCTAATAGCTTTCAAATAATTTTTGTCCTCTCCCGTTCTAACCCATTTATCAATCGTTGAGGTTGTGCCTCCAAAAGCATAATTCAATATGCCCTTAACCTTATCCTAAACATAAGGGATTTGAAAGAAAGAAGGGGATTGGCCTTAGACTAGGATTTACAACTTTTGCCAAGGCCTCTATTCAACGATATCAAGACCGGATTATGGACAAAAAGAGGAAGAGATAATATTGAGCTACACCTACACAAAAGGGAATACTCACTTATCAACTTGGCAATATATCGTGTCGAGCCTGGCCCTTCTATGGTTATCACCTATCTGGTTGTTGCTCCAAGTAAAGTAGGTATCTTCCAAAACATCAATGAGTTCAGCAGCTGCATAGCAACAATCTCGATGGCCCTGATAACACCTTCCAAACCCCTCCACCAAACTGACCTGCTTTCAACCATGTTGAAATCTCCTTTATTATTGCAAACACCCAAAAAGGATAGGAGTCCCGAAATGAACTGATGTAGTAGCTCAAGATCATCAAAAATGCAGTCGCCTTTTGAGAAAACTGCTCCAGGAAGGCTGCAACAGGGCGGGACAGCAAGTTGCTTAGAAGGTGCCTCCTAGGCAGAAGCTGGTGATCAAATTCCAAACAGGTGAAAAAATCAGTCGACCAGCAGTGAAAGTGGCTTAGGGAGGTTGTCTTTACCAGTCGACCAGCAGTGAAAGTGGCTTAGGGAGGTTGTCTTTGCTCTAGAAGCAGTCACTATCAAGAGGACAGCTCCACGAGCTCTCTTAGGGGGGAAAAATGGAGCTGACAGTAAAAATGGCCTCAAGATTCACTTTCTTTAGGACCAAAATCGAGGTTTTTGCAGTAGAAATGGTCCACAAGTATGGGGGAGGTGCTAGGGAGCCAAGGCAGCCTGCTCTAATATAAAATGTTAGAACAATGGGAGCGTGAGCGCAAACAAAAGGGTAGTCATAGAGAAAATTCCCCAAGGATGGACCCTAACTGGGGTCAAACATGTGTGGTGACTAACTCAACCTCTAATTTGATATAAAGGGGAAAAGGACCCCTAGCCCATTAATAAAATTGGCCACCATCTGAGAGATTGATATTTATCACACCAACAACTCTTCTTACCCCGTTAAACGCACTGATGAGATTTTGCTTACAGCAGTTGATGGCATTGATCTCCGCATCCATGATGGTTTGTATGTCTTGGGATTTGCTTTCAGTTTCCTCTTTCACTAGAAGAGGATTTCGTGTCTTCTTTGAGGATGATAAGTCTATTGTTCGTGACAAAGAGAATGATTATACATTGGTGTTAGAAGGCACACTCTGTCGTGAACTATTTCAGCTTGATGCATGTTTCTCATGCCAGGTTTTGGCATGTAAACTTTGGTAGTCTTCTGCTTTTGCAGAAATTTCATATGTAGATGCCTTAACCTCCTCCTTAGCATATATGTGAGGGGTGTAGTCTTGGAAAGATGCACAGGTTCTCATTCCCCTATGATCGTGCAGTCAAGGCTGCAAAGAAATTGCAACTAGTCAAATGTGATGTTTGCAGTCCTATGAGAACACAATCTCTTGAGGGTCACTTCTACTTTGTTAAGTGAAGAATCAATTTGGTTGCAAGACACAAACCCTACATTTAGATAGAGTGGGGAGGAGGAGTACATGTCCAAGGAATTAGCAAACTTCTTGGGTGAAAGATATCATACATCAACGCACAGCCACTATACTCCTCAACATGATGGAGTGACTGAGTTGAAGAACATGTCACTGATGGAAATCGACTATGGCGAGGTGCATGATTACAGCCAAAGGATTGCCTCACAAGCTCTTTATGGAAGCAATAATGTGCTGAAATTATATTTGAATATGCCCCACCAAAACACTTAGGGTTATGACACCGTATCAGGCTTGGTACGGACGACAACCCAATGTCAATTACTTCCATACATTTGGATGCGTAGCATATGCACACGTACCCTAGGAATTAAAGGAAAAGCTTGATGACAAAGCTGAGAAATACCTATTTGTAGCAAGGGTTACAGACTCACAATTCTACTACCAAGAAAGGTTTCACTAGTAGAGATGTTATCTTTCCTATTTGCCCCTTGCTGTATTTGACAAAAATCAGGGTTCATCGGATGCATTTGAAGGGCTGCTTAGATATTGGAGCTGATATGCATGTTGAAAATCAAAATTTGCAGTGGGGTTCACAAGTTATTGATGCCTCCGTTCAGCCCATGGCTGGTCTTGTCACTCAACAAGAATTTGAGGATGATGTCACACAATAACGTTTAGCAATGCTAGAACAATCCCTCACTGGCTCCTCATACTCTCCAGGTGAGCAAGCTCTCTGCACCACTTCCTAGCCGCACATGTCATGACAATAGAGACACTGAGGATGCCAACTGTTTTGTTTCAGCTTGAGCTACTAATTTGTTGGAAATAGATGAACCTGATTTTTTTGATGATGCATGTGATAATGTGCATTGGATAGAAATTGACTCCATTGAGAAAAACCACGATTGGACTTGGTGGACTTGCTTATGAGCAAGAAAGCAATAGGTACAAATTGGGTATATAGCTGAAACGTGGATTAGATGGATCTATTGATAGGTGGAAAGACCATATTGTAGCAAAGGGTTATGCTCAGAAAGAACATAGATTATGATAATAGTTAATGTGCGTAATTAAAAGGGTCAAGAGAAGTAACTGCCAAGGTCCTAGGTGAGGGCGGAATGGCATTGACTAGATAGTTCTGAGTGCTAAGGCCTAGGTGCACCTAAATGTGCAATAATGCCAAGGGGCAAGTGGGTTTTAATGTGCCCCAAGAGAGGGGTAAAATGGTGCACCAAGTGGAGAGGCCAAAATGCTGACATTTGGCAAGGAGAACTATCTAGGGAATTGAGGGTCTCATGGATAAGCATGAAGAAAAATAACGAAAAAATGTACGTGATCTGACGACAGCTATCTATGAGAGTTAGGCTGGGTGGAAAATTGGAGTGCCATCGCCCGTGACTGTACTAACGTAGGAGATGAGATAGAAGGGTGTTACAGATAGCATATTTGTGGTGGTTGACAGGATGACTAAGCAGGCCCATTTCATACCGACTAGGACTCGGTACTCCACTTCACAGGTTGCCTGGCAATTCATTGAGTATGTGTTCAAGCACCATGGTTTTCCTCAGCAGATTGTCAGTGACAGGGATGCTAAATTTATGGGTCACTTTTGGCAGGAGTTATTCACTGCAGTTGGTACTTCCCTTGCGCCTAGTACTGCTTATCATCCACAGACGGATGGACAATCAGAGAGGGTGAACAAGTGGTTGGAGGAGTATCTAAGGCATTACTGTCATGACACGCAGAAGTCTTGGGACAAATGGTTAGCATTGGCTGAATTTTGCTACAACAGCACCAAACACCTCTCTATTGGCATGAGTCCATTCGAGGCTATGTATGGATGCAAAGTGAGAATGCCTTCCAGGGTTGCAGACTTGGCTGTGAAAAATCAGCAAGCAAGGAATGATTTGGAGAGTATGGATGCCCTTCTGCAGTTGGCTAAGAGGAATATGCAGGATGCCCAAGCCAAGCAGAAGAAGTATGCGGATGAACAAAGGAGGTACTTATCTTTTGAAGAAGGGGATTATGTGCATTTACGTCTCCATAAGAATCGATATTCCTCGCTGAAAGGTAATACCAACACAAAGCTTGCCCACAGGTATTATGGCCCCTACAAAATCATCCGCAAAGTTGGGCAGGTAGCATATCAGTTGGAACTACCCAGTACCTCCAAGATCCATAATGTTTTCCATGTATCCTTGCTGAAACCACATGTCGGACAGCATGTCCAGGTTCTTCCTGAGTTGCCTTGGCAAGAGCAAGCTTCTCTTGATCCGTCTTGTCTTGATGGTCAAAGTACAGCTCAAAATGGCGAATCCAATTAAGGATTATATCAGCCTGCCTTGATCCATCATATTTGTTCTCTCTCATGGTTGAAATTTAACTCTTTTCTAAGGAGTATTCAAATCTTCATCTCCCAAATGCACGGGGAGTGGTGTCGGAGGCATGGAGAGTGGTGTGGGAGTGAGGGAGCTTGATTTGATACCAAATGTTGATAATGGAAGTGAGAGAACGGCGAGAAAATGGAGCTGGAGGAAGCTAGAATGAGATTGCAGCAACAACAATGAAGTACAAAGCTAGGGGACAAAACCCTAGGATGGACCCTAACTGAGGTCAAAACAGGTATGGGGACCAACTCATCCACAATTTCAACCTGGAACTGAGGTTAGGGGGGGAAAACCTTAATAAAGGAAAAAATGCCTCTAGCCGCTTATTACATAACATTGGTCACTGCCTTAAGAAATATAAAATATTCCTAACACTCTCTACATGTCTTCTAGATGCACACATAGTGACACTAGAGATGCTGAGGATGCCCACTGTTGTGCCTCAGCTTGGGCCAATGATTTACTTGAAATGGATGAACCTAATTGTTTTGATGATACACGCGATATTGTGCATTAGATGCATGCTATGCAAGCAGAGATAGACTCCATTCAAGACAACCAGACTTTGTGATGTGTCACTTGGTAGACTTGCCTGTAGGCAAGAAAGCAATTGGTAAGAGATAGGTACAAAGTCCATCTTGTTCCACAGGGCTATGCGCAAAGGAAAGGCATAGATTATAATAAGACCTTTTCTCCCACTTCTCGTTCGATTACTATTAGCTGTGTGGTTTATATGGTTGCATTTCGTGGATGGAATATCCAGCAGTCAGACATTAGAATTGCGTTTTTATTCATGAAAAAAAAGAATTGCATTTTTCAATGGGGACCTCCTGGAGGAATTTTATGTGTCTCAGCCCATCGGTTTTATGGTACCTGGCAAGGAAGACAAGGTTTGTAGGTTGAAGAAGGCCTTGGATGGCTTGAAGCAGGATCCTAGAGCTTGGTATGCAAAGATAGATGCCTGTTTTACAAGCCAGGTAATGCAGAATAGTCCAAATGAGAGCACCCTCTATGTCAAGAAAGAAGGGGGTGATGTGCTCACTATTGTTTTATATATGTCGATGACATGCTGCTCACGGGTACTAAAGCTGCAAAAATTGCAAATTTGAAGGCTGAATTGCAGAAGACATTTGAATGCCTGATTTGGGGCTGCTACATTATTATCTGGGCATTCAATTTGTGCAAGATGACAGTGTATTGGTTTGTTGCAATCCAAGTACAATGGATAACTGCTTGAACAATTCAGATTTCAGAATTGCAAGCCCATTTTGACTCCTCTAGAGCCAGGGCTGAAGCTGTCCACGGATAATGCAGTGAACCATTTCATGCCACCATTTGCAGCCACGTAGTGGGATGCCTAATTTACTTGTGTAATACGCGGCCAGACATTCAATATGCAATATCCCAGATGAGCAGATTTATGCGCAGCCCAAGACTTCACAATGACAGCTATGAAGCGTGGGTTTGGATACCTGCAAGGTACTTGGTCCCTTGGTTTGCTGTTTGCCAAGGGGGTAACTTGCGATTACATGCTTACAACGATTCAAATTGGGCTGGAGACTTTGACACTAGGCAATCAACCAATCATAATTGTTTCTACCTCGGGCATGCGTTTCTTGGCTGAGTAAGAAACAATCATAGTTGCTATGTCCTCTTCTGAAGCTGAGTACAGTGTAGAATTCACAACCACAATGGAATGTGTTTGGTGAGGCGCTTGTTGGCAGATCTACATGCATCATTGGAGGAGCCCACTCTAATTCTCACTGACAGTCAAAGTGTCATTGCCATGACGGGGAATCCTATGTTTTATGCATGTACAAAACAGATAGAGATACACTATCACTATGTCAAGGAACACTATCATAGAGATACACTATCATTATGTCAAGGACCGCATACATGCGGGGAGATCAGCTTGGTCTTCTGCCCTACACATCAAAATGTGGCGGATCTTTTCACCAAAGCATTACCTCATCCAAAGTTTGAGGCTTTTCACAAAGCTTTAAACTTACATCCGTTTGGTGATTGATATTATTCCTTGTACACTTTGACATTGTCACTGCAGGGGGGGTGTTAGAAATATTAATCTCTAAGGCAGTGGCCATGTAATAAGGGGTTAGGGACACTTTTTGCCTTTATAAGGTTTTTTTCATGACCTCATTTGAGTTTTCCTTGACCCTAGTTAGAATCCATCCTAGGGTTTTGTCTCTATGACTACCCTAGTGTTGTACTTCATTCTAGTTGCTGCAATCTCATTTCAGCTTCCATTCTCCTTCTTCCCTTACACTCCCGCTCCAGTTTTCCTAACAGTTGGTGCAAGGGACCTTCTTGCCAACAAGGGCAGATGACAGCATATCAAAGTCCTACTAGACATGATGTGTCTAGATGCACTGTCAACAAAGTACGACATATCTACAATTTCATTGACATTGAATGTGCAAGAATCCATAGAGGCATCATAACTCCATGTGAAGAAGGCCCATGATGCTCTACAAAATTTGTTGAGACATCATCCTTTCCTGCATTTGTGGTTGAAGAGCCTGAAACTGCCACACAGGACTGTTTCTTCTGCTCTTTTGCAGTGCTCGTTTGGCATTCATGAATGAAGTGACCAAGCTTTTTATAGTAGCGCCATCTGGCTTTCCTCTTAGGCTTGTCAGCATCCTTTATATCCTTACCAGAACTAAGTCTTGCATCATGCTTGGGCTGATATTTGCCTTATCTTTTGCAGCAAAAGCTCGCTCTCCACATGGCACACTCACTAACATGTACTTTCTACTCTACTCTTCTTGCAACAAAAGTCCCACCAACTCCTGAAAGGTGAGAGGATTCGGATTGCCCCTCTGGGATGTGTGAAAAGAAAGAGACTCTTGCCTCATTTAGAGCCTATTTTGGCGCAGTTTTGAACTGTTGAAACAACATTTGCTGCTATTTTTGATACTGTTACTGCACATCTAAAACAATCATCTTTTGACCTGTCTTGAAGCTTTTGGAACATTTCCTACTGGTGTTGTGGCTGTTCGACTCTTCCCCAACTTGCTGCACCAGAAATCATCATTTTTGAAAGAGTATTCATCCTGTTCCAGCCCCTACAGAAGTTGGATGAGAAAATCATCAACTAGAGCACATGTAGTGCTACCATTCAATCGCATTTGAGGAGCATTTGCTGTTTTCGATTTTGGTACTGTCCAAACAAACAACTTTTGCGTTGGCTTTGAAAGTGAGCATTCGATTGGAAAATGAAGCATCCTCAAGCAAAGCATTGGCTTTGAAAGTGAGCATTTGATTGGAAAATGAAGTGAGAGTTGAGGAGGACACGAAGCGGGAGCAAGCTGTATCGAGAATTCAGCAACGCCCCATGAGAGATTCCACTAGGGTAGTCATAGAGACAATGAACCCTAACAACAAGTCAACACATGTGTGGTGATTAACTCAACCATTAACTGTGGTTTGGGGGGAGGGAAAAGATGCCCCTAACCCTTATCACGTTGGTGACTGCCTTAGAGATTAATATGTCTAACAAAAAGTATGTAGAATGTTTCCATTAAAAAACAAACAGCAATTTCCACTATCTTTGTGATGTTAACTGTGGTTTGGGGGGAGGGAAAAGATGCCCCTAACCCTTATCACGTTGGTGACTGCCTTAGAGATTAATATGTCTAACAAAAAGTATGTAGAATGTTTCCATTAAAAAACAAACAGCAATTTCCACTATCTTTGTGATGTATAATCTCTGCCACAATTAAAAAAGGATCTAATTCCGTCATTGCAACAGCATGTGTAATTAGTGCAAAATTGAACCCTCCAAACAATATGCAGCAGTTGCCTCACGTTCAAAGGGAAGGGAGCTGTTCAACTTATATGCAAAGCCTATGTTTCAGCAAGCAACGGTAGTAGTTGACACATCCACTACGGTGAAACACATGCCTGGCATTGAGAAGCCCACATCGACCCTTTGTGTGAGGGTCGTGTTCTTCACAAACTTTGCTGCATGTGTTTCTCTGAAGCACTCAATCAGAGCTGAAATTCAGTTGCAGTTGGTGTCCAATAGGGCCCATCAACACTCCCAAGACAGGGGAGCTTCCTACTTTGTTACTTCCATTGTTGGCTTTCCAGGTCAAATACGTACTTCCCAGAGAAACTAAAATCATCAATGTTATCTCGCTTTCAGAAGTTCAAGGCAGACCCAAAGAATCATAGTGCACACAAAGTCCGATCACTTCATACTTAAATCCCTACACTCCTTTAAAAAACGGGATAGAAAAGAGGTAAAACAGAACTCCTATCAAAATTATCAAGTACATAGCGAAAGCACAAAAAGTCTCTTTTTCATTCATATATTGCCAACAAATGCCTCACAAAGGCATTAGCAAAAACGACTACATTTTTGGTATAGTATGGCTACAAATCCATACGTTGGTCATTTCAGAGAACATGACATTTACTTGATAGTCTGACACTATGTGTACTTCTGGACTTGATTCTACTCCTTGAATCAAGGCTGCCTGGACCTATCACAAGTACTACTTGGCATTTTTCCCCTCTTAAATGTGCTAACAGGAGTACCAGGGTTCTCCAGATTATCTATCCAACCGTATTCTAATCATGACTTGCTTCGACTATACCCTCAAATGTTGCCACCCGTCCAGACTCCAAACACAAAAGATTGCAGATTCTAGTCACTCTGCATATGTAAGCTTTGATAAAACAGAGGGTCCCGACTTGGGAATCATGGTATTAGTCTAAATAGGACACGATGTAGAGATATACATGTGAGAAGTGCAACGGAAATGAACGGAAGAGAGAGAGAGAGACAGAGATAACACGCCTCACACACACACTGAGAAGGACAGAAAGGAGAGAGAAAGGCACAAGAGAACTGCAAGTGATCTCTGGAGAAAACCCCGCTACAACTAGGGGGAAACCTCGGAAACAACGGGCTGCTCTAGAGCTCGGAACACACAGCTCAACAACCAGAAGAACGGCTCCTCAAGTGATGCTGTGGCTGGCTCTGCACCTCTGCCAGGATCCACTCTGTGATGGACTGAACTGCTCCACAAGATGCACAACAGGGCTGATCTGCCAGGCCCTCCAAAGTGTGATGAAATGCTCCCCAGCCCCCTAGTCGGCCAGCAAGGGGCTGGGCCGACCCAAGTTCCAACAGCCTACAGGGCTGACCCAACTGCCTCCTAAATAGGGCTGTACAAGGCCCTAAAGTGTGGGCCTGCCAGCCGACAAGCAGGGCCCTAGGGCCGACTGCCCCTAGCCCTCCATAGGGAGCTGCACCAGCCAACCGCCCTCTGCCCTCCTGCTCATTAGGGACCTGCACCAGCCGACTCCCTAGGCGCCTCAATAGGGACTGCCACACGGTAACAAAGCAGGCCTCAGGAAGGCCCCAGCCGGCACACTCTCCCGCACTGAGCATCCTGCCGAACCCTACTCTACCTATGCCTCACAAGGGGGGCAGGCACACCCACAACACTAACCCTCACTCCTCTACCCTAGCCTCACACTGGGCGGGCACACCCACAAGCAAGGCCCTCTCTCTCTACCGTGACATCAGAAGATGTTAACCTCCAACAATACAATGTCCACTCCAGAGGACATAAATAGGGACCTCAGGTGGAAGATTCACACTGTCTTATCTTCTTGGATTTTTAGCGTTCTGCATATCCTCTGGAAGCCAATGGATGATGGGTTCATGTGCCTACCATACGTGAGAGTTTGCCATACCTGATGTCACGTTTGGCATTTGAAAGTTTATCATGCATAATTTAATGTTTGATTCATGTAATGAAAATCTAAAAACAGAAATACGCTGAAAGTGTGTAGAGAAAAATTAGCTCTCTTTGATCTCTAACCACAACCAAATTTTGATAGCCATCAATAACACAGTAAAAAAGATCTTCACAATGTAAAAGCTACAGATGATATTGCATCATAGGTCCAATGATCTTTTCCCCCCTTCAACTAAATTGAAGCTTCAACTAAAAAACTAGCATCAAGTCCATTGTCTTTTCCATTTTGTAAAAATTTCATGTAGATTTGACCATGACATTCAGGAGCCTCTAAAAACACATGAACAGATTACATCAACATGCGCTCTGAACGGTAGGGATGTGGTATGAGACTATAAGCCCTCTTGTCAATAATAGGTACACCATTGTTTGCCACTGCTTCTTATCATTGAGATAACAGGAAAACCTTACCATTCCAAGCAAGTTGCCCACGAATATCGAACCAATGGGATCATATATAGGATTCCCAGTAATGAAGACTGCTACGAGCGATATCCCTGCAATCACCAGGCCAGTAACAGCTGCACCATCCTTCACATGACAACAGCCAAATGTAGCTCAAATTATAACTCTATACTCTTCAGAGTCTCAAGGGTGCAATCAGATACTCCAAAACAGCTTAAACCATGGTCGACAGAAGTCTACCTCCATCATAACAGCGACCGCAGTGGGATCATGCCCACGCCAGACATAGTCCCACAAGCTCATGCGTTCTGCAGATGCCCCTTTCCGCACAGCACTGAGAGCAACAAGAAGTGAGGCACCTGCATATGCATGGCTCACATCAAAGACCTCACACAATATGTATATACCTTTGTAAGACCAGGATATATCTACTTGTAGAAATTCAGAATTTTTTTGTTCTAAAGTCCAACATTCAAAGACCTCACACAATAATATATACCTAGATGAATCCAGGAACATTCCCAAACTCATCCTCTAAAAACACAACATGTTGCAGTTACAATCTCACGATAATCACTCATAAAATTGAAAACCATAAACTCCATCACGCATAGCAGGGACTAGCTACTATGACATCCCCACTGGCGTCATCAGCGCCCAACAATGGGTGTAGACCATAGTATAAAAATATGGTCTCACACATACAAATCCACACACCCACACATACTTGAGCATCCATTTATACAAAGTCTTTGTACTAAGTTTCTGTCGGCACATCAAAGACCTCACACAATATTGTTTAATACACAAATAAACTCTTCAAATATTTATAAACAAAAACTTTGTCAATTAATTTTGTTATGAAGCATAAAAAGGTTAGAAGCAACTGTCACCTTCAATTATCATGGATCCCCCAAGAACCAGAGCAGCCATATAGATGTTATCAGGATACTGTCAAAAAAGGTTAGTTAGATGTTTTTTAAATAAGATTCAAAAATTAGATTCCCCAAAAAAAATAAGAGCATGCTGCAAACACCCCACACTTTCATTTTCAATTAAAGCAAACATCTGCATGAGAATATAATATAATATACCCCAACTTACACGTTTTTTTAACAACAAAGGTGAGACCAAAATAATAATGACTGAGAGAGGTGTCCTTTAAAGACATGTAACAAAGCTAAAAGAAGAAAAGATGACTACTTAGTCAGTCTTGCTAGAATTAAGTTTCCATTTACAAGTCCCTTTTGACCTCGAAGGTGTGTAGCCCTTCAGTTAAATTATCATAACGAAATAGCAACCCATCTGGGTTCAACACCTCACAGCCGTAGCTCAGTACTTCGAGACACCCCTATACGCCCAGAGCAAATAAGAAAACCGTCCATTTGTGACGCTCTCAAATATGACCTCCTTGTTGCCATTCAGAAAGAAACTAATCAAAACAGGAAAACTGTTGAAGGATTTGGGCCAACTCTGCCCCATTTGAGGAGAGTGCGATGCAATGAAACCTGTAAGATAGGGAGTGTGATGACGGAAAGAGAAGCTGCCACATGCACAGCACATGGGCTGCCATTTGAAATCATATTTAGATCCTTCTTAGAGTTTTCCTTCTTGGGCTAATTCATGATCAGTGCACACATTAGGCTAGAGGCTAGACCTGTCCAACAGACATGCTGTTTGTAACATAGCCAATTTCTCTAACTAGATATATGTTGGAAAGGTCACCTCCCCATCTGTAAGCCCCCAAATGAAGAGAGCATGGGGGGGGGGACCTAGGGATGTATAGATTGCGACATGGGCAGAGAATGGGGCTGCCACATGGGCAGCACGAGCTGTCATGTGGGCAGCACAAGGAAACATACCTGGAGATTTGGGGCCTGTATGAAGGGAAGCAGTGGTACAAGAAAGCCACGTGGCTCCCAGCAACTAAGAGGACCAGATCTGATCAGGAAAACAGCATGGAACAGTGCAGGACAGATCACGCTGACATCAGCATCTGCAAGGAGGTGTACGGCTGCCTTCTCATGGCTGTACGGAACTAAGACACAGGTCCTCCGGGCTGGAAACGACCAGGACAGAAGCGGGATGAGCAGAGGGTGTAGGTGCCTGCATTACGTGACAATGGAGGAGGCCATGGGCCTCGAAAAAAGGCCTGGAAACAGGCACCTGGTTGGCGGACCATATGGCGAGGCTTGTGGGCAGATTGTGGACCTGCAACAGACCCTGCAAGTGGCACAGCAAGGAGGGGCAACCAGCAGCAGTTTGGTCGGCATCATTAGGGCCAGGTTGGGCTGGTCAGAGCCAGCCAACCAGGTCAGCTATGGGCTGCACAAAGGGGCTGGACCCCGCACAAAATAAAGGGCCTTTGTGCCCAGTTTTTGGAGGACCCCAAGTCGGTTGGGCGGGGAGTAATGAACTGACCAGCAGTCGGCCAATTTGGGTCTGCTAGCAGACAGGAGCAGCAGTTAGGGCTTTCTTGGGCCTACTCCCAGGAGGTGAAGGAGACCTACAGAGAGCTGCAGACTGAGCTAGCAAGGTGCTGCCCATCTAGGCTGATTCACAGGAAGTAAGGTGGAGAAGAACACTCTGGACAGAGAGTCTACATACGCTCGAGGTGGAGCACGCAGGCTCAGAGATCTAGAAGTGCTTGACATCTAGTACGAAAACCTTTTGGTATTGTATCCTGTCCTACTTTGTGGACGAACGGAAATTTACAGAGTTGCTTCTATATTTGTCTCTGAGCATTGTCTATTTACTGGCTTGCACATCTATGCACAGTAAGTTAAGAAGTTTGTGATTCCACACCCCACACCACACTGTGTGAGCTCCTGGGCAATACTATCAGTCTTCCGCTGTGCGTACCCTCTCTGTTGGGTCATTTCTAACAATATAACGGTCGCTAGTAGCATACCTAACTCAAGTACTTTTTGAATAAGTACAATGAATGGGATGTACTGTTTTTACAGCATCCCATAGGAGTCTACCAAACCCTATTGCTTATGGGATTATTCCACTCAGGTGCCAGGTGGCACCATCCATAGTTTCACACCCTCATATTTCAGGCTACAAAAATCCTAATTTAGCATAATACTGTTCTCAAATTATCTAACTTCTGCCCGAAGGAGTTCAGGATGGATTTCCTTTCCAAGCCAATGTGCCTGTGGCTTCCTAGCAGCTGGCTAGTGCACCTAGTGAGTGTCCACTTAATACTCCTCCATGTCCAAGAGGTATTTGGACCTTGTGTTCTAAGTTTCTTTTCAATTCTGATCTAGATGTTCAGTGAGCAGACTAGATTAGAGTCCTATTTAAGCTCTAGAATAGTAGTTTTCAAGTTTAGAAGTCTGGCTACAGTCTCAAAGTATCACAGTATGATTTTGGGCCAGATCATATGGTTTTTGTTGACATATGGGCAAGCAGGTACTGGTAAAACTTACCATTTATTGAAATGGCAAACAAGAAGGGAGTGGATTGGTAAAGCTTAGTAGAGTATGAGAAGAAAGAAACATTTGTCTTTCTCTAGCAATGATGCCCAACTTCGTCTTTTGTAGAGCAATCGCACTGAGATTCAGAGCATCTTATTGTGAGCCTAAGATTCACCTCTTGGCAATTTTATATCACCAGAAGTGTCTCCAATCACCAGTTGCCACACCCCTGGAAAATGGTTGTGCTAAGGTGTTCGGTTTTTGGATTTTTTTTTCCACATCGTGAGTTCGTATATCAGATCTCCAGAATTTGAGGAGAAATTGATGCAGTATAGCCCCAGGACAGTTCATGCACCAGATCAGCATAAAATGCAGTGATACCTGTAATCGTGCCGCCTACCAAGTTTCAGTCCAATCCTATTGGTATTGGTCAAGTTCTGATCAGATGTGACCTAGGACAATCCAGTATTTTGTTTTCTTCTATCTGTATTGCATCTATGGAATCCCTCTATGCCCTCTGATTGCATTGTTACATTGGATCTTCCGCAAATTCCTGAATCTGGGAACTAGGGCAGATTTAGAATCGAATCTATCCTATTCCAAATTCTTAGCTAGCTATCCCACGTATGTGTGTTACTCATGAATTGACAAGGAAGAAGTAAATGAGGTCATTAGATAGAGTGGAATAGCCATTCTAGGCATTGACTTGCTGAATCCTCCCATCAACAGGATAAGTTGCCTACAGGAAAATCTAGAACTCATTCACCTCAGGCCAGAAACCTACGACTCTCATGTGTGAGAGGATGGACAAAAGGAACGAGATCATCTCCTTTGAACCTATGACCAATGCATGAGGTGCCACGTCAAATTATCCATCCATGCCTCCAACAAGCATCTAGAATATGGCGGTGGGTTATTTTACCCCCCACAAACATAGCTTCCTACAACGATCATTTTCCAATAGGATAGAGGATTGCCCGAAGAGGATCTTCTTGGAGCAGATAGTGACAGAGAATTTGAAAAGGAAAATATTCAAAGCACGGTTTTACTGCAGAGACAAGGAGAAACTTCAAAATGCATGCTCATAAAGATACCAGGAACTTATCTTGGAAGCCTAGTTCATACATTTCACCAACACTCGTGTGGATAAGGAGTTCCTAAAGGAACACCATCAAAACTCGCGACATGTATCTAGAAGCTTTTTACTAAATTTGTGAAGACTGTCTCTCGTGGTTTATCAAGAGATATACACATAGACTTTGGCTTCAATAGAGACTTCAAAGACAAGTTTACATTCAAGTTTCAAAAGGGAGATTTGGTTCAACTAGTGAGCTTGAAAAATGGCTCTGTTAATGGGAACAGTACTTTAAATTGAGACCACTGATGACAGGGCTAAAATACAATGTATAGGATTGCACCTTGAGGACTATGCTCATATATTTTGGAGACATCTAATGCAAGAGGTAGTAACGGGTTAAAGAGCTAACATTAGCACTTGGGATGATTTTTGTCTTTCCAATCATTGCAAATGGTATGAGATAACTCAGCAAGCACCAAATAAGGCTTACACAAAACAATTTTGGAAGTTGTCCTTATTTGTTAAGGGTGTTGATGATGTAACATCCCAAACTAACCCTGCTTATCTTGTACCTATCCTAGGTTACATCTTAAACCATGCATAATAGGTGTTAGCTAGGGTAATTAACCCTCGAGGCTAAGGATCGTTGATCTAAACCGTCAGAGCTAGGCTCTGGGTTGAGACCGGATGTATGCAAGATCCATACTAATATAGCAATACAAGCATAGCCTAACCGGGAGTTAGAAATAGCCCAAGTTATAGATTGGAGGTAGCATGGATGAAGTCTAGATCCTGTGGGTAGTGTTAATCCAAAGAAAAGCTGATCTAGGAAAGGTAGCAATATTCCTGACAAAGATTAGCGCTGAGGAAAAGCAAGCTATTTGGGGCAAAACATTTATAAATAGAGTCAAATGCCAAAGATAGTGGGAGCTTGGTTTATAAATACAAGTCAAAAGTCTCAGTTCATGGGTGTCCTAGGTGACGATTCCCCAAAGACTGTATGAACTCTTGGCTTTAGAAGTAGGTTGGAGGCTAGGGCAAGTGGTATGGGATGCATGACTTGACCCTCAATCGAATTATCTTTGTTATAGTCTAGGCCTCAAGCTCGAGGGTGGTTCTCCCATCTACAACATATGGCTAAAGTGTTGAGCCGCTAGCTCTTCCAGATGTAATCTACACCTATAGCTTTGGAACATTATGGGAGAAGAGACAAGAATCTGAAAAGCTTCTTCCTGAGACGTTCAAATATTCGAGCCGATATGTAGATTTCGGACTGATTGCCATGTTGGTGGATTGGGGTCATGGTTGTACAAGTCTTAAGGTGGGTAGTGTTTGAGACGCATTAGAGGAAAACTGCATTTTATTTCTAAAATTTGAAGAAATCATGTTTTTAAGGTTGAAAAAAGGGGGAAGAGCAGAGAAAATATTCACATGACATGTAAAAAGGAACAGATGGGGCTGAGAAGGGGATGAGAGGGGATGAGACGAGGATCAGAGAGGCTGAGAAAGGGCTGAGACTCAAGAGGGAGGGCTGAGAATGAAAGGGGGCTGAGCCTTGAGATAGACATGGACAAAAGGGAGAAGAACGTAGAGAGGGCTGAGAAGGAGGGCTGAGACAGGGATAAGAGGGATGGCTGAAGACGAGGAGGACCAGGGCTGAGAGAGAGCTACCAGAGGGAAAAAGGGGATGAGAAGGCGCTGTGAAGTATTCAGGGACAAGAAGAGTTGCGAGGGCAAGGGCTGAGAGAGGACTAAAGAGAGGACTCACTGTGGGCAAAGAGAGGTCGAGGGGTTGACAAAGGGCTGAGAACATTTTTGTTTTTTGGACAAAGAAAGGACTTCTATTAAGTATGAAACAAACTCTAAGAGCAAAATTCGTGGAAAAAATACATCATGCAAGCATGAAAATCCAAACACCTAAGAGGAAGAGAGCTTTAAAAATCCAACATTGAGGCTGAAAATGCCATTTCAACCCTGCAAAGTACTCCGAGAAAAACGGGGAGCCATTCCACTCCAATCACTGAGAAAAACAGTCCTTCTGGCAAAAACCGTCTGCGAAGACCCCTACATTGCTCACCCAAATGGCTGTCAAGGTCTGTATAGTATCTATCCAAATACTCGCCAATGTGGGATGGATTTGGGTGCCATCCAAAGCCTCATCTAGATCTCCAAATATGGCATGCTGAAATGCTCGCCAGAATCTCCCAAGAAGTATCCTTCGAGGCATGTGCTAGTCTGTAAGGAGAGCTGGGAACATCATCCAAAGAGCATGACTCAACCAAAAGAGCCCAAGAAGAGTCATGCTTCTCATAAAATACATGAGGCACTTAAAGAGAGAGCCAAGCCACCGAGCCCTAATTCATGAAGAAAGGAAAGGAAACAAAGGTGCTCAATAGACTAGCAATTCCCTTCCAGATGATCCTCACCTATATGCAGTCCCATTAGCATTGCTGAATAGACTCCACAGCAAAGAGGCAACGAGGATAAATAAAGGCTGCCCCAAACAAGAACCTCCACTGGTTCACTACAATCCCTCCATGGATAGAAAGCCAAAAGAAAAGAGTGACTTTCTATCCTTGAAGGATTTCCAAAGTCTCTTCCAAAAGAATTTCTGCAGGTCAACAGAAATTTGAAAATTCTCCCAACGAGGAGCTTGGGTGAGCTTTCCACCTCTTAGGCTGAGCTAAACTTCTTGGCATTATTGACCTTGTGTCAAAAGAAGGGGACGCTCTTCTCTCGGTGCCCTGCATCAATCCACTCCCACTCCCCAAGATCCCACTGCAAATCCTTTATAGGAACACCTCCAAAGAGCCAAATCCTCCAATGAACCAAAGGGAATGTGATCAAGGTTAGGGTCTACATAACGTCTTGAAGCCAAAGAATCCTGCTCCACATAACCTAAAACCCAAACAGGCTAGAAAGCGGCATCCACAAGAATATCCTCATCTGCCGACCTAGACAACTTGCCCCTAGAGTGACATCAAAGACCAAGGCATCCCCATCTAAACATCATAGTCCTGCGACCTGAAGTGGGATACCTGACCTCATAAAGGCCCCAAGCCAAATAGATTGATAGTAAGACATGTCACCTATATCAATGCAATTGAAGGGTATGGCTGCATCAATCGGCTAAATTCTCCTTGCACTCCTGCTGAGGTGACTTACTACTTGGAGGTTGCGATCATCTAGAAGGTTTTTGAACATGTTTGCCCTACTCTCTGCTCGTTAAGTCGTCGTAAGCCTCTACTCTATCACCTCAAATGTGCTCGCTCTTCTACAACAATCCTCACCGTTTAGAGAGCTGCTTCTACGGGATGACTCACATTCTCTCCAGTAGAACTTTAAGGTATTATCTTCATTGGCTTCCAGTCCATTATTCTAGCCCGATCTGAATCTCTTCTCACTTCCTCTTGTCTACCCTTTTCCTTGTTTAACGATGAGAGTCCAGACTCAGCAGGAAGTAATATCACACCAAAGCTCAACTGGTCATTCATCGAGCTAGAGGATGAAGTAACCCCTACCAGGTAGCTGGCGGGATGCCGATGTCATCATAAGCGAAATGTTTGAATTAAAAAAAGAGCTTATTCTCTCTTTGCAACATACTCGTAGAGACTGAATTCTCTCATCCAACAAGCCCACGAAAGATATGGGTGGTTGGACGAGGATGACTCAAACTCTGACAGGTTAAAAGCTGATAAAGATACTGGCTGCAATTCTGATGGGGGGTCGTTCAACTCCATCAAATGATTGATGGGAAAATTTTGAGGAGAAGATGCATAATTTGTAAATAAACAATCCCTAAACCTACATAAGGGTTGTTGAGCTCTCAACGTGGAGTGAATTTGTAAAAATGTCCACAGTATTACTCGTTTATCGATAATAAAAGTATGATTTCTTTTTGTAATATTTTTAATAATTTATTTCTTGTTCTTGAAAGAAGCATATTTTCTCTTCACGTATTGAAAGAAATGTATAAATTCTTTCTCGGATTGGAGAGGATTTAACTCTTTTGTTTGGATTCACACCACATAGGTTTAATCATTCAGTGCAGCTACTTATGTCCATATGACATGGTGAGATTTACTGATATCCCAGATTGGATATGAAAAGCCACCCTATTGCCTCGTCTCTTAAAAGGCCCATTTGTGCACACGTATCATACACGTCTGGTCAGCCCGCTTGTTTTCTAGGATACACAAAATGAAACTTTGATAACTTGGAATCCACATATAAAGTTTGGATTCATATCTGACCATGTGAACATGTTGATTGGAGACCCTACAAAAGGTCAGGCATGATTGTACATTTTTTGTACAACGTATTTCTAATAGGACAAGTATAATCCACTCCCCCTACTAGATGGATTGAGAATGTTCCACGATGTTAGAAGGTGAGGAGGACATCTACTTCACTACTTTACCGGCATATTCACAGTCTCCTGAAAGTGGAGTATGACTCCAAGGAGGCATGGTCTGCATATTAATAGCCTCCCAGAACTGGCGCCTCCAAGAAGACATGTCCTTCGTTACATTAACATCACCGTTCATGGTATTCATGTGTAAAAGTTTAGCTTTTCTATGCAATCTCATGGAGACGTCAACTGAAATACCGAAATAGTCATCCTTTTGATGTCATGATGATGGAGAGCTCTTGGCTTTTGGCTAATTGCAGGATTGGGTTTACCAATGTTCTCGATTGAACAAGGTGTCATCCTGACATTGGAAGGAAATACCTTGATATCTTGGGGTTTGATTGGCTGAATGATCATGATAAGCTTGTAGTGATTACCCATATGATCAAGAAAATTAACAAGTGGTATGAGGTGTAATTTGTCTAATCACCTAAGGAATATGAGATCCAGTTTCCACGTAAGGGGTTAGATGTGATTCTGAGAATTGTCATGAAGCCTCGGCTTGTGGAGCTAGCTATACCTACAGAACTGGATCATGAGGATCCTATTGTCTCCGGGCATGTTTGTCACAATGTACATAATAAATTTCATGAAGGGTTCACTTTAAAGACGATTTGTATGCATTAGGCTAGGTCCCATTGATGTGGTATTAGGAGGTGATTGGTTGCACACATTGGGTGATTTTATTATCAATCTGCAAACCCTGAAGTTCAAACTTTGGGACAAAGGTAAGATAATTATTTGGATGCTGTCCAACCAAATAATTTTGAGATAGTATCCTAAAGAAATCTTAGGAGACTACTGAAGAAACAAGTTGCTGCTTATGCTCTCAAGGTTGAACTATGTATCGTCAATGGCAAGCCAAAGGGTGAGGTGACAGGAAGTGGACTCACATTTGTAGGGACTTTATTATCACTGGTATACCTACAAAAATAAAGGGATGGAATAGTACATTTGTAATTGTTGATAGTAGGACTATGGTTTCTTATTTCATTTGTACAAAGTCCACCCATACTGCTTCACAGGTGGCATCTCAACTGATGGAGAATGTTTATAAATTGCATGGCCTACCGCAAGAAATTGTAAGTGATCGGGATGCAAAAATTTTGGAACAGTTGTTGACTCAAATGGGGACTAAGCTTTACTCCAAGCACAACCTATCGCCCTCCTATTGATGGCCAAAATGAGAGGCTTAATAGGGTGAAGCCGCCATCTACTATAATTGACAGGGAGGGTAGTAATCTAAGTGTGGTGGATGAAATGGAGAACATGGATATTATTTTATACTTGGCCAAGGATAATATGGCTAGGGGTCAAGCTGAGATGAAGTCATATGCAGATCAAAAGAGAAGGCTTGCGGAATACAAAGAAGGCAACATTGTACCTCAGGCTACATAAGCAGGTGTATGTTTCCTCAAGGGCAACACCAAACTAAACTAGCATACAGATTCTATGGTCCTTGAAAAATCATTTGGCATAACCATTGGAACTTCCTGCTTCAGCCTGAATGCACGATGTGTTTCATGTATCCTTGCTTAAAAGCATATGTAGCAGTTCCTTCGGAATTGCCACCAACAGATGAAATTTGGCAGATTTAATGTATACCTGAAAACATCATTGGATTTCGAGATAAGGTGATCACAAATAAAGTGTTGATAGAATATTACATCAATATGGAAGAATCTCCCTGACGAGGAATCTACATGGCAACCAGAATCAGTTATCACAGAGAATCAATATGACTGATGGAGACACAACTCCGAGCTTTTACGTGATCTGTTTCCTCTTGCTTCTTGGAGGACGTTAGATGACAGCTAATGGACATGCAATTACAGATCAGCACTTGCACATAGATATGCTCTGTTTCACTGTCCCATCTTACTACAGCGATTGTCTTTTGAGAACAAAATACTCCTAAAGTGGGGAAGGCTTGTAACAGCGGTTTTCTAACCAATTTTTCTTGCCATATGTCGCTGATCCGAGCTTTGATTTATCACACATGCTTGTGCACATACATGGATAGGATCTATAACAATTCATGAACTTGTGGGCTGGTTCTCTTTTACTTTATGAGCGTTTTGTGGTTGGGCTTGGCCTAACAACCAAAGGCTCATTCACAATTAATCTCTGACAAAAACAGTGACTCCTCTTCCGTTTTCAAACTCGTAATTGCTGCTTTGCTTCATCACTGATAATATACAGTGCAGTCACCAAATTTGTGTGTACATCACCAAATTAAAATCCAAGACTGAAGAAACGTAAAAATTCCAAACACCACTGACATCAGCTGCATAGACAGAAAGACAACAGCCATAAAGATGACAGTTGAATCCACAGCTAGATTGGCAAAGGAAACGACAAACCTCTGCACTCCACAAGTTCGAGACGCCATGCACGATGGTTGCTCCAGAGCCCAGACAGAAGATGCCAACGGCAGAAATAAGAGACCAAACAAACCTCTCCTTTGAATAGCCATATCTGGCATCCATACATCCGGTTCTAGTTACTTAATATTTCCAAAATCAAGCATCTTCCTAAACTCAGCACATCCATAAAGCTGGCGACAATGACCCATAGATCCATGCATTCATAAGCAAAAGCGGACACACACAACCCCTGTAAAAAAAGGGGAGATGTGCCAAAACCACAATACGCACGGATGCAAATCATCCGGAGCTCGCCTTGAACTCACTAGTCCATATGCAAGCAATGCCTGCAAAGGTAAAATACAATGCATATTTTAACAACTTTACATATGCATGATTTCTGCAGAAAAACCCCAACTTCCACTATTCCATATTTCCCAATGCAAACATAGTGATGCAATTCACCTCTTACACTTCCCATATGTACCACTATTCTACCTTTTACCTTATTATGCTTGGGTGTCATGCTGGAGGGAACTAACCTGATTTGCAAGATCAGCAAGAGAATGGACAGCCTCAGCCAACATTACATGGCTTGTAGTCATCATCCACACCCCACATTTGAGTGATAAAACCAGGAAATTGCACCAAAGAGCCATTATAACAGCCCTCTGACTGCACATCACCACAAGAAAGCCAATTAGGTTCTGACCAACAAAAAAGTTCAACATTATCTTCTAAGTTGCAGTAGTAATTCAACAGCATGGAACTGGAATACATTCACGCTGTATTACCATGTGAAAAAACGTCACTGTACACAGATATGCAATCATAAGACTAGAGCATGCCAAAATTAAAAACAGAACATATAAAGAATGGATGACATACACACACACACTTTTTTTTTGGTAAAATCCAGTGCATTGTATTTATATTGTCATAACTTTACAAGAGGGAAAGTCTCCAAGATGGAGAGTATCCCAAAGATCAGAAGCATAAAAAGAAAAGCTCAATGCAAGAAGCATGTATATCACCCTCATGGCAGGCATCATATAAAGATTGCCGCAATGAGGCTCTAAAAGATTCATATGACTTGTGAAACTGGCGGCCCAAGTATGCCAAATTATGCTCTTCCCAGATTGTCCAAAGAGCCCAATATCTCACCCATGAGAGAAAGAGTGAGTATTGAGATAAAGACCTCCTCAATCTGCCAAATAACCAAAAATGTTTGCCAAATATGTGACTCGGGAAACGGAGGCGAAGATGATCTGAAATTTTCCCAAGGAGGTTCCGAGAAGACGGGCAGTGCCAAAGCAAATGAGGGACAGTCTCTGAAGGAGCGTGACACCGTAAGCATGTGGGTGGTGCAATGTGACGTTTGGCAAGTGTGATTCCCACTGACAATGTGCCGGTCATGCATCTCCAAAGAAAAAGTCTTTGTTTCAAAGGCATTTTACACCTCCATAATATTTGGAGATTCTTCCGCCACCATGAAAGGGGCTGCCTGATATGCCACAGAGTATTAGCATATTGATGAATCCATGGGGCAGGCTAAAGAAGCTTGTAGACTTTGATGGAGGTCAAAACTGGCAGAGGAATAGGATGAGAGCATGTAGCAGAGGGGTACAATTGCCAATCCATAAGCCTGTCTGTGTCACCCACAGGAGGAATAGGTAGAAAAGGATGCAAGAGATCAGCAATTTTCTTCCATATCAACCTATGATGCATTCCCAATGCATAAGAGACAGTGGCCTGAGGAAAAGATAAGACATGGCCTTGATCATCTACCACATCATTGATGTATCTAATTCCCAATTTCATGTATGCCCGAACAAGTTCCTGTAAAGCAAGTGGAACGTCAAAGATGGCACTCCAATGAATACTTTCTTTCCTCATTGAGTTTGTCCCCGAGCGATTATCAGGAGCCCATTTGACTTTAGAAAGTACTTGTTTCCAGTCCAGTATCAGAGCAGTAGAGAAAGGGCAGCCAGGAATCTTCCCTACAAATCTCCCAATGACAACCTCCCAATGATCAGTAGTCCAATGGCCATAAGCAGATGTCCTCATGTTGACACACATGGATGCTATCATACAAGTCCATGGCTGTTGTTGACGGAAAAAAGTATGGAGCATAGTCGACTTCCTTGCAAGTACATGATATCTGATATTTAGAACATTAAGTCCTCCATGCATCCTAGGAGAGCACACCATTTCCATCTTCAGCAGTCTCAATGCTTTCACAGCAGTTTTTGTCCTCCATAACAGCTCCATAGCTTGAGACATAAAGGCTGAGATATCTCTAGAGGACCAATGTAGCAAAGGCAAAAAGAACTGAACATAAATCATTACAATAGACTGTACTATCTGAGCCTAACATGAAGTGGCCAAGTAGAAATTTTCCAATATTCCAATTTATGTTGAAGTCTTTGAAAGATCCATTTTAGCTGCTGCTTCCTGGTGATATGCCATCCTATAGGATATCCCAAATGCTTGACTACATCTTTGGAATGCACTATCTGACCTGGCCAGAGAATAGAATGCCAGTCACATTGTTTCAGGGGAAGCAATTTGGATTTGTCAAAGTTGACATGCAATCCCGCTGCTAATCCATACAATGATAATGTGGTCATAAGCATGCGGACTTCCCGGGGAGAGTTCTGTGGCATAAAGAAGGAATCATCAGCATATGCCTGTGCCAAAAAAGATGCAGGCCCAGGGATTTTAAGACCAGTCATATGTCCTGTGCTTGTAAGATGATCAAGATACATGAAGAGGGGATGAGTCGCAATGGCATAGAAAAGAGCACTAAGGGGGCAGCCCTCTCTGACTGGTCTACCCAATATCCATGACCGAGATAGATGACTTCCGAGAATGCACTGGGAGGTAGAGCCAGAATAAAGTCAATAAATTGCATTTGCTATCTTGGGACCAAAGCCCAACTTTGTCATGGTTTGAGAGAGAAAATCCCATTGAACAGTGTCAAATGCCTTAGTGATATCTACCTGCAATATGAGCACATCTTGATTCGAGTACTTAGCATATTCAATTGCAGTCAATGCATTGGAGATATTGTCATGGATTTGTCTTCGCGGCATACTGATGAGGATGAAGGCCCGCATTCAGTATCCCATGAAGCCTATACACAATCATTTTGGCAATGAGTTTGTAAACTACAGGCATCAAAGTAATAGGCCTCCAATCTGACATATGATCGCAGAGATTTTTTTTTGGCACAAGTTTGATTATGCCATGCTTCCAAAGGTGCGGCAATTGATTTTCTTGCCAGGCAACATTGATCATTTGTAAGAGAAAATCTTTCAAATCATCCCAAAAGGAAATATGAAATTCCACCGTGAGACCATCCCAACCAGGGGACTTGTATTTGCCGAGATGGGACAATGCATTATCAAGTTCTGTGTCAGTAAAAGGTCTCTCGAGTAAAAGAGCATCATCCATTTCCACTATCTCAGAAACATATTGAAGAAATTCAGTCCTCGCATCAGTCATTTGATTTGATGGGGAGCCAGGGGTAGAGAACAATGTCTGGAAGTAATTTTGGCATTCATCTTGGAGATCAGAGAAAGAGTGCGTCCAAGAGCCATCTAGCTTCCTTACCCTTAGACATGAGTTTTTCTTTTGAGTAGCATGCAGGCCCTGGAAGAAGGCTTTTGATGAGCAGCCCTTATCCATGAGGGGCTTCATTCTTGCTCTAATCTGCCATTTGTGCAATTTCCTCTGATCATTATCACTCAGTTTGATCCGGGCTTGTGAGAGGGAATCATTTTCTGATTCAGAGAGAGGCCTTAAATGTGAAAATTCAGTCAACTGTTGTGCTGTCCTTTTTGCCCATTTGACCTCATTCCTCCATGTAGCCATGTGCCAGTTTCCATACTCCCTAATGACATTCTGTATACGAGAGACAAAGCTGTCCCAAGCATAATTCATGTCCTCCTGGGCATGCAAAGGCAAGGGATGAATTGCAAATCTGATCATTTGCTGGAAATATTGATGTCGGAGATAAGCCTGATTAACATGCAGTAATCTGCTCGAAAGAGTCGGCAAATCATCCAGTGACATACCAAATTGCAGATTTATCCATAATGGGGCATGATTTGACAAGCCCAATGAAAAATCTATGAGGAGATGAAGGCTAAAATCTGCATATTGTTGTGGATAGAACAAATACCATCTGTCAAGCCTTGCCCAGTATGTTATAAATGCATTATGATGAAAAGTATATCCGGGCACTGACCCTTGTAGAAGCAGCCATAAATCTTCAGCCTGCACAGAAAGAAGCATGTTATCCCATTTCTGTCTTTCCGATAAAAGCATATGAGATCTTGAAGTGGTGTTATCTCTCAGCAGAGGGGAATTATTAAAATCTCCACATATAAATGCATTGGATCTCTATGGATATTTGCTTAAAGAATCCCATAGAGAAGCCCTCATGGCAGAGGTCTGGGAGGCATAAACTGATGCAAGCTCAAGAATGTCACCATTGACATTACATTGTATGACTATCCATCGGCCACTACTGTCATTGAATGCTAACTGAGGCTCCAGCTCATGTCTGACCATTATGCACACACCTGAGTAGGTAGTGGTACCAGCATAATATATATCATAGCCGCCAAAGTGATCATGATGACCAGCCTTAGAGTGTTGATTATGCTCTTGCAAACAAACAATATCTGGCTGCATTTTATGTACATAATTCCAGAAAAGCCTCCACTTTGAGACATTGCAGAGGCTCTGTACATTGTATGTAAAGCACTTAAGTGTTAATGCATGAAAGAGATATATACAGAAAAGTATAAGTATGAAAAGACATATCAGAGAGGCAAAGCCTCTGCCTGCATGGGTTGCATGCTTTCATGATCCATGAAAGATATGGCATTCTCCCCTTCTTCAGAATCACATATGGGGATACCCTTCTTCAAAACCCCCACCCAATTTTGAAGGACAAGAGCTGAAGTAGAAGCCTGTCCTGGTAAGGGAGAAGAAGCATCCCATTGAGGAGATTGAAAGGGGCGTTGCTTCAATACAACCACCTTCTTAGGCTGTTGAAAACCATCCCGATCTGTCCCCACAGATTCCTTCATCTTCTCTTTTTCTTTTTCTTTTCCTTTTCCAGCAAGTGATTGATTGCACCTGATTAACTGGTTTAGCATTCTTTGCTCCATTTCGATTTGCTGCCTTGGCGTGCAAATTCTCATTCTTTTCCCTTGTCTGGGGCGGCAAGGCATTAGGAGAGGGTTGATGCAGAACCATTGGGCATTCAGAGGCTAGATGCCCAAACTTGTGGCAGGCAAAGCAAGCGCCTGCAAACACACCCCATTTCAAGTCAAAAAACTTTTTGCCCAATTGTACACCCTCAACTTCCACTGCAATAGAAGGAGGGGTAGGTGTGTCAGATGTCCCAGAGGATGCAGAATCTATTACGATTTCCCATGGGGCGTGGAGGACAAATGACCTTTCCCAATGAAGCAGCCAAGCCAGGCAATTCTTCGGGGACGAGCATTTTCTGAGCGAAATCTTCCGAGCGTCCGAGCGAAGGAAAAAAAAAGCTTCCAACTATGCATAAATATGGCAAAAATCGATTAGAAGAAAACATAGTTTCACTTAGAAATATGCAAAGTATTATAGTAATGCCTATTTTATACAAAAATCTTTAGGTGAATCTGTAGGAATGGTGAGAGCATAATGGGATGGCTTTTGAAGAAACCCACATGTAGAGTAGACTTCTCTATGAAAATTCCCTTATGATCCTTCTTACAACTTTTACGTAATAGGGGGTGACATTGAAAACCCTCTCTCAACCTATCTTCATGAAAGAGTTTCTTCAAAGAAAACTCATTGAAGCAAGCCATCCAGGTAGTTTCGCCAGCGAAACCCCTTTGAAGCAAGTCTCCCAAGGTAGTTTCGCCAGCGAAACTACGTTGGACAGCACTTTTAAAAGTGACATACTTTCATATCCAATGTCCAAATATAGTCATTCAACCACTCAAATTGATCGGAACACCCCATTTGAGCACATCTATGAAGTTATATTTTGAAAAATCTTCCATATATAGTATTAAATATTACATGTATTTTATGAGAGTGATATATAAGCCCAAGTTAATACTTATTTATAGTAAATTAAACTTCTTTAGAAACATGTCCATAAATATGCTATAAAAACACTAAAAAGATATTGCCATATGATATAAATGTGTTGATAAGTAATTATATATGCATAGTATTATTACATTGAGAGTGATTATGAGGAATGTTTCTTAAAAGAATCAACACTTTTTTAAGGTAATAACAGGGGTACAAAGGGATGTCTCTAAATAAGAAAATTATGTTGTGTAAAAATGAATGAGTGACTAGTCTGTATATTTTTATGATAAAGGGATCTAGTTCTAGTGAAAATAAAAGTGTAAAAACCATGTTTCCTAAAGAAAAACATTTTTAAAAATCTCTTGAAAAACACGCTCGGATAAACCTGCTCATAGGTTTTTGCTCGTAAAATTGACGCATCCCAATTCTTCATGCATATAATCCGGGAAGTTAACAACCTCAACCCATACAGGACAATGATGGCATATAAGACTTTGGTAATCCTTGTTTGGGGACCAAGGCATGACATGTACCATCTGCTTCCCGTAGAAGAGGGGAGAAAGCTGAAGGAGCCTCTGCTTGCACAAGGCATCTGATAAGTGCACCTCATAAAAGCCTCTGGAGGCAAAATAGACACCCTCTACAAAGCATCCTCCAAGGATAGACTTGATCCATTGCGCAACATCACTGGCGGCTGGGATTCTTCCTGGAAAGAAAATTATTACCGCGCTTTGAGATAGCTTCCTGAGAGGATTCACAAGGGAGGGCAATTTCAATTTGTATGTGACCTCCGGAACTGGTTTGCCCCATTCCTGTCGTGACTGCTGAAAGTCATCCTTAGGTGTATCAAACACATATTGAGCTTCCATAGTAAGCTCATCATCCTGTGATGCAGGCTGAGAAGGACGACGCTTGGCATCTGCAGATCTTTCCTTTCTAGCATATGTACAGACATCGGAACCTGAAGCCATGACTGAGATATGGCAAAGCAAGGAAGAAATAGAGTGAAAGATGAAGCAGACAGAGGAAATGTACGGAAAGGCACAGGGAGAAGGTGCAGAACTGTACGGCAGAGGCTGTACGGAAAAACTGTACGGAAGGCCTTGTACGGGATAGGCTGTACTGAACAACATGAAAAGCTGTACAGAGGTACTGTACGGACGAAGGAGTGCTGTACGGGAAAACCTGTACGGAGGAGCATATACGGGATGGACTGTACGGAACAGCAAGAAGGCTGTACAGAGGTTCTGTACGGACAAAGGAGTGCTGCACGAAAATATGTACGGAACTGTACGGGAAAGGCGGGGTTGTACGGGGAAGCTAAGTGCGCTGAAAGTACCGCGTTGTACGGAAGGGCTGACAAGAACCGTACGTACGTACAGAAAACGACGAGGTGATGGAGCTGTACTGGCCTGCACGTCAATCTGCAGAGGAGTTGTGACCCTACTTTTGCAGCTGGTACGACCGTCGGGAAAATCCGTACGGCGACCGTACAGACGTACGGACGGAGGGGGAGAGACCTGCAAGGGTATCTTGGCGAGGCTCTCAGCTAGCGCCTTCGCTCACACACACACTCATACATACACACACACACACACACACACACACAGACTTAAAGGATGAAGCCAAAATGGGCAGAGAGGACAATCTAAGCGGACAAGATTTTCAACAGCTACTAGACTTCAATGAAATGCCGATCTCCAGCAGAATGAGAGAAGGCAAAAAAGTAGCAGCAGCGAGAAGTGTGTCGTTAGGTGGTCTCATTGTTTGAATAAAAGTCTAGGGCAGCTAAATGTCTTCCAACAATGATATATTCTCTGCATTGGGAAGCAAAGGGTCTCTTCTCATTAGCTTCTCATCAAACTGGGTACGTACTTGGTTAATTGCAGAGCAACAGATCTGTGCGCACGCTCTCTTAGACATGGTGGAGTCAGAGTTACATATCTTTCATTAACACAATGATTATTACAAGATTAAAGGCTGGCATGTGTGTTGTTTTATAGATGCTAACACTTCATTTCATGCTTTTTAAAATGGTGGGTGGCAACCTTAGTTTTGATGCTGACTTCTCAATTGGAAAGGCCCCTATAGAGCTTTGAAACTTACCTAGTGACTTGTTGATGGCTCGAAGTGTTACATTGCTTAATTTTGGATTGGGGAATAAAACAGATTAGTATCTAAGCTTTGTCAAACCTTACTCTAGTGACATGAGCTGACACGTGTTATGGCTGGCAAAGGCTGAAGATCTTAGTTTCCAGGTAGATTGTCATGAGGCAGGACCGCCTTAGGCAATTGGGCTTACATATTAACCCCTGCTTGTTCATATTCTCACATCACATAATTATGGACAGAGGAGAACACCTACTTCTGACAAACAAACTACTACACAAATTTGTACTTGACGCCTAGCTCTCATGGCACTCTAGCAACATAAGCCCTAGCTAGCTCACTGAGAGAAGGAGCTGACATTGACAATGCATATGACTATCTGAATGTGACAGGTAGCTCCTTCTCAGTAGCTGCAAGCTTCACCTCTTGAGATTTTAAGTGAGAGACTCTTTTGCTTAGAATAATATTCCGCACAAGTCTCACAGATCCTGCCCACTTTTGGGTCATGTGCTTACTTCCAACTCTGTATGAAGTCCTTTTTAGGATGAGCTGCACTCCTCCTTATGACTTCATGTGCATAATGGGCAGGCTTGCTGAAATATGAAAGTATATGGAGATAGAAGAAAGCATCACAACAGTGTATTAGGTCCAGCTGTGTTATTCATTGTATTGCGAAAAGTGCTAAACGCCTGAAAGTGCAATGCTGAAATGACAAGACAACATGAGATTCTAGCTAGCACACGAGATGGGAGGAGGGCTGCTTTTATCAGCTCCAAGAGGGTATCTACTTGGAGTCGACCCCCAGAGCTAGCTGGGGCCCAAATTAAGTGAAATGACCTCAAATCCAGGCCCCTCCCCCCCAAAAAGAGGCTGGCTCGCCTTGGAGGGGCTTCAAAATTGGATTTAGAAACTAAAGAGCGGTGCTTCACATGTCCTCTAGTAACCAGCTTAATCTGGCATCAAACTGATGCCAATACCTACTGATATGGGCCCACTAATTTTTTGGTTGGTAATACTTCTATTCTGTTTCTATTCTAGTGACCAGCTTACTTTTTACTGTCTGGTGAACAGAAGTCACAAACTGTACTAGAGTGATACAGAACAGAAGCATGTCCACAGAATCCCGACACACAACGATACACATGCTTTGTTCCCTTGAGCAAATGGACAATGTTCTAATTCAACATATTCTAGCTGCTCCTAAGTTGGGCATATTGATACCTGCAAGAGATGCCAAGACGCTTATGAAAATCTTGTGTGTGATATCTACGGTCAACAAGACAATACTATCATTTGCATAAAGATAGACTACCGATACAGTGCCTGGATGCCAACAAAGGCTAGATCAGTTAGAATAACATTCATCTGATTAACAGCAGCAATTTGCTTTTAGTTTACAAAACACCTAGAAAAAAGCCAAAATGAATCTTCGTTATATGCATTAGATTGCACAATAATTTGATTAGCAGGAACAATAGACCCTATTTCTCAAGCAATCCACACAACTATTTCCTCAGGTAATCCACAGAAAGCAACCTGATACAATTCCTGAGGCCTGCCACATGAAAATAGAGGACGGGGAAAAGGCATGGTGGGGGACTAAAAAAGCTTTTGCTAACCCATACCTCTCATCATGCACTTCTGGGGACGCTGGCACTTCAGACGCCTCGTCCGCAGCATCTGCGCTATATGCTGAAAACATTTGAGATGTAATCAAAACCATTTGAAATGCCTTACCAAAAGTGAAAGGAAAGAGCCAGTAAATTGACTACATATGGAACAGCAAAAAGTATTTAGCGAGTCATTGAAAATGATAACTACCAACGAGGCCTGCATGGGTGTGTGCCTATTTTGTAGAGTGTGGCCTGCTCGAAGATGTGAATGAGCATGGATAAGCTTCAAGTATGCTTTTACTGGTAATTTGCTGGAACATACTTCAGAGGTTCACTTGAGCTCTAAGATGCGGTGCAAAAAACTACTGGCTTGTCATACATTCTTTACCATACCTTGTAGAGTGTGGCCTGCTCGAAGATGTGAATGAGCATGGATAAGCTTCAAGTATGCTTTTACTGGTAATTTGCTGGAACATACTTCAGAGGTTCACTTGAGCTCTAAGATGCGGTGCAAAAAACTACTGGCTTGTCATACATTCTTTACCATACCTCCCGAACATGATTAAACTATTTGAAACAGTTACAACTACAATTGTACAATTCAATTGAAAGTTCCGTCTGCTACAAGAGCCCTAGAGACACTCTAGTTGCGGTGAAAGAAGACCTTGTGACAGTATGGATAATAGTTTTCTTTGTAATCGTTTAAGGAACATCAGTGTGTGACTGGTCGAACAACAGTGGGACGATTTTTAGCTTACATCGAGACTGGGCTATACTGGATACAGCTCCAGAAAAAGTAGTGTTCTTCGTCGAACTCTTAAACCCCTCAAGTTGAGCACGTTTGTACAACCGAAATCGGCGGTTCAATACATCAACAATCGGGGCCTCTCGTACACAGAGATGATCATCCGCTTTCTCCTCTCTGCTGTTCGTTCTTTGCCTGTCTTGCCTAAAGCTATTCTCAATGTCAACTCGATTAGATTGTCCTTCATCTCTTTCGCTTGCAAGCAGAGCCAGAAAATGCGTCCATCCTTCCTTGCAGAAGCTACTAGAAGACCTGTTAAAACTTTTAGCCAAAAAGGAGGTAACGTTGGAAGCTTTGAGGGCCACTTTTCCTGGATGTGCAGGTGGTGAAACCTTCTTCTCATGCTGAGAAAAGCCAGAATGTTTTGTACGAATCGTCAAGCTTCTGAACGGGAATTCAGCTGAAGAGACCCAAGGTCGAAATACAACTGCGAAGCTGTGGGAAGACGAGATTCCACGACCGTGACCCGTGGCGCACCTGTCCTTGACACAAGGGAAAGCGTGTCGAAACACGCTTAGTATCCGCATTACCGGAGGGCCGACAGATACCGCGTTAATAATAGGAGAGAGCAGAAACAGTGTTCTTGGCCCCTGAGCTCACCGGCCTGAAGTGAAGACGCATTGCTAGCTCCCACGCAGCGTTTACTGTCAGTACATAAGTCGTGATAGGTTCCAAAACTAGAACCAGAGGAGCACAAGTAGGATAGCAGTCTGAAATGGAAGTTGGACGCGGCGCTTGGGATATTACAGACACGACACATTTGAACGGTTTAACACTCCAAGTGAGTGAGACGAATCCGAGCAATGCATCTAATAAGTGCACGAGGGTGCAGCTCACTCTGAAAAAATTCTGGACACCAGAAACAAAAAACAGAATATCCTCGCCCTTTTGGGAAAACCTTCCTCGATGGGATCCGAAGGAAGCTCCTACTTTTTCCGGGGCTTTGTGAAATGTTTTAAGACCAAGTCACCCAACTTGCAACTTTAAAACATGTGCTAAAGCAATGGTTTTGCAATTAGCAATTCCAAAACCAAACATTGCATCAACTTAGAAGACATTTTCTAATAGAAAAAATGAATTCCTTGAGTCATACACTATAAATAATTACACAAGTGCTCTTTAAATTTTTCTAAAGCTAGGAAAGGTTCATTCCCTTAGGCTTCTTGTTTTCAAGTTATTACATTCTACTTTATAAGGTTGCGTGACTTTTTTTTTAATAAAAATTTATCCTTTCCTTTTGAATATTGTAGAGGTTGTAACTATCCTTTTTGTGCCTTTTGAATATATGTACAGGTTGTAGCTGTTGTTCTAGTGCCTTTTGACAAATTGTTTGTTAAAATAGATCATTTTCTTAAAGATTTAAAAGGAATGACTCTTTTAAAGCATTCAATCACACTATGATGTGTGCAAAATTTATCATCCTTCTCTCTAAATTTGGCAAACCATAAATGACTATGAATCTTTGAAGGGTCTTAATAGTTGATCTATTTGCACTCCACATGGAATGACCACCTTAGATGCATTAAGAAAAACTTTGCCCCATGCCAACTCTCCTCAATCATGAAAATGCAAGTGATGGGATAATACTTGACACATTGTGTCTTTAATGGATTATCAATGGATGAACCAAACATCACAGTGATTTTTTAGCTAAGCCCACTGCTGACAATTTACATGGGTGTTCAAGTGATCTCTAGGTCATGTGGACCACTATAGACAGTTCATCTTGAAGTTTGCTGCAACTTAGCAAAACCCATGTAGTATCTCCTTGTTGTTTTTTAATAGATTCAACCTTGACTATCAATTCTACTTTGCGATGTAATCACATGCGATTTTTGCATGATTTACATATGTGAACATCATTTTCATGCAATGATGGGCGCAATCACAGGAAACCTCCTCGTATTAATAATTTAGAACCGGCAATCTATCACAGGTGGTGTGACAACATCTCCAGTTTCCGCCAGTAGATGATAGATTTATTATTAGTAAATGCAAACTTATCATCGCGATAAAGTACCACTACTACTAGCAAATGCCGTAAGTACCAGTGGCAAAATTGGTGGTAAATTGGACCGTTGGTACTAATGATGTTATCAGTAGTAAGGGTGTAATATCGTTGGTAACAATCATATTACGGGGCATTCTTGATGCTTTGGATTTTAGGGGTAATTCTCCTCTCTTACCATAAGCCCACCCTAGGGCTTAGCTTGGGATTGGTTCATGGTCTCTGTACTCACAAGGCAACATGCTAGATGGGACTACGTCTTAGATGCAAGTGCATGGACTCTCTCAAAGGGAGAGGTTTTTGTCATTTTTTCATATGCATGCATACATCTCATTCAATATCATGTTGCATGCATGCATTCTGTATAAGATGCATTTTCACGTTGCATGCATGCATTCTATATAATGCACAAAATGCATGCATGTTTCATATATCATGCATGCATGCATGTTCTATTGCACTTAAAAAATTAAAAGTTGTAAAATCATTCATGGCAAATTCATGTGTATGTGTCATCGTGTGTTAGAAGTGGCTCATGTAGTGAATGCACATAGGATGTTCATGGACGAGTTCCATTTAATAGGTATATGTACACCACTAGTTGCACTAACATGTGAATCTTGTGGTGTCGTGTCACAATTATGTTGGTAATTTCCAAAATTCTGCACACACAATTTTCCTACAAGATGGAGCCAAGTCAAGATTATATTAATCTAAGTACAAGTTTGCTATGTTAACAAAGGTGCAATACAAGCTAGCTCACTAGGAAGCATTTGCTAGAGTAGATAAAATGCATTTTTGAGAGAGAGATGGAGGCCACAATAAAGAACATAGATAGGTTGCAAATTTTGAAGAGTAAGGGTTTAAAGGACACAAGGAGGTTGCTAGAAGTAGATGCCCAAACTTTTTAGCTTGTCAACATCACAAAGTGGGAGTCTGATGCATTGCCTTGGACATTGGCAATGTCTACACACAGCTTAAAAAGCCATGTGCTGCAAGATTTTCATTTTTATATGATGTCAATGCATCACAAATGGAGTGATAGGATGCAATATGGGGTTTGCATAAAAGTAGAGTCCTACGATCTGACAAGAAGAGCCTCATGACTGAGACCTCAGAGAAAAAGTCAACATTAATGTTTGGGATAGCAAAGGAGGAAGTTGAGGAAGCTGCAAAAAGAGGCACTATTGTCTTGAAAGGGAAGGTGTAGGCAATTGATTTCCATAAGTATTGTGACGTAGCCTGGGTTAGATTTGGATGTGGACACTCAGAGATCCCCTTCTAGATATTTCTTCTTGCTAAGTGCAACGGGCAATCTCATGGCTCAGTAAGAATGGCTTGTTATTGCAAAGGTTTGCCACATGGTTCAATAAGAATGAGTCACTGTTGCACTATCCTCAATGGGTGGAGAATATTACCCAAATACTAAGCCTTAGGTATGGCATCACGTGAGTCTTTATGGCTCAATTGGATTTTGAAAGACATGAAGATCTTCCAACATGATGAAATAGTGGATATATGTTGCAAAAATTAGAGTTGCATGCAATTAAGATCCCATTATTGAACTAGACACTTTATTATTAATGAGATAGAGCCTTGGTGAAAATCTTGGTGGCATTTTCCTCCATTGCAAATTGGATCAACTCTAGCAAGCGATCCTCTATGAGCTCTTGGGTGGAGTGATAATGGGCCTTTGATATGCTTTTCCCTTGGGTGGAGGCCCATATAGAGTTAGTGAGGGGGGCATTAGAGATCACTACCACACGTGTCCCATAGGAGGAGGACAAAGAGGTAGATGGTGGAATAGTCTAGCTCTCCTAGAATTCTCAATGAATCCGAGTTTTGGGGACAGGTATGCCACACCATATTTTTGGTGGATTGATTCTAGATATGTAACTCAGACTTGGTTTTAAAGGTAACTCACACTTGGACCTGAATGGAAATTCGAACTTGATCCAAAGGGTAGGGGTCCTTATACTGGATCCACAGATGACATGTAATCTCATACGCATCTCAAATGGACTTTGGCATTGAATCAAGATAGGATTTCAAGATGATTCTCCAACTAGAAGTACCCTAATCACCATGATTACCAATAGGGAAACTAGATCCAGTCATGAACTAGAACCACTATCAGCTTTCAAGACAATGCAAGGGAAGGAGGATGAGCTGCATAGTGGATGGTGAAGTTACAAAGCCAAGGGATCAAAAGCGATGCAAAGAGACACTGGAGTAGCATGAGAAGATAGGACCATACAATGCAACCAAGCTAAGATGAGCTATACACCTAGAAGCTAGAGTAATGAAGAAGTAGTCTCACCTAGAAGCCTAAGGAAGCAACATAACATAGTTGCATAATAGGGACAACTCACAAGGCAAGTCAAAGATGAGAGCTGAATGAGATCATATATCCCATTTAAGTCCTCATTGGAGGAAATTTGGGCACCAAATTTGAGAGAGGCTTTAATCCAAGCTTCTAGCAAACTCTTATTTTCCAAGTGTCAAATTTCCAACACACAAATCTTTACTCTTGATCACCATTGCTATGTTGGCATTCTCAAAGTTAGCCTTCCCCTACTAATCTTCTATTTTCACTACATTCGAGATCTTCAACCAAAAGCTTCTTACCTCGCACTCTATATGTATTGTGGGAATGTGTAGATACCCAACTACTACCTAAGTGACCAATTCACCTAGAAGTTTATCATCCACAAAAGCAAATTTGGTTCGTCCTTCATTGATAGGATGATCTAGCGATGCTCTCAGTTTGTGGGCTCCAAGCTCTTCTAGCATATAAGCTCCAACCTTATAGTTAGCATTGAAGGGCCCACTTTACTTCCAATTCCTAGGGGACCAACAAGCCTTGTAATGATGGGCCAATGCATGATTGGGTGTAGCCATTTTTTGTGAATTTTAGGGAATATACTCCTTACAATAACTTGCTTAATCTATGACACATGCATTTCTTAATGGAATTTGACAAACCTGGTGTCTAAACTAATACACAGATTTTGAAATTGAATCTGAGATCAAAATATTACACAATTGGCATCTTGAATGAGGTTTGATTTTATTTGTAGCTTAATTTAACAAAAAATGGATGCCCTAGAAAAAACTCAATTTGCAATGCTCTTTAAATAAACCCAACAGTATTTATCAGTGTGCATTGGTTCCTTTTGATTCACTACCTTGCAATGAAAGGTGGTTCCATTTCTTAATCCAAAAACATCAAACCCGCTCGTGGGCAATTTTACCCTTTGCTTTTTTCTGCAATTTTGTGTTGCTATGCACTCATTCAAGGGGCACCAATTGGTGATGTGTATAGCTAAAAAACTGAGAGGTCAAATTTTTGCAAATTTTGAAAAAATCCTACTTTTGCATTTGATATTTTACTTCTCTCATGCTAGTAAATCCCAAATAAAGTGCAACATCATCTACTATGCTCAGATAATCTAATTCTCATTCTATTTATCTTAGCTTCTTCTCGTATTTGCACATGTCCCTCACTTATGCAACAAATACAAAGGGAGAGACAACACCAAGAAAATGCCTTCTTGTAGCTAGCTTGTGATGCAGTAGATGCACCCAATCTAGCAATGCCATCAGAACAAAGAAGATGAGCTATGGTCTCAAAACTAGTGGGACATTTGAGGTAGCAATGTTAGGTAATTTGAGGACCGCCAAAGTCTCGTGTCCTAAGAAACTTTACTTTGCACTTGAGGATTCATCCAATGTCTACTCTTCCAATGCCCTAGGAGTTGCAAGCCCAAGAGACTAGCCTTGGCAATGTGAGCCTTGGCAATGTGAAAGGAGTGCATACCTTAGGTCATCTAGCTACAAAGAGGGTGACATTAGCTAGTTAATTTCCTCTAAAAGAAACATGAAATAGCTTGGGTGCACAACTCTGAAGGTGTTCTCCATCATGTGATTGGCCATCATGAATAGAAGCGATATAGTCCGATGTGAGGAGGCTGTGGACATTAACTCAATGCAAGAAAATGAGAGACAAACTAAATCAAGACGTCATCTCTGCAGTGACATTGTTTTGGCACAATCACACACGAGTTTCTCCATATAAGAAGGATGTTTGTTTGCTATGGAGGGGACATAAGTAGTACAAGAAGCACATCTTTGACACAATGTAGGTCAATAGTTGGACTTCCAGTGCTGTCTGCTGTTGCTATCTTTTTTCATTGCAAATCATTATGCTAGTTAATTTTCATTTTCATCTTATGAAATATTTTTTGGGGGAGGAGGGAAGAGAGAGAGAGAGAGGGGGCGGGGGGGGGCGGAGGGAGAGGGGGGATAAAGTTCCAATCCTAGCACATGTAAAGAAACCTCCAACCTAGCCACAAAGGCAAATCGTTTGTATTGCACGTTGGCCTTTGATGAATATAGATGTTTCCAATACAATTATGCCACGGCTAATGGAACAAGATCAATTTGTGTTGTCTCCAAAATACAATGGGTCATATTTGTAATTTGATGAAAGGCCAATACAATCCAAGCGATTTATGATTGAGCTCAAGTTGAGTGTTTCTTTTATGTGTTGAAGGTCATGCAATGAAAAATGTTTGTTATCACTTTCATATCCTAGTTTTATCAACCTTGACTATGCATAATAATGGTCAGTCACTTGAGATTGTCCAATGAGTTTATAACCATGGGCCAATGCATGATGGGTTGTAGCCATTTTTTATGAAATTTAGGGTGATGATGGTGAGGCATTCAACCATCGTGTTCGTTGAGTCTCCTACTATCTTTTTTCTTCCCAAATCATTATGCTCAGAGAGAGAGAGAGAGAGAGAGAGAGAGAGAGAGAGAGAGAGAGAGAGAGAGAGAGAGAGGATATTATTTTCCAAGCGACCAATGTGATGGTTGAAATAACTACCATCGTGTTGGTTGTTTTTGCTATTGGTTCTTCTTTTTTTGAGGGAAAAAGAGGATATATTTATTTTAAACTCATAAAAGTTACATGGAAGTCATTAAATCAATTAGCACTTTAGGCCATTCTTACAAGAGATCCAAAAAGCCAAAACAATTATAGTAACCAAAGATTTAGCAGTAGCAACTAGCTGCAAGTCTTGCTAACTAAGAGTAGTAACCAGAGATATAATGGTAGCAAGTCACCTAATCTGAAAACCAAGAAAGTAACCAAAACTCAAACAATAACATGTTAGATGGTCTGCCCACATCATTCCTATTAAGGAAGTGATTTGGAGATGGAATCTACCTCTAGAAAGATGCATGGATATCTCGGAGTAGTTTTCAAGCCTCCTTCAGTAGGAGTTGGGCAAGAATGCATTCAATAAACTTTTGATGCCTTTTGAGTAATTGAAAATACTTCCAGACATAAATGAAAAAGCATAAAATATTTCTTGAATGCTTTCTTGAAAACGGCTCAGTCGAAAATATTTTTAGACTATCTTGGAACTCTTGAAAAACTTTCATAGTGGTTTTAGGGTTTGTGGTAGACATTTGAGACAAATGCAATTAACTCTTGAAGGACAATAGTATTTTTGTCTCATGCGTTTGTCACAATTCCTTAACTAGTATGAACTTTGACAACCAGATGCACTCAAATGTTATTTTCCATTTTCTCCATCAAAAGTAGTTCTAGAGCCACCACCACTTTGCATTTGGGGGAAGGGGGTGGCACATACAAAGGAGTTGGCTAGTGCAACGTTCTTTTGATTTGAGATGTTGATTTCTCAACTGTACGCTTGCAAAAAGCCCACTTTTTGGGCACTTCTAGAGCCACCACCACTTTGCATTTAAGGGAAGGGGTTGGCACTTCTTGTTTGAGAAAAGCGAGCATAGAAAATGCCTTATGCTTCTGGAGTGTGCTCAAGTAATAGGTTCAAGGGTAAAGGAAGATTGTCGGTTTGTAGAGGAAGATTGTCTATTGAATCATTGAGGCTCCAGCATGTTGGGAAGGCTTGCAAGGAAACGGGAGGGATCTACTTGTTGGGGAGCATAAGAATAGTTGTAGAAGCTAAACATGCTAATGGTAGTCATAGTGAACTATTGTTCCACTATAAAGTGGAACTAACACATGAACGTTGTCTTTTGTGAAAGGCTAAAGATGAGTCAAGAAAATTGTCAGTTTGTAGTTGCATATTACAGAATTGGGGCAGGGAAGGGCAAAGAGAGAGAGGCAATATTCTTATGCAGAAGACCAGCATGGGGGTTGAAATAACAACCACCGTGTTGCTTGTGGCTGTTGTTGATAGTGTCACAATGAGATAGCACAAAGTTCATGAAGATCGACTACACCCCAAGAAGGAAGAAAGATGTCCTAGAAACAAATGGATCCAAGGCCAACTTGAGTTGGAAAAATACAGTTCTCAAGAAATTAGATAATGGCAAAAAGTGTTTGTTCACCTTGCACTATTTGCAAGGTGCATTCAAGTGGTTAGAGAGTAATTTAATGCAATCAGATGCCTGCTCAACATCATCCTCTTCATTTGTGTGGAAAGCATCAACCCATTTTATGGATAATTTTTTGCTTTTGAACTACTACTTTTATTGATCAATTATGTGTTCTTGCAAAACTCTAAAACTTATTATCATTCACATAGCCTTCTTATATCTTTGACTCTGAGGCTACACAAAATTCTCAACTTACATCTTCTTCTCCCCAACCATAAATATACTTTACCTCACTCTTGATGCTTTCTTTTTCCCTTCTAATTGGTGGAGAGCCACATCTTGGCTTGCCTTGCTTTGCCTTCTTATCAGGTGGTGATCCACAACTTGGCTCCCCCTGCTTTACCTTCTTGTTGGTTGGAGGGTCATAACCAATCTCCCCATGGATTCCCTCGATAGCCTCTTCTTTCTTGACTTTGATAACTTCATGAGGCAAGATGTCACTTGAATACTACAATGAAATGGAGACCCCTTCCTTCATCTGCAACTCAAACAACCTCTTCATTGTAAACTTTATTAGAGGCAGTTTCCTTCTCATAACTGGCACATAATTTTCTTCCACAATTATTTCATAGTTTGCTCATTTACTACTGTGAAATAAATTGACTTGCAAGATGAAGTCTAACAGTAGACTTTGCTAATGCATCCAACTCATTCCAATCATCCTCAAACATATCTGCACGCTTAGCTCCAATCCTTGCCAAGGGTTTAATCTACTTCTTTGGAATAAGCACATCTCTTATCTGTTCTTTCCATAAAGAAAAGTTTGTTCGATCAAAATTTTTAATGCTGAAAAGCTCATTTTCAAACATGGAAGAGGAAGCCATGATGCAAATCAAACAAAATCCCAAATGCTAGTACCTGCAAGAGAGAAATTATACCAAATACCAGGTGCACCTAAATATGTCTTCCTTAACGAAGGACAGTGTCACCAAAACTCAAGGCTCAAAGCATCAAAATGCATCTGACTCATGTTCATATACTATGCATACATATGAGCAAATCTGGCCCAAAAGAAAATGCCAACTGCAATGGCAAAACAATGGCAATCCCAATGCCAATAAATGCCAAAATTCCTCAAGCATAAATGTTGTCCATGAGCATATACATCAATAGAATCTCATCCAAGAGATCGTAGCACAACCTGTGCATCCACTGCAATATGTCAAAACTATGCCTCAGCATAAAATAGCATCTGTGTGCTGAAAATCCATCAATAAAGCATCCCACAAGGCAATTTGGGCCTATCATAGTGAATCCAACAAGGACTGCAATGCATCCAAATGGCTTGTAAAGCATCCACACTACAACCCAATGCAAACCACAAATGAGCGCACACGGCTCAGACTACAACGAGAGTGATCTGCATAAGGTATATCCAAGCCCACGGCAATGATCGCTAGTGAAAATAGAACCTGGGATGCCTCAAAACATGGGCGTCACTGCATAATCAGACTCAAAAAGATAATATGCAAATATCTCTCTTCTACTGGAACTCCAAAATCCCAATTGATGAATGGGAAATGGGGAGCCAACCCTTACAATTGACCTATAAATTAAAAATCAAAGGTTTGAACCTTTGAATGGATTTTTGATAGAGAAATATACGATTCAGTGCCTCAAAGAGATGAAACTTCTCCAAATCTCCACGATATCATGCAAAAGCTAGTAGATAGGGGTTTTTGGGCCTCTCGAACACAATGGAACATACGGTTTTGAAAACCGTGGTCCCAATTACCAGGTCCAACACACGGACCAAAAATCATTTTTGCAAACAGACCTGTTTATAAACACCACCAGAGTGCGAATGATGAACAACATAGAAGTTTTAGGACCTCCTGAGTCCACCAAAACTGATAGATCTATGAATGGTTGCTTCAAACTCAAGTTTTAACACACTGACAGAAAAACGTTGAAGCATAGACAGTGAGTCAAAAATCCAACAAAATGATACCAAATTCAAGAATGAAGGTGCTTTTGAACTCCCAAAGTGCAATGGACATCAAAAGCAGGCAATGGTTGCCTCTACAGGTCATTCTGGACTCTCAGTAATCAAAAGGAATAGGGGAATAATAAAAAAACGTCATTTTCCTCCAAAATCGCCCACTGGCTTGCAAAAAACCACTCAGAGAACTTTGCGAAGGTTTCTGCACACTAGGATGCAGGTAAAGTCACCAACGAAGCTTCTCCTTCCTTCTCGAGAGCTATAGCAATAGCATACTTTGGGCTCCAGACTCACACTCAGGCTCAACTAGAACACCCACACTCTCATATCAGTTGAGAAATCTCAACAACAGAAGTGGAATGGAAGAAGGTGAGAGAGAGGGAGAGCCATAAGAGAGATCCACACAAGTTTTGGTGGGTGGTGCAAAACACCCTAATCTTCTGTCATCCATATATATATGTGTTTCAGTATTGTACAGAGCCGAGGTTTAGGTACAGTGGCCTTCAGCCCCCACACATACTGTTGCTGAGGTCAGCCGCCCTATCCACACAACCATTCTTGCTAGTTTCCCTATACATGCCTCTCCTCTCCATCCATGGACAACCAAATGGCATTGTTGTACCATTTCTTCCCGCCATGGTGGCCCTGATCTGCCAAGTACTTCCTCTCTCTCTAGGCATACTTTGCCCTAGGTATCCCTCTCCCATGCTCTCCTCATTTGGGGGCTTATAGATAAGGAGGTGACTATTCCAACAAAATAGGATTCCTAGCAACCAGTGGCCCAGCCATACGAGGCCGGTTTCTCATTTTCCTGTCAGTATCCTCTTGCCACTCTTTTGTTTGTATTATTCTTAGACTGTACCTATAACTATGCAGTGTCTTTAGTAAAATGTCTATCTTGGAATTCAAATTAGACACTCTCTTTTTGGCTTACAACCTTGTGCACAAAAAAATATATTAAAGGACACTGACAGAAAAGACACTTTCATTGAAGGGAAAACTACAAAAAACAGAGTACACAAAGAGCACTGAAATGACTCAAATGAGTGTGAAGGGAGATTAACACCAACACAAACATGATAGCGAAAGTGAGAGAGGGAGAGAGAGAGAGGAGTGCACAATATAGCTACCTGTACAATAAGTGTATTGACAATGAACATGAAGATATACATGTGAACCCCTTAGGGTTAGGGTTAGGATTTGCCCCTATGCCCTATGTGGATAGTGCAATTTACTCTATCTTTAACACCCCCTCTTAAATTGCACTGGGTAAGTAGAGGGTGCATGTACCAGACCTATTTGTGGATTTTGTTTGGTGCATATGATAGCATCCAAAACTGAAAAGAAATCAGAGTAGTGTGTGCATATGTGAGCACAGTGACTACGTAGCAAAGCATGTACAATGAGTACAACTTATGTGATCTTGTACAAGATGTGCATTTCACCCTTTTAAGTTGTGGTTCATCCTTTGCCTTTGGGAACAAAACCCAAAAGGTAGGCCGAAAGGAAGAGGAAGGAAATATGCAGAAAGTAAAGTCCACCTGGATTAAAGACTGGCCGATCAAAAGATGATTGCATGAATGGCTTCGTGTTGAACATGTCATAAGTCACCATGGACTGTGCAACTGATCTATAAAAGAGGCGTCCGAAAGTCACGTAGAATGCTTAAATGCCTTAGGATTGATAATGGTGGAGAGTATATCTCTTATGACTTTGAGCATTTCTATGACACACGTGGGATCAAGAGGGAGCTCATGTCTCCTTATACTCAAAAGCAGAGTCAAGTTGTAGAACACATGAACCGCACAATTCAAGAAAGGTTGCAATGTATTCTTTCCAATGCAGGTCTTTCTAGTGGTTTTTGGGCCAAGGCAATGAAGACTACAGTGCATGTGATCAATAGATCACCTAGTAAGAGTTTGGATGGTGGTATTCTTGAAGAGGCATGGAGTGGAAAGAGGCCCTCTTACTCTCATTTGTTTGCATATATTTGGGTGTGAGTCATATGCACATGTGCCAAAAGAGCTTCGAAAGAAGCTAGATCCTAAGTCTAGGAAATGCATCTTTCTGGGTTATGATGAAAGTGGAGACAAAGAGCACCATTGAAATTCCACACTACTATTTTCAGCCCCCTTTGTGTACTCTACCCATTGGCTCAACACACACCTTTCTCTCCCTCCTCTTTCTCTGCTCTTTTTTAAACTTTCTTGAATAATCACACCATCTCTGTATGCAAACCATTTCTTGCTCCCATCACTTTCACCATTCTCTCCCTTTGATGTTCATGTGGTAGCAAGGTGAGATCATCATCCAAAAAGGTCCTAGTACCCTTCAATGCTACCCTCATGCTCATAAGAGTGGAACTAACCTCTTTTGTCTGGAATCTCACTACCAATGATCTAGTTGGTGCATCCTCTTTACCAAACCTCCAGGGTGTCTTAGTGGTGAGGTTGATCCCTATCTTGGTGAAGAGTATTTTAGCATCTGCCATGGGAGTATCCCCTATTGGTAGGCCTCTAACAATTACATTCAAGCATTTTTTATCTTGTCTCTTGTGCTCTTGAAGGGCATCTAAAATTATCTCCTTTTTATGGGCTGATGTGCCTTTCTTAACCACATCCTTCCATTCCAACATTTTGGCTTCCCCCATACTATTTAAGTTCAATGTGCTTCCCTTTAATTGTGGCTCGCATAGCTACAATATCTTTCTTGAGGTTGGCATTCTCTAATTTACTCTTCCTTTGCCTTTCATGTCTCTTCTAGGGCCCCTTTCATTTCTTACCCTGGAGGATTGTATCGAAAGCTACTCATTCCAATCTATATTTCTCCCATTCTTCTATTTTGGCTTTCTCTTTCCTCCATTATTCTTGCATCTTCCCATGGTGTTTCTTTATTTCAATAACTTATGTGACAAAACATGTGTGCCTTAGGATTGATGGAGCGCTCTAAGGTGGATGGAACCTATGTGGAGACATGATGAAGAGAGTGCTCATGACATGTACCTCAAGTCAATTAGGCTCCAAGATAGATTAGCTTGGACTCATAAACATAATCTTGAGTGAGTGTGCATTTCTCTCTACTCAACAATACATGATAGGCCTCTTATATAGAGAGTGCCCTTTGAATAGCCAACACTTGTGGAATCCTCTGGTCCACATCTCTCCTTGTGGATATCCTCAATCCACATCTCCACATGATGTAGTCCACATCCTAGGGTGGCTACTTTAATTCTTTCCTTAGCACATACCTTAGCCTCTAATTATGTGCTCATGGCACCACAACTCTAAACACCTCCCCTTGGTGCCATGATCCTTTGGCTATTGCAAGGTGGTCATATGTGAGTTACAAGATCAAATCCTCCCCTGGGTGCTTTCATAGCTACTCTCAGGTGATAGGGGTCTTTGGAAACATATATCGATTGAGACATGGTGTACATTGAGACACATGAAAGCCTGAAAAGAGGGCTTCCCATAGTAATGGTATATATCTTGGAATAAATCCACAAGAAATAGATGAGGAGAGACAATGGGATACCAAGATGAGGAGGTGTGGCTGTCCTTTTTAGATCATAGTTGTTGAGACTACTCATATCTATGGTGTGAAGGGAGGAACATGCACGACATATGTGTATATGAGTACATCTATCAAATACATGACCGATTTTCGTCGCGGTGTGTTACTTCCCCCCCAAACACATCATATTATGCATGTGAAGTCACCACAGAGGGACACAACCCATATGAGGCTATACATGATGATATTACAATGTTTTCTAGATAGGGGGATACCCTTCTTCTTAATGACTTCAATGCATGCACATGGGATAGACAAGTTGGCTTGGTAGATTTTGGTTACAATTCTCTCATAGTACTGGAGATAAATGCAAAAGATCTTGGGATAGTGAGCAAACACTCTCTAGAGTTGGGGATAGTAAGACAATCATCTACAACGGTCTCCAAAGATGGCCATCACCTCGTGGGCTCACTTGTTTCCTGCATGGTGGAGGATAGGCACAGTGGACTACTTGTTGATGGGTCCACTAGCCTTTGCCTCATGGATAAATGATTTTATTGCTCCCCCCCTCCACTCGGTGCCAGCCACTCATATCATGTCTTCTATATTTTGGTTGCCATGCTAGCTCCATGACAAGGGCCCCTCCTACACCCACTCCACCTTAGACCAACATCTTCACCATCATTGATGAGGCAAAGACGAGACACCAAAAATTCTACACTTGGTTGGTAGAATTTTGGAAGGCCTTTGACAATGCTCCTGCTTGATCAAGAGACTACACAAGTTGGTATCTCCCTAAGTTTATGATCTAGGGGATGATAAGCCTATATGAGTTCGTTAGAGAGAGAGTACGTGCCCCAAGAGGTCTATAGGATTTGATTGAGAGCACTATTAGAGTGAAGCAAGGTTGTCCCATCTAACCAACTCTTTTGGAGCTTTACATTGATGAGATTACATCCTTTGTAGACCATCTGGGAGGAAAGGGTTCACTCTTGGCTAGCTTCATGCTACAAAAATTGTTGTACATAGATGACATAGTTCTCATTTGATCCTTAGCTGAGGGACTACAGAAACATCTGAAGCATTTGGAGGTGAGCCCAAAATTTTGAACGTGCTCTATTACCACGAATCGTCCAATTCAACATGAAAATTGCCCAAGGTAGCAAAGGAGCAACACAAGAATCAACCCCTACAATGCTGGGTGTTACACAAGAACCTCCCTCCAAATCCAAAGGCAAACCCTCAAGGGTAGTTGCGATCATACTATCTCCAACGATGCTGTCTGACTCATGAGAGCAAATGTCTGCACCGAAGGTGGTCACACAAGAACCTGCTTCTCCCACACAAAGGGCCATCTTGCGACGACTATCATACGCCAATGTACCTATGGCATCCAAGGTAGGACACAAGCTGGACACATGCTCTACATGGCTTTTAACATGCTATGTGGCAACATGACGCCCTCCAAACAATCCTCCACTGTAACCCCGATCACTACTACCCCATTCTCGCCATGTCCTATTTTTCCTTAGATCTTCAACCATCTAATCTCTCTCTTCTCTGCCCCTCTGACCTCCAAACTCTCGCCGCTCATCCCATTCTACTCAATTTCCAAGCTTGGTGCTGCATCATCACGGAGTCCACTAGTTATTTGATGGGACAATGATGTGATGCAAATAGCAAAGCCCGAGGAACTCAGCCCATGGGTCTACACCCCCAAAAGTCTACAAGCCGACATTAATTGGATGCAGACCTATGGCTAAGTCTCCACAATACAATCTCAAGGGCATCTTGCAACATACCAATCCACCACCTACAACCCCCTCGGCATTATAATCCTCTTTAACCGGGTGCTACAAGCTCTCCAAGATTCACTTGAGTCCTTGGTGAGAAATTTTGAAACAATACATGTAGCATATCCCGAGGAACTAGCCAAGGAGGAAGGCCAAAAAGCCATCACAATATTTAATTCTATCACCCCACCTACCAAAATCCCACAACCACTTCCTTTGGATCCCACCCATCCCACCCAACAAGCCAACCTCTCCTTCCTTGCACAACTCTGCCCGAATATTCTTCCAACGCCTCTAGCACCACCATCGCACAACACAGGGCCTCCCCCTCCATCTCCTCTAACAGCTTCGATAACCTACTTGAAGAGGCTCTCAACATGCCACTCAAAGTAGTGAATTTGGTCCAAACGGCTGCTCATACAATGCCAATGGGCATAGCAAAGGAGGAAACCATGCTCATTGAAGATGACGAAGCTCCGCAATCTCATCCCTTCTCCCTGCCCAAAAATGTACAACGGCACCCCGACTTGCAGTCATTACAAAAATTGCCAGATACTGCACTTATGCACCATTAAAAGTGCCAACTCGAGGGCTCCCATCTCTACCTCTATGAAATCTTAGAGGTGCACCCCTCACACAATTCATCACCCAGTCTTTCGATGACTAGCAACGCGTGCATCCAAAGCTCACAAGAGGAGGATACAACCTTGTTATCTCTAGGCTGGTCTCTGGGCCAACATGGACTTAGGTAGAACAGAATGTGTGTGTAGAGTAGCAGCAAAGCTCCGCTTGTACTTGTGAAGAGAGTGGGAGAGAGGTAAGGAGTCTCACTTGTAGCTTTCTCACATACACAATGGGGGAATACACACAAAGGTGGAGGCTGAAAATAGTTTTCCTCTTCTTAGTCATGAAAGCCAAAAGAACTCTCTCTCTTAGTACAAAAGGAATAGATGAACCCTATATGTGGGTCTCAAACCAAACTTAGCTAACCTAGATGGCATACTAACTGAACCACTAACTAGAGTACATAAAGATAGCTGTCATACAACTATTATTCATGGGCGGTGTACCAACCGCATTTGCAGCTAACAAGTCGGTGATATAAATGCACAATGGTCACCCTGGCATATCACGAGTGGAGCTCGATATCTCAACACTCCCCCTCAAGCTCAATCCCAATTCCTGCACACCAAACAGGTCTTTGAACTTGCGCAACTTCTCTATGCCCAATGCATTTGTGAATATGTCAGCTACCTGATCCTCTATGCTAACATAAACTAGATCAATAAAACCTACTAGAATCTTCTCCCGCACATAGTGGTAATGCACCTCGATGTGCTTTGTTCTAGCATGATAGAGTGAGTTATTTGCCAAGTGTATGCAGCTCATGTTGTCACAATAAATGACAACTGGCCCATCTGTAGACTTATGCATATCATAAAGTAGCTTATGCAACCAAGCTGCCTCACATGTAGCCATTGCTGCACCCCTGTATTCAGCCTCTATGCTTGACAAGGCAACTGTAGGCTGTTTCTTGCTGCTCGAAGTGACTGCAACACTCCCAAAAGAAAACACATATGCACTGGTAGATCGTCTATCAGAAATACTACCGGCCCAATCAACATCAGTGTATCCATGCAACTGCCTCTGAACCCTAGTCTCATAAAATAGTCCATACTGCAATGTGGACTTCACATACCTCAGTATGCATCTAGCCACTCCAAATGCGATTTCCTTGGAGCCTGCATAAACTGACTTACCAACCCAATAGCATAGCTCAAATCTGGCCTGGTAATAGTCATATAAATCAAACTTCCTACTATGCGTCTGTACATAGTAGGGTCTTCTAGAAGCTCACCTACATCTGAACTCAGCTTTACATTCTGATCCAAAGGAACTGAAATAGGCTTATAGCCTGTCATCCCATATTTGGACAGCATGTCCAATCCATACTACCTCTGCAAAAGCCATATACCACTTGTGGATCTAATCACCTCAATGCCCAAGAAGTAATGCAACTCTCCCAAATCCTTCATCTCAAACTTCTGCTTCAATAGCATTTTCACATGAAGGATATCTTCATCACTATCACCTGTGATGATCAAATCATCAACATAAATTACAAGCAACATAATACCTTTCTCTGTTTTTCTCACATAAAGTGAGAAATCTATTGTGGAAGTCTGAAAACCAATAGTGACAAGACACTGTCCTATCTTGTTAGACCATGCTCTGGGTGCTTGCTTCAAGCCATACAAGGCTTTCTTCAACCTAGAAACAAACTCAGGATGAATAGGATGCACATAACCTGGTGGCTGCTCCATATAGACCTCTTCTTGCAAATCACCATGCAAGAAGACATTCTTTACATCCATGTGATGTAAAGACCATCCCTTCGATGCAGCCATAGCAATGACTGCTCTTACAGTTACCATCCTTGCAACCAGACTGAATGTTTCTTCATAATCAATGCCATATGTCTCTGCATACCCCTTGACAACTAATCCTACCTTGTATCTGCTCACAGAACCATCTGCATTGTGCTTCACCTTATAAACCCACTTGCAGCCAATTGCATTCTTGTCTTTAGGCAAAGGCACCAATTCCCATGTAGCATTTGCTTCCAAGGCATCCATTTCTTCATCCATGGCCTTCTCCCATTGGCTAGATGTGGAAGAAGAAGAATGAGGCGATGGAGTGGGTTTTTATAGGAATGGGTTTAGGGTAGGGTTAAACCCTAAACTCTTCCTGGGCCATAACTTTTTATGGTTAACTCAGATCTCTCTTCTGTAAAATGTAGCATTTGCTTCCAAGGCATCCAATTCTTCATCCATGGCCTTCTCCCATTTTTCTTTTCCCATGGCTTGCTCAAAAGAAGTGGGTTCTGGTTCTTGTATCACTTTGACCATATAGGCATAGTGAATGGCTATAAATCCATCATATTTCAGCCTATCCAGAGGATACTTGACTCTGGTAGAATTGCACAAAATAGTCTCACTACCAGGTGCTCTCAAAACATCCTTTGTCTTCCTTACTCCAGGTGTAACAATAGAAGGAATACCCAACTCATCATCAAGGCTCTGTTTTGAGCCACTGGATTCACCATCCACATAAGAATGACCTGCATTCACATCAACCATGGGCTGATCTACTTTCTCTTTCCCTTTTTGTGATACTTGCATACCACTATCTGCATTTCTTTGAGGAGATTTTCCTGATCTCAATCTGCCTATCCATGGCAAAGTATGTGAACCATTACTAGAGGACACTACAGGTCTACTAATATTTTGTGATTGCTACTGTGAATTCTGTGCAGCATTACCATTTTGTGCATCTACATCATCAATCACATTTATATTGGGATAAGTATGATCAAGGTTTTGCTCTATGGTGCATGTGTGCATCTAGGGGAGTCACATGTGTGTTGTAAAGGCACATCAAGTGCTATGATGTGTCTAGTGTGTGACCTAAGTGATGATGTAAGACAAAGGCAATCCCATTGATGTAGGGATTGATTCCCATTGATGTAGGGACTGATTGCCACTATGTAGGGAAGGTATTACCTTCTCCCCCTTTCTATAAGAGAGAGTCCTCTCTCTCACAATCATAATAGAGATCTACCATTTTTCTTTCACTGTGCTCTCACACATTTTGCAAGATGCATCTATTCTATCCTACGGGATCCTACAATTGGTATTAGAGCTTTAGGTTCTAGATCTAGCCTAGCCTAGCATTAGATGCTATCTCTAGCATAAACTACTAGTTTCTCATCTTCTCCATTTTCCTTCTTCTTCCCCAAATCTTTGAGAGCTCTGTTCTCTGCCTACAAACGACCATTGCCCAAACCCTTTGAGCTACAAACTCCTCACATATGGGCAAACTTTCAGTTGCAAGCATTGAGAGAAATTTCGATTGTACGTGCAACGCCAACACTCACACTCTCTGATGAAATTTTGCGCAATGCTACCTCTATACTTACCTATCTGCAATTCCTATGAGCTCATGTTGGATGACACTGAGGGCAAGCTACTGCTGAAATATAAGCTCATTTGGACAAGAGATGGAGGAGAAAATGATAAAAAACCAATCTGTCTTCTTAAGCCTGGCTATGGCGACCTGGCACAACATTTCGCCCCTCCTTGCTGGTAGCCCTTCTCTGGTATAAGTCCCTTTTTCCTGCATAAAAATCCCCTTGAATAGAGCTATGAGCTATGAGAATTGCACCCTCCAAGTTCTGGTCTCTGTTTTAAATAGTTTTGACAATGTTGTGAGTTTGATGCTACATTAGATGCTACTATAGCATTTTTGATGTTTTAAAGTGTTGAATAGCTTCAGTACAACTATGGATACAGCTTTTCTTTAAGTTGCTACACCTAGATTTGCTTGGAATACTTTTATTTAGCCACCTCTATGAAGCATGCAAGTGAAAGCATCATTGATTTGTAGTATGGAATTTGGTTACAAGTCTTTGCTACACTAAATGCTTGTACTTTGAAGGATTATTTTTTATTGCTCATATTTTCACTTGTAAGGCACTAGACACTGCCCTCGGGTAAGACCTTGCCATGGAAGCTAAGACCTTTTCTGATAAGTTTAATGGAATTAGTTTCCATATTTGGCAAACAAAAGCCAAGTTTATGCTTATGAAAAAGAAGATATGGAATGTTGTGAATGGAAAGAAGTCTACAAAGAAAAAGCTAATTGGTTGATCAAAGACAAGAAGGCTCTTGTTATCATAGCTTTGGGATTAAGTGGCTCATACTTTCACCACATTGATGAAGGGAAGTGCTTCAAATATATCTTGTTCCTTTGCCTACAATTGGAAAAGGGAATGTGTTATTCCATGAAGAACAACAAAGAGAATCAAGCATTTCTTATGAAGAAGGACTACTTCAACAACAAAGCAAATCTGGCTGAAGGAAGAACTCCATCAGCAAATGAAGAAAATGAAGACTATGCTTTTTAGGCACTTTGTCTTTTTTGTTTATCATCACTTGGTCAAATTTTGAGGTTCTCTGCCTGGAGTAGTACTCCAAAAAGAATATGTTATGTAAATCACCTCTGGTCACCATATGATGTAGACCATGTGATACATGTTTTGTCTATCCCATTTCTATGAACCTCACACCCTTGGGAACCCTTGCTAGCATGAGATCCTAGCCATAGATTTATCCTTGACCACCGTGAGATGGCATGAGAAACTATGAGACTAGATGTATCCTTGATACTACAAGAGGCAAACCCTTGAGGGAGGGTTTGTTGGGATAAGTATGATCAAGGGCTTGCTCTATGATGCATGTGTGCATCTAGAGGAGTCACATGTGTGTTTGTGTGTGTTGTAAAGGTGCATCAAGTGCTATGATGTGTCTAGTGTGTGACCTAAGTGATGATGTAAGACAAAGGCAATCCCACTGATGTAGGTATTGATTCCCACTGATGTAGGGGCTGATTGCCACTATGTAGGGAAGGTATTACGTTCTCCCCCTTTCTATAAGAGAGAGTCATCTCTCTCACAATCATAATAGAGATCTACCATTTTTCTTTCATTGTGCTCTCACACCTCTTGCAAGATGCATCTATTCTATCCTACGGGATCCTACAATTTACTGGTTTATACGAGCTGCTCATCTCATTAAAAACAACATCTCTGCTCACTGTAAACTTACGAGTAGAAGGATTATAGCATCTATACCCTTTCTGTTGCAGAGAATATCCAATAAAGATGTACTTCTCAGCTTTTGGATCCAACTTAGATCTCAACTCATCTGGCACATGATCATAGGCAATGCAACCAAAAACTTTCAAATGAGAAATATCTGGTTTCTTACCAGTATACCTCTCCTCTAGCGTCATGCCATGTATTGCTACAGTGAGAGTCCTGTTCATTATGTAGACTGCTGTAGCAACTGCTCACCTATAAAAGGGAGGTTCATTTGAAGTAATATCAATCAAGCACTTTGCTCTATCTCAAGATTCTCTTTATGAGTCCAAGCTAATCTATCTTGGAACCTAATTGACTTGAGTTATAGATCATGATCACTCTTAGGATTCATCCACCTTAGATTAGTGTTGTCATTAGGGTCCACAGGAGAGCTTGGTCCATGTGCTTTCACATGGTATTAGAGCTTAGGTCCTAGCTCTCCTAGATTAAATGTAGATTTTTGATTGAAAGTTCTCTTCTACTCTGAGAAATTTTTGTCATGCATTAGAAATTTCCGTTCGTATTTCTTGAAAGGTTCATGAGTGATTTCTTTGTGAAAAGAGGGTGAGTTCTTCTCTTCTGAAGAGAGAGATCCCTTGTGAGAGAGAGATCTACTCTCCTCCTATTTCGAGAGGAGAGATGGGCAACAACTAGCAAGTAGCCTCACCAATGAGCCATCCTCACATATTCCAAACCGCACATGCTCCTAGTAGCTACTTCTGTCCATCAAGGGAAATGGGCACTCTTGCTCCATAGGCGCTCCATTCATCGAGGTGACTCAATGGACTAGCAGACAGCCGCATGCAGCCCAATCCTCGTCTAAAAAGCCTACTCAACACTCATCAACGCTTGTCTCCAAGCAGCCTATTGAGGCTTCTACACCTCCAACTGATAAACCAGCTCTAGCCACAACAATTCAATAGTTCTCTAGCTACCTCTCAATGAGCTACAGACGACTGCCATCTCTCTGGCAATGCCTTAGCCTTCTCATAGAGCATCGTAGGTGAAGAAGGAGGCCAGCTACTTGTGTTTGCTCTTGCTGAGTATCGTAGCTGAAGAAGGAGGCCGGCTGGGAAGTCTATAAGTCCATATGGCCTCCACCACGTCTGCATACAACCACCTCTCAACAGCGACCCAACCAAAGGCCAGTAGACTAGCAGCTCTCAGTCCTTCACCGTTTGACGTAAGCTTCTCCATCCATAGCATCCAGGCTTCCATGAGCACCATGCAACGACCACTGAAGCCGATGAAGCCACTCCAAGCCTGAGAGACCTTCCAACTTTCGACTACTCTAGCCTCGAACTGTCGACCACAGTTGTGCTCCCACAAGGAGCTCTCAGCAGCGCATCTATGCTAGCCTGACTCTATGGCACTCCTTGCTCTGTGACTGCGCAACAAAATTGCTGAGCTCCTCTGTCAGCATAGCTCGTAGCTCTTGAGCTCCTCCGTTACCATCGTCACAGAAGGCTCAAAGCTCTTCTTTCTTCCTTCTCCAAGGCTTACCTTAGGCCACGTGGAAATGCCACGTGGTAGATAAGGTGGTTAAAAATGAACTATGGTTAGGTTCAACTGCTAGATTAATTGAACTATGGTAAAGTTTATGTAACCTTGGGTTAAAAGGTCACCACAGTGCCACCTAAGCACAACAACCCTTGCTAAGCACAATATGAAATTCTGCATGTGAATCCCTATGCCACATTAGCAAAGGCCTTCTCTTCTTCACAGAAACTTCGACGAGGTGTAACTTGCAATCTAGGAGGAATTTGCACACACTCCAAAAGAGAAAAATAATCAATTTTTTGAGCTCTACGCGCTTGTCAACTCAAATTTTTTCTATATGCGATTAGACACTGCCAAATTTGAAAGCATCGTCAACTGGTAAGACCTTTGCAATGGCAATACGCACCCCAAATGTTGAGAAGTTCACGGGGGAAGGATTTTACACATGGTCTACACAAATGAGATATCTCCTGATGCACCAAAAGCTTTGGAAGACTGTAAAAGAAGACATACCCACAACACAAAATGATGCGTGGAAGGAAAAAGACAAAGCAGTGCTATCACTCATTGGATTACACTTGGGTCCAAACTTAATTCATCATATAGACTCCAAGGATCATGCCAAGGATGCGTGGGATGAGTTGAACACAGTGTTTGGTGCAAAAGCCAAAAACCAAGAGATCCATCTTAAGATTGAATTCTATGGTATGCACATGGGCTTCAATGAATCCATGGCACAATTTGTCAACAAAATCAAAAGCATTATGACCCAACTAGAAGGCATAAATGAAAAAGTAGGGGAGAAGGATGCACTTGCAATTCTCCTTAAAAGCATGCCTGCAAAGTACAGTGCACTGACAACCACTTTGAAGAATTTGCCAAATCCAAAGTTTGAGGAATGTGTATCCTCTCTTCTTGAAAAAGAAAGAGAGTTGAAGGCATCGACATCGACATCGACATCTACATGCAATAGCTATAATGAAGAACAAGCACTATTTCGTAAAACATCAACGAAGTGCTACCATTGCAGAAGGATGGGTCACTATCAAAGTGACTACAGAGTGAAGAACAAACCAAAGTGTCACCATTGCAAGAAGTTGGGACACAAGGAAGAAGATTGTAGATTAAAGAACCAGTAGGTCAACTACACATCATCGTCATCAAGCGATGAGCCAAGCCATGAGCCGAAAGGTGAGATCAATGGAATGTATTGAGAAACAAAAAAACCTTGCCAACCTTGCCTATATTTTGTAAATCAAACCTGACCACCTGAGAGTATCCATGTAAGCACCCAGGGGAGGATTTGATCTTGTAACTCACATTTGACCACCTTGCAGTAGCCAAAGGATTATGGCACCAAGGGGAGGTGTTGAGAGTTGTGGTGCCATGAGCACATGTAGAGCAAAGGTATGAGTAAAGGGCAAGTTGCCACATGGCATGGAGGAGATATCCCACATGTGAGAAAGTATATGGATGTAAGTACCCTCACCTATAAAAGGGAGGTTCATTTGAAGTAATATCAATGAAGCACTTTGCACTATCTCAAGATTCTCTTTATGAGTCCAAGCTAATCTATCTTGGAACCTAATTGACTTGAGTTATAGATCATGATCACTCTTAGGATTCATCCACCTTAGATTAGTGTTGTCATTAGAGTAGATTAGGGTCCATAGGAGAGCTTGGTCCATGTGCTTTCACATCAAGGTCCCAAGGAAAATCTGAGTCATCATTGGTATGGGTACCTTCTTCAGGTTCATTATCCCACTCGAGGTCGGCCATAAAGAATGGCACCTATAGATCGATTGGTTCTTCATGTGTGAGTGGAGGATCTAGCTATATCACCTTAGCATTTATCTATGAGAAGATGGGGTCTAATGAATGGCAATTGTCAATGGTGGTTGCCAAGGAGGGAGCAACGGGGAGGAGAGGTAGAGGGAGCGACGGAGTAGGGCGGAGGGAGTGGCAGAGTACCAAGGAGGGAGTGGCATGGCCGACAGAGCAGGGGGAGACGAGGCCACCAAAAATAGCATGCCATCACGTGCGCTCTGCCATTGGCAGGCATCTCATAGGCTATGTCATTGATTGAGGCATGCGCCACTAGCGAGAACATTGGGCTACCTTGCAGCCTTGCAAGCAAGTGCCTTAGGCCCTTAGATAGTAAGGATAGGGAGAGGAGGGCGGTCGACAGGGGGGGGAACGGGGGGTGGGAGGGGAAAGGGGGGGAAGAAGGGGGAGAGGGGGGGGGGGGATTAGAGAAGCGGGGGGCAGAAAGAGGGGGGGGGATGGAGGGGGTGGTGGTGGAAGGGGAGGGGGGGCAGGAAACGAAGAGGAGGGGGGTTGGAGGGGGTGAAAAGGGGGGGGGGTTGTGGAGTGGGGGGGGAGGGTGGAGGGGGTGGTGGAGGGTGGGGGGAAATGGAGGGGGTGGGGGGTGGAGAGGGGGGGGGGGGGAATGGGAAATGGAGGGGGTGGACAGGATGGAGGGGGGAATGGGGAGGGGGGGTGGAGGGGAGGGAATGAAGGTGGAGGAAACTTGATGGACAAAAAACTTTGACGAAAATCCAAAGGGAGGAAGAGATGGTCACTTGAACGCTCTCCAAGTCTTTCTCGATGTAACACAATTGTTGAGGGCAAATGGATGGTGGTTGTATGGCAGCTAGGTTATCACTATGAGAAGGGCTCGAAATAACTCATTCTGTGAGGATGGGAGTAGTGTGGTGGTCGATGGAGAGGGAGGAGGTTCTTTCATAGGACTCGAAATGGGAAAGAGGATGGAGGCTAGATGTGAAAGAAGAAGAATGAGGGGGTGGAGTGGGTTTTTATAGGAATGGGTGTAGGATTAGGGTCAAACCCTAAACTCTTCTCGAGCCATAACTTTTCATGGTTAGCTCGGATCACCCTTTTAGAAAAAGGTGAAATGATGGAAATTGCAAGCTCTACACATTCATGTCCATTACCTAGCTTGATTTGTTTTTGAAGTGGCTTCTTTTTAAGAAATAAAGAGAATTTCTTAAGGTAGTAACCAAAGGTTGATGCTTGGGGTTGATATGTTTGGCTAGAGTTGGAAAAATTTCTCTCCTTGCCCTTGAGTTTGATGTTCATGAAAGTTCATAGTAGTTTTCTTTTTTTTACATACTTGCATATGTTTACTTGTTACTTGAGATGCTAGTCTCCCCGATAGTGGCATCAAATGTTGACTCTTTCCCACGGCTTTTACAAGAAGAGCAGGGTAATCTCAGTATGCAAGGTTCCGAGGCTTTTTATCACCTACAGATATATCGGTGTTGTTGTTTGTAGTATAAGTGTAGCTTAGGACCTCAAGTCATATTTCAATGAGAGACGTCTACTTAAGTGTGGTAAGCAAACATAGTGCATGCATGTGTGAAAGGAATGTGCATGTTGGCTCTTTCCTATTGCTTTCGTAGGAAGAGCTGGGTTTTCTTAGTATTGTCGGTTGTAGTATATGTGCAGCTTAGGACCTTGAGTCATGTTCTGGTGAGAGACGTAGGCTTAAGTGTGGTAAGTAAACAAAGTACATGCATGTGTAAAAGGAACATGTATCATCTTGATTGAGGGAATGAAGGCTTTCACCTTCATTGGGGGTTGCAGGGTTTAGGAAGAGTTTAAGGGTTAGAAGGAGGTTCCAAGGTTTAGAAGGAGGTTCCAGGGTAGAAGAAGTTCCAAGGTTTAGAAGGAGGTTCAAGGGTTAGAAGGAGTTCCAAGGTTTAGAAGGAAGGAGGATCCAAGGTTCAGGGTAGAGTACATGGTGGAGAACTCGTCTCCCTCGTAGATCATGGAGTTTAAGGGTTGAGGAACAAAAGGTTTAGGGGGAGCATAGGAGTGGGAGAGGAAGAAGGTGTAAGAGCATGGGGGAAAGAGGAGAGAGGAGGGAAGAGGAGGAGAGAGGAGGAGGAGGAGGAGGGAGGAGGAGAAGGAAGAGGGAGGAGGAGGAGGAGGAAGAGGGAGGAGGAGGAGGAGGAAGAGGGAGGAGGAGGAGGGAGGAGGAGAGGGAGAGGATGGGTTGCAAGGTTGGAGGAGAGGGGAGGAGGAGTTGCAAGGTTAGGACATGCTTTTGGACGTGGAGTGCAAGGTAGCATGGACACTTGAGAAAGTTGCTTGGAATACCAAAGTAAAACTCATTCCATTATGGGGTATTTATACAAGCTGGAGAGCTTCTCTCTCTGCATGTAAGAATTGTAACACATTCTCTCTCTACATGTAGAATATGCATATAGAAGTTGCATGTAGAAGTCATATGTAGAACTTGCATATAGGACTTGTATGTACAAGTTGCATGTAGGAGTTGTATGTAGAAGTCGTATGTAGAACTTGCATGTAGAACTCGCATGTACAAATCATATGTAGAACTTGCATGTAGAACTCGCATGTACAAGTCGCATGTAGAACTTGCATGTAGAACTCGCATACATAACTCATATGTACAACTCGCATGTAGGAGTTGTATGTAGGAGTTGTATGTAGGTCGTATGTAGAACTTGCATGTACAACTCGCATGTACAACTCACATGTAGGAGTTGCATGTAGAAGTTGTATGTAGAAGTCGTATGTAGAACTTGCATGTAGAACTCGCATGTACAACTCGCATGTAGGAGTTGCATGTAGAACTTGCATGTAGAACATGCAAGTTGGATTTCTAAGAGGGATTATTTCTAGCCTTATGCAAGTACAAGCGGAGCTTTGCCACTACTTTACACACACATTCTGTTCTACCTAAGTCCATGTTGGCACAGAATCAACATACTCCCAGATCCATTTTATTACCCGTCCTTGGGTTATGTTCTTATTTTGATTTTGGAGTTGGGATGCCATGCCTAGTGCCTGTTGAGCTTGTGGCATGCGAGTCATTCCTGCTGTAATCCTTTTACACTATACAATTTATGGTCTACAGTTAAGAAGCTTATCTCCTCTTAAGGAGGGGTAGACAGTTGTGAATGTCAGAGGAGGTCTTGTTGTTGAGGCTGCAGAATCTTTTGCCAATTCATCTTGAGCTTTGGCATAGCTTCTTGTCCTGCTTGTGAATTCATTGCATGCTTTGAGAGTATGAAAGTGTGTGATACTATTATTGAAGCAATCTATTATGTGCCTATGCAAAATCCTATGAGTGCACGTGATGTGTCTAACTATATGCTTATTTGTGGGATTTAATAGGGAAACTAAGACTCAATCATCCCTAATACGAAATTGATTAGGTCTTCCTAAATGTGCAAAAATGTGCATATGCCAGTGAGTGTGCATGTAACAATCTAGTGCAAATTATATGTGCAAAAATGTGCATATGCTAGTGAGTGCTCGTGGTACAATCTAATCCTAACTAAGGAAAACTTGGTTTCCCAAATCTTCATTTTTGTTGGGGATGGCTTGCGTGTTGATGTAGTAGCGCTTCAATCGGCTCCCATTTATTGTTGTGTTAAATTAGACTCCATCCAATGTTTCTAGCAGCACAGCTCCGATGGGATTCATTTTTCATACTCGATAGGGTCCTTGACCTAGATACTTCAGTTTCCCCTTGTGTACTTTGGCACTGTATAATAGGACTAAGTCGCCTTCCTTGATGTCTTTAGCTTTTAGATTTCTATCAAACCATGCCTTTCTTGTGTGTTTTTCTATTGTCATGGCATGGTAGGTGACTAGTCTTGTCTCTATATGCTTCTCCAACTGATAGAGCCTTTCTTGTAAGGATTTATGGTCTCCCATGCATTCTTGTACTGCTATGCATAGACTTGGTATTACAAATTCGAGTGGGACCACAGCTTCAAGGCTATACACCAATTGAAAAGGTGTGTTCCCTGTACTAATCTTGAATGTGGTTCTGTATGCCCATAAGGCTACATTCAGTTTCTCTAATCAGAATGTTGTGGTTCTACTACCTTGGTGAGGATAATGCATATTATTTTGTTGGTGGATTCAGCCTGTCCATTCCCTTGGGGGTAGTAGGCTGTGTTTTTTCTATGGATTACCATGAAGCTAGACAAGAGTTCTTGGATTACCTCATTGACAATATGTGTGCCTCTATCTGACATAATTTCAATGGGGCATTCGAATCGGGTGATCACATTTTCGTATAAGTATCTTGCTGTGCTTCTGGCATCTTCCTTTTTGATTGCTTTAGCTTTAGCCCATTTTATAAAGTAATCAGTGGCCACAATGATGTAGCGTGCCTATGTTCCTTTTGCTGCTGGATGTATGGGACCCACATAGTCAATCTCCCATTTTTCAAATGGTTTTTGTGCAACAACTGTTGTTAGGAGATTGAAGTCTTTGTGTTGTGGTTTAGTAGTCCGTTGGCATACATCACAACCTTTTACATATTCATAGGCAGATATCTGCCCACAGTGTTGGCCACCAGTAGTTTGCGAGGAGCACTTTTCTTGCTATGGCTTCCACTTGGAAGTGTCCTCCTACAATGCCTTCATGGACTTCACTCAGGATTGGCATGACCTCATGAGGCATTACACATCTTCTTAATATCTGGTCCTTGCCCATCTTATATAGTTGTCCTACAATGAGTTGATAGGGTGCAGTGTTTAGAATCAATTTTCTGGCAACTACTGCTTTCATTTCAGGGGGTGGTCTTCCTGCCATCAAGTACCCAATGATATCTCCACACCACTCTAGAACAACATCTATTTGAAATAGTGTGGCATCTGGTAAGTCATCTTCTACTTCAGTGGCTTCTTCTCCTGACTTGACATGAGACATGTGATCGACAATGTAGTGTTGGGCACGTTTGCAGACCACTATTTTGAAGTTGAATTCTTGAAGCAAGAGGAGCCATCTGGTTATTCTTCTTGTTGTACACAAACAGTTCATAAGATAAAGCAATGCTTGATGGTCGGTGTAGAAGACAAAATCATTTGCGAGTAGATAGTGCCAAAATTTATTTATACTTATACTATACACCATTGCTAGGGCTTCTCTTTCTGTGGTGGTATAGTTGATCTCTGCATCATTGAGTTGTCGACTGGCAAAGTAGAATGGGTAGTCTTTCTTATGTGCACCAGGTTGACAAAGCACACTCCCAATTGCATACTTGGATCCATCATTATGAACATGAAAATCAATATCCCAATCACGAGAGATAAGGATGGGTGCTGTGATTAGGTGCCACTTTAAAAGCTCAAAGGCTTGGTTGCACTCTTTGGTCCATAAGAATTCCACTAATAATTTGTAAAGTGGTCTAGCTATCATGGCATACCGTAATTAAAGACGTGTACACCTTTGGAATTTGTAGGAAGAGGTAATTCCATGATGATTTTGATTTTGTCCATGTCAATTGCAATCCCATGTTGAGAGATGGTGTGTCCCAAAACAACTCCGTGGGTGACCATGAACTGGCATTTTGTTGGATTTAGGGAGATGCCATACTCCTACATTTGATTAGTACTTCTTAAGAAATTTGAAGTGGTTTTGTTTGTTTGAATGGAAGCACAAATCATCCAAAAATACCTATAAAAACTTATTCAGAAATGACTTGAAAGCTGTGAACATGACTCACTGGAATGTGGCCAAGGCATTACAAAGGCCAAATGGCATGACTCTATATGCAAAAATACCCCATTTTGTAGTGAATGCTATTTTTGATTGGTCTTTAGGAGCGATTTGCACTTGATTATAGCCACTAAAGCCATCTAAGAAGCTATATATTTCTAAACCTGCCACCTTTTCCAACACTGTTTCTGTTAAGGGTAGGGAATAGTGATCTGTAAGTGTGGCGGCATTCACATTTTTTAAGTTTACGCATATTTTGAGCTTCTTGTTGCATTTAGGCACAATGATAGTGGGTGAAACCCAATCAGTGTACTCTATCTCGTAGATGAATCTGGCATCTAGGAGTTTTTCTAGCTCGTCATAAACCATGGTGCCATATTTAGGATTTGTGCGATAAGGTCCACATACCTTAGGGTAAGCACCTTCCCTTATAGATATCGTGTGTACTGCCACTTCTAGTGAAATTCCTTTCATCTCTTTGTATGACCATGCTAGGCAGTCGCAGTATTCCATTAGGAGTGCTTTGAGTTTGGTTTCATCTACTTGTCGAAGTTGTTTCCCAATGAAAACCAGCTTTTCTTCCTCCCTTTCAAAGGCGAGGTTTATTGTGTGTGTTTTTTATGGTCCCTCATAGATTGGAGTTTCTCCAATGCTATCGATTTCTTGAACTTCAAATTCTCTTAGTGGTCTTAGCATTGCTATTGGCGCACTGCCACTTGTATAATTCTTAAAGTATTTCGACACTTCTCAGAGATCGGCCTCTGATGGTGTTGAACCAGCTTGACATGTGTCATGTGTACTAGGTGGCATAGTTGCATTTATTAATTTGTTAGGCTCTTCTTGACCTTCTTTTTTTGAAGTCTCTTGATGGAGCTTCATCCGTACATTGGCTTATATTTAGTTAGTCTATTAGTTAGAGAAGATTTAAATGTTTCTAAGGAGTTTAAATTAGATGTTTTAGCATTTACTTACATAGAAACGAAAATCCAAAGGGAGGATGAGGTGGTCACCTGAATGCTCTCCAAGTCTTTCTTGATGTAACGGGATTGTTGAGGAACAATGGATGGTGGGTGGATGGCTAGGTTATCACTGCGAGATGGTCTCGAAGTGGCTCAAAGTCACTTATAATGTGAGGATGGGAGTAAGGTGGTGGTTGATGGAGAGGGAGGAGTGTCTTGCATAGGGCTCAGAATGAAGAAGAGGATGGAGGCAAAATGTGAAAGATGAAGGATGAGCGGGTGGAGTGGGTTTTTATAGGAAATGAGTTTAGGTTTAGGGTTAAACCCTAAACTCTTCCCGAGCCGTAACTTTTTATGGATAGCTCAGTTTGCTCTTCTGCAAAAAGGTGAAATGATCAAAATTGCAAGCTCTATACATTTGTGTCCACTACCTAGCCTGATTGCTTATCAAGTGGCTTCTATTTAAGAAATAAAGAAAATTTCTTAAGATAATATTTTCCTACTATTTTCATAGGAAGAGTTGGGTTTTCTCAATATGCAGGGTTCCAAGGCTTTTTTTGACCTACAAATATATCAGGGTTATTGGTTGTAGTATATGTGTAGCTTAGGACCTCGAGTAGTGTTCCGATGAGAGACGTAGGCTTAAGTGTGGTAAGTAAACAAAGTACATGCATGTGTAAAAGGAGTGTGTATCATCATGATTGAGGGAATGAAGGCTTTCACCTTCATTGGGGGTTGCAGGGTTTAGGAAGAGTTTAAGGGCTTGAAGGAGGTTCCAAGGTTTAGAAGGAGGTTCCAAGGGTAGAAGGAGTTCCAAGGTTTAGAAGGAGGTTCAAGGGTTAGAAGGAATTCCAAGGTTTAGAAGGAGGTTCTAGGGTAAGAAGGAGGATCCAAGGTTCAGGGTAGAGTACATGGTGGATAACTCGTCTCCCTCGTAGATCATGGAGTTTAAGGGTTGAGGAACAAAGGGTTTAGGGGGAGCATAGGAGTGGGAGAGGAAGAAGGTCTAAGAGCATGGGGGAAAGAGGAGAGAGAAAGGAAGAGGAGGAGAGAAGAGGAGGAGGAGGAGGGAGGAGGAGGAGGGAGGAGGAGAAGGAAGAGGGAGGAGGAGGAGGAGGGAGGAGGAGGAGGAGAAGGGAGGAGGATAAGGGAGGAGGAGAGGGAGAGGATGGGTTGCAAGGTTGGAGGAGAGGGGAGGAGGAGTTGCAAGGTTAGGACATGCTTTTGGATGTGGAGTGCAAGGTAGCATGGACACTTGAGACAATTGCTTGGAATGCCAACGTAAAACTCAACACAATGCCCCAAAGAGTGTGGGCTTCATTCCATTATGGAGTATTTATACAAGTTGGAGAGCTTCTCTCTCTGTGTGTAGGAATTGTAACACATTCTCTCTCTACATGTAGAACTTGCATATAGAAGTTGCATGTAGAAGTCGTATGCAGATGTTGCATATGTAGAATTTGTATGTACAAGTTGGATGTAGGAGTTGTATGTAGAAGTCGTATGTAGAACTTGCATGTAGAACTCGCATGTACAAGTTGCATTTAGAACTTGCATGTAGAACTCGCATGTACAACTCACATGTAAGAGACTAGAGTTGTATTTGCATGTACAACTTGCATGTAGGAGTTGCATGTAGAAGTTGTATGTAGAAGTTGTATGTAGAAATTGCATGTAGAACTCGCATGTACAACTCGCATGTAGGAGTTGCATGTAGAACATGCAAGTTGGATTTCTAAGAGGGATTATTTCTAGCCTTATGCATGTACAAGCGGAGCTTTGCGGCTACTTTACACACACATTCTGTTCTACCTAAGTCCATGTTAGCATAGAGTCAACAATGCACCATCATGGTTGGGGGTAATGAAGGCTTTAAAAGCCTTCATTGGGGGTTGAAGGGTTTAGGAGGAGTTTAAGAGTTAGAGGGAGGTTCAGAGTTTAGAAGGAGGTTCTAGAGTTTAGAAGAGGTTCAAGGGTTAGAATGAGGATCCAAGGTTCAAGGTAGCGTACATGGTGGAGAACTCGTCTCCCTTGTACATCATGGAGGTTAAGGGTTTAGGAACTAAGGGTTTAGGGGGAGCATAGGAGTGGGAGAGGAAGAAGATGTAAGAGCATGGGGGAAAAGGAGAGAGAGAGAAGAAGGGAGGAGGAGGGAGGAGGAGGAGGGAGGAGAGGGAGGAGGAGGAGGAGGAGGAGGAGGAGGGGGGAGGAGGAGAGTGAGAGGATGGGTTGCAAGGTTGGAGGAGAGGGGAGGAGGAGTTGCAAGGTTAGGACATGCTTTTGGACATGGAGTGCAAGGAAGCATGGACACTTGAGACAATTGCTTGGAATACCAAAGTAGAACTCAATACAATGCCCCAAAGACTGTGGGCTTAATTCCATTATGGGGTATTTATACAAGTTGGAGAGCTTCTCTCTTTGCATGTAGGAACTGTAAGACATTATCTCTCTACATGTAGAACTTGCATATAGAAGTCGCATGTAGGAGTTGCATGTAGAAGTTGCATGTAAAACTCACATGTAGGAATCGCACGTAGGACTTGCATGTAGAACATGCACGTAGGAGTTGCAAGTAGAACTTGCATGTAGAACATGCATGTAGGAGTTGTAAGTAGAACTTGCATGTAGAACATGCATGTAGGAGTTGCAAGTAGAACTTGCATGTTGAGGATTCCTAAGAGAGATTATTCCTAACCTTATGCAAGCATAAGCAGAGCTTTGTCGCTACTCCGCACACACATTTTGTACTACCTAAGTCCATGTTGGCATAGAGAAAACACTAATGTATGTGTGCGGAAACCAATACCAAAAATAGTCAATAAATATGACTATACATGGGTGGCATATGTGCATGCAGAGGTGCAACAATACTGAATCTGAGGAGGAAGATCACTCTGCCAAGTCTTCAATTGAGTGATGAAGTGCCAAAGCCAAGAAATTTGAACTAGTGTCAATTTGTGAATGTGTATATACGATGAGACTGATGCAGCTCGGTGCACTTCAAAGGATCAGGAGGTGGTTTCGATGAAGAGGTTTTGATGATGCTGACCTGTAAAAATGTCAAAAGGTAGATCTAAGGCAAGCTAGCACGTAATTTTTCTTTTTTAAGCACCACGAGATTCCCTCTGGATCAAAAGATACAACCCCCTTAAGGATAGAAAATTTTTGATCCCAAGAAGGTGATAAAAATTGATGATGTGGCATATGTGGTGACATGGCAGTGGGTTTCACATGCTATTTACAAAATTGTGCTGGTGTGGAGGCAACTGTGCCTATCAAGGGTTGTGCCATATGGCAAAGCTGAGTGCACATGATGTTACATAGGTGTGCTTGTGAAGAGGCAAGTGTGCCTACAAGGCACTAATGATGTGGCTTTCCAGGCCATACTTAACCAAAGGTGAACTTTCAATTGACCTTGGTTAGATTCTATCTACCATGTGTCTGGTGACTGGATTGCCACATGTAACCATTAACTTGACCAAGCCCTAAAGTAACATGATGGGCATCTCCGAAGACCATTAAACATGATCAAGACATGGACAATCCCATAATCAAGTAGATGTCACCCATACCTTGTCACATGTGGTGCATCTGCTGATTTTCTCACTATCCCAACCTCTAATGCATCTATCTCTAGCACTATGAGGGAATTGGCATCAAAGCCTAGCAGGCCAACCTGTCGTTATGCATGCATTGAGATCCGTTGTGCCTCAAATGAAGTCAGGTGCCCCAAGGCATGCTCATGTGTGAAAGGAGCTCTCATCTCTCTAGACTCATTGTCAAACTAAGGGTTTTGGGGCATCTTTTCATCTAGGACACATGCAAATCGAGTCATGGGAAAGATGTGGTGGCCGCATATTGTATCATTGAGACAAGGGTATCCAAGGCATGGGAAAGTTCCATATCATCCCAAGTAGGGTTGCGAGCTTCGAGGCCACGTGACTCACGTATATTGGGTTAAGAGCACAATCAAAGTGGATCCATTAGGGGAGATTTGAGGTCTCAAAAGGGCCTCGTAAGGAATGGACTAGCAAAAGATCAATTTTCCTAATGCAATCCTAAGTGTAGGGGTCATAAAGGAGGACAAAGTGGTTTTAGAAGACTGTACATGGTTTTGCCTTGCATTTATGCTTAAGGATTCATGAATTATTTTATATTTCATGTGGCAAGGAGAAGTGTCATATCCACAACTCTCTTTGTGCCATGAATGAGTGCAATGGTTAGCGCTCTTTTACCTGCCTATTGTGATCTTTAAAACAACCTGTGGTATGGATACCATGCATGAACCCTCAGTTCTAGTTGTCCTAACATCCACCATTCTTACATCCATGCTAGTAGAGGCTTATAGCATAGCTTGACACTGCCAATTGTCCTTGGGGTTCCTCCAAGCCCTTGGAGTCATGGACCTCCTAGACTTGTAGCACCAGGACATTTTGATGCACATCCATATCAGACTTACATTGGTGCTCCTAGAAATAAAAAGACCAACTCCTGTGATTGCACAACATGGTATTTTGCACCTAAACCTAGACCAATTCCTAGAAAAGAGTGACTATGGAGCTCCACCTCCACCAGAGAACGAATAATTCCATCCATCATTGTGCAAGAAGACCTATTAGACTTTGCAGAGAGTTTAGTGTTGGCATGCACCTGCGCTCCCACTTGTGCGTTCACACACAACACGGCCAAAGGATAAGATTGAGCTTGCATCAAATGACATGTAGGTGCATTACCACCGTCAAAATGCATGATCCACAAGAAAGTGCAACTGAAAAATATTCCATAATGCATCGTTGTTGCATGTCACATGGCGGTGCATGCTAGGACCCCTGTGCATTGCTCTTTTGGCTATTTGATCTCAAGATATGTAAATAGGCTCACCTGTATGTGAACGCCACTCATGTTAGGGTTAGGATTTTATAGTTAGGTATAAAAGGCTATTTTGTTCACTTGTTTGGGATCTCACCATTTGCTTGGTTTGAGAAATACAATTGCTAGGATTGAGAACTACAAAAAAAGCTTCTTCCTCTTCTTCTTCTCCACCTCTTGTCTTTGGCTTCTCCAATCTTACTCTCTCTCTCTCTCTCTCTCTCTCACACACACACACACACACACACACACACACCCACCCACCTAGTGGCCAAATCATCAAGTCTCGGAAGGCATGGCGTATTGCCATGCTCCCATTTTTGTGCATTTTGTCGATCATTGAGAAGCTCGGTGGCCATGGATGTGGTCTCTAATTTGATTTACTGAGCCCCATGGCAGCTTTTCCCTTCCTCTGCCAGTGATTTCAAAGACACCTGTTGGTTCAAAATTGGGAAATGGAAGTGAGGGGAGCCCTACAGACCTTGATGCTCCTGCAAAAAAAAATGAGACAGAAGTTTGGAAGAGGTAAATTCAGTTGGCCATTTCCTTTCTTTGGTAATGATGGATGCATCTTGTGTCCATTTACTAATTGATTGTTCTTGCAAAAGAAACTACCATGACAATTTAACCTACCACAAAGAATGACACTGGTCAAGATGCAAGGGAAGGTGTGCTACTTCCAAGGACGAAAAATGCTTGCCTTCATAGTTGTTTCTATCGGAAGCTAGTATTGTAAAAAAAATATCTTTCAAAAGACTATGGCTACTTTTGGCTTTGTAATATCCCACTGACAATCATTTTCAATGGAATTTTGTGTCCTTCAATGTCTTCTCTTCTACCCCATTATCCAATAAAGTTGTCTTGTGCATTATAATGTAGCACTTTGACATATGTTCCTCGTACTCCCTATCCTGTACATCATGAATATGTAGCCTTGATTGTACAAGTAGTTGTAAAATAATGTTGTGTGTCCTGATACAGTGATTTATGTTATGAACTATCGCTAGAAATTGCCATGGGGAGTGAAGGGTATGGCAATCCTGCTGGACAATGGTTTTGGCTTGGACTTGCATCATGTAGCCAGAGATGTATTGTGTGCCATAAAAGATACACCAGTAGGGTGTGATACACATGGCTCATGAGAGGAAGGCATGGATGCATATTAACAAAGCTATGAACAAGAGGTGAGTGTTGAGGATTCCTAAGAAGGCGTATAGTTTTTTGCGCCAAACTTTTTTGGAAGTTGCCATGGGGATAGAGAGGGATGTCAGTGGTCCTAGACTCTTGCAAGGACCAAGGTTTTGGCTTACACATGCTACATGAATGTGGGGATGTACTTCGTGCCATAAACGCTGTGGCTATTGGGTGTGATCCACCATGCACACGAGAGGGAGGCATGACTGCATATCGGTCAAATAATGAACTTGAAGCAATTATTGTGGATTCCCCAGAAATCTCACCAAAGAGTAAACAAGAAGCAAGTGATCAGGATTCCTCACAAGGCACACTTGCATTTGTGGAAAGGAGACTTGCTCATATCACGGATGCCGATGAAATGGAGGAGGACAGTGTGTAAGCACTTACTTTTCTCAAAAAGACTATTCACATTGCAGCCCCTAAAGTGCTAGTTCTGTATATGAATGGTTTACTTTTGCTAAGGTACAGGCAAATTCAGGGCGTGATGGAGAATGTTGATTTCAAGGTAGCTGCACTTAAATAGAAGGTTCACAATGTAAAAAAAGCAATTTTGTACAAGCCATGCCTTCACTTACATCATTTAGCCTAATGCGGAGCAGTTTGTTCATTCTTTCTCTAAAGAGCTTATTCTATGCTTATGGTCATCTTTCATGAAAAATAATATTAAACACACACTAGAAGATTTCTTTGAGAACTTGCATCCGAGTATTTGTAGCGATATCCTATCATAGGAGAATTAAATGGAGGCATCTTTCACACTCGCGCAAGTTCTGGGCTTGGATCAAAAGAACCACAACAAGCCAGTCTTCATGAAACGTGTGAAGGACTTGATTGCGAGGCATCCTGAGTGGAGAATATATGAGGTGTTGCTAGTTGATGACACCAAGTACAAGAATATGCTGAATTCGTCTTGGTCAATGATTTGTCTGACATCGCTCGACCCAACGGATGATGAGCATGACTCTTTCCTCCTCACCAATGCTCTATTGCCATGGTTGCTTAAATGGAAAGAAGTAGAAGATCCACGAGCATATGTGTAGTAGTAGAATATGCTATGTAATGAAAAGGATATGGAGTCCATGTATTTAATGAAGCATTGGAAGGACTTGGAGTCATGTCGCAATGTAACGAAAAAGCTTACAATCTGTTGATACTTTTTGTAATTACTTTTTGATACAACCTTTTGGGTATTATGTGATCCAAGGCAATGTATTTCACTTATACATGAATAAATGGTGCTTTTTTTAGTATTCTATCAACATGTGGTATTTAATATTCTCTTGAAGAAAGTGTGTATAGCATGGTTACACACAACTTATTGAAAGATTGAAAATTCTAGAATCTTAGGATTGTTTGTGTACATGTTTTTTTTGGAAGGGGTTTGAGTTAGTCAATCGGTTAATTAGCTAGTAGATACCATCATAACATAGACCTGAATTTATGATAGGTGGTTGCTAGTGATCGAGTTGGAGGTAGCTACCATCATAAAAGTGAGCATAATTTTTTCCAGGTGGTAGCTACCACCACAATAGAGAGCATAATTTTTGCTAGGTGGTAGCTACCAACATAACAGGTGGTAGCTACCACCACACATAATTTTACCTAGGTGGTAGCAAGCCATAAACTAGCTGGAAGCTAGCATCATGAGAGAGATCACCTACTCTGGGGAAAATTGATAGCAACCACATACAATGACATTGCTCACAGTATTAACCCTCTTCTTTGACACTAGGGTAGCATGAGGCACATTGACTCCATGCATTGAAATGTGGATTCCTAGTCATTACAAATGTGTAAACCTATTTAGCATTAAGTGCCCCATTTTCATGTCTTGCAAATGAAATCAATGTCATGGAAAGAACCAACTAAAATAGAGAATAGAATGTATTTCATTCAATGGAAGTTATCAAGCAAGTAAGCGGTATCCTACACTTATTCCTATTTTTTGTCTATGCTAATTTATCGGATTATGTGATATCATTGTATTACATGATGCTTGTTCTACATATCAAATGGAATGTTGTTATAAATAGCTTCATACACTTTAGAGGACAATACATATGTTCTCACACTTCCTTCTTGCTCAATTGGAAACTTGATAGCTCTGACAAAATTGGACTCGATGAAGATTTCAGGCTCCAACATTAAAAGCCTACACTTGTATGGATTTCCTCGAGTTTGCTTGTACCAAAGTCCCCTGACCACAAATGAGCCTCGGCCACAAACATTTCCCCTAGGCATCTTTAAGTGGAACGCCTGTCTTTTTCTTCCCCTGTGTGTATTTTAGAATATCAAAATCCACAAGCTCATCATTGTCAGGAGGAGCTATAACATCAAAATTATCACCAACACAAAGTCCATCACTCAAGGCATCACGGTCTCCTTCAAATGCTAGATCATCAGTTTTGTCCTGATCTTCAAATGCTGGATCATTAGTTTTGTCCTCGTCTTCAATGATATTCTCTTAGGGTTGTAGGGTAACATACTCGCAAAAGGGCACGTGTGATGTATTGAAACACCTCCATTTTCCTTGCAGTAGGCACTACAAAAACATGAAAATTGCCTACACCTTAAAGCTGTTCCATTTGTTAAAGAATAGCATGACATACAATACAACTCATATGAATTAGGCATAGCTTTACAACCCCAATTCCTACTTCTATCCACATCACCTTCCTTGATTGCCCAAAACACTCGAGTAACGGGTCGAGCCTTTGAGGGGTATGTGGCATCAGCCCCTTCGAACAATGTCTCTCTTAGAAACAACACCACTTCCTTTGCAGATTGGAGCTTTGCACCATTTGGCTTTAGCTGCTCATGAGTGAGATGCCTTTTAAGAACAGCCCCTACACCATCATGTTCACCCTTTCCATGTCCTAAACCAAAAAAATTATTTGTCATTTTCATTCCTATCATTGTGCCATATCGAGCAACGAAGTAAAAATCCCTCTTTGCTTTGAACTATGAGGATGCTTCATCTGACCACACCCAATGTTCGTTGACCTGAATGCTTGACCTTTTAGCCATTTATAATGGAGCATAAAGCAATGCTGAATAAAAAGAGTGCCATGCATCCTATCATCAGATATATAAAAGTGATAGTATTTGTGGACGATGCTTACAATACGTAATTTAGACAAAGATTGTAACTTGGTTGGAGTGCCAATGCATGGATTGGATCTTGTTTTGTTCTTTGAAAGTGTAGTTATCTGCAAAATCCATGACAGATACCACCACTTCTTTGGGGAAGCAAACAAGACACTCCTTGAATTGCTATGCCTGCCATCTGTTAACAAAGTTATGATTTATAAAATTGCTTAAGTGGTCCTTAAACATTACCAAAATCTCCTTTCATTGCATCTCTTTGAATGAAAGAACTTTTCTTTTTTTCTTTTTCCCATCAATTGTGGTTCCAACTTGGACATCCTCAAATATCTTTACAAACACTATACATGTAGTAAATGATTCCTCCCTTGGGCAACATAGCATTTTTTTTGCTCCACATGAAGAGCATTGTCCCATTAAGCACTTAAGGGCATCGTAGCTGGCACAGATTGCTTTTGGGCAAAGGATAGATTCCCAAAGCACAATTATGCCTACGAAAGTTTTCACACCTGTATTGCAACTTTCACTTGAACCACAAATTTCACATCTGTAATTGCACTCTGCTCCATGCACACCAAAAGAAACCTATCGTAAGTGGTTTACAACATCCTTCAAAAAGACATTTGCACATGTGTGATGTAGCAACAAGTGTAAAGCTCCACTTATTAAGTAAAAACATGTACTCAATCAATGTAGCTGATGAAAGCATCTCCTAAGTTACATTTTTAAATAAGTGTTGAATCTTGAGTGTAGCGTGTTCCATCCAATGATGTTTAATCTGGTCACATTTGGAGATGTACAGATAAACCCTTTGGTCACCATACTTCAAAGCTAAATTTGTTCTTGATTACCAACTAAATTGTCTTTTTGAGTTATGGCTGCTCTCACTCAGTGGCAACAAGTAGTAGCTTCCACTCAAATAATTGCTTTGCTTAGTGGCAGCAAGTGGTAGCTTCCACTAAAATAATTTCCTCGCTTAGTGGCAGCAAGTGGTAGCTTCCACTCAAATAATCAATGTAGCTAATGAAAGCATCTCCAAAGTTACATTCTTTAATAGGCTTTGAATCTTGAGCGCACCATGTTCCCTCCAATGTGACAATCAGAGTTGCATGGCGACCGTTGTTCCACGCTCGCACAAAACACATTGAGATTCAATATCACTTTGTATGCGAGCTCATCATGGATGGAGAGGTCGACTTGGTGTACTGTCCGACTACAGAGAATGCTGCAGACATCTTCACGAAGGCTCTTGGGAGACTTGCTGGAGAGGCATCTTCATCGACTTGGCATTGGGTTGAAAAAGTAAGTTCACTTGCGGGTGGACATTGAGGGGGGGTGTTAGATATCAATGCTCCACTCTCATGTAACTATGCAGGAACCAACTAACTCTATTTGTAAGCCCCCCCATATGAGGAGAAGGTATTTGAGTAGCTCGGTTATCCAGTAGGTCCTGGTTTGGACACCAGATGGGGGCCATGTGTTGCCTGATGGCTGGACGGCTTTAGATAGAGTTGGCACACCGCCAACTAGGCTACATGCAAGTGTGGGAAGGCATCCCTTGACTGACTGCACTAAGGGTAGATGGAGCATTTCCCATCGCAACCCACTCTCGGGTTGCGGGGCTCATTTGGAGCCTCAGATGATCCGGATGGCTCTGGGTCGAACGGAGACCATAGGCAAGTTGCTCTGTTTTGCGCACCGGTTCTATCGTATGATCAGTGGCCTATTTCGATAGCGACCCCCAATCGACGGTTTTGGGCAAGCTGGGTCGGTCATCCAATTGATCCTAATCGACTACGACTGGTGGCTATATAAGAGCAAGCCCGTGAAGCCCATTTCATCACTGGCTACAGCAACCCGAATTCCTTAGCATCCAGCCTTTGTCTTCTACTATTTCTAGCATGCCATCGAAGCTTCTTTCACAGGAGTGCACGGTTGGGAGGCAGCACCATCTATTGTATCAGTTCTACAGTAATCAGATTTTTGATTCTCCATACTATCTTGTTTTCTCTCTTGCGTACGAGATCCTGTTATCTGTTGAGCATTGACGTTGTATTATTTGAGAGAGAGAGAGAGAGAGAGAGAGAGAGAGAGAGAGAAGCATGCTCTATTCCATGGAACATATCTTCATGATCGGGACAAGAATGCAAAAAAGAATCTTTGTGGTAACCTTCACTATACTCTTTTTAACATTGTTTTAAGGATTTAACTTTGATGAATCTAATTTATCTTTGCTGTTGTCTGACTTGATTAAAGATCAATCAAAGCATGCTAGAATAAAAAGAAGCCTGGAATGACTTTGGAGGATGCTAATCCAGATGTTGATGATAGAGATCATTATTTTCTAGGTATATTGAATGCCTTTTATTGATTTCATCCCTCTCTCTCTCTCTCTCTCTCTCTCTCTCTCAATGTCGTAGTCCTTCTGTCCATCCTTTATCTCCACTATCTTTCTATTTGAGTAGAATGGGGTAACAAATTTTAGATTTTGTGTTGGTTTTACTTTCTCTATTGTCAAGATGATGGCAGCAACACTCGTGTCATCAAGAAGACCAGCATGTTTGTGTTCCTTGATGAGCACAAGCAAGATTTCATGCCATTTAGTGGATATCATCATTGCTTGGCCATTGTGGGTGACTATATTTCCTTAGGTAGAGATTTTGCACGTGGTGTAAAGAACTCGATGTATACACATATCCATGAGCACTTTAGGCGATACTTTAGTGCATATTGTCCTAAGGGTAGACAATACATTCGTAAGGGAAAACCTTGAGTTAGGCTACAGATGTGGTTCTTCTAGAACTTCCATTTGATGGTGTGGTTTATGGCCCCAATGCTAGTCCCTCATGAGACACTCTCTTTGAGGAGCATGCACGCTATGGCATCTTAGTGGTAGCAGCTTCTATGTCTGATAGCATATGGTTAATGGTTATGAGCTCTCATGTAGGTTAGCTAGTTTGTTTTGGCAATATTATTTATTTAAAAATTTTCCTTTTGTGTTATCCATGGATCTTTTATGCAAATGCCTTATGTAATGCATTATAGTCCTGTGCATCTATGCTATTCCTAGTTCATAGGCATGGATGTGAGCCTCCCATGTACTTGGAATCTAGCAACAATCTCTTTGAGGCACTATATCTTAGTCCTTTGGATTTGACCATTTACCATCACTTGCCTTCTAGTAGTAGGGCAAGAGACACAAATGGTTGTGATTGGAGAGGTGGCATGTAGAGAAGCCACACCTTTGTGGCATGTTACTTGGAGCTTCTTTGTTGTCCTGCTGGGATTGCACTTGAGTTGGGGTGTGGTGTTTCTCCCTTGCTACAAGCTTGCAGACCGCATGTGTGTGGCCATGGACATTGATGATGCGCTCATATCATCACATGTGGTGGCTCTTTTTCATTGGAAGAAGAGAGAATTGGGAGATGGAGCAATTGGGGTGTGGTGTTTCTCCCTTGCTACAAGCTTGCAGACCGCATGTGTGTGGCCATGGACATTGATGATGCGCTCATATCATCACATGTGGTGGCTCTTTTTCATTGGAAGAAGGGAGAATTGGGAGATGGAGCAGTTGGGGTGTGGTGTTTCTCCCTTGCTACAAGCTTGCAGACCGCATGTGTGTGGCCATGGACATTGATGATGCGCTCATATCATCACATGTGGTGGCTCTTTTTCATTGGAAGAAGAGAGAATTGGGAGATGGAGCAGGGACGTCCCATGTCATGGATGATGAAGTGGATGTTTTCGTAGGTGTCTCTCCATATGATGATGACTAGTGAGCATCTGGTCTCTTGTTCATGTCGCATCTTTTGTGGGCTTTAACTTTTTATGCATTTTAGTATCTTTGGGCTGATCTCACCTTTGAGATTAATTTGTTGGTTTTTTGTTGCATGAGCATCAGAATATTTTGATCACAGAAATTGACATATTCATATCTATAAGATACTTTTCAAGCCAATCTATCATTTTATAGCCTTTGATTGTAAAGCTCCAATTAGAATGTGTGACACCAATTATGTTCTCTCTTGCTCATTCTTGCAATGGCTCCAGTCCCCCTTGCTTGTTGTCTAGGGTACCTCATGATAGAGGTAACTAACAGGGGATCACCTGTCAAGGAAATTACATCCAAGCTACTAGATCTACCCCTTAAGGGAGAAAAGTCCAAAAAGAGGGAATGTTGTGATTCCTATAGAATTAGAAAAAATAGAGTGGGAAATCCCACTGGTTGATGGAATTTGGAGCACTACAGGTAGTAGATATCATGAAGAGGTATGTGGATGTGAGAGCAAAGGAAAGTAGGGAGCTCCAACATATGTATCAGCAGATGGAAGTAGAAAGAGAAGTGCATAGAACACATAGGATAGGACATGAATAGTTCAAAAATTAGATGCATATGAAAATCAGTCAAGTGAATGTGGAGATAGCTGGGCTCCAAGAATAGAGGAAGTTGTGGGATAAGGAGAAACAGACTCTTTTAAAGGAACAATAGGATATCCAGGATAAGATGGACTTGATGAAAGCACAAATAGAGCAGGAACTTAGAGAAGCCAGGAGGACTAAACAAGAACTGAAGATAAATATACAAATTTGCAGAATTAGGTAAAAATGAGAAGTGAATTAGTGGAGATGGTTCAATCTTGGTTTAGAAAAATGAGATGGATATCTTAATGTAGATTGATGGTTTGGTGGAGGATAATGCTCAATTGAAAACAAAAATAGTAGAACTGTAAGAGAGGGTGCAGGCCCTTGAGGGGGTTGAGGAGAGATTAAAAATAATGATTGAGAAGGAGGATACATCAGAGATAAAAGGCAAATTTATGATCTCTAGAGAATTAGCTGACATGCAAGTTGAGTTAAAAGAGTACATGAAAGAGATGTGGCAGGTGGAGGAGCTCCAGAAAGAGATCCATAGGTTAGAAACTAGGAAATTAATTTTTGAAGCTATGGAGGATGAAGAAAAGGCATTATTGGTGGAAGCTAGGGGTTTTAGAGCCTAGATAGTGGGGGATTTCTATGGAAGGAAGAAAATAGATATAAAATTGTTGGTGGTGTCTCCAAAAGACTGAAAAACACATACACATATCCACTCCTGGCAATGGGAATGCTAGGGTCAAACTTAAATTTGACTAGTGTCAGAAAAGGAAGAGATAGCACAAAACATGCAAATAGTCGAGACCATCATTTGTAGAGTAGAAATATTGCTTATAGTTTGTATTTCAATAGATAGCAATAACAACCCTAATGCAAGAGATGATGATCAACTTATAACAACATCCGATGGTATTCTAACCTTAGTCGGATAACAATAAAAAATAGACATAGTCCCAGAAATGATGTGGTCGATAAGGCCACTACTATTGGCTATTAGGGACAATTATAAACTGTCCCTATAGTTACCAAAAGTATCCACTACTTGCTATTGTAACCCCCCTTTACTAGAGGTCTACTAACCCTCCTTGGTTGAGGTCCACATGGGTGGAGGGGTCATCCTCAACACCTGGCACACTCAGTGGTAAAACTTTTTGCAAAAAAGTGGAGGACTCAAACCCTTCATTGGAAGTAATACATCAATTGAACTTTGATGGTGTGGGTGGAGTTAAGATCTATGACTGCTCCCTTAGTAGCAATTGGGTCTGCCTCATTTGCATCTTCTTTGCAGGTTTTGATCAGTTCTGGTTCCTCCTCAAATGTTGTTTGTTCTTTTGCAATATCTACACTGAGGGTTAAGGCATGGCTCGGGGTTGCTATGATTTTTGTGTCCTCATATGTGGCATCCATGAATGTGGTGTGCTTTGCATCCAATTGTGTTGATAGGCTTTGATGTTGTGTTGCAGCCGGCTTCTCAAGCTTTGCTTTCAAATCAAACAATGTTGTGTCATCATGCATGGGCATCTGCCTCTATTTTGCACCCTATGCCTTAGATCAAAGCGTCTCTAATTCTTGTGCCATGATATCATATGCATATGCAGTAGATGCAAAGGCATCATAAGGTCTTTGAGTAATTACAAACATGTGTTTTTTGAGATTTGACCATAGGTCTTGAGACGTCTTTACCAGCTCATTCTTCATATTTGTGATTTGGGAGGAACTGAGGAAAACTCCATCTATCTCTTCTGCCATGTCCTTGAGTTGTTGTTCAACTCCTTCCAATGCATGGATCCATTCCTTCAGTATAATATTATCAATATTCAAGTCTGTGTGGCCTGAATCTAATTGCAGAAAAAATTTTGCTTTCAGTTCCTCTAACCAAGTTGTCATAGTTGGTAGGCATTCTTGTTGTACTCTCACATGGGTAGTGAGTTTGGAGACTTTCTTGTCCTGCACTGCTCTGTATTGGGCATATTCCCTCTTGATTTCCTCTATTTCCAACTGAGTGGCGTGGAACTTCTTTTGCATTTTAGAGTGTTTAAGCATATATTTGTGTCCGGCCTTCTTATCTTCTGTCGATTCCTACACTTGTTGTTGTAGCTGCATTTGTACCTTTCTCTTCTTATCAACATAGTTCTAGGCACTCCATCCGATCTTTGATCTGGTATGTCCCTCTCATCACCTCATCTGACTTCATTAGACTTGTAGATTTCCCTTGGAGTAGTGATTGAAGAAGACCATTGGATTGCAATCTATTCTGCAATTGAATAGGTACTAAACTATAAAGAACCATGCTTCTACAAGAACGATCAAACCATCCCAAAATTTTGCAGTAGTTGTCGTATTACTTTGCACCACAGGATCAAATGCTCCCAACTCCACATAGTGATTCTGCTCCGTTTAGAATATTGCTCAACAACATGTTGCATGATGATTCTATATCACACAGAGATGGCCATGTGAAGAGAGTCGGAGAGAAGGAAGGAGTCTCACTTGCCGCTTTCTCACATACACAATGGGGGAATATACACAAAGGTGTAGGCTGAAAATAGTTTTTCTCTTCTTAGTTGTGAAAGCCAAAAGAACTCTAAGTACAAAAGAATAGGTGAACCCTATATGTGGGTCTCAAACCAAACTCAGCTAGCTAAGGTGGCATACTAACTGAGCCACTAACTAGAGTACATAAAGATAGCTATCATCTAGCTATTATTCATGGGTGGTGTACCACCAACCGCATCTACAGCTAACAAGTCGGTGACATAAGTGCACAACGGTCACCCTAGCATATCACGAGTGGAACTCGATATCTCAACACTCCCCCTCAAGCTCAATCCCAATTCCTGCACACCAAGTAGGTCTTTGAACTTGTGCAACTTCTCTGCACCCAATGCCTTCGTGAATATATCAGCCACCTGATCCTCTGTGCTGACATAAACTAGATGAATAAAACCTACTTGAACCTTCTCTCGCACATAGTGATAATGCACCTCAATGTGCTTTGTTCTAGCATGATAGACTGGGTTATTTGCCAAGTGTATACTGCTCATGTTGTCACAATAAATGACAACTGGCCCATCTTTTTGCCAGATGCATATCATAAAGTAGCTTATGCAACCAAGCTGCCTCACATGCAGCCATTGCTGCACCCTTGTACTCAGAACATATATCCACTTGTAGATCGTCTACCAAAAATACTACTAGCCTAATCAGCATCAGTGTATCCATGCAACTATATCTGAACCCCAGTCTCATAAAATAGTCCATACTGCAATGTGGACTTCACATACCTCAGTATGTGTCTAGCCACATCCAAATGCAGTTTCCTTGGAGCCTGCATAAATTGACTTACCAACCCAATAGCATAGCTCAAATCTGGCCTGGTAATAGTCATATAAATCAAACTTCCTACTATCCATATATACATAGTAGGGTCTTTAAGAAGCTCACCTGCATCTGCGCTTAAGTTCACATTCTGCTCCAAAGGAACTGAAATAGGCTTACAACCTGCCATCCCATATTTGGACAACATGTCCAATCCATACTACCTCTGCAAGAGCCATATCCCACTTGTGGATCTAATCACCTCAATGCCCAAGAAGTAATGCAGCTCTCCCAAATTCTTCATCTCAAACTTCTGCTTCAATAGCATTTTCACATGAAGGATATCTTCATCACTACCACCTGTGATGATCAAATCATCAACATAAATGACAAGTACCACAATGCCTTTCTTTGTTTTTCTCACATAAAGTGAGAAATCTGCCTTAAAAATCTGAAAGCCAATAGTGACAACATACTATCCTATCTTGTCAAACCATGCTCTGGGTGCTTGCTTCAAGCCATACAAGGCTTTCTTCAACCTGCAAACAAACTCAGGATGAACAGCATGAACATAACCTGGTGGCGGCTCCATATAGATCTCTTCTTGCAAATCACCATGTAAGAAAGTAGTCTTTACATCCATCTGATGTAAAGACCATCCCTTTGATGCAGCCATAGCAATGACTACTCTTACAGTTGCCATCCTTGCAAATAGACTGAATGTTTCTTCACAATCAATGCCATATGTCTATGCATACCACTTGACAACTAAGCTTGCCTTGTATCTATTCACATAACCATCTGCATTTATGTTTCAAAAAATACAGCCATGTATACTGGCTGAAATCATCAATAAATGTGACATAATATGATGAACCTCCCATCGAGGTAGTCTGAGCTGGAATCCATACATCATTATGAATCAACTGCAAGGGTCTATTACTTTCCCGCATATGCCTAGTAAATGGCAACCTGAATTGCTTCCCAAATTGGCATGCAGGACATACATACTCTAAAGCATTATACTTAAACTTTGGTAGGCCAACAACAATGCCTTTATGCTGCATATTTTTTAGCTTTTGAATATTAATATGACCAATGCATTTGTGCCAAATTTCCAAATCAGAGACAACACAGGTACCATGGGTAAACATGGTAGCCTTTAGTTCCAACATGCCTGCATCTAAAGTAACAATCTTCCTTGCCTTTTCCCTTTCACAATCAACTTGCACCCATTACCAAACTCCTCAATGAAGCATCCATCCTTATTAAACTAGACTTGCAAGTTCTGCTCAACCATTTGTCCAACAGACAACAAGTTCTTGGTAATCAAAGGCACATGCAGTACTTCATGCAGCTTCTTGGACTGACCATCATGCATCACCAGAGGTACAACACCTTTGTGTGTAATGTCATGCTATGTATCATCTCATCACCAGGGGTCATCTCATCAAACCACTCTCCATGTGGTGTCATGTTGATAGGTTTACACTACCAAGAGAATAGCTTCATCCGTCAGTGAATGTATTGTGGTGTAAGTGTGCAAGGGGATTCATCTACCAGGTCCATTTTAGCCACTTGCCTAGCAATGCCCGGCCTTCAAAAGGGCTTTCCACCTCTCTACACAAACCCATGGAGAGTATCTTACAGCTAGTCTATGTGAATAGGGGTCTTAGCACATCTCACGCTGTTAGAGTCCACATTCTCACTTCTAGCTATGAGAGTAACTCTATGGCATATGAACTCAATCAATAATTGTAACTCTGTTGCATGTGAACTCAATACTACAAGTGAGAAGATTGGCTTGCTTTGTTGAAGATTTTGGTCCGAGGTTTTCATGAGCTTTGGGATTGTGTCACTTTACAAAGGAGTATAGAGTTTGTGAGCTATAAGCTATGATAGAAAAAGCCAGGCCATGATAGCAAGAGCCAACAAGCCAAACATCTCGTATAAACCCACTTGTAGCCAATTGCATTCTTGTCTTTAGACAAAGGCACCAATTCCCATGTAGCATTTGCTTCCAAGGCATCCATTTCTTCATCCATGGCTTTCTCCCATTTTTCTTTTCCCATGGCTTGTTCAAAAGAAATGGGTTCTGGCTCATGTATCACTTTGACCATATAGGCATAGTGAATGGCTGTAAATCCATCATATTTTAGCCTATCCATAGGATACCTAGCTCTGGTATACCTGCGCAAAATAGGATGACAAAATATGAAGAGGGGAGAGGAGAAGAGTGGAGATGAGGAGAGAGGGCACAGCTAGAGAGCACACCACAAATGACTAACTGTACACTAGATTTAGTTGAAAAAATAGAATATATACAAACCCTTTTAAGGTTAGGGTTAGGGGATCTAACCCTTTCCTTTATAGCACTCTATAAGGTTAGTGATATGCACATATGATCACGTGATGGTGCTATGCACACATGATTACATGATGTTGAGCGTGAACTCTCAACACCTTCCCTCAAGATCAACATCATGAAGTAGGCCTTCCCTCAAGATGATGATTCTGGGGAATCGAAGAAGGACTGAGCATTACATTCCATCACACCCCTTTAATGGGAATGTCCTTCCTTTGCATCGAACCAAGAGCTAGTCGATGTTTCTCGAATAGCTCTTCACCGAGTGGTTTGGTAAAGATGTCTGCAACAATTTCTTTGCTATCACAATGCTACAGTGTGATGTCACCAAGTAACACTCTTTCTCTGATGAAGTGCTCTCTGACATCAATGTGCTTTGTCCTGGAGTGATATACTGGATTTTTGGCCAATGCTTGAGCCAATTGATTATCACAGTATATTGTTGTTGGCTTTGACTCATCAAAGTAATGTGTTTCTGACAATAGTCTTCTGAGCCATATAGCCTCACATGCACCTGTAGTGAGTGCTCTATATTCTGCTTCAATTGAAAACAAAGAAACAGTTGGCTGTTTGTTTGACAACCATGATATAGCACCTTGACCAAGGAAAAATGTATATCCCTGTGTCGATCTCCTAGTCTCATGATCTCCGGCATAGTCACTGTCACAGTATCCATGCAACCGTGGATGACTTCCTCTATATTCTATCCCAAACTGTCTTGTACCTTTGATGTATCTCAAGACTCTTTTGGCTGCATTCCAGTGAGACTGTTTTGGATTTGCCATAAATTGTGCTAGTGAGCTTACTGCATGACAAATATCTAGCCGTGTGATTGTCAGATATATAAGAGATATTCTATCCCAAACTGTCTTGTACCTTTGATGTATCTCAAGACTCTTTTGGCTGCATTCCAGTGAGACTGTTTTGGATTTGCCATAAATTATGCTAGTGAGCTTACTGCATAACAAATATCTAGCCGTGTGATTGTCAGATATATAAGAGATCCGATGAGTTGCCTGTAGTATCTGTCATTGACTGTAGGCTTTTTTGAATCTTTAGTAAGTTTCAAACTCTGTTCCATGGGAGTGGCTGCAATCTTACAATCTGCCATATGAAACTTCTTCAGGAGACTATCAACATACTTGAGCTGATTTATGAATGTGCTATCTGAATCTCTCCAGAACTGAAGTCCAAGACAATAGTGCATAAGTCCAAGATCTTTCATGTCGAACTCTGCAGATAAGTCTTGTTTTTTTAATTTTCTGATGAAGCTATCCTTGCTTCGTGTCAGAATCAGATCATCTACATACAAAAGTGCAATAGTAATGTCTTCCCCTTGAACTTTGTAGTAGAGAGTATGATTTGCATTGGATTTCATGCATCCCAAATCAGCAAAATACTTGTCAATTCTACTGTACCAACTTTTGGGTGCTTGTTTTAAGCCGTAGAGACTTTTCTTGAGATGGCAAACCTTTTTCTCCTTTCCTGGTTCAACATAACCTGTGGGTTGTTGCACGTAGACTTCCTCGTCTAGATAACCATTGAGAAATGCATTCTTGACATCGAGCTAATACACATTCCATTTACTGAGTGTCGCTAGTGATATCAAGAACCATATGGAATCCATCTTTGCTACGGGAGCATAAGTCTCATCATAGTCTTGACCAAACCCCCGAGTCTGTCCATTTTTTTTTTGAACCTTTCTAGAAATCAATCCCATCTGTCTTTCATCTTAACTTTGAAACCCATAGGGATACCCAAAAGTTTGAAGATTATCCATGAGGAATTCTCTTACAGCCCATTTGTTCCAGAAGATTTTGGGGGTCTCTAGATAACAAGGCATAACTAGTTTTTGAAGGATTTATTTTGGATCCAAATGCAGTACAAAAGATATCCATAAAATCCATAGGTCTTTGTATATCTACATCTGTGTTTCTGATGGTCAGAGTAGTATCATCTACAAATTGCTGGTTTACTAGCTGCTTTCCTGAAGGGAGCTCTATACCATTGATTTCCCCGATTACCACCTGATCTTTTATTAGCCATCCCAAAGCATCTGTAGCTATAGCAAATAAGAGAATATTTTGATAATCTTTCGATTTCAAGTCCAGTGGTACAAGCTAATATGGCCCTTATCGATAACAAGGAGATACACAAAAAGATCATTGAGCATGACATGGTGGCAAAGGAAGTAGGTAATAACACATTGTTACATACCCTTGGCATTGAAGAATGGTCATTGGTCCTTGATACAAGCCAAAAGAGTACAAAAATAGCCTATGCACTACTTTCTGAAATGGAAACTATGATAGATGAAATCATTTGCAACGATGATGTCAATGTGCATCATCATGAATAAATGCTGCCTAGAATTGAAAAGGCTCTATCTTCTACCATTATACCTAAGGTCACTACCGAACTTCCTTGGTTCAAAAAATTTTCTCTTTCTTGACCTGAGCAAGAGAAGTTGGATACTTTCTCCATCTTACTCACTACTTCAGTAGAACAGGAAGCTATGGACAATCTCACCATGCCACAAGGATCATCATGCATTCCTACGTTGCCTACTCAGGAGGTGGAATTTGATGTCTTAAGAGACTTATCAAAACAAGATGTGGACTCTTAATAATTTGAATTTATTAGCACCTTTAAGCATATATATCTTAAAATTTTGGGGCTCACAATCTAATGGGGATGTGGATAAATGCAAACAGGCTGCTCTCAAAGGAGTCACATTAACATCTTTAAAAAAGGTAAGCATTCCTTGTGCACCTGCACTTTCTACAATGGATGTTAGGAAATGTTCTAACTCCAAAATACTATTACTTGTTCGGGGAGACTTTAACTATAGTACAGAAAGGGCTGCAAATTATAAATCCTTGTGGTGGAATTGGTTACAACCATTCCTCAGGTGTGCTTGTGTTTCTGACAAATGTGGTAGCTCTCTCATTTGGACAGACCATGTTATATGGTATATGGTGAATCACTTGGATTTCTTTTACCCAGATATGAGTTTAGGAGCTTCCTTTACTGCATTCCTCATTTGGTTGAATGGACCGACAAAATCCATAGTTGAAAGTCTTATCACTTTCATCTTTGTGAGAGAGTTTATGGTTCAATTGGTCTTGGAATATGTAGAAAATCCAAAGGCCAAACTTTTTTCTTCACTGGATAATGAGCAAGGACTCACTATGATTGAAAAATTAATCAAAACCCCTTCCTTTTCAAGAGAAAGTGCCAACCTTATGAAGCCAAAATATGGTGGTAGAGACAATGTGAGAGGTAATCCGGTCCCTTTTTGAGATGGGGCCAAATCTAGAAGAAGTTTCACAAGAGAAGGGCATCATAATAGTGGCCGTGGATCTAATTTTCCTCGCCAAGACATTGTGGATGTATCCACACCACCCTCTAATACCCCAAGCAATGTAGTGCTAATAATTGGTGATATTACTCCAGCTTCAAGCTCTAGCTCCAATAAGGGAAAAAGGCTTATGACCTACAATAATAGCAATGCTCCTACCTTGGCAAAAAAACTCAAACGGTCTTCTGTGTGACACAGGTTCTAGATCTCTGATGGAGTCTTTTGGAAGATTGGTTTTGATACAAAGTTCTCTTAATAAAGAAACCACTGGCATCTTGCATCTTTATTACTCCTCTTGCTTTAATTAGTTCTATCCCAATTCAGCTATTATACTTTCCAATCTCATTTTTGGATGGAGGTATGATAAACCAATAAGTTAGAAACTTCTTAACTCATTCAAAAGAGGTATTCCATACTTTGTCATGGGAAATGGAAGAAGATAAGTGTAAATGCTCTACTTTTAAACAATTTAAAATGTTTACTATGGAAGTGGATGAGGGATCGGGATCACATGTTCAAACATTAGATATTAAGATGTTTCAAAGTAAAGTTATTTGACAAACACTTTAAAAGGGCTTAAATCACATCCTTTGTAAACCTTGTCTTTTTTCTCCAGTCGTTAGGTCCCTCAGTAATTTTTGGATGGAATTTTTGGCAAAATACAACTTGGTTAATAAACAATTAGCTATGTCATCTTTCTTAAAGGACTGTGCTGACCAACTTAAAACTTTCAATATTAAAAATTTCAAAAAATATGAATTTTGGTTAGACAACAAGGATGTTTTGAATGAAATTGAATGGGTAAAATCACATTTGTACATTTCAAGATCAGACAAATGCTATAACACTATGATATTTGAATGCATTCACTGGATACATGATATGGCTAGCCATAGACTTAATGGGACTGGACTTCAACGCTTGCATGGATGAAAATACATGGACCATCCCAAAACAAGGTGCCTCTAGTCTCTTTAAGGATTTAGTTCACCTTTTACCTAGTGTGACACCATCTCATGATAATCTACCTTTCTTGTGTTCAATATTTAAACCACACAAAAGATCTCATAGGTGGATTACCAATGCTCATAGCTGCATCTATTCTTCCCTTGAATGTTTTAAAGGAATGGGTACATAGCACAACCTTGATTGCTAAAATCTTTTTAAAGGCGGATTCATCTTTATTATGGATTGTCAATTCTATATTTGAGGTATCTCTTAATCTACCGACAAAGGTCAACTCTGTCTTTTGTACAGACATAGCAAAATGTTATGAATCTTTACCTCTATATGGGGAGGATGAATTAGTTACCATACTTGCTAATGTAGTTAGTGTAACCTTTAAGCAAAAATCCATGCATCCCTTCATCTTGACACATCTTAATGAGAAAAGGAACATGGGGTAAACCAAAGTGGTATAATATACGACAAATACACAAGGTTCTATTTGCCTAGACAAAGATAAATTGATCTTATTACAAACATGGCTTCTCACTCATTTTGTACAATGTGGTGATAGAGTTTGGAAACAAGTTAAAGGGATTCTAATGGGTTTTTCATGTGCCCCATTATAGTGCAATTTATATTCCTTTTGGTATGAGTCTTCTTTCATTTTAAGGTTCATGAGACTTGGTAAAATCGATTTGTTACCACTCTTTAAACATGTGTTTAGATACATTGATGATATTCTATGTATTAGAAACAATTATATAAAATATTTTCATCATCCAAATGCTATCAGAGATCCAAATAGTCCTTTTTAAACTTATCCGCTACCTATCATTGAGATTAAGGAAACCATTCTATCCACAAATTTTATGACTCTCTCTATTGAAATTTAGGGAGATGGTAGCTTTACAATGGATAAGTTTAATAAAACAAAAGCACTTCCTTTTCCTATATCCAAATTTATCCACTTTCAATCTAATAGACCTATTGGCCAAGCCTACAAAATGATCCTTTCCTAGATCTTTCCTATTCCCTACGTACGCAACAATAATGCCAAGGCTGTTATTATAGCTTTTTTAGAAATGGTCAGATTTATGACCAACAATGGTTTCAAAAAGCAAAAAATATTACACCTCATACGACATTTCCTGACATCCTCGGCCTAACATCCTCGGAGTTTCCTGGAGCGCTACTTAAACTACTAGAGAACTCCTTGAAGGTATGATTCTATATAAAGAGCTTTATTATGGAGAATGGTAGGCACTTCCCATATTGGGGTGTCTACCATCACAATAATTATGGTGTTGTGCCCACCATGGGATAAGGGTGGGTACACACACACATACACACACAACGTGATATTCTAGGGAAGCTTGTGATACATGATGCATTTACATAGCAGATGTTGAGGTAGCCGCATTCCGCGATATGTTGAGCAAAACGTTTTATTGTGAGCCCTTAAATGGCAATGGGGTGCTCTGCAATTATGTCCATAGAAATATCGTTGTAGTCAGATAATCACCCATGCTTTATCCACATAGATTACATCCCACTTCTCTGTTCTAGCAATCACGATTGAGAGATGCACAGGTATTTTGAAATGCCATCATGATCACGATCAATTAACAGGGCTTAGCTCTGAACGACAATCGAAAGTACCAACACATTCACAAATATGGGATGACAGAGTGCTTCCTGTGAACACCTAGTCAAAAGGCTACAAGAATGTAAGAACGGGACTGTAGTACATAGAGGAAGGTATATTGAGAGGTATACGTACATGCGATTAAGATTTTGTACAGAGCAATGAAGAGCCTTTGAGCCATTGAGCTTTCCGTGTGTATATTTTGTTTGTTGTTGGAGAGGGGATATGCAGAGGCCTACTGGAGATATAAGGCGAGCCCTCCAGCAAAAAAGCTAGCACCTCATACCTGAACATGTATGTAATACAATCTGAGATCTCTGGTAGCGTAGAGGCTAGTGGAGGGTCTATATGGACCATAGGGAAGCATATCAAACTCATAAAAGATGAATACTAACAAGTGCGGCATAGGAACATGGTTTCGACTACCTTTTACATCTTTTTAGAAGTACGTAGGAGGATAAGTAAGAGTTTTGGTTATACGAACCAGCCTCTGCTAAAACACAAGTCTTTGTTGTAAACGTAAATAATGTTCTAGAATAGTCTTGCCGGTGAACGAAATATGCCCAGGCCTAAGGATGGCCACCCAAGGATGAGGTTACATTATATACCCTAGGATATCCAAGCACCAGTCGGATCCCGTCTATCCCGTCATCACGAAAACATACAGATGACTGATGAGGGATGCAGATGGGAATATGACCCTAGGTAAGATAGCTTGAGAGGTTTGGAGGAAGAACATCTTTTTACTGTTGACCAGATACTAGTAGCATAGTTGATTTTCACACATTATTTTTCGATTGCTGCGAAGAGACCCCCATCATAAGTATGCAAATTCCGAGATAATAAGCCGGAAAGTAGTTATATAGCAATCACTATACAAATAGAAGGGATCGACATCTTTTTATGAGGAGTTTTCTCTCAATCTGATCATCTTGCATGAACCCAAGAGGGAGAGTAAAATGCAATACACTAGCTTCTCGGATCCTAGGAGATGCCTCCCTCAAGCTACACTACACCACTGCCCTTGTACTACATGATATTATGGTTGAACGATATGAACCTGGGGGATTCACTCTTAATTAAAGGGGGATGTCACCTACGTGCATTAACTTCAAGAAAACCCCCTATTTAAGATCCACATAGGGTGATAAAACACCCCCTTAACTTAAATTCAATATTGGGAAAAAATAAAAAGGATCCCCACCCCTAATGTATAAGCTTATGCCTCGTTTTAAAAAACCCCCCTATTGTACACTCACGTGATATTATAAGTTTCCCCCTATGAATCCTTCGGGGATATGAACAAAAAACTAGAGAGGAAAAGTTACTGCATCTAGGAAATTCCCATAGTACTGCTTAGAATAGTTTGTAGATCACTATTAAAGAGCTTATTTGATCATGACTCTGGAATCCATTTGATGATGCCAGTATATTTGTTACCTTCCAACCATTATTATATGCAGAACCCCCCTGATATAGTGGATTTACATGTAAGTTGTGATTGTATCTTTTAAAATACATTTTTGTAATTTGATGTGATGAATGCATTATATGGCAGAAGATATTACAAGACCGACCTTGAATGACTAACTTCCCTATTGAACTGAAGTTTTAGTATGTTGCATTTTATAAGAAACTTGGATAGAAATTTAATATGAAGAAGTCCTTTTCCTACTTACCAACAGTGAGAGAAACTTGGGACAACGATGATTGTGTCCCTTGTCACAATTGTAAGTGGATATGAAATGGCATACACAAGTGCCATTCTATTGTGTACTCTTTATTGATAGAATTTTTATTGCTATTTACTGAATGTTTCTGTTATCATTCATTTTTCTGGGGGTTCAAGTGCCAAAATATGAACTATTGCAAGTTAAGTTGAGGGACATGGATAACAACTGTGTGCCAGCATGGAAGCTTGTAGTCCCACATTTAAAGGTCCCAGTTCTAACTTGTCCTTTGTGTGGATGGATGCAGGTGAGTTGGCACACTTCTCAACCAGATTTTCAGGTGAATGTTTTTTATTATCGCACTGGCACATTAACTACTACTGGCGAGATGGATGAACACCTCTAATTATCCTACAATATTACTACTTTTGCGTACATCCTTTGGATTAGACTGAGAGATTTGACTTAGGAGCTGGCTATATGTGGTTGTACCACACTCATAATTGTTTTGGTAGAACTCAAGCAATTTTTTGGAGTTCGTATGTATACCCTGGTTCATAGGTTTTTGTCAACACAGCTAGCTGCATCAGGGTTTTTGGTGAAGATGAATGGTGATGACAAATTTGGGGCAGCTTTTGTCTCCTTATCACATTATATGTTAGCTTATGCCATAAAAACTTTATATCCAGCACTGATTATATTGATATTCCTTTCTATAATGCATTTGCAATCTGCTATGATGGAAGTAAGAGAACTTGGAATATAAGGGATTTTGGAAAGTTTCATGGAAGATGGATAGGATTTTTGGAAGCTTTGAAGGGTTGAATTAAAAGGAATAAATAGCTTTGAACATATTATTTGAGGGCTCCTTTAAGGAATGGATTAAACAATTTTGAATCTTTCAGTGTTATTTGATTGAGATATGTAGATAAGTAGTTGAATTATAGGATGAACACACACACACACGCACACACACACACACACACACGCACACTTTCTAGCTAGTTGACACAAGTATTTAATCACACACAAGTACACATACTCACGTACACTCATACTATACTCTAGCTTTTTTCACACACAAATATACATGCTTACATATTAATTTACTAACTTTCTCAAATAATTAGTGTTTAGAGTTCAACTTTCCTATAGACAGTTACTAATGTTCTAATGTGGTGAATTTATGCCTCCGGTAATTGCTTTATGTTGCGACTATATGGCTCTTAACTTAGTCCTTTGTTTGATTACATTTAAAATTATACGCTTATCTAGCATAGAGTTATTTGTCATGAATTAAAATAGAAATAATTGGCTAGTAATATCTCTAACTTTGATGGATTTTACTATTACCATATCCTCTAAAAATATAACTGAGAGATATTTTTTGTTTATTTGATGTTGTATGCCTTCTAATACACTTATATTATAAGATTGCAATTGTGGATTAATATTAGACACTATTTTGAAGATTAATTCATGTTAGATTTAGTGAAAATCGACTTTAACTAATGCATGATATATATTCATGTATATTTATACTATCCACAAGCAAAATTTGACATTAAGAAAAGCATGATACCACTCAGTTGGCCAACCTTACTAGCTTTGACATGACTCTCGGTTAATTTAAACTCACACCCCCTAACCTAACCCTACCATCTGCCTACTGCCACTTAGCTGTTTCCCCACCACTCTCACCCACTCCTTGTTGGGATAAGTGTGATCAAGGGCTTGCTCTATGGTGCATGTGTGCATCTAGGGGAGTCACATGTGTGTTTGCGTGTGTTATAGAGGCACATCAAGTGCTATGATGTGTCTAGTGTCTGACCTAAGTGATGATGTAAGCCAAAGGCCCCCACATGGGAGGTTCCTTTGATTTAGGCCAGTCCCACTGATATAGAGGCTGATTGCCACTGATGTAGGGAAGGTGCCACCTTCTCCCCATTTCTATAAGAGAGAGTCACCTCTCCTCACAATCTATAGTGAACAACATTTTGGTTACATCTTGTGCTCTCACTCCTCTTCCAAGATGCATCATTCTATCCCACATGATTCTACATTTGGTATCAGAGCTTTAAGTTCTAGATCTAGCTTAGCCTAGCATTAGATGCTCTCTCTAGCATGAACTACTAGTTTTTCAAAGATTCCTCATCATCTCCATTTTCCTCTTTCCTTCTAAAATTTTGTGTGAGCTTGTTCTCTACCTACAAGCAACCATTCTCCAGGCCCTTTGTGCCGTAGAACAATCTCTGTAGGGTGCCCCTTTAGCTTGAAGCTTGTCGCGAAATTGTGCCTCCAACACCTGTGCCAACAAGAAAATAGTCTGCGGATGTATTGCATAATGCTACCTCTATTGTCACTCATTTCCAAATTCCTCTGAGCATAAGTTGGGCGACACTATAAGCAAGCTTTTGATGAAGTTTGAGCCCGTTTGGTCAAGTTTTGGAGGAGAAATAGACAAAAGACCAGTCGATTTTACTGAGCTCTGACTATGGCGACTTGGTGCAACATTGCATGCTTCCTTGGTTGAGGACCTTCTGTAGTATAAGGCTTTATTTCTGCATAAAAATACCCTTGAATAGAGCTACGAGCTATACAAATTGCACCCTCCAATCTACCTTGGTCTCTGCTGATAGAATTCTACATGTTTTGGTCAAAGGGTGTTGAGCAATCACCATAAGTTTGGGGCTTCTAATATTTACTACAAACTTTCATTGTTTTGCTTGTACTTGAGTAGTAGAACTCAGTCATGGATGCTCATAAGTGTCTTTATACTTTGCATTTAGAATGATGACTATGTGATTCTCATGATTGATGAGTACTTGAATTGTAAACATGACTAAGCCCGAGCAAGTAGAGAAGTTTGATGGAACTAGTTTCCATACTTGGCAAACAAAAGCTAAGTTTGTGCTTATGAAAAAGGGGATATGGAATGTTGTGAATGGAAAGGAAACGAAGTCTACAAAAGAAGAAGATAATTGGTTGATCAAAGACAAGAAGGCTCTTGCTATCATTGCTTTGGGATTAAGTGACTCATACATTCACCGCATTGATGGCTTTGAAACTTCACATGAAGCTTGGGATCATCTTCTCATAGTATTTGGTGCACAAGGGAAATGCTTCAAATATATCTTACTTATTAAGTTCCTTTGGCTACAATTGGAAAAGGGAATGTGTTATTCTTCTTCAGAATGTGTTATTCCATGAAGAAGAACAACTCCAAAGAGAATGAAGCATTTTTTGTGAAGACGGGCTACTTCAACAACAAAGCAAATCTGGCTAAAGGAAGAACTCCATCAGCAAATAAAGAAACAAACTTTGAAGATAAAGACTATGCTTTTTGAGCACTTTGTCTTTTGAATTTGCATTTATCATCACTTGGTCAAATTTTGAGGTTCTCTGCCTAGAGTAGTACTCCAAAAAGAATGTCATATGTTTTGTCTTTTGTAAATCACCTCTGGTCACCATATGATGTAGACCATGTGATATGTGTTTTGTCTATCTCATTTTTGTGAACCTCACATCCTTGGGAACCCTTACTAGCATGAGATCCTAGCCATAGATTTATCCTTGACCACCATGAGATGGCACGAGAAACTATGAGACTAGATGTATCCTTGACATTGCAAGAGGCAACCCCTTGAGGGGGGGTATGTTGGGATAAGTGTGATCAAGGGCTTGCTCTATGGTGCATGTGTGTATCCAGGGGAGTCACATGTGTGTTTGTGTGTGTTATAGAGGCACATCAAGTGCTATGATGTGTCTAGTGTGTGACCTAAGTGATGATGTAAGCCAAAGGCCCCCACATGGGAGGTTCCTTTGATTTAGGCCAGTCCCACTAATATAGGGGCTGATTGCCACTGATGTAGAAGGTGCCACCTTCTCCCCATTTTTATAAGAGAGAGTCACCTCTCTCACAATCTATAGTGAACAACATTTTGGTTACATCTTGTGCTCTCACTCCTCTTCCAAGATGCATCTATTCTATCCCACGTGATTCTACACTCCTCACCGCCTACCTCCCACTGCTTGTGTTTAGCTACCCTCAATGCATGCACCTGCTTTCCTTTAACTGCATGTTACACTCCTTTGCTACGTATATTGCTTAGCCATCCCTTCTTTGCATAGAGATTTCCCCTTGGCATATTTTTATGTCCCTACTTTGCTGCTCAGCTCCCTCAGGTGAGCTCTCATTTTGTGCTCCTTCTCTGTCCATTGATATTCTTAAATCTTTCTTCTTCATTGCCACCCTGCGCAACTGACTCATTGCCTTGCCTTCTTGTCTATGATGGACTCCCTTAGTCGCTGCTTATTGTGATAAGTTCCCATGTGCTGTGTTCAGTGATGGTCTTCCTCATCAATCGGCTCTGGTTTCCACGTGTCCTTTACCAACCTATGGGATGTACATCTCTACCTTTGCTACCAGACTATCGTGCTTTACCCCTTATATAATTATAGCTTCGACCCCCTCTAGATCTTCTTACTTGTGTCGGTTTCCATCGTATTTTCATTTGGTAGCCACTTTTTTGCATCGGGTGCACGGTTATGCTGTCTCCTGTGCTTTATGCTTCCCTTTCTTATTGAGATTGATCGCAGGTTCTTACTTCTTCCATAATATGGCAGTACCTTCTCTCAAGGTTCCTAACAGACGTCTCCAGTTAAGGGCCTTACCACTCTTCTTTCACCTCTCACAGGCATCGTTGTGCTTCCTTAGTTATCATAGATGGTTGCCATTTGTAGTCTCTACAGCTACGTGTGCAACTAGTTGTGTCTTGGCTACTACTTGTTTTCGCCCATCAATTCCATGTCCTCAAATTAGGTTTATTGGACTTTCTAAAAAGAAGTGACTGACTAGCTTTACATTCCTAGCTTTCCTAAGTTCATTTTATGCAAAACTAGTGTTCGGTGGTTCTGCTAATTTTCTATATGTTTTCATGATTAATGTTTCGAGCTATGATCTATTCTTTCTATGGAGATAAAGTTGAAAAAACCCATATTATCTCTAGTTGTTGGCTAGAAATCTATAACTATCTATATAACTTGACGATCAACCCCTTATCCAACAAAGGACACTCACTTCCCAACCATACAGATGTTCCATTTGCTGTTTAATTTTCTCATTTATATTTTGCCTAGAGTAAGCATGTTTTTAATAGTAATTATTTGTGACAACAATAACAAGTGTGTGGGGATGCTTGGATACCTGTCAGCCACACAATAATCAATTTGTTCTAACAATGATTGTTGTTTGGTTGGCTGACAAGTATAGTTCCTCACTCCTCGAATAATTGGTATTAAATACGTGGCTGCTCTGGCTTCTATTGTAACCTTGTTCTTCTTTGTATCATTAATTATTTACCTTCTTTTAATATATTTAAGCAAGTGTCTTAAATTCTTTCATATGAACTATTATTTTGGCAAATCTATTCTGAATTGATTGTATGGTTCATATTATGATGGAATATTTGAATCTAAACACACACACACACACACACACACATGCACACACACCCACACACACACCCCCCACACACACACGTGCACACACGTGCGCGCGCACGCACACACACACACACACACACACACACACACACACACACACACACACACACACACACACTCTCCTGACAATCAAATGCTAGAATTGATGTACTATATAATCGCCATCTTTTGGCATAACATTTAACAAGTTGAAAAGCTCGTGGCTTGTTATGATCAAAGATTGACTCTCTGTGTAGCCAAACCCAACAAAAGTGTTTTTTGGGACTTTTAATGAGTCATGAGGCTATAAGGAAAAATGCAAAAAGAAGAAGGGATAAAAGCATTAAACCATGTAAAATTCAAGTCATATATTAATTAACGTATAACCTTTATTTGTGAAAAAATCACTCAAACAAAAATGGTTGCTTATTGAAATAAATAGCATATTATTAACCGTTGCTTATTGGTTAAGAAATAAGAATTTATGCAAAAGAGCTTAATTTGCAAATGACCCTTAACTTTTCAAGCGGAGGAATAGGAAAGGGCAATGTGGCCTTTCATTTCATTGGTGACCCTTCATTTCTTAGGGGACCATTTATGGTGGGGAGGACACAACTATATATAACATGTTGGGAGCATAGAAATTCACGGCATGGTGGAATAGTCGACTAGCCATATACTTTGATCATGGACTTCATAAGTTGTCGTGACCTTCTGCATCAAGTGCTCAACAGCTTTAAAGGTAAGAGCATACCGTCCTCCTAATGTACATGCCTATGACTTGTATAGTGACTATGTGCTGTGACCTACACCTACTAATCTCGACTCTTAGGTTGAGGCATTAGGTACTTGTTACACAAGTTTGTGGGTTGAGGCGACTTCTAGGAGCCTATTACCTTGCAATTAGCTTGGAATTCATTATAGAATTGATGGGCTACATGCTGCACATTGTGCACGATAACCAGAAAATGGCTATGAAATAATACAATATGGGGTAGCAGTTCAGTTTGTATCCTCGTACAAGGACGCGAATCTACATGATACATAGAAGCTGGGTCATGGTCACTGAGCAAAAAGAGCTACGGTTGATGCTGCACTACCACACAAAAGACCATCATACGCCGAAAACACATGAGCTATGCACAATATGCATGGGCATACCATTAATGGACTGTGCGTAGAACGGCAAGGACTGCATAGATTCCAACTAAAAGACTATGTAGACCAGCACGTTTGGCACGGGAATCTAGATTCCAAGGGATCTTGGGTCTTGTGGTGGCCACAAGCCGTGGGAAGAACATTAAGGACATTTAGGTTACCTGATGCTTTTCTTATGTTAAAAATTAATAAAATCTATTTGTCTAATTTTTCTAGGCCCTTTAAGGAAAGTTTAGGACCTATTATTTATATAGAGGATGGTAAACGTTCTATTGGAGGCCATGCAACTGATGAGATACACAATGGAGATGCAAGCATGATGGAGATGGCTATGGAGTAAGAATAGTGACAAGGTTAATGACATGATTAACATGTTTAGCACTGATCAAGAGACACACATGCAATGGAATGGCCTTAAGCCAACACACATGAGCCAAGGGAAGAGAGGTAGGAGCTCTCATTAATTAAGTACAAGAGCACTACTCCACTAAGGGGACTCTCCACATTTTTAGGTACACACATTCTCTCACAAATAGGTTCACTACTTCCTTTTCATACTTGAGCACAAGGGAGAACCTCACTTTTGTAGCCTATATAAAGGCATCCTCTAGATTAATCAAGTCTCTCCTTTTTGACCTTGAATCAACTCTCTTCTAGGTTGTGCATCTTTGCATGCTAATCTTTTCGCACCCTTTTTTTTTAAGTGCTACAACTATGTTGCAACTACTTAGAATTCCCCTGGCAGAGATGCCAATGTGGTAATGGAGGATGTGTTTAAAATTCTAATGGAGTTGCCATTGTGGCAAGAATAAATAAATCATCTAGTAAATAGCTTGTACAATTTTTTGTTAGCCTGTGAGGCCTATGTGCATGCTAATCTATTTGTATAAATAGACTAACTTTGTGTGTGCTATGACTACAATGGTAGTAGTAGGGCTATCATCATCGAAACCTTACATTAGTAAGATAATAGTAATTTTGTATAGTAGACACAATCCTCAGACTCTCCCAACACATTAGCAGAGTAAAATAATAGTCCATGGACTCTTGTTGGTGTCTGAAAGAGTCCCCAACATCTCTGTGTCCATGGTTGTAGTGGAAGTCCACAATAACTAGCACCATTGCTAGGGAATCGATCCGAATGCTTGTGTGATGGTTATAGAATTGTGACTATAGAGTACCCGATGCTCAATAGGATTGGACTATATTGATTTGGAGAGCTTGATGAAGAATATGATTCATCTACTATTGTTTACTATAGATTTAGTTATGGTTGCAAATTAGGTTGAAAAATAGCTAATAGGTCATTTTAGAGGCTTACATGTTCATTCCATATCAGATAACTCATATCACTAGGTGGGTAACATGACACAAATATGTCCTAGGACATAATTATGTTATGTTATCTCATGTTTCTTGATAAATTAATTTGGTAATGCACAAACACCTCTCATCCATTTCTTGATTTCCCTTGTTGCCATTAGACATGAAGAGAACTTGACATTTTTTATGCTGATCAAATCATGTCAAAAGTTGATTAAAAATTCTACTAATTGGATATACTAGTGTTAAACCATTTCACATTTAAAGCAATGGATATCTTGTTTGTGATACATAGAGAATAATAGATTTTTTCTTGACTCAAAGGATCCACTAACCCATTTATAGCATGGAGTCTAGTTCATTTATTTAATGCTTGTAAATAGGATCCTTTTTCGATAGAAAATATACCAAGCTTTACTTTGGCACCTTATAATGAGCTTAGTATATGTTATTCCTTATCCCAAGTACTTTTAAACATTCAAGGTACAAACTTAACTTTATAAGGGCTTTCATGAGTTTTGAAGTGTAGCACGAGTGGTGAATTTTTGCTAAACATATGAAAGGATAGTTTTATATCCTAGAGTGTTCCCCACCAAGTGATACATGTTGTGCTAGGCTAAATTACTGTAGTATACTTGTTAACTTTATGCATTAGTTTCAACATTTTAATTGTAGGTACATCAAATTGTGCATCATTGAAAATGGTTGCTTGCATGATTTGGAGGTGCTGCAAGCATATTTTTCCTTTCTTTATATATTTCCTTTCTCACTATTTTCTTTTATTTTCTTAAGTTTGCATCCTTCTTGATTTTTAAGTTACATATATACATATAGCTATAATTGTGTAAATATTTAATTCCTAACGTTCAAGTTCTCTACTTCTTTTTATTTTTTCTTTAAGCTAGCTACGTAAATGTTTAATGTTGTCCTTTACTTTAAATTATTTAATGTCTAATCTAGTTAATTGTGTCTTATTTTTTTTCTTCATATTCTTTAATTTCCTTTTTGTACTTATTTTTCTCACTGCTATATTCATTTTCTTAAAGATTTCCTTGACTTTTTAGCTATTACATTTATAATTGTGTATGTATTTAATCCTTAACATTCAAGCTCTCTACATTGTCACTTTTCTTTTACTTATTTTTTTCCTACTTTACTCTCTCCTCTCTCAAATTGCCTTGAAACATTTTTTTGTTAATGTTCTTGTAAGTTGCATTTCTTAGGCTTTAGCTCTCTTATTTGTTTCTTTAAGTTTTTTTCCATTAATTTTTAAATTCTTTTCTACTTTTTTAAACCTTTCATTCAAGGGAGTGGATTACCCCCCTTCAAAGATTTTTTCAAAAAATTAATGGGTGTGGATTATCCTCCAAGTTTAAATAAAGTATGCACGTACATGTTTGATCACTTTCTCGTTTGATGGTTAGAGAAGTAGCTCTTGAAGACCCCAACCGCTTGGAGATCCGAACCATCAACTCTTACAGCTAACCTACCCTCCCACACCCCTCTAGGTCACTGCTGCTAACCGACATGGTTATGCAATAACACATGGCACTCACGGTGGACTGTACAAACCACACATGCACATCCCCGAATTGAAGTCAGATGCATTACATATGGTGCAAAGGGTATGTGCTTTAGGCATAGCCTCGGTAGAGAACCAAGTGCGGTAAGTTGAATCTGATCCTTCACTCAATACACAAGAATTACAAAGCATCTCATTCCGAAAACATTTAGAAAAACATCCACACTCTGTAGTCGCAATGCCTATTTGAACGTCCTTTCTTATTTCTCTTGCCTGTCCAAAAGCATCTCCGCATTTTGGACTTTTTAATGTTGCCTGTCCAAAAGCATCCAGCATTTCGAACATCTCCAATCTTTATTCTGCGAGGCCCTTCTGCAGCCCATCGCCGTAGTTCTACTCTTCATCAAAACTAGAAATGTACACAACACGTGCAACAATTCCACCCAGCTTGCTCAGTCCCACATCACTGCTCTCAAGTAACTCTGTCTGCAACTACATCATCACTCCACTCAAACCAATAGCCATCCGCAGCTGTCTATAATTGCCTCTTCTGCATGAACATCTTCAATCTTCAATCCTACTCTAGATCCATCAACCCCACTATAATGGATTCAGCTTGGATCTATCCATGACTTACTGTTCAAGCCACTGCTCTGTGGGTAATACTTCATCTATCCATGCACCGGGTAGTAATTTCTACTGCCACCATTCTTGTGCTGTCACAGGTCTTTGAATCACCATTGGCTCATAGGAAGGGGAATCTGGGAACCTCAAAATATGTGTGTGCTTATTATAATACTTCCCCAGAAATGTATCCGCCTCTTTCCACCAAGGAGGGCAAGGAGGTAGTGACAGAATGAAAGAATGGGCGCACAATTCCAACCACAGACAAAGTGAATGCCTCTGCTGCTTCAATGCATCTATTATTTTGCTATTGCAAAGAACGGCTTCCACAATGCCTTCTGCCAGCTCTTCATATTTGGCTTGCCAATCCTCTTCAATCTACACTGACACTCCTTTTCCCTTATCTACACCAACGCCACCAGAAGAAGTACTAGACCCCTTTGGTCCAGAACTAATCGACACCTGCGGACCATGTTGTGCTAATCAGAGCCCACACCAGCTCCCGCATCTCCATTTGTCCTGGGTTGTTGTTCATGTGAAAGCAGCTCTTGATAGGTCTACGGAACAATAGCTACACTCCATCAGTGGCGGGGTCTCTGGTGCGACGAGGGTATTAGCAGCATGCAGCCAGCAAATCCCTCAGCTTCATCTTGTGCAGGCCCCTCAGGTGCAAGAGTAAGCATCGAGGCAGTCGACCGTCAAGGCATTGTAGACTCCAGATGCATGGGAGCAGAATCTCTAGGACTTGCCTAATCTTGGAATTCATTTTCTGCTTCTTATCTACTGATGTCACCACCCGTAAAACCTCTGCATGAATCTGCTCCTTTAGGATTCAAGCCCATGGCACTGCCCTCTCCTCAATGACTGTGATCATCCCTCGAGTCCGAGGAGTGATGGTGTACATTTTGGCCTGCAAGAACACCGACTCAAGTATCCGATGATATAGGTCCCTCATCTGAGCATCCGAACACCCACTTACCTTGTACTCACCCCTAGTAGGAGCTCTAAACTCCGCCTCCATCACCATCGCTGGTGTACATGTTGGTTGTGCAATCATCCCTCCATGTATAGGCAAAAAGAGATGATGATGAATCAATTGCACTGTCAGCTCCCGATGCTCATCCAAGAACTCTATAGTAGATCCTACCGCCAACTGCTGGCAAAGCGCCATTGCTAATGGATGAACAGCCACCCTCTACCAGTCAAGACTAATGAAACTTCAGATCCGTAGTGGTTGGAGGCGAGCATCAATTGACTGGGAATCAATATACACCAACGGAAGAAGAAGAACATATTGAGCATGAGCCATTCCCATGGTGAGGAGAAGGAGAAGAAAAGAGATAACAATGAATGCAGATGAGAGCTCGAAGGCAAATACACTCAAGAGAACTGCAAGTGCGATGAAGAGAAAGCAACACAAGCAACTGGAACATGCAAACAATTGCTCAAGAGTTGTAATTTAGATTGCCAATATCCCGCCCTTACGACAGTGAGTTGCATGGCAGCTAGGCTAGGACCTCGCAAAAGACTGCTGTCATCATGCTTCAAACCCTTTTGCCACATGTCCTCATGTGATAACTCTATCGCCTCCACCTCAACCCAAGAAATCTGTGCCTCATTAGAGATGGGGAATGGGCACTGAAGACTGTCGTCATGATGGTATGGATGAAGCTGAAACCCATTAACTAGATGTGAAAGTACGTGCCTTGCAAATTCGCAAGATAAAACGATGTCGACCTGCAATCATGAAAAACCTAGAATGGACCTGACCATCGTAATTTCAACTTCCCTGGCATTTCTTCAAGGCGAGTGTTGAACAAAAGAACCAGTTGACCGTGCTTAAAATATTTCTTCTTGGAAGCCAAATCCACCTGACAAAATATGAAGAGGGGAGAGGAGAAGAGTGGAGATGAGGAGAGAGGGCACAGCCAGAGAGCACACCACAAATGACTAACTGTACACTAGATTTAGTTGAAAAACTAGAATATATACAAACACATTAAGGGTTAGGGTTAGGGGATCCAACCCTTTCCTTTATAGCACTCTATTGGGTTAGTGCTATGCACATATGATGGTGCTATGCACACATGATCACATGATGTTGAGCGTGAACTCTCAACACCTTCCTCAAGATCAACATCATGAAGTAGGCCTTCCCTCAAGATGATGATTCTGGGGAATCGAAGAAGGACTGAGCATTACATTCCATCACACCCCTTTAATGGGAATGTCCTTCCTTTGCGTCAAACCAAGAGCTAGTTGGTGTTTCTCAAATAGCTCTTTACCAAGTGGTTTGGTAAAGATGTCTGCAACATTCTCTTTGCTATCACAATGCTACAGTGTGATGTCACCAAGTAACACTCTTTCTTTGATGAAGTGCTCTCTGATGTCAATGTGCTTTGTCCTGGAGCCCACGTTGAAAATCTCTTGGCATGCTAGTCAAAAAGGGGTGGAGATAATCTCCCAGAAGTTTCGAAAGAAGATTGGAGTTGAGCCATCCTCGCCAGGACACTTCTGGGTCAGGAGAGCCTTGAGGGCTTTCAAAGCTTCTCATCCGTGAAAGGCTCCTCCAGCCTGTTGCATAAATCCTGCGAGACTACTGCTAGAAGGTGATCCCAAACTACCTCTCGAGCCACAATACCAGCTCGAGTCCTCCTCTCTATCTGAAAGAGCTGGCTATAAAAACCTGTGGTTAGGTCTAATATCTCTTGCGGGTCAGTGTGCATGATGCGTTGCGGATCCTGGAGATGCTGCAACTGTGTGCCTGCCGATCGGGGCCCAGTGGTCTAGAAGAATTGCTTTGTCATCCTGTCCCCCTGATGTACCCACCGGGCCCGGGAAGAGTGATAGGAGAACTCAGCCTCTGTCGAATCTCCATGTCCTGAAGCTCAAGGCGAGCGCTCTCGAACTTGTCACTAAGCCACTGAGAACCTGGGTTCTGCTCCTTGAGCCGCTCTATGGAGGCGAGGTCTCTCCTCAAAGCCTTCTCACGCTCCTGAAGCATCCTCCTTTGCCTAAGGGTGTGAGCTTGTAACTCCTCATTGCTCCTCTTGATCACATGAGCCACCCACGAAGCCCAACCCTCGCCCGGTGTCATCTTTGACTGCTCCCAAGTCCCTGCCATGACCTATTGGATCTTCTCGTTCTGCAGGAGGTCCTCTGGAATGCGGACCCCCTTTTGGGGGAGACCTCGGCGGGGCTGATCTAAGTGAAGTACTACGGGAGAGTGTTCTAACATCGTGGTACCTGCCAAAATCTCGGTAGAGCCACCTCTGTACAGTGCCCAATCCCCAACGTAGAAATGGTCTAGTCTCTCAAGCAGTCCATTGTGTCTCCTCTGTCCAAAAGAGAAGAGGAGGCTGCCAAGTATCCTGCTGAACTTTGTCTCTCACCATAGGTCCCTACCACTGATCCTAAAAATGACCTGCTCACAGGTGCTACGCTCTGCTACTGGCATCTCAGAGAAGGAGGCACCGCCCTGCTTGTATTCCCCAAACTCCAGGTTGTTGAAGTCCCCTCCAACAATCCAGGAGTCTACATCTAGAAGACACTCTATCAGCCTCCTCCAAAAGGCCGGGCGGTGGTGTTTGCATACTGGGGCATACACGTTCAGGATCCAACAAGGCTCTCCTGCAAGTGGGTGCCTATTCCAGAAAGACTGCCTTATGTGACTTTGCCGGGGGTTTGGAGGGTGACTAGTCCGTGTCTGTGCGACGAGGTTCTAGGGTGGATACCGGCTCAATGCCGATCTTCCGTGTCCACTTCATCATGGAGACTTCCATCTCGAACCGCTCCGCACAATTCCAGAGGGGCTAATAGTATGCATGATCCACCATTGCATCAAGCGGCAATCTAATAACTCCCACCGCCAAACCACACATCAGCTCCTCTCGCGTAAAGCTCAGCTGAAAATTCACCTCCACACCATGGGCGTACCAAAAATTCACTCCCCATGCTCCCATCCACTTGTCCATCATGCGTGAATCTGTATATACTAGATTCTTGGCCAATGCTTGAGCCGATTGATTATCATAGTATATTGTTGTTGGCTTTGACTCATCAAAGTAATCTGTTTCTAACAATAGTCATCTAAGCCATATAGGCTCACATGCACCTGTAGTGAGTGCTCTATATTTTGCTTCAGTCAAAGACAAAGAAACAGTTGGTTGTTTGTTTGACAACCATGATATAGCACGTTGACCAAGGAAAAATGCATATCCCTGTGTCGATCTCCTGGTCTCATGATAGTCACTGTCACAGTTTCCATGCAACCGTGGATAACTTCCTCTATATTCTATCCCAAACTATTTTGTACCTTTGATGTATCTCAAGACTCTTTTGGCTGCATTCCAGTGAGACTGTTTTGGATTTGCCATAAACTGTGCTAGTGAGCTTACTGCATAACAAATATCTGGCCGAGTGATTGTCATATATATAAGAGATTCGATGAGCTACCTGTAGTATCTGCCATTAACTGTAGGCTTTTCTAAATCTTTAGTAAGTTTCAAACTTTGTTCCATGGGAGTGGCTGCAATCTTGCAATCTGCCATATGAAACTTCTTCAGGAGATTGTCAACATACTTGAGCTGACTCATTAATGTGCTATCTGAATCTCTCCAGAACTCAATTCCAAGACAATAGTGCATAAGTCCAAGATCTTTCATGTCAAACTCTGCAGATAAGTCTTGTTTTAGTTTTCTAATGAAGCTATCCTTGCTTCCTATCACAATCAAATCATCTATGTACAAAAGTGCAATAGTAATGTCTTCCCCTTGAACTTTGTAGTAGAGAGTATGATCTGCATTGGATTTCATGTATTCTAGATCAGCAAAATACTTGTCAATTTTGCTGTACCAACTTCTGGGTGCTTGCTTTAAGCCATAGAGACTTTTCTTGAGATGGCAAACCTTATTCTCCTTTCTTGGTTCAACATAACCTGATAGTTTTTGCATGTAGACTTCCTTGTCTAGATAACCATTGAGAAATGCATTCTTGACATCGAGTTGATACACATTCCATTTGTTGAGTGTCGCTAGTGATATCAGGAACCTTTTGGAATCCATCTTTGCTACTGGAGCATAAGTCTCATCATAGTCCTGACCATATTGCTGTGCAAATCCTTTTGCAACTAGTCTAGCTTTGTATCTTTGAATACTGCCATCTGAATTGTACTTTACTTTGTATACCCATTTTTTTGCTATGGCCTTCTTTCCTGGTGGAAGGATACATAATTCCCAAGTATTATTCTTATACAAAGCATCCATTTCTTCATTCATAGCAATTTGCCATTCTGGCTTGTCTACTATGTCTTTGAAGTACACTGGCTCTTTTGTAGCCATGATGGTAGTCGTAAGAGCATAGTTGGTGGTTTCCACCTGAATTGCTTTGCCTTTCTGAGCATATGTCAATCTAGCTGGAGGTTGCTTTCCCTAGTAGACTATCTGAGCTAGTGTGGCTCTGCTTGGGGTGTTGTTGGCAATTCTTGCTCTTCTTCATCAACCTGTTCTGTAGATGACTGTGAAGTCAATGCTTCTATCTCCTGTGTAGGTGAGGTTTTCCATTCTGATTCCTCATCAAAAATTACATCTCTGGAGATAATGACCTTGCAGTTGATGGGATCATATAATTTGTATGCTTTGCTTTCTTCACTATAGCCAACCATTATGCATTTGTGTGACTTCACATCCAATTTCCTGCAACGATGATCATCATGTATGTGGGCATATGCTATGCAACCAAATATGTGGAGATGCCCAATGTGTGGCTTGTGTCTAGTGAGTGCTTCATAAGGAGTCATACCTTAAATCAGTTCAGTAGGAAGCTGATTAAGCAAATAGTTTGCAGTGGCTATTGCTTCTGCCCAATACTGATTTGGAAGATGCTTTTCACTAAGCATTGCTCTAGCACTGTCTGCTAAAGTCCCATTCTTCCTTTTAACTCTTGCATTTTGTTGAGGATTATTTGCACATGTGAATTGTCTTCAAATCTCATGATTTCTACAAAATTTCATGAATGATGAAGACATGTATTTACCTCCTCTATCTGATCTCATGTCTTTGATCTTTCTACCTATCTGGTTTTCTACCATGGCTTTGAATTCTTGAAATGTGGAAAAGACTTCAGATTTCTCTTTCAAAAAATAAACCCAACAATATCTGATGTAGTCGCCGATGAAAGTCAAGAAGTAAAGTGAACCATTGATGCTGCGGGTCTGGGCATAACCCCATACATCTGTATGTATTAAATCAAGAATACCTCATGCACGAGAGGTACTTCTAACAAAGTTGGTTCACTTTTGTTTGCCGAAGTAGCATGCTTTGTAAACTTTTCCAAGAAACTATAGCTTTGGAATCCCAATTGCCATATTCTAATTCCTAAGATCTAACAAGTACTTGAAGTTCACATGACCATATCTCTTGTGCCATTTTGTAGATAGTGGCATCTATTGCAGTTGAGCTGACATGCATGCTTATCTGGTACTGTAGCTAGCATTCTGTATAAGCATCCTTCCTTGACACCTTGTGCTACTAGCTGGCATCTTTTGGATTTGTCTCTGATATCGCATTCATCTCCATGACTCGATAATTGTGTTCCATCATTTGACCTACTGAACAAGAGGTTCTTTTTGAGTTTCAGAACATAGAGCACATCTTTCACCAATCATTTTGTACCAGTGAAATTGTTCATAGTGATAACACCTGTCCCTTGAGCTGGATTTGGTGTATTGTTTGCTGTGTAGATGACATTCTTCTGTCCTTCTAATGGCTTCATTTCTGTGAACCATTCCTAATGATTTGTCATGTGAGATGATGTACTGCTGTCAATGTACCAAGGATCCTATTCCACTTGGTCGACTTGATTAGCTAAAATCCTCTTTGGGATTGTAATCAGTGTTTGGGTACACTGTATCAGTTTGCTGTATTTCCTCATTTGCAAGAAACATATTCCCATGTTCATTTGCAAAATGACCGTGACTAGAATGTCCACCATGATGATTTCCTCTGCCTCGAAAATTCCCTCGATTGCTGCTGGATTGACCGCCTTGGTTGTACTGCTTCTTGCAGCATTAATCTCTTTCATAGTGTCCAAACTTCCCTCATCCTTGAAATCTTCCTCGGTTGGAATGATTTCCTCTTTGCTATTCTGATGTTGGTGAGGATGATGCTGATGCTGATGCTGATGCTAATTCTGGCTTTGCTGATGATGACCCCTTTCTTGGTATGATCTACCTCTGCCTCTGCTTGTGTCTAAAGCTGTGAATGCTTGATCATTAGAATGACCTTTTTGTGCTTGAATGGCCTGAGTCCTGAGTTCTTTACCAAGTAGAACTGACTGAAGTTCTTCCAGTGTCAGAATTTGCCACTGGACTAGATTCTTGTATCCCTCTCCTAGTCCATTTAGGATTAATTGAACCATTTCCACGGGGTTCATAGTCTCTCTTGCTGTGCTATTGCAAGTTGATTGTTGTAGTCTTTTATCCTGAGCACATAAGCATGACTAGTTTCGCTGGCTGATGTTGTGAAAACTCTGGTTGATTTGGTTTCTCAGTCTGAGAATCCTGAATGTGTTCTTAGACTTGTAGAGAGCTGCAAACATATCCCATGGTTCTTTTGATGTCTTGACTGTGTTGAGCTATCCTAGCATGACATCTTGCACATTCTGCTTGATTAGATGATAGGCATACTTGTCTTTCTAATCACATTTCGCTTGGCTTGGACAATGGCAGGATCTGCTATAGGTGTGGAAACTGTTTGTGTAGCTGTAGGAGCCGTTGTAGATCCCACTACTAGTGTTGTGACAACAGGTGGAGTAGAGCTACCGCTGGCTGGATCATCCAATGGTCTAGGTGTAGACCCATCAACATACTCCCATTTGTCCTGAAGTACAAGAATGGTCTCCATCTGGTATTTCCATGTACTATAATTAGCGTTGTCTAACTTAGCAGATGCCTCCATATTGAGGTTACTAGTCATAGACATGGTGCAAGAAATGTACTCAAAAGTGTCATGAAAATCTTTGTATGAATCAACTACAAATACAGTGACTGTGCCACATAAAATCTCTGAACTGTCGATGAAGATAGAACTACATTATATAAAATATGATATGTATTACAAGGCTTGTGGCAATGATGCTGGGAATAGCCAAGAGGCTTTACAAGGCTGAAACGATGTGCACAATGCCATGAGATAGCTGAATAGGCTTTACAATTGGTGGCATGTGTGTGTGAAATCAAGTGCTATCTACCCACTGAAACAATCTGCAATGCCTCTACTTTTTGAAGTCTGCTCACTGAACTAATGAACATAAGGTTTCAGGTAATGTAATGATGTGAAGCTGTATGTGAGCATATGGACTAACTCTGAGTAGATACTAGTCGGGAATTTCAGGCATGGCTTAGATTGGCAACTTGGGGAAATTCAAAGCATCCCCTCTATGGCAATCTAGTCTACTCTGATCTAGATCTATACCAACCGTTGATCAATGAAAGAACAACAAATAATTCCTTTTCTTTTGCTTTTTAAGTGCTGGGTCAGATGCATCGATGTAGAGGCGAATGTGTGTGAAGGAAGTGGTTTTGCCAGTGAGGCTCAAATGTGAGTGTAAATTCCATTGAAATGTGCACATGATCTGATGACCACATAGAGCACAAAAAATTGAGCGACTTTCCTTTTTGGAGCACCCTCAAATTCTTTCTGAATCAAGAGATACGACTTGATCTAGGTGGAGGGGCAAAAGGAGTGCAAATGGTGCTCAATGATGATGTGTCACTGTGGGACACATGCAGTGATGATGTGGCACTGTGCCTAGTAAGAGGTGTGCCTATGGAGCCCAGTGCTGAGGTGGTAGGAGTGGTCACATGCAGTGACTGTGGAGCACTGTGTGTGCCTGCGGAGGGTCAATGTGCCATGTGGCACTGATGATGTGGTAGATGATGTCAACAAAGGTGACGTGGTAGTTAGCATGGATTGGCATGCATGTGAACGTGCTACAGCCATTTGCAGAGGTTGATGGAGCCAGTCATTGGAGCTAGGCCATGGGCTCATTGTGCATCACCTATAAGGTTGTAGCAAGGATCGAGCTGGCAGTGCAGAGGAGCTGATGAAAGACTATTTGGTGCTTGAGTCACAGGAGGTAAGTCAGTCAGTTGGAGGCTTTGTAAGAGCGGCTGGAGATCGAAGCTGGTCATGGAGCTTGCTATTGCTCTAGTCGTTGGAGCAGTAGAGTTGTCGATAGAGTGGGCTAGATAACTACCTTGCAAGAGAAGGGCCGTAGTTTTTGAGTACCCAGTTCTTTACGAACATACAGCTAGTAAAGGCTGTAGAGGAACTTTTTTGTTGGTGCAGAGGTTATGAAGTAGTGTCGCGCTTTGGCATTGCAGCAGCTGTTGGGTGCTGGCTGGCGACATCGGGCTTGTCTTGTAACCCGTTGTGCTGCAGAAAGTTGTTTGTGTGTGCTTTAGTCAAGGCCGTGAGGCCGTCTTGTAGAAGGGAAGTCTTGAAAGCGCATTGGTTGACCGTGAGATGTAGGAAGCTCGTTGCTATGGCGTGTCAGGAGTCCACCGTGCTGTGAGGTATGGAGCCTTAGAAGGCTAGCTATGGGCCAGTGGAGCCTCTTTTGCAAGCCGGCATGGAAGAGCACTATGGGCTTGTAAGCCATAGGTAAGGCATAGCAGCCAAAGCCAAAGCCATGAAGAGGCTACTTGATAGAGGCTTGTTGAAGAAGGTTGCTCATAAGAGCCGTGACCCACCTTAGTATCTCACTTGCATGTGGGTGCTTTGATAGATGGCGTTGCAGGGCAGCTCTTGGGTCGAGGCTGGAGCTCGCTTTAGCAATGCAGCTAGTTTCTCGTCGATGTAGTTTGTAGAAGCAGCTAGGCTGAGCACTTTGCAGTCAAGGCCTTAGAGTAGTTGGAGAGGTTGCTTGCTCCTCTCTCTCATAGAATCGACTCTCAGAATTAAAATCTCATGCAACAGAGATATGAGACTCTCTTTCTTAATGAATCTCTTAAAGCGGAATGAAGGAAAGCTTCTCAAAAGAATCCTCTCACAATATACAAATGGAAATTCTCTCACATAAACGGAATTTCTCTCAAGTGGACAGAAATCTCTTTCATTAATGGAATGAAAGGATGCTCACTCAATCACTCTCAATCTCTCTCACGCTCTCATGAATCGCAATGCCTTAGTGGAAGGCAAGGAAGCTCTGATACGATGACAAAATATGAAGAGGGGAGAGGAGAAGAGTGGAGATGAGGAAAGAGGGCATAGCTAGAGAGCACACCACAAATGACTATAACTGTACACTAGATTTAGTTGAAAAAATAGAATATATACAAACCCATTTAGGGTTAGGGGATCTAACCCTTTCCTTTATAGCACTCTATTGGGTTAGTGCTATGCACATATGATCACATGATGATGCTATGCACACGTGATCATATGATGTTGAGCGTGAACTCTCCACACCACCCTCCGCTTGTGCTGCCATGCTTGAGCCTCCAACGTGAGATAATAGCTCTCCAGCTGCAAATCGTCCAATTGGTCTAGAACATCCAACTGGAATACCATAGAGTTCTGCGAAAGAAGCCTGTCCTCCACCGCAATCCTGAGACTCGGAATAATATGCTCAATTGGCGTGATTGCTTCCAGCCCAAACACCAACTTAAAAGGAGTCAACCCTGTGGCCACCTTGAATGATGTGCGGTATGCCCATAATGCTGCCACCGTAACTTCTCATCCCAATCCGTGTGGTGCTCATTCACCAATAGTGACATGATCTGCTTGAAAGTATGATTTGTAGACTCTGCCAATCCATTCGCTTGTGGATAATAGGGGGAAGACTTCTTGTGAATCATATAACAAGAATTCATCCGCTTGATGACTTTGTTGACAAAGTGAGTCCCCCTATTACTAACAATCTCAATTGGACACTCGAACCAAGTGAACACATCGTGGCAGTAAAGGCACTTTGTGACCGACTTTGCGGTATTGTCCTGCAAGGCCCAAGCTTCCACCCATTTGGTACAGTTTTCCGTGGCTACCAGAGTGTAGCAATTCCTTGTGCAGGCAGCTGCGGGCTTGAATGGACCCATGAAATTCAAGCCCAATTTTTAGAATGGCTCCAGAGGCAAGATGGGATTAGGTGGCATGCAGTCTCGATCAGTGGGCTGTCCCAACCGTTGGCAAAGGTCGCAACTTTTTGCAAACCATCGAGCATCCTTCTACATGGTTAGCCACCATAACCATGCCTACAAAACTTTCTTTGCAGTGACTTCGCCCGCAAAATGGCCACTTGAAACCCCACAATGGGCTTCCATTAGCACTGCCTCCTAGGAGCTCATGAGGTGGAACACGTCGCAACATCGCCTCAGTCAAGTGTCATCAGTACAACTGTCCCAGGATTACTTCAAAGGATTGGCTCCGCAATGCCAAGCATTTCCTCTAATCTCAATTCATGTACTTGGGCATGATTCCATGCATGGGTAACTGTTTTATTGCAAAACCAAACAACTTGCTCCATGATGCCATTGGGATGTTGTCTTCTACCCTTGAAGCATGGAGCTGGTACACCTTCTGTAGACCTCCTACCCAACTCATTGATCATAGCTCCACATCACCTACACACATCTGCCAAGTACCCAAAGCATGTGACTACACTATTGGCATTTGTTTGTCGAATTGCCCAATTAGCTTCATGCACATCTATCTCTTTGCAAACTTTTTGTTCATTATTTCCATGCATACCAACATGTCTTCTTTTTCCTACTACTCTGTTTGTTGTCACGGTTATATATTTAGGAAAGTCGTATTCCTACACGAGCAACATCCATCATGCTAATCAGCCCATAAGACTTTGCTGCTTCACCAAATATAACAATGTGGAATGATCAACATGGAAGACAAACGGTCGGCCCACAAATAATGCCAAAATTTCTTGATATAATAGATCATGCCCAGTCCTTCACGCTCCATGACAAAATAATTCTTTTCAGCCATTGAGAGCTATCAGCTTGCATAGTAGAGTGGGTGATACCATTTATTCACATCTTCTTGCATCAAGACGCTCCCAATAGCTCTATCCGAGGCATCCACAAACACATGAAAATTCTTCTCCCAATCTGAAGACAGCAGCACCAGTGCCTTGGAAAGCTGAATCTTTAGCTGCTGGTACACTAAGTGGTCACACTTTGCGGTCCACACAAATGCCTTCGGTTCCACATGTGTCAATGCATTCAAGGGAATTGCCATGTGAGCCAAGAACCGTAGATGTCTGCCATGCCATCAAATTGGGCCCAATAACTGTAAGCATTCCTGAGGCGTTGGTGGTGCTGGGGCTTGCATAATTACTACCACTTTGTCTGAATCCACCGCAATTCCTTCCGTCGAGATCACATGCCCTAGGAGTTGGCAACTGAATGGTGCGAATGCGCATTTCATCGGATTCAAATTGAAGGAGACTTCCTTGCATTGTTGGAAGCATTTTCGCAAGTGCTCTAGTTGCTCATGGAATGTGCCAAACACGTGGAAGTAATTGTGACACAGGTAGGTTATACTTACTTTGACACAGTGCGAGGATAGATGCTATTGAATTGACAAAGAAACATTGCTTGGCTAAGATGTCCACAGTCACCAAGCTCTAATGCGAGCTGCATTATCAATTAAGAATAATTATTATTTGACATAATCCTCCACAATGCAAGAGATAAGCTAGGTAAGGATAGATACTCACTCCTTGTGATATGCAGTAAAGATATTTCTTGAGATGAGCTTCCTATGTTCTCTACTCCAGCTATGTCCTCCTCATCCTTCTCCTTTTCCTCCTCCTATAAAAAGATAAAATAATTATGAGATTCAAATATTTAAATTAATTATAGTTAAAAAAAGGCTTTTTAACTAAATGAAGAAAATTAAGGTTAAGTTTCATACCTTTAAATATCTTTGTGGTCTTTTTATATAACCTTTTGAGGCAAGGTCAGTGTCATATCCATCTCCTTCAGCTTCCTCACTATCATTGGTGTTCTTACTGTCATATCCACAACTTTTAGCATTTTCATCCTTTTTCTTGCTCTCATTATACATGGCCCATCTCTATGTCAGCATCCTCTTGATGTGAGATCGAACCTTTTTTATCATACTTCATTGTGAGAGCAGCCATGGTATCAAGGTATTCCAAGAAAGTAGGGCTCTCAATAATATCTATGGGGTGTCCTTTTCTGATAAGAGCTTCAAAAAAACGTCCCATTCTACACAATGTGACTTCCCATCCAAGCAGCAACAAAAATTCCATCATACTAATTAAAAGATCAACACTTTTTGTTGGTCTTTCATAGTGATTGGCATTACAATGGAAGAGACTTAGAGCTTCAAAAAAACGTCCCATTCGACACAATGTGACTTCCCATCCAAGCAGCAACAAAAATTCCATCATACTAATTAAAAGATCAACACTTTTTGTTGGTCTTTCATAGTGATTGGCATTACAATGGAAGAGACTTAGAGCTTCATGCTCTTCCAGCATTAATTTCAATCTTTTTGCATTCCCTCTTATGTTGTTCTATAAGGAGTGATCATTGTAAGGGCTCTTCATGCATAAGAAAATGGTTTCAAGACTCTGTATCTTGAGACTGCATTCTCTGTTGTCCCTCTTTTTTTAGTATATACTATTGTAAATCTTAAGCTCATTTCCATATTGTTTTTCTAGGGTAGCAGACATTTTTTCCTTGTCTTCTTTATCAGCAAATATGACGATGTTACATAGTCCCACTCTACCAATGGTGGTATGTAATATTCTATCAAGGAGTTGACGAATATTGTCAGGTGATATTTCATAGACAAAGAAATGCTGAGGCCTCAAGCTGAGGCCTCTCCCAAGCGATGTCGTCGGACAAGAAGTCATTTAATGAAACTCCCTTGCACTCTACACTCTTTCTAGAATCTAAAATTATCTCATGTACGAAAAAAAAGCCCTTGTTCAAAGTTTTTGCTTTTCTAAGAGTGTGCTCATTGATGATTTTTTGTGCATGTGTGCATGTATTTTCCAAAATGTCATTTGCATAAAAGGAACTTTTGACCCATCCTCTTCTACCTTCACCTATTTGCGTGCCCAAGCCTTCTGTTTAGTCGATGATAAAGCTGATGCTATCTGCTTCACAATACTATGATCAAATTTACATTGACTGATTGGAATATTTTTTTTTGCCAGCAAATATTCAATCACACCCTTTATTGCATTGCGCTTGACCTGCTAGATGATGCAATCTTCCATGCAATGATCTTTATCCCTTTTGCCAAAAAACCATTTTTTGGACATTATTTTCTTTGCAGCAATACTTGCGTATTTGTTTTGCAAGTTTCTTATAGGCCTCCACATCCGAGCCGTCATCTCTTTTTTCTCACTGTGGAAAAGTATACTTGTGTAGTCTTGATACTTGTCCCTTCTTGTCTTAAAGCTTGTCATTTCATTTGTCCTTTCTTGCTTTCCTCTTAGTACAATTGCCCTCAAGCGTGTGTAGAAATAAAAAAGACAAGGATTTAAAAAGTACTTTTTAAAAAATAAAAATACGTACTTTTTAATTAAAGATCGCGGCCTAATGTTGTAAACATAAAAAATGCGATTCTTTACACCGGTTGTCAACCAAAAGACTACCGCACGGTGTACGCCCTTACCCCACGGTACCATAGTGTGAATATTACGCTGTAGCTAGCCATACCAAGGGGTATCATTTGCCCCACATGGTTCCTCATTTCTACTGCATGGTGTTTTTTAGCCCACCAATAGACACCACTGGTAACCTACATGTACTGTGCGGTAAGTGTCCAATCAACATGTGTGACACCCTAGATCATCCAATTTGGAAGGATAAGAAATCCTATATGTTGACATATCGGCGGTGTCTGTGAGAAGTCCTATAAAAGGACCCCGCTCCTGCCACTACCGCCTTGTCAAACATATTGCTTTCCTATCGAAGCTCCTGCTTTTTGCCTTTTGGTGAGATTTTAGGGCTTTTAGAGTCGGTCAGTCGGGAAGCAATATTCAGTATTTGACTTTGACTATAAACAATGAATATTACAAATGGTTCTATGAATGTATCAAAAGCAGGGATGAGATCAACAAAGGACTATTCAGTATTTGATTGTCACAGTGATAAGATCAAGGATGCAACATCCCATGAAAACAAAGTGACAAATAGATCTTACAAGGAGAACTGCATAAATCCAAATAAGAATGTACAGAAGGCCCCAAAATAGACATATAGATGCATGAAACGAAAGCGAGTCCAGGAAGATATAGAAAAGCAAGCAAAGAGAATAAGAATAATGAATGAAGATGTTATGCTAAAAGCAATGCGATCTACATGCCGTAAGCATAGATGTATGTGATCCATTAACTTACATGACATCAAGGGCTATAGAGAACATGTCTGGCAAAGGAAAGGGAGCAGAAGAAATGAATACCTACTCACAAGACTGTCTTGCTTTCTTGTAGATGACAGGAGAAGGCAAAGTTCAGGACAACAAATAATTGTAAATTGAAAAAGTATTTGCAATAATGCATATCGCATTATTACAAGATTATCACATGGCACATATTGGAATTTGGCTAATAAAGCAAAGTATGGAGTAAAATTTAACATTCATGGAAACATAGGAAGGCCTAAAACAAGAGCCTCAACGATTGCGGCAACAACAATTTGGAAAAATTACATTCATGAAAATGCTTTACCGCAACCCCATCTATTAGAAATGCATCTTCTGATAGCTTTGACAAAAAAAGAAGTATTTAAGTCTATTGGAGATATATAGAGGCAAAGAGGGCATGCTCCGGCATTTTTTCATACTTTGTATACTCTTTGGAAAAAAAGCTTTGGACATGTTAAAATCCCAAAGAGGCAAAAAATGTCAAAGTGCAATGACTGTGATGATCTAAAGCGAGCACTTGACAGTGCAACATCTCTAGAACAAAAAAAAGCATACAAAAAAACAGAGAATTTCATCATGGACTTGTTCAACATTCTAGAATAAAATATGCATTTTGGAAGGAGTAAGCTATTTCTCATCCAAATGAGTACATGTGCATTATTATAGATGGTATGGATCAAAATACAACAACATTACCTCGATTCATTAACACTCCACCTAACCTACAAGGAAAATACCTTTTAAAGACACATCTATGGGGAGTGTTAGTGCATGGATTTAAGCTTTTTGCAGACATATGGATTGATTCCTTGCATCTACAATGTACATGATATCAATCAAGTTGTAACACCCGTTATGGCAATTCACAATGTACATGCGAAAAAAGGTTGCCTACTAGTAGCTTTGAGAGTACAAGCAAACAATTGCAGATGAGAGAATAAGAATGTACTCTTCTTTGCATTTTGCTCAATGCTAATCACTCATAGAATCTTCAATGAGATTGAATTTGGGCTTTTGTTGGTTGGGCACACACATGAGGATATCAATCAAGTATTTAGGATGGTCTCAAGAGAACTAAAACACAAGGACATGGAGATGATGGATGACTTTATAAGAAAATGTGGGAAGCAAGGTTGTGGCCGCAAGGAAGGAACAGTATGCTCAATGGTTGAAAGGATGTATGATTGGAAGAGCTTTATTCTATCTTTCATACAAAAAGGTGGTGATGCCCTTCAGTTATCATTATTCCTTCTTCCTTGTGTCATATCTTCTTGATCTCCATTTTCAGAGTCTCTCATGGGTTCATTCCCTATAGGGGCCCACATGTTGAAACATACCTCTATAAAGAGAGTGGGAGAGAAGGAAGGAGTCTCACTTGCAGGCTTCTCACATACACAATGGGGGAATATACACAAAGGTGGAGGTTGAAAATAGTTTTCCTCTTCTTAGTTGTGAAAGCCAAAAGAACTCTAAGTACAAAAGAATAGGTAAACCTTATATGTGGGTCTCAAACCAAACTCAGCTAAATAAGGTGGCATACTAACTGAGCCACTAACTAGAGTACATAAAGATAGCTATCATCCAGCTATTATTCATAGGCGGTGTATCAACCACATCTGTAGCTAACAAGTCGGTGACATAAATGCACAATGGTCACCCTGGCATATCACGAGTGGAGCTCCATATCTCAACACTCTCCCTCAAGCTCAATCCCAATTCCTGGACACCAAGTAGGTCTCTGAACTTTTCTCTGCACCCAATGCCTTCGTGAATATGTTAGCTACCTGATCCTTTGTGCTGACATAAACTAGATCAATAAGACCTACTCGAACCTTCTCTTGCACATAGTGATAATGCACCTCAATGTGCTTTGTTCTAGCATGATAGACTGGGTTATTTGCCAAGTGTATACTGCTCATATTGTCACAATAAATGACAACTGGCCCATCTGTAGACTGATGCATATCATAAAGTAGCTTATGCAACCAAGTTGCCTCACATGCAACCATTGCTGCACCCCTGTACTCAGCCTCTGTGCTCAACAAGGCAATTGTAGGCTGTTTCTTACTGCTCCAAGTGACTGCAGCACTCTTAAAAGAGAACATATATCCACTTGTAGATCGTCTATCGGAAATACTACTAGCCCAATTAGCATCAGTGTATCCATGCAACTGTATTTAAACCCCAGTCTTATTAAATAGTCCATACTGCAATGTGGACTTCACATACCTCAGTATGTGTCTAGCCACATCCAAATGCGGTTTCCTTGGAGCGTGCATAAATTGACTTACCAACCCAATAGCATAGCTCAAATCTAGCCTGGTAATAGTCATATAAATCAAACTTCCTACTATGCGTTTGTATATAGTAGGGTCTTCCAGAAGCTCACCTACATCTGCGCTCAACTTCACATTTTGCTCCAAAGGGACTGAAATAGTCTTACAGCTTGTCATCCCATATTTGGATAGCATGTCCAATCCATACTGCCTCTGCAAAAGCCATATCCCACTTGTGGATCTAATCACCTCAATGCCCAAGAAGTAACGTAGCTCTCCCAAATCCTTCATCTCAAACTTCTGCTTCAATGGCATTTTCACATGAAGGATATCTTCATCACTATCACCTGTGATGATCAAATCATCAACATAAATGACAAGCAGCATAATGCCTTTCTTTGTTTTCTCACATAAAGTGAGAAATCTGCCTTGGAAATCTGAAAGCCAATAGTGACAAGATACTGTCCTATCTTGTTAGACCATGCTCTGGGTGCTTGCTTAAAGCCATACAAGGCTTTCTTCAACCTCCAAACAAACTTAAGATGAACAGCATGAACATAACCTAGTGGCTGCTCCATATAGACCTTTTCTTGCAAATCACCATGCAAGAAGGCATTCTTTACATCCATCTGATGTAAAGACCATCCCTTTGATGTAGCCATAGCAATGATTGCTCTTATAGTTGCCATTCTTGCAACCGGACTGAATGTTTCTTCATAATAGATGCCATATGTCTATGCATACCACTTGACAACTAATCTTGCCTTGTATCTGTTGACACAACCATCTGCATTGTGCTTCACCTTATAAACCCACTTACAGCCAATTGCATTCTTGTCTTTAGGCAAAGGCACCAATTCCCATGTAGCATTTACTTCCAAGGCATCCATTTCTTTATCCATGGCTTTCTCCCATTTTTCTTTTCCCATGGCTTGCTCAAAAGAAATGGGTTCTGGTTCATGTATCACTTTGACCATATAGGCATAGTGAATGGCTATAAATCCATCATATTTTAGCCTATCCACAAGATACCTAGCTCTGGTATACCTGTGCAAAATAGGCTCACCACCAAGTGCTCTCAAAACATCCCTTGTCTTCCTTACTCCAGGTGTAACAATAGAAGGAATACCCAACTCATCATCAAGGCTCTGTTCTGAGCCACTGGATTCACCATCCACATAAGAGTGACCTGCATTCACATCAACCATGGGCTGATCTACTTTCTCTTTTCCTTTTTGTGATACTTGCATACCATTATCTGCATTGCTTTGAGGAGATTCTCCTGATCTCAATCTGCCTATCCATGGCGAAGTATGTAAATCACTGCTAGAGGACACTACAGGTCCACTAATATTTTGTGATTGCTGCTGTGAATTCTGGCAGCATTACTATTTTGTGCATCTACATCATCAATCACATTTACTGGTTTATACCAGCTGCTCATCTCATAAAAAACAACATCTCTGCTCACTATAAACTTACAAGTAGAAGGGTTATAGCATCTATACCCTTTCTACTGTAGAGAATAACCAATAAAGATGCACTTTTCAGCTTTTGGATCCAACTTGGATCTCAACTCATCTAGCACATGAACATAGGCAATGCAACAAAAAACTTTCAAATGAGAAATATCTGGTTTCCTACCAGTATACCTCTCCTCTGGCATCATGCCATGTATTACTGCAGTGGGAGTCCTATTCATTATGTAGACTGCTGTAGCAACTGCTTCAGCCCAATAATAATCTGGCAGGTCTTTGTCATTGAGCATGGCATGAGATACCTCTCCAATATGCCTGTTTTTCCTTTCTGCAAGTCCATTTTTCTGTGGGGTATGACTGCATGAATATTGCTACTTTATGCCATGCTCCTGTAGAAAACTTGCAAACTCATTTGAGAGGTACTCTCCCCCTCCATCTGACCTTAGGCATTTTATTTGCAGGCATGTTTCCTTTTCAACCATAGCTTTAAAAGCTTTGAAATGCCCGAACACTTTACTTTTCTTTGTCATAAAATACACCCAAACTTTTTTGCTGTAGTCATAAATAAAAGTGACAAAATAATGATAGCCTCCAATAGATGCAGCTTTAGTAGTCCACACATCAGAGTGGATTAATTCCAATGGCCTCTGACTCTCTTGAACATGTCTAGGAAATGGTTTCCTTGCCTGTTTTCCAAATTGACAGGATTCACATATCTTATGCATTTTTGCAACCTTGAACTTAGGCAATCATGCAACAATATTTTGGGTCTGCATTAATTTAAGTCACTATACATTAGCATGACCAATGTGTTTATGCCAGATATCAATATCTGCAAATACACCGGTCCTATGTGTAAACATTGCTGCACTCAATTCAAGCATGTCTGCATCCAACGTAAACATCCTGCCCTTCTTCTTCCCTTTTGTTATCAAGCGACCTTTATTTTTTATATCCTCAACAAAGCATCCATGAGGATTAAATCGGGCCTGCAAGCCTTGCTCAACCATTTGACCAACAGAACCCTGGTTCTTGGTGGTATTCGGGACATGAAATACATCAGACAGGTATTTCTTTTTCCCATCCTATGTAGACAAAGGAATTTTACCAATTTGCACAATAGGATGTGCAGTATCATCACCAGTCTATACAAATATCTACACAAATATTGGACTTTCCATTTTCCTTGCATCTTGCATCCATTCTGCATGACCTGTCATGTGGTTTGATGCGCCTGAGTCAACATACCACACATCATTGCTTTCTTTTGCACTTATCACAGAATTGGTCATGTGTTGCACCATAAACAAATGCTCATTTCTGTCATCACCCTGTCTATTAGAGGATGCATAATTGCCTTGCTGCAATTTTCCAATCATGATGTCATTATTCTGCTTTTTATAACAGTCTTTAACCATATGACCCATTTTACCACAGTAGTAGCATTCAACATTGTTGTTTGCATTTTGGCCTCTCTGCCATCCACCATGACCTCTTTGGCTCCCCCTGCCTCTAAAGTTACCATGTCCTCCTCCATAGGACTGTTTTTCTTAAATTTGCTGCATATTTTGATTTCTGCCACAGCCTCCAAATCGGCTGCTCTACTCTGTCTCTACCTCTTCTAGCATTTGAGTAGAAGATAGCTTCTTTTGACATTTCTCCTAAAGAAGATGCACTATTATTTCTCTGCTCTTCAAAAATTAGAAGAGCAATCAACTCCTCAAAATTAGGAAAATTCTCACGGATGGCAATGGATGTCTGGAATTGTGCATAATCCTTTCTTAGACCATTCAAGGTCACAAAAACTAAATCATCATCTTCCATTGGCGACCCAATAGAAGCAAGTGCATTTGCAATCTTCTTCACCTTCATGTGGTAGTCATTGATGCTCATGTTTTCTCTCTGCACATCATGTAACTCCTGCTTGAGCTGCATTTTCTTGGCTTGCATATTTATGCTATAAATTTTTGTCAAAGTATCCCACGCCTCCTTCAGTGTGCTTGCATCCTGAATATGCACAATCATAAAATCTGAAATATTGATAGATAGCCAGTACATAACTTTTCTAGCTCTGTCATGCTAGCCTTTAAATGCTTGCAACTCCTATTGATTGGGAAAATTAGGAATAACTGGTTCTTGTTCACCTCTAGTAATGAACTCCCAATAGCCTTTTCCCTTAAGGAAATCATCATTCTAAACTTCCATGCTTGGAAGTTGTTCTTGTCAAGCTTTTCAGTGATCTGTGAAAGAGGATCAGACGCCATTACAGAACACTGCAAAATATTCAGTCACTGTAAAAAAACACAACTTCTGCCTCACAAGGGCAAATTTGCAAAACTGACAAGAGTGGTATTTAACCACACAGTCACTTCCTAGTGATGATTATGCATCAACAGGCAATAAGAATGATTTTGTCACTTCTAATATCTTTGCACACTGGCATACAATGTAATTTCTGGGATAACTTTTCACTGACCTACAGAACAGTGGTCGCACAGCAAAAATAGGGCACTTTCCTAAGTGCTTGCGAAAAACTTCCACCACCGAAACAGGCCCCAAAATGGCCTCGAATCAAAAAAATAATTTCACCAGTGGCTTTGCCTACTCTCGTAGCATATACTGCCCTCTCACCACACCACGAAGGGCATCCCAATCTGTGCACTCTTGCACTTTCCGATTGTGCTACCTTCAGAGATTTGCTCCCAAACTCGAAGAAAAAAGGAAAGCAACATTGGTCCTCTTCCTACTTCCTAGGACACCGCAAACTTGGTTTGCTTTCTTGAGCTCCTTATCACGAACCCAGCTCTAATACCATGTGAAGAGAGTGGGAGAGAAGGAAGGAGTCTCACTTGCAGCTTTTCTCACATACACAATGGGGGAATATACACAAAGAAGGAGGCTGAAAATAGTTTTCCTCCTCTTAGTTGTATAAGCCAAAAGAACTCTAAGTACGAAAGAATAGGTGAACCCTATATGTGGGTCTCAAACCAAACTCAGCTAACTAAGGTGGCATACTAACTGAGCCACTAACTAGAGTACATAAAGATAGCTATCATCCAGCTATTATTCATGGGTGGTATACCAATCGCATCTGCAGCTAACAAGTCGGTGACATAAATGCACAACGCTCACCCTGGCATATCACGAGTGGAGCTCAATATCAACATTGCCATCCGTGAGAATTTTTCTAATTTTGAGGAGTTGATTGCTCTTTTAATTTCTAAAGAGCACAGAAATGGTGGTGCATCTTCTTCAGGAGGAACTTTAAAAGAAGTTGTCTTCTACTTAAATGCTGGAAGAGGTAGAGACAGAGGTAGAGCAGCCGATTTGGAGGCCATGGCAGAAATCAGAATATGCAGCAAATTTAAGAAAACCAGTCCTATGGAGGAGGACGTGGTAACTTTAGAGGCAGGGGGAGCCAAAGAGGTCGTGGTGGATGGCAGAGAGGCCAAAATGCAAACAACAATGTTGAATGCTACTACTGTGGTAAAATGGATCATATGGTTAAAGACTGCTATAAAAAGCAAAATAATGACATCATGATTGAAAAATTGCAGCAAGCAATTATGCATCCTCTAGTAGACAGGGTGATGACAAAAATGAGCATCTGTTTATGGTGCAGCACATGACCAATTCTGTGACAAGTGCAGAAGAAAGCAATGATGTGTGGTATGTTGACTCAGGCGCATCAAACCACATGACAAGTCATGCAGAATGGATGCAGGATGCAAGGAAAATGGAAAGATCAGGATTTGTGGAGATTGTGGATGATACTGCACATCCTATTTTGCAGATTGGTAAAATTCCTTTGTCTATGCAAGATGGAAAAAAGAAATACCTGTCTGATGTATTTCTGTCCCGAAAATCACCAAGAACCTGGTTTCTATTGGTCAAATGGTTGAGCAGGGCTTGCAGGTCAGATTTAATCCTCATGGATGCTTTGTTGAGGATATGAAGCATAAAGGTTGCTTGATAGCAAAAGGGAAGAAGAACGGCAAGATGTTTACGTTGGATGCAGACATGCCTGAATTGAGTGCAGCAATGTTTGCACATGGGACCGGTGTAGTTGCAGATTTTGATATCTAGCACAAATGCATTAGTCATGTTAATGTATAGTGACTTAAATTAATGCAAGCCCAAAATATTGTTGCAGGATTGCCTTAGTTCAAGCTTGCAGAAATGCATAAGGTATGTGAAGCCTATCAATTAGGAAAAGAGGCAAGGAAACCATTTCCTAGACATGTTCAAGAGAGTCAGAGGCCATTGGAAGTAATCCACTCTGATGTGTGGACTACTAAAGCTACATCTATTGGAGGCTATCATTATTTTGTCATTTTTATTGATGACTACAACAGAAAAGTTTGGGTGTATTTTATGGAAAAGAAAAGTGAAGTGTTTGGGCATTTCAAAGCTTTTAAAGCTATGGTTGAAGAAGAAACAGGCCTGCAAATAAAATGCCTAAGGTCAGATGGAGGGGGAGAGTACCTCTCAAATGAGTTTGCAAGTTTCCTATAGGAGCATGGCATAAAGTAGCAATATTCATGCAGTCATACCCCACAGAAAAATGGACTTGCAGAAAGGAAAAACAGGCATATTGGAGAGGTATCTCGTGCCATGCTCAACGACAAAGACCTGCCAGATTATTATTGGGCTGAAGCAGTTGCTACAGCAGTCTACATAATGAACAAGACTCCCACTACAGCAATACATGGCATGATGCCAAAGGAGAGGTATACTGGTAGGAAACCATATATTTCTCATTTGAAAGTTTTTGGTTGCATTGCCTATGTTCATGTGCCAGATGAGTTGAGATCCAAGTTGGATCCAAAAGCTGAAAAGTGCATCTTTATTGGATATTCTCTATAGCAGAAAGGGTATAGATGCTATAACCCTTCTACTTGTAAGTTTATAGTGAGCAGAGATGTTGTTTTTTATGAGATGAGTAGCTGGTATAAACCAGTAAATGTGATTGATGATGTAGATGCACAAAATGGTAATGCTACCAGAATTCACAGCAGCAATCACAAAATATTAGTGGACCTGTAGTGTCCTCTAGCAGTGGTTCACATACTTTGCCATGGACAGGCAGATTAAGATCAAGAGAATCTCCTCAAAGCAATGCAAATAATGGTATGCAAGTATCACGAAAAGGAAAAGAGAAAGTAGATCAACCCATGGTTGATGTGAATGCAGGTCACTCTTATGTGGATGGTGAATCTAGTGGCTTAGAATAGAGCCTTGATGATGAGTTGGGTATTCCTTCTATTGTTACACCTGGAGTTAGGAAGGCAAGGGATGTTTTGAGAGCACCTGGTAGTGACCCTATGTTGAGAGTTCACGCTCAACATCATGTGATCATGTGTGCATAGCACCATCACGTGACCATATGTGCATAGCACTAACCTTATAGAGTGCTATAAAGGAAAGGGTTAGATCCCTTAACCCTAACCCTAAAAGGGTTTGTATATATTCTATTTTTTCAACTAAATCTAGTGTACAGTTAGTCATTTGTGGTGTGCTCTCTAGCTGTGCCCTCTCTCCTCATCTCCACTCTTCTCCTCTCCCCTCTTTATATTTTGTTATGGTATCAGAGCATGGTTCTGCCTTTCGGTGAGGAACCATCCTTCTTGTGAGAGAGAGATTGAGAGTTCTCTTGAGTGTTGTCCGTGAGAGTCTACTTCCGGTGAGAGAGCTTCATCCGTCCATTTGATAGAAAATTTTTGTCGTGGCTTAAGAGAATTCCATTCATTTCTTAAGATTTCCTTGTGAGGATTTCAATTCCTATTGCATTAAGAGAGAGAGACTTTTTGTCCCATTATTCTTGTGAGAAAAAGATAGAGAGGGAGGATCAGAAACCTGATTTTGAGAGAAAGGTAGGCTTTAGACTTCTGTTATTTATGTGAGAGAAGATTACTTTTGGGCCTCCATAGCTCTATCGACTTCACAGTCATCTACAAAACAGGTTGATGAAGAAGAGCAAGAATTGCCAGCAACACCCTAAGCAGAGCCACAGCAGCTCAAACGGTCTACTAGGGAAAGCAGACCACCAGCCAGATTGACATATGCTCAGAAAGGCAAAGCAATTCATGTGGAAACCACCAATTATGCTCTTATGACTACCATCATGGCTACAGAAGAACCAGTGTACTTCAAAGATGCAGTAGACAAGCCAAATAGGCAAACTGCTATGAATGAAGAAATGGATGCTTTATATAAAAATAACTTGGGAATTATGTGACCTTCCACCAGGAAAGAAGGCCATAGCCAACAAATGGGTATACTAAGTGAAGTACAATCCAGATGGCAGTATTCAGAGATACAAAGCCAAATTAGTTGCAAAAGGATTTGCACAATAATATGTAGGCAAACTTAGCAAGAAGAAGGGTAGTATTAAATCACTATATATAGCCAATTGCTATCTTCTATCTCTCTTGCAGGTGTCCTTCCAGACCAAGCTTAGAAAAGTTTATAAGAATCTGTAGATCCTTCTTGTGGGGAGGGGAGTGGCACTAGAAGAAGAATGTCCAAGGTCAAGTGGGCTTTCTGCACCAGACCCAAAAAGAAAGGAGGTTTGGGTGTTATAAATATACAGTTAGTAGCTTATAAATTAGCAGCCACTTGGATAATAAAAGCCATCACTGCTCCTGAAAGTGATTGGGCTAACCTCCTCCTTAGAAACTTCAAGTATCTCTAACCCTACAAAGCCCCTAGATGGAAGGACTATCCCCTTCTCTCAGCCATAGGGAATCCAGACCATGCACAACCAAAGGGAGCCAGCTTTGGAAAACTCTATGGTGGGCCTTTGAACAAATAAAAAACGACAGTATCCTCTCTAGAAAAGGGAGATTTATGGCTTTAGGTTCAATCTAGGTTTCTACCATCTTCACCAAACAATAGTTTAGTGATGATGACTTCCTAAGGGCATGGCACTTGGTAAAGAAAGGGTTATCTTGTTGGGGAGATGTATGGGACAAGACCAACTTTAGGTAGAAGACATGGCTGGAGATAAGAAGAGAATTCAAACTCAGCAATGTAGATCAAGAGTTGATTATGAGCAGAATACAATTGTGGGAGGGAGACATCATTTGGAGGGGTAGGATCCTCAACTTCCCTAGAGAGTTTGGCTGGGTAGGCAGCTCATCCCTATTACCTATTCCCACTCCCTCTGAAGGTGTTGAAGAGATTGTGACTAAACTTAATGCTAGATGGAATAGTTTTGATAATGAAAGAAAATGGGGTAACAGATTTGAGCTAATCTGGGACAAAAGAATCCCATAGAAAATGTTCACTTTGTTATGGTTAATTCTTCACAAGGCTTTCTGGACTAACTATTGCAGGAGCCTCAGAATTGGTAAGGGAGATGGTACATGCAAGCGTTGTTTGGGTATCAACAAGGAGGACATGTTCCATTTGTTCATAGCTTGCCCTAGAGCAAGAAAGCTCTGGAAATTTGTGTAGTTAAGAATAGGGGAACCAATAAACTGGAGGTCTATTCTTTTGGGAGATGCAGTCAAACTTCCTTATGGTACATGGGTACACATCAGGGCACATGCATTATGATTTATTTGGATTTCCAAAAATGTTTTTCAAATCAATGAAGAGGTCCTGCATGCTGATCAGATCTTTTTTAATTGGTATGAAAGCTATTCACCTACTAACTGATCACTATTTGGTGGTCCAGGCCAAGTTCTTGTTAGACCAAGAATTTCGTAATTATAATGATCAGGTCTCACAATTGCAGGCAGAGCTTGAAGACCACATCCAGGATGCAGGGAGGTGTTCCAATTCAGGGATTGACATGCAAGCATAGCTCCTTCCATCTTTGTTCCCCCTGTTAAAGCAGAACCCATTGTTTAGAGAGCCCTCTCTGGCACATACATTTTCTATTACACTATTCCTGTGCGCCTAGTTCCACTGTAGCAAGTTTTGCTACCAGGACAGCTGCAGCCTTGGTGGTTACCAGGTCAACAACATCAAATTTTGTTGCCAGAACAACTGTATGTTTTTTGGGCATCAAGTCAACCACAATAGATCTTGCTTTCTTTGGTTGGATAAGGAGGCATCTTGGCCTCAAGATATAAGATACAATCATCCTTCAACAAACAAAGCAACACATAATAAAGCTTTACTGATAAGAACAATGAATCTGAGCTTAGGCTCCTCTCCTCTTTGACTACTAGATCTTTTGTTTCTCACTTCTATACAGTGGTTTTCTTGTATGCAAGATAGATATTCCTCTCTAGAGGAAAATATTCTGTCCACATTTGACTTCATTGTACAAATCATATGATTATAATATTGCCAAAAAATATATATATATATATTCTCTGTTTAGTAGATCAACATGCCACTATAGATCCATCTGAAGAATAACCATAAGATGTAGTGTGTGTTATATATTCAAGGAATCAGGGTGACCAAACCCTGATGGCAATATTTGTGTGTGTGTTTAAGATTTAGATTAGAACCCCTCACAAAGGTCCAAGAATATATGAACAACACTTTTACATCAAATGATATATGAGAGAAGGTATTACTAGAGACAAAAATATGGTTGAATCCTAAAACGAGAATATTTCTAGGATTATAAAGAAAGTTTCCATGACAGAACCTTTGTACTACAATTCAACCAGCAACGTTGATACCTACCACCATCCAATAAGCTTAAGTTAGGATAGCTTAAATTTGAAGACAGGTGTCATAGCATTACTAGACTTGTTATCAATGTTTGAAATATAAAGTAAAAGATTAGACCACGAAAAATAAAAGGATTAGGAAAATTCCTCAATCCTCACACACATTAATCATCCCTTTATAAAGGTATAGCCATATAAAAAATCTAATGCCACTAGAAAAATATAGGCATATACTTTTTAATAATAACAAATTTCCAACTTGGTAATGCCTTTTCTCTCTAAAATTCTAAGTTTCTAACAAACCCAATGAAAAAAGAATTTTAATAAGGAAAAAATGTGAATGATTCTAAATCACTCATAAGGCCTTCCCTAGATTCAAAATAGCGAGGAAGATGTGCAGTGCGGAAAAGAGAGTGGAGATCCAAATAGTGAAATAGGTGGATTGATGAATTGAGAGCGATGAGGGAGGGGGGGGGGAGGGAGTGAGAGAGAGATTTGGAGGGTTTCTAGAAAATACAAAATCTAGATTTTTTTGAAAATAAAAAAATGTCCATTTTCTCTTCTTCATGAATCGCCTTCACTTAGACCACCTATGGCAGGCCAAAAGCCCCAGCATAATGGGTTCCAAAAGGGCCACCATGAACAACTATCCAAAGGTCCCATGGTCCTGTTAAAAGGTATCCCGGTCCCAAGGTATAAATAATAGGTCCTAAGGTCCCCTTAAAAGACCTAGACAAATTAGACGAATAGCTTTTATTAATTTTTAATGTAAGCAAGGTATGTGGTCACCTAAATGTCCTTAATGTTCCTCCCATGGCTTGTGGCCTCAGGACTCGAGGTCCCTCGGAATCCAGACTCCCGCATCAAATGCGCTGGACTGTGTAGTCTTTTACTTGGAGTCCATGTGGTCCTTGTTGTTCTACGCACAATCCATTAATAGTATGCCCATGGGCATATTGTGCATAGCTCATGTGTGCTCGATGTATGATGGTCTTTTGAGTGGTAATGCGGTGTCAACCGTAGCTTTTTTTGCTCAGGGTCTGCGACCCAGCTTCTATGTATCACATAGATTCATCCTTGTATGAGGATACGAACTGAGCCGCTACATAGCCACGCTTCGGTTATCGTGCACAATGTGTAGTACGCAGCCCATCAATTCTATAATGAATGCCAAGCTAATTGCAACGTAATAGGCTCCTAGAAGTTGCCTCGACCCGCAGACTTGTGTAACTACTAGACCTAACGCCTCGACTTAAGAGTCGAGATTAGTAGGTGTAGATCACAGCACATAGTCACTATACAAGTCATAGGCATGTATGTTAGGAGGACGGTATGCTCTTACCTTTAAAGCTATTGAGCACTTGATGCAGAAGGTCACGATGACTTATGAAGTCCACGATCAAAGTATATGACTAGTCGACTATTCCACCATGCTGTGAATTTCTATGCTCCCAACATGTTATATATAGTTGTGTCCTCCCCACCATAAATGAAGGGTCCCCTAAGAAATGAAGGGTCACCAACGAAATGAAGGGCCACATTGCCCTTTCCTATTCCTCCACTCAAAAAGTTAAGGGTCATTTGCAAATTAAACCCTTTTGCATAAATTCTTATTTCTTAACCAATAAGCAACGGTTAATAATATGCTATTTATTTCAATAAGCAACCATTTGTGTTTGAGTGATTTTGTCACAAATAAAGATAATGCGCTAATTGATATATGACCTGAATTTTACACGGTTTAATGCTTTTATCCCTTTTTTTTTCCTTTTTCCTTATAGCCTAATGACTCATTAAAAGTCCCCAAAAACACTTTTGTTGGAACTGGTTGCACAGAGAGAGTTAATATTTGATCATAACATGCCACGATCTTTTCGACTTGTTAAATGTTATGCCAAAAGATGGCAATGTGTGTGTGTGTTTAGATTAAAAAGTCCATCAATAATTGAGCGATACAATTGATTCCATCAATTGGATAAAAAGTTTAAAAAGGAATAACACATAAGGAAAAAATGTTTGAGACATCTAAGTTGAAAAATGCAACTAGAGTTTGCAAAAATTTTGATCAAATTAAGAGTTTTTAATAATATTGAGTTGGACAAACATAATATTGAAAAAAGATGCCGAATCCTCAAGCAGTCTAGGTTCTGAGGTTGGGGTCCACTTACTTGCCACCATCCAAACAAACTAGGTGTTAGAACATCATAGTTACATTTGGGTAGACAGGTAATTCATGTTTTCCCGGGCTTGTTATCGCTTTACCTAGGAATATAGACAATGATACAGATTCTTAGATAATTAAAAAAACAATTTAGCCACAAGTGAAGTTTAAGTCACAAGTGGAGTAGAGGAGGTATGGGATGATTAGTGGGCTTGGTATGTGGGGTGGTTAAAAAGAAAGTGTAAAGGGAAGATTTCGAGGGGGTGCATAAAAGAACAATTAGTTAGGGAAGTATTCATTTTGTGTCTGTGTGTGTGTGTGTAAAGAAATAAGTGTATGTATGTGAGATACATTTACTAATCAAATTTATTTCTCTATGTATGTGTACGCGTGCGCGCACACGCGCATGCATGCATACTTTTTTTTTGAGAAAAATGTTTGCATCTGTGATACATGATAGCTTTTTAAAATGCATACTTCATTTGGGTTGCATCTATGTTGCATGCAACGTGCTTGCCACTTCTTAGAGCTTCCAGCTACCATGCAGGCATTAGTTGTCTGTTTAAATAGTAGATGGGAAGACCAAATATGTCCATAACATAAAAATATATATAAAGGCGTTAGTATTAGTTTAGTTGCCCTCCCCCGAGAAAGAATTACTGTAAGGTAAAAGGTTACAACGAAAGAATTGCGATGGTCATTGGAGGTTGTGAATGCAGCGTACATCAAAGGTTTAAGGTGGCGACTGCGTATCTTAACCGAGCCAACATATTCGTGTGTATCGTGTCCAAAAGCTCAAGACATGTATACTCTACATTATCACACATGAAGAACTCTGTGGTGGATACTAGTTCATGATGTGGGAAAAAGTGATAGCGCGAGCTGCGAAGGCAAAAAAGGTCATGTGGCTGCTCGTCGATGGCTCGTGTTTGAGAAGGACTTGCCATGCGAGGTAGATGCATTGGAGGAGCAGGTGCCAGAGGCACGCAAAGCGTTGCCAACGAAGGTCGAAGTAACCCAAGCGCTATCATAGGGTACTCATGGTCGTTCTCCTCTCGAATCATAGATGAAGGGGCCCAACGATGAACCTTCTAAAACGTGAGTGACTTAAAATTGGAACGACTGCTTGGGCCATGGTTTGCAGGATGTGCTTGAAAGGGCCATTTCCCAACATGATGGTGTACACCACCAGCCTCGCGTCCTATTGTTTCATCCACCCCACCAAGTACACAGGATCCACACCGCCATTGTTGCCCCCATCGCTCAAAAACACCACCACCAGGCTCTTGTTCGCCATCTTTGCACCTCACATGGATTCCTGTGCCAGTTGAAGATCCTTGTGCCAAATGCTCATCAGACCTACAGATGTGGCCACTAAGGCTTCTTCTGCTTCTTCACATGGGTCCACAAATCAGATGTAATGCTAGTATGCCTCATGGGTCAAATCATCCAAGAGCACATCCTTGCCCATCCCAGAGCATTTCGAGTTGGTTGGCATGTGCCTAGCTCCATTGAACAACTTCTCTGTGCAACACCCTCCAGTTTCACCTAGACATGACACCAAATGAGTATGTCCTCTTGTCCTGCTTGTGATTACTACTGTCAACTTCCTTTTGGGCATGGAGGTTTACATAAGACGGTGCATGGCAACATGACTAAGATGAAGTTTGTTTCTGAAGAAAAAGACATCGACATACAAGATAAAAAATATGCACACAGAGTCCAGCAAGGCTGAGATGTGCATGATGCAGTGCAAGGCCATTCCTCACATCACAGAAATGCACTGCATTCTTTTTGGTATGAGGGCTACCAATGGAGGAATCATTATGCAGTAGGCTTTACATTGTTCGGATTGCACTGACACATATTCATAGTCGAAATTCCCCCTTTTGCCATGGAAGCTGCATGTCTGTTTGCACATGGCACACCCCTGACCCCTACATACAGTACTGCATAGGGTAGAATTTTTCATGGCAGGCATGCCTTTCATGGTCACCCGACTCGGAAACACACAATCATTGTTGCAAGAGGGTAGTGCACACTTCATGCCACATATGTGCTGTCGAGAATTGCAATGATGGTAACCTTCATGGTCGACCCTTAAGGAGCAAGTCTTACTGCAGTTGGACACCTTTGTAGAGAGTACACAAGGTTTGCCGCAGGTGTGCTTCCGGCGCTTGCAATCATGGGTCCCATCATGCCCAGTGGGGTCATTGCATGCAAGTACCTTCCAGCCATGATCAAGCTAGTCAAACATCTGCTCTTTATATTCCTCACAACAAAAGGTGCATTCTTCTCTGCAATTGTGGCTTCCTAGGCAAGAGTGATCAGAGGTATGCCCTTTCTCTAGGATGCATTTCAAAAAGAAGCTCTGGCATTTGCAAGAACAGAGGACAAGCTTGTTTTTCATCTCAGATAGTCAGGCAAGTATTTCTAGCTATAGCTTCTAGAGATCACTATCTTCTGGAAAATCTTAAGTATTGACTTGTAACCATGCAAGCACCCTATTTCTCCTCATCTCAACCACACCAGCTAGGAAGCTTACATACGATGATAAATAACTCTCATTAGTTCCTTTGTGTCGGACAACTCTGGCAAATGCCTCCTTCAAGGGGCTCAGTATAACTCCCACGGCCTCATTCGATTATGCCACTAGCTCCAAACCCGCATTCGTAATTGTCAGAGTCTGACCTGCTACATGTATGGGCTCATCTTTCAACTCCTCTTGACTGTCAAAGTTCAGAAGTGGCATTCCATCCAAGCAGTTGCCAAGCCTAAGAGAACTTTCTAGATGCACTCTGATCAAGCTGAGCCTCATGGCTATTCACTTTGAATCTACACGAGCCTAATCTCTTGCACTTATTTGGGCAACCACCAGCTTCAAGTCTGGGAAATAGTTTTTCAATTGTTTCTCCAATGTCAGAAAAGCTGTCATGAAACTTAGGGCGTTGGAAGGGGGGGGCATTGCTGCAATCTCTACCTCTCCCCCATACATAGTTGTAAGGAAGTTCTCCTTGGACTCATTGCATATCTAGTGGATCTTTTCAAAGAACTCATCCTTGAGATCCTCCACGTCCAAAGCATCAACATCCTTGATGGACATATAGAACAAGCCCTTGAATAGCTTCACATCAGCCTTCACCAACCTCACACCATCCTGAAACCGTTCTCTCTTTATCTAGATGAAAATCCTGTGACACACAATAGATAGACATGAAGACATGAGGAAAGGACATGCACTTCAAAATGGGGAAATCAATTGTTTTTCAGTGCCTTAAAAAAGTGAATCCTTGTTAAAGTGTGCACAGTAACTCCTTGTTACAGTGTGCATAGTAATCAGACCATGGAAGAAAGCAAGGGAATGGAGCAAGCTACCTTCTTGTTGAATATGGTCACATTGCTGATAGCAGCATTTGGGATGGAAAGGACCATGTCCTCCTGCTCACGTCGCTCAAAACTTCCCAGACACTCAAAATATAGAAATGCATATATGCAATCGGGTTCGCAGATGGCAGTCATCCACATCCCATCTGTGCACCTTCCTCCTGCTACATCCAGCAAAGAACCAGCAAGTGATTAATTAGGTAGGACTTTCTACTGCTTTGCTTGCACATGGAGGATATCACTTTAAAATGCCGTTTCCAATCAGCAAGAACTAGGTCTTTGCTAGGAACAAACTCCATCCACACAAGCTCTTTGCTTCCTACAAATTGTGATAGTTGAATTTCAATGCTTGTCCAGTCCATACACTGAAAAGACTCGTCGAGGCAGAAGGCCTTGAGTGAACTAAGGCCCCAATCATACATGGCCATGAACCTTGAGGCCTCATCATACACCACCAAATCAAAACCCCTCATATATTGCCTCATAGGATTTCTCCCAATTAGAGAAACTCCGAGCCTTGGGAATAGATAAATGTGCAAGTCTGACTTATCTTTAGCTACCACAAACTGTAACACTTGTCCTCCCTTGAGTAGCACTACCTTGTTGAGAACAACCTGGCGTGGGTCAAGAACTGCTAACTCCAACGGCTTGCTGAAGCAAAAGAACCACTGCATGACTTGATGTTTGGCCATTCATTAGTTGGTCCAAGTCTCTCTTATCTGCTATCAACTCAACAGTTGTCCATGTGACCATTTCTTTTTGAATCTCTTCAATGTCATAGTTTAGAGTCATCTTGGTAGATGATGAACTACCCCATGGGATCCATGTAGAAAAATCAAAGAAACCTTTATTCGAGAAGCCTTTCAATCTCACTCTCAACCTGTCCTCCTCAGACTGCATTGAGATTGACACTTGCTGCTTCATTGCTTATAGCAAGCTAGAAAAATCCTTTTCCATTTCATTCTTGACAGCTGTAGCCTTGTCCGTGAGCAATCTCCCCATCTTGCTACCAATGAGTGCGTGTATGTCTTGCTTTACCATGGTTCTTATCACATCCAACAGTCCATCACATACGGTGCTGTACAAGGACCAAGCTATGGACATGATCTTAATGTGCATAGATGCAGATGATGGATCTGAGGGGGGGTTCATGAGGTGCTCTATTATCAAGGAAAAGCCTTCATCTTTGATGTCCTTTTCAAAGTTAGCTTTAGACCATGTCTTCACATCCAAGGTTAGAAGAGTTGTGACGAACTTCTCACTCAATGTAAGTTTAGCACCAAGCTTTTTCACTAAATAGTTGGCTGCCATCACTCGTTTCTCCAAGGACAGAGAGAATTTTTTATCCAAGAGCCCATCCATCCACAATTTCATACCAAGACCCTTTTCAGTGCCACTTTGCTTCATGCAAATGGACCCTAAAAAGGGGCATCTAGGCTTTTCCTTCAAGTTTTGCATGCTATTGTTACCATGACCTTGTTCTCCACGCCCATGAAGATAACTGGTTCTGCTCTACCCTCACTAGAGGCTTGGCCAGGCTTTGGACTGAAGTATACAGTGTATGTCACTTCCTTTTTTTGCTCTGTATTTCCACCTGGCATTGCCTTAATTTTGACCTACTGCATGAAGCAAATGGGTTTTGCAGTGTTGTTGCTAGCAACCAAAAACACACCATAGGAATGACTTCCATCAGGGTTGAGACTCTGCAGGTTAGCACCACTAAACAACAATCTACCATGCTGCATACCAAGTTCACCTGACCAGATGCTACAAAGCTCCTCCTCCAACTTCGAGAGTTCTAGTAATAAACATGCACCATAGTCACAATCCACCATGTTGACATTGCAACACGGATCATTTACTTTCAGCTCCTGATCATTTCCATCAATAGCTTCTTTAATAGCAATGTTTGGACCCTTTGAATAGTGGTCATTTGCTTTCAGCTATTGTTCATGTACATCACCAGCTCCTTTACCATATATATTTGGACTATCTAATGCATTGTGAAGCACACTACCTGCACCATTATCACTATCCACCTTGACCGTGGAACAACGACCATTTGCTTTTAGCTCTTGATCATTTCCATCATTAGCTCATTTGCAGGTAATATTTGGACCATCCAATGCATTACAAAGCACATTTTCTTCCTAGGGATGTCTTTCTAACAAGTAATGTGGCAGCACATGCTTGAATACATCTGAATCATACTATTTAAATCATTTTTCTTGGATTTTCTGGCATCCAGACGTTACTTCCTTTGGCTTCATTGTACTCTCTCTCCAGATCTTCTTTGCACATGACCCGCAAGAGATTAACAAACTGGCATCCAGACGTTACTTCCTTTGGCTTCATTGTACTCTCTCTCCAGATCTTCTTTGCACATGACCCGCAAGAGATTAACAAAATCATCATCTCGCAAGGCAGTGCACTCCACAAAATGAGAGGCGAACAACAAATTCAAGAGAGGTTGAGCATCAATGGAATGATAGGCTGCTTCTGCTTTGGTGTTGGTGACCACCTTAGCTAGAATGCACATGCAGACAAGCAAGGTAGTTCTGTGGTGGCCTTGGGAGAGCATAAAGCCCACCGGTCGGTGGTGCTCATGATCACCGGCAACACTAGTAGCTATTTGGGAGGGCATGAGTTCATGGAGGAGCATAGGGCTATTGAATCTTGGCAGAAGCTTGAGGTCATCTTCTGATTCCTTGTGGAGAGAGATTTGCAGCATCTGGGTTCTCTACTTTTGGCTAGGGATGCTCAAGCTGCTAGACTGAGATGTAAGTGAGGGGCTTATGTTTGCACCCTACATGTATGCGCACACACAGCTGCAAAGCTCCATCAAATATCTCACAAAGTTGCAAGCCACATCCTTCCTACTGGCTTCGTGCCCGAACATCTGTTTGTTCTCAGGCCAGTAGAACAAGAAAATTCAATTCTTTTGAGGTGCACATGCAGCGTACAGGCCAAGCTTAAGGGCATCTACATTCATGCTTTCCAAGACCCTTCGAGGTAGAAAGCCCTCTTCTTTGAGTAACTGAGTGCATTGCAGCCAAGCTTGGCAAGCTTCCCTTGTTTATCAAGGGTTTTTGATCCTGGCAAGAGCGTGTTATAGAGAGCTGCGATTTGCCCCTCAGGGATGAGCACTTTGTCTATGAATCGGTCTTGCTTGTCGAAGATGATTTCTATCAAGCAAAAGATGGTAGGGGGGTGGCTGGGTAAGCTTGCAATGCCTCCATTCTCCACAGGAGTAGGCATGGTGTGGCTGCAAGGGGGTAGCAGAGGGAGCTGTATTTGTAGTGGCAGGACAAGGAAGGGCATCGACCTCTGGTAATGTTGGCGGAGGGCTAGATGGAGCTGGTTTCATTAATGGATTCATCAGCTTCCACATGCAAAAAATACCAATAAATAGAAATAAGTCTCTAAGTAATTCCAAAATTAACTAGAGTAGAACTCGAAAATAGTTGGTATATAACATTCACTCCCTCTTAATGAACAAGATGTTCTCATCTCGAGGGCAAATTGCAATAGTTCTAAATAAACTCGTTTAATCAAGAAGAGACCCAATCACTATAAGAAGGGTTCCTTAAGAATCCAATTGTAAGAAAATATGCTTCAACTAAACCTTTAGAGTCTAGTAAGATTACAACTAGCAAAACCTCAATGCTAAAATACTACTAGACCTTCACCATGGTTGTAATTTAAGTTAATAGTATATTGAACTTTAGCATGCACCCAATTATTTTTAAAAAAAACTTGCAAAGATGGAGATGTGGATACACTCAGTCAATTTAACAACCATATAGAACTCAAGACCTTTAGTTTGAACCTTTATAGGTGCTTTCAAGAAAAGTGAACTACAACTCAATTCAGCTTTAATTAGAATTCAGGTCTCCTTCCTTGCATAACCAAAAATCCTATAGATAGTTATATACTAATACCAAAAGTACTAGACAATCTCATGAAACTTCCCATTCTCAAAACAAAATCAAGTAACTCATTTAACATAGCCCTTAATGATTGACTCTAATTGATGAGGTCCAAAACCTCACAAAAGTATATTGTCCTAGCCTTGGATGGCTTCCAACCTAAAATTTTCATGTGTATTCTTTGCAAGTATGTGTGTGTGTATAGCGAATGGTGTGTGTGTGTGTAATTTCCTGTTTATGGATTTGTCCATAAACAAAAGCCAACTCCTCACAATGTTTATCTTTGAAGATGCTTAGAGGTGAGTAGCCTTCATAGGAGTGATGACCACTAGTTTATCCTCAAACTCTACCACGTGTTGGCTAGTGTATATGCCATGCATGAGGGTGTCAATGTGTCGATCTTCTTCTTTGGCAATGCAATGCATCCCATCAAACCATACAAAGCCTTCTTCAATCACCATACATGAGAAGGCTATTGTGGGTGCACATACTCGCTCGACTATTGCATATACCCTTCCTCCTGTAAATCACCATTTAAGAAAGCATTCTTGACATCCACCTGCCATAATTTTTAGGCATACATGGCTACTAATGCAATCATAGTTTTGACGGTAGTCATCTTTGCAACCGGATTGAATGCCTCATCATAGTCAAGTTCATGCATCTGTGTGTAACCCTTAGCAACCAACCTTGCTTTATACCTTTCCAAAATGCCATTTGACTTACATTTGACTTTGTACATTACTTGCACCACCCAATGGATTTCTTCCTTGATGGTAATGGCACTAGTTACCACATCTTATTGCGTACGCATACCAACATATCCATTTCCTCATCCATGGCTGCCTCCCATTTGGGCTTTCCAACTGCATTTTAAAAACACATAGATTCCTCATGCTTCATCCCATAAACCATATATGCATAATGCATATTCATGTATCTATTGTAAGTTAGTCTATCAATGGGATAACAAACTCCCTTTGACCTCCTCAATTGTGGTACATGTCTCTTGCCCTATCTTGTGTGTGGTGGTACATACTTCTCTACTTGCTTTGTGCCTGGTACATCTAATGCTCTCTATGCTACTAAATTTTGGTCTCTTATTTCATGATGATAGTAGCTTGTTGTTGCACTTTGTCTATCAAGTCTCTATCTTGGTCCTCGGCTACTTAGCTCTTTGTTCCACCTCCATGATCCTAAACATGAGCTTAACATCCTTCTTCTTTGCATCTAGCCGGCGGGCTACCATGACTTCATGTTCTTGTTTGATGGCGTCAATGTCAACTCGCAACTTCTTTGTCTTTGGGGTGTGGATTTCTTCTTTGTCCTTGGTAGGAGCCATGACTGGAGAGGTGGTTCAAGGGCCTTTCTTTTTGTCAGGATGATGGGCGGAGGAGCTTCATGGGCTTGTCTAATTTTCGGCTCATCTCCTAGATAAGTGAGAAAAGGGAGAAGGGACAGAGTAGGTGGGAATGGACAACTGTTGAGGTGTGCGTAGGTGTGTGAGTAGAAGATGGCTTTGGAATGGACAATTGTTGGTGTGTGAGTAGGTGGGAATGGGGGTGGGGGAAGAAAAAATGCCAGGGTTTTCTCTTTCTAGATGGATGACACGAGATAAAAAACAACCTCTTGTAGTGCGAGGTCTATGGTGGTAGGAGGATGGATGTTACTACCTGGGGACGCATGGTGATAGGACTAGGTATATGGAGTGGAAATAGGCAATGTAAGAGAATGTGGGCTAGACACATCAGTGGGCAAAATTACAGGGGAAGAGGTGAGGATGGTGTGGGGCTTGGGTTTGTGGGATAGAGATGGGGTCGGAGATCTATCTACGGAGACAAGAGTAGCAATGGGGGTATTTGCAATAGTAGGCGGAGGGAAAGATACAATACTAGTGATTGTGGAAGAGGGGGTTGGGAGTGAGCTAGTAGTAGTGCTCGTAGGTAGGGAATTCTTTTCGGTGGCAGAAGATGATTCATCTATGACTTTTTTGAGTGTCATCGATGATAATTCCAAGTCGTAGAAATTCTTAGATTCCTTTAGCACTTATTGGAACTATTCCTCTTTGATGGGATCACTTTGACAAGAGATCCTTGCTAACTAGGTTGTGGTTCAGACTGACCGCTAGTTGCTTCTTGTGTATCCTCTCTTGTTCTTGTTCTTCTTAATGATGGTCATGTAGGCCTGGGAGTAGATGCGAGCGTTGGCTATGCTACTTGCTAAAGAAAGTCATTCATGATTACAAGAGGCCCTGTGCAATCCCTATTTTGAAGATAAAAATTAATGAACCTACTTAGGGTAGGGTCAATATGAAGATGGGGTAGAGGTCTATGTGCCTTCGATGCCTTAACAATATCTTCTACCACAGACCTCCAAAATTTGTTGTAGTTTTGAGTGCTTGCTCTATTTTTGATGATGTCTTTGAGATAATTTTGTGGAAGCCGAGTTGCTTGTGTCTATTGCCTTAGACCGTAGAGGATGGCATGGAAGAATCTGTACTTCTCCAACAGCATCAGATCAGTGACTTGAGACAAGGACTAGCCACCGTTTTCTGGCTTGACAAGTGCTACAACATTGTTAGCTTCAGGGGTATGCTTGAGCCAATTGCATGGGTCGGGCTTGTGGGGCAAACTCAATGCTTGGAATATGGACACCTATGACATAAGAGTAGGCATTACCCTAGGCTGGGGTAAGTCAAAACATCGAGCGACTGGATTCGAGCAAGCCCATAGTTTGAGCGATGCTTGTGAGGAACTTTGTCTAAACCTATAGTAGCAATAATTGTTTTACTAAAAATGGTTGAATCTACATGACACTATCAGAGATTTTTTTAACTTATTTTTACAAAGATAAAACTGGCTATTGGATAACTCGTAAATCCATGAAAGTCAGCAAATAATTCAATGAATACCAAAGCTCTAATGTAACAAAGATAAGTACGAACTTTCCAAAGCTCTAGAATTTTGGCACTTTAGCATGATAAATGGGTTCATTCATATTTTTTTGATCATTGTGACTACAAACATGACCATATTTAGAGTCAGATTGACCAAGTTATGGCCCAAATAAAATTGGCAGGAGGAGCTTCACAAGAGGCCACGATATCGTGACCTCCTGGGAGGCTCCTCCTCCCATTATTTTTTTCCTTGAAAATGGAAATTGCACAAGAAAAACACATGCTTTGACCCCTTTCTTCCACCCCTCCTTCTTCCTTGACCTTTGTAAAACATAGCCAAACATTTTAAGAAATTGTTGTTTGTACGTAAGACAATTGATTACTCACAATATCATGGGTAGGACAACAACCGTAAAAGTAAGTAATGCATGATACTTTTTGAACATAAATCATCACACTAGAATATCAAATTTTATGAAAGTCTTTGCTCGAACTGCCACCTCGCTCGAACGCACTCGCTCAAATTTTGGTAATCCTCCCCTGGGGCCCACTATCGGTATCCATGAGCATGTATGGTGTTATGAAAGATGACTACATATACAAGGGATAGGAGAAGAGTGGGTACAAGCTCTAGTAGAGGCTACCTACCAGCCACCTACCCATGGGCTTGGTGGTAATTAGCTCTATGCCTATATAAGCACCATATAGGGGCTCTCTCATGGTGTGAGAGTGAGCACTCTAGTTGTATTGTTTATGCAACTTTATATACAAGATCTCTATCTTATGAATTGCGGTGTCATTATCTCTTGCACATGCACACACAAGCTCTTCATGCCATGATGAGTTTAATCACATGGTATCATAGCCCACTCTAATCGTCAAGCCATGTTTAAGCACTAATCACCATCATTAGGCACTAATCTATGCTCCAGAAGACTTTGATTCCTCTCAGGTGACACCTAAGTGGACTACCCCTCATCCGACTCCACTCGGACATAGCACTACGACTACCCTTGGTCTGACTCCAAGGCTCTTCGAGGGCAAAGGAGGCCGTATCTACTCTAGGGTTCAATTGCCACACTCAAATGTCACCTCAATTGAGAGGTATCTCCCATAGGTGCCGTTGCATTAGCCATTTTCTTAGTGCAAGTGCAAGAAATCCTAAACCTTTGACCATACAAGGTATGCAGCCAACATTCAAAACTTGCCTAGCCCTGTAGGGTAGTACATTTTAACTACTAATTTTGGGCTCCGTTGGTGACCCATGCGCCCGACGAGAGCTGCTGAAGGAGTCGGGGGTACTGTAGCTACCATGGGATCTTAGTAAGAGCTCCACATTTTTAAGTGACTATTGTCACTAATCACTTTGTTAAGGGATTTTTTTTGGGCTCTAATCTTGATTACCCTATGATTGGAGTACAAGTGGAGGAGTCACAAGCCAACCTCTTCATCAACATAAGCTTCATACCTCAATACCAAGCATCTTTCAAGTTCTCACTTCCGACAAGCTTGTCTCAAGGATGCCTATTGGCACCAAAGGTGTACTTATACACCATTTCTTCTTGGTTGCTGATGATCAAGGTGGTGTTCTTTGACACTCCGAAGGAGCTCTACATTCACATTGAGGCAGCGGCACATTCTATAAGTTCTTTTAGCCAATAGTTAACTATCTCCTTCATCCTTACCCTTCCATTATGTTGTATGGATATGTGCTTGTCTATAAGCACATAGTCTCTCCTTGTTGAGCTTTGTAAGTTAAGTTTGCTTCTCTATATAGCTCATCAGCACGCCATATTCATATACCATTGATACTGTATCTCATCTCCTTATCCATTTTCATAGTAGTGTTAAGTGTTTCCGTTGTGTTGTGCCACTGTTTGAGCTTTGTAAGCATGTTAAGTTTGCTTCTCCATACAACTCATCAGCATGCCATATTCATATACCATTGATACTGTATCTCATCTCCTTATCCATTTTCACAGTAGTCTTTGTTGGGATATCTCAAGGTGTATGCCTCAGGCACACCTTATGTTTCTATGTGTGAGTGCTAGAGGCACAGTTAGGTGCCCACAAGCACAGTTAGGTGGTGGAGAGCCACATAGGATGATTGAGAGAATCTAGGAGCAAATTGAGGAGATGATTGTGGAGCTCTGAGGTCATCAGTGATGTCAGTGAGCATGTATGAGGTGCCTACTTAAGGACCTCACTCTTCTTCATTCTATAAGCAAGTATTCTGAGTTTGTGTCCACTCTACTCTTTCCTTTCAGTGTTCCAACATGGTATCAGAGCCATTTGATCCTCCTTGAGCCCTAGTTAGGTGCCACATCATCATCTTCTTCTTCACCTTCATCTTCCACCTTCCCTTCCAAAGTCGATTTTGGAAGTGAAAGTTCTCTTCAAACCTGCATTCTCAGCATCTCATCCTTTAGGAGAGTCTTCCCAAGGGCAGGGCGAATCTGCAGAACGAGCTATACGAGTTATCTCGCCATCTTCTGGGCGGCATTGTCTCAGGAAGCTGCGATGATCTTTTTCCTGGTTCTCACTGTGGAGAGCTACATTGTATATTTCCTTTCAGAGGGAGCTGGGCGACATCACGACCTCCCTGCTCATCAAGTCTGAGCTCTTTTGGAGCAGCATTCGGGTAGTTCTCGTCGAAAAACCAGTCCATAGTTCCTCTACAATGCTGGGCGACGTGGCCATTTTCTGCGTGATTCCTTTTTGAGGGAGAAGCTCTACCTATTTACCTTCCTCTCTAGTATAAAAGCCCTTTGAATTCTGACCTTTGCATAACGATTTGAAGCAGATTTCTGAGCTGCCTCTTTGGCCATGAAAGCTTGACTATGCAAGTCTAAGTTTGACCTTGGACAGTCAAAGTTTGACTGATAGTTTGACCAAGATTTATTTTCAGTCTGCTATGAAATGTCAACCTGACTTCCTCATTGAAGATTGCCAAAACAATGGTTGCCAAAAAGGAAGCAACTACAAAGCCAGAGATATACCCTCTCATGGCACTTTTATTTGACTCCAAGTACAAGAAAAAGATGAAGGTCAGATACCTAAGATATGCTTCTCTACACAACTATGGAGATGACAAGATAATTGTTCTCTTGAAGGATATGATTTTCAGATCCACTTGTTCTATCATAGTACCATCTTATAAGGCACTAGACACTGCCCATGTGGTAAGACCTTGCCTTGACATGGATATTCTGCCTCCACAAGATGAGGCATCCTTTGAAGATTATGCATTTTAAAACATCTCTATGTATGCTCCAGATCTCTCTTTTTATGTCAAGGTACTCAGCCTGGATAGTCCTCCAAAATGAATGAAAATAAACTATTGTATTTTGTGTGTTTTGTAAACACCTCTGGTCACCTTATGATGTAGGCCATGTGTATGTTTTGTTCCATGGTACCTCCTGTAGACATTGTGTGCATGTACATGCAGGGGAGATAACCATTGGAAGGTCTTTTTGTATCCCTTTTTGTTTACCTTACACCCAAGGGAACCCTTGCTAGCATGAGAACCTAGCCATAGATTTATCCTTGACCACCATGAGATGGCATGAGAAACTATGAGACTAGATGTATCCTTGACATAGCCTGAGGCATTTCCTTGAGGGGGGGTTTGTTGGGATATCTTAAGGTGTATGCCTCAGGCACACCTTATGTTTCTATGTGTGAGTGCTAGAGGCACAGTTAGGTGCCCACAAGCACAGTTAGGTGGTGGAGAGCCACATAGGATGATTGAGAGAATCTAGGAGCAGATTGAGGAGATGATTGTGGAGCTCTGAGGTCATTAGTGATGTCAGTGAGCATGTATGAGGTGCCTACTTAAGGACCTCACTCTTCTTCATTCTATAAGCAAGTATTCTGAGTTTGTGTCCACTCTACTCTTTCCTTTCAGTGTTCCAACAGTCTTAAGTGTTTCCGCTGTGTTGTAAAAGATTAGACACTACCCTTGCCAATAAGCAAGAGGTAAGATCTCCCTAATGGCAAAGGACAAGAATAAAGTGGAGATTGAGAAATTCAATGGTGTGGGCTTCCATTCATGGCAAGTAATCATCAAGTACAAGCTTATGTCCAAAGGCTTGTGGCCCTTCAAAATGGGCACAAGGTAGCTTGACCTCATGAACCCCGAGGATGTTCAGGATGATATACAAGCTCAAGCCATCATCATGCTGCACCTGGACAAGTCCCTACTCTATCATGTGGACCAACTTCCCACGTCCAAAGCCATATGGGACCAATTGAACAAGTTGTATGACTCCCATGGTGAGAGCTCCAAAATGGCGCTTAGGAGGAGCTTTTGAGCCTTAAGCTCAAGGAAGATGAGGACATGGGAGCTTTCATAGCCAAAATGAGGAGTCTCATGATGTAGCTTGCAGCTATTAAAGCACCAATAAATGAGCATGATGCCATAGTTATATTGCTTAACACTAGTCTTGTACCATTACGGGACACTTAAATGTCATTTTTTAGGGTTACAAGAAAATTAAGTATAGTGTGATGTGAGAGTAAATTATAATTTCCTTTTTGACATGCCCTCTGGTTGGCCTACCGTCTAGGTAGCCTTAGCATCGATTCATTTTGTGCAAAGCAAAAATTCCCTATTTTTGCTATTTTTCATTGCTTCGTTTGCTGGGAAATGCATGATTGGTGCACGTCTTGCACCCAATGAATGTCGGCTCCACCAAAGGCAATCCAAAGCCAAGTTCTCTTCTCTATGTTTAGAGATTGAGCTAATGTGCATTGCAGGGAGCAATAATGTGCATGGCAGAAAGTTTGGATTCAGTGGGCGTGTCCCGAGATTTTGAAGTTTGTGTTCATGATGATGGCCTGTGTTTGATGGCATTGTAACTCTACCTCTTCATAGCCATTCCCTCCCCAATGTCACTCGAACCACAGTTTGTAGTTTCTTCCCTACTATCGATAGCTATTCATCTTCTTGATATCCCCCTTGGCAAGAAAAATCATCTTTCTTGAACTTCAACCTCCCTTAGTCGGCCAACTATCTATAATCTACAGATTACTGCTGCTTCCATCTTTCAATCCCACACTAAAAGTGTTTCTCCTTAGCTACATGGCTCAATGCCATAGAGAAGACTAGGATCGCAACCTTGAAGAGGTCAGCTAGGAGCTCAAGTATATGAGAATTTTTTATTTAGATCGTGAGCATGAAGGAATCGAAGAGCCTAAGGGGGAGGGTTACAATATATATAGTAGAAAGCTGGAGAATACGACTTACAGAGCAGCGAAGAACTGGTCGGAGGAATAAACACTAATCCTCCCATGCAACAGAAAGGTTTCTCTGAAAGGTTCTAGTTTGATGAGTCCCCAAGAATACGATGACGAGAAGGTATCCACTGATGTCGACTCCCATGTTCCTAGTGTTGAGGGCTACACAAAGAATAAGGATGATACTGTTCCAGAAAATGTTGTTCAAGCGAAGATCCCCAATTCAAGGGGGGGGAAATGTCAAGGCCCAAGAGATGTTCTTAGACCCTAGCCATACAGGTACAAGAAATTTCTTGCCATTCAGGGATGGGAACATTACTGCAGTGGATGAGGGTTAACAGAATGAGCATGACTCTAGTTGCAGCAGCAAGTGACACGGTCTTCAAAGAGTCGCATGATGATTCAGTGCCTAAGGACAAAGACAATCGCTCGATAGACACAGGCTTGAATTATTATCCTAATTCCTACGGCAAAAGCCTATCATTACTTCAATCTTACTGACCTTGGCTCAAAGGAGAATTCTGCACTTGAGAGGAATGATGAGACAGTTGGGTAAGGACCGGTTGAGATGGGTGAGATCAAGCCAAACGAGGAGGTTGCTTCGCACAGCTTGGAGTACAATAGCTCAGAGAAATCCGATACTTTTGGCGAGGGTGGTCAAGAGGAGTAGACTGAGATGCCTGCTTCAATTAATAGTAAGGGTTGCGAAGAGTAGATGAGCATAACTGAGTTTGGTAGTGAAGATGAGGTCAGCAGATCGAAGCAGTAGCAGGGAGAGGAAGGCATTGATGAATCTAATCCGTAGTCTCCCTACACAGAGTATGATTCAAAGGAGGATTAGCTCAAGAAAGGATATGGGGGGGAAAGGCTACAAGCCAAAATATGTGGAGCTGCAAAGGCAAGCTAGCGAGCAGGAAGATGAGATGAACCAAGAAACATCCTCAATAGAGAGAGGCATTGGGCAGTAGTAGCAAAGCTACCCTACCATGCTGGAGTAGCAGAATTATGGGCAGCAATAGTGATACTTCTTCCATGCATGGTACTATTACCAAGGACAAGCTTCATGGAGAAGCTACATATTCAATCAAGTACACCAGGATTAGCAAATGGGTCGGGGTTGAGCATCTCAATGTTGAGCACGATGAAGTAAGTGATTGTGGGTAGCTGAGCGCATCATTGCGAGCAAGAGTGTCAAATATGAAGTCCTAAACAGTGCTACAAGCTGAGCAAAACCAGTCTAAGGGGCTATTAGAGGCCATTCCTGTTCACTGTTAGGTGAGCAAAAACGCCATGTAAAGCCGATTAATCACAAAAGAAATTAACTACCACTAGAATTTTTTGGAGCGAATCAACATTTGAATTACAGGGCATAGCATATGGTTCCTTGCAATTAGAAAGTCTTACCTTAGTCGGAATAAGGTCTTCTATCTATGGCTTTGGCACAACTGCGTCAGCTTAGGAAACTTGAGCTATTGAGTTGCGAAGGTAGGGAGATATAGATATGTCCTCCTTTGTACATTATTGCTTGCATTTGAGAAATTCATATGTGTAGGAGTAGAAAGTATTTATGGAGGGATTTTACTCTTAATTTTGGAGCATTGACCAATAGAAGAAATTTATATACATAGGAGCCGCAGTATTTCTAGAGGTGCTTTACTCTTAATTTTGAAGCATTGTCTTGATTTAAAATCTCTAATAGTACATGATGGGCTTCGGCATGTCTTGTGTAGATGCCAAGCGTTAGAAGCTCTCGATTTTGAGGCCTCCACTTGATTTGAGCAATGAAGATTTGGTGGAAATTACTCAGAACTGCATTCTTTAAGAAGCTTGCATTTGCACAGCTACTAGTTGGCTACAGGAGTGAGCTTGCAATCACTGGCTTCCTTCATAAATATGAAATCAGAGGAGTTGACTCTTGTGCAAACATGCAAGATTCAGGAACGCTATTCAAAATTTCTCCCTCTTTTTCGTGCACCACAGGCCACATGAATGAGATTCATCTTGTTATACCATGTTCCCTAACACCAAAGAAAAATTCTAAAATTATTTCAATGAATTGAATCCAAACTATTTCTTGTTTCTTCCACCTTAGGCCCTTTACACACTAAAGGGCGCCCAACGTTGGGCAGCCATTTGGACCAATAGAAAGCCACCATTTGAGGTTTGGGCGGGCACCTCTTTACACATACAGTGCCCAAGCTTAGACCTTTTAGTTTGATGTGGAGTCCATGTCATGCCTTGAGAAAGGCCTTCCTTGGGCAGCCAAGCTTGGCTGCCCACTGATGGGCAGGACTAGATTCAGCCAATCACCATCACAATTTGTGTCCCCCAATCAAGGTTGGCACTTTTTGGATTCTAGAACACTCACTCGCAAAAACAACAAGAAGCACTTTTTGGATTCTAGCTTCCTTATGATGCCTCCGCCCATGTCAATCCCCCCTCAAAATAGTTGGCAAATCCATGCCCCCTTGGAGACACAAGTATGGCCCTCTCCACCTGGGCCTTTCAAAGCTCTACCACCATTGACAGCCAATAGAAAACACAGCCTTTGCAAGGAGTTGAGGCCTACCACTTTCAGAAAAACGAGGACCTTTCCTGCCAAAATTGTCGAGTATGGCATAAAGGCCCCCAGCTTAAAGAGGCCCTTGACCACCGGGGAAACTCAGCACGAGCTAGAATATATGCTACCGTGGGAAAGCGCTCTAAGTCTCTCCAATATGCTAAGAGGGCCTCCCCGCTTCGACCAGTACATCGCTACTTGCAGGAAATCTTTACATCCTCGTGCAGGGGAAAGGCTAGCTAAGTAGGAATCTGGCAATTGTTTTGAAGAATTCCCCAATGCTAGACTAGAAGAGCAAATCATTGGTTGTCATTCCTACATTTAAGTCTTCACTTTGAGCATGGCTTAGAGATGGATTGCAACTAGAAGCAGGTGCATCCTTAGCTACTGCTGATGAGTGCATGGGATTCTCCACTACTATGGTAAGTTACCAGCTTCAGCAGCCCACCTATTGGTATTCCAGGTCTAGCCTAAACGTGAGGAAGTCCTCTAAAGTCCCCTTAGAGCCTTTCTTCCACCCACACACACACCCCAATGCACATACCCATCTAAGAGGCACAACCAATTGTGGTGTAAACTAGTAGGCAACAAGGGTCTTTCCAATGGAATCAAACATGGGCAATCAACTCAAGTGGGTGAACACCCAATTTGCTTGAGCTGCAACTGCACCACTACATTAGCGCATTTTACACAGCAACCCAATGATGCACCTCTAGGTGTGCAAATGCTATGCAAGCAAGGCACACCTATATGTGTGCATTAGGAAAATATTTTAAGGGGATTTTAAGGGTTTTATCCTCCGAATCTCACAAAAGAGAATGGTTTTTCAAATACAATACTCTACTCATAATCTCCATGGATGTAAAAGTGAGAAATCAAGTTTTGAGACCTGCACGTCTCTATATTCCTTTGTTGATGTGGCACCAACCTTAGGTAGGTTTAACCTCTATCTTTGATCAAGGGTCACTCTAATCTTGATGACATGGAATGCTTGGGTGGTAGTTGGTGAAGAGTTAATATGTCAAATAAGGTGAGTCGTATCCAATGCCATGTGTCACTTGTTGGAGGCCTCCCTTATCTATACTTATTTGTAGAAGTTTCTTCTACTTAGTGGTTGTAGGGTGGTGTTGATGTAACTCCTACAATGTGTAATACTTAGGAGTCATCTCTCCCATTATGTATTCTATCATTGTTTTGCTTGCCTTTAGTGCTCAATAGTCTATGTGTTGCAATTATTTTTTAGGCACAAAATGCATCCTTTTCAGACATGGAAGAGGATGCCATGATGCAAATGAAACAAAATCCCAAATGCTAGTACCTACAAGAGAGAAATCACACCAAATTGTAGGTGCACCCAAATATGTCTGCCTTAATGAAGGATAGTGTCAACAAAACTCAAGGCTCAAAGCATCAAAATGCATCTGACTCATGTGCATATACTATGCATCCATATGAGGAAATCTGGTCCAAAAGAAAATGTTAGCCTGTAATGACAAAACCATGGCAAACCCCATGCAAATAAGAGCCAAATGCCTCAAGCATAAACACCGTCCATGGGCATAAGCATCAATAATGTCTCATCCAAGAGAGATTAGCACTATGAGTGCATCAATTGCAATGTGTCAAAGCTGTCCCTCAACATAAAATAGCATTTGTGTGATAAACGTCCATCAATAAGCATCCCATAAGGCAATCTGGGCCTATCAGTGCATCCAACAAGGATTGCAATGCATCTAAATGGCATGTAAAGCATCCACTACAACCCAATGCAAACCATGAGTGAGCGCACATGGCTTAAACTACAACCAGAGTGATCTGTATAAGTATGTCCAAAAAATCACGGCCCCACAACAATGACCAATAGTGAAAATGGAACCTAGGATGCCTCAAAACATGGTCGTCAGTGCAGAATTAGACTCAGCAAGATAATCTCAGTAGCTAGTTACTCAGTGTCTCTCTAATCGGACTCAATAAGACAATCTACAAATATCTCTCTTCTATTGGAACTCTAAAATCTCTTCTAAGGATGGAGTAAGAGCTAGTCAATGCTTGCATTTACTTGCAAAAATGAACCTTAGGCAGATTAAAACATAAGGGGTAGCCTTATCTGCCACGTGGAAATCACTAAGAAGGTCTTGGGACCTTTGAGAAATTTCTTACAAAGACAAGACAAAAAACACAGAGAATCACAGCTCCCTCGATTCTTCACGAAATGGCAAGCAACTTTGTAGAGAAATGTTTCAGGAAGTTCTGAATCCAACAAGATAGACAACTCTGCAAATGGAGGCTCGGATGTTAAGATCCCACTCACACAGGAAATGATTAAATGAAGATGTTGAAGTAGATAGAGCTTCACCATAGCTTCAGAACTTCACGAAATCAGAAGCAACTTCACATGTCGAAGTTTTGGACCGCTCTGAATCCACTGGGAGTGTCTAAAATACAAATGGTGGCCTAGATATGGAGATCCAATACACGAAATCCACATAGGAAATTGAATTTTGTCACTTTTTGAAGGAGCTGTAACTTTTCACTAAAAACTCAGATGATAGAAAGAGGGGCCATGATGAAGAAGTAGCCTTATATGGTTTGGAGTGGCAATGGATCAAGAGAGTGGGTTGCTCAAGTAAGGTTTGGCACATTGATTCGAATACAGTCTTATCAGTCGTAGAGGGAGCATGTTGGTGCCTTTATATTTGGGATGGCTAGCCTCTTTGTGATATTTATTGGGATCTAAGGGATGTGGTTTTGGCCAACTCAAGTAGGACACTTGGAGAGGGTAGAGGAGGTGCCTTTCTTCTCATATATGAGTTGTATCAAACGGTGCTTTCAGGTGGAGGCAGTGGCTTAGTAAGGGAACCACCACTGGGTTAAGCAAGATATTAATTAAGAAGTCATCTCCCACTTCTGGCCTTGCTCTAGACTAAGATGAGACCACTGAAGATTTCTTATTTCTTCACGCTATTGGTTCACGATGGTGGACTGCTGCTCAGCCCTTGGTTGGAGTAGATGCAAGTAGATGGTAGATGCTTTCATTTCACATAGGGAGTTTAAGAGATGATCCCCCATTGCCTTTGGGGATGTCTTACTATAGAGAGAACTAGCTAGTAGCCTTTAAGGTTGTGGCTTGCACATAGCAGATGTAGCAAACTTCACATGGGGGATGGTAGCAGGGCTCATAGAGGAGAGGCATGCCTTCTTGATTGATCTAAGTTTACTAGCTTATAGGGTTCATGGCCACCAGGTCTTTCAGATAGAGATATATGATGCACTGTGACCTTCCAATGCACACCCAATGTTTTTACTGGAGGACAATGTTTGGGAGATGGTGTCTAGCATCACTGCTTGAAACATCTCAGTGCAGTCAAGTGACCTTGATGGGTGGCTACTAGCAAGTCCCTCTAATGGCTAACCTAGTTGCTATCTGGTAGGACATCATATTCATTACAATGCATGTGAACATGGTGCTTCAAGACTAAGAGTGACTTCCAAAAGTCTGGAGTGTTTTGTAAGGCTTGGTCTGTAGGACTGTTTTGCACAAAATATAGCATCTAGTGGGCATAGTAGTGTTCTTAACTCTTCCATAGAAATGTGTGAATTAGTTTTGTACTAAGGATAGCACCACACGATATTCATAAAGCTACTTGTCAAACATCATAGTGAGTTGTATGGACATCTGGTAGAACCTTTGCATTTGATCTCCTAAAGAGAATGAGTTATTCATAAATGCTAAGAAGAGTGAGTTTTCTTATCTGAGATATGGATTATTGGACATATAGTGGCTGAAGGAGAAATTAAAATGGATCCATAGAAGTTGAAGGATATACTTGAATGGCCTGATTTTAAAGAGTGTCAATGAAGTCAAATCTTTCCTAAGATTGTGTTCATTTTATAAGAGTTTCATCCATCACTTGCTACAAGGGCTCACCTTTGCATGATTTAACATGAAAGAATGGACCTTTGGTTTGAAAAGAGACAAAGTTAAACAAGGCTCTTACTTTAGCATTAGTCTTGGTCACACCAAATCTATAAATGCCTTTTGTCACTTCAAGCAGATGCTAGTGGAGGATGTATTGAAGCAAATCTCTTGCAATAACATCATGCTATAGCATATGAAAGCATATGGTCAAAAGATTTTAAGATCAATTATTATGTGTATCAAAAGAGATACTTACAATAATACATGAGCTTTGAGCTTGGAAGCATTATCTTTTGGGAGTTGATTTCCTTATTCAATCCTACCTCAAAGTGGGAATGACTTTCTTACACAACCATTGGTAAAGGAGAAACATATGAGATGGGAAAACTTTCTGTTGCATTTAATTTTCTGATTCAGCATACTCCTAGTAAAGATAATGTTGTAGCAAATGCTCTATCTCAAAGGTCATAGGTTCATGCCATCTCAAAAGCTCATCATGAAGAATTGGCTACCATGAAAGATGCATACAATGAAGATACAGATTGATCTAGATTTTTCTCATGTATTTTGAGTGAAGACAATGGGCATAAAGATTATTATTTGTGTGATGTATATCTTTGGAATCAAAACCTCATCTATGCTACTAAGGGCATGAGGGAGAAGGTAATGGAGTCCACCCTTTGCTAATCATAGAGATATGTCTCCCACATTGGCTCAACTTGAATGTTACTTTTGTTGGCCCTAGATTCAAAAAAACCACAAGGGTTGTTATAGCCATTGCCAGCCCCAGAAGCACCTTAGGAGGATACTATGATGGAATTTGTCACACATTCTCCACAATCTCCCTAGGGACATGACATGATATGGACAATTATTGATAGGTTTAGTAAGCAAGCTCACTTCATACCATGTACAAAAACTTTAAAACCTACAAAAGACTTTTATTTTTCAAATATTATTTTATACATAATGGAGTTTCCAAGACCATAGTTTTTAATCGTGATAGTAAGTTTACCAAATATTTTTTGGCAAACATTATTTGAGAACTTGGAAACAATGCAAGAATTTTCTTCTTCTTTTCATCCAAAAAATCATGGACAAAGTGAGGCAATAAATAAAGTGATGTTGGAACTCTTAAGGATTTATGTTCATGATCATCCTCAATTATGGAAAAAGTACGTGCCGATGGTTGAATTTGCTTACAACAATATAGTCCATTCAACTACAGGTAAAGCACCTTCTAAAATTATCAATGGTAAGCCTTTGCCTTTGTAGTTATACGTACCAGAGATGAATTACATGTTGTTGATCAGCTCATTGAAGATCAAAAGTTAGCTTATGATAATGTGAGATGATAAAGTGGGGAGTGAGAGGAGAGAGAGAGAGAGAGAGGTGAAAATGATATAGTTGCCTATATTCTATGTTGTATTGAACATAATCATGAATATATACATGAGAACCCCTTAGGATTAGGGTTAGCGTTTTCCCTACATGCCCTTAAGGTATGGTGCAATTTACACCATCATTAACACCCCCTCTTAAATTGCATTGGGTAAGTAGAGGGTGCATGTACAAGATCTTTTTGTGGATTTCTTTTGGTGCATATGATAGCATCCAAAGCTAAAAAGAACTGGAGTAGTATGTGCATGTGTAAGCAGAGTCACCATGTAGTGAAAGCCTGTACAATGCATACAACTTATGTGACTTGTACATAGATGTGCATTTCCCCCTCTTAAGTTGTATGTCATCCTTTACCTTTGGGAACAAAGCCTAAAAGATAAGTTGAAGGAAAGAAGAAGGAAATCCAAAAAATTAGAAGTCCACCTGGATCAAAGACTGGGCCGATCAAAAGATGGCTGCATGAATGACAGCATCCATGGTTGTGTGCTGAGCATGTCATAAGTTGTCATGGACTGTGCAGCTACTCTTTAGAAGAGGCATACGAATCTAAGGCTCATCGATGTATCTATGTAGATGTGATCCATTAGGTTGTGACAACCAAGGGTGTCACCAACCCAAAATAACTGACATCAATATGTGATTTATGTTGTAGTGGAACTATAATCTCTATCAAATGATGTGGGGAAGAAGAAGATTGCAAGGTCAGTGTAGACAAAGTGATCCCAGGGTTGAAAATCTGGGGCCAAAGGTGCAAGTATAATACTCTACTTTACTAAAGAAGACTCTTGTAAAACAAGGCATGGTGGCTTGTCAAACCTGAATGTTCAACTATCATGAGCTGAATTTCATGTGATATGTGCATGGCTAAACATCCGTCAGCATGGGATGTAGCATCTACCATTGGCTTGTCAAGGAGTTGATAGTATAAAGGCCTAGAAGCTTGAAATAAAACTAAAAACCCATAAGATATCCCTGAGGCATATGTGGTGTTGAATGCTCATCTAGGGACTAATCTAAAGTCCTGGAACCAACCACTAATCTGCATCAAGTAAGGACTATATATGATAGCCATAAGTGCATGCTAAAACACTGAGATTCCCTAGGTTGTGCTATAGCTAAACTTGATGATATCCACTACACTGGGGCAAGATGAGGAATGATCCATTGATCAAAGGTGGTGATAATTGGATCTGAGCATGATGCAATGCGACATGACTGAGCTAATGCTAGAATGTCCTAAAGATTGATCTTTTAAGCAGTACTGCTGATGGAACTATGTCCAAAGATATGATGTTCTCCATGTCAGAGGTGAAAGCATCAGTGATGGATGCTGGAATGGAATCACACAAAGAGCTGGATGCAATATGGTAGGTATCTCTACATGCTTCTATAGATATGAGTGCCTCATATTTATGACTTATCTGCTGTTGAATAACTGCATGATCACTACTAAACTCTTGTTGTGATCTATGGTGGAAATAGAAGGAGTCAGATCCATGCATGAAAGTGATGGCTGTACATCACTAGAATCAAACTGTGCTGACATAGATGGGAGTGCCTGATAAAGTGGGGAGTGAGTGTGTGTGTGTGTGTGTGTGTGTGTGTGTGAGTGAGTGAGTGAGAGAGAGAGAGAGAGAGAGAGAGAGAGGTGCACATGATATAGCTACCTGTACACTATGTTTTATTGAACATAAACATGAATATATACCTGAGAACCCCTTAGGGTTAGGGCTAGGGTTTGCTCCTAATGCCCTTGAGGTATGGTGCAATTTACACCATTATCAATGCTCCCTCTTAATGCATTGGGTAAATTGCACTCGGTAAGTAGAGGGTGCATGTATAAGATCTTTTTGTGGATTTTGTTTGGTGCATATGATAGCATCCAAAACTAAAAAAGAAAATGGAGAAGAATCATAGTATGTGCATGTGTGGGCATAGTGACTACGTAGTGGAAGACTGTACAATGAATACAACTTATGATCCTATACATAAATGTGCATTTCCCCCTCTTAAGTTGTGGGTCATCCTTTGCCTTTGGGAACAAAACCTAGAAGATAGATCGAAGGGACAAGAAAGGCCAAAAGTAAGATGCCCGCTTGGATGAAAGATTGGTTGATCAAAATATGACTGCGTGAAGAATGGTGTGTATGGTTTCATGTCAAACATGTCAAAGCTTAACGTGTCATGTGTCATTGTAAATTGTGTAGCTACTCTATAGAAGAGGCATCTGGATGTAAAGCTAATTGATGTAGCTATGGAGATGTGAGCTGGTAGGTTATGACATACAAGAGTGTCACCAACCCAAAAGAATTAGCAGCAATGTCAAAGGTATGCTACAATAGAACTATAATCTTTGTCAAATGATGGGGGGCCGAAGAAGAATGCATAGTCGATATGGACAAAGTGATCTAGGTTTGAAAATCTGGGGCCGAAGGTGCAAGTATAATACTTTGCTTTGCTGAAGCAGAGGCCCATAAACTGACAAGGTATGGCAACCTGTCAAATTTGTATGCTCAACTATCATGACCTGAAGGTGATCTAATTTGTGCATGGCTAAACATCCATCGACATGGGATGTAGCATCTATCAAAGATGCAAGGTGGAGTTGATAGTGAAGGCCTAGAAGCCTAAAATAAAACTGAGAAAACATAAGATATCCTTGAGGAATATCACGTACCGAATGTTGATGTAGGGACTGCTATGAAGTCTTAGATCCAACCACTAATATGCATCAAGTAAGGACTATATACGATAGTCATAAGTGCATGCTAAAATACTAAGATTCCCCAGGTTGTGCTATGGTTGAACTTGATGATACTACATTGCTGCATGACTGCACTGATGCATAAATGTCCTCATGATGTGAGGAATGATTTGTTGATTGAAAGAGGTGGTGATCACACTGGATCCAAGGGTAGTATAATGTGGCATGACTGAGTCAATGCTAGGAATTTCTTCAAGACTGATCTATTGATCTAAACTGCTCATGGAAATTGTGTCCACAGATATGATGTCAGAGCATCAAGGATCGATGTTGGGATGAAATTACTTGAGGAGCTAGATGCACTATAGCATATATCTCTGCATGCCGTTGGAGATGTGAGTGCCTCATACTAAGGACTTACCTTTTAAAAATCTGCATGATCACCACTACTAAACTCGTGTTGTATATCTGCATCATTTGATGTGATAATAAATGGAGTCAAATCCATGTATGAATATGATGGTTGTTCATCATTGGAATCAGATTGTGTTGATGTAGATGGGACTACCTCATGCTAAGGGCTTACTATTAATGTGCCTTATGTTGAGGACCTATCATCAAATGTGCATGATCAAATTGTGAAGGCTAATCCATGCTAAGATATGGAAAATTTGTGTCCAATATCTCAAGACAAATGATGCTCGAGTCTACATCATAAACCGGTACATACTCTATGGTAATGAAAGGTCAAAGAAGGTTATCTTTCCACTCATGGATCTCGTTTGGAGTCATGACTGGTGTATCATCAGCAGTGTGATGTGTATAATTCCATGCTCGAGACAATCTAGTACTTTGTGCTAGAGGCTTACCCATGTATTGAGGATGAGAGTGTCTCCCCATGAGAATAATGTGTGAGAGTTGCCGGTGTGGGTCTTATGTAGCACGAATTGTCACTGGGGGATTATGGTAAATCTATCAATCTGTGAACCATGTCATGTGAAGAATAAACAACTATGTGCCAAGGATCAATCTTGTAGGAAAGTGATGACAACTGTGTGTCAGGATTAGCCAAGAGGCTGCACAATGCTAATGTGTATGTGTAGGAATCAATGCCAGAAAATAGTGAATAAAGATGATTGTACATGGATGTCATATGTGTGTACAAGAAGAATGCAACAATCCTAAATCCAAGGAAGATCACTTTGCCAAGTGTCACACTAAAGTGTTGAACTACAGAATGCCAAGAGACTGTTAATGTGTCTGCCATTGATAGATTTCAGGGGACTGATGCTAGTGGGAACTAATCAGGTGATATAGCCATGGCTTACTTGGCTTGGTGGAGTTGAATCTCCTCTAAGGATTTGCTAGTCTATAGCTAGACTATGCATCGAAGTGGAAAATGCAGCAAAATGACTTTTAGCTCATTCATTTTTAAGTGTTAGGTGCCTACCAATGGATCAAGAGGTGGTTTTGATGATGAGGATTCAATGTTTCTAGCCTATGCATAAGTTAGAATGCATATTTGAGGTGCTTAGCACATAAAGCATGATCTATCGGTCATTTTGCTTTTTGTAACTCCTGCAAATTCCTCTTAGATCAAAAGGTATAGCTCCCGAAAGAATGGCCAAACTTTGATCACAAGAAAGTGGTAAAAAAAGATGATGTGGATAGTGGGTGCACATGCAAAATGCAATTTGTGCTTGTGAAGAGATAATGACCTAACGGGGGGCTATGCCATGTGGCATTGATGAGGTGGTAAGATGACATGGCATTGCCACATGGGTAGCTAGCGTGGTAGATAATGTGCCACATGTTAGATCGAATGGTGTGGCAATTGGAGGGCCCTGATGATGTGGACCTGACGAATGAGGTGCCATGTGGCTAATGCATAGTGGTGCCACATGGTAAGCAGCGAGCCAAAGAGGTGGAGATATGATGCGAGAATCTACCAGATACAGACGGGATCTTCATGGGATTCTATTGATTGACGAAGGAACTTATGTCAGCATTGTAGAAGAAGCATTGTCAATTGTTGCTGGAGCTGCCTGTTTGTTGTTAGTCATGATGGTAGGTGCTTAAGGGAGTTTCTATGCCTCCTTTTCTGATAGGGATTAATGCAACTTGAGAGCTAGGCTACTCATCTAGATTAGATAAGGTGGTATCAAAGGAAGGGAAAATCCTACTCTATTGAAGGTTTTATTTTGACCTTTTCTCCCCATTTATATTTTAAGAAATAAGTGTGCAGTGTGTGTGTGCATGCACGCACGCAACAATGGTGGAGTCAAGGTTTTGCACTTGCTATAATAATTCCAAAATTTTATAAAGAAAACAAGGCATTTCTTTTTGGATACTCGAGGAATCATGAAGTACTAGCAAGTTCAGGCAATCGTAGAGCAACTAGGTGAAGGTAAAGTCTCCTATTCAAAGGTGTTCATCAAAACCTGTTAAACAACTCAAAAAATCAGTTTGAGCATAAGTCTCCAATATTGCCTCATGAGGTTGAAATGCACCTACTAATCACCCAACTTCTAGCTCACCTACACCAAATGCATGAGGAAATGAGGAAGGCATAGAGGAAGCAGCCAAGTACATCTTTGTGGCATTGCAGGTTGGGGCACATGAGCCAAAATGAAATGAAACTCTTATGGCATTTGGGTTATGTGAGTTTTTCTGATTTTGAATTTTGCGAGCACTATCTCTATGGGAAGTAGAGTGAATCAGCCCATAAAAGAAGGGAAAAGAAAGAGCTCGAAAGGATTCATTTGGTGCATTTAGACGTATGTGATCCCATGCCTACACAATTATTATTAGGTGGGGCTGAGTACTATGTGACATTCATTGATGATGCAACTAGGAAAGTGTGGGCTTATGCTATAGCTCAAAAGAGAGATGTGTTCTAGGTATTTAAAAAATGGTTGGCTTTGGTTGAAAATCAATCAGGTAGAATGCTTAAATGCCTAAGGACTGATAATGATGGAGAGTATATCTCTCATGACTTTCAGCATTTCTATGATACATGTGGGATCAAGAGGGAGCTCATATCCCCTCATACTCCGAAGCAGAATCCAGTTGTGCAAAACACATGAACCTCACTATTCAGGAAAGGTTGCAAAATATGCTTTCTAATGCAAGTCTTTCTGGTGGTTTTTGGGCTGAGGCAATGAAGACTGCAGTGCATGTGATCAATAGATCACCTAGTAAGAGTTTGGATGGTGGTATTCCTAAAGAGGCGTGGAGTGGCAAGAGGCCCTCTTACTCTCATTTGCATATATTTGGGTGTGAGGCATATGCACATGTGCAAAAAGAGCTTCGGAAGAAGCTAGATCCTAGTCTAGGAAATGCATCTTTCTGGGTTATGGTGAAAGTGGAGAGATTGGCTATCGTCTCTGGGATCCAAAAGCAAAGAAGATCATACGAAGCCATGATGTGATCTTTAATGAGAGGAAGATGCATAAGACACCGATGAGGGATGTGGAAATGAGGCTCTCTCTTCTAGCTCTCCCTCTTCTTAAAGTTTAAGTTTGTGATTCCACACCTCACAGATGAATGGAGGAAAGAAAAGGCAAAGCGTGAAGAGTGGGAGAAAGACAAAGCATGATGGGCAGCCAAGAGATCCAGCAACATGACAAAATATACGCATTAGGGATTGAACTACAGCAAATGAGAGATATGCAAGTGACTTCAGTAGGAGGCTACAAAGCCATGGAGGAACATATAGCAGAGAACATAAATCTTGAGAAGGAGATGGCTACCATGCAAGCCATAATGAATGGATGACAATGCACACACAGGGGACCGACAGGTTGGCTTGCTAGACTTTGATGCCCATTCCCTCATAGTGCCAGAGATAGATGCAACTGAGCTTGGGATAGGGAGACAACCAGTAGATGCACTATTGAGAGACCATGCTCAACATCATGTGATTACGTGTGCATAGCACTAACACATATAGAGTGCTATAAAGGAAAGGGTTAGATGCGCTAACCCTAACCCTAAATGGGTTTGTATATATTCTACATTTTCAACTAAATCTAGTATACAGTTAGTCATTTGTTGTGTGCTCTCTAGCTGTGCCCTCTCTCCTCATCTCCACTCTTCTTCTCTCCCCTCTTCATATTTTGTCATGGTATTAGAGCAGCTCCCTTGCCTTCTGCTGAGGCATTGTGATTCTTGAGAGAGTGAGAGTGATTGAGATATTAAGAGTTCTCTTGAGTGTTCTCCGTGAGAGTCCACTTTCGGGGAGAGATCTTCATCCATCCTTTGATAGAAAATTTTCGTCCATTTGGGAGGAATTTCCATCCATTTTCCTTGAGAGAATTCTATTCATTACATTTTTTCTTTGAGAGAGCTTATAGTTCATTGAGAGACTTGTGAGTGCTTCTAGAGAGAGCTTTGTGAGAAATTACATTGTCAAGAAAAACAGAGAAGATATGATATCATTAGCCCCACAATTACACAATGATATTGCATGTTTGACCACTTTGATGCTTATGTAGATAGTTCAACTCTACATATAAGGTCTAACCCCCCAAGAAATGTTAGAGTTAGCCCCATAGTTTTCCTGACAACCTTGATTTCTAATATGATGGGATGGATTTGATGGAAGTTGAGAGCACACAAAAGAACCAAGAAGGTTGGAAGATCTAGGAGGAGTTCTTAGATGTTAACTTCACACCAAATGGACCCCATGGTTTTGCAGATGGTCAGGATAACCATGATGATGCACAATGAGTTGTCGATGTACTTTTTGATATTTTTAGAGTATATATTGCTATTCTTGGAGCATGTACATTGCATGAAGGTCCTTGTTGAGGATGGTATAAATTTCATCGTACCTTAGGGGCATTAGGGGCAAACCCTAAGCCTAACCCTAGGGGTTCTCATGTATATATTCATGTTTATGTTCAATACAACATAGTGTATGAGTAGCTATATCGTGTGCACTCCTCTCTCTCTCACTCCCCACTTTATCATGCTATCAGAGCACATGGTGCTCCTAAGCCCTTGCTTTTAGTCAAGTAACCAAGCCCTCCATGTGCGAGGCATCCTCCATCTCTAAGAGCAAGGCCCATTCTTTGTATGAGAGAGTTTTCATGAGAGACAGTCAAAGACCTTGTTCTATCAAGGTGGCAATCCCTACCATTGGGTATTCCCTCTATTAAAGCCCACATTTGTGAAGAATATAGCTTGGTTATCCATTTGCAACAATAATGATTGCATTTATCCTAGAAGGCATCCAAACCAAGCCCTCCTAGATCCTCTAGTGTGGTAGCATACTCCCATGGAAAAGTATGCCATTGATCCTTGGATAGGAATTCTTTGGATAGTTTGTTAGCATTGAAAGGTTGTTGTGAGAGAATGGCAGCACAATTGAGATGTAAACCATAGTTGGTGCCAATATATGTTTCAAGAAAATGATCCCCCCAAGAATGAAAATTTTTAACCTCACCATTTATGGAATTTCCCCTTGATTTTTTGAATATAACATTCAAGTCTTTGCTTCATGGGGTAACTTCGCAGCTAGGTATCTAAATAGTATCCCAAACACGATTAATTTAAACCCAAACAAGGTAAGTCACTCCACTAGGGTTCCCAATCTAGCAACAGCACTGTAGGTTAGAGGAATTGATTTGGATCGATTGGTAATTAGGACATTGGTGTTATCATTCGGCAAAAATTATGATGAGAATTGCAAATCATTGGGCATCATCAAGCCTCATAGAGAACCTCTATAGACATGAAAGTCGAGTTACAAGGGAAGTGGTCTTGTGACAACAGAACAATAAAAGTGCAAGAGGGAAACCTTGCATATAAACCTCTGCAAGGGAGGGCTATCATGAAAGTAGCCATTAATGGAGAGTGTCAAATGGGTGTTAGAGAATAACCTTTCTATCATTCTACAAAAACGTCAACCAAACCCTATCTTAGGCATCATGTTTAGCATAAACAACCAACGAACTCGGTTGTCATCGTCGCATGACTTTTCCATCTCAAGATTGACTAGAAGGAAAGTGATTTTGGGCAAGCGCAATGTCAATCACCAGCAACATGTTGAGGATAGCCTTGTGAATATTCCAATCATGAACAGACCAATACTATCAGGTATGAAGCATTTTGGTGAGAATGAACTTCACTCGAAGTGCCATAGCTTTAGACAATATTATGTAAGCTCCATTTAGGCGAAAGGGGCTACTAAAACAAAAATGTATTTATGGGGCGTGAGGCTTACCCTTCTCAAGAAAAGTTACTTTGATTGGTGCTCCACTGATAGAAGGCTTACTCGACATACTAATTGATTAAATAATACAAGGAAACTTCACCTATATTGGTGTCTAAATAATATTTGCCAACAACTTGCCTTTGTTTAAATTTGCAAAAGTTGAACCTAATTGTCCAAATGGATATTTAAAAATTGTCACATGGTGATGGTATGGATTTAGTTGCTGACATAAATTTCTTCATTCTTGATTATGAAAGTCATCATCATGAAGATATATCCCCTCGTGATCTCGTAATGCTTGATGTAAAGGTTACTGGAACCCTTTCTTTTTCCAAATGATGTGCTTGCTAATGTTCTTTACTAGTTCTTTGTTAACATTGATTGTTGATGAAGTTTCTTGAGTGATCCCAAAGATTGTTGATATTTGATAAATAGATTAATCCTATCCTTTGGCATCCATATTTCACTCTACAACAAAAATAGATTAATCCTATCCTCTAGCATCCTTACTTCCCTCTACAATAAAAATTGGTCAAGATTGCCATAAGTAGAAAAGATTGTCGCTGTAAGACCAGTGTTCACCAAAAAACAAGGTTTAATTGCCAAATAAATTGTTAAATCTAGAAGGAAAACTTGAAAATTTAGGAGAGACGGTTTTTTAATTTGTACTTTCAAGGCCATTTTAGTGAAAAAGCTTGCAAAAGCTTAAAAAAATCTTGTAAATTCTGAAGCTCAAGTTTTTTGTATTGGTACCCAAAAATGTTTGGGGAACATCAGGTAAGACCAAATTTGCAATGCATAAGTTTGCTGCTACATCCTCTAATGAACTACAACTAGGACACCACAATTCTTGAATCCTAGAATTATTGACAAATTGGGTAGAGATAACTCAAGAAGCAAAGGGAAATGAACCCATTTAACTATAGTGTTAAAGACACCTCCAAAGTTCCACCGTCAAGTGGCAATGCTTGGAGGGATCATAAATATTCACACTATTCAAATATCCCAATGCCAAATATAGCTCTCTTGCACATTCCAAGATATAATAGAAAAAAACTCAGAGAAAGTCTACTACAACTTGTGTGGGGGTTAAAGGCCATTGTACCTTAACCCCAGTTATGTACAATACTCAAACACATATATATATGGATGACATAGAAGATTAGGGTGCTCTACACCCACCAAAACTTGTGTGGCTCTCTCTTCTGGCTCTCCCTCTCTCTCACCTTGTTCCATTCTACTTCCATTATTGATATCTCTCAAGTGGTATCAGAGCGCGGGTGTTCAAGCTGAGCTCGAGTGTGAGCCTGAAGCTCGAAGTCTACTACTATAGTTCTATGAGAGGAAGGAGAAGCTTTGTTGGGTGACTTTACCTAGTCACTAAGCCATTGGGAACCTAGATATACTCTCTGAGGTTGAGTAAGCCACTGGTAGCCTAATCTACTATCTGAGTCTCTCTATGAATGCTAGGTCATGATGTAGTGCTCTACCCTACTCCTGAAGGGCATGCCTCCATCTAAGGGCCTAGGACTGTAGCTCCTAGCTACTTTGCTAGCTCACATTTGCTACCCAAATGCTCAGCCCTCTTTAAGCTTCTTCTTTGGCTACCTCCAAATCTTGGCTACTGCCTACTAGACCTCTGCCTCTTGAAGGAGATTATCTGGGATACAGACCCACTTTTGGGGTAGTCCAAGACAGGGCTGCTCTAATGAAATACAATTAAAGAGTGGTTTGTCATCGTAGTGCCCGCTAGAATGCCTATGGAACCTCTCTTATGCATGTGCCCAATCCCCAACATAAAATATATTGAGGCACTCTTGTAGTCCATCATGCCTCCTATGCCCAAAAGAAAAGTGGAGGCTATCGAGGAGCCTAGTAAACTTTGCCTCCCTCCAAGGGTCTCTGCCCCACTGATCACAAAGGTGAACTATTCCCAAGTCCTCCTCTATTCTATTGGATCTCAACAAAAGGGGCTCCTCTTTGTTTGTCCTCCACAAACTCTAGATTTTTTAGGTCTCCTCCAGCAATCTATGAGTTAACATGCATGAGGCTCTCTGTCATCCACCTCTAGAAAGCAAGGTAGGGTTGTCTACAAGCAGGTGCACACACATTCAGGATCCCAATCTTGGACTCACCTGTAGCAAGGAGACCTATCCAAACTGTACAACCTATGCTTGCCTCACCCTGATCAAAGACCTTTGGGTCCATTGCCTAGGAGATTAAGACGTAGACCCCTCCACTCCAACTACTTTTGGGTACCAAACCTCTAGGCCCTTCCTTGCTCCTGAATAAAGAGAAAGTCTACTTCCCATCCTACCATTGCTCTTTGCAACTCCTATCAAAGTATAAAATACTTTGGCTAACTACGTGCACAATCATGGAGCCCACACATGTTCCCATGCACCATGGTCCAATTCATGGTGAGGCAGAGGTATGAAATAAGGCTCACCTATGAGTGAGAGCCTGCTCTTGAAAACCAAAACTTTGTGACTTCATCAAGATTTGGAGGGAGAGTAATCTGTATCGGTGTGCTGGCGCACCAGTGTTGCAAATGGCTCAATACCTACCTTCCATGCCTATTATACCAAACAACTCGGTGCACTACTGAAGCATCCAATAGTGTGGGTGAGTGAGCATTACCTTAGGCAATAGGTGGGTCACTCCTACTACCACCTCTCATGGGCAAAACGATAGAATAACCCTTATCCACAAGTGGCCTTTACATATCTTAAGATCCTCCTCACTACATCAAATAAATCATGCATGGCTTTTGCATGAATTGCTGATCATACCAATGGCATAACTCAGATTAGGTCTAGTGAGATTGTCGAATAGATCAAACTTCCAACCATTTTGTGATACATTATGACATCCTCAATGTATGTGCCATCCATCTATAACTTCCCATTCCAATCCATGGGAGCATCATGTCATCCCATACTTTTCCAACATGTATTGCCATTGGATCAACCATATGACATGTGGTGTTCTCACAACCTCTATGCAAAGAAAGTACCTCAACTCTCCAAGGTCTTTCATGTCAAAATCCTTGCTAATCTTTCCTTTTACATAGGCAATTGAGCTGAAGCACTGTAGGTGAGCCATAAATCCATACTCTGTTGGCCCATTTACTTATCCATCAGGAAATACACATGATCCTCCATCATGGCATCAAACATTGATGGTGTCCACTTCTCCACACTTATAGAGGCAAATTGAAGACCCCAAAAAGGATGCATGCATGAGTTGACCACATTAATCAAACCCCCTTTTCGGGGTAGTAGGGTCAAAACTATCACCTCTGGAGGCATAAGATCCGAGTCCAAGATCTTAATGTAGTTCCATGGCCCTAGCTTCAAAACATCCCTTGGCAAAGGGAGCCCAATGCATAGTCTCAGAGCTAGAAGTTGGTGACAAGGGTGATAACAATAGGGGGCACAGGCAGAGGAGGTAGAGGAGGAGAGCAAAGAGGGGGGGGGATAAGAGGTGGAAAGGTTCAAAAGGGAGTGAAGGTTGAGGGGAAGCGGTGTCATCTGATGGCATAGAGGATGCTCGCTCCTATGCACGTGCTTGAAAACTCTAGGCCTACTCCTCTACAATCATGGTGAGGTAGGTGGGAGGAGCTTTAATCATCAAAGGCTCAGAAGCTCTTATAGCCTATTAATGTTGCAGGGGTACCTGGGTGCTCGAAACCCCTGCTTTGGGGGGATCTGCTAGAGGAAAAAGGGGCGCACCACAAGAAGAGAGCACAAGTAGCCTCTCACTCCCAAAAGGAGACCTCCCTTCAGAAAACCCATCGCCTCTAGAGGATGGCCTGACTCTAACCACTAGCACAGTCCCGAGCTAAGTGGCCCACCTACTTGTAACAAACAAATTGGCCTAGTAACCTGGATATTCTAGTCTCTGTCAAAGCATCCCCCTCGAGGGTCTCAAGGAGAATCACCTACGGGAGGGATTTTGGGCTCTCTACAACCAATCAGAGCCAAGGGACTCCATCATCTACTACAATTTAAGTTGTCAACTCCATGGGAGACTCTAGCACTATACCAAATGCACATAAGATGGAATAAATAATGGCCCTATACTCTGGCGAGAGCCCCAAGAATTGTAGCATATCAAGGAAGTAGGGGACGGGGTGTTGCATCCATGTCCTCCACTATGAACCCACGGTCCTAGGGAAATAATGAAGCTTACTCAAGTAGTTCAGAAAAGACCTCGACCACCTATGCCTTCTATATAACCTAGTCTTGAAGCACCTAATCCCATGCTTAGCTCATAGAACCAAGGCCTAAGGAATTGTAGAAATCATGGAAATTTGTCCACATGTTGCTTCAAGGAATTTACGATGATAAGAAAGGCTTTTAAATAGCACCACCCCCAACTAGAAGTAGAGGAAAAGCTCTTGGAAATAGTCGAAATACACGAGGAATAGTACTAGGTTAGAAAATCAAGTAGGAGACAACCAATGAGTTGCACCAATAGCTCTAGAAATGTGCAACCAAGTGAGAGGCTCCTTGGGTGAAGCAAGCTACAATAAGGACACTTGTAAGAGCCACAACCAAAAGAAAGGCTGTTACAAGGATCCCAAGTGAGCTGCACTCCACAAAGGACTCGAGCAGGTACAAAGGTTCCAGCGAGGAAAACTGAGGATCACCTAGCATGCCAGAGGGCTAGTAGATAGCAAGGCATAGTCGCAACCAAATGGAGGCCTTCTAGAAGTGTGAGATGAAGAAGACAACTCCAAACTATTCAAATAATAGATGGAGGAAAAGCAACTTCATGAGCTGCACATGGGCAGGCACAACCTAAGAAGCCACCAAATGATGTTTCAAAGGAATGCAAAAGAGCTACAAGTCTTTGGAGCTTCAGTGTGACTTGAATGTGGGCTTAAAGGGAGGCAATGGTGCAAGGACAAACATGAAATGGGTGGGGAGGGTGAATGAGTAGGAGGAGGGAAGGGGCATTAGAGAAGAAAGCTACAAGGGGGACAGAAGGGCAGTGTAGCAGGTTTGCAAGTCTCATTATGCTATTACCCAAGTCAATTCGAAACTTATTATTAATAGTCATCTTATTGAAATTGTGTAGTCCACACACATACACTGATCCATCTTTCTTTAAAGTTAAAAGAATTGGTGAATAGAGAGGTGAACTATTAGGTCTTATCATCTCTTTCTCCAACAATTCTTAAGCATGATTCTTTTGTCCCATTGTGCTTTAGTCACCCTATACGGAGGTCTACTAGGTGGTGTGCTCTCTAGAATGAGATCTATGGATAAGTCATCAGCACTCTAAGGTGGTAAAGTATTAGGCAAGTACCTTAGAGAGTAATCATCATATTCATCTAGGAATTGTCTCCTCTTGGTAGTTAAGTGATATCTTCATTCCCTTCCTTATCTGATTCCCTTACATAAATCAAGTAAGAACAAATAGTATTCCAAAAAACTTTTGGTACTTGAACATGGCTCACCATTGGAATAAGACATCCTGTGACGTCACGTCCATGATGCCATGGGTGTTCTAAAATGACATCCACATTAGTGAATGGACCTACCAAAAAATTCAAATGATCCAAGTACCCCTGTAAATGAACTCTCCACTTGCTCCCAATTGGAATGGGTAAAGAAATCTACATATCTCAAAAGCTCCTATAGCACTCCTCATCGTAAGATCTAGATTAGGTATCATACCGAGTGATGTAGCTGATTTTGGTGAGAGAATGTTGTGAGTGGAACTTGCACAAAGAAGAAACAAGGCTCATTTTTCACCAAAAGTACACCCAAAGCCTTTAGAAGAGTGTGGGTTAGATCATTGTCTTTCATATCCTTAGTTACTTACTTCACCTATGCTTTCCCCTTTTTTACCTCTTTCTTTGTTAGGGCTATTCCTTTAATTTTACGAAATGGACAATCCAAAAATTTATGAGCACTATCACATCTGCTGCATAAAACTTATTTCCTATATTTTTGCACCTTCTCGTTGTCAACCCATTTGGGCTGAATTACTTTGCCGTCCTTTCTTTCTAGACTTGGGCGGCCTATCTTTGACTGTGCCAAATATCCCTTCTCTAACCATCTTTTCCTCAATTCAATTTGCTAAAGATATTGTGTTCTTCAATTCTATAACATTAAAGCAAGTGATCTCTTATCAAATGATCTTTGACAACCCACTTAGATGTTTTGGGACTGTTCATACTACATTTTAGGGTCAAACATTTGCACTTTTAGCAAAGTAGTCCAATCGTGTTTGTGGAATCCCTCGCTGACTCTCCTATCCTTTTTTTAAAACTATCCCATTCCATGAACATATCTCTTTCAAAATCAAGAGATAAAATGTGCTCTTTAATCTAAATCCATCCCAAGTTTTTGAAACCATACCTTGCCGATTTGATGCCATATCATTGGAGCAACAGGTTGTGTAATTGATGCATATAGGTACTAGGGATTATGAATGGACTCTAGCCACCACCATTGATCAAGATAGATGCCTCCTAGCAAGGCATGATTAATTGGCACTTCTTCAGAGGCATCATTGATTGACACTTCACATCACCATATGGCGATGAGAGGATGGCTGATCTAGGGAGAGGGAACTTGTTGCATAGAGGACACTAAGGTTTCATGCTTGTTAATATTAGAGCATGGATTGAGCTTGAGGAACCAAGAACCATCTTTCTTCTCCATACTCTTTCATGTGATAGACTTTTGTTGTGAGTAAGAGTCATAGGGAGAGAAGGAACAAATACTACCACATAGATTGTGGAAATATTAGAGAGCTCATGAATTTGAACCTTTATGAGTTTATTGAATAGTTGTAAACCATTCAAGAACTCAAAGTTGATCTATATTGTCATTTGAGGAGAGGTTGTACATAAGCCTTGTGAGCATGAGTCCTCAGGAGGACAAAAATATCTAAGATTGATGAGCTCAGAAATTATTCATGAATTGGAAGAGCACGTGGGCACTGAAATTGTTGTGTAGTCACATCAAGCATAGAAGGTCTTATTTTGAAGGGTCCAAAGTCCTTAGTGAATGTAGTCCATGAATGCTAGTTCCATATTTCATTCTACCTCAAGGGCAAAGCACAACTTTTTTTCTTGGGAGGCCCGCATCGAAAAATGATAGCCTAAGTGGGCTATCCCACATTTACTACACTTGTGGCCTTGCCTAAATTTGATGGAGAAAGTTCTCTATAAGTTCATAAAATAATTATTCTCATAAAAATAACTTTACTAAATGATACAACAAATATGATTTCTTGTAAATCATGGCTTTCCATTCTATTTGACATGTAAAATGACGCCATGACTCCATGTATAGGCTATTAAAATTTGCCTTTGTTTGGCACTCAACACACATTCTAAAAACCTTTTTAAAGTACAAAAAGATATAGGCTATAGGCTATTAAAGTTTGCCTATTTTTTAACATTCAACACCCATTTTTTTGACACTGTTTGGTGCCATGGCCGCCTAATTTTTTATCTTAAATGAGTGCCTTATTTTCTAAATTTAATTTTTACAAAAAATAATGGGGTAGGCTTCACAAATAAGTTTTCAAATTCTTCATAAGTAGCATCAATGCAACAGCATAAAAACATGAGTCCCATGAGGTCAAATAAGAAGCAAGTTTTGTTATGGACATCAAAATATTTCAAGAGGCTCTTGGAGTCATTTTATCCATAAGATCAACACAATGAAGAACATCAATGAAGTAAAAATGTATGTAGATGTTCAAGTTAGAATTAAAGGAATGGATCACTTTAGATGAACATGAAGCATATCCCATATTTTAGCTTATACATTAACTTGTGGCATGTGTGTAATGTTTTTAAGAAAATAAAGTAGTTGGAATTATAATATCCTTCTTAACATGTTATCCTCTTAAACATCTGCCATTGTAAAATCAAATGAATAAATATGATACTATGTTGGAATTATTTGTGCAATATTTTTTCTATGTTTGCATATTATATGCTTGAATGTACGTCATTCTATAGCTTTCTTATGTGGACATGTCCATATATGATTGTTCATAGTTTAGTAATGGTGGATAATCCATTTGAAGCTCAAGGACAGAAGGACCACAAACTTCTAGACATTTGCTAATGTACTTGAACTCATGCATAGTTCATCTTCTTTTATTTTGGGTGAATTGCTAATTTTTGGAGCCAAATTTGAGGAGTATATACTTACCAATACATTTTATGAATTACAATAGTTACATCTATATGACAATCCTAAACTTAGCTTATTTTTACTTATTATGTTAATCTGGCTCATGTTAAATCTATTTGTTTGGTTTGGCCCTAGAAGCCTAACCCATGCTTGTGCATAGGTTATTCTATTCCAAGCATAGGTTCATATTTTAAAACTATGGCTAAAGCTATTTACTTTTTATTTTGAAATTCACATTACTCTGGTCCATTATTTGGGAGACGGACACTGTCACATTAATTCTCCAATACAGGGGGTTCTCTTTGATGAGAATTTGATTAAAGATTCAAACTCACAATCTCCTCTAGTGCACATGCAAGATCTACCACAAAGATTTGTTTTATATGTTGTTCCTTAAGGGAACCAAACAAGTTAAAATTAAACAAGGCTATTAGGGGCCAACTTTGTTGGGAACGGTGGAAAGGGGGGAGAGGGAAGAGGGGAGAAAGGGTGTGAGAGTGAAAAGGGAATGGAGGAATGTGTGAGTAAGTAGTGGCAAATCAACACCACTCAAATTAGGGGGAAAATGATGGTACATGCTATGAAAATTTGGGCATTGAAAAGGTTCGCATCCCCTTAAATCCATAGCAAATCATGATATCCAACCCCCCTTCATTAATGTACCCCTCCCCCACTTTTCCCTTCCTTCAAAAGTGTCCTCTCGGCCGCTTCTTGTAATATCTCACCTTCATTATGCCTTCGCATTACTCCACCTCTCCCCCTTAGGTTAATGACCCCTTCCTTTTCACCTCTTTCCTCTCTTCATTACTTACTCCCCCCTCCCCCACTTAGGTTAGTTGCACCTTCCTTTCCCTCCTCACCTCTCCCCCCTCCAACTAGTCAAATGGAATGACACTGTTCATTTAGTAGCGACACACTAGCTTGAGCCTCGCTTTCATGGGAATAATTTGAAATGAGAGTATAAGAGGGATTATTTATATGAGATACATTTTCCCCAAAAAGATAGAAGAATTTTAATAATCATTACTTAAAGTAAGAATCTTAAAATGAAAAGTTTGATTTAAACAACATTACGTAAAAATGTATCCTTGAACATGTGTACCAAGCATTAATGTAGAAGATATGTTGAAATATACTATAAAGGACAAGTGGAGGGAATTCATGATAAGGAGGCAATGATATGAATGACACTTTTGTTTTGATTTGTATAGACTCTCACAAGAAGCTTTAAACCATTCAACTATTCTTCTTGGTGCATCCCCAACCCCTTTTGATATGATGTAAGAATAAAATACATGTATGACAACAAAATTTATCATACAATGATGAAAGTAAGCTCATGCATTAAATGATGGTAGTAAAAGACACAATTCTCAAACTAAAAGTGTAGCTTGGAAGATTTAAAGATATGCAACCATAAAAAGTGGGTTTTGAAAAGAATAACCTAGTGCTCAAGGTATACTCAAGGTATAAAATGCATAGACATACCTTAACACAAACTCAAAAGTTATGGGGAAAAGAAATTTAAAATGGCATGCAACTTTTGTGCATATCCTTATCGTCATAATTGGTGGAATAAGCTCATCACTATCCATCTCCCCTCAACTTCACCTCTAATGTTTTCTAAAGTTCAACAAGTGAGAGACTTCTATAGACTTGGTCAAGCCATGTGTGATATTTCATCTTTGGCTTTCAACAACTGATAATCTAGTATCTAGTGACTTGGTTTAAGTGAAACCAACTTCATACATATTCCATACATTATATCAATTGATTTTTTTAAAGACATGGATTTATCATGAAACCATATATTTAGAGTCCTAGATTTGTGTGTGACCTTGATTTTACTAGTTTTTATCCTGTCATGGAATACTAAAGTTAAGAGGAAAACTACAAAAAAAAACTTCAAAACAATATATTAAATTCTCTAATGGAAATTACCATGATCATCATTGCTAGAATAAGCTCATCTATCCACCTCACCTGTCTTGAAGTCTTGCATATCCTCTCTAAAGATTTGAAGATTTGAAGATTTGAATAGCCTTTTTTGCTTTTTCCTTTTGAAGAATTGAATAGCCATGGTAATTATGTTTAATATTTTTCAATAGTTAGTTTCCACATGATATTTAATTGTTTATCAAGAAACATAATTCATCAAATCAGTTGCAAGTCTAAAAATATATGTTAAGTCTATATTAATTAGTGATATATGTTAAGTCTATATTAATTAATTATTTATGAAGAAACATAATTCATCACGTTAGTTGCAAGTCTAAAAATCTAAATACATATTTATTAGTGATATATGAATTGATGCAAAGATCGAATATTCAAAGTGAGAGTTCTAGCATCGTCTTTATTCGTTGTGCCTCTTTACCCTAAGGGCCACTTCCATGGAAAGATTCCTTTTTGGCAAAGTATCTTGAAAATTTAAGGAAAATATTTCTTTACATCTACTTATGTGGGAAAGATAGCATTTCTAGCCTTGGGTTGGAAAATCTTTGGTTGCAAGAATTTCAAGAAATACAATTGTTACTTGGATAGACATAATCAATTTATTTTCCAGACACAAAACCTCCCAAAGTGAGGTCTTTATAAAAGCTCTTAATTATGGATCTTTTATAATGGTAGGTAGATTTAAGAAAAATTTAATAATCCTAAGCCATACAGTAGCTTAACAACTCCTTAACAGGCACATATGGTCCATATGAGGATGAATTTCTCAAACTTGTGGATCTAAGGGTTGTACCTAGGTTGTCATTGCCAAGGTTCAAGTATGGCATAAGGAGGCATGTTGACTTATCCAATATCCACCCACATTTGATTGATCATTTACCACCCACATCTGAGAATGAAAGATAATGAAAGCACACGAAAAGACTTTGAAAGGGAAATCAAGAGAGGTTCCACACAAAAGATGCTTTCATGATATAAATAAGCAAATTGTGGCATAAGAGTGGGTTGATAGGGTGGTTGTTATGATCTCAAGAGTAGGCCAATAGGGTGGTTATTATTATCTCAAATGTTGTTGGGGTATTTTTAAAGTTGTTTTTCCATTCTATGGACTTTATTATGGGGTAGGCCACATGTACCCAATTCCCTTTTCTTAAAGAGCACATGAAAAGTCTATTGTATGCTACCCATGAGGTTATGCACATGTGCTTTGATGGAGGAAAGGGAAGAATGAAAAGGGAAAGAGTGAAAATGCAAGGTAGAAAATCACAAGAACGAGGCTTGGTTTTAAGCTCGTTTTAAGCTTGGGCAACTAGGACTAAAAAATTGCACTTACACATTTGGCGAATTTCAACATCTTTTTGGTGTGGAACATGACCAAGTTTGGCATGTGGGTTGTCACTTTTGTATCCAAAGGATATGCATGAATGTAATGTAATACTTTGGTTTGAGATGCCATTACAAGCCTAGCCATAATACTTGTAGTCTAATAAGGTCCCTTTAGAATCACTTTATACCTTTTTGTAGGAATACAAGTTCCATAAAGTGGTTGCCATGGTTAATTCTTTGTTTCACGAGAAAAAAAAATAAAAGGAGCATTTATCAAGAGAGGATAAGACTTTGCGAGAGGTTGGGAGGTGTCAATAAAGGCTTATTGTAGTTCTAGTGAGAGCCTATGGGCACCCTTGGGGTCACAAATGAGGGTCATCAGGCCATTTGGATGATCAACATAAAACTTGGAAAGGAGAGGTAGGTGTAAAGTTTAATTGGATGATTAAACCAATATGGAGCGCTTGTAGGTTTACTAGTAGGGTGGTCACATGACCATTATTGGATGTCATCTTAGAGAACCTTTGTGATGTGCCAACTTTGTGGTGGCATTAAGTGTGGGCCGTGATGGACATTTCTACTCATAGTGAAGGAGATAAGGGGAGATAGAGTCCCCTTGCATCAATGTTAGCCATATTTTGAGATGTTTTTGACAACATTCAAAGATATAGTTGTAGAATCGAGAGTCATGAGAGAGAGGACTCCTGGTAGACCCTCAAAATTTCAAGCATGTCTGTTTTAGCAGTTGGTGATGTCAAAACCTTCGAGTCGAGCAACAAATAAATATGAAATAAATAGATGCTCTTGAATCTATGGTTATGCAAGAATCTATGGTTTGGACAATTCTGTATTCTGTTTCTTTCGCTCTAAGCTACCACTCAGGAATCAGGTCTTCACCTATATTGTGCACATGCATGTGGTAGAGATTCTTCTTTAAAATGGTTTTAGAGTAGGCTTAAACTTGCAGCATACGCCTTCTCTATTGCAAAATCTAGATGGGCATGTGGCGATGGCTTCAGGTTCCTAGGGAGAAACGTTTGTTTTTCAAATTAAAAAAAAAACTCCTAAAAGACTCACCCACCCACCATGTCGATCTTGGGTACCGGTACCCGCGACCTATATATCTTACCGAAGATGTCTCTGAAGAGATAGAAATCTCGTGTGAATGAGCGAGAACCGCCTTGTCTTGTGTCGAAGCTCCTTCTCTTCATGGATAAAACCTGCCTGGTCTTGCAGCACGTAGAGGAGCACCTCCCCTGGCATTAGGGAACCGTGGTGTAGCCACCTAGGAAGGTCCAGTGCCCAAACCTCTCCCGCCCTGCCCCCCCCTCTCTCTCTCAGCTTGTGTGTGTGTGTGCTGTCAAGGGATGGATGCCTCACACCCGCCAACACAAGGCACTGTTTGATGTTGTGGCACCCACACAATTCAAATGCAATTCAACCACCGCTTACTGAAATCACGCACAATCCATGGTGGTTCATGTCCTCCGTATAATCCCACACAGTACAATCCATGGTGGTTCATGTCCTCCGGGTGGTAGCTGGGCTACCGGTCGGACTTTTATCGCCAAGACGTTGTCTGGCGGTCTCAGATTCTTGCGAGGGAGCTTCTTCGATCTTGGATCTTTTGTTCTGAAATTCGGGCTCTTTTGCCTATTGCTTTGCGCGCCGCTCCTCTTTGAGCGTAAACAACGTGCCTTGTCTTTGTGTTCAATCTTGAACGTGAAAAGCTTCTCCGATGCCAGCTGGCATGCCACGTTTTTCGAGAGGATCATACGTTTTTCGAAAGGTTTATGATTAAAGGATCGTCACCCTACAAAGGGCAGACGCCCAAAGACTCTCCCAGAAGTTTGGCGACGATGCTGGGCGTTGTGAAAGACCTCTCTCCAGTCCAATCTTTGATTGTCACACTCAATGAGATGGATTTCATTGTAGACTTCCAAAGAAGTCACAAGAGACAGTGTATAAGTCTCATCAGAAAGATGAAGCTGCTGATGCCCTTATTCGAGGAAATCAAGGAGACTCAGGGTGCTGGACTTTCCTCCCCATGCTTCATTGCTTTGGACAAAGCTTTTAAAGCTGCAGTAGCATTGCTTCAATTTTGCCGGGATGGAAGCAAGTTATATCTGGTATACGTTTTGTCAGCGCTTCTTGTTCAGAGGTGTAGGAGGGGCGTTGTCGTTGTGTTATACAAGTTACAACTGATTGAGTCTGTCCTGTAATTCATGTGCTTGAGTTCGGAATTATGAGAATATAAAATTCCTCTGTATTTATTGATTGGAAGGTCTAGAGTTTTATTAACTTTCATCTCACGAGTCACTTCTCGATTTGAAGCTTTTGGCAAGAGATGCACTTGCTAGCAAGTTCCAAGCAGTGATAGCAGTCGTAGACGGAGCACTTGATGAGCTTCCCCTGGGTCTTCTTCCTATTTCCGAGGAAGTTCGTGAGCAGGTACGTGGTGCATTTAAGTTTTCGTACTTTCTTGTGGTTTATAGCTCGTTATTTTCCTCTCTCCTACTCTCTGATCATTGAGTGCCGTGCCTTTTTGGTTTTCTGCTTTTGTTCTCAGAACGATTTTTGTTTAACGAGACGAAGCCGCTCCTACTGTTTCAGGACTAGAGAGACGCGTTATCTCTTGCGAAGTTTAAACAAGGCTTTTGAGAACTGCCACGAAGGGGAAAATTAGTTCCCCACAGTGACTTTTCCGGCCTTTTGCTTATTCCTGTCCGCTTTTGCAGGTTGAACTTGCCCATACCCAGCTGAAAAGAGCAAAAGGGAGGACAGATACTGGGGACACAGAGCTGTTTCTAGATGGCATGAAAGCTCTTTCACAGAACGAACACAACTCTGCAGATCGGGCTGTCCTTGCAAGGCTGGCCGACGAGCTCCAGCTTAGTACACGTTCAGAATTGACAGCAGAGTCAAGGGCGTTACACAAGTTGATTAAAGACCAAGCTCCAGAGTGGAATGACCGTCTTGAACAAATCATAATTCTTTTCAGAAGATTGAGTTCTTCAAAACTTCAAAATGAAGAGACCAAAGCGATAGATTGTGAAATGATATCTAGCTTAACTTTAGCTTCCTCTGTGCCAGAAGACTTTTGCTGTCCAATTTCATTGGACTTGATGAATGACCCAGTAATAGTAGCTACCGGACAGGTGAGGGGTTGACACGCAGTCAGCTGATATCTACGCTATTTGTTATTATGTAAGTTCGGTTATTATGATAATCAAGAGTTCTGATAGCTCTGTGTGCTTGCATAATGCAGACTTATGAGCGGGCTTGCGTTCAGAGATGGCTGGCTGCAGGGCACAAAACATGTCCCAAAACCCAACAGGCTTTATCTCACTTGCATTTGACACCGAATTATGCGCTTCGAAGTTTGATTGCTCAATGGTGTGAAACGAATGGACTGAGGGTACCTAGGGAAAATTTGTTCCAGGATAGAGGAAGGGCTACCGTAGATTTGTTATTGCAAAAGGTTTCTAGTGGACAAACAGATATGCAAAGAGCAGCCGCTGGAGAGTTGAGATTCTTGGCAAAGCAGAATGCTGATAACAGAGTTTGCATCGCTGAAGCTGGAGCTATTCCACCCTTAGTTAATCTTCTCTCAGTTCAGGACTCCAGGACTCAGGAACATGCAGTGACTGCGCTTCTGAATCTATCTATTGATTATAGAAACAAGAGGCCCATTGTCCAAGCCGGAGCCATCATTCCAATCGTCAGAGTATTAAAACATGGGGCTATGGAAGCTAGGGAGAATGCAGCAGCCACTCTTTTCAGCCTTTCCAAGACTGATGAGAACAAGGTGAGCATAGGTGCGGCCTTGGGAGTTTTCCCTGCCCTGGTGCAGCTGCTTTGTGATGGAAGCTCAAGAGGGAAGAAAGATGCTGCTGCAGCACTATTTAGCCTATCAATGTACCATGTGAACAAAGCTAGAGCCATACGGGCAGGGGTGGTGGCTGCATTGATGAGACTTGCAAGGGACAAAAGCAGTATGATGGTAGAGGAGGCCCTTGCAATTCTGTCTGTATTGGTGACACACCAGGAAGGCAGAAGGGCGTTAGAGGACTCATGTGCGATTCATGCATTGGTGGATGTTATATGTGATGAGTATGTGTCGCCTTGTAGCAAAGAGAATGCAGCTGCGGTGTTAGTGACAATGGGAAGAAGTGATTCAGGCCATCATCATGTGATTGCTGCAGCAGCAGCCAAGGATGTGGGTGCATGTTGCGAGTTCCTGAGGGAGCTTGCAAGCCATGGCACTCCCAGAGCCAAACGCAAGGCTATGGCCCTCTTGGAGCATTTTAATCCCCTCCAATAGTGGCACAAGGCCGCTTCTAAATCCCTTACACCATGGAAATATTTTCTCTTTTGAGATGACAAATGCTTTTCTACAAGGGAGTGCAATACTGGTCTCCTTTGTGAATTTCCACGTGTAATTGTTCGAAAAAAGTCAATTTGATTGGACTTTTCAAACTTCCTTTTATGGAGACCATCTTAACCTTGACGCTAAAATAATGGCCCAACGTACTTAAAAATCATGTACTTTCTCTTTGCATTAAAAATCATTTACTTTATGTTTTGCATCCAAAAACCGCCTACTATACTAGGAGGTGACACTTAATGGTCAATGTGGTCTTTCGCACTTTGATCTTCTCCCTTCAATAGCACCCCCTTCTTCTTCCCCCCCCCCCTCCTCGGCCCCCCATCGTCTCGCTCCTCCCGTCCTTCCCCACTCTCCCTTAATAGCTTTACTTACTTAAACTTACATTAAAAGCCTCTAGATTTTTGTAAATATATGGTACAAGGCTTGTAGAGTTCTAGAGATTATATTTAAAGGCCTTTTTCGTGGACACTTTCTATTGTCTATTCATGACCATGCATCCTTTAAGGTTTAAATATCAATGTCTGTGAGAGACCATTCTTAGCAAACTTTCATCGCCTTGGGCTGACCTCCTTCCCATAGTTAGCTTGACACAGCCGAGCATGACCATCGTTGAAACGATGATGCACATTCTAAGCACCACATCCAACTCCCGTTCTTTGGTGCATGATTGTCTATCATGTTTGGCCCCTGTCCTCCAATGTTCTTTCATGGTGATTTGTTGCCAAACTGTTGGCGTGCGAATAATATTTACTGCGGGTGCACCACACATCAATACATTCACTATCATGTTCGACGAACTAACAAGCCCTATCTCACTAGTGCTCATGTTCCTGAGACAAGGAAAGCATTCTTACAACATGTGGACACCGAAGCATGAGAAAGTTTTGTTTGACTTGATGGGTAGCATGGCAAATGCAAGTGCAAAGGAGATTGCAACGACCTACTTGGCTTGATTAAACGTACCTTTACAGAGCATATCCACGAAAATTTATCGTGCAAGGAAAGCCTTTGCACTCTCCAATCAGCCCCTGTCCAAAGGCACATCGAGTGAGACTCGTTTTGATGAACAAGATCACGTGCCTTCTACAGAAAGATTCAACGCCGAACGATGCCAACAATCCACACCAAAGAAATGCAAACGATCGAGACATGCAAGGTGCCCAATAGCAAGATATTTTCATGCTATCAAGGACAATCCTTTGTATGCATGTGTGAGTTGTGGTTGCTTGGACGTTCAAAGCAAAATGCAAAAGTTAACAACAGATGAAATCAATCTTCTTGTGTCACATGGGTTGCAAGTTGTGTGCCAAACTGCACAAAAGTCCAGCAGCCAGAATCAAGCTTTCTCTTTGTGCAGACACCAGATAAACAAGGGTGTACTGCCAAAACTCTCAAAGCTAAATATGGTCATCCAAAAAAAGACTCAATGGACAAGTACTCTCAACCCCATAGAGGCGCGCCTAATCGTGGTGCGCATACCATTTGACCAGATTTAAGAATTGTCATACGATGGCCAATATGGTCTATGCGGTGCAGTTGTCAATGTTTTTGCTGATGTTGATAGGGCACAACAGTTCTCCCTCATTGCTTGAGTGACAGTGCGACTGCCATGGTGGCCATTAAATGCAACCTTTCATATGCGAATAATTACATGAGTGGCCTTGTCCACCCAACACATACACTTAAAGCTTTGCACGAGCTTCTACAAAGATCCTCTATACGAAGAATCAAATGTATCCCTGAATACACTATAGGCAAGAACATTGAAAGAAGGAAAGCAAGCATCAAACTGCAAGACGCTAGCGATGAATACCCAGAATTGGATGAGGAAGACATTGCCACTATCATGCTGGTACATGGCATCTACACTCACCAACAAGTCATGGATGTCGAAGTTAAAACATTGTCTGTGGCTCCATGTGAAGGATTTACACTAAGCATATTCAAGGACAAACATTGCAAAGAGCTCGCCTTCCCTTCGCTTTTTTATGGGCACCCAAGGTCATACAAATTGCCGCCAACAACATCTTACTAAGAAATAGCGCGTTGGGAGTTAATAAACAAGCATCGAAGTTTTGCTAATTCCTTAGAAAACTTATTTTTTAAGACAATGAAAATATTGGTGGCTCAGGTGTTGTCATCGATGTGAATGTGAACGTGAAAAGGACAACTAGAGGCAGAACCATTCCTTTTTGCAATGCTGCGACGGCTAGGTCCTCCTACTTTCTTTATGACTTTCTCAGCTCTAGAGAAAACATGAGAACCACTCGTAGAATGTCTACACAAAGTGAATGAAAACATAAAATTGGATGTACATTCACAGGTGCAAAAGAAATTCGAGGCCTCCTATGGCTTGACTTGTAACAACTGCAAAATACGGTGTCCATAGATTCCAAGCATTGAAACATGCAGTTAAGCAAGACTCTACAATTCTAGGGAAAGTTCTCGACTATTTCTTCGTTACAGAATTTCAAAATAGAGGAAGCCAGCACGACCATGGGCTATTATGGGTCGACACAGCCCTCGTGTATGGCACAGCAGTGGACAACAAAATAATCGCTTTCATTGACAACTACATAACGACATACATTTATAAATTCACATCACAAAATAAGCAAATGCATATTCACATACATAGGGCTACATGCAAGAAGAAAGATAGCACATGCCGCTTCAATTTCCCCCGTCGGCCTATGAGAGAAACAAAAATCCTAGTCCCCTACGGAGCGGCAGATTCACCAGACGGTTGCAAAGAAAACTACAAGCGCATAAGCTTGCTCATGCAAGAGCGTTGCTTGGAACTATCTGACTTCAATAGCGTTCTGCAAAGCTTGCAAATGTCAGAAGACACGATGCACTTTGATACAAAGTTTTGCAACCAATGGTGTACTTGAAAAGACACCCAAAAGACATCTACACCAAGAACTTCAGCATTGGGACGTTCTCCTTGTGGGTGGCGAACACTGACATATAATTCGTTTTGAACCTACATGGTGTAGCTGCCTACTGCACCTCATAGATGACAAAAGCCAACAAAGCAACAACCAAAGTCATGAAAGAGTTCTTTAAATGCCTCAGAACAGATGCTCTAGCCAATGAGAGAGCCTCGGTCAGAAACACAATTTTGAACACACAGCACATCAACGTGCAATAGGCAGTGTACATAGCACTTTCCTTGCCTTTGACAAGCAATACCAGAGAATTTTGATACATCAACACAAGCCCGACAAAAGAATGCACCTTGCTTCTCAAGAGGCATGCACAGCTAGAGAAAATGGATCTACTAAGCAAAGATGTCTTCTTCCCTGACATTATTGCCAAGTACGCAAGTAGGAACTTGTTATTGGCACACCTTTGTCTCGCCAAATTTGTGAGCGGATACACAACATGCGGCCAGCTTGTCAAGAAATGGAAACAGGCTAAATGATTTGTTTCAACAATTACAGCAAAGCTAAAGATGTCAAGAACCATTACCGTGAGCATGCCTGCTTTATTGCCATTTCATGGAGAAAAACATAACCTTTCACCTCAATGCCCAACTTGGCATGACATGTATAGTGAAAACGAGACTGTTGTTGGAACCAATAGGAAAAAGTTCAACAAACACATCCTCCCCATCATACCATAGCCCACAAGCCACTTCTGCAACTACATCAACACAAGACCCTCTCTCAGCACATGAAGGGTTCGACCTTCGAAGGAAGCTAAACTGTTCAGACAAACCACAACAACAACATGGATCATCACATTTTGCATATTGGTTAATGCCAAACAATGAGTACTATGCATCCTTGCATAAATTAAACAAAGAGCAACGTGTACTCGTAGAGGACATCCTCCTAAGTCCTAAGGGAGCGCCTGGGTGAAACTACACCATTGTTTCTACCCAAAAAAAAAGAAACTACACCATTGTGCATGTTTCTGTCCAGCAATGCAGGAACAGGGAAAACATTCAGACTCCTTTTACTAGTTCAGGCACTTCTGCGCTACTACTCTCATAAAGAAGACACTGACGTTGAGATGCCCAAGGCACTGCTGCTTGCCTACACTGGAAAAACAACGTACAATGTAGGCGGGACCATAATACATTCAGCACTTCAGTTGCCTTTGCTGACATCAGCATACAAGAGCCTTTCATCCAAAAAACTCCAAGAGCTATCATTGCTCTACAAAGACCTTAGACTAATCGTTTTTTATGAAATATCATTGGTCAAGCTAAACACTTTCATTGCAGCTGACATGCGAATGCATGAGATTAAACACAAACACCTCCAGCCTTTTGGTGGGCTGGACGTGCTATTCTGCGGTGACCTTTGCCAAGTGAGTCCCACAACGGACAACTAGATTTTCTCTACAAAAGCAACAACAATGGCAATTGCCCCTACCATGTGGATGGAAAATGTTATGTACTACGAACTCACACAACCTATGCGGCAAGAGAACATAGTTTTCTTGGAGTAGCTCAATTGCATCCCGCATTGGTAGTCACACGATGCAAGACATTATGAACCTTAACAACACATATTGTCACTTGCTTGCCCATAAGGAGACTGTCCCGCACTTGTTCTACACCAACTCAGTGAAAGATTAGCACAACCAGGAAGTATTCAAAATTCTCAACACCAAAGCACATTGCCTGAAAGGACATGATGTCAGGCCTTGCAGTAAGACGGTAAAGATACCAACTAACCCTAAGACCACTGGAGGGTTGCACATAGAACTAACACCGGAGGGATGCATGCAGACCTACTGCTGAAAGAAGACAATATTGTTGAAATTTGCTCGGGAAACTTGAACATCGAATACGGCATAGTAAATGGCGCAGACGGATTCTTCAAAGGAGCTGACCCAACCAAGCAACCTCCACTCATATGGATTCAATTCAATAACCCGAATGTAGGTAGGAGGCCGCGCCTCCAGTACACATCCCTCTACACTTACATGACAGCACCAAGCTGGCTCCTATCTTCCAAATTGCATGTGATTTTCAAGTGGGGAAAAACCATCTGAACACTATATGCCGTACCCAGTTCCTGATACAAGCCGCTGTAGCAAGAACAATACATTGTGCCCAAGGACTATCCATGGACTCCCTCGCCTTTGACCCTAGTCACGTAAAATCTCATGGCCTTGTGTACATAGCATTATCACGCATACAAAACCCCACTCACTTACATTTGAGGCAGTCGATAGAGCAAGCGAGGAAAAGCGAGCGGGCCCAAAAAAGCAAGCGAGCTTTTCCACAATTTCCTTATCGAGGTACTCAACATAGCTTTGTGGAAACCACTATTTGGGAAGATTCTCGAAAATAAAACTTATGTTACTATGTGTAACTATACCAATATTGCAAATTATAGTCTACCTTAACTTCCAATTGGAGCCATACTCACATTATGCAACAATAGTATGTGGGTTTGAAAGAAACTGAATTTCCACTCCAAAGCGGATTCCATTACTGATACAACAATTCTTTTGCATTTAAAATGGGTCTTATTATCAAACTCCTTCAATAATCAAAACAAATGCATTGCTTGATATGTTGAACTTAGTAACGTAAACATCACTTCACCCATATACGGGGAAAAAAAATTGTCTGTAGACTTCATAGCATGGGATTGCATCAACACTTATGACATTCAAAATGGTTCTTCTTATTAAAAGTGTTATCAACCATGAAAGAAGTGAATGTTTAAAAATAGTTCACCCGTATTTGAAAAACCCATCATTTATGACATTCAAAATTGTTCTTGCAACCATCCTGTAGTTCCTAGAGATTTTGCCCATACTTCCAACCCCTTCCCTTCAACCACTAAGAGGTATCTAATAGTTTTATAGAACACTTGAGATATCATCACCTCCTAATACAAACCCATTATTACTATTTGTAGAACACTTGAGATATCATCACCTCTTAATACAAGACCATTCTTACTATTTGTAGAACACTTGAGATATCATCACTCCTTCCCTTTAGCCACTAACAGGCACCTAATACTTTTGTAGAACACTTGAACCATTCTTACTATTTGTAGAACACTTGAGATATCATCACCTTTTAATACAAAACCATTCTTACGATTTGTATAACACTTGAGATATCATTACCTCTTAATATAAGACCATTCTTAGTATTTGTAGATCACTTTAGATATCATCGCTTCTTAATACAAGACCATTCTTACTATTTGAGAGATTAATGGATTAAAGGTTTGAAGCGCATAGGAGACGAAGGAAGAGAAAGTCAATTTCAACATGAGCACAATAAAACTAATTGGAATATTTTGACTTATGTATTATACCTTTTTTATGACTATGAATTTAAGTCAATTTCAACATTAGGCTAATTAGAATATTTTGACTTATGTATTATATATTTTTGAAGACTATGAATTTTAATGAGGAGAGGCACACAACTACTTAGTAAATACACTAGTACTACTACTAGCCTACGACTATTAAGCCTAGTAGCACCAGTGTGATTTTGAGCCTTGTATCAGCCTTTTGATAATTTCCTTTCATCGTTAGTGCAATAGAAATTATTCCTTCTATCAGAAGAATCTTGCCAAATTTATTCAAAGTGATGATTTTGTAGTCTATAGCCACTATCCTATGACTCTCAAAAATATATTAAATGTGAGCACCCATTTATCTTGTATGATCAACCCTAGACTATATTCTGCGATAGGACATTACTAGAACAAAAAATATATGAATTGATATGGCGATGTTCGGTGTGAAATAACCAAATTAAGGATTTAATAAGAAAGAAAACAATCAGAATCAGTAGGCTATTCAATGGCTCAAATCTGCATAGAAATTATAATGTGCCTCCCAACTCATGCATTCCAGCTCCTCATGTTTAACAAGAATGCAAACAAAGTTAGATAGACCTATATATATGCATTCATAGATATAATGATGATTAAAGTTGGACGGTCGTAATAATATTATGTGTACTATCATTGGGATTAGGACTGCTATTGGTAATATTGTATGTAGTAGTAGGAGAACTACCATTAAGGAACACTCTAATAAAATTACTAATGGTGGTGACAAAACTACCACTAGTAGTTTGGTAATTACCCCTAACATCTACAACAAATATTTGATGGGTAGCTAGTATTAGGTCAAAAGGCCCCAATTGTGCTATAATAATGGATCAAAAAAGGGAGTACTATAGCATCACCTAAGGGTCACTTTTTATCCATGAAAGAAACAAGTCGATGCAACCTAGGTCATACAGATCTAGGTCATGTGGAGTGGTTCACGTCTCTTTCCTTGACAAAAAAGTTACACTACCTTTGATAGTAACTACAAAGATCGCTGCCATAGTGCCATAGAGTAGCCCCTAGGTTGCAACATCATCCTTTTTTGCCTTTGAGCCATTAAGTTTGATCGACTGATTTTATGTAGAATTATTCTACTATATGTTCACATGTCCTTAATAGGATCTTGATATAATCCCTTCCATTGTAAGTACTTTTACTATAAGTTTCACATATCCTTAACAAACCACTAGGCTTCAACACAGATTCATTCTTATGTTTCAAACCTCAAACTCAAACACCCTTGTAAAGGGGATAATGTATTAAACCTACATTCAATCCATCAAATCTTTTGAATGACAGTTCTATTGAAAATTCATGTATCATCAATAGGATTTCATCCATTATATGTTCATTTGTCTTTAAGAGTATGTTTAAAAATTCATGTATCTTCAATATTATTTCTCTCATGTGTTCCAATATCTTCAAAAGGATACCTTTATTTATGTCCAAACTTGAGCATTGATTTGTATTTATCAAACACAATTTCACTCCACCTATTCTTTAGAATAAAATTTTTTCACCAAAAGTGGACCAAACGTAAGGTCTTTCCACATATTCTTAAGAATAAAAATTTTGGCCTTACATTGGCAAGTCTATGGAATGAGGGTAAGGCCAAAGTCTCTGGTACAGTGCATTAGGTCTTGATTAATTCTTCTTTAGGCTTGAATATTTAATGCATTAACTTCACGACTATTATTTATGCTTGAACTTGTAATGTATTAATTTCATGACTTAGGATTTTATGAAGTTATATCTAACATGTCCCAAATTTAATGGATATTAAAATCCTACATAACACAACAAAGTATCATCATATCCCTTCCCAAAATCAATGCTACCTAGCAACTCTCCTGGCATTTTCAAATTGGTGCTAAAATTGCAGACTGGGAGATTCCCATATCACACCAATGGTAGCTATCTTGTCCACTCTCAACACTAGTAAGAGCCGGTCCCCATAGACCGGTAAAAGAAGTCTTTTTGGAGGTTCAATTTTTTGCCTCCGTCTTCTCTGGGCCCATGACAGAATAGGATATATTTACCACCCTACATTTAATGCAAGAATTGACAACTTTTTTTGGACATGACTATGCAGCTTACATCCCAAAATTGGTGCGAAAATTGCATACCGGGCATCTCCATTTGCCAGGGGGTGTCCCTAGCGACCCCTTGGACTTGCTCTATTTGTCTAGTTGTGTCTCTCCACAAAAATCGGAGTGGGGCCTATTTTCCCCATCTAGTAAAACTATATGCATCAATATGTATGTATGTATGTATGCATGCATGCATGCATCCATGTATGTATGTATGTACACACACACACATATGTATGTATGTATGTGTACTAAAACTACTAAAACTATTGCATCAAATAATGTTGTTGATCAATTTTTGGCATACCCCACCAAAATCAAGACCCCCATTGCAAAGAAAGGTAAGGAACACAAGTGCTTGTTCTTATGCTCATGAGACAACAAAATGCATGACATAGGCAACCAATGGGGTCTTACTTTTGATGTTTGTCTGTCTGTATGTATGTATATATGTATGTACATACATACATACATATATATATATGTGTGTGTGTGTGTGTGTATATATATATGTATGTATGTATGTATGTATGTGTGTGTGTGTGTGTGTGTGTGTATGTGTGTGTGTGTGTGTGTGTATGTATATATGTATGTATGTATGTATGTATGTATGTATGTATATATATATATATATATGTATGTATGTATGTATATGTTGATGCATATATGTATATATTGATGCATACAATTTTGATATATGGAGAAAATGGACATGAAAACCATCTAAATTGGCTCTTGTCGTTCGATTTGATATATGACATGATCCCATTTGGATTTGTAAGTCCAAAGATATGGAGCCCTACTTTTAGGGCGTGAATGCCTAAAATAGGCAGTGCGTTAATGCGCTACCTATTTCATGCATTTAGGCCTCAAAAGTAGGACCCCATTGGCAACACAATGGGGTCCTAGTTTTGAGGCCTAAATGCATGAAATAGACAGCGTGTTAACGCCCTACCTATTTTAGGCATTCAGGCCCTAAAAGTAGTACCCCGTATCTTTGGACTTGCATATCCAAATGGGACCATGTCATATATCAAATCGAACAACAAGATCCAATTTAGATGGTTTTCATGTCCATTTTCTCCATCAATTAAAACTATATTCATCAAATAATGTTGTAAATCAATTTTTGGCATATCCCCTAAAAATCAAGACCCCCATTGCAAAGAAAGTTAAAGAACATAAGTGCTTGTTCTTATGCTCATGAGAACAAAATGCATGACATGGGAAACCAATGGGGTCTTACTTTTGATGTTTGTATGTATGTATGTATGTATGTATATATATGCATGTACATACATATATATATATATATATATATATATATATATATATATATGTATATGTTGATGCATATATGTATATATTGATGCATACAATTATCATATATGGAGAAAATGGACATGAAAATCATCTAAATTGGCTCTTGCCGTTTGATTTGATATATGACATGACCCCATTTGGATTTGTAAGTCCAAAGATACGGGGTCCTACTTTTAAGGCCTGAATGCTTGAAATAGGCAGTGCGTTAACACGCTGCCTATTTCATGCATTTAGGCCTCAAAAGTAGGACCCCATTGTGTTGCTAATGGGGTCCTACTTTTGAGGCCTAAATGCATGAAATAGGTAGCGCATTAACGCATTGCCTATTTTAGGCATTCAGACCCTAAAAGTAGCACCCTGTATCTTTGGACTTGCATATCCGGATGGGGTCATGTCATATATCAAATCGAATGGCAAGATCCAATTTAGATGGTTTTCATGTCCATTTTCTCCATCAACTAAAACTATATTCATCAAATAATGTTGTTTATCAATTTTTGGCATACCCCCCCCAAAATCAAGACCCCCATTGCAAAGAAAGGTAAGGAACACAAGTGCTTGTTCTTATGCTCATGAGACAACAAAATGCATGAAATAGGCAACCAATGGGGTCCTAATTTTGTTATATGTATGTATATACATACATATATATCTATATGTGTATATATATATGTGTGTGTGTGTGTGTGTGTGTGTGTGTGTATATATCTATATGTGTATATATATATGTGTGTGTGTGTGTGTGTGTGTGTGTGTGTGTGTGTGTGTGTGTGTGTATGTGTGTGTGGCCTAAATGCATGAAATAGACAGCGCATTAACGCGCTGCCTATTTTAGGCATTCTGGCCCTAAAAGTAGTACCCCGTATCTTTGGACTTGCATATCCAAATGGGGTCATATCATATATCAAATCAAACGGCATGATCCAATTTAGATGGTTTTCATGTCCATTTTCTCCATCAACTAAAACTATATTCATCAAATAATGTTGTCGATCAATTTTTGGCATACCCCCCAAAAATCAAGACCCCCATTGCAAAGAAAGGTAAAGAACACAAGTGCTTGTTCTTATGCTCATGAGACAACAAAATGCATGACATGGGAAACCAATGGGGTCTTACTTTTGATGTTTGTATGTATGTATGTATGTATGTATATATATGCATGTACATACATACATACATACATACATAGATATATATATATATGTATGTATGTATATGTTGATGCATATATGTATATATTGATGCATACAATTTTGATATATGGAGAAAATAGACATGAAAATCATCTAAATTGGCTGTTGCCATTTGATTTGATATATGACATGACCCCATTTGGATTTGTAAGTCCAAAGATACGGGGTCCTACTTTTAGGGTCTGAATGCCTGAAATAGGCAGTGCATTAACTGTTCCCAATGGGGTCCTACTTTTGAGGCCTAAATGCATGAAATAGGGAGCATGTTAACGTGCTGCCTATTTTAGGCATTCAGGCCCTAAAGTTAGGACCCCGTATCTTTGGACTTCCACATCCGAATGGGGTCATGTCATATATCAAATCGAATGGCACAATCTAATTTAGATGGTTTTCATGTCCATTTTCTCCATTAACTAAAACTATAATCATCAAATAATGTTGTTTATCAATTTTTGGCATCCCCCCCCCCCCTCGACCTGATTCCCATCTATATGTATAATCAAGTTTTACTTTGTGTTTAAAAAAAAGCTTTTGCATAAGGTTAAAATTCGAATAGTATTTATATTTGTTTAAGACTACCCATTGAGCTGGCTCCTATCCTTATATTGAACATGATAATGTTCATAAAGATTTTATGAATACAAATATATAGCATTGGCTCTCTTTTTAGTGGTTGGAAACGAACCCTAAAAGTACCCTAAAACGACTATGTATTCCCTTATTTGTAGCATGGAAGTGATAATGGTAGAGTGGCATAATCCCTATTTTGCTTTTTTCATAGGTTCTTTTGCTACTCATGGTTGGCGGATACACCACGACATAGATCTGAATAGATTTTTGGTTTTTTGCTTCAACTTGCTTGACTAGACTTTCCTTGATGATTGTTCGATTGTGCATGATGAGTAGTTACTGGCTTAATTGATTCATTAAGTGCAATGTTTTTCTTAAAGTTTTTCATACTATAGGATACGCGTTTGCTTATAGGGGTGGAAATAGAAGCTTGTTAATGCCTGGTGCATATTTTCCGTTAGATGCAGTAGGATACCAGTTACAGAGTGTCTTTGCCAATTATTTCACTTGAATCATGCTCCTCTTATGCTTGAGTTTGTGGTCACGTATTGAGTTTAACATAATAGTCTATAGGATACTGGATGAACACTCAACATAGTGGTTAGATGCATTCATTTCTAGTTCCAATAGAACTATCATTCAGACATTGGTCATAATAGAAGTATGGAGGGCTAAAATCCTTTTTTTGCTCCCTAAGTTTTTTAAAGCATGGTATTGTCCAGATTACATAGGTATTTTTACTAAGCAAAATTAATCCTTATGATGAAAATGTGTTTTTTTTCTTTTGACATAGTTAGTTCTGTTTCCATGTTTTTGGATCAAATGTATGGATGATCTTCTGCAAGCATAAAAGACATGATATGTATATGTAGCACATGATCATGTTTACATATTTTCAGTCATATATTCTACCTTATGATCTATCATTATCTTGCTGTATGGATGTTCAATCTGACTAGTGTTTGCTTTTTTTATCGCAAATTTTATGTATTGTTGTGTCTCTACCTCTCCACAACGACTCAAATGTGATAGATCGGGGACGAAAGAGAAGTTAAACCAAGCATTCCATCGAGAGACCTTCAACACCTCATGACAAAGCACAACATGAAACAAGTAATAGACCAACCAACGACTATCACTGGCACCACAATTGACCACATTTGGGTAAAGATCACAAAGACACAAGACATTCACAAGGGACTAATTACATCTACTGGACTAACCACTCCTTGCTGTACATTGGTCTTCCCACATCCCATTGCAGGTAGGCCTCATGAATGAAATTCACCTTGTTCAAATACTACTGGGTGAATACTAAAACCGGCTTTGTTTCTATTGGGTAGATTTCAACACATTGACCTCCCCTTCTAGAGGGTAGGCAAAAAATGAATAGGTTAATTTAACTCCCCTCATGTGAGATTTAAAAGCAATGCTTATTATGCTATGTTCAGTTTGTGAGCATGTAGTTTTGTATCATAAACAATATTCAAAGTACTTGTGAGTACTTAGAAGGTAAGCAATCGTAAAAAGTATCAATCAATAAAAGTTCAATGCACTTGTCCCAGCTGGAGACTTATTTTATTAAATAAATGTGTACTCCACGTAGTCACTTAGCCACTAGGTGTAAATGTCCCCTCTCCTTGAAGTTAGTATTTAGAGAAAAGCCTAGACTTTTTGGGGTACTTTGGGAGCTGAAGCCAAGCATTGTGGATATATCCAATGCACAAACCTATAAACTTATAGAGGTCTCCTCCTTTATGAGCACATGGGCTAAGATTGAGTGTGAGGGAGTAGGTTAATAGCTTTGTAGAGAGCGAGCAGCCTAGCGGCTCAAGTAGCCATCATTGTGGCTTCTTGGTAATTTAATATTGTTAATTAAATTTTGATTTACTAATTTAGATCTCCCATGCCAAGTGGACATCATCCTTGTCCTCCCTAGCAATTCATCATCATAAGTGCTAACTAAATGAGTACACAAACATCTTCAAAATCTTATGTAATAGACTTCTGTATTTGTGGCCTTTCTTAGATGTTTTTGGGTACTAGTATACCTCCAATTACTACATCCCACTTCTTAGACGTTGGTCCCCAATGATCCTAAAATGCCTCCTTAGCCTTATGTTTGGGTTTGCAACACTAGAATACAAAGCATCAATCATCTTCCTAATGGAGTCTCCATCTAGAGGGAAAATATGACATAGATCCCATTGTATCACAATTTGTAATGCCCTCACATTATTCATGCACATTGCAAAAATAGGAAAGTAGTCATGTTTTAAGAGAAAACTATCATGGTTTGAGAGAAAGCTGGTTATTTAAAACGCTTCATATGACTTAAAACCTATATTTTTCCTCATGGTCATAGTCACATCTATTTCTCGTTTGTACTTCATCCACTTTCACCTCATGGAGCACTCTATGTACTTAGCTATTGTTGATGCTTTGTTTATTTTTAGGTTGATTGTGCCCTTATGGAGATGTTAGAAACAAGCCATGTTTCTACATCATGCAGCTTTTATAACCTATCTTGCGGCATCTTAATTGATGTGGACAAAGATATCACTTAATTATGGCATCACATTCATCATGTTCTTCTTTGCCATAGCCTAAACCAAAGGAATTCCATGTCATCTAGACCACTCAAGACCTTAAGACAAAGTAGAATCTAAAGGCTAATTTGAAACAGTAGGTTGGGAGTCTTTTTTGTATCCAATTAGTAAGAGTTGCCTTCCATGCTATGAAATGTGTCTGTCATGGGACAATGTGGACCTTGGAAGTTGCCACTTTTTTGAGCCAAGATACCCTTCAAAAATACCCAATAATTGCGAGCATTTTTTAATAAATAGACATAGGAGTCGATATTGATAGGAAGAAGAAGAGAAAAAAGGTTCTAACATAGAAGGAGTAGTCAACTAGGGAGCTAATTAATTGCTTCAATGCTCGCTTTGTGCGTTTTATCAAGCACAATTTTGTGTGCAAATGGCACAAAGATCAACGTAAATAATGTTTGATGAGATTCCCCAAATATGTGGGTGTATTTCATTTGTAGATTATGCTAAAAACTACAATTTTAAGAAGCAAAATGAGATATAGTCAATGCACTAGTATTTCAGACAATTGTCAATCCTTATTCACATTTCCTACACTTGTATCATAGAAAACGTCCACAAAAACCAATACTATATATCTAATGATAAGCAACATGGCACTCTTTTTGTGCAACATTGTTTATAATCCATCATGAATGGTTGGATCTTTCCCTCTAGCAACATTGGGTATGGCAAGATGGAGAAGCTACCTAATTCAAAGCTAAAAGGCCTTTCTACTTTGTATCTATGTGAACCTTCCAGATTGGATTGCGAATGATGTGGAATTTTTTTGGCTCTAATCATGGAAAATGTGAGCATGATGGTGCAAAAATTGTCATTAAAAGAGCTACTCAAGAGCAACTCAAAGAGGATGGTGCAAAACTATAATGTGCTACCAATGCATGAGGTTTTTGAAGGAAAGATTATTCTACGGAGTTGAAGTGTCATATGATTCCAAGTCTCATGAATTGACCAAAGTATTTAAGGAAATTAAAAAAGGGTGATGTGAGTAGGGATAAAGTAGGATTGCAAGGCTGTACCAGCTGGTGTCACAATCATTACATTTAGTGTTTGGGTTCTAGGGTTATGATCAAATGAATCTAATAGCCAAGAGGTTAGCATACTTTGGAGTGAGTTTGCAATTTCCATCTACAAGTGTGCCTATTTCCATACTATCTTTTCCATGATATATTCGTGTATGTTTCTCATTGATCAGGTTGAGAGAGATCAAGAGGGCTTAATATTTGCAATAGTGAGATGACCCTGGAGATGACTTCCTTGAGGACACACATGATGATAGATTTTAATGTCAAAGATGAGGGGGTGGAGGATATGATAGATGCAATATTTAGAGGCGTGACCAAACATGTACATGTCATGTTTGAGTCTGCAACCATGATGAAGGAGCTGCAATAAAACCTCATGGGATGAGGGTGCACCTATGTCAAAGCTATAGGCTTTTGTTTTGATCCTCAATTGCAAGTGACTTATGGGTGGTCAGACATTAGTATCTCATCTTTACTGAGGTAAGATTAGAGTTTGGAGTTTAAGGTTTTATCATTTGTTATCATCATGCTACCAACATTATGTGCGATTATGATTTAGTATACGTTGCTACAAAATATGTTGCCAAAACCAAATACCATGCCTCCAACAAGAGACAAAGCAAACAAGAAGTTGATAAATGTAGGTATTGACTACAATACTATCAATGCTGCTTACCAAGATTATCGCATACTCTTTCAGCATGAGTATGGGAATTCAGTTAGTTGTCCAAATTATCGATCTCTTTGTTGCAAATTTTTATAGCGACAAACCATCCTAGTAAAGGTAGCCACTTGGGAAAGAGCTTTTTCAAGAAACACCGACAAGCTCTTGCTTTGACATAGAGGAAGGACATTCCCATTAAAGGGGTGTGATTGAATGTAATTTTCAGTCCTTCTTCATCCCCCATAGTCATAATCTCAATTGAGGGAAGGCCTACTTCATGATGTTGATCTTGAGAAAAGGTGTTGGGGATTCATCTCAACATCATGTGTTATCATATGTGCATAGCACTAACACATAGACTGTTAAAAAGGCACAAGAGTTGCAAACCGTAAAAGTAACCCTAACCCTAAAGGGGTTTGTATATATTGATTATTTTCAACTAATTTAGTGTACGATTAGCTATTTATGGTTTGCTCTCTAGCTGTGCCCTCTCTCCTCATCTCCACTCTTCTCCTATCTCTCTCTCTCTCATATTTGTTCACCCTCTCCCCCTACGGTCTCTCCCTACACACTTCCATGGTAGTGCTATCCTCTCCCCCTTCATCTCCCTTCCATGTCTGGCTACCCTCTCTCTCCCTACGCTCCTTTCTCTTTGCCTAGTCTCTTTCTCCATACCCTCTCTCCCTACCCACTCTACCTTGCTACCATGATAGTGCCTAGCCTATGTCTCCCCTCACTCCCTTCCCTCTCTACCCTCTCCCCCCTCTTTCCTCTCCCTCCCTTCTCTGCCCCCATGCTACTACACCACTGTAGTGGCCTCATGGCTGCTACCCCGTAACAACGAGGGGGGAGAGAGAGGAGAGATAGGAAGGGGGGCTAAAGCTTGAGCTACTAGCTCTCCACCACCTTGTCCAGCTTGGCCTCATGGTCTGGTATGCCACTTGCCATTGCTTCACCATCGCCCGACTCGACCCGCCAAGGCCCCTCCCTCCTTGCCACTACTAGGAACTATGACCCCCCACCACTACCCTACCTACCTCTCCCTCCTATCCCTACCCAGCTGCCATGCCTCCCTACCTCCCCCTTGCCCCCCTTGCTATCACAAGAGCCTCCAATCCCCTGCCTACCTCTCGCTCCCCTCCTCTCTCTACTTCCCTCCCTACCTCTTCCTCCTCCTCTCTCTACCTCCCTCCTAACCTCTTCCTCCTTTCTCAATCTTCTCTCTCTACCCTCCTCCATCTACCCCACCTATCCCTACTCTCTTGATTCTCTTTCTCCCCCTTTCTCTCTCTCTCCCTCTCTAATTTTTCTTTAGTTTCTTTATTATTAAGAAGTGAAATTGAAAGTGAGGTAAAATTGAAAGTAAAAGTGAAAATTTTCATTCTTAACAAAGAATTACCTAGAAAAAGTTTTGAGATCAGAAGGATCGAAAAGTAAGATTGGTTGATCTTCCTTGCTCTTGCTCTTACTCTTGCTCTTGCTCTTGCTCTTGCTCTTGCTCTTGCTCTTACTCTTACTCTTGCTCTTGCTCTTCCTTGCACTTGCTCTTTGAAATGAGAATGAATGAGAGGCGGAGGTTATATATAAGAAAAAGTAGGGTTTAGATTTTAGAGTTCCTTCCCTTCCCTCCTTCCCACTTCTGCATTGGTTCCCAAATCTTCCTCAGCCCACTCCTCCCTCCCCAATTGGGTCCCCTCCCCCATTGGCTCCCCCTCCTCATCTCACTCTCCCCTTCCCCATTCTAACTCCCACTTCCCCATTCCCCCTCCCACTCCCCCCTCCCATGCTCCTCTCCCCTCCCCCCCTCCCCCCTCTGATGCTTCTCTCCCTTCCCCCACTCCCCCATCCCATGCTGCTCCCTCTCCCATTCCCATTACCACTCCCACTCCCAAGATCCTCCCTCACTCCCCTCTCTCGTGCTCCTCTACTCTCCCCCATTCTCACTCCCACTCCCATCTCCTCTGCTTCTCTTCCCTCCCCCATTCCCTATCCCACTTCCCCTGCCTAATCCCCCTTCCCTCTCCATCCTTCCACTCTCCCCTCCCTTATCCCCCTCTCTCTCCACCTTTTGGATGCTTATGGTGTTTGGTTGGTGGTTGGATTATGTGGTCTTCCTAGCCTTGACCTTTCCAAGCCATCCCCAATGTTGAAACCTTGCTTTAAGCAATGTGTTCCATTGGTCAAAGGGTGGCAATCTCTAGATGCAGATTTACCATTAGATGAAGAGCTCTTAGATGCTCAAGGAGAGTGAAAAGATGACCCAACACAGATTGCGACTGAAGCTTCATTGAGTCCCAATGGCCACAGCATAGAGTAGTTCAAAGCAAAAGGACCAAAATGCCCTGATGACTATAAAAGGAGAGATCATGTAGAGAGCTCCCCCCCCCCACTCGCGTAGTGCATGGTTTACTACTACAATGCTAGCTCATTTGATTGCTTCATTTAGGTGCCAACCAACGGAGTGTTCTATCATGAAGCCATAGATGGCTATCCAAGAGGAGCAAGGGGGGTTGTGCAAGACTGAGTGTCTATCTAATATCTAGTTGTTTGCGATAGACAACATACACTACGATGGAGACATTTGAGTTTCGAGCCAAGATGGTGTGTCACTATTGTATTCCATGAGTACATGGAGTATTTTGCAAAGCTATTTCTAAGTTGTATAGTTTTTTAGAAAGTTGTTGGATGGAATTACATTGAGTTGTGAAGTGGAAGCATATATGACTAATTGTGCATCGACTTGTACAACTAAGGGGTATTCACGAAGGATCTACATACGTGTATTGTTGTGGTTAGCAATGACGAAATCAAACATTGAAGTGCATGTTGTCTATATCTATCTACCTACCTATCTACTAACCTCTCTGTGTGTGTGTGTGTGTGTGTGTGTGAACCCCAAAAATTAAAACAATCGTGGCAATAGAGCATAACCTTTTACCACCCAAGAAAATCATTATTCTTGGGATACAAGGGGTATCACTAAATTCTACACTTTACATGCATGAAATGCCTACACATAGGTTAATGTCAGATTGGTAACATGTAGCAAGTCATTATGCTACCACATGGAGGGTTAGTTAGTTAGTTTACTAAAGCCAAGGTTAGGCCAATGGGTTAGTTAGAGAACTAGCTAGCCCTTGGTTAGGTTAGTACTTTAGTTATGGTGATGTGGCAAATCAAGAATGATGTGTCAGTTCAATTCTGATCCCACGATTAAGCTAGTTTGGTAAAATGGTAGTTAGGCTAGCTCAAATGATGTGGGAGATTGGCAATGGCCATGTGGCTTAAGTGTGGCTCAAAAAGCCGGACGCATCTCTAATCCTCCTATATGAGGTCTCCCACTTGGGGCTAGGTATTTCGTTTGAGTTTTTCCTTTGAGCCTATACGTGACAGAGGCGTGACGGATGGAAACAACTAGAAACAAAGAAAAACTAATCTCTGTATACACAGATGTAGCTAAAATTAAACAACCATGTGTATGACAGGAGTCTCCCCAAGCATAGGGAATGAACCTAGTGATGCTAATAACGACCAATTTTGGTGCTAGAACGCTTGTAGCCAGGATACATTGTCATGGGAGTCTTGGCTCATCGAAAAGGTTGTTCGCCAAATCCAAGTGTCTTCTCACACCAATGTTTCTCCTCCATCTCCTTGAGCGATGTGCGACCAATATTGAGCTTGTGGCCGCCAAACATATGAGGGGCTCTTTCACTTCTCGGGAAGATAGCCTACGAATTTGACCATTGGCTTGAAGGATCCCTTTTCACTTTTCAACTTTTCACTCCTATGGTATATCAAGTGGGGGCATTAAGTGGTACAATGATCCATTGCCAACTATGTCCCTATCTACCTACACTTGTTCATGGTATATTTAGTGATATCCCTTACACAATCTTAGGAAATCCCATACTAGAACCAGACCCCCCAGTACTTGGGTGGGATATCATTGGACATACCCTTCACAAGATCCCAAGGGGATACTTGTGTGTGTGTGTGTTAGATCCAACCCATTATGGTTCCCCTTACCATGATTAGGGATGTGAAATCTATTGCATCAATATACAAGTCATGGATTCCCAATCAAGAGTAATCCTGGGGAACCCCAAGCTATAAGGCAATATACAAAAAACATGGCTAAACCATAAAGTTAGAAATTTTACTTTAAGTCCATGGCATCCCTTTCTTCTTTGATCCTCATGTTGGGACAGAGGGGCATCACTCATCGATTAGGTGCTCCCATTATTCCATAACCAGGTAGACATGCTGATCCTCCCAACTCTCATTTCCATGGTGGCAAATGTCAATAAAAATATTTAAAGGGTCGCCAACGTGTTGATCAAGTGCCACGGGTCCCCAAGGGAAGTCTAAGTGGGTGTCAATTAATAGACACATCTCAAGACTGCAAGGATCCCTAAGGGGGAGTGAGTGAGTGTGTGTGTGTGTGTGTGTGCGCGCTTCCCATCAACCGCATTCCCCCAAGTCCAATACACAATCCAAGTGAGGGTAGTAGTCCATCCATCATAATGGATTGGGTTGGACTACTACCCTATAAAACATCAAATCCATTATAAGTAATAAAAATCAATTTTCCATTAAGTCCATATCCTATTACCATTAGGATGAGTACGAATGGGCCTTACCAGTACCCATCAAGTAAATTAACAATTGGAGATTAAGTGAAAATAATAAACCTCTCCAACCAATCAGTGGAGGGTGGCATGGCTTCCATATTCATAAAAGAATCCTTTGACCAATCGGTCGGATAATACTTTAGAGTGAACGTCCTACGACCAATCGATCAAGGTCATCAATAAAAGTAACAAAAGAAAATGTATAATTTCCACTTAATATTCAAACTTCAATATTACAACCAATTTTTCTATGATAATAGGAGACTTTTATTTACAAATCAAGGAGAGGAGTAAAAGTTCCATCATCATGAATTGGTCACGTAAGCATGATAACTTCGCAGCAGAAGGGTGAAAGAAAGAGATAAACAACCCCCTCGTAATTTATACATATGAAGGACAACGTTTACAGCCGTTAATTTGATGTCGATCCAAACATCAAGAGCTAGCAACCAAGGGAGAGACCTGGCCTCTAAACCCAGGAAAAGTTGATAATCGACCAAGGCAACGAGGTCCAAAATGGCAACAAGCAGAAGTGGGATGGAGGGTATGCGAGGGTACACGGCCTCAGTTTTCTTTCAGGTGAGTTCATAGGCACAGCTGGAGAAGACAAATTGCTTGTGATAACGTGATAGCCCTGGCAGTGCTCACAACACGAATGGACTCGGCTGGAAACAAAGAAAAACAAATCTCTGTATACATAGATGTAGCTAAAACTAAACAACCGTTGTGCTAACACACCTGTGTACGAGAGGAGTCTTCCCAGCGTAGAGAATACACAAGTCATGGATTCCCAATCAATATTTATCCCGAGGAACCCCAAGCTATAAGGCAATATACAAAAAACATGGCTAAACCATAAAGTTAGAAATTTTACTCGAGATCATGTCATCCCTTTCTCCTTTGATCCTCATGTTGGGAAAGAGAGGCATCACTCATCAATTAGGTGCTCCCATTATTCCAATAACCAAATAGCCATCATAGTCCTCCCAACTCTCACTCCATGGTGGCAAATGTCAATTAAAATATGTCAAGGGTCACCAATATGTCCATCTAGTGCCACGGGTTCCCAAGGGAAGTCTACGTGGGTGTCAATTTATAGACACATCTCTAGACTGCAAGGATCCCAGAGGGGAAGCGTGCACACGCGCGCATGTATGTGTGTGTGTAAACTATAAAAATTAAAACAATCGTGGCAATAGAGCATAACCTTTTACCACCCAAGCAAATCATTATTATTGGGATACGAGGAGTATCATTAAATTCTACACTTTACATGTATGAAATGCCTACACATAGGTTAATGTGGGTTTGGTGTCATGTGGCAAGTCATCATGCTACTACGTGGAGGGTTAGTTAGTTACTTTACAAAACCCAAGGTTAACACAATGGGTTAGTTAGAGAACTAGCTAGCCCCTGGTTAGGTTAGTACTTTAGTTCTAGTGATGTGGCAAATCAAGGATGACGTGTCAGTTCAATTAGGATCCCACGATTAAGCTAGTTTGGTTAAATAGTAATCAGGCTAGCTCAAATGATATGGTAGATTGGCAATGGCCATGTGGCCTAAGTGTGGTAAAGGTGGGTGTGTCCCCTTGATCTCCTACAAAGATTTGAACTCTTAATAACCATGTCCCAAGGGTCCCAAACTCTTACACCTACAAACCTTGGGGTCGCATAGAAAACCATAGAGTATATAAAGGCCCATTTCTTTTTATGACTTGAGGTTAGGATGATCAAAATAGGAAATTGAAATTTTGAGGGTGGGTAGTATACTTGGAGGGAATTAGTGAAAGGGTAGAACGTGCTTAAGCATTTATGCGTTCCACTGGTGAGCATGAATAACACTATCTCAATCATCAAATAAATTGATTTAAGTGTTTATTCCAGATTTCACCTGCTATTAGGACCTTTAATCATTGTAAGGAATTTCACATGAATATGATTTGAATACCAAAATTGTTTTGAGGAAGTGATTAGCTTTGTGAGAGGAGGCAATACTTTGGATATACATACGCTACAATGACAATTGAATGTTAGGTGAGGCACCTTAATAGGATAGATTTTCCTCCAATCAAGTCCTGGCTATTTATCATGGTTGTATTAAGGATTCACCCCTTGGGAACTTGGTTCGACTTAAACTTTTTGGTGTCGTTGTCAGGATTGCAAGTTGCGTTATGTCAAGAAGGTTCTAACGAAAAAGTTTCACTAAATCTCATTCTAAAGGGAGTTCAGAAGTGGAAAAAGAACAAAAGGACCAAGCCACATAAGCTTATTGTGTCAACCAAACGTCCTAACTATGAGTTTGCTAAAGCCATGGGATTCTCGGGGTTTCTTGGAGTTTATGATTGGTCATATAATTTATATGATGACTAGCTAACTCTTGATTACAGAATAAAAATTTAAGACACCTTATCTTTTACTGATATCATTTATATGACTACCAATTAAGTCTTCATTATAACAGAAAACTTTGAGACACCTATCTTTTCATTAAGTGTGGGATGAGCATTTACAAGCTATCGCTTAAATGGATGACTCCAGAGAAGGATACGCCATATAGAAAGAGTTGAGGTAGGGAGACATAGATCATCTACTTATGAAATTCATACCCATTTGAGGATGATAGCCTAACATGACTTTCCGATGAAAGAACCAACTATTGACCCTTTACTTCCAAATCTATCACAAGACCTTTGAAAGAACCAATTATTGACCTTTTACTTCCAAATCTATAACAAGACATCCCATTTGAACCACCCTTGCGACTAGCAATGACAAATCAAAATTCTACTACTTGTCATAATCTCGTTAAAGGGATAGGCGAAGACCCTAATGGCCATGCTAATAGGTTGAATACGATGGCTTTGGCCTATAATCAAGACGCGGATACTGAAAAGCTAAGAATTTTTATGACGACTCACGAATGTTTTTGCTAGTGCTTGGTTACCAAAGCTTGGGGTGGGTCACTTTGCATTTTGGATGCATTAAGAATGCATTTCTTTAAGCTTTTGGCCTACTAGGATATGCAACTGATTGAAGAAGAAACTCACGTATAACTATACTTCCATATGATACTATCTAAACATTGCTAACAAGGTGAAGTTGATTATAGACAAGAGGCAAAGGCCAACACCTCTTGCCCAAGATGACTAGGTGAGTTGGTTTATTAAAAGTTCACCAAGATGTGGTTTTCCGGAATGCTACGACTAGCGTCTTTGATGGCACTATGATAATTAATGGGTACTCGGACATAGCAAAGATGGGAGCTCAGTATGGTATTGCCAATATGGTGATGCCCCAAAATCTTGCATGGACTTCATTGATGCTTGCACAAGGGCTACCCACAACATTTGTGGATCTTTATGGAATGGAAGCAACTGTCCAAAACCCTAATTTGTAGGATGTAATTGGTTAAGCTATGACATCTACCGCGACTAAGTGTCACCGATAGCTCCTTTGGTAGGTTTCCAATGACTCAAGATTCTATACTAGGACCTATGCCACATCACCAACCTTACCTAACTGATGGGTTGGACACTTATGGGAGCTTTAACAACCCCTGTAAGTCAAGCTATGATGCAATCATAAGGATTAAGGTATGCAACTTGCAACCAACCCTCCTTATGCTGGTATCTACTACAAGTCCGATCAATGGATGATAGAGAGAATCCGGAGATTAAAATGCCGCAAAGAAAGGCACGTAGGGCAAAAAACGTGTTTTCTGAAAAAGAAATAGCTAGTGGATGAAAATCACCTCGACTGAAGTACGATCGAGAAAAAGGGCAAGCTCAACAGACAACAAAACTAGAGAATCAACAAAGACAAACACCTGCTAAAAAGTACGTATATGAAAGGGCAATGATTGAGGTCTTTGAGTATTAAGATTTAATCCTATCAATCACGATGCTTGAAAGTCAATCCCCCAAACATGTTCCTACACCCAATTTGCTTTGGCCAAATGTTTATTGGAACAACTCTTTAACCTCTTTAAAGTAATGCATCAATATTAGACCATGTCTCATTCTGGATCCTCAAGCAACTTCCCTTTTGCATAGATGGATATGTCAATCCCCGCACGACGGGAAGTCCGACCGATACGCGAGAAGGGTAACAAAAAGGGAAATTGGAGGAAAAGAGAACGGGCCGGGCCGCTAATTTCTTGCGTAGTAAGTGAATTAAAAATAAAGTTCACACATTATATTCAAGTCAAGGTACAAGGGCACTTTTTGTGCATCCCTGCGTGCGTGCACACGTGCACACATTCAAAGGACTTGGGTTTCCTTGGTGCAGCTACATGCCACCAAAATGGCATTTCAAAGAGAGAATTTCCTTAGGAGGATGGCTACATTTAAGTATTGGGATACTTATAGATCCACGCATACAGCTCCTTGTGTTAAGTAACATTGCATGATAGTCACCTAAACTAGTGTTTTGTCCAAGTTTGCTTTACCTGTTATGATAGAATAAAATTTCTTCATTTTGAGCAATTGTGACTAAGTGTCGATATTTCTTCTTAGTAGAACAAAACTGTCATTCAAATACAAAGCAAAAAGTTGTACAGTAAGACATAGGAGTGATTCATTGCAACAGTCTAGCTTAGAGTTGCTTTTGTAAAATCTCCAAGTACGGAAAAACAACACTTGCAACAAAAAAACATGCCAGTTCATATCAGCATATACCTCACTTGTTGATATGAATGTGTCTTCTTCCCAATAAAAGACTTGTTACAAGAAGCGATGATGGGATATTAGCCTCGGGTTTTTGGTAAAAGGTTGGCTTCTTTGGTACTTTGTAAAATGTAAATGCCACACAAAGGAATCAAGAAAGCGTTGAAAACCATCTACTGTGTCCTTTGAGAGGGGAAGCGGTATTCATGTCAGGACGATCTCATTACCGGGAACCTCCTTTACAGGTGCAGGAATTCCTTTACCATATGCTGCTATTAAGAGGGCTTCAGCACGACCTGCAAGCAGACATGGAAGCATCAATATCATTTTGGAAGAATGTTTAAACATAGCCAGACCTCTGACCTCCCCTCCAGCATGCACCTTACAAACAGCCTTGATCTGCCTACAGCAAGCACAACATATCTGCCATTGCAGCTAACAAAGCAGTGAAAGTATTCCACTTATGAAGGGAGCTTGAATCTTTAGACTAGCGCATCAATCATAAAGTCTATCAAAGGTCTTAAAAGTTTTTAAAACTAACAGTACACGAAACTTCTATTAGGAAAACCATGGAAGAACATTTTTAAAGATTGACGTGAAATGTAGTAGTAGTAGTAGTAAGTCAAAGTACACCACAGCACCTGCTACCATGATAGGCATACAGATAAAAATGAATCACAAGTTTCTGCTTACACTAAGAAGATAGATATAAAGACAGAGAGCAAATTTCTGCTTGCACCCACTACAATTGGATCCCAACTGCAAACCCCACGCACAGAGAGAAGCATAGCCACCAAACTAAGAATATTTCATTGTAAGGCACTGCCTTGTTGAGCAACAAACATTTCACCTCACTACAGCCATCACACCCCCTACGACTTCATTGCAAGATACAGCTGAGAGAATGGCATTTATGTAAGAGTCTCACAACCCTCCAGGGGCACATGTATAACTATGCAATGACAGACTTTGAAGACGGGAACTGGTCACCACATCCCCACTAACTAACTTCCTTTAAATGACCCTTGGCGTGGTGAGTTATAAAAATGCCTCGTAAGAACTATGCTGGCTCGAAGCCACAGAGGACATAAAAACTGTGTCAATCCTCCTTTTCCCCATTGGAACATCTGTGTATTTCATCAATGGAAGACATTGCAGGCAAACTCATTCATATCTCATCAGTGACAAGCAAAGAGTCCAGGACTCATTCAACCGGACTTTGCCTCATGTAACTATCATATGCTCTGTTTCACTATACACATACTAGGATGATTAACAAAACAAAGCGTTAACTGAGAAAAGGGAATGCATGTTTCAGAATGAGCAGGCAGTGAGTTCATATACCTAGATGAATCCAGGAACATTCCCAAACTCATCCTCTAAAAACACAACATAGTGCAGTTTCAATCTCATGAGAGTCACTCACAAGGTTGAAAATCATAAACTCCATCATGCATAGCAGGGACTAGCTACTATGACATCCCCACTGACGTCATCAGCGCCCAACAGTGGGTGTAGACCATAGTATAAAAATATGCTCTCACACATACAAATCCACACACCCACACATACTTGAGCATCCATTTATACAAAGTCTTCGTACTGAGTTTCTATCGGCACTCCGGAGGTGAAGGGCAGACTCAGCCATGATGAAGGCTAGCACTAAAGGAGAAGGCTAATCAAAAGGTAGTCCAAAATCTCTTCATTCAAGCTACAACTGCTTGTGAAGTCTAAACATTTTCATTTTAGTCTCTCCTCAATGAGCATCTAAATCTAAATCTAGCTGATAGGGCAACGCACCATTTAAGATAGAAAGAATTATCACAATACCAGCAGGCCGCAACTTGGACGAAAACTTCACAAGGTGAAATTTGCATGTCCCCTAATACGGCAGAAGACTATACCTAGATGAATCCAGGAACATTCCCAAACTCATCCTCTAAAAACACAACATAGTGCAGTTTCAATCTCATGAGAGTCACTCACAAGGTTGAAAACCATAAACTCCATCATGCATAGCAGGGACTAGCTACTATGACATCCCCACTGACGTCATCAGCGCCCAACAGTGGGTGTAGACCATAGTATAAAAATATGCTCTCACACATACAAATCCACACACCCACACATACTTGAGCATCCATTTATACAAAGTCTTCGTACTGAGTTTCTGTCGGCACTCCGGAGGTGAAGGGCACACTCAGCCATGATGAAGGCTAGCACTAAAGGAGAAGGCTAATCAAAAGGTAGTCCAAAATCTCTTCATTCCAGCTACAACTGCTTGTGAAGTCTAAACATTTTCATTTTAGTCTCTCCTCAACAAGCATCTAAATCTAAATCTAGCTGATAGGGCAACGCACCATTTAAGATAGAAAGAATTATCACAATACCAGCAGGCCGCAACTTGGATGAAAACTTCACAAGGTGAAATTTGCATGTCCGCTAATACGACAGAAGCATATACCTAGATGAATCCAGGAACATTCCCAAACTCATCCTCTAAAAACACAACATAGTGCAGTTTCAATCTCATGAGAGTCACTCACAAGGTTGAAAACCATAAACTCCATCATGCATAGCAGGGACTAGCTACTATGACATCCCCACTGACGTCATCAACGCCCAACAGTGGGTGTAGACCATAGTATAAAAATATGCTCTCACACATACAAATCCACACACCCACACATACTTGAGCATCCATTTATACAAAGTCTTCGTACTGAGTTTCTGTCGGCACTCCGGAGGTGAAGGGCAGACTCAGCCATGATGAAGGCTAGCACTAAAGGAGAAGGCTAATCAAAAGGTAGTCCAAAATCTCTTCACTCAAGCTACAACTGCAGGCAGTGAGTTCAGTGTCTTCTTTCGAGGGAAATGCAGTGCTCAACTTACGTAAGCTTCCATAAATGACCACCCCCAGCTTCCAATGAGTATAGCAGATTGATAACCAGAGCATCTTGCTAATCATGGTAGTAACAAAATATAGGGCCAAGTGCCATCCATTTGCTCAGGAGATATATGCCAATAGCCCCTTTGATCAATTAAAAGAAGTATAGGGCTTTGCAGAATCGCACTTTAACAAGGTCCAAACTCCGTTGAGTCTCGATATACAAATGCCATCCACCATAGAAAGCATGCAACTCATTCGTGTAAAATCTAGGTACGAAGACCACGAGTTTCTAACATTATACCATAGATGATGCATGATATTCAATAGATCGTAGAGCATATAAATATGCAATATACAAGAAAACGAGGCATGCCCCACAACTATAGGCCCATGTGATATCAACATGGCTACAAGCAAGTGCCTCGGGCCCTCAATACCAAACAGCCAAAACTCAATAGTCAAGTAGATGATGTATGTAACAAAACTGAGACTACAAAAGCCCTTGAACCCAAAACCCAAGGCAATAGCGTTTTGGAAACATTTCGAGAATGCTGGGATGCCGTTCTCAAGTGTTTCAGGTTCTAGTGCATTCCAGGGGTTACCCCTTGCCCTATTTCTTTGGGACGGCACGGTGTTCTCTGGTAACTATGCCTAGTGGGTCCGTTGGCCATTTCGAGGCTTACAAGTGTGGCACCCTACAATTTTACTCATCATCCGGGTCCCATAACCCTCTATCAATCTCCAATCATGGACGTCAAGTCGATCACTCCTGAGTCCCTCTTTGAACCTTGGTCCACCATGCACAGTTGTTGAAAGTGATGTTCTTCAAGTTATCCATGGCTGTCCCATTTCCCATTAATATTTCGATGGTAAAGATTCCTGAAAATCCTTAATCTTGATCATGCTCAACCACGTAGACATAAGGCACTATTACCTTGATTCTTCAACTCCCAAAGATGCCTCCTGATTTGAAAAGGTGTTGAATCGTACACTTTCCCAGGCTGAAACATGTACGTAGGTGAGGGGTACCTAAGCCCAAACCTGGGTGACATCTTGGATCAAACTTTGTAGCACCTAATATGCAAAACCACCAAGTGTTAGCAATGACCTTGAGAGAGCTTGCAAGCTCTCCACCCAACCCTAGATCTAGTACAAAGGATCACCCTCCAAGCTTGAGGTTAGCCAAGCACCAAGCCATGTCATCCATAGCCACAACCCCGGTGTGCCATACCATAGGACTCCAGCAATTCAGGTGTTTCGCGAGACTAGACATAGGCATGTTGTATATCCTGGTATCCTAGAGAGTTCACCCCATGGAACGCCCAGAAATGAGCCTTCAGCTCATACACATAGACCAACACAGGGGTGTCCCTAACTTAAGTACACCCATACACAGGTATAGACTAACGGCACTTTGGACCCCATTATATGGTTCCATTGCTTGGACCTATCCCCATCCTGCTGCCAGCTCATGATATGACTTGATGTCATAAGATTTCCCCACCAAGAAACAGCCTTACACTAGCAAGTTAAATCAGGGAATTGCCACGTCCCTTCATGTGAGAAGAAGCTCAAAAACTACCCTATTCCTCCTCAATGGAAACCAAACTAACAACTGCACCTAACATCTCTTTTAGGCAGCTAACATGAAAACCTAGATGTATCCTCACTCTAGAAGGTAACGCCAACTCATAGGTAACATCTTTAATCACGTGAACCATACAATAGGCCCACAGTAGCATGCTGATCTGATAGTTTGTAAACTTCACCAGTTCGTACTGTCCCATAATCTTTAGGAATACAGTGTTGGTACCTCACCATCATTCACAAGGTTTCTATGTTTCTTATTAAGGTGGTTCCAGATGGTTACATCCTTTGTCTTCTCCGATTATCTCATGGAGGTGCTTGTATCTGGGAGTCTCATGAGACTCACTTGAGACTCTTCGCTTGCAGCAAGCACTTAGGTGATACTTGGATTGTTTGGGAGAGCTAGAGCTCTTGAGTCATATAGCGTGGAGTTGCTGGCAGCAGAGTCGGCATGATAGTTTCTATATAATGAGCACGTTGTCATGAGCAATGTGCTCTTGGTATTGAGTCTGTGTGCATGCGTGTGTGTGTGTGTGTGTGCGTGTGTTTGTGTGTGTGTTTTTTACTTGGTGTGTGTGTGTGTGTGTGTGTGTCCATTGGGGTGAAATTGGAAGCACGTCGTATTGCTTCTTCTTCCTGCCCCCGTTGCTCTCATCATCGTGAGACAGTTCCCCATTTGTTATGGTCTTGCCCGCACTCTCGGATATTGATCACTCATGTCTCTCATTTGCTGCGGCTCCGGTTTCCCTCTATCAAATTTAGGAAACTCTTCTGGATGTTTGGATGCTTCTCATCTCAGATGTCTCCATTCCTCCTTTTCTTTCACTGGACTCGTTTTTGGGTATTATGGACTATTTGGACACAGAGATTGCATTTTAGGATGGGACAACAGTTTCCTCAGGCATATGCTTTCTTCAGAATGTCCCTCAAGCAATCTTTATATGATAGTTATGCTGCGAGGGACTTGGATGCTACTAGCCTTGAAGTGTTTTCTCATTGTTTTTGAGTTCTTTCATTAGGCTCTCTTTTGGAGTCTAATGTCATGTACATTGATTTCATGTTAATTTTATAGTTACTGGTTTCACAAAAAAAAAGTGTGTCAGAGAGGACGTAGCGAGAGTGTCCATTGTCGAGCGTGTGTGCTGGTTTTTCTTTAGCCATCTGGCTACCCATACGTCTTGCTGCTGCATCCGTACTTTTCCCATACGTGCTTGGTGCATCCGTACATTTTCCATCATCGTCCCTTCGTCCGTACATGCTTGCTGTTCCGGGCTGACGTGATCTTGTCAGTACCCACTTGATTTCCATGCAGTCCTCTTTTCGTCCGTACTATCTGGCATTTTTGTCATCTGTACTGTCAAGCTTTTTGCCCGTACTGTCTTTTTTCTGCTCGTGGCAGTCCTCTGTACAACCTGTTATACATACGCCCATCATATGTCCGTACAGTTTTCTGCCTGTACTATCTGTCATAAAAGTGCGACAGATAAAAGTGCATGTACACTTGTCCATACTGCCTGTCGTACGTCCGTACAGTCTATTGTAAAAACTTCCTTACAGCCTTTCTGATTTCCCCCCGTCCGTACACCTACTCTCTGCTTGCTTTGCCATACAGTTACTTTCGGAGCTGTCAGTCAGTGATTTCTAGGGCTCAAGCATTTGGAGAAAACACGTACCCAGTGACCAAGGTCAAACCTCTTCCGGTTCGCAGGGTTTTGACATCACAACATTGGTGATATGCCATTGGAAAACCTTCCACAAAGATAGGTTGGGACAGCATAAAAAGCAGAAGCAGTCTGAGTGCAGGAAGTCTAGCAAACTCCACGAAAAACTGTTGCAGCTATGAGACCTCTACCTCCTCGCACTTGGAATGGGCCTTCCTCCAATGGTCACACCCCTGAACAAAATTCGGGTGTAGGCATTACTTGGGCTGCTGTCACAGCCAACCAAACTCTTTTCCCGGAGGAGGACATTGCTACTTCGCTGTCCTCTCCAAAGGCAATGGTGTTACCTTAGGATAGGGGCCCTGACCCTGAGGTGGATATGCAGACTTGATTTGCATTTTGGGCTCAGCTGTACATATATTGTAAATATGTTGTCACATATTAAATGCTTGACTCTCAATGTGCAGGGTTTGTGTGATAGATACTAGGAAACGGAAATTAGTTTGGGTGTATCTCAATAAATTACAGCCTCACATTGTAGCTCTTCAAGAGCACAATCAGCACATGTATGCAGGACAGCATGGACACTTTCATGGTTATGATATTTTCTATGCTGGACAGCATTCTTTTTCAGGAGAGTTGTCTTTCTGGTGAGACATGAATTGCAGCCTGCAGTGGCTTTTAATGATAATCTATGGAAGATGGATTGTTGTGCAATGCTTAATTTAGGGAGAGATTTTTGAGTTTGCTTCAGTTTATGCTCCACAATCATCTCATGCTAGAGGAAAAATTTGGGAGGACATGCAGAGCTATCCCTAGTGTTATCATGTATTCATATGTGGAGATTTTAATAATACCCCTCAACCTGGAGATAATAAAACTGGACGCACTCATATGTTGGCATTTGAAAAAGATCATTGGTCTCAGCTCTTACTTCAGCTTCGTTTGACTGACTTATGGAAAGAATCTCTACCTTTTATGCTAGGTTTCACTTTTCAACACAATGCAGTCTCCTCTTATCACGCACACCTGGATCATTGGTACAGGGCTAATCCACAGCATTATGACAATCTTACTTCAAAAATGTGGGTGGATTATACCTTTGTGCATTCGGATCATGCTCCTGGCTGGCTGAGAATATCATTGCATGATATACCAGATGATCGATTATCTCATAGAAGGTTGCTCATTGTAAACAACAGTTACTTGCAACATACTGTCTACAAAGACATGGTTTTTAATGCATGTCAGCCTCTTTCCTCTCAAAGCCTTATTGATATAGATTATGCTTGGGATACTTTTGTTGCTCGCATGCAATCTGTTATCACGACCTATGGTAAGAATTACATGAAGACTCTGCGGGCAAATTAGCTCAAGCAAAATGGACTTGCCAATCTTTAACTGAGCTCAGCCATTTTCGGCCTCTCTCCATGGATGAAAGCTCTTCTTTATGTCAAGCTCGGCATTATCTCCAAAGTAATGATCACAGGAAAATCTCTAAGTGGGAGACAAGATCAAGACAAAAGGCCTTCCTCGACAAAGGATGCTCGTCTAAAGAATTTTTTAAAAGTTTGCATTGCAAGAGGCTATCTTCAAATATTTGTCGTGCTCTTACGCCTGATGGGGTTTGGACTTGTTCAAGAGCACAACTTGCTGCAGTATGTGTTGATCATTTTCGCATCAGTTTGGGATGGCAGATCTCCCTTCACAAGATGTTCTTCAAGCCACGAATGCTCTACTTCAATATGTTTCTCACATTGTTTCTCCTATGCAGGCTACTGAACACTGTAAATGCCTTTTACTGAAACAAAGTCGATTGATGCTTTAAAATAATGTGGCAAATGGAAATCTCTAGGATGGGATGGCCTCACAGTTGACATATTGGGACATTCTTTTGCATATTGGGACATTCTTAAGCTGCCTCTTTTATGCATGATCAATTCTACTTGGAAAATCAGCATCTTCCTAATTCATGGAAAAAAGGGATTGTCAAGCTCATTCCAAAAAAGAATATATGTGAATCCGTGGCTGATTGAAGGCCAATTACCCTTATGCCTGTTGTTCACAAGATCATCACCAAGATGGTAGTTGATCGCATTAAAGGGTATCTACATGATAGACTTCATCCTGCTCAATATGGTTTTGTTCCTCGACGGCATATTACAGATAATATTGCTAATGCATATGTCGGTATAGAATACGCCAAATATACAGAGCAGGATGTTTTACTATTACAGGTTGACATTACTGAAGCTTTTGACACAATTCAATGGGATTTCATTTCATAGACTATGCATGTATTGGGTTTTGGTAAAAAACTGCAGAATATTATTTATTGGCTTTACAGTGACAATAAGACTGCTTGCATACTCTCGGGAGATAAATCTGAAGCATGGACTCTTTCCGATGCTCCATTCGTCAGGGCTGTCCACTTAGTGCATTGCTTTATGCTATTGCTACCCATCCCATGCTTCAGTATATGGATCATCTGGTGGCAATAGATAGGCTTCATGGTTTGGACATTCTTGGAAGTGGTACGCTGATTACTCAAGCATATGCTGATGATTCTTTTTTTACTCCAAGGAATAGTAGGCAGGATTTATCCTCTCTCATGCAAGCACTCTCTCTTTTTGGTTTGGCTGCTGGATTTCATGTTAATTTACAGAAATCCACTCCCTTTGCATTCCAAGGAATGGCATTCTCTCTTGTGGCTTGGCGAAATTGCTCAACCAAATCAACTGGTTCGTTACTTGGGCTATCCTCTTGGTTGGATGATTACTCGTCGACAACAATCTGATTGGGTTTTGGCAAAACTGAAGAAGAAACTTGAATATTGGAAACTTGCCACCATGGCCTTTGCATGTCAGGCTATAGACTGTTCAATCCATTCTTATGGCATACATACAATTTTATTTGCCCTTGATCATGTTCAACAAAGGGCATCTTGCAACCTTCATCTCTCTGGTTATGAAAGCCTTTGGCGCTCTAAACATCACAAAAAAAGCTTACGGTTACTTTCGGTGCAGCATTTATGTTCTCCCAAGATGCATGGAGGACTTAATATTCTAAATCTTCATGTACATATTCTTGTTCATAAAGGCAAAATGATGCTGCAATTTATGCAGGGTTCTCAGCCATGGGCTGCCATGATGCATCATTTGCTCTCTCAACTTACTACCCCTGTCCCCACTGATCTCCAAAATGTTGATCGACTGAAACATATTCTATCTCACTTGGAATGGAATGGTAGAGAGTCTTTACAGGGCAATTCTTTATGTTCTGAAAGCATACATTGGTCGAGAGCATTTTCCCCTTCGTTGGCTTTGCGCGAGCCTCGACGTTCGTATTTTGAGAGTATTAAGGGGATCCATTTTGTTGCAAATGTGATTCATGATGATGGGATCCCTCTTTCTTTTCCTCAGGCTGCTGCAAAATTCAATCTTGGCATGCATTGCTGTCTTGTTTGGTATCTTATTACTCATATGCTTCAACCTTTTATTTTTGTCACAGATGCTTGGCTCCACAAGAGTCAGTGCCTCATCTTCTTTTGCATTGCTCTCACACTCGTGACTTTTTGGGATTGCTCCACCATCGTTTACAAACCAAATTTCCCAGTGCGGCTTTTGGAAAATCTTTCTGGTTATTTCGGATTCACCCACACCGACAGGGTTTTGATTTGTTTTTTGTATGGGTTCACTATGGACTCTCTGGAAAGATACAAATCATAGAGTCTTTAGTGATCCCTTTTTCTCCCTATACTCCTTCTTCAGGCACTCTTTGCAGCAATCTTTTTTTGATTGCTTGCAAACAGGGACTTTTGATCATGATGTATATTTGTCATATCTTGAAATCTTCTCTTGATGTATTTGAGCACATCCTGCTTTGGGATTGTGAATCTGTATTATAAAAATAACTCTTTCCACCCAAAAAAAAAGTGTGTTTTTTACCTGGGTTCACTACTGGCACTATGGACTCTCTGGAAACATAGAAATCATGGAGTCTTTGGTTATCCAATTTCTCTCCTTTTGTTTTTTTCCGTCGGTCTTTGGAGCAATCACTTTTCGATTGTTTGCAAACGCGATGGAGTCTTTGGTGATCCAATTTCTCTCCTTTTGTTTTTTTCCGTCGGTCTTTGGAGCAATCACTTTTCGATTGTTTGCAAACGCGATGCATAGATCATGATGTATATTGGTCTTACATGGAGATTTTCTCTTGATGTAAACTTTTTAGCTTATCTGTTTCTGAGTTGGCTCTCTTGTAATATAAAGTACTCAAAGTTCTCACCCAAAAAAAAAAAGTGTGCGTGTGTGTGGCTAGGTCTATTGCAAGTCTTTTGGAGTCTCTTGTAAACTGCTAAAAGCCCCATAGAAATGAGCAATGGTCGAATTCGTGTCTAAGTATCCTTTCTAGTGAATAAAGATATTTGTTAGGTTTTTATCAATATCTCATGTGCTCGAATTTCTCCTTTTTTGTATTATTTTATGTGAAACTCTCGAATGGTGATTAAGCGTGATTGTGGAGAGAAAGTAGAACTGCTAGAATTGAATTCTATCAATTGGTTGGTATTAGAGTCACTTTCTCTGAGAATGTGTTAGGGCTGGTCATGAGATTGTCGAGAGGCTTATGGTCTTGGTGAGTAGTCCACATTGAGGCTTGTGAGAAGGTGTCGAGATGGATAGCTGGTCAAAATTGGACAAGTCCGGTTTGGGAGATTCAACCATCATCACGTTTAATGGAAAAAATTTTGCATTGTGGGAAATCTTTACAAGATTGCTACTCATGCAAAAAGGGCTCTAGGAAGTCGTGTCAGGGTCGGAAAAGAAATCGGCCGGTAATCAAGGAAGTGAAAAAATCCAAGCCTGGGATCTCAAGAATGATAAGGCTTTGGGATCCTAGGTCAGGCCTTAGGAGTGGATTATTTGCACCATGTAGATATTTCCAAGACAACAGCTTGGAATTGGCAAATACTAGAAACTTTGTTTGGAACAAAAGTTTAAAATTCAAAAATTGTTCAAAAATAGGAGTTGTTCGGGTTTCATATGGCAGATAATGAACCTCTGGGTACTCATCTCAACCGGAATAAAGTCAATCATGAGGCAGTTGCACGCACCTGGAGCAAGTTAAATCAATCCTAGTTGCCTACATATAGAATTTATCTACCCCTTATGATGTTTACAAGCATGACATCTCCTGTTTCATCTCTAATATTATGGAACTTTTTTGGTGGTCACGTCACCGACGTGAAGCCTCAAATTACTTTCTATGGATTACATGTGCTCACCGAAAATGCGTGGGGGTTTGAATATTCTTAATATTCACCTCCATATTCTAGCTCATAAGGGAAAAATGATGCTTTAGTTCAGGTAAGGTGATCAGCCTCGGGTATACATGATGAGATGTTTACTTTTGCACTTGTCTACTACAACCTTTGGTCGCTGGCAGCCTACCCAATGGGATTTTCTCTTGGGTCATATTAATGGCAGGATTAAGGGCTGTCCGTTTGTCACTCACTTGCTTTCTGATTGAAAGCACATACTCTTTCACCTTAAATGGCATGGCCGTGATACTCTTGCTTGGAACTCCTTACATGCTGAAAGCATTCATTGGTCAAAGTTGTTTCTACTTCCATTGGAATTGCAAGAACTCCATCGCTCTTTGTTTATTTGGTCCAAACGAATATGCCTTGTGGGAAATGTGCTTGATGATGTTGCTTTGGTGCTATCTTCTTCTACAGTAGTCAGACACTTTGGCTTGGGACAGCAATACCAGCCCCTATGGCACTTATTGTCACAGATGCTTTATCGCTTTCAAAAAATGCCTCGTCTTGAGACTCTGGACCGACTCAAAGACCAGGCCTTTCATTCGGAATGTTAGGAAACATCATGGTTGCATCGCTATATAAGGTCCTGATGTCTCCTCCTTGAGTTTCTCTTCAAGCAAATCACGTCTGGTCTATAGCACGTGTTCCCTAATGGTGACGGTAAAGGTTGCGGCAAATTTGCCCTTGCAAACTTCTACTTCGGCAACATATCTTCTTTTGGCGTGTTCCACTTGTGGTTAGATTTTGGCACGTAGACACATTGCCCATGCCACCCGTCACAGATGTCTATCCTTGAGAGAGATTATGCCTCATTTATTTTGGCATTGCCCAAAATCTCATGACTTTCTATTTCTGCTACGACATCAGCTTTAAGCTCATTTCCCCAGTGCCTATTTTGGCAAGCTTTTCTGGCTGTATGGTGTTCATCCTGTCAGATAGGGGTTTGATCTCTTACATTGATAGAGCTAGCCTCTAACCACCTCATATTTCTTCTCAAGTCGTCTCCATTGGAGCAAGTTGATGTAGTTCAGATTTCACTTATGTGAATCCACGACAAGTCACACATCGGCAACCACTTCTATTTCAAGGGGTGAGGTCCAAGTTCATGTAAATCATTCACGGACATCTGTGTCCAAACTTGCATCTGTCTCGAGTTCCTCTCTACCTTATGGATTTGTCTAGGGTGAACCCATGTGAAGGTGCGTCCATATCCTCATAAAACTGAGATGAGAGGTTTGCCTTTCCTTTGAGCAAGTAGGATAGGCCCAATGGGACAATGGTCCAATCAATTTCAGAGGGTCGTGAGCAAGATCACACAACTTGCCCCAAGTCGGAGACTCTTCAACCTTTCATACTTGAGATGCGCGGATCAATGAACCTACACAGGTGACAAGCTTCTTGCATTTGGTAAGGACAACTTTCATAAGCAAGGGTCTATCGGAAAGTGAGGATACCATCACAATCATCCAATGATATTTAGCATGGTGGATGGTAAAGCATGTCAAATAGAGCGCCCCCCCCCCTCTTCCCTTTTTCTTTAGTAGTAGCTCCTTCCAACCGGGGACACTAATGCATTATTAAGCCGGCGCCAACTTGGGAGTCACCCAACTCCGTGAGGTGCAAGATCCCAACGAGTGGTTCTAGCTAGACTAGAGCAAGCCTCATAGCCAAAGACAGTGCCCTTCTCTTAATATCCTACCTACATTGTGGATATCTCCAGCTTGCTTCTTCTGCTCACATGGGGCATGGCAGTTTGGTTTATACAGATTTTCCATTTTAGGCAAAGGGAGGTTCCTAGCATGACTTAATGTGCATCAAGAGATCACTCTAGTCACACCAATATCAACACTCTGCGTTGTGTACTGCATCCTCGGGGGGAAACTTACAGCTGCAGATTTCAGCAACTTTAAAAAGATGAAGACCCTTGAGATTGGTCATTACATCATGTGCTCCCTTTGTAATTTTACTTTCCAAGGATTTCAATTCCATTCTCTCAAACATTTTCATAGTGGTTGATTTCAAGGCCCTACAAAAAACACACATCTAGTAAGATCCAAATGTTAATTTAAAGTTATGAGGAAGATCTGCCACATTACAAGGATCCAACGTTCCTTTGCATAGTCAATTAAGTAAACTTCCCCTCACCATATAGCTTGAAAAGTTAATAATTGACCAAAGTAACATCATAAGCCGCTGTATCATCATTATAAAGGATGTGATAGCAACCATCCATCTAATATACAATGAAAACCCTTGCAGTTGGTCATGAGGCCATTGATATTTGCGCACAATTTTCAATGCTTTCTACTTGCAATCTGTGTTCTTGGCCCCTTCTTTTCAGATTTCAGTCACCAATTTCCATTCCAAGGATAGCGTTACATTCATAGCTTATTTCCATGTTTCTTCAGGTGCATTTCACCAAGGCAGCCATAACATGCGGTACACGTTACAAATGAGCCATATCGAATGTACTCCATGCAAAAGATATTCAGTGTACAAAAACGGGAAAGCCAACAAGCCTACGTGGACTCATTTACAAGTCGTAACAACAATGGACAAGAATGGATCCTATCATACCTATCACCTCAAGAATGGATCCCGCTCCTAGGTTGACTGACATTTGCTACATTCTGAAACACTCAAGATTAAGAACAACAAACAAGCATGTGTGCATGCATGTTCCACCTTGTCCACACATGCACACTCGCATAGCTTGAATGTGTAATACACTTACCATGATCTTTTTTCCGCCTCAATCGTGGTGCCAAAGATGGAAACATCAAAGCAGCACTTGCCCTGCAGTCATCCTGATTTGCCATGCGACAAGTGTTTTAAAGAAAATCAATTTTTATAAAATGGTTTTCAATGCTCAAACTAGTGTCTTATGAGATATTAGTCAAAGATAGATCATATTCACTTTCTATGTTGCAAATGCCAGGGTCTACAAGAACAGATACACAACGTAAGTCATCTCACCAAATAGCTCTATATGACATATACCCAAACTTTAATGAGAGTGATCAAAGCATTCAAAACTGTCCATTAAATTATCAAGATGAGATTCCAATCCAAGGCATTAAATACAAACCTCGTCCCTTGTATAGGCCAGTATACATATCCCGCATTGAGCTATATAATAAGGAACTTCAATACAAGGGCTCTAGAGAAGATAGATAGATTATGAGAAGTGTGGTGAGATCCCAATCAAAGGCACTAAATACTAACCTCATTGCTTGTATAGGCCAATATACCTATCTCTCATCGAGCTATATAATAAGGAACTTCAATACAAGGACTCTAGAGAAGATAGTTCGATTATGAGTGGTGTGGTGTGAAGACACCCTTGGGGCGCGGGATATCTTCCTCATTTTGGCCCTTCGTTGTAACACAAATATTGCATTCTTAATAATCTCCACATTTTCATGTTCTTCTCTCACCCCCATTTCCAACATTTGGTTTCAGATCTCTACTCCTCTACCAGCTAAAGCTAGTCCTGCCTCAGCAGAAGGTCCTCCAACAAATCATCTTCCTTTCAAGGAAAAAATATTTGATCAGTGAAAATGGAAGCCGACCCAATGTGCAATGAAGGGTGGGAATGGCTTATGGTTGTTGATACAATCATTTGTCCGCGATCGGGAGCCGCCATCTATCTTATTTTGTGATTTCTGCAAACTTGCTAGGAGGAAAATACATACCCTCAGAGCCATCATCTATCTCATTTTATGAGTTGCGCAACCCTACGACCTTTATTTGTCTACTAGGAGTTGTGCGCCTTCGCTCTATGCCTCGTGCCAAACAATCAGTCTCGTCAAGAGTGGCTGCCACCTTTTTCGTAGAGCTCCTTGCAACACAATACACATGCGAGACCCCTCAATATTGTGCACGAATTAATTTTTGTCACTGCGTCTGTCCTCGCAACCCGCTGCTTCCTCAACATTGTGTGCAACCCGACAAACCTCAGTGCCACCGCTGTGTAGTTCGCTTGTACAGCCGTATAGTTTCGCATTGCAACCTGTCCATACATTTCCCACTGTACAAATTCAAATCACCTTTCCTTGTAGATGGTTACAATATGCTTCCGTATTTGCATGCAGATTTAGCCACTACATTGGGACATTTACAGTATTGTGCCTTGCTCGCATTGCAAATTTTGGGGCTTCCACAGATTTCACATAAATTTAAGCGTGAAATTTGGGGCTTTTGTCAATTTCAGATTTGAGGCCCATTGCAATTTTGAGTCAAAAGTAGGGTCCCTTCAAACTCTTTGTAGAATTGCATGCAGTGGCTCAAAATGATAGGTTGTTTGGTGGAGCTTTGTCTCACGAGGACAAGCTTGATGGCACCAATTACTCTTTATAGACTTCATGGTAAAGACTGTGTTGGTTGCCAAACATCTATGGGGTCTAGTGAAATGGAGATGAACCCTGTCTCGTAGATGCTGCACCTAATGCACCAACTTGAAGAGCACAGGCCCAAGTAGTGGTTGCACCAACAGTTCCCCAAGCTCTTGCCTTGATCTCTTTGTCAATCAAAAGGTTTATTATTGGGGTACTTCGGGTTAGCATTAAGGTGAGCTTGCTCTGTAAAGGAAATATTACTCATATGTTCAATTGCGCCCCTATGATCAGTAGCAACGGCTTGATGTGCATGAGTAGAAGCAGCCTTGTTTTGACAACTCTGCTCCTCCTGCATGAGTAGGGAAACAAGCTGATCAAAAGAATAGTGGTTGGGCTTGCCCATGGCCACTAGTCTAAGTATTGTAACAAATCCCTGATATGAGTCGGGGAGTCCATCGACTGTGGTAGACACAACTTGTGAGTCTGGTACAATCTAATCAACATTGATGAGCTGCTCCCTAAAGTCCTTGACCTGTGTCAAATAGGCATCCATGCTGCCCCCTTCATCTTAACATTGTCAAGTTGATTACACAAATAAGCAACTCTGGCCTCATTGTGTATCCGATAAAGACTGGCCAAAGTGTCCCATGCAGTCTTGGCTATTTTTAAAGACCGAATGTGAGGTATAACAACTCTCTTGCAATTCATGGCAATCACTGCATGTGCATGTGCATGTGCATGTGCATCTCGCTGATCCCAATGAATTTGTTCTTGTGTTGGAGGCTCAACGGCAGGCACTAAGGGGTCGACGGCAACCACTGAGGGAGTAGTGATCTAGTCTCTGATCCAAATACAATTCCCTAAAGGTTCCTCGACACCAACAGGTGACGCACCAAGGGATAATTGGTGCCACCAAGCTTATGCTCAGCGACAAGCATCCCAAAAGATTCATGGTTTGCCATTGTAAATGAAAATCCCAAAAAAAATAAAAATTTTTATGCCCTGCAAATGTCATAGCCTCAAGGCTACAATGCAAAGAGCTGGCTGCCCAAGTATCTGACTGCTGGCTGCAAATGTCATACCAAAAATGATAGCAAATGTCTGCAAACGTCAGACCAAATATGACAGCAAATGTCTGCAAGTGTCAATGCCCGGATGGCTACTCAATCACATAGCAAAATGCAAAACTGTCCCCAAAAATAACCTGTAAGAAATATATGTCCAATCAAAGAACCCCCTACTGCAAAAGGGTTGTCCTGCAAATGACCAGCCCAAAACAAAGGGCAAATTTCTACAAATCTGTCCAATGCAAGTCGGAGCTGCATCTGTCCCAAATGTTGCATGAATGCCACAAATTGCAAAGGACGAATAGCCCAAATCAAAGGGCAAATGCAAATAGAACCCAAACCTGGCTGTGCCAAGCAAATATCATTGCAAATATCAACAAAATCTAACAAAAGCCCCAAATGTCACCAAATCTACTGCAATTTCTTGCATGTCACAAAAAAAACCTAAATTTCATATCAAAGCAGCCAAATGTCACCGTAATGAGTGCAAATGTGACAAAATAACCTGCAAATCTAAGAATATCTCGCAATTTGCCAGCAATCAGGTAAATCTGAGGCGCGAGGGAGCAAATCCCAGCCAAACGGTGCTAGAACTGGTTAGAGCAGCTAGAGGAAAGCCCGAATGGCAAACAAAAGTCAAAATCTGAGCCAAAACCCCCAAAAAACAGCTGAAAAATGCTAGAAATCACCTGCTGAAAAACAACTGTACGGACAAGTCGTACGACAAAAAAAATTTCGCTCAAATGGTGTAGGACAGAATCGTTTGTATGCCGGCAGCTCAGAAATTTTGAAAAACGTCGAAATCAGACATCAAAAAGTCAAAACATTGTCGTTTAATGATTTTGTCACATGACCCCTCTTCCCATGCACACAACTAATTAAACAAGTAGGCAAAGATTAAATGCAAGGTTTGCTAGGCTCACAACTAGACAACACAAAATTTACCCAAGTCGCTTGTTTCGGGGGGTCAAAATCTTGGTGGTGACCTTTTTGATTTGGCAGGATAGGCTCTCATGGCAGCTCCCTGATTCAACACCACCATCTAAGGGAGCATGAGTTCCCCCGACATCACCCAGGTCCTTATGGAGCAGAGCCTGATTTTCCTCAGCCCACATCTAGTGTTAAGCTGATCTAGTAAGAAAGCCCACTTCTCTTAGAGTCCACAACAGGCTTAAGATAGATTTGTTGTTCTAATTTATTTCTAGCTCTAGTTTTGAGATCTACTTATGGTGATATGTTCTAGTTTAGATTTGATTCATTTCGTTAAGGTTTTCTAAGCTAGAACTATCTAAAATTTTGTTACTAATGTGGAATATATATACATCCATAAGACTAGAATATACCCAATCTTACAATTAATTTTTTTTATAGAACAAGCGAAAGAACAAAGGAAAGGAGAGAGTTTATTAGTGAATTTAGACAACATTAAGAGTAAAAGAGAAAAATAAAAAATACAAATAACTTATAAGCAAAGATGCGCTTATGTTACGCTTATGTTATCATCAATACCCAAGCATAAGCTACTAATGTGGAATTTATTTGCTTTACAGCTAAATAGAGAGATTGATTTTTGTTTGGCTCCTTTCTTGGAAATTTTATAATAGAGGGTTGTCAAAGGCGTTGGCTAGAGAGTAGTTGCATGTAGATTTGGCGAGAGGTGGAACGGGTGCCTCTACAACAAGTGCAGGTGTTGATGTAGGTGTGTTAGGGGGGTTTGAGATGCGTTAATGTAGTATGGACTATCATGTTAAATAATGTGCCTAGGATTGTCCCACATGAGTAGGGAAATGTGCCAGTGTAGATGGATCGTCAAACAGAGGTCACGGTAGAAATTTATGAGCGAATTAGTACAAAAAGGAGCCCACACGGGGGTGCAAATTAACTAGTGCTAGGGATGCCAAAATAGTGTACAATGGGTTGGAAAAATATCCCATAGCCTGTTGTTTCCATGGGTGAAATCCTAGTTCAATCGGGGTCCAGTTTGGCTGCCAAACGGGTGAGTTATGAAGGAATGGCCCTAGGATTGACCACTGTTGTGCTGCATAGACACCTTCTAGGAGGGCTGAACTGAGGCTGATCAGAGGCCAAACTCTAAAAGTGTCAGGGCTGCACAGGAGGGGCTAGAGGGGAGCTATTGGGAGTATTGAAGGCTGGGAGGCTGAGTGAGGAATGAGGGCATAGATGGCCCCTATTTATAGGGCTGGAAGGCTGAGCCAACCTGCCCAAACTGGGCTGGTTGGTTGGGTCCTTGGCCCCGTAAAAAGGTGGACTAGGGAGGGATGTAGGGCAGCCTATAAAGGCAGCCCTTCCCCAGCCCATTTCCTTCACTTGTTCCAGCCCTGAGGGGGCCTAGAAGGGCTCCTATCCTAGGCTGGACCTACACCTATCTCCAATCCTAAGATGGAAACACTACCCTACAGTTCTCCAGTGAGCAAGGATTGATCTGCCTGACTTGACCTAAGGCTGAGAGAGTAATCTACGTAGCTTGTGCCTGACTGTCCCTAGACACGGACTGAGAGAGTAATCTACATAGCTTGTGCCTGATCTTTCTGACCTGACCTAAGGCTGAGAGAGTGATCGACGTAGCTTGTGCCTGACTGTCCCTAGACAAGGGGTCACAACAAATCTCCTATTAGGGAACTATAACGCACTTGTCGATGTAGCCAGTGTGTCTCATTGCACCCAAGTGCAAGGGTGCCTGGGACATTCTCTCCTTAACTTGGCCGTAGGTTCATTGCTTCCAAGTAGTCCGCCAAAATTTGTGGGAACTCTTGGAAAAAGTCTTCGTCCAACCACACTACTTCATGGGTATCTCGATCACGGAACTTGGTATAAAACTCTAGGATCCTACATCCTAACCCATGCTTCCATTTGTGAAGAAGCATCTGCTCTGGCTGCAAAACTTCAGCTTCATCAAGAACTTCAGGTTGTTGCTCGTTGGAAATCTCGGTAAGAGGAGGTCCAAAATAGGGCTTCAACCAAGCTGCATGAAACACATTGTGCATAGTCCAACTATCAGGAAGGCGTAACTTCATGGAGACATCGTTGATCTTTTGGATAATAGGGAATGGTCCGAAGCTACTGTAGGACAGCTTAGGGCATTGCTTGCCCACCTGCTTCAATCTTTGCTTCATACTTCGTAAATACACCCATCGACCCTCTTTATACAGGTGGACATCTTGTCTGGATTTGTTAGATTGGCACGTGTACGATACTTGAGCTTTGGCGATGCGCGTTTTCATTGACTCCGTAATCTCTGCCATAGATTCTGTGGTCTTGTTGGCTTCAAGAGATTGTGACACCATCCTGGTAAGGAGTGATGTAAACCGCCTTCCAAATGCCGCTTCATAAGGTGTGCGACCCATGCTCGAAGAATAGGTATCATTCAAAATGGCCCGCACAAGTGGAAGAAACTGCTTCCACTTTCCTTGAGCATCATGACAATATGATTTTAAAATATAAAACGCCATACCGTTATACCTTTCCGTCTCTCCATTCGATTGCAGATGGAAAGCGATGGACATCTGCAGCTTAGTACCAAAGTTTTTAAACAGGCTCGCCAAAAATTAGACGTGAACTTAGAATCCCTGTCGAATGTGATGGTCCTTGGCAACCCTCCAATGGGATACTAATACTTTATGAACAAACGAGCTACGTCTTCAACGCTAGCAGACTGCTTGCAGGGAATAAGCATATAATATTTACTAAAGCGACAAACAATAGTAAGACATTGAGTGCTACGCGTACCTATGGATGCTGGAAGTGGTGCCACGAAGTCCATGCTTATGTCTTGGAAAGGACCATCTGGGATGGGTAGAGGCATAAGTTAGCCAATCGCCGTCTTGTGGGAAGCCTTGACCTTTTGGCATATCTGACAATTCTGAACATAGCCGTATACGTCCTTCCGCATCTTTGGCCAATAGAAATAGCGCTCTAACTTCTCCACTCCAAAGTACCATTGATACCTCAGCTTCCCACAAGATGGCAGCTGACTAACTTATGCCACTACCCATCCCAAACGGTCCTTTCCAAGATAAGCCTTGACCTTTTGACATATTTGACAATTCTGAACATAGCCGTATACGTCCTTCCGCATCTTTGACCAATAGAAATACCCTTTGATATGCCTTCGATAAAATTGGACAAATCCCAAGAATGATCACAAAGCGATCAATCTCTGAGGGATAGGCCAAGTCAGTATTGCAACCACTTTCGTTGGATCCATTTCCACCCCCTCAAGGTTAATGATGAATCCTAAATATTCAAGTCTTACCATACACAGTACAGTTTTCTTTTTATTTACATAAAGACTGGCTTTCCTCAAAGTACTGAACACTATTCTCAAGTGTTCATGATGCTCAGCAATACTTTTGCTGAAAACAAGAATGTCGTCAATAAAATATACTACAAACTTCCCGATATACGCGCGTAGTAAATCGTTCATAAGCATGACGAATGTCGCGGGAGTATTGGTAAGTCCAAACGGCATTACCAAAAACTCATAATGTCCAAACCTGCTTCTAAAAGCAATTTTACGCACATCCTCGGCTCTAATACGGATCTGATGTTAGCCACACTTAAGATCAATCTTGCTGAAAATTATGGCCTTGTGCAATGCATCTAGCAAATCATGGATCCGAGCCATCGGATACCTGTTAAGCATGCTCTGTAATCTATACAGAGGCGAAAAGTATCGTCTTTCTTTTTCTTCAAAATCATTGGGGAAGCAAAAGGTGAGAAACTGGGTTGAATCTACCCCAGTTTGAGGTATTCTTCCAGTTGTCTTAGCACCTCCGCTTCTTCGGTAAAACTTAACCTATAGGGAGGTCTATTTACAGGTTTTGCCCCCGGAATTAGTTCAATCTTATGCTGAACATTCCACTCTGGAGGTAACCCATAAGGCAACTCATCCTTAAAACAATCAGAGAACTCCTCTGCTATTTGATCCGCCAACTTAGCCATCTCCCCATCTTGGGTAACATCAGTGCTGGCCGAAGGACCATCAATCGGCTCTACCGATGCTGCACAAAGAAACAAAAACTCTTCTTGAGTTTTTTAAACTTCAATTACAGAAAACAACGGTCCTTGAGGTACATCTTTTCACCTCGTAAGACATACAGCACATCATTCATCTTGAATTGATAAATGTGTTTTTTCCAATCTATGGCTGGATTCTTTCTAAAATGCCAAGCCTTACCCAGGGCTATATCTGCATAAGCAAGCTTTGTCATTTCAAAATCAGGCTTCTCTATATAGTTCTGAATTCGAAGTTCCAACAAGGTAATCCTTTGGTCCCATACTTCAATTGAACTTCCGTCTACCATTCTGACTGTATACGCATAGTCAGATGGGCTAATCTTTAATTTCAGCCTCTTTACAAGCTTGGAGTTAATTACATTGTTCATTGACACTGAGTCAAACAACACAATGATGTCATGATTGGCTACTTGCCCCTTCATCTTAACTAACTCTGTATCGTTAAAGACTGTATACCCCGTTGCTGCGGGCTTTGATAGGATAATATCACGTGCACTGTTTACTAACTTAGCAACAGACACACATAACAAAACAAGTACTAACCTCTAAGATGATCCGGCTAGCTGAATCTACATCTGTTTTGCTGTGGGACTTTCCTCCATTTCCACGTCGCATTCTGAGATTACCATCTCAGCCATCCGACGATCCTTGTTCCGTGGACAATCTTTCCACTGATGAGGCTGAAGGATTCCAAAACACAAGCCTTCTCTCCTCGCTTTCTCTTTTTGCTCTAGAGTCAAAGAAGACTTCGACCAAGCCTGAGCTGCCATTGGTGTTACTTCTGTTTTCACTCCAATGGTGGTACTTGGTTTAGAAGGAGTCTCAACTGGCTTCACCTGCTTGGCTTGGCCACTAGGCTGTGAGGCACTCCCTTTGCTAACCCACTTCTTCTTAAACCCAGTTTTTTCGAGTACTCATACTGAGTCCCAACCTGCACGAATCCACTTGGTCTGTTTCCTTTGGCATCCTCACAGTTCAAGGCTATGGCAAGTGCTTCATCTAGCGTGTTCACGTACTTAGCCCAAACTTCCATCTTGATCCAATCGTTCAGTCCAAAGATAAAATCTTTTACCTACACCAACTGCGGTAGAGATTCATAAACTTAGATTACACTTTCTCTGAACTTATCAGTGTATTCGGCCACTGATAAATTTCTCTGACAAAGGTTTCTATAATGATCCCAAGCTCGGGAAGCTTCGTCAAGAGGTAAGAAGTGTTTTCTAAATTCTTTTTTAAACCCCTCCCAAGTGGTGGATGCCACTCCATCTTTCTGTTGTTTTATCCACCATCTATCCGCTGCCTCATTAAACATGTCATTCCTGATTTCACAAATGGTGAAGGCCTCACTGTTGAAATATGGAAGCAAGAGCTAGAAACTAGAAAACTAGAAGTAAAATAAGAACAAGATTAAAAGACAAAGAGTTACCTTGTAGATGAGTGTAGACAAGACACAAGCTAGATAGATTGCAATGATGTGACCCATGAATATATGGGCCAAAGTACAAGACATAAAGCAAGAGTGCTTATGGGATAATTGTAGAGGTGCCACATGCCACACACTCAAGACACAAAGACTAGACTAGACTAGACAAACGTAGACTAGATACACTTAGTGTGCACTTATCTCCAACACCCTCCTTAAGTGGACACTAGGAGGAAGACAGAAAGACAAGACTAGAAGACAGACATAAAGACTGATAGACTGAGAGACAAGACAGAAGACATGACAGACAAAGATCCTGAGACACCCCTCCTCAAGTGATATCCTCATATGGGTCCACGAGGGTAGGGACAAGAGTGGATCATAGACACACAGAGAGAGGGACAATCAGCCAGTAGAGTGGTCCCACAGAGAGAGAGGCTGTCAGATAGACATGAGAGAGTCTGACAAATAGAAGATAAATGGGGACATAGACAGAAAATGCCAAGAGAATGTGGGTAGCTAGGTCACAAAAGAGAGGCATATAGACAGATAGACAGAGTGTCAGAGACATATGACTGTAAGATCACACAAGATAGACACATAGACAGAGAGACTGACTGATTGTAGATAGACAAAGAGATGGACCTTGACAGATAATCCCTCCTCAAGGGCAATCCTCCTGCTAGAGTGGGTAATGCAGGGGTGCCTCTTGGATAGGGACAAAGATAAGTCCAAATAGACATGACATTACCCCATGATCTACATCATTGGTGATCAATGGTGGTAGATAGCATGAAAGCATAGACAAACATGAGAGAGATGGGAAGGTCTTAACATATTTGGCAGTGTCTAATCCCGTACAAAATAGAGTTCAGTTCTGAAAATTAATTTTGAAGAGTAAAATAGAACTGAGAATATTGCAGCACACAAACATACCACAGCCAGATTTTTACACGACTGGATCAGCTGAAACAGGCCTGTGAGATGGAGTACAAAGCCACGATATCCAGAGAGATGACGGAGAATACAAGAGCTTTCATGTCGCTGTATCGGGCAGGAGAAGTCAGCGATGGGCTAGACGCAGCGTAGGCCTTGCTGGAAATGAAGAGGCAGATTCTGGGACTTGGTAGAGCAATGGCGCACAGATTTCAGCAAGTTTTGGGCAGAAGTTGGCGCATATTTGCAGCAGAAAATGATGAGCTGAATCGTGGGTAAACGCTGAGGCAGATGGCTGGAAATGTGGCGCAGATGTGGGGCAGATTTCCAGTGGAGAATGGCACAGATCTGGAGAAGAAAATGGCGCAGATCTGGGGCAGCTTATGGCAGGTAGAATGCAGGCAATGGCGGGCAGATTTGAGGCAAAGATGACGAGGCTAATGGCGAGGCAAGGAGAAGAGAATCAGGGCAGCATCAAGGCTAGAAGGAGGAAGACAAGGCAACGTGACGATGAGGGTGGCGTGGATTTTTTGCAGCAAGCTGGAGCAGAAGCAGCACGTGGGCGAAAAAGGAGCGGCCTGATGCAGGTTGGGCAGAGATAGAACAGCTTCAGCTCCTCCATTGTTTCGAACAGAAAAGGTACGGGCAGCAGCTTCAGAAAGTCGTGGGCAGCTCACGAAATCGGGGCAGAAATGGCGGGCAGATCTGCAGCAGTAGAGGCAACCTGAACAGGAACGGCAGCAGCTGGAGGTGACAGTCTGAATAGCAGCAACGTGGAGAAGATGGGCAGAAGATGAGATGGCGGGCAGCAACTTGGAGCGGCCTCCTCTTCAAGATGTCGCTTCTCCACGTAGGTAGTAGAGGTCCTCAAGAGGAAAGAGAGCATACTCTCTTGCACTTAGAGAAAGAGAGAGAGGGCATGGCTTCTCTTTCTGGCCTCCTTCTCCTCAATCTCTAGGAGTAAGGGAGCAGTGGCTCTGATACCATGTTGAAATATGGAAGCAAGAGCTAGAAACTAGAAAACTAGAAGTAAAATAAGAACAAGATTAAAAGACAAAGAGTTACCTTGTAGATGAGTGTAGACAAGACACAAGCTAGATAGATTGCAATGATGTGACCCATGAATATATGGGCCAAAGTACAAGACATAAAGCAAGAGTGCTTATGGGATAATTGTAGAGGTGCCACATGCCACACACTCAAGACACAAAGACTAGACTAGACTAGACAAACGTAGACTAGGGAAATAGTACACTTAGTGTGCACTTATCTCCAACACTCACCCCATTTGTGTAACCAGGTCTCTATGATATCATAACTACGGTCATACATCCAACCAAAATACTTTTCTGGCCTATAATTGGCAATATTAGGCACCTTAGCCCTCCCAGGCTCCATTGGAGTTTTACCTTTCTCTTCATGAGATGGTCTAGTAGACATACTATGAACCATTTGTATCTTTAGACCCTTGAGCCCCCACAACTCGCCATATAAACAGGTATTGTTGTGAATTTGCTCTTTCTCTTTTGAATCTCACGTTGCAAGTTCTTGCAAATGTAGTGAACTACAGTCGAAAGCTGACGTGGTGACACAAGTTCTTGTACCTTGTTATTACAAGGACTACATTGAACAACTATGACTTGGGAAAAGTTTCCTTTGACCTCAACTATGAAATCCTTGTAGTCAATTTGTTACCGAGCAAATGATCATTGCGATTGATTGATACCGCATAAAATCAGCCACCCACAATCCAACGCTATGGCAGTCTTCATGAACGTTAACTCTTGCTCACACGCTAGACTCGCTTGGCATGTTCCAATTTAGATCGCGCCTCGGTCCCTTTCTTCTCGCCAAACACCTAGATCTTCTTTCCAGACGTACACTACGCCAACACCATGCAATTTGATCACAAGACACAAGCTTCTCCCAGTCCGCTCACGATCAACAACAAATCCTCTTCATGACATTACCCATGTTCACGACGAAGGCATCAGCCCTAGGTTTAACTACTCTCCACTTGCTGTCCTTGCTCCATAGCTGCAGACCACCAAGATCCTTATATAGAGTCTGAGGGCGTGGACGCATGCGCGGCTCGTGACTTTGAAGTTGATGTACTCCCCGTAGTTGAAAGGCTTGTAGTAAGCCTCGACCTGCTCCTCCAATGGCCTCACGATCGTAGATCGCTATGGCTAAACGAAGAATCCGAGCGACAACCTCGCCTACCAAATCTAGCACCTCTTTTTCGAACACCTGCTCTAATACCAAATGTCAAACACCTACGCTTTCTTCTCCCAAGTCTGAACGTAATATTTTAATTAATGGGTGATGGCACGCTATCTTTCCACCCAGCCAACCTCTGGTAAAGCCTGCTCAAATCATTAGTATATTTTCACACAAGCTTATCTTTTCCAGAGCCCTCATCTCCCTAGACGAATCTGGATGCCACATGTCTTAATTGGAGCCCCTACCATGCACTCTTTTTTTACCCCTCTCTTGGGATAACATTAATTCCATTTGCCCCTTGGCAATTTACACATTTAGGTGCACCTAGGTCCTCAACCTTAGATTCTTCTAGTCTGTGCCATGTCACCCTCACCGAAGACCTTGACATTGATTCCTTTGACCATTTACATGAAGCCCAAATAAATATAATACAAGCATTGATCCTCTAAAGGAAAATGTCCACTGACGCTTCCGAGGTCATGTTAGCTCAACTTGAGCGTAACACTAGTGCAGTTGTGGCCAACCTTTGCAAATCATGAAAGGCTTGCAAAGCTTTGCCTGTAACTTGAATCTTGTATCTGCGTATCTTTATCCCCTTTAATAAATCTGTAAGAGAGGTTGCATATGTTGAGAACCCATCCATATGCGAGTTGTAGGCTTGACACAAACCCACAAAGGACCCGATCTCTTGAGCCGTCGTGGGGACAGCCCAACTGGTGATGGCTTAAATCTTATCTAGGTCCAATTGAATCCCTTGAGCACTAATGATATATCCCAGATATTGGATTTCCAGCAACCCAAACTCAATTTTCTTTGCGTTGAGGTATAGCTGCTTATCGCGCAATAACTATAGGGCACATCGCACATCCTTAATATGATGCTCTGATGTAGCGGAAAAGATAAGGATATCATCGAGAAAAATGAACATGAACTTTTCAATATAATCTACAAATACCTGAGACATCTTCTTGTTGAACGTGGATGGTGCATTCTTCAGACCAAATGGCATGACGACAAACTCGTAGTGAGCTCGCTCTCTCTGGAAAGCCGTCTTTGGGATGTTAGCTTCAAAAATTCGAACTTGGTGGTAGCCACTCTTGAGATCAATTTTTGAAAAAAAACTTTACACCATTGAGTCGTTCCAAGATATACTCGATGCGGGACAGAGAAAACTTGTTACTGTAAGTTTGTTGAGTGCTCTGTAGTCGACACCTAATAGTGCAAACTTATCGTTCTTTGCAACAAACAAAATATGTGCGACGAATGGCGAAGATGAAGGTCTTATATACCCTGCACGCAATAATAACTGAGAAAACTGCTGCTCTAACTCCCCCTACATAGACTTGGAAAGTTGGTAAGGAAACTAACTTGGACGTGTGGAGTCCGGAATCAAATCGATGCGATGATCTTCCAATCTGTGTGGAGGTAGCTAGAATCGCAGATCATCCTGGAGCACAATGTCTTGGAACTCTTGGAGTAGATCCACCATTTTATGCCCCATCAGAGGAGCGATTTGAACTGAAGTGATCTCACACTGGACATAAACAAGTGCACACATTTGCAACCTTGCGGACGGCACGACCTGCTTGGATATGAGATATTAACAAAATCCCTGGTATGCTTCGATCAACGCGTATCACGGCGGGCTTCAGGTAAACCTTCCACAAACGTGAAGGTGTCTTGCCGCCAATCGAGCGTCGGTACATGCTCACGAAAATACTGAATCCCAAGGATCATGTCGCACCCCATCAAAAGTGTCAATATAAAATCCCGCGTAAAAATGACCTTCTAACTTGAAAAAGTAAATGGATGGCCTTATGCGTGATGTGTGTATGCAAGCCAGACGTGAACCCGTCCGTTGTAAGCTCCTGAGGCACCAAAGTGCACCCCACCGTCTTGGCAAGCTGAGGCAAGCTGAACTCCCTCTATCAAACAGGACAATAAACACATGCACATTAGTTGTGCCATATGCTCGAATAAGAGCCTTCTTTTTGTCTGAGAGGTCGCCCTCCTTCTTACCTTGAAAGACCACCGAGGGAATGGCATTCAAAGTTGTGGCTGGTGGAGGGGTTGGAAGAGCCAATACATTGGCGACAGACGAAGTAGGCGTGTTTGCAACCTTTTCAGCAAGCCACTTAGGACAATCCTTCTTAACATGCCCAATGATGTGGTGACAATGAAAGAAACGATGTTCTTGGTGGTACTGCTTCTGCTCGTCTCCTTCTCATGTGGAGTTATCTTGGACACCCAAGGAAACCAATGTTGTCATTGGTTTTAGGGGTTAGAACTTTATTGTGGGGCAACCCAATGTTGTCATTGGTTACAAGGGTTAGGGGCATTAATGAAGGGGGGCAAGCCATGTCGCAAACCCCCATGCACATACCAACCACCCCACCTTTTCAGCAAGCCACTTAGGACAATCCTTCTTAACGTGCCCAATGATGTGGTGACAATGAAAGAAACGATGTTCTTGGTGGTACTGCTTCTGCTCGTCGCCTTCTCATGTGGAGTTATCTTGGACACCCAAGGAAACCAATGTTGTCATTGGTTTTAGGGGTTAGAACTTTATTGTGGGGCAACCCAATGTTGTCATTGGTTACAAGGGTTAGGGGCATTAATGAAGGGGGGCAAGCCATGTCGCAAACCCCCATGCACATACCAACCACCCCCCCTTATCCCTTTGGATGGAATTTTTGACATTTTGGAAGGTTGAGAGGACACACATTTGGAAATTGTTTCATCCACGCTGTTGGCTACCTTCACGCATCTCAAGGCAGTCCGTATGGCTGTACAGACTGCATGTGCTGATCCCGAGGCAATTGTACGGGCTGTTTTGCTTTGCCTTGCACGCATTTCCAAGATAGGTGGTTGACACGCTTCCCAAGACTGGCTGTACTGACTGTTATGAATGATTTGCACGTGGATCAAGGCTGGCTGCAAGTGTACAAGCTGCTGCACGACTCCCAAGGCCTTAATTGCTGCTGTACAAATGCATTGATTAATGTACGGGGGCAGTTTTCCAAGTTGTACGGCTGACAGTACGACCCTCTTGCATGATTGGTGATGCTCTCTGCTGGTTGATCATTTCTCATCTCCTGCCCGAGACTTGCTTCCCCTCTTCCTCCATAACTTTCTCTCTTTCATTCGCCCTGCTAGCCTCAATCTGGGATCTGCTGCCCCTGGAGGTGTTCCGGACTGGATTGGAACTCCTTGGAGCTGATTTGGAACCGTTTGGAGCTGGATTGAAGTCATTTGAAGCTGTTTGAGTTCTCTTGTCACTATCCCTTTCACTTTGATTGCATTTGGTCATTTTGGAAGCTTGTTGTTGCTCCTCTGCTGTTGGAAGTCCCCTCTTGGCCATTCAGGTTGTGAATTGCCCAAGTTACAAGGGGTGTGACCAGATGGGTGTTAGAGAGGCAATGTGTGGTTTTTCTTCCTGTATTGAGGTCACTTGTTCAAACTTCAGTTTGAGATCTGTATTGATGCATTGTCGCCCTGAGAGGCTGGTCAGTGGATTGTGGAACTGCCGGACCCTTAGAGCAAGTTGGATGTCTTGTGGAATCCTTGGACAGTTCTACAGTTGGTCATAGACAATGGTGAATACCTTAGCCTTGCCCTGGCAATTGGGAACTAGTGTGTGCACTAGGATTGAATGCAGGTTGTGGCCAATGTTTAGCTTTGGCAGAGTGATAGCTTGAAACATAGTGCAGAGGTGAGCCCTTGTTGTATGAACAACTTCCATTCTAAAGAAATAAACAAATACCGGAAGGGGTGCCAAGTGTTTGGGGCCAGTGCGGTATCTTGTATTTGGTTTCATTGAGTAGGGGCACTCTAGCCTCCATCCAGTTATTTCTTCAGTTGTTTCTAAGTGGTATTGTTTAAATACAAAATTAAGTGGCTGGAAATGATGCAATATGCTGTGAATAATGAACAGGCTAAGATAGTTACGGTCTACTGCCCTTTAGTTTACTCAAGGCCGGTTGCAGGACAGTTGGCCAAGAACTAAGCTAAGGATGAGGATGCTAGAGTCATCTTCAGACCAGTCTGGGACTCCCGAGGCAGTTGTTGCACAAGATCTCTAGACTATACCGGCTTTTTAACAATAAGGAAAGTCTTTCCCTATGCATCACAACAAGACGAGGGCGTGTGGGTAGGAGAGAGGGTTGACTTCAGCTCCAACCATTTGTACGTCGCACAAGCGAGGCAAGACTGCGGAGCTATGGACTAGATATGTTCGATGTTCATTGCTTGATATCGCGGAGATATGGGCACGGTGTGTTCCGGCGTTCATTGTAAGAGGTTGCTGGACGTGATGTGTTCACTGGAGGATAATGGGTGCGGTGTGCTGCATAGCTCATCGTTCCGCTTTTGGGAACTCAGTGTAGACTAGTATGGCAGATGAAAGCTTAGGGAATCTCTTTGTTGCTCGAGGTGGCATTATGTTTCGAGGATCCGGACTGACAGTGGACTGACAATTACTCTCTCCACCAAGGTGAAACTAATATTTGTCGTGCTAGAGGGTCCATGGTTGCATCTTCATTGGCTTGCTTCTTCCCATCATTGTACACCATGAGCTGCAGAGAGGGTGTTAAAGTTTAGGGCATCTCAGATGTAGAGAGAGAGGGGGCATCTTTGTGGGTGCGCCTACCCAGAGTTAAGAGTAGGCACACATTCCGAGCATAGTTACCAGCCAAAACGAAAACGGAAGAAACGGAGTTTCCGGGCCCCGCCGAAACGGAAACGGAAGAAACGGCAATATGATATAATTTATGTATAAAAATTTATTTTTTATACATAATATAATTATCAATAGAGTGCAAATCATACATAATACAAATTACAATTATCTATACTTGAAGCTTCAGCCTTCAAGCATCAATGCATCATTCATGCCTCTATGATTCTAAATTCTTGAATGATGCTTCAATAATCTGAAATCAACATGTATCATGAGTCATGATGACTAACAAGTTTCGCATTACAAGAATCTGAAATTTAGAAGTTTGAAGTACTTTAAAGTTTAAACTTAGCACACAAGTTGAAACTTGAAACTTGAAAGTATCCAATGTCCAGACTCCATAGATGATCATGATTCATGATCCACAAATTTCATGATCATGACTCATGACTCATGACTCATGCAAGACTCAAAATAAAAGCACCCATGGATGATATAAAAAAAAGCAGCAGGACTACTGATCATCTGCATCATCCATGGACTCCTCGTCATCGTCATCCTCTGTGTCCTCAGATAAGCTTGCGGCATCTATGTCACTGTCTGAAGAAGAATCATCAACATCAGGATCAGGACCATCGGGTGCAATTGAAGTACTAGCACCATCTCCAGATGGTTGAGTGTATGATCGTGTGTGGTGTGCTGGTGCTGACAGAGCTCCTCATACAACATGGTGTATATGTCCAGCTCCTCCCGTGGGATATCTGGTATGGCCTTCATCTTCTCCACGTCCACCTTGTCTACATTCACTTGGCGAGGTTTGGGGCAGCCGGCGGCAAACTCAAGGAGACGGAGGTTGCAATGACAAAACACCAACCGCTCCAATTGAGCCGTGCTCAATCTGTTCCTCTTCTTTGTGTGAAAGAGGGCCCAAGTGCTCCAGTTCCTCTCACAAGGACCGGAACTGCAGTCCTGTGAGAGAACACGTATAGCAAGGCGTTTCTGCCATAAGCCAATTAAGCAGAGATAAGTATCAGGAACTTGATAACTTTAAACATATTTGTAGTAGATAAAACTTCAAATTACTTAACGACTAAGCTCTAACTAGTGGCGTTGGAACTTGTCTCTTAGACTCTTACCAAAGTAGGAGTACAGTTGCCATATTTCTCCCACCAGAAGACAGGTTGCAACTGTGTCTCTCGGAGCCTACCCGTAGGTCGACCAAAGGAGAGGCTGTGATTGCGGAACAATAGAAGTTCATCCTCCATTCTTCGTTGCATCTCCAAGTCCAATTTTGTAGATACTGTTGCATCCCCTCCTCCAACTCATCATTCTCATATTGCTCTTGACTGTGCCAGAGCGGATGCAATACATGTACCACCGCATGGATTGGGCGGTGGAACCAATTCCACCGCTTATTCCATATAGCACGGATGGACTCAACCCTAAATCATGCCACAAGAAATTAGAATGCATTATGCATGCAAAATTCATAGACTATAGATAATAGTACATACATAATATATATCTGAAAATTCCAGGCTTCATGATAACAAATTGCCATTTAGTAACTGCAATAATTATACATATTACAAAAGTAAAAAGTCTTACTTATCAGGCGATAGGGAAGTGTTTCTGTTGAGGGCCTCTCCAATCTTGTCCATAAACTCGTAGCCCTAATGTGCTTCCCTCCATGTCCGTGATGCGAAGCACCGTGTAGATAGGATTAATCGATTTGATTAATGCCTCCGCCTGATTCCACCAAGACTCATCCATGATCATGCGAAAAAATTTGATAGACTTTGCTTGGCCTCTATCATCCCAATCTCCCCACTCCCGAGACACAACCGTGCGCAACAAGCCCTAGCGCACTCGCACAAGCCTCTCCACCACTATGAACATGTAAGCAAACCTTGTGGCTGGAGGTTTCAATAGCTCAAGGTCATTGTAAGCCCGATAGATGCTGAGGACTTTGGGTCTCTTCGTGACAAACTTCACAATACTGCGGGCTGTGGAGAAGATGGCATCAAGCCAAGGTATCTTCCCTAGGTCCTTGATCAAAAGATCAAGGCAATGTGAGGCACAGGGTGTCCACACAATCTTAGGGAACTCATCTTCTAACATGGCACCCATTGACACATAATTGCTGCCATTATCTGTCACCACCTGCACCACATGCTCAACACCTATCTCCATAATGGCTGCCCGTAAATGCTCCCAAATATACAACCCTGTAATCACTGTACCTGCAGTGGAAGCGTCTATGGCTCTCAAGAACATGGTTCCCTTGCAAGAAGACACTAAAATATTGTACACATTCCTCTTGCGTGCATCTGACCATCCATCGCATAAGAGTGTGCATCCATATTTTTTCCAAGTCTCTTTCAAGGGCTTCATTTGGTCTTCCACACATTCCCTCTCTCTTCTTAGCTCTCTTGTCCGCAAGGCCTCATATGTAGGCCCTTCCCATTCATACCCAATGCGGCTTACGGCTCTCATGGCCTTCCTCCAATCGTGTAGTCTTCGCCACATGAAAGGGTATTGCACACTGTATGAAGAGCTTTGTGAGCTCACTAGTGGCCTCCTTCAGTGCTTGCTTTTGCAAGCGTGCTTGAATGCTAGACCTTTGCAGTGATCCTCTTTTCCCCGCACTAGCATCCACACTAATTGATCCATGTGGCAAGGGTGTTCTTGTAGCACTAGGACCTGCGCTCGATGTAGTTGATGCCCCTCTACTTCTCTTTGCAGAACCCAATGTGCTGGCATCATCCAATGGCTCAGTGTCAGCAGCCTCTTCTTCATCTTGCAGCCCTTGTCCTCCACTTTTTGCAGCCAAGGCTGCCATACGCACACGCTTCCATTCTGTTAGGCCACCTTTCACTGGAGTAGGCACGAACTCACAAGGTCCTACATCCTTGCTGGGAACACCTGCTAGATGGTCTTTCACCCGTGTGACAGACCCCATTTTGCTTATGCCGCAATAGTTGCATCTCCACTTCTTGGAGCCACCGCCTCCTTCATAACTCTCCAGGAGGGAGACATGGACCCAATAAGCATCTCTCGGCATTGAGGAGGATGGAGAGGTGAGAAGGAGGATGGAGAGGTCACAAGTGAGAAAGGATGGAGAGGTAGAAGGAGGATGGAGAGCTCAGAGGTAAAAGAGGATGGAGAGGTGGAAGGAGCCTAGAGGATCAGAGGTATAAGTGAAGGAGGATGGAGAGAAGGAGAATGGAGAGGTTACAGGTAAGATTAAAGAGAGGATGGAGAGAAGAAGGATGGAGGGATGGAGTCTGGAGAGCAGGCTGCCAAGCTGCAGCTTGCAGGATGGAGAAGATGGAGCAAAGGATGAAGAGGATGGGGAGAGAAGGATGGAGGTCTAAGGAAAACGGGATGGAGAGTCCAAGAGCAAAGGATGGAAGGATGGAGAGAGCTTAGAGAAGGTGGAGAGAGCAGCAAGGATGCACAAGAGGAGTGGAATGGGCGGGAGGTGGCGAAAGATGAAGAGAGGCGGCGAAATCACGTTTTTAGGGTTTAGGGCAAAGCAGGTTTTACGAAACAGCGTTTCGTCAAGACGAAACACCGTTTCCATTTCGTCGTTTCCGTTTTCGGCCACGAAACGGCCGTTTCGTGCAACTATGATTCCGAGGAAGGGTCGGATTCCTGAGCTTTTTGCCAAGGTTAAGGGCAATTGTAGGATTGGTTCGTGCCTTGTTTTAGGCCGGCTAGTAGAGGCTAATGGGACCCATGGTCAAGCTATGTTGGGGCCTAGTTTGGGCTCCCAACAAAATTTGGTTACCCAACTTGATTGGTCGGGTCAACCTGACATAACCCGACCTTGCTTCGGTTGGGTGACGGGTCAGCTCGACTTGCTGGTCAAGTCAGCCGATCTAATGTCAGTCAAACTCACTAGCCCTTGCTGCCTGACCAGGCTGGCCAGGGGCCTATAAAAGGCTCCCCCTCTCACACTCTTTCCAAGTCTCACATTGGGAGTCAAAAGGAGCTCTTCTCCAAACCAGCACCCCTACTTGTGGTTGTATCCCTGGATCTGAAGGGTTGCCATTGCCTACTCTCTCTCTCTCTCTCTCTCTCTCTCTTAAAATGGACAGAAGATAGGACACGACACTCACTATCACACAAACTAACAAATGCTCTACATCATCGCTTTCCTCTTGACTGGCAAGAGAATTGGGTTCAGCCACTACTCAAAGGGGGAGACAAAAATTCAGTCACCAATTACAGGACTATAATGGTTAGCTCCACACTAGCTAAACTTTTTAGCACGGTGCTTGAAGCAAAAATCAGGACTTGGACAGAAGAGGCCAAGAAGAGGGCCATTGGACAAGCAGGCTTCCGTAAAGAGCATAGGACTATAGATCATCTGGTCACATTAAGAGTACTCATGGATGAAAGCACACTCCAAGGAAAAACTCTTTTATGCTGTTTTGTAGATTTTAAGAAAGCATTTGATACAGTCCCGAGAGGTGGCCTATGGAAAAGAATGCAAGACCTCAGAGTTCCCTTAACACTAAGAGTAGGCATCTCCGGAATCTACGAGAAAGTATCATGCAAACTAAAACAAGAGCATGGATTGTCAGCTGCATTTCAAGGTAATATGGGGGTAAAACAAGGTTGTCCTCTCTCACCGGGGACAGACATAAGGAAATGGTTCAGCAAATGGAAAGTGGAACCATACTTAACTATGCCACCTGAAAAGGTCAATAAAAGGTCAATCTATAGGAATTCTAGTTGTCCTTTGTAGCAGCAAATCACGTGTATGCTTTCACCTTTGGTCCCGATTCCCCCTTTGGAACTCTAGGATCGATTAGAGGATTGGACTCTGATTTCCCTTGGGTCCTCCTCTCGTCCTTTGAGGCTATCTCAGATTATTGTGCCTGCATTTTACAAAATCCTTTTGCATCAACCCTAGGTTTCGAAAAAGGGTAATTCTATTTGGCAATTGAATCGGCCAGCTAAATGATAGAGGAAAAAGACTGCGGGAACTTTAGGCATACAAGGTTCTACTTCGGCAACAAGTTTTTTTATGGCAAATGCTTCTGGGAATTTTTCCATCTGGACAGTTGCTGGCCCGTAGGCACATTGCTCTTGCTTTATGTCATCGGTGTTTGACTTCTCAGGAGACCGTGCCTCATTTATTCTGGCATTGCCTGTCTTCTCAGCAGTTTCTAGATTCTCTTTGACAACGGTTACGAGCGAGATTCCCAACTCTTCTCTTCGGGAAATTTTTCTGGCTCTTTGGCTTTCATCCACCACAGCGACCGGAGTTTCATCTTTTCTTTGTTTGGACTCACTATTGGGCACTTTGGACTTTATGAACAAACCGTAATTGTAAAGTCTTCAGTCATCCCAATTTTTATTTGTTTGCTTTCTTTAAGCGTTCTCTGCAACAATCTTTTTTTGATTGCTTGCAGACTCACCAGATAGATTAGGATGTATATTTGGCTTATACTGAGATCTTCAGTTGATGTATTTTCTAGCATCTCTTTTCTGAGGTGACTATTCTTGTAATATAATCAATCAGAGTTTTCATCCAAAAAAAAAAAAAATGTGTGTGTGTGTGTTTTTGTGTGTGTGTGTGTGTATGTGTGTGTGTGTGTGAGAGAGAGAGAGAGTATGCATCAAATGCGAGAGGTCACTTTGAGAATTCCTGGGCATGAAATATGAATCATCAGCATATGCCTGTGCAAGGAATGGCTGTGCCCCTGGAATTTGCAAGCCATGAAGCTGCCCTGTATCTGCAAGATGATCCATATGCAACAATAACGGATGAGTAGCAATGGCATACAGTAGCGAACTAAGAGGGCATCCCTGTCTCACGGAACGGGTCATAGTCCATGTCCTTGACAACCCACTACCAAGCAGATATTGTGCATTGGCATGAGAATACAACCAGTAAATAACATGGACCAGCCGAGGGCCAAATCCCAATTTATGCGTAGTCTGAGAAATAAAATCCCAATGGACAGTATCAAATGCTTTCGCAATGTCCACTTGTAGAATGAGAACATCTTGTTTAGAATATTTGGCATACTCAATTGCAAGCAGAGCATTGGAGATATTGTCAGTAATCTACCTTCTGGGAACAAACCCATACTGCCTAGGATGAAGTCCTGCTTGCAAGATGAATCGAATCCTAAGGACAATCATCTTGGCAATGAGTTTGTAAATGACTGGCATAAGAGATATGGGCCGCCAATCAGCCATTGTCTCACACAACCTTTTTTTGGGGATCAATTTGACAAGGCCATGTTTCCAAGAAGGAGGAAGAGATTGTTCTGCCCAAGCATGATTGATCATGAGAAGAATAGTGTTCTTGAGATCATCCCAAAATGCACGGAAAAATTCAACAGTCAATCCATCCCAACCAGGAGAGCTGCCTTTACGTAAATGACTCAAAGCATCATCCAGTTCATTAAGCATAAATGGCTGCTCCAATGCATGAGCCTGTTCTCGAGACAATATAGGCTGAACATACATAAGAAATTGAGACCTAGCTGCATTCACTTGCATCGAATTATCAGACTGAGGAGAAAAGAGATGCCGAAAATGACTAGAGCATTGCGATTCCAATTCTGATTTGGAGGTGGTCCAGGTGCCATCATCCTTCCTGATCCTGCAAATATCCTCCTTTCGCCTATCCGCATGCAGGCTTTTAAAGAAGGCCTTGGAGGAGCAACCCTTATCCAAAAGGGATTTCATGCGAGCTCAGATTTGCCACTTCTTTAATTTGCGAAGATCATTTTGATGAATGATATGAACCACATAAGTGCAAGAATCCTGTTCAGAGGAGGTGAGCTGCCTGTAAGAGCTGATTACATCCATTTGTTGCTTGTGAGATTGAGCCCATTTCAGCTTAAGCCTGAGGTTTTCCATGTGACTCCGTCCATAATCTTGAATAACAGCCTACAAGCGATGGGCGAGACTAATCCATGCAAAATCCATGTCCTCCTGAGCATGTAAGAGGAGGGGGCCGACAACCACTCTCACCATGTTCTGAAATTGTTGATGAAGCAAATAAGCACTGTTAACATGGAGTAGACGACGACCGAAAAAAGGCATATCATCTGTCAAACGTGCTATAGATAATGTCAAGCATACTGGAAAGTGATCAGACATCAAGAGGGAATGATCAACCCATAATGCACATGTGAAACTAGTATACTGCTGAGCATGCAACAAATACCATCTGTCAAGTCGAGCCCAGTAATGAGTAAAAGCATTGTGACGGTATGTATAACCCATATCTCTATCCTTTGTTGAGAGCCATAAATCTTCTGCATGCAAGATAGAAAGCATATCCTCCCAGTGTCGAAGCTCAGTGGGGATCATGTGAGATCGATGAGTGGTGTTGTCTTGCATGGTAGGTGAGTTATTAACGTCTCCACACAAAAAAGCATTGGGCAGCCATGGGTATTGCTTGAGGGAGGCCCACATTTGAGCTCTCGTCGCAGAAGTTTGAGAGGCATAAACCGGCTATTTTCATGACTGCTTCCCAGTGATCTGTAATCCAATGCCCATATGCATGGGACTGCATGTTTCCACACATAGCTGCTAACATAATAGCCCATGGCTGTTTTTGCTGAAAAAAATCAGCAATCATAGTGCTCTTTCTTGCCAACATATGAAACTGAAGATTGAGAATATTCAGTCCCCCATGAGTCTTAGGAGAACAAACAGACTGCATGGGAAGTAATCGCAAAGCCTTTTTGTGAGGTTTGCTTTTCCAAAATATTTCCATAGCCTGGGACATATAGGAAGCCAAATGCTTACAAGACCAGGGAAGAAGAGGCAAATAAAATTGCACACATGCCATAATGATAGACTGTACTATCCGAAGTCGAACACAAGTCGACAAGTGCCAGTATTCCAGCTTCTTGTTAAAGAGAGACAGAGACACGGAAGAGAACTCGACATAGAGAATACGAAAAGGCAACAGTTGAGATCTACGGATACAACCACAGCCAAGGGGGCTAGTGTGGAGAAGATCTCCAATTGACCTCCAAATGTGAAACTTGGAAGAGGGGGAGCCTTTGATAGGCCCCTGCCTAGCCTAGTCGTCCAGCAAGGGCTGGCCAGATTGACCGAACCATCACGTCGGCCTGATCCAACAAGTAGCTCGGGCTGACCCGGCCCAAGCAAGGTCGGGTTAGGTCAGGTCGACCCAACCTGGTTGGGAGCCCAAACTGGCCCCAACACAGTCTTGACCATGGGTCCCATTAGCCTCTACAAGCCCGCCTAAAAGGGGCCACGAACCAATCCTACAACTGCCATTAACCCTGGCAAAAAGCTTAGATATCTAGCCCTTTCCCTAAACTTTAACACTCCGAATGAGACTTCTCTTGACTAATGAAAATGTTGTCATTCTTTCGCCAAACTTCAAGACCAAGGCAATAATGGACAGGTCTCAAATCTATATTTCGAACTCATGCATCAAGAGTCCTTTGACCTCCTGGATCTTCCTCCTGTCATCACTTGTCATTATAAAATCATCTACATAAAGGATTACTTTCATGGTTTTGCCTCCTATAAAAGTAGTCATCTATCCTCTAGACATGCCCTTGGGGGGCCTCTTCAGCCCGTACAATGCCTTGCAAAGTTTGCATACCTTCTTTCCATCTCCTACATGTCCAAACCCTTCCGGTTGCTCGACAAATATTTTTTCTTGAAGTTCACCATTTAGGAAGGCCGACTTCATGTCCATCTTAAATATTGCCACTAATGGTGGGCTGCAAAAGCTATCACCATGGGAATGGTACTCATCGTAGCTATGCATAGCCTTTGACCAAAGTCTTGCCTTGTCCTTATTTAAAGTGCCATCAGATTTGTGTTGGCGTTGTAAACCCACTTGGTGCCAATAGCCTTCCTCTTCCGAGTTCCATTAACTGGGTCCCAAGTGTGGTTCTTCAGAATGACCTTTCATAGCATCCTACCATTCTGGGACTCCCTTCGCTTCTTCGAACGTTCTCGGTTCCAAAACTTTCTGAACAAAGCATAGTTAGGGGATTTTCTTTTAGAACTCCTTACCTCTAAATTGCTTTTGGAAAGCTTTGTGACTCTTGAGTCCTTCAACGTCTTCAAATACGACTTTGGTAACTTTCTTTCCTTTGCCAAGGTCTATCTCATTCGCATGGGTGCCTTAAAACTCTCGTTCTTCAATTTCCAAATCTTTTGTCTCTTGTTCTTGCATGATAGCAAGTCTTGATCTTTCGGAAACAATTGGAGCTTATGGTGCCGTTGCTTGTGGCTTGGACTCCATCTCCTAGAACACCACATATCTACTTACCACTAGCTTCTTCATCTCTTGGTCGCATAGCCGATAGGCCTTTGATTCCTCATTGTACCCAATGAAGATGCACTTCTTGCTCCTTGGATCCAACTTGGTCAGTGTACTTTGTTTGCATGTGTGTAAGCGTCAGAACTGAAAATCCTTAAATGAGGCTTCGTAACAAAATGCGCCTCGTACAGTGTTTTGCATTCCACCGCTTTGGTCTTTATTCTCTTCAAGATGTGGAAAACCCTATGATCTGCCTCCCAAAAAGATATGGGAAGCTTCCTCCCTCTCAGCATATACAAACCCATTTCAACGATTGTCAAGTTCTTCCTTTCTGCAAACCCATTTTGCTAGGATGTGTCAACAACAGTAGTCAATTGCCCCATTCGCAGAGCTTAAGTGCTAATGGTTAGCTACCGCCGAGTAGCCAGCCCTAAAAGGAACTTCGATTCACCAAGCTTTGCCCTCGTCTTAACATCATATGTGAAACTGGATATGCAGGCTGCAGTTCCTTGAACCAATTCCTGTTGTTGGACATGTGTTTGGAGACACCGCTATCCACGTACCAACCATCATTATTCTCACGCACTGTGTGGGCTTAGCAGTGTCTCCACTTTTGTCATGTTTGCCGAGTCTGACTTTCATTCTTCTCTAGGCACGTCACCCTTCTTTTGCTTCTAGTCCGCCTTCTTCTTCTGGCTTTGCTATGTGGGTTGGCTTCTCACAAAACAAACCTTTTTTATCCCGGTTCCTTTTATTCTTGTCTCTACTATCATTCGACTTGCCCCATCTAGAGTCATCGTCCTTGAGCTTGCCTTTACCTTGCATACCCTTTTCGCCTTTACATTTTCCAAGGAAAGCCTTGTCAATTGATCCATCGAATTTCTTCTCCCGAGCTTCCTCTTGTTGGAGAAGAGGCCCTAGCTCTTCAAAGGTGACTGCCTCACAGCCATCGTCATGAGACAAACCCCTTGTAGCTTCTTGGGAGCATGCCACGCACGAGCCTAACAATTCTAGCTGAATCTGTCTTTTTGACAATTGCGGATAGTTGATCTCTTATCACCTTTATCTTGGTCCCCCTCCTCTATATGCATGTTATAGAGCTCTCTTTCGCGGTCGAGGATCCTTGCATCAAGAACAAAATCTGCAATTGTAATAATGATGGCTAAGGCCCCTGCATCACACGTCACCCAATCTCTCACTGCCACTGGATCTGTTGGTATTCTCACAAAAATATATTGTAGGCCATCTCCTAGTGGTTCTAGTGATGCCCTATAGGCCATGGTATGTGCCTTGTAGGCATAAATATAGGCACTTGTAGTGTTAGTGCCTTTTAGGCCCACATAGGACACTTAGTCCTATGTGACACCCAGGACACTTAGTCCTAGGTCTAGGTACAAGTACTTTGTACTCTTTCTTTTGTATTATCCTAGTTTGACGTGACAACGTTTCTCATTAGTTTGACGTGACGGCGTTTCTCATCAACCCTTGTACCTTGTACGTGCTCTCTTTTGTCTACGTGACCCTTCAGTGGTATCAGAGCCACATTAATACTTGCTTCCTGCTCCTGGACTCGCACCAGCTCCCTTCAGCCTGCCTGCTCGCTCCTTCATCCGTATAGTCCATACGATTGTACGGACGTGCGTATGCACAGCCTGCTCCGGGTCACTCGTTGTACCTCCACCGTCGTACTACTCAATACTATATTTCGTACCTGCACCGTCGTACTTTGTACCTGCATTCCGTACGTTGTACCTGCTTTCATACGTACATGCATAGTATTTGTTTCGTACAATGTACCTGCTTCCATACGTACATGCGTTGTATTTGTGTCGTACACTGTACCTGCATCCGTACTTCGTACTTGCCCTGTACTTGCTTCCGTACAGCAGACGTAACTGCTATGTACTACATACTATACTATGTTTTGTACCTGCGTACAGTTGCACCTGCTCCATACAACTTCCGACATTTGCAAAATTTTGGGGATTTCAGTACCTTTCATCTCTTCTAGTTGCAACTTCTTGCAAGAACACTAGAGATTTGGGCTTTGGTCTGATATTTCTTTTCGATTGCAGTACATTGAGTCACTTTTGCAGGACATTGAGTCAGATTATCATACATTGGGTCACATTTGCAAAAATTTCAGCGAATTTTGGCGCTTTTCTGCATTTGCCATCTTTTTGGCCTATTTGCCCTCATTAAATTTGGGGCTTTTGCCAGATTTGCTGTTTTTGCAGTGAACATTGCCTGCCACAGTCACATTCGGGTCAGATCTGCATTTGCCCTTTGATTTGGGTCGAAAATTTGCAGATATTTGCTCTCATTTTTGGACAGCCAGCTTTGCACTGATAGCCTTGAGGCTTTTGGGTTTTCAGGTCTCTTTCAGGGTATCACATTTGCTATGGGAACAATCAAGATCTATTTGGCGTTCTTCGTGAAGATGATAAGTTGGATGGCACCAACTATCCGATGTGGTCTTATCTCATGAAACATATTCTTGTTGCAAAGCATTTGTGGAATATTGTTTCTGGGGTTGATTTGAGGCCAGCCAATGCTATAGTGGTTGCCTCTACTGCTGGTCCCTCTGCAGGGGTATCTCCTCCTGATGCATCATCCTCTAGCACTCCTGCTACTCTTCCAACTCGGGAACAGACAAGATGGGATGCAAGAGATGCAAATGCACATTCACGTATTGCTTTATCATGCAAGAGAATCATTATTCCACACATCCGGTCTTGTAGGACAGCAAAGGATGCTTGGGACAAATTGGCTTCTCTCTATCAGATTCGCAATGAAGCACGTGTTGCATATTTGAGAAGGCAATTACAGGAAGTCAGTACGAATGAAGGTGACTCTATGGATGCATACCTGACAAAGGTCAAGGACCTCATGGAACAACTTGCCAACATTGATGAGGTGGTGCCAAATTCACAGCTTGTCAGTACCACATTGAATGGACTGCCAGATACATATCAAGGGTTTGCTATAACCCTTTGATTAGTGACCATGGGTAATCCAGACCACTATTCTTTTGATAAGCTAGTTACTTTGCTTTTGCAGGAGGAGCAAAGTAGAGCTAATAGACAAGCCATTATTCCTGATCATGCATTTGCTTCATAGCAGACAGGAAGAAGCAAGGCTTCCAAGCCTATGGGCAAGCCAAAATCTGCACATAGCAGCTGCAATTCCTCCCATGCATCTAAAAATACAGCAGATAAGTCAAATAAGAAAAGATGCAACTATTGTCGCAAGCCTAGACATGACATTTCAGAATGCACGAAGCGCATTGCTTCGGAGAAAAAGAAAGCAGGATTGACAGTTAATGCCTCACATGCTATTGAATCCCATGAGCCAGCAGATGCTTCACATGCACATGCTCTTTAGGATGATTGAGCATGGGCTGTCCATTGCTCATTTGATCCCTCCAAAGCTGATGCACTCTTTACTGCTAATCATGCTCAGTCCTGGTACTTTGATAGTGGTGCTTTCAAGCATGTCACATCTTGCAGACAGTTGTTTCATTCTTTAGCCGATGCACCTCGAGGGGGGACTGTCACGTGTGCTAATAATGCTTCATATGCTGTAAAAGGAATTGGAGATGTGCAGCTCACATCCATTTCAAGCCATCCTGTCACTCTGACAAATGTTCTTTTTGTGCCTAGTTTATGATCTTCGTGATGACAATGCCATAGTTCTCACTGGCACTTTGCAAAAAGGGCTTTATCACCTTGATCATCACTCAACTACACTTTCTATTGAAGCTCTGGCTATTTCAATTCACAGCTTGCTGAAACTCATCTTTGCCATGAGAGAATGGGCCATCTCAATTATAGAGCTCTTGCAAAGCTACATTCACAGCAGATGGCAAATGATGTACCTCAAACTCACACAGTTTCCAAACATGTGTGAGAGGGTTGTCTTTTGGGTAAGATGCATCGATTTCCTTTTCAAAAAAATTATCCAAAACTCTCACAAAGGAAATTGCAGCTAGTGCACAGTGATGTCTATGGCCCAATGAGGACAAATGCCATTGGGGGGTACAAGTATTTCATGACTCTCATTGATGATTTCACAAGATATTGCTGGATATATCCTTTAAAAGCCAAATCTGAAGTTTTCTCATGCTTTCAGCGGTGGCTGAATATGGTTGAGAATGAATCAGGATGCAAGCTTGTCACCCTCAACACAGATAGGGGGGGAGAGTATATGTCAAAGGAGTTTGATGCATTTCTGTCTTCACGGGGCATTATTCACTCATGCACTACTCCTTACACTCCTCAACAGAATCCTGTTTCTGAAAGGAAAAACAGGTCCACAATGGAGATGGCCAGATGCATGCTTAAAGCCAAGTCTTTGCCCAATAAATTCTGGCTTGATGCAGTGATGTGTGCCAACTATGTGCTGAATAGATCACCTACACGGGCATTGAAGACTGTTACACCTTATGAAGCATGGAAAGGCAGGAAGCCTTCACTTTCACACATGAGAGTTTTTGGGTCTCTTGCATATGTTCATGTACCATCTCAGCTGAGACATAAGCTTGATGACAAGGCAATCAAATGCATATTTATTGGTTACAGCCAAGAGAGCAAAGGGTATCGGTTATATCAACCAAATACTGGGAAGATTATTGTCAGTAGAGATGTAATCTTTGCTGAACATTCAGCTTCTCCTCTTGTGGACTGCAAAGCTAAGCCAAATGTTGACATGTTTGATGCCTTTGAATCTTGGTTACCTCTGCCATCCTCAGAAGAGGACTTTGACCAGCAACATGAGCCTCCTGCAGGCCCTCCACCAAGCAATAATCAGCCACTACCCCATGGTGATTTGCAGGTTTCTCTTCCAGCACAAAATGATTCCACTATTCATGACGCAGTCATTGAAGAAAGAGCTGTCACTAGACAACAAAGGCAAGTTCCCAGATGGCTTCTTGATACATTGAGGGACAGCAAACAAGATCAGCCTTTTGCTGCCCGGACAAGGTCAGGGAATAGACAGCATGGTCACTTTCTTGAGTTTGCACTCCTTGCTACAACTTGCAATCAAGAGCCTCTATGCCATAAAGATGCTTTTGACAGCAAAGAGTGGATGGATGCAATGAGAGCTGAGTTACATTCCATTGCTAAAAATGACACATGGGAATTAGTGGATCTCCCTCCCGGCAAGCATGCCATTGGAACCCGGTGGGTCTACAAATTAAAAAGGAAATCTAATGGCAGCATAGATCGATACAAAGCCCGTCTTGTTGCAAAAGGGTATGCCCAACAACAAGGCATTGACTTTGAGGAGACATTTGCTCCCACATCCAGGATTACTACCATTAGATGTGTCATTGCCATTGCAGCCCATCATCATTGGCAAGTGCACCAACTTGACATCAAGACTGCTTTTCTTCATGGGGATCTGCAGGAAGAAGTATATGTCACACAACCTCCTAGCTTTGAGGTTGTTAATTCTGAAAATAAGGTATGCCGGCTTAGAAAAGCCCTTTATGGTTTGAAGCAGGCACCCAGGCCATGGTATGCCAAAATTCATTCACACTTACTATCCCTTGGTTTTCAGAATAGTCCCACAGAACCCACTCTTTATGTCTGTGGGAGTGGATCTGACTTTTTAGTGCTAATTTTATACAGGGATGATATGCTCATCACGGGCCCACATACTCAACAAATTGCAGCTTTCAAGGCTGACTTGCAGCAGATTTTTGACATGTCAGACATGGGACAGCTCCATTATTATTTGGGCATTCAGTTTGCTCATATTGAGGAGGGTATCATGATGTCTCAGTCCCAAGTATATTGGACAGCTCCTTGATCGTTTTCAGTTTGAGGATTGCAAGCCAATCTCTACTCCAGTGGACCCTGGCTTCAAATCCTCAGCTCATGATGGGAGCCCACCATGTGATATCACTCTTTATCAGCAAGCTGTTGGATGCCTTATTTATTTATGTCACACCAAACCTGACTTACAGTATGCAGTATCTCAGCTCAGCAGATTCATGCACATGCCCAGTTCACAACATTGGCAGGCAGTGAGAGTCTTCAGATATCTCAGAGGCACTCAAGATTTAGCCCTCTTCTATGGTGATCAGGGTTCACTTACCATGCATGCTTACACGGATAGTGACGGGGTAGGATGTTCTGACACCAGAGTGTCACATACTGGCAATTGTTTTTGGCTTGGCAATTCATGTATCTCTTGGCTCAGCAAGAAGCAACCAACAGTTGCCACATCTAGCTGTGAGGCTGAGTACACGGCAGCTTTCACCGCTACAGTAGAGTGTGTTTGGCTTTGACAGTTACTTACAAATCTTGGTATTCGCCAAACATCCTCTACTATTGTCTACACTGATAGCCACAGTGCTTTGGCCATTGCGCGTAACCCAGTGTTTCATGCGCGTACCAAGCATATTGAAGTTCATTATCATTATGTTCGGGAGCGGTTGTCAACAGGAGACATAGAGTTGTCCTATCTTCCCATAGAGGACAACATAGCAGATATGTTTACAAAGGCACTTCCTCGTCCCAAGTTCGAAGTCTTTCGACACGCTTTACACTTGGTTCCCTTTGTTACATGATCTGACATCCCTTGTACATTCATAGGTGGCTATATCCTTTTGGATGAACATGTGCCACCATGACCAAAAAAACCAGGTATTCTGAGACGTTTCCAGAGTACTTCAGCCCATCCCATGGAGGGGGGTTTGTAGGCCATCTCCTGGTGGTTCTAGTGATGCCCTATAGGCCATGGTATGTGCCTTGTAGGCATAAATATAGGCACTTGTAGTGTTAGTGCCTTTTAGGCCACATAGGACACTTAGTCCTATGTGACACCTAGGACACTTAGTCCTATGTGACACCTAGGACACTTAGTCCTAGGTCTAGGTACAAGTACTTTGCACTCTTTCTTTTCTATTATCCTAGTTTGACGTGACGTCGTTTCTCATCAACCCTTGTACCTTGTACGTGCTCTCTTTTATCTACGTGACCCTTCATATATAGCATGTAGAAAGAAAGAAAGAAAGAAAGAAAGATATACACGTCAGTTGGTATTTGATTTGAACCATGAGGCAAGGATCCAAGTCTAGCATAGATTGGCTAAACCGATTCAGCTTGCGGTGATGCAAGTCTAAAAGGATATCGACTACCGGGATCTATGTTCCTAGGATCCATTATTGCCATATGTGTCTGGTTCAAGTTATCGAGGAGAGTGAACTAGCAGATTTCACTCAAAGTGGTGTAGTCCACTCAGTTGTTGTGCTTTGAGCTTACTTCGGTTGTAGCTCCTTCAAGCTCAGCAAAGCGTAGGTCTGAAGCATTGCCTGATGCTCAAGAGGGGGGTAGTTCCTCCGCCCCCTTGTCAACAGACAGGCTCAAGGTATCTAGAAGTCGCTTGGTGACACTATATGTCTCACCCGAGGTACTGCTTGCTGACAGTACATCTGCTATGGGACTCACGCGCTCTCCTAGACCATATCATCATTGCTAGATGTTTATGTTTATAGCAACAAACTCGATAGTTTGATGTTCAAGAGGAGGGTATGTCACGGCAGTGACGTGAATTTATGGACCGTGACTAACTTTGGCTTAGGGGACTAGCCTAGGGGAAGCCACACTTCCCACAAGTCCCTAGGTGCACACACTAGGCCTACATGCTAGGGGCAAGGCAAGGTTTAGAGGGGTCATAAAGTTAGGCCCAAGGAAACCAATGTTTCATCGGTTAGAAGGGTTAGGATTTAAGTGTGAGGGGCAAACCAATGTTTCATTGGTTTTTGTGGGTTAGAGCATTAATGAAGGGGCCACGTGGCAGCCCCTCATGCACACCTACCCCCTTCCTGTCCCTCTAAGGCTAAGGTACGCATTTCTTTTGACGTTGGTGTTCTTGTTCATTTCACACATCCCGAGGTGAAGGGTACGGCTGTTTTTTCGCTGCATTTTGGATCTTAATTGGTGGCTGGCTCATTTTCCAAGGCTGCCATGCTCGCTCCATAGGTTCCGTACGGACTGTACAGAGCCTTTAAGGTGGTTGTACCGGAGCAGTACGTGCAGATTTTCCTAGTTTTCTCCAAGGTGGACTGTAGGAGCTGTTCTTTTCTGCTGTCACACATCCCGAGATACCTTCGACGCTGCTGTACGCCCCCTTTTTCCTGCTGTACAGCCTGATCAGCTCCTCTCTCCTGCCCGTGATCCTCCTGCTCTCTTTCTATCTCTGATTCCAGCTGTTATCTCTCTTCGTTCCCCTCTCCAAGCTGTCATTTCCTCCTGCTAGCCTCGACTTTGGATCTGCTACCCGTGGAGGTGTTCTGGACTGGATTGGAGTTCCTTGGAGCTGATCTGGAGCTGGATTGAAGTTGTTTGAAGCTGGTTTGAGCTCTCTTGTCACTATCCCTTTCACATTGATTGTATTTGGTCATTTTGGAAGCTTGTCGTTGCTCCTTTGCTGTTGGAAGTCCCCTCTTGGCCATTCAGGTTGTAATATGACACCCAATCGCAGAGGGTGTAACCAGATTGGGGTCAAAGGGGCAGTGTGTGAATTTTCTTCCTGTATTGTGGTCACTTGTTCAGTTTAAGATCTGTGTTGAAGCTTGATCACCCTGAGAGACTGGTCAGTGGGTTGTGGGATTGCCAATCTTGGTTGAGCAAGTTGGATGCTTTGTGGAATGCTTGGACACCTTTACAATGGTCATGGACAATGGTGAATGCCTTAGCCTTGCCTTGGCACTTGGGTACTAGTGTGTGCACTAGGATGGAATGCAAATTGTAGCCAAAGTTTGGCTTGGACAGTGGAAATTGCCCGTGGGGCAAAGCACCAATTTCATTCCTAAAGAAATAAATAAATACCAGAAGGGGCGCCGAGTGTTTGGGGCCAGTGTGGTGTCTTGTACTTGGTTTCATTGAGCAGAGGCACTCTAGCCTCCATCCAGTCATTTCTCAAATTGTTTCTAAGTGGTATTGTTTAAAGTTAAGTAGTTGGAAATTATGCAATGTGGCTGTGAGTAATGAATATGCAATGCAAGTTATGGTCTACTGCCCTTTAGGAAACTGAAGGCCGGTTACATCGCTCCTGTAGGTTGGGCCTCCGGTCTGATGAACATGGAAGGAAGTTCCCCTAAAGTGATATGTGCCTCAATATATTGTCAGGTCTTAGCTCGGGTCCTCGCAGCCGCCCCCTCCATGAGTCCTGTTGGTCACCCCTGTCTAGCTAGACTGAGTGGAATCTAGCTGTGTGTCTTGATTACCCCTACGTGCTCTGAGCAGCCGCTCCTTGTATTGGACAACCTCATGGATGAAGGCCGCCATGCATCTCTAGTTAGGGTAGGATAGAAAACTGGATAGGGATCCAAGACCATCTCGAAAAAGGCAATGATAGCAATCTCTAATCTCGTAGTACACAGGCATATGAAAGCAAAATGCTCCCTTGACTCGATCTCTCGGGACTCACACAAAGTGCAAACGCAGCCCTCTCTGGGTATGCCCTCCGCCAACCAATCTCAATACGGAGACGGTGGGACAAGACCAGGAACTGCCCTATTGATATCCTTAGGGAGTGGAGGAGGTGGATCTGTGTTACCCTGGTGGGTCGATGAAGCCCTCCACTCAAATCTGTAGGCAGTGGTCTCTGTAAAGCTGAGCTTCCAAGAAGCTCACGAGGTGCCAACCAAGTCTTGAATGCGTGTAACTATAGGAGATCCTCCGACATGACCTAGTTCACCTCGTGATTTGTGAGCGGGATAGAGGGGTCCTCAACACTGTATTCGAAGGGAGGTAGCCTATCTACGTGGAGCCCCAGGCTCTCAAACCATCTGCATGTATGTGCATACCAGCGCCTCTGGTCACCCTCTGCTATCAGTGCCATGGAGGAGGATAAGGCCAACCAAGGAAGCCTACGTCGCCCTGTGATGCGTGTGAAGAACCAATCTTCTCGAGAATGTGAATGTGTGCAATGCATGCAGAATTTGAATGCCAATTGGCCCTCCAATGGGGAAGAGGGTCCTCGTGAGAGTACTTGTTTCTCTTTCGACCTACGTGCAAGGTGGGAGAGAGAAGGCGGATGAATGCAATGTGGTAGAGAGAATGCTACGAATGATCACAATGAAGGAGAGTACCCCTTCATTAATGTCCCTCGAGATCACTCGAGTTCCATCTTCCACCCTTAGCCAACCATTTAATGCACTCTAATGCACCATTCCCTTACATATTGCCCCAAGGACCTAGACACGTGTGTGCACATCTTTATTGCTAATCATTAGCCAATGTTAAATAGTTTAGCGGTACTATTTACACCACTTGATCGATCATAAATATGAACATATGACCGCACCATCAAATTGGCGCCTAACAATAATAAGGTTCTAATGACTATTAATTAACTACATAATCATTTCTCTTGTCACGACACTCCCTCCTGCTTGAATGAGCAGAAGTCCTCTTCTGAATTATTGCTTGTCTCTTCCTCTTACGTGCACTTTCTCTTGTTACTTCTACAATTGCATCGCCTCGTTATAATCAGCGAGTTTCTGTGGAAAATCTGTAAAGAACTCTTCTTCCATCTCTTGTGCATCACTAGCTGTCTCGTTTTTAAACTTCAGTAAATACATATCCTCTTCGTTCCACGGGTACTCTTCTCTTTATGGTACACAATCTGTTCCGGCGTAAGAACTTCACTCCCATCTTCAAGTTCAGGTTCTTTTTTATGCTCAGTATCCAAAACTGCAGGAGTATCGCCATGGTATCTCTTCAAATTGCTCACATGAAAGATATTCTTCATATGCCATTGGGCTGGTAATTTCAACTCATACACTCTAGATCCTTCTTTTGGATATAAAGCTGCTGAAATCTGAAATGGACCATGAAACTTCGGCACTAACTTGACATGTTTTGTACTTCCTCTCACTGACTTGATTCTTCTTTTATCAATCTTCAGTAAAACCCAGTCATCCTAACTTCGTTTATTTTTTTATTGGTTGCCTTGGATTGTTGAATCTAAAAAATCGCTCCCCCAAGTGTGTTAAACATTGCCCATACGTGATTTCAAATGGGGCTTTCTTGGTGGAAGTATGTACAATGTTATTATAAGCAAACTCTAACATGGTTAGGAATTCTGGCCACCTTCTAGGTTGGACATGGACATAAGCTCAAAGTAAAGTAGTTATGGTTTGATTAGCATTCTCACTTTGTCCATCTCCTTGAGGAGGGAAGGCTGTAGTAACTTTCAGTTAGGTTCTGAGATTCTCTAATAGGGCTGTCCAAAGGTTGCTAATGAAACGCCATCATTATCGAATACAATAGATTTTGATAACCCATGTAACCTAAATATTTCCCTAATGAATAACCTTGTTGTTTTAGGAGCAGACAACTCCTTTTTGCAGGGAATAAAATGAGCATGTTTACTCAGCCTATCTATAACAGTGAAAATATGCTCAAATTGACCAACCTTGGGAAAACCTGACACAAAATCCATTGTAATGTGTTCCCACCTTTCAGAGGGAATAGGCAAAGGCTGCAAAAGACCAGCAGTTTACCTGTGTCAAATTTAATGCGCTAGCATACGTCACATTGTTGAACGAAGGCTGAAACTTATTTGCAAAGTTTAGGCCAATGGAAGTACCTCTCAAATTTCAATATTATCAATGGTCCCTCTAATGCCTCTATGTCCAGAACATGGACTCACATGTAACTCACACATGACTAGATACCGAAATGTTTTGGGTACACATACAGCATGTCCCAACAATCGGTATCCATCCACGATGGAATAGGCCTCTAACTCCCCAACCTCGTTACACTGAATCTTCCCATAAATTTCAGCGAAGTCCTCATCCAAAGAATAAGCTTCGACCGTTGCTCCTAGTAATTTCTCCTTAATCACAGAAATGTGATTAACTTGGAGCCCTCTACTCAAAGCATCAACTACTAAATTCTTCTTTCCTAGCTGATATTCAATATTTGGTTGCCCAAAGGATTGAATATATTCAGCCCATTTGATTCCTTAGAAGCTCCATCACCTTAGCAAGGTGATCCTTATGCTCTTCCTCAGTCTGGCTGAAAACCTAAAATGTCATCCAAGAAGAAAGAAAGAAAGAAAGAAAGTCTATTAACGTCCACTGGAGACCAAAAGGTCTATGGGAGGTCTATGGGACAGCAAGAAACCCTCTAGTACATCTGCTTTAGGGAGGGCACATGGCAGCTCCCAAGGAGTGCAACAAGCAACCCACATTATTTAAGAGTACCTACATAATAGTCTGAAAGAGTAAACAACCATACATCAGTTTCAAACTGAGAGTCTTTTGGTTTTGATTTAAACTCTCTGATTAGGGTTACGCCTTCACGGTAAGACTATGACAATATTTCCCAAGTAGGTTCGTAAAACCCTTCTCATCAGCCTACTAAAAGTAGTTGGAGCATTAGTTAGGCCAAAAACTCATAATGTCGAGTGAGAGTACGACAAGCAGTCTTATGTTCATCTCCAATTTTCATCCGAAGTTCATATTATATTTCTGATATATCTTGCTTTGGATATTATTTTATTTTAGTCAAGTGTGACTACGGCAAAGTATTCCATAGGAGCGCACCCGACGCGACAGGGGTCCTAGTGGATGCTTTGTGTGGTTAGTTGGGGACGCCTAACTAGCTTGTGTTTTGCTATGCTAGATGGTTGGTATTGTGGGTGATTCCATGTGTTATTGATGTTGTACTTGATTATTGTACTTTAAGCGCGGTTATGTTGGGATCGGTTGATTCGGTGATTCATTCAATCAATTGTTAATAACTAATGTAATCGGCGGCTTAAGTACAGGTGATGGAACTCACAACGAGGATTGAAGTTAGTGTGAGGGTACCGATCGAGGTGTCGCACAATGCATCTTTTATGGCCATGGGCCAATTTTGTATATCTTTAATATTGCAAGTTTGAGCAATATATTTTAGAGAGGACATAAATCAATTTTGGGCCCAAAGAGGCTATGTAAAGCAAATCCCTTATTTTGGAAGAGAGGGATAATTTTGGCTCCTTGTGCTTTTATGAAATATTATAAATACTCTAGATGAGGAAGCGTGAGCCACTCATCTAGGGAGAGGAGATTGTACCCAGTCTTCTTGTCGCTTTCATGGTGTGATTGTGTTTCTTCTCCAATTGAATTAAGTGTGTCCAATCAGGCCCTTTTGCGATAGAACTTCAATTTGTTTTTATACCTCCTTTCTATCATGTGCATCCTGTATGGGGCTCTACATGGAGGAGAAGCTGATGGCTCCAAGTCTATGGCATGACCATCTTCTCTCTCCATAGGCAATTTGAATGAGTCATCTCTTAAAAATCGATCCTCATAAGCTCTAAGGAACTCATTTCTCTCCTAATCTACTTTTGAGATATGAAGATCTTGTGAATCCCGTATATACACAAGATTACATTACAATCTATCCCTCATTTTACCAATCTTTTTTCTTGGGTAGGAGTAATCAATGAAATCGTATACACGTCTTGATCCCCTATGATCCTTATGTACAAAGCAACAATGATGAGTATGAGGATAAATAGCAGGGTTAAAATCATACCGCCATGGTTTAGCTATGTCAACGTCTTGTAAAGGAGCTACTAGAAAATCCCTTCGATCTCTATATTTTTGCATACAAAAAGGGATATTTCGTACTTTGGATATGTCTTCTTCATTATGTCCCCTAAAAGCTCCTGAGAGTGACATGTTTTGTATAGGTTCTGGTTTAAGATGGAGTAATTTTACCAATCTATCACTCACTAACTCATGATTACATCCATCATTTAGAAGAACCACTATTCTCTATCCATTTATAAATCCATACACCTTAAAAAGATCATGAGGCCCAAAGGTATTGGCTGAATGGACAGCATTCACTATTGGCTCGAATTCATCTTGGCAATTTTAGCCAAGAGAGCAAGACAATTATGCCATACGTGCCCTCGCTTATGTTTCTTATACCTGAAACATTTTCCTTCCTTAATCGACTTCTTCTCTTCATCCGTCACAGTCCTTACAAGAGCTTTACCCTTCCGTTTATTATTCTTAAACCGGTTTGGTTTCTTAAAAATGGGTATGTTGTTGGTCTTAGATGTTCACCCACCCTCCTTATTTAAGGGTTTACGAGGATTCAATTTCCTCTCAACCATTTCAGCCAGCTTAGTGAGGTCTTTAAGCGTGGTTGGGTTAAACATTTCAACCTCGTATCTTACTTTTGGGCTTGAGGCTGCTAAATACTTCTTTCTTCTATCCTCCTCGCTCTTTTCGGGTAACTCTAGAGACAATTTCCAAAACCTAGCTGTAAAATCTGTATCACTCTCACTATCGAATTGCCTAAACCTTTCCCAACGAAAGGTTAGGTTCTCTTCATGCCGTGGTGGCATGAAAGTGGCTTTCAGTTAGTCCACAAACTTAGCCCATTCATGAATAGGCTCTTTTCCTATTTGTAACAAAGACCAAAACATTAGAGCATCCTTTTATAGATGCAATGTGGCAAGAGCAAGCTTCTCTTGCTCGGTCTTCTCGATTCCCTCTTGCGGTTGGAATTTGGATCTCTTAGAAGGGGTACTCAACTCTTCATCCCCAAAATTTAGAGCCCTCTTAGTCCCTAATCTTGTAATAACTGACTGCTCAATCAAATTGCTAAGCTGAAAAATCAGCTTATCAACTAGAGTCTCCTCACTTCCTCTTGCACTTGGATTATAATCCATGTGTGCTCGATTTCGAGTTGAAGGCGTAAACTCATCACCTTGTTCTTGGATGGTCTCGTTTCTTCTTTCATTACGAAATGAGAGCTCCATATCAAAAGGTTCTTGAAGGAGAGACTGCTGTAAATCTATTTGTGGGTTATCATACTCAAGATGTGTGTAACTCTCACCTAATCCATCCTCTTTAGGAGGGGGTGAAGGTGTTCTTTCTCTCTCTCCTTCAGGAAATGGAGGAAAAGGAATAAGTTCATTGTTATATCTCCCCTTCCCTTCCATTCTTTCCTTTTACTAAGGGAAGAAATGACTTGCTGTAATTTTTAAAATAGGGGTTTATTTTACAGCAAAAAGTCAAATGTTATAGAGTTGGTGGTACTTATCCGACTCCCACTTCACTTGAGTAGAAAACCACTTGAAATTGCCTCTTCTTCCTTCTCTTTTGGGCTCTTCTTCTTGCATTTCTGCTGTAAACTGATACACTCCATTTGGGCTACTTGTTTTGAGAGCTCTAGATACCGTTATAGGGGGTACTTGGTGGGTGGATCACCCCCTTAAAATCTTTCCAATCCGGCTTTCCGTCTCTTTTCCTCATAGTTTAAGTGTTTTAAGGGTCTATTCGCACCGGGGCGGGTGGAAAGGAGGGGGAGACACCCCGTTAGGACACCCCATTCCCCGTCCAAAAACCAGAAATTTCAGAGAAAGCCCTTGCCTCAGGACCTCCACAATTCAGGCTTTTCAGAGTCTTTCGAAAATCCTCTTGGAGAGTTGTGGGAGCAGAAGGATCACTCAAACCCTTCTTCACTCATGCATGTGCTGTGCCACTTCGCCCGTCCCTCCCTGCCCAGATCTCTACCGCTCGTGCGTCTCTTGCTGTCACGTTCTTCCCATACAGACCCTCCGCGCACGTGCTTGCTTTTGTGCCTCTGTCCCATGCACTCCTCTTCTACGTTGCACTTGTTGTCCGTGACTTTGATACACCCGCTTTCGCCCTCTGTCTCGATAAGCTCTTCCTCTTCTCTTTCTGTCCCAGTCATGGATTGTCACTGCTCTCATACCAAATGTGACGAAGCAATCTTCTTGGGAATGCGAATGTGTGTAACGCATGCAAAATTTGAATGCCAATTGGCCCTTCAATGGGGAAGAGCGCCCTCGTGAGAGTACTTGTTTCTCTTTCGACCTATGTGCAAGGTGGGAGAGAGAAGGCGGATGAATGCAATGTGGTAGAGAGAATGCTACGAATGATCACAATGAAGGGGAGTACCCCTTCATTAATGTCCCTTGAGATCACTCAAGTTCCATCTTCCCATTTAGACCTACCCTTAGCCTATGACTCTTGCACCTACCATTTAATGCACCCTTCCCTTTCCTATTGCCCCTAGGACCTAGACACGTGTGTGCGCATCTTTCATACTAATCATTGGCCAATGTTACATAGTTTAGCAGTACTATTTACACCGCTTGATCGGTCATAAATACAAGCATATAACCGCACCATCAAATTGGCGCCTAGCAATAATAAGGTTCTAATGACTATTAGTTAACTAAATAATCATTTCTCTTGTCATGATAGTGCGAGATCCATACTATCTAATGCGGTAGAGATATATGAAATGCCGCATCGAGCTGTAGTGGGGGTGCTCCAAACTCGAACTCGATATGTCCGTGCACAAATCATGGGAAAACTGCTCAAGGATGAGCCAAGTACATCTAGGCAATGATGCTGTGCAAAATGGTAGTCAAGGATGGCTGCTCCTACAAAGATCTACAGTAGAGAATATCTGCCACACTGTACACAATCTGCAGGACCTTCAAAGGCTTCAGTAGCTGTGTAGGGATTACAAAAAACGGACGCCTATTTGTAGGTTATGAAGGGATCCTGGACTCTCCCAAATGGGCCGACGGAAATACCCAACTGGTCTGCCAGATATGCCCGACCAGTTTCAGCTGGATGTTGTTGCTGTACCTACTGCCCGGTTTGTGGTTGGCGAATGGCAGTTCATTATACTTGCTGTTTTGGTGCCATTTGTCCTGCCCTATGCCACGCAAACAGCCACATGTCATACTGGTGGTTCCAGATTCTGCTCCAGGTGCAATCAGTTCTCCAAAACTGCTCCAATCTCTGCGCAAGTGCTCTGTCGAGGTATGCCACCCTCCCTCAGTGCCCTGACCCCTTGTGCTCCTCATCTGGGGGCTCACAAGTGGGTCAGTGACACTTCCAACAAGTATCACTCTGTAGCAAAAGGTGTTTATGAGTTTCACATCAAGTGTTAAGAAACATGCAAATGCTCTCATACCACATGAAAGTTCATGAAAATGCAATGAGTAGGACAAATTAAACAGACTATGCATACAATCGGAAACACCTTTGTCAGTGCATGTAAGTGTGCTGGCCAGGCAGAATCACTGTGTAAAGTGCAGTCTTTATGCATTAAGATACACAATACAAAATACGTTTAGCATGAGAAAAGACAAACCCAGCCAACAAAAGGGTGCTACTTGAGCAAGGCAAACTTTAAATATTACAAACCTTGGTTATAGTTCTCCCTGTAAGATCCATGGCGCGCTTCCAAACTAGTGAAGGAATGGGGACGACTGAAAATCCAGAGGCAACGAGTATGCCGATCCACATCCCGAAACCAAAACCTGACCCCCACCAGCCCTATGAACCAACATGATCAGTTAAACAAAGCACACGTAGCTTTATGACAAACAAAGACCTCAACCCACCATGTCCCCAACTTAAATCAATCATTTGAAAAAGCACATCCTTCTCAGTAGAACAGAAACATCTAACGGAAATAAGTCAAAGACAAGAAACGTTTTATTTTCAGATGTATTTTGTAAGACCACGATAGAATCAAACAACAGCAAAAACTTGGCAAAAAGCATTTGTGTCCACACACTTGTAAGTTAGTTAAGCATCCCATTGCCAATAGCAGCAAACAAAGCTTCTTTCACAAAAATTGTACCACAAGAGACAATAAAAAGTTCTCTAAAGTGTAAGATTAGAAGATTCAAAAGTTAGTTTCTGTTGTCCAATAAAGGCTTGGAAAAGTTTGCTTTTGACAATGATAGATGGTCCAGAGAGAAGCTTCTAGCAGAAGGACTGGCTTGCTTATCCTAGAAGAAGCCCAGTCTTGTCTCGTCACATCACAAACTCAGGCTGGCCAGTCATCCTCATCAAACTTTGTCACAAGAGGCAGGGAGGAAATCAGGCTGAAATTGATACACTTGCATTCTGAGCCCTACAATGATTTTGAAAAATGCAAACAACTAGATCACCTTCGGTTTGACAGTTTATTTGAATGTCTGGTTTTGAAGGAATTTACTTGAATCTAGTGGTGGGCATCCTCTCATGCAATTAAACATGAAGATTAAATACAGCGTTCCAAAGATGATGATATATATAACTTTTTATTTGAAAACTGGAAAAGGTCTGTAACAATTGTTTACAACATTTTGGGCAGATTTAAGATGTTCCATATTTATATTTTGTCAAAATGTCGTTCATTTTGTGCGTAGAAATCCTTGTTACATGACTCCACTATGCCCATGGTCATGGTTTCAATTTAGAGGATTCCTGAGCTAAGAAGTAAGGATTGTCATGATGATGCCTATCGCCACAATCTTTCACTGAGGAATCCAAGCTCCACAATAATCAATAGCCAAAATGTGAGGGCTAGCCACAATACCTACAACTGCAAGGCTTGTATATCCACCCTAGACCTCCACTTTTACACTAGTTAGATCAGCTCCTAGCCCTGAGGGGTAACTACCCTTAACTAATGCCCATCTCGTCCATGCAAATGTGTCATCTGGGTTAGGTACAAGCTAAGTAACATTCGCTCAGGACATAAAACTACTTCCCCCTCAAATGGGAATTTTATGTCCTCATAAATCGAAATTATCAGCATTCTACTAGGAATAATCATTCTTAAGCCTATCCCTCCATCAGCTCAACTGTTCATAACGAATACAATTGTAGAGACACGTTGCTCCTTGACTGAGAACTAATACAAGTTTTAATGGAATATAGATGGTCAAGTCATCTAGCTGCACTAGGTGCTCCTCAAATACTAAGCTGTCCCCCTCACTAAGCATTCCTTCTAATTAGCTTATGTGAGGACTTAGATTCTTTTGGGTTTGCAACCGGTAAGCGGCATTATTTATATTCGTTATGATAAAATACAAAGCACAAAACCAAGAAGATATCCTGTAATGATCTCTAGTTTGCATAATCTTAGAATCCTTGGGAATCCCCAAATAAATACCCACATGCCCTCCTTCAAAATCCAAGGTCAGCAGCCACCCTCACCTTTATGTTTTTTAATACGAACACCTATGGAAGATATCAATTCATACCCATGCATGAGCCTTTGCCAATTCCTATTTAAGCTTGGGAGTACATTGCTATGAATTTTGAGACAAGACCCCAATCTACACAAAAGCCACGTGGGAAGATATGAAGACCGTCACATGGGCAGACCAGAGAGTAAAGGCAGTCTACCATGCAGGCAGCATTCATAGGTGCTGCAACAGGATCTGCAAAGGACAGCAGAATGAGTATGGCTGCAAGGTAGACAATACAGAGAAGTAGCATGGACAGGTGGCTAGAGCTGATATAGAGCTGTAGGATGTGCAGTAGATGGCTGGAGAAGAAGGAAGGCCAATGGGAGACTGCCACATGGCAACCAGTGTGTAGGATAATTGCAGACTGCATAGCGACAGTAAACTGGTGCAACATGTTGTTGCAGATGTAGAAGACTCTAGATGATTGGGTGCAAGTCCACAAGGCTACAGATTGGCTCGGCAGGTCCCAGCAATAGGCTCACGGACCAAGTCCATAAATAGGACTATATGCAGGTCGGCTGATCAAGGGAGGACCAAACTAAGTGAGCCCCGTCATTGGTGGGCTGACAGACTCATCAGCCAGTCTGTAGTTGGCAGCCAGTTCAAAGGGCTACAAGCCCTATAAATAGGCCCTGGAAGGGCAGTCTAAAATTCATGCTGTGCCTCAGAATTGACTGCACATTGGAGCAGCAGAGAGGCTAGGAATCGGGGCTCCTTGTACCTCACACATTTGCTGTGGGCAGGAGCAGCAAAGAAGACTTGGCCCTCATGCCACTGGGGTTTGCCATTGCAGGTATAATCAAGCATTCAATTGGGTTTATGCCTTGTTGAGCCAAGCTTTAGCTGGTTTTTGAGAGCCACTGGGGTTTGCCATTGCAGGTATAATCAATCATTCAATTGGGTTTATGCCTTGTTAAGCCAAGCTTTAGCTGATTTTTGAAAGGAAATTCTGACATTGTAGCACATATCCTGCCACGGGATCTTTCTTTGGTATATTTGAGGGGCATCCTCAAGCCTAGTATATGCTTTGGCAGTGATATTTGTTGCTTGAGCAGGGTGTGTGAACTTTGCTGAGATTTCTTTGACTCTTTTTGTTTGCTCAAATGGCATAGAAAAATACGAATGGTGTCTTTCAGTTGCTTGCCCATGAGGATCGGTTGGATGGCACCAACTATCCTCTTTGGAGTTTTTTGATTCGCAATCTATTAGTTGCCAAGGGCGTCTGGTATTATGTTCCAGGTGATGAGGCCGTCTTGTCCTATAGGACCAGGTGGTACTCCACAACAAGGGGGGGTCATGGTGGTGGTGCAGGTCGTGGGCAACAGGGACAACAAGCTGCCCCGATTGGACAAGCACCTGCAAGTATTAATCTTGAGCAAAGGAGGTGGGATACACGTAATGCTCAAGCCTTGTCTTTGATTTCACTGAATATCAAGAGGTGTATTTTCCCTCATATCAGGTCCTGCCAGATTGCTAAAGATTCCTGGGGTGACTCTGTGCAGGAACATGTCACCAAGACTCAAGATTTGCAAGAGCAACTCTTGAACATTGATGAGGTCATTCCAGACTCATAGCTTGTTACCATTACTTTGAACTCCTTACTGAGAGTCTACGTGTCTAACCTTTCAATACGAGAGAATCAAAATCGCCTCACGTTTCAAGAGTTGGTAGCACTCTTGTTGTAGGAGGAGCAAACGCGAAATCATATGGCTTCACGTTCTCATTATGGGGAGCATGCTTTTTCAGCAAAGGATAAGGGCAAAAAGGAAGTTCGTCCAAGTCATGCCTCTAGCAGTGGTTCTAGAAATGTACATGCATGTGGGAAAGATAAAAAGAATGCCATAAAGCCTTTCAAGAAAGGAAAGTGCCATTATTGCAAAAAGGTGGTCATCACATCAGTGAATGCCCCAAGAGGCTTACAAAAAGAGAAGAAGAAAGAGTTTGATATGGCAATTTCAAGCTCAGCTCATCATACAGGTTTCAATGATACTTCTGCTCATTTTGTTGAGCATGATTGGAACTTCTTTACATGCAGCTATGATGTTCTTGGAGTCACATTTTCAGCCTCAATGAGATGGCAGAGACATGGTATTTTGATAGGGGTGCTTTCCGTAATATAACCTCACATAAATCTTTCTTTAGGAAATTGTCCAATGCATCACTTGGCAAGTTAGTTTCTTGTGCCAACCATTCTTCTTATCCAGTTAAAAAGATTGGAGAACTTTCACTCACAGACGTGGATGGTTCAGATTGTTGCCTCCAAAATGTTTTGTACGTGCCACGGGGACGTGAATTTCTAAGCTTTAGGAATTTACGGTGGCAACTCTAGCCTCCAACTGATTTAAACAGTTCAAAGGACACTTCAGTGCAATTAATTCCATGGGCCAAGGCAAGGGACTGAAGGTTAGAGAGGGGTAAAAATCCCTTTCGCTAAAAATAGCTCCAGGACCCACGTTTGGCTAGAAGGCTGCAGAAAAGTCAAAATTTGCGAGAGAGAGGCAAGTCACAGGCTGGGAAAGTGCTCCAAGGCTATTCTATCACATCGGTTTGCTGATTTTTTACTACCAGGGCAGTCTATGGGCTGCCAGAATCTCAAAACCGAAATCCGTTTTGTGCTAGGACCATCCAAATCAGTTCGTTTTTGCTGCATGCCTACTGCTCATGCCTTCCTAGAGGCCCAAATCTGATTCGCACTTCTTCCAGGAGCTTTCCAGGCCAAGTGCCTATAAAAATCGCACTTTTCCAGGTAATTAGGAGCTTCCAGGCAACTCGATTTGCTTCTAGACTTGGCGATTCTCTTCCAACAGGTTTTCCAGGGTTGCTTTTGCTGATTTTCACCTTCCAGCATGACAAAGATCTTGCCAGCGAATTTCGTTTTTCCATGCTTGCAGATTTTCCTAGGGTTTCCCGAGCTTTCCAATCAGTTGATTGGTTTCCGGGAGCTTTCCTAATGCCTCAGAACCTTTAGATCCTTTTGCTTTGTGCAGTTTTGCCTTTCTGTTTGCCAGGAGCTGGGGTTGTTTTGCTAGCCTCTGTCTTGCTAGGACTCCCTTGATGGGTATTCAGAGCTACCAAGACAGATTGAATTGTTTTGCTAGCCTCTCTGTCTTGCTAGGACTCCCTTGACGGTTATTTAGAGCTACCAAGACACATTGGTCTGATTTCTCTCTTGCCAAGACTCTCGTAGTGGGTATCAGAGCTACCAGGTTAGAACCCTCACCCAGATTCCGAAGAAAGCTGCCATGGAATGTTGCACTGGACTGGGATGCCTTTTCTGTGATTGCATAGCAAGACGGAAGTGCCTGTGATCGGATTATTCAGTTGGTTGTCTGTGGGCTGATGCACTGCGATGCTATTCTTGTATTTGCAAGCCTTTTGAATAAAAGATAAAGTAGTTTAGGGCCAATCTGGTGTCTAGTGCAGACAAGGGCAATCTAGCTCCTGATTTTGGTTTCTGCTATTTATTAATTGGCTGTTATTATTTTCTGGTTGGCCTGTAACAGTTTTTTTCTCAACGGCTGAAATCGTGGTTTTTGGTGGTTGATAATTGTTCACCGCCCTTTGGAGTCTCAAAATCCAAGACATCACCAACTTTCTGAAGGTGAGATCTATGGTTGTTTTGGATGATGTTGGGATCAACAGGGATATCACAGCTCTCTCAAGAGGCATGTGGTTGCTAAGAGAATTCAGCCAAAAAAAATCAGCCAAGATGGTGTGCAGTGAAAGCATAGGATGTGCCAAAGTATATGCCTCATGAGGAACACCAAGAGACAAAGGAACACGACGAGATCTTGATTCAAGAACAGTTATTGGCACAGAGTAGTAGAGTTTCCTTGTTGCTATTCGGATGTGATGTGGATGGAGGAGGGTGAACTGGCAGATTCACCTCAGTTGATGCAACTCCACTTTTCAGTTTGAGCCGACTTCAGTTGAGGCTCATTCAAGCTCAGCAGAGCGTGCGTCTAGAGCATTGACTAATGTTCAATAGGGGGGGAAGCACCTCCACTCCCTTGGTTCAGACCGCTCCTGATATCTAGAGGTCGCTTGGTGACACTGTCGGTCTCACTCGAGGTACCACTTGCTAATGGTATATCTGCCGCGGGACTTCTAGATTAGTGTACTAGTCACTATCAGACTATCTGTACATGGTATATGAGTTTATACATGATATATGAGTTCGTTACCTGCAACTCTACCAAATCATATATTGCATGTATATCTTGAATGTACAGGTACTTGTGAGAAAATGGCAGAGTCTGCCAATCTATTGAGATATGTTTGTGGTTGGATATGGTTTGCTATCCATGGCTCTGCAAATCATATATGCAACTCTAGTCTCGTCGTGCACGTGGCACATTCTTGTAATGGCAATATATGCCACTCTTACATGACACTTCATCACTGGGTGTATCTCTAAATCCGAGATAGGATAGCATACTACGGTCACTGCTATCGTCGACAAGCACGATGGCCTTACTGCTAGAACAAAAACAGGAAGTAGTAAACTATGGTCAGTGCCACACAATTCTGATGGCACTTGATGCCAAACTGGTTGGTTCACATTCGATGATATTCTTGTGAATATGTGTGGTTTGGATTGTGAACTTGCAGTTCCTGATATACCACGGATTATGAATGGTTTCTTTCCTGCCAGGGCTCTTTTAGAGCTTCCAGGATAGATTTGGCCAGTCCGCCATGAGACGAAGTGGGTAAATAATTGAAAGGAACATGTGCAAAAAGTATGCATGGGATGTTTGTATGCATGCATCAAGTGTTTTTGTGTGTACTCGTGATGCACCACTAGTTGTGGGTCCTGGGGGATGGCTATATGAAAGTGGGTAGTTCATCGGACGGTACATATATGGGTCCTGCGGAATGGCCATATGAAGGTACACATTGACCGTATGTATGCGTGCATGGAGTGTTTGTGTATGTTCTTGATGTACCTCATCCTTTGGGTCCTACAGGATGTCCATGAGAGGATAAATCATCTATGTGGGCCCTACGGTATGGCCATACGAGCCCACAGGGACGTGAATTTCTAAGCTTTAGGAATTTACGGTGACAACCCTAGCCTCCAACTGATTAAAACAGTTCAAAGGACACTTCAGTGCAATTAATTCCATGGGCCAAGGCAAGGGATTAAAGCTTAGAGAGGGGTAAAAATCCCTTTCGCTAATAATAGCTCCAGGAGCCATGTTTGGCTAAAAGGCTTGGAAAGCAAGCAGAAAAGTAGAAATTTGCTTTCAAGGGCTGTTTTCGAGACCACAGAAGAGCAAGGAGAGGCAAGTCACAGGCTGGTAGGAAAGTGCTCCAGGGCTATTCTATCACATCGGTTTGCTGATTTTTTACTACCAGGGCAGTCTATGGGTTGTTGGTGGGCTGCCAGAAGCTCTAAAACAAAATTTGTTTTGTGCCAAGAGCCTCCAGATCAGTTCGTTTTTGCTGCATGCCTACTGTTCATGCCCTCCCAGAGACCCAGATCTAATTCGCACTTCTTCCATGAGATTTCTAGCCAAGTGCCTATCAAAATCGCACTTTTCCAAGCAGTTTGGAGCTTCCAGGCAACTCAATTTGCTTCCAACTTGGCGATTTTCTTCCAGCACGTTTTCCAGGGTTGTTTTTGCTGATTTTCACCTGCCAACATGACAGAGATCTTGCCAGGGAATTTCGCTTTTCCATGCTTGCTGATTTTCCCAAGGTTTCCCAAGCTTTCCGATCGCTTGATTGCTTTCTGAAAGCTTTCCTATTGCCTCCGAACCTTCAGATCCTTTTGCTTTGTGCAGCTGCCTTTTTGCCAGGAGCAGCCAGGTGGGGTTGTTTTGCTGGACTCCGTCTTGCTAGGACTCCCTTGATGGGTATTCAGAGCTACCAAGACAGATTGAACTGTTTTGCTGGCCTCTGTCTGCTAGGACTACCTTGACGGTTATTTAGAGCTACCATGATAGATTGGTCTGATTTCTCTCTTGCCAAGACTCCAATAGTGGTATCAGAGCTGCCAGGTTAGAACCCTCAGCCAGATTCGGAAGAAGAGATGCCATGGAATGTTGCATTGGACTGGGTTGCATTTTCTGTAATTGCATAGTAGGATGGAAGTGCTTGTGATCGATTATTCAGTTGGCTATGTGTGGGCTGATGCACTGCGATGCTATTGACCAAACACACCAAATTGATCTTGTGAAACAAACCAAGAACCCCAACGAAAAGCTCTCGTATCCCATCAAGCTCACCAAGTTTCCAATGCTAGAATCTCGGCTAGCATGCAAAAGAAAATTGACCTAATTCTTGCAAACCTCGGCAGCATTCTCAAATGGGGCGTTTCTCCATTTCCTACACATAGCTAGCCTTAAAAGAGTGCATCTTAAGCTTGATGCAGCTTGCCAACACAGCTTTAAAAAAGAAACTTTTTTCAAAGATCCCCTTTGAAAAGGAGTGCCTAATTGGTCTATCCTACTAACCTCACCCTTGAAAAAAAATAGCCTAATATGGGCGATCCTGCTCTAAACTTGGTGGAGAAAATTAGCCATAAGTTCATTAAATGCTTACTTTGATGCATATAACTTTATTAAATGTTGAAACAAACATGATATATGACTCAACATGCTACTTGACCCCATTTAGATTTTCCAATCTATAGATATAGGCTGTCAAAGTTTTATGTTAGAACAAACTACGCACGTGCGGCCTGTGCTAGCATTAAAAAATTCAATTTTCATGATCTATTGGAAGACTAAGTGCACTCACAAAAGGCACTTGGAATGGCAAATTTTTCTACCCACAACAGGCCGCGCCGACGCAGCCTGTTCTAGGTAAATAAATTTGCCTTTTGAAGTGTCTTTTGTGAGTGCCTCTCATGCTTCATCCAACTTGCCAAAAGAGATAAAAATAAAATTTTTCATACTAGAACACGCCACGCCGGCGGACTGTTCTAGCATAAAACTTGTGACAGCCTATATCTTTAGATTGGAAAATCTAAATGGTGTATCAAATGGCAAGAAGGTAATACTCCCAACAGCTTGAAACTGACATCTCATATGTGATGGGATAATCATCTAGAACATTGTGATAGTTCCATGGCCCCAATTGCCAAAACTCTCTCGGGACCCAAGATAAAAGAAGGGATGTCTCCTATGCCAACATTGTTGGAGCCTCAGAGACCGAGAGAAGGGGGGTCTCCTATACTGGCACTAATGGAACCGTGCCTTAGCCTAATGAAGGTATGAACTAGAACTGAGACGAGGAAGCCGAGAGATCTAGCCAGAGTGAATAGAAGACCTACACATGGGTGGGCGCTTTGCGAGGCGAGAGAAGAGGCGAGGGGGATGGAAGTCAGAGTTCTTCGCAGGGGGGGGGGACACTAGAAGAAAATAATTGGAAGGTGGGTGGTTAGGGTGATCATCGACTGCGATAAAGGTGGGTGGGAGATGGCGGAGGGTGAGGGACAATGGAAGAAGAAGAAGAGGTTATTCAAAAGATCCTTGGATACAAACAAGCCATTCTGACACTGGAAGAAAATGATTGGATGGTGGGTGGTCAGGGTATCATCGACTGCAATAAACGATGGTGGGAGATGGCGGAGGGTGAGGGACAGTGGAAGAAGAAAAAGAGGTTATTCAAAAGATCCTTGGATACAAACAAGCCATTCTGTCTAGGACTTTTAATGCTAACTCTAATAATATGCACATTGTACACATTTCCTTGATGAACCAAACGTCTTCAAGAAACTAGACACAATTGTGACAACAGGTGCATCTCAGAAACATAACTAGGCCAATTCTAGAAATTAGAGTCCATGGAAACCGTATACCTACCTGCTTACCATCCTTCGGCACCGGTTGACTCTGCTCTATGTAAGCAACACTACCTGCAATTTAGCATAGACAGTTGAGGATCAGAAATATTGCAACAGTGTTAAGCTATCCTCTACAATAAAAAGTAAAACACAATTTATATCACTTATAATGGACCCATAAAAACTTCAAAACAAAGACAGCCTTCAGTCCCTCTTTAATTATTTAATAGACAACCAAAGAAAGTGACTTTCTAAACACAATTATGAATAATGCCTATGGCCTTTACATTTAGTCACCCCATATTGATAAGTATTGGTTAAACCAATAGTGACCCTACAGTGATAAGTATTGGTTAAACCAACCTAGAGCTCGTCTATCACTAGACCCTTGTCAAGAGCCACATTTAGAACCTTGATAAGATTTCATGTAGAAAGCTCGAAATTATGGATTTTTTCGTTCATTGTTGAAAATATCCAACTTCGGAAGGGAAGGGAAGGGCATGAAGACCTTTCATCGAGTTTTATTCTTTGTTTGATCAAGTTCAACTCCCTCTAAGCTCAACCCTTCGGAGGTTCATAGAAACCTTGTGACTCTGTAAACATCATAAAATCCCATTGACCAACCTTCCAAGAAGATCATTAAATTTACCTATCCATGTTAGATTATGAGTAGTGTGGTGTAAACACACCCTTGGGAAACTATTTTCTCTAGTTAGGTCTTTGCTGATAGGGTTAGTATAAGGGTTAGCTTTCCTTGTAGAGGATATATTGCTCATTTTGGTCATTCTTTGTAACACAACTCTTGCATTCTCCACGTTTTAGTGTTCTCCTTTCACCCCCATTCCCAACATTTCGTATTACTCCTCGACTAGCTCAAGCTAGTCATGCCTCAAGAGAAGGTCCCCAAGCAAAGCATCTTCCTTTCCAAGGAAAAATGCTCGATAAGTTTTGCTTAGTCACCTTCTTCCTTTCTTCTTTGTTTCTTGTTATCTTTCCCTTTTGTTTAATTGACGTATTTTTGTAAGCATAGGTTTGCCCAGTATAGCTACTTATGTTTGTGCACTAAGCATTGCTTGCTAGCTAGGTATGTCTACCTTTTGTTTTACAAGAAAATTTTGTTAGCTCATTTTTCTTCTCTTTTATTTTCTCATTTGTTTCAATGTAGAAATTTGGACTTTCAGACAACAAAAATCCGAACTTGTACAATTAATATATTCTAGTCTTACAAAGGTATATATTCTTTTTCTTGTATAAATGAATGCTCATCTGCATGTAGCTTTGTCACATGTGTCTATGTGCAAGGGCATATTGTCTACACCCGCTGTTGGATGCTATGACATGGGTGGGGATGTCATATAGCCAATCCTTGCTATATGTGATGGAGTTAATGGTTTTAAACCTTGTTGGTGACCATTGTGAGGTTAGGACTGCACTTTTTAGTTTTAGAGAATGTGTTAGAGCATGTCTTGCAATTCATCTAGATGTGCATCTATATATTGAGTTAGACAAACATCACACACACACACACACAGATAGTGAGACAAACATCACGCACACACACACACACACATATATTTATATATATAGAGAAAAGAAAGAAAGATATATTAACGTCCTCGGGAGACCTCATGGGCCTATGGGACAAACACACACCAAAAGGTGAACACCAAAACATCAATTATAGACTGAGTGTCTCTTGTAAGTGTATATAGGACTCACAAAGTTATTATAGGTTAACAACACTCTACTACCAATAATAATCGACCTGCATTACATCAGTTTAAGACTGAGAGTCTTTAGACTTGGATTTGAAGTCTCTTATAAGTGCTTTTCCATCTCTGTAAACAGCCCATTTTCCTTCCTTTCGAGCATCCTTCACTTTAGCCAATTCAGTGGCCTTCATTTTAGGCTGAGTTGGGGTGAGCTCCTCCGCTATCCATATTTTAGTGCCTTTCAGCTTATTGGTTTGCTTAAGAATCTTGCTTCTTTTCATCTTGTTCTGGAAGCATACTTTGGCTTGTGTCCCCTCCTATAAGACAACTATTACGTCTTCAGCATCCCGTTCTAGTTGTGGGGTTCTTTCCATGATATTTTCCAGTTTTTCCTTTCGAGTTCCTTCAAACCAGCCCTCTGGTAGCCCCCCTATGCGTACGAGTCGTGTACTAGCCACCCTCTTTTCTTGTTCTTGTACTTCTTCATACACATCCGATGTGTTAACTTTAGTGTCCAATGTTGCTGTAATTTCCTGTTTTACTGATTGGAGCTGACTTGTGACCAGGTCCTGGAGCTGACTTGTGACCAGGTCCTGGACTTTAGTCACCATCTGTGGTGTGGGTGCTGCTGTATTGTGTATCTGCAGTACCTCATGAATAATTTCCTGTTTTCCTTGTGCTTCCCATGCATTTGTTTTCCTCTCTAACGATGCAAGTCTGAGCTTGAGCTCACGGATTTCCTACTGTTGATAAATATGCTCTTGTGAGTCTATCATGCTTACCGTTCTCTTCTGCTGTAGATAGTTCTTTGCATATGGGGACGGCGTCTTTGCAAACACATAGGGGGGAGGTGAGGGGAGAGCTGCAACGGAAGAATATATTGCTTTTGTCGGGGTCGAGACAAGTGTCTTGATCTTGGGGAAGGCCACAGGTGTCTTGGCATCCCCATCCATAGTGGCCTGCATATATTCAGGCACCCCTTGCTGTAACTAACCCCCAGGGTTGGGTTTTGGGGCTCAGCCCAAACCCTAGGGTTACGTGTCCCTTGCGGAGGCGGACGGTGACTTCTAATGGCGGCAAGTGCTGGCTGCTGTTGTGGCGGCATTGCTGTTGGCGGCTGCTGCTGGTGGCTGAGCGGGTGAGGGAGGCTGAGGCGGAGAGGCTGAGCGGAGGGGCTAGAGGGAGGGAGAGGCTAGGGATGGAGAGGCTGAGCGGGTGAGGCTGAGCGAAGGGGCTGAACAGGAGGGGCTGAGCGGGAGCAGAGAGGCTGAGCGGATGAGGCTGAGCGGAGGGGCTAGCGAGAGAGAGAGAGAGAGAGAGAGAATAAAGTCTGCTTGAGACCCTTCAGGGTCTATGGAACTGATAACTACTAGTTACTGATAGTGGTTCCTTTACATCTGAAAACTGAAAATATGTCTTTACGAAATTTGCTATATGTGAGCATTCGCTTAGCTAACGTGTGCTTGCCCGAGGATTTCGCTATGGTGTTTCAAGCCATCCTAGCTCCTCAATTTTTTGGCTGGTTGTTCCAAAAGGGTTTTTAGTGCTGTCGCTATTTTTTCCCTCTTGGGATCTTGGATCTTGCCCACCTGGCCCTCTCCACCTCCAGGTCATGGGAGCTGGTCCTTAATTTGCAGATCAAATGGCTTTAGAACATTGATATATCCTCCACGAGGTATTTTCACCTTTCATATATGTCCATCGGATTAATTTCCTGTTTGCAGAACTGCATTTTCACCCTAGGTCTTGCCATAGTTTTTGTAGCATTTTTTGTGTGACCAAATTCCTGATTCCTCCCATATCTTTTGGGAGATCAGCAACCCCCTCTGCCATCCAGTGGTCTTTGTAGCCTCCATTGCTTTGTGCAGTATTCTGCTTGCATCCATCTTCTCAAGCTTGCCGAGGTAGACCATGTATTGACAATGGAGGGAGTGCTTGGGACGGAAGCCTGCCTGGTGCCCTAATCCCATGTGCCTCCGCTAATTTGCTGACGTTTTGCTCAACGATGGTGCCATACAGTTTAGCCATTAGGCTGCTTACCACGATTGTTTTGTAGTTTTTTGCCACCTTGCTGTCCCCTCCCTCGGTACAGTCCTGTTGAGCTTCCATTCTGAGGAGAATCCCTCCTCTAAAACTTTATTCATGAGCGTGGTGAGCATTCCCTTTGTTTGTCTCCTTTCCATGTCAACCTTCAGCTAGTAGCCCTTGTGTGTCTGGGGCCTTCCCATCTGTTAGGGTCTTCAGAGCTCTCCCCACATTATGGTGTCATTTGCAATCATGTCTTCCCAGAATGCTTTCCCTCCTGATGTTTACTGTCATGAAGCTTCTGGAAAAATTCCTGGGTTCTTTTTAAGCTCCTTGAAATTTTCGAGCTGTTTGCTCCTAAGAATCTTCTTTTCATGCTTCTTACCACCCGTCTATATTCTCCTCTTTATTTCACAGTAAAATGAGCTAATGCTTGCAAAAATCACCCATACAAGTCAGCTATCCTGAAGTTGCTGACCATGGGAAACACAACATAGACACTGGCTGAAAGACGACCCGCATGTTTCTTAAGAACCCAGCTCACTGCCTAGGGCATCTCTAGAACAAGGACTAACAACCAGAGAGGAGAATTATACAACCAACGAATCCCTTGCGCGTGAAAATGTAGAAAATGCCTGCAAGCCAAGCCTTGCAGAAACGCCTCAGCTTTTGGTGGCCGCCCTCGAATCCGATGTCCCACACTCCCATGTGCGCGCATGGTGTAAATGATATCTTACCAGATGGCGACTAGAGTCCCGCTATGGAACCCGGTGCTCGTCGATCTCTAGGCTGCAATGCACAACCCAGATCTTCCACGCCGCGATTGTCTCCCACACGCCGTCCTCTAGAGAAGAGACAAGACGATGCCGAGCGGTTGGGGTGGCCCCATGTAGCTTGATCCGGTGGATGGCCTATCCATGTATCTGTAAGCTGGGGAGACCTCTGACATCATCTCTCAACCCGAACCTACTTCAGCCACAGACCTATGGCTTAACCCCATGGGCGACTAGCCAGAAGAAGTACAAAATCTTCCATGGCCAAAGACTGGATCATCACCACATCCAGAATCTACATCGAACCTCATGTTTGCAACACATGCTGCTCATCCCAATGTCTCTCTCTCAAGGGATTCCACGCTGCTGTCTCCACCTGGAGCCTCCGTCCTATCCATGTCACATGGGAGAAGAAGACCACCTCATCCACTCGCTTGTGTGGCCTACTTTGGACGGCCAAAACCACTCCCCTAGGTCCCATTGAAACTCCCCAAGGGGCAGGCCATCCCAAAGCCAAAGGCGCCACCGGTGTGCATCCTAGTCCGATATGCGAGGAGGGTCGATGAACCACTCGTTGCCCAAACAGCCCCCTATCTTGATCATCTGCCAATGAAGCTGATCCAAGCTCCCATCCATCTCTAGGTCTCCCTCAGCCACTAACTAGAGGAGCCCACCTGGTCCTGCTCTGCAGACACTGTTGGCTCAATCTCTACCTTGCCTAATCATAATTCTCAAGGGTACCCATGTCTTGGAGAACTAGGCAAGCCATCGGCTGTCTGCCCAAGTCTGAAGTCCTCCCGCTTGCCCAAGAGGACTCTACTCTACATCTCCGGATCAACGATGCCCAAGCTTCCTCATGCATGTGGCATGATCAATATCTATCATTAAACTCTGGCTCTTCCGAATCAGCCCATAAGAAGTTGCGCACCAAGCGTCTGAGCTACCCCATGCACCCCCTATGAAAGCACCAGCAAGCTGTGGCAAGGAGGACCTGGTTAGCCACTAAAGCTCTACCTACTAAGGAGAGCTCCCAGTATAGAAGCTCGCACCTCACACTCTCGAGAACGGGTGCAATCTACTGCTCTGCTGCAATATCAATACCCACCTAGCAACCAAGGTATCTGAAATATCAATACCCACCTAGCAACCAAGGTATCTCACTGTTTGCCCTGCGAAATCCATCGAAAGCCAAAGGTAGCCTCATTCTCAAACCTCCTCTGTCCCTATGAATAAGCCAATAGATTTGGTCCAATTAATCTGAGCACCTAAGGCCTCGCAATAAATAACCAAGGCATCCCTGACCGCGTCTCAAGGCTCGCTACTCAGGGCCATATCATATGCGAACTCGGAATCCAACAACTCCTCCTACTGCCTTATCGGAAGCCTCATCTTGGTCAAGCCTATGGCCTGGGAGCGCAAGAAGCAACCTTGCGGCTAAGCGACGAAAAGAAAGGAGAAGGAGGCGAGCAGACAGCCCCATCGTACCAAACGGAAGAGAGAAAAGGCCTTGCCTGTGTGGCCTCAAATAAGCACCTGACTAGAGCTCTCCGCATAAAAGAGTTGAGACCCCCCTGATCCACCTGTTTGAGAAGCCCAATCCGTGCAATAATTCCCTCCAAGAAGGACCACTCCACCCTATTATAAGCCTTCCCGAAATCTAAGAGAAGGATAGCAAGAGGTTGTGACTTCTCCCTAACCCAATCCACTACCTCCCGAAAGGTGAACATGTTGTCCACGATGCTGCATTCCTGAACAAAACGAGTCTGCATGTCATGAACAAAGTCCGAGAGGTGGGCTCTCAACCACAAGCTTAAGACCTTGGCTAAGATCTTGTATGCAGTATCCAAAGATATGATCAGTCTCCACTGGTGGGTATCTAGCATGTTCCCCTCCTTCGAGATCAAGCAAATCCAACCCTGACTCAAGGACTGAGGAAATGAGCTCGAGTCAAAAATCTCATGATAAGCTAACCGCAATGGGGTGAAAATATGCTCCCAAAGCTCCAACACAAAGTCAGGGTCAAGCCATCCTCCCTGAGGCGCTTCTGAGCACGAAAGGCCCAGAGGACCTCCCATAGCTCCTCATCGGTGAATGGAACCTCTAATTGTCTACTTAAATCGATGGGACTACTGGCGGTACTTGGTCCCACACTGCCTCTTGAGCTACAAAAACCGAAGGTGACTCCTCGGACTAAAAAACTGTCGATAGAAATCTATGGTCATCACAAGAATCTCATATGAGAGTTTGTGTGCATCTAGCCCTGCTCATCTTGCAATTGTAGAAGCTACATCCCAACTGATCATGGCCCAACGGTCTAGACGAACTGCCCGGTCATCCTATCTCCTTGCTATACCCATCTCGCTCCAAAGAAGTGGTACAAGAACTCTGCCCACAAAACCTGTATGGCTTGAAGATCAATCCGTGCACTCTCATACCGATCCATGAGCCACAGTGAGCCTGGATCCTGCTCTCTTAGTCTCTCTAAGGATGTGAAGACCCGTCTCAAAGCACTCTCTTGCTCCTCTGGAGCGTGTCTCCGTCTAAGGGCATGGGACTATAGCTCCTCGTTTCCTTGCTTAGAGGCACGTAGGGTGTAATGATGTCCTACGATAGTGACGAGAGTGGCTGTCGGGAAAACCTAATGGCTTCCCATCACAAAACTGCAGCTGGTAACCTAGATGTTTCAGGCAGTGATCTTGGACACCGTTCCAAAACACTATCCTCTCACGAAGGCGTCGCATCCTGTGCTTCTATCCTAAAAACACGCCGGCCTTGGATCTTGTAGGTTGGAGAGGCTAGATCCATTCCTCTATCCACGTCTCACACTAGGGCACTCTTTGGAGCATTTTCTTCCTCACTTTGACCGGCCCTTTGGCTATGGATTGTATCCCTGGATCTGGATATACAGTTGTGATTGCCTATCTACTCTCTCTCTCTCTCTCTCTCTCTCTCTCTCTCTCTCTCTACTTCTGTTGGAAACGGGAAGGAGACCGATTGAATTTCATGCATTGATCAAAGTTATGCAATACCTAATAGAGGTGCAGCAAATGCAACCTAATAGGCTGCCTCATAAAGCATGGAATGCCAGCACAAAGCTTCAAAAGAACTACAAAAGTAAGGTCATCTGCACAGGATGGGCAACCGACATAAGAAAATGGTTCAGCAGATGGAAAGTGGAAGCATATTTGACCATGCCGCCTGAAAAGGTCAACATGCAAGAGTTTCACCTGTCTTTACTGAGCACTTTGCGGAATCACTGGTTGACAAGTGAAAAGAGGGTAAAGCTGGAATATTACCAAGACAACATAAATCCCATATGTTGGTCTACATACATGTCCATAGAGACTCATGCTCAGTCTTATATTAGCACACCTATCCCCCTTCTATATCGCAAAAACATAGCCAGGTTCCGTACCAGATCTCATACATTTGCCATTAAGCACGGAGCTTGGATACACCAGCCTAGACATGCTAGAGTCTGTACCCTTTGTGACATGCAGACAGTTGAGACGGAGGCACATGTAGCTCTATAGTGCCCCCGATATGCACATATCAGGGAGGACTACCAGCTGGGGGACTCCGCTCAATTGACATCAGTTCTCTTCATTGCCTCTCCGGCAGCATTGGGATCTTTTGTCACTCGTCTTTTTACCTGTCGTCAGGAACTCATAGACTCCTGATCCTTCTCCTTGAGGATACTCTTTTTACATTGTATCGAGACGGGTGACATGGGTCATTTTTATAAAGAAAATACTTGGAGACAAATAAAACAATACTGAAGACAATCAATGGCTGAAGAAGATATATATATCACAAACGGAACTTAGTACAAGTGAAGAGAAGCTCTGAAACAAACTTCAGTCCTGACAACTGTAGTGGACTTCTGCACTAGCTCCACAAGTTGGAACTGAACCAAATCTGAGACAACAAACTGATGAAGGGGTTGCTGCAGATTTGGAGTAGAAAGAACGGAATCTGGAGCGGAAGTTGGAGGTAATCTGATGCAGAAAGATGAGCAGAACTGAAGCAGAAAGGAAGGCTGTTCTGGAGCAGAAAAGAGGGCAGATCTGGAGCTGTAAAAGGGGACAGATCTGGAGCAGAAAGGAGGACAGATCTGAGGCAGAAAAGAGGGCAGATCTGGAGCTGAAAAAGGGGACAGATCTGCAGCAGAAAGGAGGACAGATCTGAGCAGAAAGGAGGACAGATCTGAGCAGAAAGAAGGGGCAGATCTGGGGCAGAAAAGAGGGCAGCAGAGGAGGCAGCCAGGAGGCAGAAGTGGCTCAGGGTGTGCAGGAACCTCTGGAGCTGGAGAAGAGATAATCTGTCAATACCTAGCCCCCCCCCCCTTTAAATAGGAAGGGGCAGAAAAAGCGACCTGGTCAGAGTTGACCGACCAGGTCAATCTGGTCGGCCAGATCTGGTCAGACCAGAAAAACATTTTTTTAAATAATTTTTTATTTTTGTTTCTCCTCTGCACCGGAGCTTTTGACATTTCTTTGGTTGTGGTTTTTGCCTCCGATGCGAGGTTTCTTTGACAGGATTTGGAGAGGCATCAGTGGTGTTTGTACCTGTTTATCTGATCCTGGAGAATTGGAGATTGCCTGGCTTAACACCCCCTCTCAATGTCCAATGCAGACAGGAGAAGCAAAAGAGGTGTTCCATGAGTGATCTATCATCTTCATCAGCCTTTTTTTTTTTCTTTTTTTCTTTTTTTGGGTGGGGTTTTCATTTAGATGGAGATGCCTACAGAGTAGGTTTTCATCTTCACTAAATGCCCAGATGATGGTACAAAAAGAAAGACTTGAAGGAGTGCCCTCGCAGGGGATTTGTTCACTTCCTTAAGTACACAAAGAGAAAAAAAAAAAAAAAACTGTTAAAGAGGAGGAGGTAAACCAATCCCCAACCGTGGGCAGAGATGCTCAAGAGTAGGGCGATTAACCGGCTTGGTAAGAATATCAGCATGATTATCGGCAGCTGGAACATAGATCAACCGAATAGTACCTAGTTCCACTTGCTCGCGGGTAAAATGAAAGTGAACACCAACATGTTTGGTGCGGTTGGAAAAAATGGGATTGCCTGCGAGAGCAATGGCACTTTTGTTGTCGACGTAGAGGATCGTGGGTTCAGTACAAGGAAAGTGCAATTCTGCCAAAAACTGTCGAAGATATATGGCCTCTGTGGTACAATCATACAAGGCCCGGTATTCAGCCTCAGTAGAAGAACCAGCAACAGTCTCTTGTTTACGGCTAGACCAAGAAACAGGTGCCGAGCCAAACGAGAAAATATAGCCGCCATGAGAACGACGATTGTCCGGGTCACCAGCCCAGTCAGAATCAGTGTATCCCTGTAGGGTTAGTCCTGGTCTGAAATGTAAACCATAAGAGTAAGTACCACGAATGAACCGCAAGATACGAATACATGCATGCCAATGAGTGAGCTTGGGTTCATTAAAATATTGACTGAGAATAGAGACGGAGTAAGCAAGATCAGGACGAGTGTGAAGGAGCCAGAGGAGTTTGCCAACAACCTGGCGATAGAGATGTTCATCAAAGGGAGGAGACTCCAAGTCTTTTGAGAGCTTTACGGTGGGATCTAAGGGAGTGGCAGCCAGCTTAGGCTCATGAGGAATGATTTGATCAAGGAGTTGAAGAGCATATTTCTGTTGAGAAACAAAAGTACCACCAGAATGTTGTACAACTTCCATGCCTAAAAAATAGGAGAGCCGACCAAGATCAGTCATTTCAAAAGTGATGCTGAGTTGAGTTTTAATGTACTGAAGTGTAGTGGGAGTGGAGCCTAAAAGCAAAAGATCATCGACATAGAGTAAAATAAAGCAGACCCCCTCTGACGAATGATGGATATATAAATTTGGATCAAAGGGAGTAGAATGAAAACCATTAGTTTTGAGGAAGGTGTCTATTCGGTGGAACCATGATCGAGGTGCCTTTTTGAGACCATAAAGAGCTTTGCGGAGACGGAAAACCTTATTTTCATGGCCAGGAGGAGAAAAACCTGGTGGGGGAGTCACATAGACTTCTTCATCAAGGCAGCCATTGAGAAAGGCACTCTTGACATCCATTTGATAGATAGTCCAGTGGTGATGAGCAGCTAAGGCAAGAAGAAGACGAAAGGAAGTTAACCGAGCAGTAGGGGCAAAGGTTTCCTCATAATCGATACCATGTTTTTGGCGGAATCCTTGCACTACTAAGCGGGCTTTGTATTTGTCCAGGGTGCCATCGGCTTTGAGTTTTGTTCGGAAGATCCACTTGGTTCCGATGACCTTTTTGTGAGTGGGTCGATTGACCAAGATCCAGGTCTGATTGCGATCAATACTTTCAAGCTCCTGTTCCATAGCACGATGCCACGCAGGATTTTTAACTGCTTCCTGCCAAGTGGCAGGTTCAGAATGTATGATATAGGCCGTGGTAAAAAAAAAGGCAGTGGCAGTAGAAGAAGTTATTCGAGTAGAGCGGCGCGGACCAGAAGGAGGAAGTTCGACAGGAATAATCCCGGAATCCTTCATAGTTTGACGATACCAGCGTGGCAGTGGGTCGTGAGGAGAAGCAATGGGTGGGGGGAGAGATGTTTCGGGAGGAGAGGAAGGAATTTCGAGTGGAGAATTGTCGGAAGGAACTGGAGTGGAGACGTCATCAGTAGAGAGAATAGAGGAATTTTTAAGCACTGCTCTTTCATCGAAGACCACATCTCGGCGAACCAAAACTTTGTTTGTACGAGGATCAAATAATCGATAAGCTTTGGCTTCTGCCGAGTAGCCAACTAGAAGAAAAAGTTCAGCACGAGGTTCGAGTTTACCGCGAGTATCATTGGGAGTATGAGTGTACGCGCGGCAACCAAAGATTCGAAGATGAGAAATAGAAGGACGATAGCCATAAAAGGCCTCAAAAGGCGTCATGTTCAGGATGGGTTGAGTAGGACAGCGATTAAGGATATAGACAGAAGTATTGACGGCTTCGGGCCAGAGACGTTCAGGCAACTCGGCTGCAAAAAGCATGGAACGGGCCATGTTCATGACAGTACGTTGTCGCCGTTCGACACGAGCATTTTGGGAAGGCGAATTTGGAGATGTAAGATGGCGTTGGATACCATGCTCTTGAAGGAATTGAGTGAATTCATGGGAAATGAATTCACCACCATTATCACTACGAGCAATCCCAATAGACTTGCCTGTTTGGTTCATAACCAAGCGAGCCCAAGTAGCAAAAAAAGAAAAAGTGTCGGATTTCTCTTTCATGAAAAACACCCATTGATAGCGAGAGTAATCATCCACAATTAAAAAGAAATAATGTGAACCATTGAGGGAAGGAACAGGAGATTTGCCACTAATATCGAGATGAATTAGACGCAAAATCTCACTGGCTCGAGAAGTGGAATGAGAAGGAAAAGGAGTGCGGCTTTGTTTACCTAATTGACAGGGATGACAAATATCTTTAGCGCGCGATAATTTAGGTAGGCCATCAACTAGATGATCCCGAGACATTTCATATAAAGAGTCATAGGACAAATGTCCCAGACGATAATGCCATAATCGTTCTGTGTCAGTTGGATCTTTTAGGGTAGCATTACCGTAAAGCCAATGAAACTCAGAACCGCAAGGGGAGGGAGTCGCAAGAAATTGATTTATAAAGTACAGACCATTAGGTTGAGCATCACCTCGAGCTAGAAGGAGTCCCGAGGACTCATCTATGATGTCAACATGCATCTTTGTAAATAGCACTGTGCGACCAAGGAGGCAAAGTTGATGAACAGAAAGAAGATTGACCCCTAATTGGGGCACATAAAACACTTGATCCAATTGAGCAAGTTTGGGACCTTTGTCAGTATCAAAAGTTATTGAACCAACACCATGAATAGTAGCAACAGAGTTATTGCCACAACGAACTCCCCCTGTTGCCGGTTGGCGAGAAATGAAGAGATCAGGATGAGGGGTCATATGATGAGTGGCTCCACTATCCACAATCCAAGAAGATTTAGAGTCACATGAAAGAGTATGAAAAGCTGACCCAGATAAGGAAGAGGAGGAGTCAAGCTCGGTGATATGGATCAAGGCTTGAGAAGTGAAGTCTAGAGAATCTCCGGTGGACCAGTCAGACAGACCTTCAGGAGTTATAAAGGGAGGAGAAGGAGTGAAGTGATTAGTGACATGGCCCTGGGGTCTCCAGAGACCAGTGTTCGAAGGAGGAGGAGGAGGACCACCCCTAGGACGCCAACGAGGTGGCTGAGGAGTCGTGGTAGGGGGCTGTGGAGTCCAACGGGGTGGTTGAGGAGTCGTGGTAGGGAGCTGAGGAGTCCAACGGAGTGGTTGAGGAGTCATGGTGGGAGGCTGAGGAAGAAGGCCTTTGGCTTTGGAGCGACATTCATCGTCAATATGCCCAACTCTCTGGCAATGCTGACAAAATCTATTCTTTTTGGGAAGGGAGTGCCAGGCGGGTTTACTACTAGAGGGGTTAGGAGTAGGAGAGGGCTTTCCGGAGCTAGGTTGATCTTTTGGAATCCCGGAGAGAAGAGCCCCCTCTGAAGCAGGAATGCTATGTTTTTGGTGGACCTGAGAGTAAAGACGAGCATAACGCAAAAGTTGACATTCAAACTCATAAAAAGTAGGAAGAGAAGGTTGAGAAATGATTTGTTGCATAAAACTGAAATACTTGGGCGGAAGTTTATTTAAAAAGAAAGTAACTTGGTCATCCTCGGATTTGGGAGGACCAGTTGTGGCAAATTCAGCAACTAACCGCCGGTAATCGGCTAGTTTAACCTTGAGATCATCGTCAGCAAGAATCTGGAATTGTTGGAGATCATGGTCAAGATTGATACGACGAGTACGATCTCGAGCTGCATAGCGGTCAGTGAGATGTGCCCATCGCTCAGAGGCAAGATCAAAATGCTGTAATTGAGAGTGAAATTCAGGTAAAAGACCTTGCATAATTTCAACAATGGCAGTGGCATTACGATGTCGCCACGAACGAACTACCTGAGGAGGATAAACATGAGGATCAGGTGGCGATTCGGTACCTTGAACGAGTTCCCATAGGTCTTGAGAATCAAGCACATGGCGCATAAGATTGGACCATGTGGTATAATTAGACCCGTTAAAACGAGTCATATCAGTGAAAGCATGTTTGGCTGTTGCAGAGACAAGGTGAGGGGAAGAAATAGAATGATAGGGAGAAGCAACCGGTGGAGGCAGAAGAGAATTGGGAATAGTAGCAGAGTGAGAAGAAGGGAGAGGTGGCATCACCGGAGGAATAAAGGAATTTGAAAAAGGTCCTGAGGGGGAGGGATGAATATGAGAGGCGGGATAAGACATGAGAGGTGAAAAAGAGGCAGCGGGAGAGATAGCGGGAAATAAACTATAGGAATCCAGTGGCATGGGAGAAGGAGGAGGATGAGAAACCACTGGAGGAAAGATGGCAGCGGAAGAGATGAGAGGGAAGGGAGGGAGGGAGGGATGTGAACCGAAAGCAAACTCATTGTCAGACGCATTTCTTCCTTCTCGTCTGCAAGTGTTCACATGCATGTATGGATCTGTGTCCTCGTGATTACTTGTTCCTATGCCTTGCATAACAGAAGGAGTTGCACTAAGGGAATAGGGCATCATACCTTGCACTGATTCTTGTGGAATAGGCACTGTCGAATAATCCAATGTTCTCATGCCGGCCTGTCCTCTTTCGTCAGGGGATACTTGTTCTTCGTTGGCACCGAACTTGAGATGTTGCTCAGCTTCTTCTGAGTTGAATAGAGGTCCTTGTTGACGTATTGGAGAGAACCGTGAAGAGGTAGAGGCACGAGGTGTGCGGGTACCTGCTTCAAGTTCCTTCCATTTCTGGAATTCAGCAAATTCTTTAAAGAGTTTGGAGAGGTATTCATCACCTTCAATCCTAGCAGACTCTCTCTCGACATATGTCGAAGGTGATGGTTGAATAGAGGTTGATTCAGGCTGAGATCGCTTCGGAGAAGAGGGAGAAGACATCTTCAGGTGATGATTTATCTTCCAAGCTTTCCAGATCAAGGCTCAGGTGTCGATTGGCACACCTGGCTCTGATACCATATAAAGAAAATACTTGGAGACAAATAAAACAATACTGAAGACAATCAATGGCTGAAGAAGATATATATATCACAAACGGAACTTAGTACAAGTGAAGAGAAGCTCTGAAACAAACTTCAGTCCTGACAACTGTAGTGGACTTCTGCACTAGCTCCACAAGTTGGAACTGAACCAAATCTGAGACAACAAACTGATGAAGGGGTTGCTGCAGATTTGGAGTAGAAAGAACGGAATCTGGAGCGGAAGTTGGAGGTAATCTGATGCAGAAAGATGAGCAGAACTGAAGCAGAAAGGAAGGCTGTTCTGGAGCAGAAAAGAGGGCAGATCTGGAGCTGTAAAAGGGGACAGATCTGGAGCAGAAAGGAGGACAGATCTGAGGCAGAAAAGAGGGCAGATCTGGAGCTGAAAAAGGGGACAGATCTGCAGCAGAAAGGAGGACAGATCTGAGCAGAAAGGAGGACAAATCTGAGCAGAAAGAAGGGGCAGATCTGGGGCAGAAAAGAGGGCAGCAGAGGAGGCAGCCAGGAGGCAGAAGTTGAGGCAGCAGAGGAGGCAGCCAGGAGGCAGAAGTGGCTCAGGGTGTGCAGGAACCTCTGGAGCTGGAGAAGAGATAATCTGTCAATACCTAGCCCCCCCCCCCCTTTAAATAGGAAGGGGCAGAAAAAGTCGGTCAACCTGTAGGTTGACCGACCTGGTCAGAGTTGACCGACCAGGTCAATCTGGTCGGCCAGATCTGGTCAGACCAGAAAAACATTTTTTTAAATAATTTTTTATTTTTGTTTCTCCTCTGCACCGGAGCTTTTGACATTTCTTTGGTTGTGGTTTTTGCCTCCGATGCGAGGTTTCTTTGACAGGATTTGGAGAGGCATCAGTGGTGTTTGTACCTGTTTATCTGATCCTGGAGAATTGGAGATTGCCTGGCTTAACAATTTTTTGGCCCCCCGAGGACGCTAATAAATTCTACTTCTACTTCTCTTCTCATGCTTTTGCACATCACCACTCACATGGTATCATTCGTCATCAGTGATGAGGGACCAAGAGAGGGCTGAGCTGACGCAGTTCTGAAGCCTTGTGCTACATAGATCTAAGGCATCTCGGAGGGCTTCTTGCTGATTGCAGAGCTGGTTCAAGACAAGCTAACACCAAGGTCCTTGGAGATTCAAAGCAGTCTGCCCAGGCCAACCTGGGGTTGCAGTTCAAGCACCATCCAAAGGGCAATCTGTGGACACCAAACAAGGGTTAACAGCCACCCAGTCGGAGACCTTTCGTCCAAGCTAAGGAGCGTTTGGAGCAGCCTGTTAGAGGGTGATCTGCAGCAGTCCTCCTAGGCAGTTTATAGGGGCAGTCGGGTAAGGTTCCAGGCAGCTGATACAGGCTGGTCTGAGAACTCTGCTCATGGCATCCTGAGGCAACAATTTGGGGCTGATTGCCCATGGCATCTTGCAGCAGTAGTTGGGGGAAGTATGCCCAAAGCAAGAACAGCCAGCGGGGTCGGTACTAGTCCAAGAGGCAGAGAACATAGGCAGATGTGTGCAACAGCCTATTGGTCTTGGCAACGTCAAAAGGGCAGTTCCCTTTCACACTTCCTTCCCATCTTGCATCTCTTTCTCTCTGCTTTGTGGACTATTTGTGCCAGGATCAGCAATAGGAGCACAAGGTTTTGAAATAGCTTCATGGGACTCTTGTGTTTGAGTAAATAGGATAAGCTCGACAGCACGAACTATGCCCATTGGAAGCCCAACATGAAGATATGGTCATCCATAAGGGTTTGTGGGAGCTTGTTCAGGGCTACGAATGGAAGCCTGAGCAAGAGCTCTATCAACTAGGATGCATTGGGATTCAAAGGCACATTCAGCCTTGGCCAGGACAATCACCACGGAGGTTTCTCCGCCTATCCAGACCCTGGACTGTCCAGCAAAGGTATGGTCTAAGCTAGAGGATCTCTACATGAGGGATTCAGCAATTCGTGTGTCACTTTGCAGGGACAGCTATACAATCTTGAGTTCCCCAAAGGGAGTACCATGCGACCATCCCTGATGCAGACCAGGATACCCCTTGATCAGTTTGCAAGCAATGGGTGCTGCCCTCACCATTCTCACCAAGCTTCCTTCAGATTACAACATGGTTGACAGGTCAGGTCTACCAATTTGTATGGTCGGGTCAACCTGCCCCTAACCCGACCCAACCAAGGTCTGGTCAGTCGCCTGGCCTGTTCGGGTCGACTGACTTGGCTGGTCGGCTTATTGCCAGCCAACCAGGCTAGCTGCGCCCTGTTGGAAAGGTCATGTCCCCATCTGTAAGCCCCCAAATGAGGAGAGCATGGAGGAGGTAGACCAGGGGATATTGGGGCTGCCACATGGGCAGCACATGAGCTGTCATGTGGGCAGCACACAGCAAACAGAAAAGGCTGCCACATGGGCAGCACACAGCCTGACATGTGGGCAGCTGTCAAGGCAGGGCCAGTGGGCAAACAGAGGCGCAACATTGTGTGAATGTACGGGCTGGAAGAGGCCCCTGACAGAGGTCCACAAGAGGCAGAACAGAGCTGACACATGGTGGGATGCTGCAGCAGCAAAGGCGCACACGTGTGGGCAGAGCAGGGTGCCGGAAAGGGGTGCAACAGATGGGGCAGACCAGCAGAGGGAGTCGGCCAAGAGAGGCTGGTTGGGCTGCTTGGAGGCAGCCAACCATGCCTTATATAGGGCAGATCTGAGGGCTGGGCCCTTGCCTTGATGTGAGGGCTCTGGCCCTCACATCAAGGCAAAGGCGCACACGTGTGCAGCAGCAAAAGCGCACATGTGTGGGCAGAGCAGGGTGCCGGAAAGGGGTGCAACAGATGGGGCAGACCAGCAGAGGGAGTCGGCCTAGAGAGAGGCTGGTTGGGCTGCTTGGAGGCAGCCAACCATGCCTTATATAGGGCAGATCTGAGGGCTGGGCCCTTGCCTTGATGTGAGGGCCAGAGCCATAGAAGTGTGGGCCAAAGGGCCCTGGTTTCAGAGCCCTTAAAGGGCTGGACCAGCAGCAGACTGGTCGGCCACAATGAGGCTGCATGGTCAGTTTTTGCAAGCAAGCCCTGGGCCTATAAATAGAGGCCATTGTGCCTCACAATAGTATCCAGCAGTGCAGCTTCCAGCAGAGCAGAAAGGAGCAGCAGAGCACCTTCCTTGGGGCCTACATCCAGAAGCTGAAGGAGTTCTAGTGTTGCTGCAGACTTAGCTCAAGTGTGAGGCTGAGACTTTGGCTGTCTTCTAGGGCAGCAAGGAGCTGAGGTCAAAGGACAGAGAGTCTACATACGCTCGAGGTGAACGCCGGCTCGAGTCTAGAGATGTCCGGCACATAGTAGAAGCACCTTGTGGTAAGATCAAAGGACCACGCTCTGGTGGGACTTTGGATCTATCTCTCTTTTGTATTGTGTCCATAGCTTTGGACGGAAATATATATTCTTTTGGTAGCTTCTATATCTGGGACTTATGCTTATGCATGAGCATATGCTCATATGCTCATGCATAAGCACAAGCTTATGCTTTCTCTCTTTTTCTCTTACGCTCATATGCTCACGCATAAGCATAAGCATAAGCATATGCTTTCTTTGTTTTTCTCTTATGCTTATGCTCTTTTTCCCTCTTCCTTCTCTTATGCTTATGCTCTTTTCGTCTCTTCTTTTTCCCCTCTTTCGATCTCTTTTCCCCTCTTCCTTCTCTTCTTTTTCCACTCTTTCAATCTCTTTCCCCCACTTCCTTCTCTTATGCTTATGCCCTTTTCCCCTCTTCTTTTTCCCCTCTTTCAATCTCTTTTCCCCTTTTCCTTCTCTTCTTTTCACCTCTTCTTTTTCCCCTCTTTCAATCTTCTCTCCCTTCCTCCTCCCCTAGATTTCTTTCTTTCACCCCTCTTTCAATCTTCTCTCCCTTCCTCCTCCCCTAGATTTCTTTCTTTCATCATCCCTAACTTTGGAGAGTCTAGGAAACTGGATGGGACAAATTACCCGATCTGGAAGGTGAAGATCCGGAGTCATTTAGTGGCTCGGAAGTTGTGGAAACTGACAACGAGAGTGGAAGCAAAGCCGGAGGATATGGTGGACAACAAGGGGAAGATACTCATACCAATAGATGGAGAGGAGCTGGAAGGTTGGGAAGATAGAGATGCCCACGTCCTAGCATTGATCAAAGGAACTACGGCGGAGTCTGTACTTCCTCACATCCAAATGGCCGAGACATCAATAGAGGCATGCCATTCTGAAGGATCTGTACGAGACAAATAACACATCTCGGATCTTGCTTCTTCAGCATCAGCTCTACAACCTGGATATGGATGAGGAAGATTTGGTACATGACCACTTGACAAAGGTTAAGGTGATGAGGGATCAACTAGCATCAGTTGGTCAAAAGGTGGACTCGTGCCAGTTGGCCTTGATGAAACTGAGGCGGCTACCTTGGAGTTTCAAAAGCTTTGTTACGACTGTGACTGTAGGACAGAGGATCAAACCTCTGACTTTTGAGGAGTTGAATCCAATACTGCTCTAGAAAGAAGCTAGGGAGAAGCTCTAGAACAACGACAAATACGACAAGGCATTGTTCGCAAAGGATTACGCTGGCAAAGAAAAGGGCAAGCCTAACGGTGGCAAGTCCAAGAAGGATGACTTTGATGACGAGGACACTTCCAAGAGAAAGAAGCAGAAGAAGTGCTTCTATTGTGACACGCTAGGCCCTTTTGCGAAGGATTGCAAAAAGAAGAAGGCTGATCAGAAAAACAAAAGACAGTCCGACTCAGATTCAAAGGGCAACACAAAAGCCAAAGCTAATGTGGTAATCAAAGAGCTGTTCTTGGTGACATCTCCATGTGTTACTGAGGTCACATATGCTGACTTAGAAACTAAGTGATGATGTCTAACATTGAGATGTGGATTGACGAGGAGTCAAAAACCTTTGTGAAGGTGAAGGACAGCATGGAGTGCTTGGTATCTTCCAAGTGCGTCGTTGATAATACTGTAACTAGCCCTACAAGGCACATACCAAGGAGCGAGTGGCATTTATGGATAGCCCATAGAATGGCCTATAAACCCCCCTCCATCCTGTAGGGATATAGCAACCTTATTAGAGCTCACCTAACCTAGGTATAAACTAACCTAGCTAGGGTTAGTCCTAGGGTCAAGTTAGGTTAGGTTAGGTTAGGGTTTTTTTTTTAATAATTAATTTTTTTTAATAATAAAAAATTCGGGGGAGGGAGGTGTGGAGGTGGAGATGGGAGGGATAGGGCGGTGCGGATGGAGATGGGAGGGATAGGGCTGTGCAATAGCCAAAGCACTCTGACTATCGGTGAAGATGACGGTAGGAGCAGTCTGACATGCATAAATATCTGCAAGTAGCTTCCGAAGCCAAACACACTCCACTGTAGCTGTAAAAGCTGCTCTATACTCAGCTTCACAGCTAGAAGTAGCAATTGTGCTTTGCTTCTTGCTGAACCAAGAAACGCATGAAGTACCAAGCATGAAACACTTGCCACTATGTGACACGAGTATCCGAACAGCTAGCCCAATCATGCATGACAAGTGAAGTATCAGCCCCATAAAGAAGGCCTAAATGCTGAGTGCTTTTGAGATATCTGAAGACACACTTCACGGCATGCCAATGGTGCGTAGAGGGGCTGTGCATATATCTGCTCAACTGTTGACAGCAAACTGTAAATCAGGTCTTGTATGGCATAAGTAAATCAAACAACCGACTGCCTGCTGATTGAGAGAGACATCACATGCACTACTGCCATCCTCACAAGAGAAGTGAAAACCAGGCTCTAATGGTGTGGATACTGGCTTGCAATCCTCAAACTGAAAACGCTGCAAAAGCTGTCCAATATACTTGGATTGTGACATCAAAATTCCCCCCTCACTGCTAGCAAATTGGATGCCCAGATAGTAGTGCAAAAGACCATTCCGACATAGCAAATGTATTCTGCAAATCAATCTTTAAATCTGCAATTTGCTGAGCATGTGTCCCAGTCACAAGCATGTCATCCACATAAAGGACTAAAATCAGCAAATCTGTCCCACTCTTGCGAATGTAAAGTGTAGCCTCTGTGGGGCTGTTCTAAAAGCCAAGGGTGAGCAAATGAGTATGTATCCGGGAATACCAAGCCCGATGTGCCTGCTTCAATCCATAGAAGGGCTTTCTTTAAGCGGCAGACCTTGCTTTCAGAACCTTCAACCTCAAAGCCAGAAGGTTGGGAAACATAGACCTCTTCCTGTAAATGCCCATGAAGGAAAGTTGTCTTGATATCAAGCTGATGTACCTCCCAATGAAAGTGGACAGCAAAGGCAATAACAATGCGAATAGTAGTGATCCTGGAAGTGGGAGCAAAAGTCTCATCAAAGTCAATGCCTTGTTGCTGAGCATAGCAAGACAGGCTTTGTAACGGTCCACTGAACCATCAGCTTTCCATTTAATTTTATAAGCCCACTTAGTTCCAATCGCATGCTTACCAGGAGGCAAGTCACACAACTCCCAAGTGTTATTCTGATAGATAGAATCCAAATCAACTTGCATAGCCTTCAACCAACAATCATTCTGAAAGGCATCTTTATGGCATAATGGCTCTTCATTGCATGCTATAGCAACCAATGCATAAGCAACAAAACTAGCATGCTCTTTCCGGACAGCTACTCTAGTACGGGCTGGCAGAGGAGTATCTTGTTTCCTGTCTTTTAATGTGTCAAGGAGCATCAAGCTGTCAAAAATACTGCAATGTCAACAACGGGCTGTTTTTTACAGTCCAGCAAAGGCACAATGGAAGATTCATCAAACACAACATCTCGACTAACAAAACACTTGCGCGTGCCGGGCTGGTAAAGTTTATAGCCCTTGCTCTCTGAGCTATACCCAATAAAAAGGCACTTGACAGCTTTATCATCCGACTTGGTGGGTGTCTAAGAAGGCACATGGGCATATGCCAAGCATCCATGAGAAATGCGAGGCTTACGACCTGTCCAAGCATCATAAGGTGTGATACTCTGCAATGCCTTTGTGGGACATTGGTTCAAAATGTAATTAGCACATACGACAGCATCCAACCACAACTTGTTAGGCAAATGTTTGCCTTTCAACATGCACCTAGCCATCTCCATCACTGATCTATTCTTCCACTCAACCACGGGATTCTGTTGAGGAGTATAAGGCACCGTGCATCGATGACGTATGCCACGGGAAGCCAAAAAAACAGCAAACTCCTTTGACATATATTCACTTCCCCTGTCTGTATTAAGGTGAGCAATGTGCAGCCTACTTTCATTCTCAGCCAAGGCAATAAAATGCTTGAAGCATGAAGAAACTTCATATTTGGATTTCAACGCGAAAATCCAAGTGTACCTGGTGAAGTCATCAATAAATGTGACAAAATAATAGAATCCCCCAAGAGTTGCAACCCGCATGGGTCCACAAACATCACTATGAACCAGATAAAGCTTGCGTAAGGCACAAACTCTCCCATCCCTCGGAAACGCAAAACGGTGCATCTTTCCAAGCAAGCAAGGTTCACAAACATGCTTTCAAGGCATATGCATTTTGGGAAGATCAACAACCATACCATCCTTATATAACTTCACCAAAGCCCCAAAAGTTGAGGTATCCAAACCTCTCATGCCACAAATGGGTATCTGCCATGGTAAAAGAATCAAGAGCAAAGGCATGTGCATTTGCAAGTGCAACATCATCCAAACATCTGTCATAAGCATCAAGTCTATAAAGACCTCTAGTCAATGTGCCAGTCAAGACCATGGTAAAGGTATGTGTAGCATCATACACTGCACACCGAACACCATCAAAAAGAACCTGATAGCCACATGTAGCGATGGCTGAAATAGAAATGAGGTTCTTACGAATGCCTGGAACATAAAGCACATTCTCTAGAGTGACACACCACCAGAAACAAAAGTAAGAGCAACTTGCCCAACACCTTTCACGATATATGATGCATTATTGGCACATGTGACATGCCCCCCTTAGATGTATGCTCTAGTGAGCTGAATCACTTCCGGCAAGAAGTGATGTGCTTGCTAGCACTACTATCAAAGAACCAGGCATCATGAACATCTGAAACTGCCATGCATGCATCATGAACATCAGGATTATACTGACACATAACCGAGAAAGCCCAATGCTGGCCTTGTGCAAAATTAGCTGACTCGTGTCGATCTTCTGCACTAGGAGAACCAAATACTGCAAGACCAGACTCTTTCTTCTTCTTTTCAGATGCAATTCTCTTCCTGCATTCAGAGAGATCATGCCCAGGTTTCCTGCAATAGTTACATCTCTTCTTCTTTTCATTATCCCCCGAAGAAGAGGCACCATGAGAATGATTAGCATGTGAATGAGAAAGTTTACCAGCTGAAACCTTTCCTTTGCCTTTGTGTTTATGCTAGGTAGCAAAGGCTTGATCACTAGCCATAGAAGCACTGCGATTTGCACGACTCTGCTCCTCTTGAAGGAGAAGAGCAACCAGCTAGTCAAAAGAGAAATGGTTGGCATTGCCACCTGCAACCAACCTCAATGTAGTAGCAAAGCCCTGATAAGAATCAGGCAACCCATCAAGGGTATTAGAAACAAGCTGAGAATCAAGCATAATCTCATCAATATTAGCCAATTGCTCTTTCAAATCCTTCACATTAGTAAGATAGGCATCAATGCTACCACCCTCTTTAAGCTTCAAATCCTTCAATTGCTTGCGGAGATAGGCAACCCTCGCCGCATTCCACACTTGATACAAGGATCCAAGCTGGTCCCATGCTGTCTTGCAAGATTGGATATGAGGGATAATGACCCTTTTCACTGAAAGAGCAAAATCAAGGCATGTGCTTTGTCTTCAATGCTCCAAGGTACAGCAACGAGGCCCAAACACCAAGGTAGGTAGAGAGAGTTACTCCAAAATGCTTTAGCAGGCTCTAAAGCTGAAATTCGGTGGTGTAGATAACCTCAAATAGATGCCAAATGCCACTGTACGGCACTAGAGATGGTTCAGATTCCCGTACTGTCAATGAATGACATGCTGTCAATTACGTACAGCATTCAATGCTCTTGGCGGCGACCGTACTGCATTAATGGACCTGAATGACCTGACAGCAATCCATATTGCAGTTAATGAGCTTGTCAACAGTCCGTACAGCAGTTAATGAGCCTATACAGCTCACACGTGCGACGAAAACTAAAACTACAGGTAATAAATACACGCTCGGCTTTCCATTGCTGTTCCGAATAGTTCTATTGCCAAATTTCACTTCTTTCAGGCTGCTGCTGCATATTCGACTGCTACAAGTGACCATTCTTCTATTGGCTCTGCATTTTCGGTGCATTTGAGCTCTCCCTTGGTATGTGCCTTGTAGGACTAGTTACAATCAGTCAGGACTGTTGGTATAGTTAGTTCATGTACCACCTAGTTCACTTAGGACACATAGTCCAGTTAGGGCATTTAGCGAGGTCAAGCATTTTCCGAGCGAAATCTTCCGAGCGTCCGAGCGAAGGAAAAAAAAAGCTTCCAACTATGTAAAAATATGGCAAAAATAGATCGAAGCAAAACATAGTTTCACTTAGAAATATGCAAAGTATTATAGCAATGCCTATTATATACACAAATCTTTACATGAATCTTTGGGAATGGAGAGTAACATAATGGGATGGCTTTTGAAGAAACCCCCATGTAGAGTAGACTTCTCTATGAGAATCCCTTTATGATCCTTCTTACAACTTTTACTTAATAGGGGGTGACATTGAAAACTCTCTCTCAACCTAACCTCATGAAAGGGTTTATCCAAAGAAACCTCATTAAAGTAAGCCGTCAAGGTAGTTTCGCGAGTGAAACCCCTTTGAAGTGGATCTTCCAAGGCTGGGCCAACGAAACTACCATGGACATCACTTTTAAAAGTGGCATAACTTTCACATCCAATGTCCAAATATAATCATTCAACCACTCAAATTGATCAAAAAACCCCATTTGAGCACATCTATGGGGTTATTTATATCTACTTATTTATAATAATTTAAATTTCTTTAGAAACATATCCATATATATCTTGTTATTTATGCTATTAAAACACTAGAAAGCTCTTGTCATATTGATATAAATGTATTTAAGAAGTAATTATATACGTATAATATTATTACATTGAGAGTAATTATAAGGGATGTTTCTTAAAGGAATTATTTTTCTCAACACTTTTTTAAGGTAATAACAGGGGTCTATGAAGAAGAAATTTTATATTATGTAAAATTGAATGAGTGACAATTATGTATATTTTTATGATAAAGGGATCTAGTTCTACTGAAAATAAAAGTGTAAAAGCCGTGTTTCCTTAAAAAATACAATTTTTTTAATCTCTTGAAAAACACGCTCGGATAAACCTGCTCATAGGTTTTTTCTCGTAAAATTGACGCATTTGGCATTTAGCCCTAGGGTTTTGTCATATTGGCTCTCTCTTGAGCCTGCTTTTATTGTAGCAGCATTTTCAATACAGCAGCTCGTTTTTTGCTTTCTCCCACTCATTTCAGAGCTTCCATTGCTTGCCATAGCCAACAGATCTGAGGGTTGGGCTCTTCCTTGATGCGAGGGCCAGAGCTCTAGAAGTGTGGGCCGGTTTGAGAGGCCTTAAAGGGCTAGACCAGCAACATACTGGTCGGCCAGTCTAGTCAACCAAAATGAGGCTGCCTAGTCGGTTTTTGCAAGAGGCCATTGTGCCTCACAATGGGATCCAATAGTACAGCTTCCAGCAGAGCAAAAAGAAGCAACAGAGCACCTTCCTTGGGGCCTACATCCAGAAGCTGAAGGATTGCTATTGTTGCTGCAGACTTAGCTCAAGTGTGAGGCTGAGACTTTGGCTATCTTCTAGGGCAACAAGGAGCTGAGGTCAAAGGACGGAGAGTCTACATACGCTCGAGGTGGAGCGGCTCGAGTCTAGAGATATCCGGTAGATAGTATAAGTAGCTTGTGGTAAGATCAAAGGACCACGCTCTGATGGGACTTTGGATCTATCTCTTTTTTGTATTGTGGGTAGGGGAGATGAAAAGGGCAGAAGACCTACTTGTCAGGCAACCAGCGCAACAGCATGAAGATGGCGCATTATCCTAGGCGCTCCCAGACCTGCGCACGGGCAGAGTTGGCAGCTGCAACAGCAGCCCATAAGCAAGGCTTATGGGCCCTTATATAGGGCTGGCCTAAGTCGGCCTAACCAACCAGCAAAAGGCCGACCAATCAGGTCGGTTGGTGGGCTGGCAGGTCGGTGCCTTGGGCAGGGAGCCGACTCCCTAGTGGGCCAAAATGAGGGTCTTGAACGGCAGTGTTCACGGCTTCACCCCAATAGGCTTTCGAGAGATTCCTCCCTCGCAACAAGGTCAACCCTGTCTCTATGACTATCCTCTGCTTCCTCTCAGCAACTCCATTCTGCTAAGATGTGCGAGCTATAGTAAGCTGTCGCTTAATCCCTACTTCTTGCAGAATCCATTGAACTCGATAGAAGTGAACTCTCTGATTACCTCCCCGCTCTCCTTCTCTACCTTACTCTTCCAGTTTTTGAATTTCTCAAAAGCCTGAGATTTCTTGGCCACGCAGAACCCACGTCATGCGACTAAAATCATCCACTAGTAAGAGAGAATACCACGAACCTGCGAATGAATTTGTCAACATTGGGCCGCAGATGTCGGCGTGAATCAACTCGAGCGACTTCTTGGCCCGTGATGAGGCCTCCCATGGGAACTTGTCCCTGTGTTGCTTGCCTTCCACGCAAGCCTTGCAGACACGATCATTGCCTGCAATCGGTGGAAGTCCATCCACCATCTTTGTCTTCTACATCTCGAAGAGAATGCCATAGTTGACGTGACCAAACCGCTCATGCCATAATCTAGATCTGCCATGGTCCCCGTGCACCAACAGAGCGTTGAGCCGATATAGCCCATGCTCCTCAACACCTTAAGCCACCACCTATCTGTTTGCCTTGGATGTGACAGTGACTTTGCCGTTGTCGAATAAGGCCGACATATTGTGCTTGTGCATCTGACTGACAGACAATAGGTTCTTGCACAAGTTCGGTACATACAGTACACAGGAAATCAACTCCTCGTTTCCTGCAATCGTGATGAACGGAATACTACCGACACCCTTCACAGGGCATGACCGGTTATGGGAAGAGAGAGATGCCCACTCCCTAGCATTAATCATTGGGACCACAGCGAACTCTGTTCTTCCACACATCCAGATAGTCGAGACGTTTATAGAGGCGTGAGCTATCCTAAAGGATTTGTATGAAACGGACAATACATCTCAAATTCTGATGCTCCAACACCAACTGTACAATCTGGACATGACTGAGGCAGACAATGTTCATGACCATCTGACAAAAGTCAAGATGGTAAGGGACCGACTCGCGACAGTTGATCAGAAGGTAGATTCAAGTCAACTGGCACTATTGATCTTACACAAGCTACCTCGAAGCTTTAAGAGTTTCGTCACTACGGTCACTGTAGGACAAAGGACCAAGCCTCTCACCTGCAAGGAGCTTGGGCCTTTACTGTTGTAGGAAGAGGCTCGGGAAAATCTGTTTACTCAATCAGACGAGAAGGCTCTCGTGGCAAGAGACAAGCCCGGCAAGGGTAAGTTCAAAGACTCCAAGAACAAAAACAAGACCGAGGATGCAGAGGAAAAGAGGCAAATGAAGTGCCTCTACTGTGAGAAGCTTGGTCATTCTGATTGCCTTTCGGTAGGCTTTCGATTGCCTTCCCTGCCCTAACCGCTCCAAAAAAGCTGCGAGAGTCCAGACAACTCCAAGGCTTGACGGCTGGGCTGATAGCACAAAATTCCAGCCAGGTATGCTATGCTGGGCACTGATCTGAATCATGCGTGTAATACAAGAGAGTATGTTGTGTGCGGCACAACTAGCCCAACGCTCTACCTTTCTAAGCATTGACTTGGTATCACGCATCGACACTCTGAGCCCGTGCGAGACAAACAACTCGACCAATATTGACTATATACGAACATTCAAAACTTTTGGCCGACAATAGTGTATGACTAACGTTCAGTGCTGCACACTTGAGACATTCCGAGAAGCTCTATCTTGAGCAGTAGACCCCGTTAGGTCGCTCTTTCGAGTATTATGTCGGTCCCCTTCACTTACTAGGAGGGAGAAACAGAGATTGCTACTGGGAGAAACATGGATTATTACGTTCATAAACTTAGCGAGTTTATGGTACATAGAGATATCCTCAAGCATTTGTCGAGTTTATAGTGAGTATAGATGCCGGCATTTGGTTTGTCACCCCTTCTCCATTACTCGGATCTACCCATTACTGAGATGGAATAGCTCCACTCCATATGTTAGTGGGAAAGCTCAGCTCTGTATTAGCGGCTTGATGGTCTGAGGCTCGCTAGCCACGCCCATAATATTTCGTAGAGGTACGCCCTGGAAGTTCTGTAACACCTCTATGCTCTCGAGATCCATCAATGAGATAGAGCAACGTTCAACACCCCTCCTCTATGCCCCTCCTCTTGTTTGAACACTGTTCAACGCCCCTCCGCTACATTGGCCATAACCATCCTCTTGCACCCTTGACGAATATAGAATGCCTGTGATGCTCGTACTGATGTGAAGATTTTTGAAGATTCCTTTTTTGATGTGTTCGTAGAGGAACCCAAGTTTGTAAAATGCTTGGCTCACTTTTGTGACAACGGGTTTAGAATAGTCGAAGTTCAAGACATCCTAGATGCAGGGATCACAGGAAATACAGGCACCGAATTCCTTTCATGGGAGATGACATTCATCTTCCTTCTCCAAGAAGGAAATTTAGAGGAAGAATCCTCATCGTCTAGCACCCCCTCTTGTAGAGGATGGTTATGGCCAATGTAGCGGAGGGGCGTTGAACAGTGTTCAAACAAGAGGAGGGGCATAGAGGAGGGGTGTTGAACGCTGCTCTATCTCATTGATGGATCTCGAGAGCATAGAGGTGTTACAGAACTTCCAGGGCGGACCTCTACGAAATATTATGGGCGTGGCTAGCGAGCCTCAGACCATCAAGCCGCTAATACAGAGCTGAGCTTTCCCACTAACATATGGAGTGGAGCTATTCCATCTCAGTAATGGGTAGATCCGAGTAATGGAGAAGGGGTGACAAACCAAATGCCGGCATCTATACTCACTATAAACTCGACAAATGCTTGAGGATATCTCTATGTACCATAAACTCGCTAAGTTTATGAACGTAATAATCCATGTTTCTCCCAGTAGCAATCTCTGTTTCTCCCTCCTAGTAAGTGAAGGGGACCGACATAATACTCGAAAGAGCGACCTAACGGGGTCTACTGCTCAAGATAGAGCTTCTCGGAATGTCTCAAGTGTGCAGCACTAAACGTTAGTCATACACTATTGTCGGCCAAAAGTTTTGAATGTTCGTATATAGTCAATATTGGTCGAGTTGTTTGTCTCGCACGGGCTCAGAGTGTCGATGCGTGATACCAAGTCAATGCTTAGAAAGGTAGAGCGTTGGGCTAGTTGTGCCGCACACAACATACTCTCTTGTATTACACGCATGATTCAGATCAGTGCCCAGCATAGCATACCTGGCTGGAATTTTGTGCTATCAGCCCAGCCGTCAAGCCTTGGAGTTGTCTGGACTCTCGCAGCTTTTTTGGAGCGGTTAGGGCAGGGAAGGCAATCGAAAGCCTACCGAAAGGCAATCGAAAGCCTACCGAAAGGCCATAAACTAACAAGGTGATGTTTGGTCCAATCTGTTTAACTGCATTCCAAAGTATACTTGGACCAAACATCACCTTGTTAAAGTTTATGGCATCTCATAGTGAGAGAGGGCTTCTTTGTGGGTGTGCCTGCCCAGAGCTAGGAGTAGGTACACATTCTCTTGGGGTGGGGGGAGGGGGAACCTGAGCACATTTACTAGGGTCAAGGGCAGGCTACAGGCTGGTTGGTGGCCTTTTCAAGGCTGGCTGGTAAAGGCCACAGGCTGGTTAGTGGCCTTTTCAAGGCTGGCTGTGTATGTATGTATGTATCAATAACTCCCTGTTTGAATAAGGCAGGCAATAATCAAAGAAAATTACATATATAACAACAACTCCGTGTTTGAATAAGAAAGGCAACTATCATAACACCACACTCATAAATTTTCATAAATTGCCAGTTTAGCACATATTCATTTCCTCATTCACCCTGTTCCTTACCTCATGCGGAGAGGTTTAAACTGGAATCTGTACTCTAAACATAGCTCACTGGACTTTCCTCTCAAAAAATATAGTGCAATACAAAATTGCCTGCAGGTGCATGAAGCAAGGGTTTACTTCTGCATTGTTACCCCTAAAACCTCCCATAAAGTGATTCGGCAAACCGCAAGGCAATCACATAATCATGTTAATTATGTGCCTACTCTCACTTAAAAGTGATATGACGTGCAAAATCAACAATGTCAAATAGCTTGTAAGTCAACAGACCTGAACCAATACACAGACACAACAAAAAATCATGGTATATAATGTAAGATGTGTGTATTACTGCCAGTTTTCAATTTGCAGAAATGGCATCAAAAACAATAAATATTCCATGTTGTCATCAAACTTTAAAGGCTACCAAAACACAATGGACAGACCCTCGTGTCCTTTCATAGCATGCTTGCAAGCTCAAGCAAGCAATTGCGTACCATGAGGCGCATTCACTCCATTTACCAAACCCACGATAGATCGAGCATCATGCCGTCTCCGTTGTTTTGTGCCTACCATCACCTGTAAACTGGGTACATCAAACACCTACAGTACACAATCGGTGAAAGTTAACAAACAAGCTATATAAAAACAAAGTCCAAGGGTACAAGAAGATATGTGACTGGGTGAACAAAGCACGTTTTTGGAGTTGGGAAGATGGGAAATTCGAATTTTGTATGCAAGAAACACTCCAGAGGAATCCAAATGCAAAAACAAATCAACAATGGAGAGCACAAACGATGTAAAAATTGATCATCCCTTTCCTTCACGTCAAAGAGGACATTGCAATCGAAGGATATGGATATATGTGGTTTAAAAATATTTGAAACAGCAATTCAATCAAAAGCGAGGAGGGGTGGGAAAGAGAGGACAACTAGGCGCAAAACATGCCCACTAATGAGCGAGATTATTTGGATGACCTTCTTTATACAACTGTACACTCCAGAGTCGAAAGAAATATTATAAGGATGTAAACCCCCATTGTATATACCTCAGGAATATTCCCAAACTCATCCTCTAAAAACACAACATAGTGCCGTTTCAATCTCACGATAGTCACTCATAAGATTGAAAACCATAAACTCCATCACGCATAGCAGGGACTAGCTACTATGACATCCCCACTGTTGTCATCAGCCCCCAACAGTGGGTATAGACCATAGTATAAAAATATGCTCTCACACATACAAATCCACACACCCACACATACTTGAGCATTCATTTTTACAAAGTCTTCATACTGAGTTTCTGTCGGCACTCTGGAGGTGAAGGGCAAACTCAGCCATAACAAAGGCTAGCACTAAAGGAGAAGCACCCCCATTGTATTTGGAAACTTGAGGATGCATCACATACCATCCCGCAACACAAAGAGCTGTAAAACTGGAAATCAAAATGGAATCGTAGGGCAAGGTAAGTAAGTTTAATGAACCAAAGCAAAGCTTTTTTACCGAGTTAGAATTGTTATAACCTGAAGCCAATGTAATTTTACAAGTTGGCTGATATTCCTAGCAATCAGCATGGTTGTCGACATTTTCCAATTCAGATGTAAAAATGCTCAATCGATCCTCGCTTTCTAAGGTAAACGATTGAGTCATACAACAAAATTGAATCGCTTTACTTATTCTAAACTACCAGTACAACTTGCCATTTTAAATCTTTTACGGCAATGAAGCCCAGAGTTTAAAGGTACTTCAAGTGACTATCCGTATGCGTAAGAAAGTTTGCAATATTAATTTCTTGACTACAGCTTAATCAAGATTCAAGAACGTCCAAGAGTACCTCGGCAGTAGTCATGTTGTCACCCCTCAGCACTGCCACAGCACCAGACACGTCAGGATCGATTCCAAGCACACAGGCATCCGAGGAGGGAACGTTCGCATCCTTGCCGCAGCTTACTAGCGTCGAATAAGCAGCAAGGAATCCCCCTTCTGCCTCAGAAACGTCGATCAGCTGCTCGGAAGACAGAGATAAACGTTCAGGCGAAGATAATGCAGTCAGCCAATGCTTGCGAGAAAGCTCCAAAGCGTCCTTCTGGGTCATAGCAGCTCCGGACTGTCTCCTTGCTTTGGGCTTGGAGATCGGAAGTTGAACATCTGGCAAAACGCAGCCTGAGAAACGGGATTGAAACAAAGGCAATAACTACCAAAGGACAATCGGAGAGAGCTGCAGAAAAGCACCTGGAGAGAGTGAGCAAGTTGAATAGGCTAAGTGAGACCGAGGTATTGAGGAGAGAGGCGATGAGGGGCAAAACCCAAAACCTCTTGAGATCATGTTGAGCACAATAGCCCTGTCCACGAGCCTCCTCATGCATCTCCACCACCATCACCAGTGCTCTGTTTGTTGCATCACACCCAGTAAATGAAAGACAGCTAATATTATTGCAATTTTTAGGCAGGTAGCATTGTGACATAAAGAAATCTTGCCTCTCATGAAGCCACGTGTCATTTCATGAAACGATGTATTCGATGTATTATAAAATACATCACACCCAGTAAATGAAAGACAGCTAATATTATTGCAATGTTTAGGCAGGTAGCATTGTGACATAAAGAAATCTTGCCTCTCATGAAGCCACTTGTCATTTCATGAAACGATGTATTCGATGTATTATTTATTTTATAATTTGGCAAGAAATTCTTCCAACGGAACTCCAATCTAACTTCCTCGTTCTCCTCTTCTCTTCCACCCTTGTCTTTCCTCATTGGAGATTAGTCCTTTCAATGTGTGTGCCTTTCCTTTTTAGATTTTCTTTGAAAGTTTCCTCATCGATTCCTTTCTATTCATTCCCTCATTGATTCAAATATCGAGTCCAGTCTCTTCGTCCCCTCATCGATTTTTTGAGATCAAAGATCTTCAACACATCTGAAGTTCTTTGCATACCTCCATAGCTGAAGTTCTTTGCAGACCTCCGTGCAATCATTTTGCAAAAGAAGGACAAGATTTGGCATTCCACACATCTGAAGTTTTTCCACTGCTCGTCAAAATCTTTGCAGACCACAACGCAATCATTTTGTAAGAAGGACGATATTTGGCAGTTTGCGAACAACCATTTCTGGTGCAAACTCTTACAGGTACTAGTTTATTTGTGTCATCTTCATCTTTATCTTCATCGTCATCTTCGTCTTCATCATCTCCATCTCTCTGATAAGAAAACTAGGTACTTCGAAGCTCACTCCATCTCCCTCTCCCTCTCCCTCTCTCTCTTCGTGTCCATCTCCATCTCTGCTTCGTATCCATGGTTTACTTTGCTTTAGATTAGACGATTGTGTTGCCTTTGTTGAATTTGAAAGACGAGAGTTTCTCTGGTTCCAAATACAGACGGCTACGCGGCCTACCACTTCTGATGGAGAAGAAACTAAGTTCTGATCCAAATATAAGAGGGAAGGCCAAAACATATGGCTTTATTCCTATTTCGCATTTCTCCTCCTCCTTCATAGGCATTGGACATCCCTCATCTTGTGATTGTACCGTCTTCCTTGGAGAGAAACCAAGGGCACAGGTTAGTATGTCGTACGCCTACAAGCTCTACTATGCCTGGTCCTCGAGCTACGGATAAGCCCATCCGCAACGTGCTGGGATCGTTTTTGCCAAAAACCCACAAGGCCCCGTTAGATGGGCACCCTCCTGGAAGCTTGAATGAGGAGATCGCACAGCTTGGTCCAAAGACAGATGCTGCTACTTATGCATTGCTTTTAAGGCGTTGCATAAGTGCGAAGGCCCTTTCTGAAGGTGGACGTGTGCATGAACACATAAGCAGTTTGTGAATATGAGGATAACATATTTTTTAGTAACCTTCTCGTTCAAATGTATAGTAAATGTGGGAGCATGGAGTTTGCTCGTGCTGTGTTTGACAAAATAGTATTTTGAAATTTGTACTCTTGAGATGCTATAGCGGGATGTGGTCTCTTGGAACGCTATGATTACAGTGTGTGCCCAGAAGGGTTGTGGAGACGAGGCAATAGAAATCTTTGGTCAAATGCAGGCTGCAAAGATTCAACCAAATAAGATCACCTTCATCTCCATTTTTGATGCATGTGCAAGCGTGGCAACCTTAAAAGAGGGTCGAGAGATCCATGTTACAATTGTTGGCAATGGATGGGAGACAGATGTTGCTGTGGGGACAGCCCTAATCAATATGTATGGCAGTTGCGGGAGCCTAGATAATGCAAAGGCTGTGTTTGCAAAGATGCCACTAAGGAATGCATTCTCCTGGAATGCCATGATCTCAGCACATGCCCAAAATGGGCATGGCAAGGAGGCCCTAGAATTGTTTGGCCAAATGCAGGTTGAAGGCTTTACACCAGACAAGATCACCTTCATCTGCATTTTGACTGTATGTAGTCACATAGGTCTGGTCACTGATGGGAGGCAATGCTATGCCTTAATGAAGAAAAACTATGGCATAGCTCCCTTTGTGGAGCATTATTTGTGCATAATTGACCTTCTTGGGTGCCGAGGACTATTGGAAGAGGCAGAGGACCTGATCAACAGCATGCCATTTGAGAATCTTTCTTCAGTATGGTTAAGCTTGCTTTCATCATGCAGGATTCATAATGGCGTGGAGCGAGCTATGCATGTTGCAAATGCTGTTTTTGAGTTAGATCCAATGAATGCTGAAGCATATGTATTGCTATCAAAGACATCCGCGCTAACACAAGTGGATCACTTGATCTAGTGATAAGTTATATTTAGACCTAGTCGGATAATGTGGTGCAATTATACACACATTATATCCTTCCTAAGAGGGTATACAAATGCTAAGTTGTAGAGTTGAGTAGTTGCATGAAAGAGGCAAGATATGCATGACATATGGAGTGTCTCATGATAAAATCTTTATTTCCTGCAGTCAGCCACTTCCCTTACTACACCAATAGCCTCCTGGAACCTCGAAGCACATTGGATTGCTAACACAAGTCACTCAATGAATGGATAGAATTAGCCCTCAATGGGCTACCTTTCATAGGCCCCAAAGGAGCCCTAAAATACCTGACTGGATCAGCCCTAACACTCGACGATCCCTAGGTTTGTAAAACCCAATCCAGTCAGCAGCCATTTACAACCCCACTTGCCCACATGGTAGCATGCCACTGGCCCCAGGCTTGTCTTGCCCTATTCCGGGTTCTTTCCAAGCCTCTGCTTGGCCCAACCTCCACGCTCGATAGCTGCAGATCTGCTCTTTGTCTCCTGTCTTTGTGTTTGGACATGCTCCAGCCTTGTTGCCTCTTGGACAGCTCCGTACAATCTTCTGCAGCCCTCTCTAGAAAACTATAATCTGTGCAGTCTGCCTGTATTCCAGACACCTCTGTTCCAATACCTTTACATGCCTACACAACTGTGCCAGATGCTCCGTACATCCTCTGATGGCTCGCCTCTGACTTATATTAAATCTATTCTCCAGAAGCTCCACAAGCAGCCAGGTACATTGTCTAGGTGTTGTGCACAAGGCAACCCATGTGCTGCTCATGTGGCAGCCCTATCTTTTCTGTTAGACTTGCCAATGTGACATCTAATCTAACTTGGTACACCTCCCCCATGCACTCCTTATTTGGGGGCTCATAGATGGGGAGGTGACCACCTAAAATCCAACATCCCATCTCATCGACACATCACGGCCCAAACCCTACTTCTCAATGTAGATGCTCCATCAGTTTCCATAGACAACAAGCAGTTTGGAGTGATTCAGAGTCATCGTTGTTCCTTGGTCTTTCAATAGTAGCTCCTACTCCTCCAGGTTCAATCCTACACAAGAGAACCATCCTGGTACAGAGGTATAATGTTGGCAATGCAACAGGTCCATGGCACCACAAACTTCAATCATGAGCCCGCCAGTGATCTTGGGTAATCCGGATGCAAGCATCATCAGCTTTCCCCCTCACAATAAGTGGACACCTTGAAGTCTTCCAACCACCACACTCCTAAGGTTTCTTTCAACATGTCCTTCCCTTGATAATGTCCACATCCATATGACCATCTCAAGGAATGAGACCCCAGTGGTTGACCCACACGTATCTCTAAAATCAAGTGGCTCTCTGGAATACCTAGACCATGATCTTTCAAGCAAATACTCTTTTGGCTTCATCACACTCCATCCCATAGACATCCTTGTCTCCATCACTAAGGCTTTAACAAGTTCATCATCTCAAGTTGCTGCTCGAGCTTCCTCCTATAAAAGCAAACTAGCTCCTCGACAGTTATTAGTACCAACCGCTGTCCTACAATCATAGTCATAAAACAAAATTATTGTCGCTTTTGGGAAGCATGTCAAGCAAGACCCTAGCCATCCTTGACGGATCTATCGCCTAACCGACCATTGAAAGTTGATCCCTCACCCCCTTCATCTTGAATCATGTCCCCCTCATCAATGTGCATGCCATACTGCTAGCTTTGTCTCGAGGTCAAGAATCCTTGCATCGTTGTTCACTTCGTACATGTCCTTAAGGATTTCAATGCACCAAATGATAAATCTGCAAGCTGAATATGCTTTCCATCGCCTTGTGTTGTTCGAACACCACGTTTTTTAGTTCGTTCACAATGGAACTGGTCACCATTTTTTGAAGTTTCTATCCATGGATTGTCTTGACATTGCAAGCTCGGCGTTCTACCATGGTGTTCACCGTTTGCCACCAGTCTTTCCTCATGCTCTTTTATAGAACATGCCAATTTCCTAATGGATTTACAGATCTACTCGACCGAGTACTTTTGCAGCTGCCACATCTACTAAACGAAGCACAATCAATCAACTTAGGATTGCTCAGTGTTTGTCAGTAGTTGATGATATTTTACAGCCTTTACCTTCTCCAGTTGCTTTTGTTTTGAGTACGAGCTTCAGTGGAGGAAGCCATCTCTCCAAAAGGGGCCATTGTGGTTGTGGTTGCTGTCGCGTCCTAATGAACGATCCTATTTAAGCACGTTCTGTGAGGAAAAGAAGGGAAGGAAGCAGAGGCTTACGGCACGTTCTGTGAGGAAAAGAAGGGAAGGAAGCAGAGGCTTACGGTTCGAGAATCGAGGTACCTATGGGAGGGCAAAACAAACATATAAAAAGTTCTACGACTACAAATGACACCACTTTTTATATAAGAGTATTGTGCTACATTGCCTTCTCGTCCAGCTTCTGCACTATTTTTCCAGCAGACAACCTAGGGAGATGTTTGGGTTTTCTTTCCCTCCCCTGAGCCATGTGTCATCCATATAAGCCGTTGATTTGGTTCCTTAGATTTGGCTTGATTTTTTCTTTTTTCCTTTTTGCTTTTCAAAGATTTTGACGCTAAGCTTTTCATAGACTATAAATTTAGATGCATGACCAGAGAGCGCATAAGAGATTTGCAACTTTGAGGTTAATGGTGTAGAGGTTTATTTGCAACCAAGAAGCTTCAAGCCTACAATTTTCAGTTGCTTCCTTGAGAATTATGGTACAATTTTTTGGCTCTTTTGTTTTGTTGAGAATCCTATCATGTTTTCCATAGAGCCAAAGTGTTTTATGTGTAAGTAATTAATGGCGTTTCTTTTCGTACACCATATAGACAGGCAACAGCAAAATTTCTAGAGTAGTTCTTTCATTGGCTTCACTTGTAGATGTAGTAACAGTTCATAGGGTCATTTTCTTGGCTTCAGCCTATAATGAGATGCACACGATTCTAGAAGCTGCGTGACGGTTCAGAGTATTCGAAAGGTGAGAGTGCTCTCAACAGAAGTAAGAACGGAAGAGGGAGAGAGAGAAACAGAGAGCCACACAAGTTTTAGTGGGTGCGGAACACCCTAATCTTCTTTTTTCATTCATTTATATATGTGTTTGAGTATTGTACATAATCGGGGTAAAGGCACAGTGACCTTTAACCCCCACAACCTCCCACTTAAAGGACAATGTGCCATTAAGGGAGAACAACCAGTGAGCATACTATCCAATGCCTATTAATACACGACAATACTCAAACCGCTGACTAGGTAGACTCTTCGTCAGCATATCTGCAGGGTTATCATCTGTATGAACCTTGACAAGCTCTATGTGCTTGTCCTCAAGTACCTTCCTGATGAAATGGTACCTGACCTCAATGTGTTTGGTCTTTGCATGAAAGACCGGATTCCGTGCTAGCTGAATAGCACTCATGGAATCACTATGCAATGTCGGTACACCTGTATGAATCCCCAAATCTCCCACTAGCCGATCAAGCCATATAGCCTCCTTGCAACCCTCTGTGGGTGCAACATACTCAGCCTCTGTGGTAGACAAAGCAATGCACTTCTGTGCGCGAGACATCCACGACACTGCACCACCTGCAAAGGTGAACACATAACCAGAAGTGGATCTCCTACTATCCATATGCCCTGCATAGTCTGAATCTGTGTACCCGAGTACACGCATGTCTCCTCTACCAAAGCAGATGCACATCTCCTTGGTACTCGTCATGTACCTCATGATGCACTTAACTGCCTCCCAATGCCTCTTTCCTAGATTAGCCATATACCGGCTAACAACTCCCACTGCAAATGCAATGTCTGGTCTAGTAGCTATCATAGCATACATAAGACTCCCAACTGTTGATGCATAAGGAACCTTGGCCATCATGGCCCTTTCCTCATCTGATTTGGGACTATCTGTATGACTCAGTTTCACATATGGAGGCAATGGAGTACTCACTGCCTTCCCCCCCTCCATATTGAAACGCTGCCATACTTTTGTAACATACTCTTTTTGTGAAAGCCAAAGGAGTTTCCTACTCCGATCACGCGTGATGCGCATACCAAGAATATGACATGCAAGTCCCAAATCCTTCATATCAAAGGCCTCATGCAACTTGGCCTTTAATGCATCTAGCTCATAAGTATTCTTGCTAGCCAATAGCATATCATCCACATATAGTGCCAAGATTATCAGGCTATTATCCTTAGCCATTTTAGTGTAGAGGCAATGATCAATTTCACCCCTTCTAAAACCTTGGGACCGAATGAAAGCATCAAACTTCTGATACCATTCTCTAGGCGCTTGCTTAAGACCATAGAGACTCTTCTTCAGCTTGCAAACTAAATGCTCTTTGCCCTTTTCTTCAAAGCCTTCCGGTTGCACCATGTAAATTTCCTCATGCAAATCCCCATGCAAGAAAGCTGTCTTGACATCCATCTGCATAAGCTCCATATCCACTGATGCCACTAGTCCAAGCATGCATCTAAGTGTGGTCATCTTCACAACTGGAGAGAATATCTCATCAAAGTCCACACCCTTCTCTTGCTTGAATCCTTTAACGACCAAACGGGCCTTGTACTTAGGCACATCATCACTTGTGACCTTCATTTTGTAGACCCATTTACATGGCAATGCTTTCTTTCCATGTGGCAAAGAAACCAAGTCCCAAGTCTTATTCTTCATAAGTGAACTCATCTCTGATTGCATAGCATACTCCCACTTGCGTTGATCCTCACGCATCATAGCCTCTCTGTAGCAAGAAGGCTCCCCGCAATCAGTAAGCATCACATAGTCTACCCTTGGAACAAACCTATCAGGCGGTCTAGACACTCTAGATGATCTTCTCAAGGGCATTTCAGCTTGCTGTCCCACCTGCATATCAGCCACATTTGGCTCATCATTTCCACCAATAGATGATCCATCATCTACCCTTGATTGTATACCTGTGGGAGTACTTGGTGGTACCATTTCTTGCACATTTGGTGCATGGAAAACTTGCTGTCTCTCAACATATGCACGTGGATTCACATCCTGGAAAGTGATTCTCCTCATTTCCACATCCCTCATGGGTGCCTTATGCATCTTCTTCTCATTGAAGACTACATCATGGATGCGTATGATCTTCTTTGCTTTTGGATCCCAGAGACGATAGCCCATCTCTCCACTTTCACCATAACCTAGAAAGATGCATTTCCTAGACTTAGGATCTAGCTTCTTTCGAAGCTCTTTTGGCACATGTGCATATGCCTCACACCCAAATATACGCAAATGAGAGTAAGAGGGCTTCTTGCCACTCCATGCCTCTTCAGGAATACCACCATCCAAACTCTTACTAGGTGATCTATTGATCACATGCATTGCAGTCTTCATTGCCTCAACCCAAAAACCACCAGAAAGACTTGCATTGGAAAGCATGCATTGCAACCTTTCTTGAATGGTATGGTTCATCTTTTCAGCAACTCGATTTTGCTCTAGAGTATGAGGGGATGTGAGCTCCCTCTTAATCCCACGTGTATCACAGAAATGCTGAAAGTCATTAAATATCTGGAACACATCACTCTTCCGAGCTATAGCATAAGCCCACACTTTCCTAGTTGCATCATCAATGAATGTCACATAGTATTCAGCCCCGCCTAATGATCGTGTAGGCATGGGACCACACACGTCTGAATGCACCAAATCAAGCTTTTCAAAGTCTTTCTTTCCCCTTGATTTAGTTTGCTTCCCATAGAGACAGTGCTCACAAAATTCAAAATCAGAGAAACTCAAATGTGGTACATAACCCAAACGGCATAAGAGTTTCATTCCATTCTGGCTCATGTGCCCCAACCTGCAATGCCACAAAGAAGTGCTTGGCTGCTCGGTTATTGCAACAACATGATCAAATACCCCTGATACATGTAAGGGATACAAAGTCCCACACTTGGCACCCCTGGCCAAAAGCATAGAGCCCTTCTGAATTTTCCAACTCTGAAAGCCAAAAGTGGTGTGAAAACTAGCATCATCTAATTGACCCACTGAAATAAGACTCTTGGTCAACTTAGGCACATGTCTCACATGTTTCAAAATTAATGCAGACCCATTGGCAAAAGAAAACTTTATGTCACCTACTCCCACTATGTCATATGCATAGTCATTTCCAAGATGCACACAACCTGTCTTTCCACTGTCATAAGTGGAGAACCATTCCCTATGGGGAGTAACATGGAATGAAGCACCAGAATCCAAAATCCAATCCTGGGAATATGCATCATCTGAAGTGGTAAGCAAATCTGCAGATAAATTAGACATGAAGAGAATGTCATTGTCACTATCATGTGTGACTGCATTGATCTCCTCGATCTTCACTTTTCCTTTGTCCTCCCTTGGACTCTCTTCCTTTTGATTTGCACCCCAATTTGCATTCTTTTTCTTATCCTTTTGCTCTCTTTTCAACTTGTAGCAATCCTTTTTCATATGGCCCTTCTTGCCACAGTGGTAACACTCAATGTTCCATGCCCTGGATTTGCTACGAGACTTCCCTCTTTCTTGGGACTTTCCCCTGAATTGTGATCTGCCCCTTTGCACATTTAAGGCTGCATCCTACTTGTTGCCGTCCACAGACTTCCATCTAATCTCCTCGGCCAATAAGCTACCCACAACATCATTTAATTTCAGTACTCCACCAGGTGCTTAGTTACTGACAGCTGTACGGAAGGTATCCCATGAGGACGGCAATGAACATAAGAGAAATATTGCCTTAGTCTCCGCATCAAAATTCATCTTTTGAGCCTGAAGTTGGCTGAAAATAATATTGAATTCATTCAAGTGAGAAGCAATGGAGACCCTTTCCTTCATCTGCAGCTCAAACAACCTCTTCATGAGGTAAACTTTATTGAGGCAGTTTCCTTTTCATAAGTGGCACATAGTTTCTTTCACAGTCTGCTCATTTACTACTGTGAAATAAACTGACTCTGCAAGATGAAGTCTAATAGTAGATTTTGCTAATGCATCCAACTCATTCCAATCATCCTCAGACATATTTGCAGGCTTAGCTTCAATTCCTGCCAAGGGTTTAATCTGCTTCTTTTGAATAAGCACATCCCTTATTTGTTCTTTCCACAAAGAAAAGTTTGTCCCATCAAACTTTTTAATGCTGAAAAACTCCTTTTCAGACATGGAAGAGGATGCCATGATGCAAATAAAGCAAAATCCCAAATGCTAGTGCCTGCAAGAGAGTCACACCAAATACCAGGTGCACCCAAATGTGTATGCCACAATAGACTGAAATATCACCAAAACTCAAAAGCATCAAAAGATGCAGCTGACTCATGTGCATGTACTATGCATCCATATGAGCAAATTTGGCCCAAAAGAAAATGCCAACTGCAATGGCAATCCAAAATGCCAATAAGTGCCAAATGGCTCAAGCATAAACACTGTCCATAGGCATATGCATCAATAATATCTCATCCAAGAGAGCATAGCACTATCAGTGCATCACCTGCAATGTGTCAAAGCTGTCCCTCAGCATAAAATAGCATCCATGTGCAAAGCGTCCATAAAAATAGCATCCCACAAGGTAATTTGGGCCTATCAGCGCATCCAATAAGGACTGCAATGCATCCAAATGGCCTATAAATCATCCAATGCAACCCAATGCACACCATGAATGAGCGCACATTGCTCAAACTACAACCAGAGTGATCTGCATAAGGTATGCTCAAGAAATCATAGTCCCACGATAATGACCGCTACTGAAAATAGAACCTGAGATGCCTCAAAACATGGGCGCCATTGCATAATCGGACTCAGCAAGAAAAATCTACAAATATCTATTTTCTGCCGGAACTCCAAAATCCCAACCGATGAGTGAGAAATGGGAGTCAACACTTATCCACTGCCATGTGGCATAAATCTAAGGTTTCAAAACCTTAGAATGAAAAATGCATAACAGAGAGACGAAATTGAATACACAGAGATCTATAACTCTAAAAATCCTCCACCGAATCGCGCAAGAACTGGCAGGTAGGGGTTTTTGGGCGTCCGAAACGCAATGGGACAGACGGTTTTGGAAACCGTGGTCTCAATCACTGGGTCCAACACACGGACTGAAAAACGTTTTTGAAAACAGAGCTATTTGTAAACTCCACCGGAGTGCAAAGGATGAGCAACATAGAAGTTTTAGGACCTCCTGAGTCCACTAGAACTGACAAATCTGCAAATGGTTGCTCTAAACTTGAGTTCCAATACCTGGGCAGAAAAACGCAGAAACTGACACAGTGAGTCAAAAATCCAATGAAATGATCTCAGATTCAAGAATGAAGGTGTTTCCAAGCTCTTGAAGTGAAGTGGACACCAAAAGCAAGCAATAGTTGCCTCTACAAGTCAATACGGAGTCTTTGTCATCGAACGGCGGAACAGGGAAAAGCTCAAAAAATGACTTTTTCTTTAAAAACACTTAACAGGCTCTCAAAACCACTTCGCAAAACCAAAGTGACTTTTCCAAAGGTTCCTCCAAGGTCTCTGCACACTCGGGTGGAAGTAAAGTCACCCACAAAGCTTCCCATAGAGCTTCTCCTTCCTCCCACAGAGCTACTGAGCTTCAAGCATTCATGCATGCTCAGCTAGATCACCCGGGTTCTGATACCAGTTGAGAGTGCTCTCAACGGAAGCAAGAACGAAAGAGGGAGAGAGAGAAACAGAGAGCCACACAAGTTTTGGTGGGTGCAGAATACCCTAATCTTCTTTTTTCATTCATTTATATATGTGTTTGAGTATTGTACATAACCGGGGTAAAGGCTCAGTGAACTTTAACCCCCACAAAAGGCAGTGTGAAGATTCAGAGTATTCAAGAGGCAGCATGATGATTAGTATGATTGTTCATATTTGTATGTCCGCTACAAATGTTTGGCTCAAGTTCCTCGTCCTTCGAGTTAGAATCACTATCACTTTCTTGGGTGAAGAGATCCGGTGATAGAACTTTCAGGGGCCTGTCTTGTCCGCACCTTTTAGCCAGCTCACCTTCCTCCACTAGCACCAGTCCTCCATCGGTTTCAGTCTACACAGTGGGAGAGCTCCAATCTATGCATTGAGTGTTCTTGATCTCTTCAAGCTGATGTAGCTTCAAGTAATCAAGCAGTTCTTGTGCGTGAAGTTGCTCCTAAAGGTACTTGCACTTGAAAACCTTGTAGAGGCAGCTTGATGATTTAGAGTTTTCGATTGGAATTAGCTTGACGTTCTTGTAGCTCGTCCTTATTGCTTCGATGGCCGTGCTATTAATGCTCGCAATTTGAGCTACTACGCACGGGCGATTGCCAACAACCTCAAAGTTTTTTGCACTACAAAATTGATCCATTAAATTTTCAAAAATGCAAAATACTATGTACAAAATACAAAATCATACATTTCTAAAAACAAAGTACCATGTGCAAAATGCAAAGTGCTATGTTCTATATCCCAAAGTCAAATTGCTACATACTATATGCAAAATGCTATGTGCAAAATGCAAAATCATATGAACCCAAGGAAGGGCACGTTTCTTGGTCTTATAATTTTTGAAGAGGAAATGTGCCGACTCTCCCCCCACACGAATGTGTGGTTAAGTTTATTTATTTATGTGTTGGATACAAAGTGCTATATGCTAAATGCAAAAATGCTAGTTGATCAATGCTAAGTGCTAATTCTAAATGCAAAATGATATGTACGAAATTTAGAGTGCTATATCTCAAATTCAAATTGCTACTAAATATATACAAAGTGATAAATGAAAACTGCTATATCCCAAATTCAAATAGCTACAAATATATGCAAAAAAATATATGCTAAACACAAACTCCTATGTGCAAAAAGATAGAGCTATTTACCATGTTCTATATTCGAAATGCTATATGCTACATTCAAATTCCTATATGCTATATTCAAATTGGTATCAACATAAACTAGAGACGTTATAAATTTTGAGCAAAAAATATAAAGTGTTAACAACCTTGATATTTTGTTTGCAGATTATTTGAATTGGTGAATTTCAAGTCATTTTTAACTCTCATCTACAACGGGAAAATAAAGTAGGTGCAACTACTTTAACATATAATTTACTTTACAAATATGAAAAGGTCACTTATTGAAAAGAGAGAACTTGCTTCCTATATTAGCATAGAAAACAAGAAAAGATGATTACAACCGAGTTTCTCTTCATGGCTATTCATCGATAAATTTCTAAAAGAATGGAACCAAATTACTTCTCAATATATTTCAAAGATGCAAGAATATTTGAACAAGAGATAATTTGACGTATTCTTAAGTTTCAGATTCCAAGTTCTATTCTTGGATCTCCTTCATGGCATTGTAGAAACTTAAAAGATCTAATGGCAATGGTTAACACATGGGGCCTTCCCAATATATTCCATACACTTACTGCAGATGAGGTATCAACCACGAGATGGTGTGAAATCGATCAAATAGAAACCATTGCTAAACAATTCAATAAAAACTTCACATGGAGAGATTGTCCAGTTGAATGCACAATGCTCTTCCATGTTAGACTATAACAATTCTTAGCAAGATATATTTTGTGTGATAAAGGACTACTAGGTAGAGTCAACCATCACATCATAAGATATGAGGTACAAAATCGAGGATCTATGCATGCACACATGATGCTATGGGTAGATGAACAAGACATAGAGATCATATCAAACCAGATAGATGCATAAATCCCTTACATGAATGATTTTAATAACTGGCCAGAGAATTCAATTCAAAGAAAGCTTAACTATATGGTAAAGAGAAAAGAAATCCACACATGCATGCCAACATGCAATCTATTTGACTCAAGCACAAACCACGAATGCAAATATGGATTTCCATATCCTATACATTTAGAGACTAAACCTCCTTTAGATCCTCACACAAAGATGGATCTACTTCCCTCCATCCCTAGAACATCGTAATGTCGTTCCATACCATGCAGGAATATTACTCTTGTGGCAAGCACATATGAATATTCAAAAAATAACCAACACAGGCCTATCATATTACCTTCTGAAATATGCTATGAAAACCGAACCCATGGGACACATGAAGCAACATCAGACGAGGTACGTTTTCAATATTACGCATTGTAGTATTTCTTCACATTAGTTTATATTCTAATTTATAATAGATTACTATTTTGCAGATATTTTAATCAATTTAAAAGTAAGGCCCGATTGGCTCAACAAGATCAAGAAAATTTAACAAAAAGAACAAAGGGACCAATTATTTCTTGTATACAGTTCAAATGCATCTCGCAAACATGGATGGAAAGGAACCAAATACATTTATGGATGGAGCACACTGCAAGACCTTAGGAATTTCATGGATAACAATCAACATGAAGTACAACAATGGAGGGCAGAACATGGAGACAAAGAAATGAGAGCTAACGGTTAGTAAAATAATTATATTTATAAAAAATGATTAAACTTTACATATTAAAAATAAATAAATAACATATGCATAATATCAATTCAAACATAATGCAGGTCTAACTAAGTGCATAATTCGAAAAATCACAAAAGAGGACGATATCATTACTCCAATGATGTTGAGAACAGAAGCACAAGCAATTATAGATAATCACTCAAAAGGAATTTCAGCTTATTGCCTTGAACTTCTACACTTTGGCTACAATACTTTGGCTACAATGTAAGCCTAGTCGAACTCCTCAAAATAGATCGTAAGACTAGAAATGTCATGCTAGCAGAGTTCAACAACATGTTCCAAACAGATGATTTAAAAAAAGCAAAAGAGTTGCCATTTACCATAGAAGGTATAACTTCCATTATTGATTTGAATTTTGCAAAAGAAGCATATGGCGATCATTTTTAGTTTTTCCCGACTCCACCAAAGAACAATATATTTCAGCTCCCTATAGGTACATTCTTGACTCCATATCTTAGAATACATACAAACTTCATTTTTTAGCACACATGAAAAAACTCATCGTACTTCATTTTGCTATTTCAAATTGCGAAGAAGACAAAGAAAAAGGCACAAAAGGGCCACATTACGTATATTCTATTCTATGTATTGCTACAGAAAAATGACATATTGGACAAACTAGTAATCTTGAAAAATGTTTAGCACAACACCAAACCAATCCTCCATTAAAAATGAAACATGATGTTAATAGGTACAAACCGTTGCACTCGAACTTCAAAACAGAAATCCTAGCCACCACAAACTTTAAAAGCAAAGCAAATACAGTCAAAGAGAAAATTCATAAGAGAACTCAACACAACTGACTCAACATATGGCTACAATAACCTCAATGGAAATCCAGCATCTACAAAAAAATTTTACTTTCTCAAAAATAGAGACATAATCTAGTATATTTAAGTAGAATCCCATTTTCAATACATATAAAGGACTTCCTATTTCAAACTATAGTTAAGTCATACTCTTGAAGGACTATTAATTCATAGCATATATCACTCAATTTTTTTAATTCTCAAAGCGTTACTACTTTTTTTCAATACACATAAAATAATTCATGTATGAACTATTAGTAATTCATGTTTTTAAAAACGTCATGTTTTTAGTGACATATAACAAGTCCAATAATAACTACTTTTAAGTATATGAAATTGTTACTCTTATAATAATATTGTAGTGTATTTCAAAAATTCTACTATTATAGTGCTCTTCTTGATATCATAATTAATAATTCTCAAATTGCAAGTTTACATAAATCTATTTTCAAAATTCACTTTAATTAAGTCAAACTTGAAAATATTATTTAACAAATTTTAGGAAATAACAATAAATTTATTTATATATATTCTACCTCAATACAGCTACCTGCTTGGATCTAGTTGCACGCATCACCTCTCTTCAATTTCTTATCATACTTCTGGACGACTACACTAGTGAGAATTAGTGAGACAATACAAGGGGAGACATCTTGTGATCTAGCCAGCATTCCTCTCACAACTCTTTTCGTTAAGATGACTCTTCAAATTGATGCTACATCTTGAGTCCATAGATTGAACATGAGTCTATACATTTGGATACATGTAATGAAAGGCATGATGGCACAAAATTGCAAGAGGAATGAGATTTAATTGCAAGAGTAGAATGATATTTAAGACCACTATGTCCTCCTAAAACACACACACATACACACTTGAAAAGGGTAGTTGTTGACTCTCTCTCTCTCTCTCTCTCTCTCTCTCTCTCTCTCTCTCTCTCTCTCTGTTTCCAAGATTGTCAAACTGCAATATGGCCTAAAGCTTAATCACAACCATCGAATTTTTTGTCGTTCACGCTTACATCACTTTCCTTTCCATAAGAAAGTTCAGCCCAATAGATCTTTCAATGAAGCTTCTTTTCAAGTTGGCCAATCTACAACACAAAGTGTCGTATAACCAAAGGTTGCAAAAGTTTGAAAGCAATGAATTAGTGATTTTTACAGTACCAACAACTAGATAATGTGTACAGGCTTGTTTAAGGCAGTAAGGCTATAAACAAAAGGCTTCCAAAGCCTCTCCAAGTAATGGTGGCAACATACCAGGACAAGGAAGCCCCATCATATTGAAAGGCTGGTAGCACTAGAGAATAGCACAACCAAATCCCAAGTACAAAGACACTCGAGTGTGAAGACCAACAATTGGTGCCACCTATTTGCAAGTTGCGGCTACAAACACTTAATAGAGCATTGAAAAAGCAACCATCAATGTGGAAAAAATGTTGCAATCATCAATGTAGACAACTAGGAGCATCTAAGCTACATGAGGAACAGCTAAACTAAGCCAAGTCCCAGTAGTCAATTTTAGGTGCAAAAGCATTGGCATATGTCTTGTAATTCCAAGAGGCCGCGATATCATGACCCCTTGGAAGCCTCCTCTACCCTTTTTTTTGGACATTGTAAGGGTTTTAGGGGGCCTTTATGAGAGTAGTGAAGTTGCATCCTCAGTGGAAGCCCCATTTGCCCACATTTTTTGCCATTTGAAGAGCTATTGCAATGCCTTTTTTTGCATTAACCTATGCATTAAAATTTGTAAAAAAGTGTGCAACATGATGATGTCATATTCTACTTGCATAGCATTTTTCCAATCTTGGTCTGTAAGTGCTTCCTCCAAACAATTTCAATGGATTTGGCACATGGTTACTATGAATATACTCTAGATGTCATCCCTTCATACATAGCAATTCTCATCACATTTGTTAAAAACACAATCTCTACCCTCCTTCCAAGCCTTTAAATTTTACTTCTGACCCTTCAAAGCCATTGTTTGAAGTTCCTAGTTTGCAAGGCCTTTTGAAAATCTCTCCTCGAAGTTCACTAATGGTCATTCTTAAGGATGAAGTCAGCATCAAAAGCTCAAGAGTAATCTACAAAGGCCTTCAAATGCAATTTTTTCAGCAAAAGGTACGTGTTGGGGCTATGCTAAAAAACGTAGATCTCAAAATAAGTTTTAGTAAACAAGTTCTTCATTCATTATCAGAATTAATGATGACTTCAAGACTTTAAGTGTCACTCAAGGGTATTTGATCTCAAGCAGAACCTCAAGCAATGGACATACTCCAACAATGTTCAAGTAGTGGAACCAAAAACGCCAATGCTAGACGTATCAACAATAGTTTTTTACGAAGGCATCTTATGCAAATCTTGTTTGAGCTAGGAGCACTTGCACTTTGAGGTACTACAAGTTACTTATTTAACTGATGTTCAAAAATAAGTTATTTTAAAGCAAGAAAGCTTGGTCATATTGGGCCAAGTAGTGGGTAATTATAAGCAAACACATAATGGGTGGTTGGCATCAATCAAAACAAGATTTTTGAGTATTTAAACATCATTATTCTGGTAAAATGGCATGAGTAATTCAAAGACCATAATCTTCAATGGCAACATTTATTATATAAATGGAATTGCAAAGTTAAGAACTTTCCTATTGGCATGAAGTTATCGAGTCATTTCTCATATATGGCCAAGCTACTAGAGAATACAAGTTATGATCAAGAGAATTCCAAGGCATTGGACATTCTCATTACATGTCTGAAAGACACTATCTTTGCATAGGTAATGAATCTAACATATTCACACAAAAAAGGGAAAAAAATCCAACTTTTCATGAGGGGGATTCATTGGTGAATGACTAGGATGAATTTGGAAACACAATTAGCAAATACAAGAATGAAAGAACATGAATCTATCACAAAACATCTGATACAACTATGTATTCTTATAGACAAAGTCCTAGAGGTTGGATTGGCCCTAGCAAATCCAAAGATTGTAGAGCACATCCTTAGAAGTCTACCCCTATCATATGAGAATACCTGTTGTAGATGACATCAAATGCACATATCGCCCTTTTGTGAAGAAGGGAAAACAAATGAACTTGATGGTAGGAACATAGTTAGAACCTTAATGTTTAAGACAAATCTAAAAGGTAAGGATAAATAATTTCATAGTTCACATACCCATGGGTAAAAGCCCCATAAGCTATGGACATCAACATATAGGTATAATAAAGGAAAAACCGTTCAAACAATACTAGCAGAACAACACTTATAATAATAAAAACAAACGATGATATGCTATAACTATGGAGAGGAAGCTTGTATATTAAGACACTACAGATTATAAGCCAAAAGGGAATCAACAAGGATTTGGACCAATGAAGTAATATGACAAGATCAAGATTTTACAAGAGCATGCATGGCACTATAGCTATTCTCAATAGTGACCATGGATAGAGCCAAAGTATAAATAATACTAGTAATAACGTTTAATGTGAATGAAGAAAGAGGAATTTATGATACAATATTATATCTATAAAGATGAAGGAAGGTATTTCCATATAAATATCAAAGGGTCTATGCAATTTGCAATTGTAATGGATTTTGATACATGAGGCTCAAAAGGGCTATCTCCATAACCCCTTTATCATTTCTATAACCTCTTGATTTGGTGAAAATTTACATAATAGTCAGTGCATTTCGGCCTAGGTAATTTGGGGCAAATTATCCCAATTAGCAAGGACAATGATCAAGTAACTCCTTTGGAGTAGTTAACTCCAAAAGTTCCTATACCATGTTGCTTCACACTTCATCCTTTTTCTTTTTTCTCATTTCATCCTTTGATATTGAGCACGTGAAGTATTATAAGGTATCTTCATATCCCATGAAGGATAGTGCATTGGGCAAATCCGTAATGGAGGTTCTCCTCATATTTGCTATAAAATCTTGTTTTACTCCATATCAAACCTATTTAGAAGCTACAAGTTAATAAGTGTAGAAAATATTATGTATATCTTGTATGCAATATCTAGTAAGGTGATTGGTCTCCACTCACAAATGCCTAACTTGTCCACCCCCCTTTAAGATCAAGCAAATCTAGCCTCGGCTCATACGATTGAGGAAGTGAGTCTGAGTTAAATTATTTCCTACAAGCCAGCCAAAGTGGCTTGGCAATATGCTTCCAAAAGCTCCGAAAGAAGGTTGGGGTCAAGTTGTCCTCATAGCACGGTGGGGCTACTGTTGGGACCTAATTCCAAACTACATCTCGGGCTACAAGAATTGAGTGAGATGACTAATAGAAGGCTGTGATCATCTTAATCATCTTGTGTACATCTATCCTTGTGCATCTCACAACCATTGAAACTGAATCCGAGCTGATAGTGGCCACGTGGTTTGAAAGAATTGCATGGTCATCATGTCCCCCTATTGTACCCATCTGGCTTAAATGGAGTGATATGAGAACTCGACTCATGAGTCCTCCATGGCTTGAATGTTGATTCTTGCACTCTCATGCCAATCATTGAGCCATTGGAAGCCTGGATCTTGCTCTTTGAGTCTCTCTATGGATGCTAAGCCCCGTCTCAAAAATCTTTTTCACTCCTATAGAGGATGTCTCCATCTAAGGGTATGGGACTGAAACTCCTTACTACTCCTCTTTATTGCATCTACCACCCACAAAGCCCACCCATCTTGGGGCCACCCTTTAGTTGCTACCAAATCTTAGTTACTGCCAACTGCACCTCCTCCTCCTAAAGTAAAAATTTTGAGATGCTAACTCACTTTTGTGGGAGTCCACAGTGGGTGGCCCTAGGTGAAGCATAATAGGGCAATGATATGACATTGTAGTGTATGCTAGAATTATTGTGGAGCATCCCTTGTGCATTACCCAATCCCCTATATAGAACTTATCGAGGCACACAAGCTATCATGGCTCCTCTATCTAAAAGGAAAGAGGAGACTACCAAGGAGCTTGGTGAACTCTGCCTCTCTCCACACATCTTTGCCGTTGCTTGCACAGATGAACTGCTCCCAAGTACTCCTCTCTACTGCAAAGATGAACTGTTCCCAAGTACTCCTCTCTCCTTGCAAACATCTCAGAGAAAGAGGCACCTCCCTTCTTGTCCACTGTAAACTCTATTGAAGTTGCCTCTAAAATCCAAGAGTCCATGTCCAGAAGGCACTCTGTTAGCCACCTTCAAGAAGCAAGGCAGTGCTATCTATAGGTAGGCACATAACTCTCTCATCCAAGGGCACACAACCAGTGCCAGTTACCATTCCTCTAAACATGCATGGCCACATGATTGTAATAGCATCGATGGTGCATGTTAAGCACCATATAGAGACCATGGGATCTATGTGCTCATCTAGGGGCCCATGATCTCCAACTTTGTGAGCCATTACATCTTAGAGAGATCTAATGGTTATAATTTACCATCATTGCCACACAAGGATTCGGTTAGCATTTGATCATGGATCCCATGTGCACTTCAACTCACCATGGCCCAACTCATGGGGAGGAGGATAGAGAGAATAGGTCTCACATAGTGGAAGTTTGCACCACAACCATGAACTTCTATGACTTTTAAGGGGGCTTGGAAGGGGAGTAATCTATATTTGCATTGGCATACTAAGGACATGAAACACTCTAAGCCAACCGTTTGTGTCTAATCCATGATGAAGAAGACATCTAACTTGTCGATGTACTCTTGAAGCATCCAATATGTCAGGCGCATGAGCTCCACCTCATAGAGACGGTGTCCATTGCTCCAACAAAGGCAAAATGGAAACTCTAAAAAGAGTGAGTGCAGGAACCAATTACAATAATGGATCCCCCTTTTTGGGCCTGCAAGGTCAATGCCATCATATCTAGAGCCAAGGGATACACATCCGAAATCTCTAGATATTTTCAAGGTATGAACCTCCAAAACTCACTCAACTAGGGTTGTTGGGCGAGGTTAGGACTTAGAGCTGGGAGAACAAGCCCCCTTTCTATGACGCCAAGGAGGTTATATGTCCTGGGGGTAGCTAGGTTATGGGTGAGAGGATAAAGTTGTAGCTTGGAGGGAGGGAGGAGAAGGTCTAGCCTCAGGTGCGAAAGAAGCGATCAGTCCTAGAGGGAGGGGGAAATGAAGATGGTGGACAACAAGAGGGTGGGGGGCGGGTAGGGATAGTGACCATAATAGGGGGAGTGGGTGGAGGGGGGGAGAAGGAGAAAGTGGGAGGGGAGGAGGCACGGGGAGGATATCAGGAAGGGGGGAGGGTGGATGAGAGGTGTATGGGCTGCTAAATTTACATACAATTCAATGCCTTGCTGTTGCTATTGAGTATCTAAGAGCTCTAAACCCCTGCCCATGAGTGTTAAGGGACAGCGGAGGGGACAACAGTCCAAAAATAGTGGAAGCCCCTGCACACTATTACTATATTGGTGCCTAGGTACTTTGGGCCCCTGCCCCATAGGGAGATCTGCAAGAAGGTAAAAAAATGTCTTGTCCTTTGGTGTTTGGGGGTGATGTGAGGGAGCACTCCTTGACTAATGTCCAAAGCTGACTCGTGCTCTACTCACACCTATAACCAATCCTCGATCTACTTCCTCGAGGGCGTGAGTGCCACAATTCTACCCATCACTAACTTATCCTTGAGAAATATAACTCTGCTAACTTCACCCGTTGTTTGTCCAAACTTTCTTTCTCCAAAACTCAAAAGAATCTCAGTGTTGAGTGAAAAGGAAGAGGGGGGTTAAAAAAGGAGGGAGAAAAGGGACAGCAAAGAGCTTAGGTAGGGGGGTGATTTAAGCTCGAGGGCCTAGCAAAAAAACACCAAAAAGATCCAAGAGCGGAGCTTGAGAAAAGCTGACACATAGTCCCAAGCAAAGCTTAAAAGATTAGCAAAGAGAGCAAGGGCCTAAGACTTGTGTGCATCGTGGGCAACCACAAAAACTGCTGCACTCTCAAGTGGAAAACCTAGGAGAGAAAATCCATAGTAGAACCCAAGGCTAGCATGGGTGCCTAGACACTCCCTTAAGACTGTCAAAACTATTGCCAAGAGTGTCAAAAAGCAAGTGCAAGCTAGAGCTCTTGGGTGGGCACAAATTAGGCCCCCACAGCTCCAAAGAGTGGTACAACAACAAGGAAGGATACCAACATATATTTGATCTATTCGCCTAACTAGGGGAGTGATTGGACCTATAAAAAAGTTAGAGGCTTCACTTTGAGTAGCATAACCAACTACATGGGCTTTTGTGTTGTCGCAAGCAGCACGGGCTGTACCTGGATGCTCATGAGCTATGAAGGCACCACCAAAGAGAGGGTGGAAAAACATGAGAGGGAAGAAACAAAGGGTAAAGAAGGGGCACAGAGAAGGAAGGGGGGGGGTAACAAGGATGAGTAGGAAATAGCAGGGGGAGGGGAGTAGCACAAAGAGGAGCAAGCAACTCACTTTAGTATTTCTAAAAACCTAGAGACCAATTAATTTGAATGTTACGTGGCATTAAGCCAAGAAAGACTATGTTCAATCCGTCATATGAGAGTTGCTTTATAACCTATTGAAATATGTAGAGTCATGTAAGGGGCTTCAATATTAGTCTTATTTTCACGTAGTATTTCATTCACTTAAGGGGTGATTGGGGAATTTTCATTTTAGGCATCAATGGTTCGAGGCTCCTTCCAAGAGGCTCAAGTTCATATCATTTCTCAATAATTATATGGCATTCAACAATACTATTAGCAACTTAAAAAGACTATTCAACGGTTTCATGCTCTTAGGTAGCCTTTGTAGGTGCTATTATCATGCTATACATTATCCAATGTTAATGCAATGCTATGGATGGGGCTTCCACTTGATTGGAATGATTGTTGTAGATGCTCCTTAAGCTAGCTTCTAAGGGACTTGCACCTCAAATAAAGGTCCTTCACTTGCAAATGAGGTAGAAATGTTTGTTTTTCTAAAAGAGTCATAATATAGGGCCTATCACGATGCCAAGGATTTGGCATTTTTGGCCTCTTGAACACTTAAATTTCAAATTATCAAATGGTAATTAGGTTGCAACTTATGTAAAGAACATGCCTAAATATTTTAGGCACAAAGATAAAAGCCATTGCAAAATTTTAAACTTTTCTTCTTAGTTGATAGTGTGCATGGATTGGAGCCATGTCTTGCCTCATCCTTTGAGCTGCCAAGCTTTTCTAAATAACCCATCTACTTGACTGTAGTGATGTGAGCATGTGAGTCATCTAGGTGGTTCCAAGTCATTGTCAACTAGTCATCATGCAATTTTAGTTACAAATTCCCTAGAGCAACATAAAACTTTGTTATAATACTCAATTATAGTTGTGAAATTACTTGGCTGCTACTCTATGAGTTGGTGCATAGTGTTTATGTTGCTAAAGCTAGGCATAAAAGTTTGTACTTACTGAATGATTCTCCATTCACATATATGTTTGCCAAAATACTATAATACATGAGCACTTAGTGAAGTACCAAATGATTTTGGATATAGGGTAATATGAAACCCAAAATTGTGATATGCATTCTTTGGTTTCCCCATAAATCAAATATCACAATGTTAGGCAAGGTAAGTTCTACAAAAGACTCAATGATACTTCCCCTCGATAGAAAGGACCAATCACACTAGCCTAGGTTAGTATGGTTCAGTCAAATTGCATGTAGTTGGGTTGTACTACTAAAACAAGTAGCTCTTATAGAACTAGTGGCTCCTAGTGGACAAATATAGCATTTATATCAAAGCTATTTGGATTGGACTCAAAGTTCTTTGGCTATATTTAATGGCTATAGTTTCATCATCTTCTATATGTGGGCAATTTTTATTATTGAATACTTTGCACAATTCTCAACTGATTACATGCTATGGGTGCGTACTACAATCTTTTCCACATTAAACTTGTACTCAAATTCTCATTGACTGCATACTAAGGTTGGAATGCTTTTGTTGTTGGAAGTATCGAGTGCAAGATGTAGTAAAATTTGTGGCTTATTGCATGAAATATTATTTGGACCAATATATTAGAAAAGGAATAGATAACATCAATCAAACTTCCTTACAAAGTGGGTGATAGGATACCCTCGAACCCCTACCCCTACTCACACTCAAGTTACCACTCTACAACCCCTTCTTTCTGTGCCTGCATTCACATGTGAATTTGCCCCTTGACCCTCACAACCCTTCTAGTGGGTAGTGCCAACATTGCCCCACCAACCTTACCAAAGCCTAGAAAAAACCTAACCCTAGCTAACTCTAAGCCTAAACTAAGATAATGTCTAACTAACCATAGCCAATTAGGTTAGCTCAAATCTAACCACAATCAATTAAGCCACATAGCTTCCTCCGAAGTTCGGGCTCTGAGCACCTTAGGTCCCTCCGTAGTAGTCGTACCTTAGGTCCCTTCAGAGTTTGGGCTCTGAGCACCTTAGGTCCCTTTAGAGTTGGGGGTCTGAGCACCTTAGGTCCCTCCATAGTAGTAGTAGGACAACGAAGTGGTTGAGGGCTTGGAGGTGACCTCCTATCCACCCCACCATTGTCAGAGAGGAGGAGGCCCAGAGTTCATAGGCACCCATGTAGCAGTGAGCCTCCTCCTTTCTAGCACCTAATGGGCATTCCCCTCACCATCCCCCCCTCCCTTGTACCCCTCTCCCCACACATCCCCCCTCCTCTTGGCTCTCCTCTTCCCCTCCTGCCCCCCCATTGTTATCAGCAGGATAAGAGTTATGATGAGATTCTATAGGCAAATTGAGCACTTATTTAAGTGCCTCCATCATTTGTCGGTCATTGTTGTAGAGTATTATTGTAAACATTCCATGTCTAGTGCCTTCACATGTTCTACTAGTCAAGATTGAGAATGATTCTACTCCTATCTTTTGAAGTAATGCCTAGCTTCATATGTCCATGACTTTGCCTACAATGGCCAAATTTTATATTCACTTTCTTTACTCATTACATTATGGAGAAAGATTCTTCACCTATGTCAACTACTTGTAAAAACATGGAAGGCAAAATATGATGAGCAAGCATAGTTGTGAGTAAAAAAAAGTGATAAATAGAAGGGTTGATGAATAAGAATAACATGATGAGAAAAATATTGATGGGAAAAATGATGATAGATAAAAGAATTGATGAATGAGAGTAGAAGGGGGTGGCACATTTATTGGGACGTTCACTAGTTCTACATAATTAATTTGAGTGATGGGTGAGGGAGAAGACTCCTTAATTAATATATGACTGTTACAACTATCATTTAGATTGTAGATAATGATTTGCACATGCAACATCACAGAATTGAGATGGCCTATGTGAAGCCAAACCAAATCTATTATATTGACCTTGCTTGCATACATTAACTTCTAGTCTCTCATGTATGCATGTTAGTTTACATAATTCGATCTAACTATTAATAACCCAACTAGAGAAGAAAAGTTCCTTTGAGGTTTTGAAATTGTAGGGTCCCAATTGTAAGGTCTCAAGTAACTCAAGAAGGGCCAATCCCACTGGCCTTTATGTTAGGCTTCTCAAGACTCAATTGAGACTATAGAGCAATGCAAACACACCTTTGGTAGATTATGCCATGCTCGGCACCATCTTTTGATCTTATCCATGAATATGCCAAGGGTTTGGTGGTGATTAGGTCTCTTTATCTACTAATTTGGTGTTACAATGCCTCAATTTCACTACGTTGTTGCTTATCAATGAATTCCAAGATGGGAACTTTGAAGTTCAATGGTATCACAATCTTGTGCACATGGTAATTGAAAAGAGATTGAAAGGGCATGTGAGCCACTGTGCAAGTAATTATTGGAAGACTATGTGACACAAGATAGCATGCACATTGAAATCACAATTGTTGTGGTTGTCACTCATCCTATTCAATGTTCTTGTCAAAGTTTTGATTAGATTTTGGCCTATCCTATACAATTGAAATAATGGTACATACTCCCCAATCATCTTCATGTTGTTTGGCTAACTAGTGCCTAATTTTCCTTCAAAAGTCAAGGCAATTTGTGGCTGACTTCATCCCTAAATCACTTTTGATTAATCTTTGGGATGTTAACAAGGCTACTTATTATTTGGGCCCACCAACCTTGGACTTGGAACCAAGTTTGTGTAGCCTGTAGGTTTATCGATCATCTAGATGAAATCTTGGATGCCCATATTTAAAGCCCACTTTTAGGAGGCCTACAACTTTACTTTGTCAATTGGATCCAATTTAGGATGCTTGCATAATTTAGCTTTGCTAAGAAGGATGAAATCCTCTTTGTACTTTGGCTTCATTGAGAAGGCCAAATATATCTTTGTCTTTTAGCTTTGCTGAGAATGCCAAGTATGTCTTTGTCATTTGGCCTTGATGAGAAGGAAAATATGATAGTCACACTTTGCCTTTAGTGAGCAAATGTGACTTCATTGTTTAACTTTACTGAGAAGACCGAATGTGATCTATCGCCTACCACATTATGCTCCTCATCTTGGGGCTCACATGTGAGGTAGTGATATTGAACAATTTTAAAGAAAAGGGGGAAAGCTATTATTTTATTGTTGAACATAACATTGACAATGATGCAAAAGACAAATATGAACATAATTATTTTTAAATGTCTATTTCATGGGCAGGAAATCAAATTTTAATTGTTCATGCATCTTGGCATGCTGTTTTTTTTCATGACTAAGAATTAGTAAACTTACATCAAAGTAAGTACACTCATAATTACTCAAAAATCTTGGATCTTGCTATCAATAGGGATCTCATGCTTCATTGAATTGACATCGCCAATGAAACAATTGAAGATAATCCTATGAATATGGAAATTTAACAATATGATTTGGGCAACGATGTACAAATATCATACATCCAAGAATAACAAATGCATTTATTCCTAATAGTATTCATATATTACCAAATGAGGACTACTTTGTATGTCTTTGCAAAGCGTAAGCTAGCACAATGTTTGATGTTTGATGATGTAATACATACAAAAAAGGGTAAATATAAAATTTTTCCCATTTATGACTTATTCAAAGACTCTATAGATTATATTACTCTAACAAAAAGCTTGTTTTAAAATAAAGAAATCTATTGGCACTAATCATGATTTACATAGGGAAAACATCTTATATGATGAATGGTACACTTTTATGGGTTGCTTAGATTTGCCTCTAGCCTCGCGAGAGAAAATATAGACATGTTGGATCGTTTGCATTCTTAGTGTGGTATTTGATAAGATTCCTTGATTGGAAAACACATCAACAAAATTTTTGACCAAGAATGTATGTAATACAAGATAATCACGATAATTATTTTGTGAATCTATATGGCATGTGGAGATTTATATGAACTAGAGTCCAATAAAAGACTCATGGAATTTAAAGTTGATAGGATTTTATTAAGCCTTATACTTACTTAGAAAATGCAAATGCTTTGAGTTAAACCAAATTATTAATTAATGAAATTCTACATTCATACAAGATAGTAGATACAACTTGGGAAAGTGCACACATAGTGATAAAAAATTAAACAATAATCTCCATTCATTACCACTAAATAATAACAGATTCTTTCATCTTTTCTCCACGGAAGAAGACATGTTAGCTCATAAACTAAAGCACTTCCTTTAAAAAAAAGGATAATATTTAACAAAAATATTTGTTGTTAAAGAAGGTCTATGCTAGTAGAGTTATGTTCCACAAATATGCACATATTAGATGGTATATAAATGGGATTGATTTCATTTTCATAAAATACAATTGCATTGCTAATTTTTATTACATGTTCAACATGCATTCATACATGCAATTATTGATGCATCTAGCTTTTGGTTGACCAATCTTTGATCCAAGTGGACTTCATTCTTTTTTGCATTATTCTCTCTTCCCTTTGGCCTTTCTCTACCAAAGTCAAAGGATGACCTACAACTTAAGAGGGTAAAAGGAAAATTGATATACAGGATCTACTTTGTTGTACTCATTGTACAGACTTTCACTGCATAGACAATGTGCTCGCACATGCACATACTACTTTGATTCTTTCAAGCATCATATGCACCACCAGGGCATAGGCTCAAACCCTAACCCTAACCCTAAGGGGTACTGGGTATCTTGGAGCCAAGCGTAATAACTAGGCCTCTAGTTTATATGTGTCTGAAAGGTGTTTTGAGTTTTACCTTGTGTGAGCTTGAAAGGTCGCTTGACGTTTGGGAGTAGATTGATTAGATTTGCTTGATTGTGTGACTTCATGTGTGATGTGTCATGTGTGGAAGAAAAGGCTACCCTAGCCTATAAAAGAAACACCTTATGTACTTGCATGTTATCTCTTCAATCAATGTAACTCATGTACTTTGCCTCCTCATTTCTTCATCTTGCGTTCTAGATTTGTGCTCTTCCATCATGATTGCAAACATGTTATTAGTGCGCTTTCCTGAGATACTCTCACAATTTGTGAAGCTTGATCATCAGTTTTGAAGAAGCACAACTGCTAGCTCTAAGTTGTGCCACCATTAGAATTGCCTATATTAGAGCTGTTTTGGTCATCCAACTTCACAACTTTCCACACACCTTGCTTCTTCCTCCCAAATGCATGGCTCTGCACAAATACAATCACTCTTGTACCCAACTTGCAGTATGTTTCTTCCAATGGGTGATGTGCAAATGACAAAGGTTTTGGAAGGCACAGGATGGATCTTCATGGTGACAAAGATGATGCATTCCTCTTGCTTAACATTCTTGTATCTATTGTATTATGGAGGGAAGAAAGGAAACCATACAAGAGTAGGTGATATGTGGATAAGTAGTCTGATGTTTTTATTCTTTTTTGCCCTTAATGAAATGTTGTGTGAAGATGTTGCTTGGCTTGACATTTTTTAAAGAGAACATTAAAAATGGCCAATGCAATGCCCAATTTGACTATGAATGAGTTTGTTGTTGCTATGCTACAATTGATCGACGATGTTTTGTCTTTTTTAATACTAAATGGTGGCCTATTCAGAATTGAGTTATGGCTAAGTGGCTCCTTTGTTTGTGCAATCATACCTATGTGCTTGGAATTTGGCCAAAGCAATACTGCTACATTTTTAAAGCCATTTACAATAGTTATCTATGTAAGGCAAAATCATAGGAACTTGTGAGAAATTAAAAAAATGCAAGTTGTTATTTTCTATGGTGTTGAATACATTTAATATCATGACACTCTAGCCTATTCCTACGCACCCATTCACATTTCCAATTTCAAAGTTGTGGCTTTTCTAAATTCTATCTTCTTGTATCAAATTTAAAGATAGTAGTTAGATAAAGTTAGGGGAGTTTATAAAACTAGACCTTTAGCATCTCATTGAAGTGGTTGTAGCTCAAAAATTAAGGTTTTTTCTCAATTTGTGCTTTTAGTCAAAAGTGAGGATTGCATATTTGTAGTTTTGAGGGTCATGGCCCATTACCCTAAGTAGCCATTCTCATGGACTACATTGAAATCATTATGTGGGGGCATTCATGCCAAGCGCTTCACCAACACATCATCAAAAGAGCACAAATTTGCACACTTGTGTTGAAGAAGAAGATCTTTGACCTTGAGAGATTTACTTTACATACTTAAGTCTTCCTTGTGTGCATGTTGAGTTAATAGATATACTCTGCCCTAGGTAGTCCCCCAAAAATGATTGTATTTGAGTTTTTATGTGAGAGCCTTAGTTCTACACTTTTGAGATATACCTTGTACCCAATTAGGAGCCGGGGGGTGATGTCACGGTCTCATCTTCTAATCACGAGTTGATTCAAGGGATAACTATAGCATAAGAGGTGCACATACTGAGGCCACCTCTTTGCAATATTGCAGTGGAAATGGAGATCGGTTATCTCTTTGCATGTTGAGTCTCACTATCTTTGCTCCGAAGCGGAGTTTGTTTGGTATTTTGGAGCCGTGTGAGAACTAGGCCTATAATTGATGTGTGAGTGTGAAAGGGGTTTGGGTTTGTGACTTTTGTGGGTTTGAAAGGTAGCTTGAGCTTTGGGAATAGATAAAATTAGATTTGTTTTGATTGTATGATCACCCGTGATGTGTCATGTGTGGAATAGAAGGCTACCTTAGCCTATACAAGAGGCACCCTATGTACTTGAACATTATCTCTTGAATCAATCCAACTCATGTACTTGCATATTATCTCCTAGCTGATGCCAGAGTATCTCTTCAATCACTCTAACTCACATACATTCCTTCCAAGCTTTTTTGTCTTGTGTTCTACATTTATTCTCTTCGACCATGATTGCAAATAAGTGGATGCTTATATCCATGTTTATGATCAATACAATGGAGTGTATGGTGCATAGCATACCATTAGTTACCTATCTTGTGCTGTTGGTGATACCAAACCTCACGCAATAGTTGAGACACATGGAGCCTTTGCGTGCAAGATGTGGTTCGGCCTCTAAGATGCTCGCCTTCTTCTTTCTCACCATAACACTGATTTGAAATTCTAGTTCAGCTGTGAGCTCTACAAAATCTCTCCACACTATATGGATCGATGCCTGGGTCATTTTTGTAATCTTCTTTAAGTCGCAATAGTCATGGTTCTTGTTGTGGCTCATGAGTACCATGCAATCATCTTGGATCCTCTAAGAAGCTCAGTAGAGATGAGGAGGATTATCCATGATCAGTTCTATCTTTGCATGTAGTAGATTAGTAGGCTTTTCCTTGCATATGATAATAAAATAGAGTTAGTTTCTATATTTCATGTTCTTACCATTGAGTTTTCTCATAATTTTATTGTGTGAATGTAGGATTTGATAGTAGTATTTTCAAAGTTGGTATCAAAGAGCAAATGTGGCAACAGAGGTAAAAGTTGAATTTGTAGTGAAGCTCGTGATCTTAAATGGAACTAACTTCCCTATGTGGCCAGCTCAGCCTGTGACTCTACTTCATGGAGAAGAGCCACTATGGAATAGTTATAGGAACGAAGAAGAATCCAATCGAGAAAGCTGAGCAAGAATCCCCTGAAAAGGTGACAGCTTGGAAAGGCAATAATGAACGACTCTTGGAATTCTTGGACATGCCATGGGATCAAAGTTCAATCATGATCTTGACTCCACTAAGAATGCTCGTGAGAATTGGATAGAAATAGAAATGCTTTTTGGAGCAAGGTTGAAGGACTCTAAGGTTCTTTTCAAACAAGAGTTCTTTAGTCTGAAAATGAAGGATAATTCTATGCTCAGAGAACATCTTAATCATATGAGGGCCATACTACATCAACTTTTAGATTTGGGTGTACAAGTTAAACATGATGACTCTAAGGCTATGATACCTTTTAGTCTCCCCCCACTTTATGAGACAAAATTGTCAAGATACTCTGAGTAAATGCAAATATATCTCTTGAAGAAATGGTTGTGATGCTATTTGATGATGAAAGATGTCAAACACATGAGGAGATAGAAGATAGAGCACTTGCATGTAATGTTTCTAAGGGAAAGTCCAAGAAGATACAATATGAATATTGTGGGGAACAATGTCCATTTAGGGTAGTCGTTCATGTTGTAAGGCAGAGCAGACTGGTATATGATGGTTTTCCATCTTTCTCTTTGTTTTGAAAAGGTTTGATAGTTTTAAGGTAGTTCATCTTTGTGAAAGCAATTGATTTTGTATTTTCTAGTTTGTTGAAATTACTACCAGCTATAAGGGTCTTTTTCATTGCCTCTTGTTTGTCTTTGTGAAAGCAATTGATTTTGTGTTTTTCAGTTTGCCGAAATTACTACCACCTATAAGGGTCTTTTTCATCGCCTCTTGTTAGATGTAGTACTCCATCAAGTTGATTCTTACTAAAGTGTCGTGCTAGTTTACACTCCCTTCTCTTTGTTTTGGGAAGGATGTGGTTTGCTAAGGCATTGTTTTGGTCCATCTTTTTGAGAGATCTTTCGTTTTGTGCCTCTCTATTTTGTCGGATTTTTTTCAGTCACTTGCTGGAGAATTTTGTTACTCCCCTGATTGGTTTGAGGGGGGTGTTGATACCAAACCTCACATTGTGGCCAAGACACGTTGAGCCTTTGCATGCAAGACATGGTTGGGCATTTTTTATCTATGCATGGTTATTCATGCACACTCTACTGAATTATTTGTTGCACATTAGCCTTCAAGATGCTCTCCTTCCTCTTCCTCATCTTGTCAGCATTCAAAATTCTAGCTCAACCACGAGCTCAGCAGAATCTCTCCACACTATATGGCTTGATGCGTAGGTCATTTTTTGAAATCTTCTTTAAGTCGTACTACTCGTAGTCCTTGTTGTGGTTCATGAGTACCATGTAATCATCTTAGATCCTCTAGCAAGCTCAATAGAGATGAGGAGGATCATCCATGATCGGTTTTATCTTTGCATGCAATAGATTAGTAGGCTTTTCCTTGCATATGATAATAAAATAGAGTTGGTTTCTATATTTCATGTTCTTATCCCTGATTTTTCTCTGAATTCTATTGTGTGAATGTAGGATTTGATAATAATATTCTCATAATGTGCACTCTAGTCTCTCCCCTAAGCCTCCAACAATACCATCAAAGTCTCTTACTACGAGCATGATTTGTTGGTCAATAACAATCACATCTTCCATTTCTTTCTAAGATTTTTGAGCTTGTAGTCAATACCTTCACATTCCTTGCTTTCTTTCTCTTGTCCTCTAGTGATAGGGGCCTTTAGATAATCTTGAGGGTGTGATCTTAGGGACTAATTCTAAGGTGTAGAAGTGTGAACAAAATAGTTTTGCACAATAAACCTTTTCAAAAGTTCGTCATATTTTTGCATATTAAAATAAACATTTTGTCGGTGCACCCAATGGACCTTGCATCATTCAGAATGCTATTGTGCAATGATGAATTTGACCTCTTAAAAGTCTTCCATTGTGAATATGACCTCTTATACTAGTCTTCCAAGGTGAATATGACCTCTTATACTAGTCTTCCAAGTGAAGTTTCGTCCATATGTAGAACAAACACCAAATTAAAGGTGTTTGTATTTTAGCCTTAGAATAGCACTAAGCATTGTCCATGATGATAACAGCTACTAAGTTATCATATACAATAGTGTAATCACCACCTCTTATGGCATGAATATCAGACATGATCATGTTAAGATCATGTTAAGGTATGATATGACAAAAAACCGTGAATAAGTAAAGGTGTTTGTATTTCACTTTTAGAAAAGCATTGAGCATTGTCCATGATTATAATAACCACTAAGTCATAGTCTAAAACAATATAATCACACCCTTTCATGGCATGAGCATCAGGCATGATCCTGTTAAGGTATGATCATGTGTAGGCATAATCATGGTGATACAAAAGCAAGGGAAAAAAAAAAAAGATATGTAGATTATAATATGAAGCACTGGAGAAGCAATGTTTATAAAGTAAGAAAGCTACACAAAGTTAGGAATTCGAACAAGAGCTAAAAGGGAAGAGCCATGATTGGCATAAATTCTAGTTCGTTGAGGTTTCTATCCATTAGGGTCATCTCTTTGACAAAGGGTAAATCAATGTAACATCATAACAAAATTTGATTCCTAAATGTCTTGAGGTGCAAGCAAAGGACTTAAGTATGCGCATGAGCTCTATGTTTCTTGAACACACACAAACTATCTAGTATATGCAAAGTCATACACATTCATTAGGCCAATGAAAAAGTAAAAATTTTGTCAGTACATATTCCCAGCAATGACAGACTAGTGTATAATATCTATTTTCTATAGAGGCCACACACATGGTACATCAATAATCAAGCCAATAGTTGTGTAGTTATGGCTCTTTGGGCTAGATATGGGTCAATACACAAGGGTGCTAGAACATGAAGGGTGGCATGCAGGCTCACCAAATTGAAGCCATAAGGAGTGGTTGATATGATGATAAAAATATTCCCAGATATTGACTTACATCCTACTAAGGGCATGACATGATGATCAAGGAAGTTGGGATTTCATGCATTTGTGTAAGGCATAGAGCAATGATGCTTCTTTTTTGTTTTTGTTGTGTTTATTTTCCATAAGTGAGAAAGTGAAGCAATATGATGCATTTATCATTATATTAAAAATTTATAAATGATTTTAGTGCAACATTTTATGGACATTGTATTGCAATTAAAGATGTAGAATTCCAAGAAATCTATCCAATAGATTACTCTACCAATAGACATTGTATTGAAATAGAAAATATAGAAGTCCAAGAAATCCTACCTAGGTAGACCCAATGGGTCACTATTAGGCATCTTGGATTATCCCATTGACATGTTTGCTACATATTTCATCTACACTCAAACAAATAATTAATGAGGGGAGACATCTCCAAAATTTTAACATAACGTAGAACATGCTGAAATAGTCAAATAGCAAAAATGTAGCAAAAAGTGAGAGCATACTAAAAACTTATATGGTGGAAAAATGACACGTCACCTCCACATAACTGGTTAGGATAACAATGCTAATAAAATTAGAACAAAGCAAACAAGAAAACTAACACATGCATTCATGGAAGCAAGTATTTCTGGCTTTTATAACATGCCCTCCCTCTCCTTCATCCTCAACAATTAAGGCCTCATGTCGTTTTTCATGGCATCTATAGATCAACTATGGGAGTTGGGGTTGTGCTCTATGTAGGATGATGAAAACATTGGCAAGGATGGCCCCTTGTGTAGATCTTTAACTTGGTGACATAAAAAATGACTACATTGAGTTTGTGCTATGTGTCGCAATCATCGCATCTTAACATGAGGCATGATCAAAGTGTTCAGGAGTTTAGGTAAGTATATGTGTAAGGGTTGTGCCCCCATCAACCTTGGTCACTTTTATTTTGGTAAGAGGCACATGTGGCTACTACATGTAGCCGTACATGTATATCAGTTGTTGTTAACTCCCCCCCCCCTTCCCCTTGTCCCTAAAACACATACATACTAAATATATTCCCTTGTCCTTTCTATTGAATGGCACTAAATATATGCTACCTTGTACTCCCCCCCCCCCCATCCCACCCCGTCTTCCCCTTGCCCCCCAAAAAAAGCATACACATACTAAATGCATTTCCTTGTTCTTGAAGCCTATGCATAACATTTAATGCATGCTTGAGCTTTAAATGTGCACTTCTCCCCTGTTTTCCCTTGTGTTGAATGTATAAAATGAGCCTACCTTGGTGGAGATTGCAAAAACCATAAGAGATCTCACTAGGGTTGGGTAAACATGATTTTCTATGTCTAATCTCATGCACTTCATGATTATGGATGATTATAAATTTCAAGAAGTTGCTCCATATTCACATGACCACTTTATTTGAGGTGCAAAAATTGATACTTATACTTCTTGGAATGAGTTTTGATTATCGATGCACATTCTTGCCTAAGACTACAAGTTTTAATGTGAATCATGTGTATCAATCCATCTAACAATCATGTTTTTATGCAAGGTGTCTTAGAGGGATAAAAGGTATCATTGGACTCTTATGAGCCTCTTATGAGTCCATGTGGGTATCTACTATAAGCCAATGATCCAAATCAAGCCGCAAAAATACCCCATAAAGACCTATAATTAACAATAAGCTTTCCATCTAATCATCATGCATCTCATCTAGAAATATTATAAGCCTCAAATTTTGTGGATACTTTTGCAACTAGGATGAAGCTACATCACAAGATATATCTTTACAACTTCATAGACTTGAAGCTTTTTCCTTAGAGCAAAATCTGACTTTCCTTTATGATGGTTGTTGCTTTATTTGAGCCTTCTTTCTTTGATTTGAGCTATTGTGTAGTGTTCCTTTTTGTCTACATGTTCTTCCTAATTAGTAAATGGGCACAACAAGTCAAAAACATCATAGAGTATTCTTGTCATCTCCATTTGCATTGCCTTTTGTTGTCTTTTGGCATTTTAGCTTCTTTTATAGGCTTTTTGGTCTTTATATTTCTTGTTTGAATTATTAAAAAAACGAGCATTAGGGAATGTACATCTTCCAAGACAATCCTCTTTAGTCCAAACAAGGTTTTACTATGTCATGAACATAAAGAACAAAGAGAACTAGGCATATTTCATTTGAAGAAGAGTTTAACTAGTGCTGCTCATAGGAATATAAAAGCATAGATGGTGAAAGCAAGAAAAGGTGCTAAAGTAAATTGGGCCAAGATTTTGGAAGCAAACATAAGTAAATCAAGACATCCCAAAAGGAAAAAAACCAATCAAAGTCGAGCCACATCTTCAACCACATGCGTCAATAGAGGCATCCCCAAATAAAGTTGCACCATCAATGCCAATAACAAAGATGCATGCGGAGCAAATCTCAAAAAAAGAAACCAAAGCGATAACAATATAAAAAGATGTAGTGAATCCATTGGGTGAATACCTTGAAGAGGAGAACAATAGCAGTAGGATGCACATGAAACCACAATCATCTAAATCTCAGAGTAATAGTGATAAGTGGTCTACATGTCATGGTCATGACATAATATAGAAAGGAAATGAGGCATAGAAATTGCCAAACCATTGTTAAGAAGAGGGAGAAGAAGAGGCATGAACAAAATATTGCAAAATTATATTAAAGAGCTTTTCACATATACAAGAGTCAAAAAAAACACATACACATAAAAATATTCCACAGTAAGGATGCTTCATCATAACAAAGGAAAAAGTGCAAGTATACTCAACATACAAATTTTTTGATAGTGCTATTGTTGAGAGAATTAGGGTATATTCTCTTTACAAGCTATTCTATTGAGAGAGATATTTGCTTTTTCCATTGTAAGAGTCTGAGTGAGAGTTGAATAGAGAGAGTCTTTGATTAAGAGTGCAATGATTGTCTTTTTAGAGAGAAAGAGAGAGTTTCTTTCTTCTCTTGTAGGAGTCAAGAGAGTTTCTAAAGAGTTTGTGGACTCTTATGCTTTAGTAGAGAAGCATAACCACTCGACGATAGCCTATGCACCAGGAGCACATGACACTCGCATCTATAGCTACAACAAAGAACACAAGCAGTCAACCACACAAAGCAACTTTATAAATGACCAGCTCAACTCACAACACTCAACTATAGTCCAACCGGACATCAAGCATCTACAAAGGTGACTCTCGGCCATCAAGAATACAAGGTACACTGCATAGCCAATCGACTCCTCACGACGTCTGACCACTGCTACAGAGGCTCCATGAATAAGGCACAGCTCACCAAAAGCCTCTATAATTAAGACCCCCAAAAGCTTTAGCTAGCATTCAACTCTACACTACAACAACGAGCAATTAACCATCTGTAAGGCGATCTACAGTGACCTCCAATAGTCGATGGACCTAGCATCAAATCCGCATAGCATAGCAAAGGCTTGTATGCTTCTCCATAGTGCTGGTCAGCCAGCAACGAGGTAGCAACCTACAACCATGACTTTACGCTACAACAACCTATGGCTAACAACACACATCAAGCTTCAACCAAAGGCCATTGATGAACCAACCACAAAGCTATGAAAGCACAAGCTTCACACAAGCGCTCCATCGATGACTTCATGGTATTGACAGTGCTAAAGCTAAGGCGAATCAACACAAGCTACACAGCGGCATCAATGAGGCTCGATAGTCACAACAGTGCCAACAAACACCAACCACACCTCCACGACCTCTAAGCTTTAACAACTACCCTAGCCACGAAACAAATAAGCTCCAACAGTCTTGCTGTCCTCATGCATTGGAGGATGTCTATATAAAGGGAACAAAGGAGGAGGATGCATATCCGCACGCATTATTATTGTCAAAGGAGGAGATGTTGCTATCCTAGTGCATTGGAGGATGTATATACAAAGGGAAACAAGAAGGATGCTCATGGGGAGAACTGTGTGCAAACCACTTCAACAAGGTTGGTGGCCTTATGTTGGTCATTGTGTCAGAAAGAGCAAGGTAGAAAAAAAGTTTTCACACTACCAATTCTTAAACCACATTTGTGTTATCATTGAGCCAATTGGAGTATTGAAAAACCACACTAGCATCAAGTACATTATCATACAAACCATACTTATAAAATCTTACTTTGTACATGCCTAATCTAGATTAGCTTTAAGTGTAACTAATGGGTAAATCAAGTAAGCCATTTGGTGAACCTCATAATAGTTATCTTTGGTGATGATAGAAAGTTTACCATTACAAGGCACAAGAGTTATCAATGTGAATTTAATTGATAGATCACAAAGAGACATCTATGAAGTGATGTATGCAATGACAAGGATTAAGGTTCTCTTTGACAAGAACTCAATTAGCATGGATTTCTTACAATGGTACAATGTACAAGCTAGAAGTCTTGCAACTTGGCGAAAGGATATGCATTATAGCATTAAATGCTTACATGAAGCAAAATAATTTGGTACATGGTAAAAAGTCAACCAAATTATTGCATCAAATGCTCACATGCTTGAATTTCAATCATTGCATTTCTTGAAGAACAAATTGGTAGAAGGTAAAATTTAAACCAATCAAAGTATTGTGCAATATGTGTATATGGCAGGCAACACAAGGAACCATTTTCAACCAAAGGAGGAACTATGGCACATGGTCCACCAAATTTGGTCCACGAACTATAGCACATGGTCCACCAAATTAGGTCCATGAAGGTATTGCAAGATACATACTAGACTACATACTAGACACACCATCGCATGTCGCTAGCAAATATTTTGTTGCATTCATTTATGACTAACACACTCAATGACACTTCTAAAATATCTTCTATTTGTTGGGTGTCATTGAGTGTGTTAGTCATACATGAATGCTGTCTATCATTCCATTTAACATCACATCAAGTAGGGAGAGATTCAGACTTCCACTATTCCTTTAAAGAAAAATTGGAAAACTTATTTACAATTAACGAGGTCCATAGGGAAGACATGTATTAGTCAAAGTTTCAATGCACGTTCTACAATGCATCGTACTACCAAGGCAGCTTTGGGTCCCTCTTCTATTTGTTAGGACCTAATGTGTTTGTGAGAGCAAAGTCTACTCCCGAGTTCATTGTTAATTACATCAAAATCCCCTTGTATGCACCGCATACTAGTTACATTTAGGAATATCACTCTTAGAGAGGGTCACTCTTTTAGCACTTCAAATATTGGAGTGTATCATGACGATACTTCCAAGAAGATTGCCTTCAATTTCTAGGAGTTTTTCTAGACAACCCTTTGGATTTGTAGACTAACGTTTTTACATATGGAAGTAAAAGTATAGGAACAAAATCCATTACTTTGTGGTTTGATCCTACCTCCAAGCAAACTCCTTTCAACTATCTTGAAAAAGCTTGCAATCAAAGAGAACCTCTCAAAGATTTCACAACACTCGTAGCAGCCTCACAAAAAGCAGTGCTTTCAATTTGACAAAACTTGCTTGCACCTCTTAAGATAAACCATGCTTTGGTGATATGCAATGGTTTCCTCCAAGCTAGTAGCCATCCCACAAGCGAAAACCTATGGTTGTATGAGAGCACACCGTTTGAGTTGATACTCCATCAAAAGCTAGACATACAAGTGGAACATAGAATCATCCTTCCAAGGAATTTTGACAACATTGTGACCACATCTAAGTTGCTAAGGCAATAGACCATGGAACCCAATCTATACCTATGCAATAGGAGAACCTACACATGGCTCCAATAGAAACTCCATTACCACATGAGCGATGCATGAAAAGCAAGAGCAACACCAAATTGCAATTAAGCTCAATGAAAGCAATGTGTGAGTTTTCATCAAAACAATAAACATAGACATCAACATTCTACACCTCCATTCGTAGCTCTCTCCATTGTGCACACGTTATTGAGCATAAAATACTAAACAAGCCAAAAATTGACGATTTCTTATTTTAATCTCTCAATTATGCACACGTTATTGAGCGCAAAATACCAAGCAAGCCAAAAATTAAAGTTTTGAATTTTAATTTGTCAAGGTGGTGTCTATATTCAAACATGCATCTTAAGGCTAAGATCTAACAATCATTTTAAGTTAAGCCGATGAAAGCCTTCAAGCTCTGAATTGTTCAAGCTTTGTTATAACTTAATTAGTAAATGAAAAATACTCTTTTTTGCAAGACTATGATTATTAATCTATGGTTTTCAAGTGTAAAGCCAAAAAACATTCTAATGTTTTTTAGCTTTCACTCTTTTATGATATGTTATTCAACAATTTCAATGATGACATACACTTTTAGTTTAATATGCAAGTTTATTCAATCATTCTAGTGATGACATTTGGCTACTTCTCCTTTGAAATTTATTTATGTTGGTCATGTAATAAGAAAGTTGTAAAACAAAAAAAGCTAATGATAACACATAGGAATAGATGGTTTATCTCCAATTATTTAAAATATGGAAGAGTGTACCGAAAAGCTAATAAAGTTGTAAAACAAGCAAGGTGAATGAAGTTTAATCATTCATAAGACCTGCCCAAGATTAAAAAAACAAACACAAAGGAAATGGTATGAAGAAAAACTCCAAGGGAGGAAGAGAGAGAGAGAGGGGGAGGAAGGGAGGTAAACAAATTAAGGGGAGAGAGAGAGAGAGAGAGAGAGAGAGTTTAACCACTTTAAAGACTGCATTCAATCCAATGAAGAAGAGTCAACATATTGTCTAACAATTTTGCACTTGCAAAAATTGTAAAAATGCTTAAGTTTTGCTTTGCCAAATTTGAAGCATTGCCATAACACATAGGGATAGGTGGCTTCATCTCAAATTATTTACAATATGGAAGAGTACCAAAAGGCTAATGATACATAACACATAGGGAGAGGTGGCTTCATCTTAAATTATTTATAATATGGAAGAGTGTTCCAAAAAGCTAATGATACATAACACATAAGGATAGTTGGCTTAATCTCCAATTATTTATAATATGGGAGTGTGCCCCACTTTAGTAAGACTCTTTTCAGCTTTATTTTTTTCCTCAACTTTATGATGTTATTGACATAGGAGATGTGAAAAGTTAACCTTTGATGAAATGCTCATGATTGAGCTACTTTGGTAGACAATGTTTGTATTCGACTGAACACCTACTTTTCTTCTTCATAGAGGCAAGTCTAGACACTCAATGTTCTTAAGTCTTGTTATTCATTCAATGAAATTTGTGCATTTTTTAAAAATCCCACTGTTTTGATACTTCTTGTTTTGAGCATATGAGCATGTCTAGACCTATAAAGAAAAAGATATTGGGAGGATTACACAATACGTAACAATTTGTCAACAAAATGAGCTCCAAATCTCAATCGAAAGGTCTATGAATCAGACCTGCAACGTTCTACTAACACTTTTTCAAAAAAGTATCATCCCAATGACTTCAACGCATCTCATCTTGCCAATCAATTTTGGTCTCTCTCTCTCTCTCTCTCTCTCTCTCTCTCTCTCTCCATCAACTATTGATCTACTCCATAAAAGTAACAAGGCAGCCCTGTTGAGCACAGGGCGAGCTCCCTTGTTGAATACATCTTTAAAGATGTACCGTAAAACAAACCTTCCACATCCATACAAAATCAGCAACCCTTAAAATCCCAGGTCCTTAGCATAGATGTACTAAACCTTCCGCATCCATCTAGAATCAGCAACCCTTTAAGATCCCATAATGAAACCCTCCGTACTAACTTAATCCTTCGAACTCCAGTGTTATTCATGCTACAGTATCCGTGTCACAGTTTCTTTCCAATAGACAGACGCAATACAAGGAGGACAAGGACATCACACACTTTTTTGAATTTTACTGAAATGTCAAGAGTACAGGGGCAGTAGTTAGCTCAGTTGACTCGGGCAGATGAACCAAGCAGACCACGGGGATGGAAGCAGTATGTAGCTCAAAGGCCTTCAAACACTCCCAAAACACATCATTCGGAGAACAACATGAACCACTCGACGGGGCGCCAATCATCACTTTCACGCTAACGGACTGTGAGGGCAAGTGTTCAGAGATATGCCCTAGACGAGGGCGGTCCCACGACGATAACAGCCTTCACTTACTATATGCCTCGAGACAGGACTCTCGGTGAGGATGTAACACGTCGAGTCAGGGATGAGGCATTGAACACAAATGGGAAACCAAATTGCAAATCACAGGCATACCCAACGCATAATCTACAGAAAATGTAGCGAAAGCTCTTTAGAGATCAGCTTCAAGCATGATAAAGCGACTCCACGTTATAGCTACACAAACATAGTCATTATATGCCTCTCTGACAGGGCCTGAAACCAAGAAATGGAAAGGCCAGAGGGGAGGCAAGGTACACTCCATAGCTCCCTCGCGCTTCAAGCTTGCGTCCGAATATTGAGAAACTGTAAAGGGCAGACAGAACAAAGCATCCTGCCCTAGCCTTTCAATCCGAACCCTAACCCTAACCCTAAGCCCCAGCCCATGCTGAGTAGGTAACTTTGAAGTAAAATTTTAATTAAGTAAAATTTGGGAATCTATGTGTTTTTTGCAAATGCTCGTCCCTTCATGAGAATAAATAAATGAAAAAAAAGAACAAGAGAAAAAGTTGGATGCCACTGTTGGTTGTTATCGTACCTCAACCTACGAACTAGGTTCAATATAACATTTTCATGACTAGTAGTATCCTTTCAACCATGATAGCATGAAATTTAGCATGACCCTACTACCTGCATGTCCTTATCCAAAGTCTTTAATCTCTGATTACTCCCTCATGGTCAAGTACATGCAAAGAAAGGAAGAGAGATCATAGGTTAGCCGTATAAATATATAGATGAAAAATGGGTGAAATCGAAACTTAAAAATACCAATTTAAATACACATAGAACGTATTCATGCAATTACCTATATAATATAAGCAAACAAGGTGTGGGGGAGAAGTGATGCACCCCTAATCATCATCATCCTCATTGTCATTAGTTGCTGATGGTCAAAAGAGCGAGGCATCCTACAAGTAGAATTTGTCATTAGTTAAACTTAGCTCTTGATTGCCAATATTTTGATCAACAAGCTCTCATTATATCCCAAGGGTTCCCTTGTTTACAACAATATATCTATTAATTATCAATTGTCATCGCTTATCAACATCAAAAGAGGTCGGAACCCCCATCCGTTGTGTCAATAGTCAAAAGGGGTTGGAATCTCAGGATACCTTGTGCTAAAAAAGTTGGGGCTAATTGAAACTAATGTGGTGCTCAAATGAAATCTTTATGCCAGACCTTGATCTACATATTATTTTAAAAAGTACCTTATTTAATGAGATTTATTCCACGAGAATCAAATTCAACTTAATAATTAAAAACTTTTAGAAAGAGATGTTGAGCTTGGGAGGGATTCACAACTATAAGTCGCCATTATGGTGAAATTTTCAAAATTTAGCAAAAATTGGAAGCATTTTCACAGCCCTTTGCCTTGAGAGATCTATCTTTGATGATTTTCAAAGGGCATTTTTTCTCACGTGAGCAAACAACACGTGTTTTGATTCCGCTTTAGGTGCTAATCTCACTAAAATGTTGTCACTTTCCCTCTCCTTTCCAAGTATGAGGGTGTTGGTTGACCTCATATCCCTGTGGTTGTTACATATAAATCTTTTCCTCTAGATCCCCATGAAGGAAAGATTTCTTCACATATCATTGGTCAAGATGCAAGTCTTCTATAGCCACAAGACTCAGAATAATTTTGATTGAAGTCATTTTAACAATAGGAAAGAGTCTGGTATTGTAGCCAAGATTCCATTTCCTCTTCCATGCCTTGCTCCCACTCCTTTTTGGATTCTACCTAATTGCTTCTTCATATGTTTCTGGTTCACCAAAATCAGTCAACAAAACATAATTGAAAAGAGGAAAAAATTGCTTAGGTGATCTACTGAACCTTGTAGACCTTCTAAGTGCACTTAGAGGAATTTGAGGTTCTTACTATGCTGCTGCTACTTCACATTCTCATTTTTTGCAATCTTTGGAATTTCATATCCTGTGATTTCATTAAGAGTTGTGTATTTTGTGTCTGCATTTTCTTTCTTCCTTTTTTGCAATTGATCTTTATACATAACACTCTCATTAAATACAACATCTCTACTCCTAATGATTTTGTTACTTTCATAATCCCACAGATGATAACCAAACTCATTACCTCCATATCCAATAAAGATGCACTTCTTGGATTTTGCCTCAAGCTTTGTTCTCAATTCCTTATCAACATGGACAAATGCTTCACAACCAAAAGCCTTCAATAAAGAATAGTTAACCTTTTTACGTGTCCATGCCTCTTCTAGAATGCAACCATCTAAGGAACTTGAAGGCGATATGTTTATCAAATAAATAGCTATATTCACTACTTTATTTCAAAGTCATAAGGGCAGCCCTACATGTAGTCTCGTGCTCCTTGCATGCTCCATGTTTATTCTATTCATCCTCTCTAACATAGGATTTTCTTATGGTGTTCTTGGAGTTGTCTTCTCTCTATGACTGTAGGAATAGTAACTAACAAACTTTTTGCTATAGTATTCACCTCCATTGTCAGATCTAAGAGCCTTCAAGTTCTTTCCTGCCTCATTCTCAACCAAATCTTTCCATTTCTTAAAAGTTTCAAAGACATCAGATTTTCTTTGAATGCAATAAACCCAAGTTTTTCTAGTTGCATCATCAATAAAAGTAACGGAATAGTGAGAACCACCAAGAGATGATACATCAACAGGACCCCATACATCTGTATGCACAAGCTCTAACTTTTCTCTCTTCTTTCCTTTCCCAACTTTGATAAATCAGACTCTCTTCTGTTTTCGATAGACACACTTCTTACAAAAGTCCAAATCAACCTGCTTCAAGCCTAAAAATAGCTTTTTTGAGTGAAGAATCTACATCCCCTTCTCACTCATGTGTCCAAGCCTATGATGCCACAAAGCTATATTTGCTTCTATAGAAGTTAAAGAAATAGAGGAGTAAGCATTATCGGTACATAAATACAATGTACCTACCTTGGGTCCTTTTGCTATTACCATTGACCCTTTTGTGACCTTCCACAAATTTCTAGCAAATGTGGTTGTATAGCCTTCATCATCCAATTGTCTTGCTAAAATTAAGTTTCTTTTAAAATCAGAAAGAAGCCTTATATCCTTTAGCAACCATTGGTTTTCATTCTGCAATTTTATCAACACCTCGCCCTTTCCAACAACCTTCAACCCTTTATCCGCTGTGCCTTGCAAGTAACAGAAGGTGCGTTTTACAACTTCCCAATGTGCTGTCTTTGGGCTGTGCATATACCTGCTCACCTGCGATACTACAAACTGAATATTTTTTTTATTTTTGTTGCAAAAAGAGACTTCTATTAAGTATTAAAGAAAAACCGTTAGAGCCAGCTCCATACCAGTGTAACCTGAATCATTTTGTAAATCTCTGCCCTAAATCTCTGTCCTTTGAGGCCAATGAATAAAATATATCTTTATGTTCTATTAATGTTCCCATGTTATTATACATGTTACATGATGCTTTCCATCAGTTTATGCAAGTTCAATGTGAATGTGAGTGGTCAAATGATGTTTTTTCACCGCGCGGCAGAAGGCAAATGTGTTCCTAAATGAATAACTCCAAAATCACCTTGAACATAGTTTTGAAAATATTTCTTCAGGTGTAGCATGAAATGAAGCCCCTGAGTCCACTACCCATGCATCAGTGATAGTATCCAATGAAATAATTAAGGCATCTTGCAACAAAATACCTTCTACATTTGCTTCCTGCATACTCTCTTGGTGTCCATCTACTTCCTTTTTCTTTCGTGACCAATAGTCTTTCTTCAAGCATCCTTTCTTCCCACAATGACAGCACTCCAGGTCCCCTTTGGATTTGGATTTGGATTTGCTTCTTCTTGACTTGTTGTCGCAATGTCTTGGGCTCTTTCCTCTCTCCCTTTGTCTTCCCCTACTCTCAAGGGTCAAATCACTACTTGATGCTTTGCATATGCTTCTTCGTTGCATTTCCTCACCACACCAACAACATCGTCAAGCTTTAAAGTGTTTGACCCGAAAATAGAGTTACTCATAGCCATGACCAAGCCATCCCAACTTTCTGGCAATGAGCACAAAATCAAGAGAGCTTGAAACTCATCATCAAATTTTATTCCTACAGACCTTAGTGGGCTTGTATTTATATTTAACTGATTCAAATGGTCACCTATAGACCCACCTTCTGCCATCTTCACATTGAATAGATGCTACATAAGAAATAGCTTGTAGAAAGCTGATGATTTTTTGTACAATGTATCCAATGTGCTCATCAAGTCCTTTGTTGTCTTCTGTTCAAGAACGTTGAAAGCCATTGACGCTCCCAAACATAGTCGTATGATTCCTAGTGCCTTTCTCCCAAGAACCTCCTAGTCTTTAGTTGACATACTTGTAGGCTTCTTTGCAATCCCACCTACTGGCATGAAAAGTAAAATGCATAAAATACACAATACAAAAAGTGCACAAAATGGAAGAGACAAAGAGACACCGACATGCGTGGTTCACCAAGTGTGGGCTACATCCACGGAGAAATAGCTACTCCAGCATCTTTCTTATCCAGTAAGTGAGGAGATACATGATACAAGTAGTATATCCACTACTCTCCTACTATGTGAGCCACACCCTTATCTTAAAATTTTGACTACACAACTCATAAGCAACTCATGCACAAAATTTTATGTATTTTTAGCTTTAGAGGTGCTGCCCCCGAACCCTTTTGGATCCCTCGATGATGTCCTAGGGGGGGCATTGCCCGCCCTACCCCCCCTTCATGGAATGGGTATATGCATGCTTGGGTCCAAAAAGCACGACCAAAAAACAATCTCTGGAAAAAGATATGGCTCCATATACAATAGGTCACGGTTTTGATTAGCAACACACACTTTGGATCATGCCATAAGAGGTCTCCCAAAGTAGTCATAGCAGTGTCATCGTGAGGCACCATTGGGATTCTTTTGTCCACCCCTAAGGACTCATTGGTATTGATTGCTTTGCAAAATGCTTTGTGGTTTTGCATTCCACTCCTGGCAATGTTGTCATCGCGATCTTGTAGAAGAAGCAATAGGTCTTGGATCATCCCAAGATTTTGACATGTAGACACTCGTTCTCACTTTTCATTCCACCTACATCTTCAGATATGCCCTTTGGATGATTCAGATGCAAAACAACATCATGAGCACATCAGAGCAAACTGTAATTGATGCGTAACAACCCTTTCTCTAGATCTGGATTAGCTTGCATTCCTAAATGAGATCTGATATCTACACAATCATTAGTAACTTCATTACACAATTCATTGATTATTGCTTGAACAATATGTCAAACTTTACCGAATTCGTTGACTCATAATTTTGAAACAGAACTTCTATGATTGCCCATCATTTTGGTCCGCAACTTTGTCATTATTGGCCACTTTGGTCTTAAAGTTGGTAGGGTAAACCAATAGAAGGATAGCCCCCGAAAAAATATTTGGGATATGCATTAAGGATGCTCTCATCTCTCATGATATTACAAAAGCATATCTAATCTCTCACTTAGAATAGATAAAACATATAACCACATTGTGGATATGTTGCAAATTGTTTTACAAAAATCGCATTAGTAGCAATGAAATACACATTGTAAACAACATTGTCGGAACACATAATGCGAATCTTTAGAACAATAGAATAGTGAATGACAGAAAAATATACATTTTTATACTAGTTTCATATACAATGAGCACACATATTGTTGAGATCTGTCTTCCATGCATCACTTGGAAGCTTCTCCCTCATACACGGATTGGAGAATTCAAGGGGCACACCTAATAGTTGGTGTCCCTTGCCATCCGAAACTAACTATAACTATACTGAAATAGGAAATACTTATCCGGATATTTGTATGGGCATTTATTCATGTATCAGTCCTCCATGAAGCCCCCTTTGCCCAAATTTTTACCCTTTGAAGGGCTTCATTACTGTGCTCATGCCTCTAAACTTATGCATGAAAGGTTGAAAAAATGGGCAAAGGGAGCTTCCATATAAGGCCACGATATTGTGGCCTCCTGGAAGCCCCCTCTGCCCTTTTTTTAAAACCATTTCAAGCGTATGATTCAAGGCATGAAAGAGTCCTCTTGAAGCCCTTCAAAGGGCAAAAGATTTGGGCAAAGGGGGCTTCTAAGAGCTGCGATATGGCGACCACAAGGAAGCCTCCTCTGCCCATTTTTTCTTAAAGTGATGTGGGTGACCTACATGAGAGCACTAATGAAGCCCTTCAAAGTGCAAAAATTTGGGCAAAGGGGGCTTCATGGAGGACACAATATCGTGCACTCCATGCAGCCCCCTTTGCCCAAATTTTTTGTCCTTTGAAGGGCTTCATCGTTTATCTTTCATGCCTTTAATCCTATGCTTCAAAAATTTCAAAAATTCACTAGAAAAGGTATTGCAGCCTATTGGAAGCCTCCTCTATGCTTTTTTAAAAAAAGCTTTCAAGTGTTGTGGGTGGCCTGCATGAGAGCATTTATGAAGCCCTTCAAAGGGCCAAAATTTGGGCAAAGGGGGCTTCATGGAGGACATGATATCGTGTCCTCCATGAAGCCTCCCTTTTTTTTTGTGCCTTGTTCTCTTTCATGCATTGAACCCTATTCTTTTAAAGGTTAAAGAAAATGGGCAGTCCACAATTGTGTGAGGAAATGAATCATGCAATTGATTAATCCCTAGAATGAGCAATCAATAAAGAAAACATCGAGTTGACCATGCAACACCGAGCAAACATTGAGGTGAGGAATGGTGCGATCAAGCAAACATCAAGGTACTTAAGTAGTCATGTGATTGGGGGAGATGGAGATGGAGAAGGGTGAGTGAGGGAGATAGAGATGGGATAGGGCAAGGAGATGGGGATAGAGTAGGGAGTAGGGTGAGAGATGAGATAGAGGGAGATGGAAATGGAGTAGGGCAAGGAGAGGAGATGAAGTAGGGCAATGAGAGGAGATGGCATAGGGAGGGAGATAATGTAGCGACTGATGGACATTGCGAACGAGGGATAGAGATGGAGAGCAAGGAGAGGAGATGGATAAGGGAGCGAGATGGCAAGTGAGGAGAGGATATGGAATGGGGATATAGAGAGGAGATGGTGAGCAAGGAGAGGAGAGTAGATGGAGTGGGGAGGGATTGAGGAGAGGAGACGAGATGGACAGGGGAGGGAGGAGATGGAGTAGGGCAAGGAGAGGATATGGTGGCGAGCGAGGAGAGGAGAGGAGATGGAGTGCAGATGGCGAGGAGAGGAGATGGCAACAAAGAAGGGAGATGGAATGGGAAGAGAGAGCTATGGCCATCATGTGTCAGGCTCAACAATAGTTGGGCATTGCAATGTTGAGTAGTAAAAGGTGTAATTTCTTGTGCTACAATATATCTTCCAGATGGACTCACATTCATAGTGCTAGTGCTTGGTTAGAAGATGCCATCTCTTGCACTCCAGGGTTGCTTGGTGCACGGAACATATCAGTGCTTAGGTATAGGAATTAAAATTTGAGAGCTATCACAAGGGTTTGTGCTACATGGCAAAATTGTATGAAGACGAGTAGATGAGCAAACATAAGAGAAACACAAGCAGTGTGGGAACTCAATAGACATTTGAGATATTAAACCCAACCCTTATATTATCAAAGAGCCTCGATGAGAGCAATGAGAGATGAGCAAACAAGTGGGATAGCAATGAGAGATGAGCTGATTTTACTCTTTACTAAACATTTACTACTTCAACTAATGCTCTAACCTAGCCTTTCCTAACACTAAGTAAATGTTTCCTAATGCCCTTTGCTAACCAAAAACGTGAGACTAACTTCTTAAGAAGAATTAGCAACCTCTCAATGTACCAACTAGTTAAGTCGAACTAACAACCTCTCAATGTATTAAGTAGTTCACATTGATTGCTAGCATTTGGGACTATGATTTTCACTAGTAGGCTTTATTACAAGCTAGTAATGCCCCACATTGCATCCTCCATGGAAATTTTACGATGATCTTCTTTTTGAGAGTGGTGGAATGAGGGCTACTTATGGCTAAGTTAGAGTTTAATTGTGGACCCTTCTTGTCTTATGATAAGGATAAATGATGGCTGTTCGAATTCACTAAAAAGTTTCCACCCATATCCAAAAAGAGGACAGTCAATTACAAAATGCAACATATTCTCCACAATACCTTCAATACACCACCTCGCTTATTCTAAGAACATGATTATGGAGGCTTGTAAATTCTTTCTAGGCCTAGTAGCCATCATTTGATGAGTACAAATCCAATCAAGAATCTACTATTATGTGGTCGCCATACCCATTCACACTGTTTTGGTGGTTCTAATACATCTCATCTTTTTTAGGGTTCCTGGTCTCTTTCTCCATTGCTTGTGTGTATCTCCCCCATCCTTCCCATCCTTGAATTTTCCTTGTTGTTCTCTATCCCCTTGCAATTCCTTGTCTTTTTGGTTTGATATTTGCTTAGCTAGCAATGCTTTCCTTCCATGCAATCAAGCATGGTACCCAAACTCTAGAGATCAGATACGATACTACTATTTGTGAGGTTTTTAGTGTTCCAACTCAAGGATTTATTTGGTCTACAAGGTGGCGACATTGTTCTAGAAGAGGAAATAGGCCTTGAAGATGTTGAAATCATTCATGAGCTGGAAGGTGAAGAATTTGGATTCAAGCTAGAAGGTAAAGAATTAGGATCCAAGCTAGAACCAAAGTCAGGTATAGTGTTCATTGTGGTCATGGCACAAGAGAATGCACTCTCTGCCAAGTCGAAGGATACTATGAGTGTGGTCAGCTTGCTTGAAAAGCTCTTGCTTAATAGTTCTTTGCATGGTTCTTTCTTTGAGTGTCAAAACTATAGAGCAAGTGTTGGAGTTGCTGACAAACTACAATGGCTACATTGTGTTTGAGCTTCCCCCTTGTCCTCGTAGGTCTATAATGTGTGGGATGGATAAAAAGGCTTGATGGCCATGCTTGGACGCTATAGTCTATAAGCTCACAAGACTCCTTCAATGGAATAGTCTGGATAAGTAGGTGTGCATGCTACTTGAGGTGCAACAATTTGGATTGTCCTTCCCTAGAGCGGACAAGACTACACAATGAGAAACATTGGAAGGGAAAACCGAGAAAGACATGTCCAGTGGGTCCAATTTCTAGAGAATGTGTCTCCTTAGTTTGCATTCATTGTGGTGAGATAACAATTTGTGTTGCACAATGTAGATCTTACATGTACTACTGCATTCCATATATGATCATGAACACACTACAAGTTGTGTTGTGCATGTGGGAGTTCATGAGCATCCAATGGATGAGGGTAGCAGTCGAGGGAAAAAAAAGCAAGTGGAAGCTATGGTATCAGAATGTGCTAGAAAGAACCTTTTGTGTCTTGCAAAATATTGAAGTTGGTGTTGCCAAAGATATTGTTATGGAAATGTTGATTGTTGGAAAAGAAGAGGCCACAAAAGACCTGGATGAGCTTGGTTTTCAAAAGGTTCTTGAGACTATTACACCATTTTCCCAAAGAAGGAGGATTCAAAGAGCTGTGCAATCAAGTAGGCATGGAATGGAAGGTGTGCATTGTGGGTTTCATTCATTGGATTTTAAACAACGGCGTAGATATCCATATTTGCAAAGTATCCTTTTTCTTGGACAACTCTTAGATGACTATCAACGTCATTTAAGAGGTCTACTATTGGTCCAAGATCAAGACTTGACTTGGTGAACAAAATGAGGCTAGGTGGTTGCTTGTGTCAACAATGGCTGCTCTTTGATCATGCCCACTAAGTTAAAGGAGGATGGTCCACCATGGGAGCCCATATGTATGACCCTTTCATCAAACTGCTACATCTGAATTCAAGATTGAAGACATATGGTGCATAGATAAAGCTTTAGTAGCTCATTAATGAGAAATTGATAAATAATTGGTTCCCTTTACGAGAATTTAGAGGCTTCATGGTAGATGTAGTAGGTGAAAATTGGCTTACACTAAGAATTGAATATAACAATGGACCCCATAATGTTATGGAAGAAAGTGAAGAGAGAACATGGGTTTCCATTGGGAAATGAACATGATAGAGCATACAAGGAGATGCATTAGGTTGCCTTTGCAAGAAGAGCATTAGCAGCTATGTAGAAATTGGAGGAGAGCAACATTGGGTGCTAGTGCAGAGATTTGTAAAAATGCCTTAAAGAAGTGTTTGGCATGTATGCATGCGAAAGATGATGATTTCCTGGCTTTGAGAATTGGTTAGCATGGTGGGACATACGGATTTCCCAATGGGGCCGATCATTCCTTGGATAGTGAATTTGTTCTGACTGAGATTATATCTAAGACTAAGCATTTCAATATGAGGGTTGCTCATGGGTATGCCAAATACATAAGCTCATATATTATATGAGACCAGTGTGATAGACTTGGCAATGTCTATACTACAAAGTGCATAGTACAATGCCTACATGGTAGGAAAACATTTGGAAGCAGGACAAGGTATGGATAAACTGAGGGGGAGGATGATGACTAGTCACTGGAGATTCTAGCAAGGTGTTAACAAAAAGGTTTGTTGGCATAGCCCATAGTGTTCTAGAAGAAGATGACCTTTAATCACAGGAAATGCAAAGGAAATCAATGGAGCAAACCCAAATAAGAAGGAGAAGAGGCTCTGCCCCTCCTGCTATAATGATAGAGCGTGATAGTCGTAGGCAGGAGTACATTTACATAACCACCAAGCGATCGGCACATAGGAGGAGGCCTAGATCTTCGAGTATACAAGAACATCACATTCTATGCAAGGAGATTATTATCCATGATGCTAATTGGGATGTCGGAAGAACAGAGCCACGTGCTGTGGCGACATGCTTTGGATTCCTTGCTAAAACAAAGGCTAGATGTGGAGCACCATAATTGCATTAGGTCAAAATGTGACTAAGGGTGTCCTTGCACCTTACGTCAAGGGGAGAAAACATCCTAAAGGTATTAAATAACAATTTGTGTGGTTTTGCAATCCTCTATAGCCCATACATGAAGTGTTGATCAGTTTATCTTGGGTGTGCCTGGGGTGTGGAAGGTTTCAATCGGGACTTCCATTAAAAAACATTAAAAGGAGCATTTGCCAAAGCAAGTAGGTTTTGTGCTTGAGGAGGATGAAATTTTGCATGTGCAAGGAGCACACATGCTAAGGAGTAGTGCAGTAATGAGTCATTTTTGTTGATGGCCAAAGGGATAATAGAATAGTGAAGTGGAGATCCAAACCGAGTAAAGATTTTCAAGAGAGGATTTAGAACGCTCAATGTTTGAATGCTAAAGTGGTGCAAGAGAAAATAACAATATTTTGAGTAGAATCAATTGATTTGTGTATATTCCCATTGACCTAGTTGCTTGTAGTGTAGTGTTATTGTTTTTGTGTGAGAGCAATGATTATTGACTATACAAAAGGTAGGACATCGACCATAAAAGTGAGCCATAAAATTGTTACTAACATTGCTTTTTATTGAAGAACTTCAAAGTTCATGGGAAATTGTTGAAGATGGAAAACTCTTTAAGGTAGCCAAGATATCTAATAAAGGAAGATAAACATAAAATATCACACCTGGTCTGCCATGGACCACTATGGGCTAAGAATGTGTATGAAGTCCTTGCAGGGCAGTGTGAAAACTCTGTTACTATCTAAGACTATAGTAGCCATTTCTTTTACTAAATAACTTCAAAGTTCATGAGCAATTGTACAAGGGTAAACTCTTTAAGGCAAGCAAGAGCACTAATAAAGAAAGACAGACATAAACAACTACACATGATCTATCATGGACCACTATGGTCCAAGAATATTAATGAAGTCCTTGCATGGCAATGTGGAGACTCTATTATTGTTTTCATGCAAGAGCAAAGGGTTGGACATCAATCGGTAAAGTAAAAAATGTTTGCTACTTTTGCAACATTAATTAATGAACTCGAGTGTCAAAATCAGCAAAAGTCTGCACTCAAACCGCTAAGTCACTCGAATGCAATTGCTCAAATTCTAGTAAGCCTTGGAGCGATACAGTGACATCATATTGCCCCCCTTGGTTTGGGATTTCCGTTTGATAGAGGTTTGATTGGTTCAAAAAGAAGGTAAAAATGAAGATGTATTTGTGGCATGGGATGGCACAAGGATGCAATGCTCGGCTTGGTTATTGATCATGTAACAGTAGTAGCCATGACATATGTGGCTTTCATTTGGGACTTCAGGAGGTCCAATTGGGCCAAGATTGAGAAGTTGTTTAGGGGCAGGGGCTAAAGATGGAAGAAATCATAGGATGCCCTATATTCCATGGGAGAATTTAGGAAATCCAAAGCTGAGAGGTGGTTTGTGTCTACCTGACAGTGGTCTTTGAAATATATCGTTGTTGTGTAAATGGTTGCCTCACTCCTTCAGTGCTAGGACCCTTGGTTGGAGGTCATAAAAAAGAATCATTAAGAATGGTACAGGTAAAGTTTTGGGGTCCTAGGTAGGATTGTCTTGGTATAATAGACTGTGTTTGGGGTTTCCTTTGAAAATAGTGTTAAAGAATGTAGGATCGTACTTAGCCTAGTGCACATAGGATCAGCAGAAGAATTAAGGAGGCTCAAAGCACATTGAATAAGACATTATAGGGAGATAACAAATCTATATCTCTTGCAATGTGTGTTCTCAACAATACATGATAGGCCTCTTATAGAGAGTGCCCTTTGAATGGTCAACACATGTGGCATCCTCTGATCCACATCTCTCCTTGTGGATATCCTCAATCCACATCTCCACATCATGTAGTCCACATCCCAGGGTGGCTACTTTAATTCTTTCCTATACCATACCTTAGCCTCTAATTATGTGCTCATGGCACAACTCTCAACACCTCCCCTTGGTGCCATGATCCTTTGGCTACTACAAGGTGGTCAAATGTGAGTTACAATATCAAATCCTCCCTTGGATGCTTACATGGCTATTCTCAGGTGGTCAAGTTTGATTTACAAACATATGGGCTAAAGGTAGCAAGGATGTTGCTTCTCAATACATGTTGTTCTTGTCATTCTGCTCATGGCTTGATGTAGCTTGGTGCATGATGCTTGGTTCTTCCATGTGCTTTAATACTTTATGTGTGGATGCCATGTTTTGTGGTATGGTCATCTCATGCACTTGAGCTTTTGGCATGCTTATGACAAGGATGTGTGCATTCATGCTTTGATTTGTCATTTGTTACAAAGGTCTTACCAATTGATTTCTTTCAATATTGGAAGTGTCTAATTGCTAACAATGATTTTGGTCTGACGGGCGCGTAGAGCTTAAAAAGATGATGACTTTTCCTTTTTGGAGCGTGTCCAAATTCTTCCTGGATTGGAAGTTGCGGCTTGTTGAAGTTTTGATCGAGAAATGGCCCTTGATGATGTGGCACAGGGATTCATATGTAGAATTCAAAACTGTGCTTAACAAGGGGTTATGTGCTTAGGGGGCATATTAACCAACCCTAATCTTAACCATGGTGGGTTGAGTTGACCAAACCAAGGTTAGGTCCTCTCTGCCATGTGGACACAATCTAACCATAGGCTTAACTAAACCATATGGTGAACCTAACCAAACCTTAGCTTAACTACACAAGCCTTATGTGCCACATGTCTTATGGGAAACCTTTGGAAAATTCTGTAGAGTTTCTTAAGCATCGAAGGCACCCGTAGGAGTCGGACGGCTCTTGTTGAGTTGTAATTTTTCGTCTAAAATCTAGATGTGGCCGAGACCTCTCGGGTAGTCATATGCTCGTATATAGGAGCTTGGAGCGACGCCTCTATCTTGTGCAGAGATGGAGCTAGTGGGTCGTGTAGGAGCCATCGGTGTGGAGATGTTCTACTATGGAGCATGGAGCGCTGCTCTGCTATGGAGCGTCGTCTCGCTGGAGGTGTCTACAAGTGCGGTTCATAAGGCCAAGAGATGCAAGTCAATAGAGAGCTTTGTTGAGCCTCACTCCTTTGCTTATTATCAAGTATATCCACCTTGGGCCGAGCATTTGTTGGAGTCTGAGGCCGTAGTGTCATCGTAGTTCCTTTTGCTTGTCGATGAAGCTTCAAATAGAGCACACTATTACTCTCTTTCTCTAAGGAAAGAAAAGGTCTCTCAGTTCCCTATCTCATTAAGCTTCTGAAGCTCCTTATCTCTCACAAATGAACAAAAAGAAACTCTCAATGAGCAATCAACTAAAAACCTATGGACGGAATTCTCTCATCATGGAATGAGAGAATGAACTCACAAGAACACTCACAAACTCTCAACCTAAACTAAAACCAACCTAGGAGAACTCTTGAGATCCTAAGGCATGCATACAACTAATCTAGACTTAGCTAAACCTATGCTCTGATACCATGTCAAAGAATGTAGGATCGTACTTAGCCTAGTGCACACAGGATCAACAGAAGAACTAAGGAGGCTCAAAGCACACTAAATAAGACATGATAGGGAGATAACAAATCTATATCTCTTGCAATGTACATGATAGGCATCTTATAGAGAGTGTCATTTGAATAGTCAACACATGTGGGATCCTCTGATCCACATCTCTCCTTGTGGATATCCTCAATCCACATCTCCACATCATGTAGTCCACATCCTAGGGTGGCTACTTTAATTCTTTCCTATACCATACCTTAGCCTCTAATTATGTGCTCATGGCACCACAGTTCTCAACAAATAGCTAGGTCAGATTTGGTCATTGGGCTAGTGGATGCAGGGAAGTTGTGCACTTATATGTCAACTTGGAAAGGAAGACATGCTCTCAAAGGTGATGCAAGCTAGCATGAAAGTATATGGAGTTTCGATGGTGATAATGGATGGAAAGCCTTCGGTAGTATTGGATTTACCTCATGCAGGCACTGACGCTTGTTGCCAAATGTTATGCATAAGGGTGTAGCAAAGATTTTGGGCAAGTATTTGCATTGCAGTAGGTGCAAAAATGACAAAGATTAGAATAGTTATTACTCTAGCTCACAATTGGATTGTCCAATACATCAAATGGATGTCAAGAATGATTTCTTAAACCGTCTTCTCGACAAAGATATCTATCTACAATAGCCTTAAGGCCATGTTATCAAAGACAAGAGAAAAAACTTACAAATTAGTCAAATCCTTGTATGGATTGAAATAAGCAGCCTAGCACAATTTTTCTCAAAAGCATGGGTTTTTAGCCATTACATCTGTCCCTTCTTTGTACACTAGGAAGACAACACATGGCATTGTGCTTGTTGTTCTCTATGTAGATGACTTGATAATAATAGCATTCAATGTCAAACAAATTTCAAAGTTCAAATTGTAGCTCACATCTTAATTCGACATTATGGACATGGGAGACCTCCATTGTTTTCTAGGCATAGAAATATAGATAGATATTGCATCAACACATAGTGAAAAAGTTTTGAAATAGTTCTACAACTCCTATGGTATACAACATATAGCTTTTAGTTTATGTGGCAAGTCAAAATTTATAGATCCTCAATAGTATAAACAACTCATTAGAAGCTTGATTTATTTGATCCTTACTAGGAGTGACATCTCATACTCATTTAGTGTTATGCAAAATCCAAAAAAGAAAGTCCATGGAGCAAGAAGAGTTCTCAAGTATCTTGAAGGTGTATGGAATTATGGAATCAATTATGGTATATTATGGAATTATGAACTAAAATATGATATATTAGTAGACTTCGACTTCAGTGGTTTTATTAATGTGGATGAGAGAAGGTGTGCTCGTGGTTTCTCCTTCATCCTTAGATCAATAGCCTTGATGGCAAAGCAAGAAGCATTCAAAAGTGTCTTTATTATCAACAAATGAAAAATACACGAGATTTGACAATGCAACACGTGAAGTAGTGTGGTTTAGAAGGTTATTATAAAAAATTAGGATTTCGTCTAACGATCCTACCACAATCTACTTTGATGATATGAGTAGCATTTGGATAGCACAAAGAACCTAGCGTTTCATGCCAAGATTAAACATGTTGAAGTGCAATATCAATTTATCAAAAAACGATTCTCATTAGTGAGCTAGACCTTGTTCATGTTTTGAAACAAGAACAAGTTGTAAATACCCTCACCAAGCCACTCTCCCTCAACAAATTTGTATGCTTTGTATTTGGAAATACTATTTATAAACACTATAATCTTATTTTGGTTTTTTGGAGTTTTCACCTTTGCCACAATGGAACTTTTTATTCTAGAAAATCCAAAGATATCTAATTGTAATGCATGCTTTGCTTATCTAGTCCAATTTAGTAGGTATGCTAGAGCATAAGATAAGTTGCACTAGATAAGGTGATATTGTATCATGACATGGATGGAAGGGAGCCCCTTATTCACATGGATGTATATATTCCTCATTTTCTTCATTTGAATGATAGTGTATATTAAGTCATCTTGTAGTATGTCCTCCTCTCTCTTGGTGTGTGTATATTTAGGAATCTTGTAATGTCTCTCTCTCTCTCTCTCTCTCTCTCTCTCTCTCTCTCCCCCATCTTCTCAATAGCTCTTGAAGGGATCCTTAAGAATATAGTTTGAAGAAGACTCTAAAGGTAGTGTAGGAGCTCAAGAACAACTCAAGGAATAGTTTGTGAGAAAAAACCCTTAGTGAAACACCGGGAGTGACAAGGACACTTGGTGAGTTCACTAAATAATATGTAAGATAGCACATGGATTCAATAGAAGGGGTTTAATTTTCTTATAGAGTTAAAGAAAATATACATGCCCCTTCTATGGAACGCACATGATCTAGGGAGATTTTACATAGTTAATGCTCTAGGTAAGGACACCTTGATAATCCAAGCTACTGAAATCTTTTATGAAACTTGGCATCCAAGTGAATCCCAATCTAAATAAGAAATGGTGCAATAAGTGTACCAATATCAGAAATACTAAGATTTGAATTTTGAACTAAGTATTACAGTGCTATTGAGTGTTGGTAAAAAAAATAAAAGGATGGTGTCTACCAATGAAATCTCAAGGGAAAGGCAATGGTAGAGACCCACCAAGGAATAAATCACTAAATAGTGATAGAAAGAATCTAAACCAAGACAATCCATAATGGCTTTGCTATTGTTTGTTATGATCTTAGATAGCCATGGATATTTAAATTCCTATCTAATATATGTGGCTTCACTTAAAGATGGGTGTTAGCCTTAATATTTAAATTCCATTGTACATGATATAATCTATGTGGTTCACTTAAAGATCATGTTTAAGATGTTAACAAAACCTACAGATCCTTTAAATAAATATGTATTGTTTTGTTTGGTAACTCACTCACTTGGCTACACACCCACATTTTACGAGTGTAGGCCCACACCCCAAGATAGTGCAACAATGGCTTTTCTATTATCTATGGCTACGTATGGCTATTTAAATTCTATTGGGCATGATATAATCTATGTGGATTCCCTTAAAGGCATGTTTTATACCTTGAAATTCCTCTTTGAAGAGGCCACATCCTTTAATCCCTTATGCTAAAGTGAACACACAGCTCACATATTTAACACTCATAGTGATGATGAGGAGAGTGTACATTTTGTTGGCCATACAAAATGTACACTCTTCTCATTCTCTCCTAGAAAGCTGAATATAATAAAATATATATTGAACCCTAATGTGGGTTACCCTAAGTCCATAAAAGCTATTCACACCTGACTTAGAATCCCTTCTAGAGTTCTCTACATTTCTTTTTGTATAAAGAATACAAACATATGTTGCACTATATGTACGTGGATGATAACCAATGCACTAACCCATACTTTAACACTCCTTTGTCATTGGATGGGCTCTATATCACATAGAGAGATACAACTTTTGAACTTTTCAAAATTTTCATGAGATAAGGCTTTTGTGAACAAATTTGTTGCTTGGTCCTAGAAGAATTAGTGAATGGGTTGAATAGTTCATCCTTCCACTTGATCTCATATAAGATGCTATTGGATGTCGATGTGCTTTGACCTCCCTAAATCTTTTTTATTCTTTGCCAAGGAAATGACTCTCTGATTATCAAAAAAGATCATATTAGTACCATCTTGGACTGCACCAAGATCGGCCAACAGCCTCCCAAGCCAAATTGCTTCACATGCACACCATACAAGAGAAATATACTCAGCCTTTGCTTTAGACAATGCCTTGGTTGCTTGCTTAGTGCTAGACGAAGACACACAATGAGCATTCAACGTAAATACATATCCTGAAATGGACTTGCATTTGGAGCCTCCTTCCCAATCTACATCATAGAACCCCTCAAGCTGTAGTCCTGCAAATGGGCTCTCTTTCGAATGTGCTAACCTATGATTGGCTATCCCATTAAGGTATCTGAAAATCGTCTTCACTCCATTCCAATAGTGGACACAATGCTTTGCGATTGCAAGCCCCGCTGCATGAATATATCAGGCCATGCCAATGTCATCAAATGGATAGCTTTGCAATAAATTGTCCATATAATGTAGGATCTCAAAGTTTAGCACTTTCCAATCACTTGTCAATATAATGTAGGATCTAAAATGTAGCACTTTCCAACTTTTGCATGTTGTGCCCAATCTTAATAGGTGTACTCAAAGGTATAGCATCCAACATTTCAAAAATGGATCCAAATTGGATTCAATCTACCTTGTTTGGCTTAGAAATATGCCTACGTCTAATGATGCATTTCGAACTACTTGTGTAGATTGGCTTGATAAGCTTATTGTTGTTGCTTGCTATGACAAGGTCATCTGCATACATTGGAGTGACTGTAAGGCCATCTTCAATTCTCTCAACATACACTCCATTATCAAGTTTGCTTCTCATGAACCCTTACTGCTTGAAATAAGTGTCAATCTTGCTACACCAAGCCTATGAGGCTTGCTTGAGACTGTAAAGTGCCTTCTTTAACTTGCACTTTTTCTCTTTGCAAATGGCCTCTGCTTGGCATGAGACTGTTGTCTATGTTGACTGTGATTGTTCTCGTTCTGTCCACTCTTGGAGCATGGTGTGCATTCTATTGAGACTTCTTGCGTTGAGCTGCATATGACACATTTTTGCCACAATTGTGCCTTCAACACGGTTTTCCCTTAAATTTTTCCTCCATCAGACTTGACAACCGTGCCTCCGGCAATCAATGCCACCCTGACGCTTCTAAGGATGGGAGTAAGCTTTGGAGTATTGCCACCATTTATGAGCTTCTTGAGCTCGTCTACTTTCTGAAGGCCTTGCAAGCTCTCGTGCTTGTTGTTAGTTGCAACTTTCTCTTTTTTTCAACCTCATTCGTGCCGTCCGGGTTTCCTTTGGACAGCTCTCTCAAGCTCCTTATAAGCTTTCTAACACTATAGTCTCCGTGAGTTTCATGCATATGCAGCTAGCTCTTCTAGCTAGCTATGGAGCTAGTTGCACAACCTTCCTTCCTACAAGCTTCACCTCTCGCCCAGCTCGGCTACCTCTACAGCAGGTCTTTGCGTGCTTCCTAGTATGGTTGTTCGTGAGAAACTTCTACTGCGCTTTCTTCTCCTACAGCCTGATTCGATATTCTTTCTTGTTGTTCGGCCATCGTGCATCTCCTCAGAAGCTTTGCTTGCTCACTTATGAGCTTCTCCCAAGTAGCCCCGAGATTCGTTGAGATTCTTCTCTTTACTTTTCTGATGCATGAGGGTTTCTCTTTTTCAAGTAGCTCATTCTTTGCAAGCTTGCTCTTGGAGCTTCTCTTTCCTTCACAAGCCCTTGCTTCCGATCTTCGAATAGCTTCCCTTCTTTTGTTACTGCAGTTCTTCTTCAAGCTTCTTCTATACCAAGCTTCACACAAGCTTTGTAATGGCCACTCATACCTTTAAAAAAGTTGAAATGAAGGAACCCTCAGACTTCAAATATGAGAACCTTCCCACTAGAGGGATACACCTGTACGGACTTTGCAAACCTTTTACACACACACACCGGAACCTCATGTAAGAAATTTCAAAAATGATATAGTACGGGAGGGAAACACATTTTTGCTATGAGATGCACTTCTTGCTTCACTAGTCTTGAATATCATCTACGTTCATGTAACAATAGTAAGATTGTAAATGAAATGCACTTGTGTTACATAAAAGTAGCTTAGCTTTACGTTAATCTTGAGTATCATCTACTTTTGGCAAGCACCGTATCTTTATGTTACCGTCACCAATGGATCAATCAAATTCCTTATTTGGAGTTGTGCATGAAAAGGAAATACGTGGCATTCTACATTGACCCATATAAACATACACAAGGGGTATAATGCACATTCCATCTTCAATTACCGCAAGCAACTGACTCATTGTGCGGTCTTGTCTACTCATAGTTTTACTTTTTAAGACTCGACGAAAACGTTGCATTGCTCAATGTGAAATGCAGCCCATTACTATCAGTATTCACAGCATTCATGCCCATAGGAATATGCATACCAAATAATTAAAAGATGTGGTCGCCAAGGTTGTGCATAATGCTTATCTTGTATTAATGATGTATAGATAGCACTGTACATTATCTACAAGTGTCCATGTTGGCAAAGCATATAAACCCTTTGCAACATCTTGTGTCGGGTGGACCTTGTATGTCAGCACATAACCAGCGAGCTAGAGCGAGAGCGAGAGCGCGCGCGAGAGAGAGAGAGAGAGAAAGAGAGAGAGAGAGAGACCAAATGCAAGCACTGCCTCAACTCGCTAGACCCAATCAAAGACTAATCACAATGGCAGCACAGCCATGGCGCCTGCTTCTCATTTGCCTAACCGTTGTCCATGCTTGTATCAAAGGGTCATACATGAGAGCAGTATTAAGCCCTCCCCCATCGTAAGAACTTGCTCCACCCAAAACATAGAGTTTACCTTGTGCTGCAGCTACCGCACAACCCCACAAGCTACACTTAGTCCCGGTCACTAGCCTATTAAAGGGAATAGGTCCAACCAAACTCCACATATCTGTTACTGTATCATACACAGCAAGCTCCTGCCCATCCATTTCAATCATATCCGATCCTACTACATAGATTTTGGAATCTATTGGAGCACATCCAGCCACAATCCAAAGTCGAGGCATGTTTGCTTTACTTGTCCAGGCATCCTCGACAGGATCATACACTTCCACCGATTGTAGAATGTTGTATCTCCCATATCCTCCTATAACATATAGCTTTTCCCCCACAACAGCTGAGGCACAACAACTCCGGCCCTCTTGCATGCTTGCTATTGGAAGCCATTGATTCTCACGTGGAAGATAGACTTCCGCACTACTAAGCCGCTGCTCCCTACTTTTCAGCCGGCAATACCCACCAGCCACATAGATACTGTCTCGAATCACCCCACAAGCACAAGCCTCTCTCAACTCTGTCATTTGCCTGACCTCTATCCATGAATTTGTTCGAATATTGTACGTGGACATCTTGGAGGAAACGTCTGACAAGCCTACGAAGCCTCCCACTGCATAAAGATTGCAATTGACAACCGCGCAGGAGAAATTGAAGAAGGAGTTTGGAGGAAGGGCTGGCATAGGTCTCCATTTCTGAGACTTAAAATCAAACATTTCTGCAAGCGGTTCGCCTTTGTCTTCCTGTTGAAACAAAAATTAAGTCAGCAGATGACCTAAACCTTTTTACAGGTAACGCAACAAATAGACAAAGGCACTTATATTTCTCTTCTGGAGAACAGGCAAGGTGTTGGAAGAACCATTTCCCTCAGCTTCGGCAATGGGAAGGACTTAATACAACTTGCAAAGGGTTTCACCCAATTCCTAAGATGAGCATACAGGATGTGGACATACGGCATACACCTCCAAGCACCTCCCAAAAAAAGAGCAAAAATATACAAAAGACACATCCGTCAACAAAAACTGCTGCCTTCGTCCTTTAGAACGATGGCACTAATCAAGTCTGATCCCTGGCTCAGACAGCAGTACCGAACCCCGAGACACTACCTGAATGCCCCCAAGAACACACAGCCATGGTTCTAGCCAGCTCTCACGGCTTCGGTGATCGAACACGCTCTCCGGAGAGAGAAGATTATGAAGACGACGGCAAACACATCGGACGGCGGCCCGTGCAGGCATGGACAGTCTTCCCAGACACTGCAGCAACAAATGATCTGGAAGCAAATCCATGCCTGTGGTCGCCCAACAGCTGGATCGATCTATCTCTCTCTTTCAGCCCTGTTTCGCCCCTCACGCTCGGCTACAGATTATACAACTTTTTCACGCTAATCTCTCTCATCAGTCATCACACCCCTCCCTCTCCTCCGCCTTCCCAGATATTACAGCAACATGGAAGCGAATCTATGCCTTGGGGTCGCACAACAGCTGGATCTCTCTCTCTCTCTCTTTCTCTGCCCTCTCTCGCCCCGCTACGGATCATCCAGATTTTTCACTCTAATCTCCATCTCACCCCTCCCTCCTCCGCCTACTCACTGAAGGTTTGCAACTAGCTCCTAGCGCTTCCGTGTCAGCCAATCAGGATCCAGTCGCACAGCTGGGTTGCCTTTAGATTCCCCTTCGATGATTTAATTGTAGATTCCCGTGCGAATTAGGTGGCCCATCCTTGATCTTGCCTTACGCCAATCAATGTTGACGCCCACCCGAAGGCCATTTCACGCACTGGCACCCACAGCTGTGAAAAAACTGACGTGGCAGTACAGTCTCGCCCAACTTTCAAAATATTTGAGGTAGCCGCCCGTGAGATTGTCCATCGTAATCAACTAATAGCAGAATTTGAACACGAGACCACCATTCAAGCAATTTGACTAACCAACGACTAGAGTAAACCACATCGGATGTGTTACCCTGCTTGTGAAAGGGGCGACGGACGGACAACCTCATGTGAGGGAAATGGAGGCGGACATGAGATTCACTCATCCACGGACGAGTGTGAAGCCCCCCTTATACATTCAGTTGACTTGATATTTAAAGAAGATGAATTCTATTCAAAGGGCCTTTGCGTAAATGGTTTTGGAGCAGTAGGGTAGGCGATTTGAAACCGTAGGTGTAAGAAGGAGAGAGTGGTCTGACCAGTACACGAACCTCGTTCTTGTTCTTGTTTGCTTGGAGGCATTTGTGTGAAATAGGTGCGGCACAGTATGCTTCTGCGATGGCTACCTGAAGTGGTCATTATTCAGAAGTTCAAGGTCAATGTCTGCGAGCTAATTCTGATTTTATTAAGGCAAGGAAATCCTGATTTTTTTGGCACGTTGGCTTGTCTAATTCATAATAGAGTATGTGTGACCTCCAAAATGATCTGAGCATAGTAGATGTATCTCTCGAGGAATATCCAAGAGTCTTTGGTAGGGCTTGCTTGGCATAGATCGCTACACAAAGCAACACATTAGCACCACCGAAGGGTTTGTCGTGGTTGTGTTTAATCTCTCGTAATTGCATGTCCGTTGCAACGAACGTATTTACTCCGACCAAGGAGATCTCATCAATGACCAGTAGTCCCAAGTCTTTATACATCATATATACTCTAGATCATTCATTTTGATGTACAAGGTATGCTTTCACATTTTTGTTAAATAGAGGTTTATATCTTACTGCTTTCACAGATGCCCTCATGTGTCGCTGAATTTGTAAGTATTGTTGAAAAATAGTCTAGAATGTTCCTTAAGTCCTTTAATGTGGTATAATAGGAGTAGAATGAGTTGCAAAAAGAAAAAATTGGGTTATCACATAATCTACTAAGTATATGTTGCATGATTGATGAAAAGAGAGTGTTTATATATTATTGGAAAAAAGCATGTGCCACAGTAGTATACTTGATAAATATAAGCTTTATAGATCCTACAAAATGTTACGCTAGAAGAAGTATTCACAAGAATTAAGTTCTCTATTGATCGTTTGAGAGTTTTTGCATCTTTAGCATAAGCACATATCTCAAGTGAACTCTAACATGACTTGAGGTAAATTTAATCAAATGTGTTGATAGGCTAGCTAGTGGGGTCCAAGACCTATAGATTGTTTGGTCTAGTGACCACACAAAACAAAGAAAAGATAAACTTGTATGAAATTATTAATACTGTAACCACCACAATCTTCACTAAAATGGGAAAAGTTGCACTATAGAGGTCAAAAGATCCTCTTGTGAGAGTAAAGGAAAAAAAGGTGGACATACAAAAGGAATTTTTATTTTGTGGAAAAAGTCATGCAAATGGAAGAACTTGCAATATTCAAAGAAGAAGCACAAGTACTAGGATGGTAGCATGCCATGGATGAGGAGAGTACAATGCTCTCAGGAAAACTAAGACTTTTCAGGGACTGATAATCATGCAAAGAAGAAGATGATAGGATGAAAGTAGGTTTATCGAATTAAACTAAATCAAGATAATGTAGTACACGGCTAGAATAGTTGTCAAAGATTATGCAAAAGAGTATGTGGAAAGGTTTGCAACAGTTGCAAAGATGACCGCTATCAAGATAGTTTTTGCACTATCTTCTCACTTTGATTGGCCACTTTAGCTTTCTTTATGTGGATGACTTGATCATTACAATTTTAAATGTTCAAATGGTAAACTTGTTTTAGCAGTCAAATTGTATCTCACATCTGACTTTGACATGAAAGATGTGGAAAACCTCCAGTTTTTTCTAAGCATAGAAAAATGGAAATGCACATGACAATATGTTAACAAGAGAAAGAACACTTAAAAATATAAAAAAACCTTGCCCACTCTCACAAAATCAAATGCAAGGATTTGGTTTATGATAGGTCACCAAATACACATCCTTAGTTGTTAAGCCATTAAAAGTTTAATTTACATGACTATCCATTGGATTGTGTGCTTTCAAGTGGTCTCTCTAAAATTCCAAAAAGGCTCATCTAGATGCAACTAGAAGACTTCTACAATATTTTGAAGGAAAATGTGATTATAGACTCACATATGACAAGTAGTGGAGATCTAAAATTTTATGGCTTTACAAATGCATATTTAGGCTGGTAGTGTGGATGATAGAAGGAGTACATTAAGTGGTTTTTTCTTTAGTATTGGCTAAGTAACCTTGCCATGGGAGATCAAGAAATAGTTAGTGGTGGCTTTATACACCCAAAAAGCATAATATGGAGGTTTTACCAATGCTTCTTGTGAAGGAGAATTGTTAAAAAGGTTACTCTTAGAGATTGAGATTCTTTTTTGTGACCCCAACACAATTTAATCTTGTGATTTCAATAGCAATTAGTTGGCAAATAGCCCACTAGTGTTTCATGCGAGAACAAAGCATATTGAAGTGCAGTACCAATTCATTAGAGAAAAGATTCTAAGCTATGAGATGGATCTAATTGATAATCCGTTAGAACATGTTGGAAATATCTTCACGAAACCACTCTCCCTTGACAAATTTAGCTACTTCTTACATCAACTTGGTATATGTGTTTAAACTAGCTAGCACTTGAGAGTGGGAAGTGAAGGTTAAGTTTTACTTTACATACATAATATCTTTGTGGCCCGTGCTCTAGTTTTGAATTTATGTGTTTGTTACTTTTATTGGCATAATGCAATACTTTTATTTGAAAAAAATCATAAAACATATTTTGTATGATATCCTTTGCTAATTAGATAAATTTTATGAGGTGGTGCTGGACCATAGGATAAATTGCACTATATAAGAAGCAATCTTTCCACTCATGTGTATATTCTCACATCTTTATTTTTTAATGTAGTTGTGGTTTTGCACTCCCTCTATCTCACCCTATGCACCCCCATTTCACTCATCTCTCTCTCTCTCTCTCAAAGAGAGAGAGAGAGAGAGAGAGAGAGAGAGAGAGAGGTTTGTGTTGGTTACAAATTTGGTATAGAAATTAGTAAATTTGAGATTGGCTCCTAAAGTTTCTATCAAGACATCACTAGTGTTCGCCCTCTAAGATTGATCTCCTAAATTTTCCCATAAAGACATCACCATAAGTTGCTTAGTAAGATTCAACACATTGACTAAGTTCAGACTAAGCATCTTGTAGTGTTTGGGAAAAACTATTGATCATTGGATCACTTTCCTAAGCTTTAATAGAGCAAGCAAGCAATTGCAGACATCAAGTTGGGGATGATGACATTGCTATGGTAGTGATCACGTTTGTGCTAGGGTTGATCAGTAGGAATTTGGTATGGTTGAGGCTGCTTTAATTTGGTGTGGTTCAAGGCTACCTTAAATTTTCATTGTTGTGTGAAACTTGAGAAAAGTCTATAATGGTGAGGTGTGCCTTTTATGCAAGCTATAATCAATCAAGTAATTTTCATGCCACAAGATTGTAAGTTGAATAGTGATCATCTGGAGAATAGATTAGTTTACTAGTGGACCGGTGGTCATTTAGGAAATTAGATTGAGACTTTGAACTACATATGGAAGGGAAGTTTATATATAGAGTGTAAATAATAAGTCAATTAAAAACTTTAGACAATGAAATGCTTATTTATAACAAGAATTTAAATCTTGTCTAAGTTTTGATATGGATTTCATCATGTATCATAGAAATCTTCTTAGGGGCTGTCATGTAATGGCTATTCCTCCACCTCTCCTAACCATGGGAGGAAGAGCGGATTTGTTGCTATATGCTATTGAGATATGTAGGAGTGTGAACTACAAGGACTGTAGTAGTTTTTCTCATCAACAACGATAGTGGCTGAACCAGTTACTATGTTGCAAGGATTGTAACACGTCATAAAGGATAGTGGTTCTTCATCAAAATTTTGGAGGAGAGGTATTCATCTAATCAAATCCCAATTCAAGAGTTTATTTATGCATTGTATTGCAATTTTTTGTTACACTATTAAATGCAATGGAAGTATGCATGTTATGCTTGTCTTTCTAGGGGAGTCTGATGCCTTGTCAAGGAGGAATGGGTATGCATGTTGAAGAAAAGTTGTATGTTTTAAAGCAAGCTCCAAGGCAGTGGTATTTGAAGTTTGACATGTTTATGGTAGAACAAGGTTTATGATAGAACAAGGCTTTAATATATGTCATTTAAACCACCGTGTTTATTCTCAGAAACTAGACAATGGTAGATACATGATCTTGTTATTGTATGTTGATGACATGCTTATTGCAAGCTCTAACATGTAGGATATAAATGCGCTCAAGAGAAAGTTGGGAAATACTTTTGTAATGAAGGATTTGGGTGATGCAAAGCAAATCCTTGGAATGAGAATAACAAGAGATAGTAAAAAATCGCAAGTTGACATTGTCTCACAGTGAGTACATTGAAAAGGTATTGGAAAGGTTTGAAATGCAAAATGCAAAACTTGTTTCTACACCTTTGGCTAATAACACTTCAGATTATGCAAGGATATGTATCCCAGCACAAGGCCATATATTGCACATGCAGTGGGAGTTGTGAGCAGATTTATGAATAATCTAGGTAAAGAACATTGGATGTTTGTAAAGTGGATTCTTAGATACTTGATAGGTACGACTGCTTGTGTATTATGTTTTAACGGTTCGAACATTCTCTACAAGGATATGTTAATTCAGATATGGCAGGTGATAAAGATGGAAGAAGGAGCACCACCATGTATGTTTTCATTATAGGTGAAATAGTAGCAGTAAGCTGGGGTTTCAAAGTTGAAAAAGGTTGTTGCACTTTCTACAACAGAAGAATGCATGTGGAAAGAATGGCCTTGGAGTGGTCATTATGCAAGAAGGACGGGTAGTGGCCTATGAGAGTAGAATTTTATGGGGAACAATATGAGGGACAACTAGATCCAAAGAATTTTAGTGAGTGTAATAACAATGGAATTACTATGAGCAGTCTCTAAGTGGGAGATTGTTGTATGTGGAGCTTGATCTTTTTTTTCAGAGATTGTTTTTTGGCCATGTTTTGGATGCAGGCATGCTTATACCCATTCCTAGGACGTCATGGGGGGTTCCAAGGGTGTTCAAGGGGAGTGCCCTTGAAGCCAAAAATACATGAAATTTGTTGCATGAGTTGCTTATGAGTTGTGTGATAAAAAATGTAAGACAAGGGTGTGGCTCACATAGTAGGAGAGCAATGGATATACTGCTTGTATCTTGTATCTTCTCACTTGCTAGATAAGAAAGACACAAGACAAGTTGTATCTTCATGGATGTAGCCCACACTAGGTGAACCACGTATATCGATGTCTCTTTGTCTCTTCCATTTTGTGTGCTTTTTGTATTGCATATTTTATACATTTCGCTTCTCACATTGTTGCTTCGTTATCACGTTACTCCTAACATGGCCTTGGCCCAGTGGCAAACCAACCATCAACTATGGTACAACCCACTTCAAGTCAGGATGGCAAGGACAAAGGTATCCAGCCATAGAATTTTGATGATGAGGAAAATCGTATGCCAGTAGAGTAGAGGGATTGGAGCCCATAGTTAAGGCATCAACAGAGGAGCCTGGACGAGGAGGAATAGTTCAAAACTAATAGCAGTCCAAGATTTGATACCCCACTTGAGACTTGAGGGAGAGCCGGAGCAATCATATTCCCAAGAGTTTTTAGAACGGGACACACAAAGACGTAATGAAAGATGGAAACAATTTCAGATGAACCAACCACCTAAAGATTTAGGAGCAAAAAGCAAATGACAAAATCCATTTGGACAACAAGATCCATTTGGACAACCAAATCCATTTGGGCAATAGAATTCTTTTGGACAATTAAGCCTTCTTAGGTAGCAAAATCCATTGGGTCAATAGAACCTATTTGAATAAAAAAATATAATAGTATAAGCAAATCTGGCAATTCCACGTAATCTAGTAATTCAACCAAATCCAATAGTACAAACAAATCTAGCAATTCAATAGAATCTAGTAATTCAACCAAATCCAACAGTACAAGAACATCTGGTAATTAAACAAAATTCGATAATCCAACCAAATCCACCAGTATAAGAAAATCTGGTAGTCCAACCAAATCCGACTATCCAACAAAATCAAATAAGAGCACCGATGTAGCAGAATTCGATAAGTCCATGATCATACCAGCAATTCCAATGAATCCAAACGCAACTAGTTTGAAGTGTACATTCACTGAGAGGGTTGCAAGAAGGATGATCTGGCGGATAGCCATGTTGTGTAGTTTGAAACATGATGGTAAGCAAGTGGTTACGACACCATGTTTAGGGATGTGAAAAAACTGCAACAATTTGTGTGTACCTTGAGTGGTAAGGCCATGAGCTTGTTTAGCTTGTATGGACTAGTAGTTCATTGATTACCTAGAACTAAGGATGACATTCTTGCACTGGTTATGGAAGCAGAAAACTCTAAATGACATTCACAAGAAATTACAGGAGTTGCACCAGAAAAAGCTGCTGGTGGAAGATTATGCGCAAAATTCCATAATCTTACTGCAGAGTTAGATGTGGCTAAAAGACCTGCAACCGCTAAGTGCGCCTTTGTGGTGAATAGGGGAGTATTGTTGGGTAATATTATTTCTGAGAAAGGGATGGCTATTGATTAACATAAATTGAGGCCATCTAGAATGCTAAGATCCCTAGGAATGTTAAGGAGTTGCAGAGGTTCGTGGGCTAGGTAAAGTGGTACAACTCGTTTCTGTGCTATCTATCATATGTCTGTCAGCCGAGCAAGGAAAGTCATTTCGGCTGCTAAAAAATATTTTGGTGGTAGCCCTAGTGTTACAGCCACCGTCGGATTGGAGCCTAGTTTTTGTAGGTGCCTCTAATATTGCCATTGGTGTGGTACTAATGCAAAAAAGGCAAAAAGGCTTGTATCAACCAATATGTTATGCAAGCCGTACACTCAACGGGGTAAAAAGGAATTATTATGTAACTGAGAGGGAGAGCTTGGGCATGATCTATGCATTGGGGAAATTCCATCATTATTTGTTGGGCAACAAAATAGTGTTTCACATGGATCACCATGCTTTGCTATATTTAGTAAATAAGTCACAACCGATGGACAAGTTGGCTAGATCGATTCTATTGCTGTAAGAATTTGATCATACAATAGTGCATATGGCCAAGAAGCTAGTATTTGGTGGCAAACTATTTGAGTCAGTTAGACTCAAGGGATATTCCCTCAAAGGGCATTTTTAGATGATTTGCCTGATGTGGCCTTGTTTGAAGTAGAACCCATTCGTGGTATGTATTGGTACAATAGGATGGTGACGCCACCAAAAAGAGGCCACCAAGGACCCTAATATTCCAATTCAATCAAGATGACTTCTTGAAAAGAAAACACAAGTTCCTCTACCTCCGCCAAGCAATGAGCAGCCAAGCTCATCCACATCAGCTCCCGATCCTCAAATAAAAGAAGCTCCATACCCAAATGCAGAAGTGGAGAAGGCTCGATTTCAGGCACTTCAACAATGGGTACAAAAGGAACAAGCTCAATTTGAGACTGAGAGGCAAGCAGAAATGTCTCTTGATCATAGGAAATAGATGGTGCTAAAGAGCAGGCCTTTCGTGGTGATTGCCAAAATTTTGTATCACGTCTTGCTAATTAGGTGTGCGAAGATCTGTGCCAAAACATGAACAGAATACCGTATTGAAATGAGGCACATCAAAGAGTATCTGAGGGTCACTGTGCAAGAGAAATCATGGCAAATAAATTTTTAAGCCGGATTATGGTGGCCAACTATCATCAAAGATGAGCATGAATTTGCAAAGCACTATTGGTATTATCAAAGACATGGACATCTGGTGAATGCAGTATGCCATTGGATCCACCATTTCAAAAATGGGGCCTTGATTGATGGGTTTGTTTAAGCAAGCAGTGTAGCATATGGGAAATAAGTAAGTGGTGATGGCGGCCATGGATTACTCAACAAAATGGGTTGAAGCTCAGGCACTAATAATAATATGGCAGCAAGTACCCATTTTGGATGCCCAATTGAATTGTCTCGGATTAAGGGACTCATTTTCTAAATGGTACCATGAAGTAGCTAACCAATGTCCATATGGTGGTTTATAAGATGGCTGCAACATGTCTTTTGCAAGGAAACGGGGAGGTAGAAAGTAGCAATAAAATGATGAAGTGGATTTTAAAGATGACCGTATCTAAGAATAGGAAACACTAGGTTACAATACTGGATTAAGCTCTATGGACATACAAAACAACTTTCGAAGTCACTACTATGATGACAACGTTTCATTTGGTTTATAGGCTAGAGGCTATAGTGCCATTGGATTTCATTTTGTCAAGTCTATAGATTATGGCCAAGAAGATGAACCCTAAAGAGTTGGTTCAATTTCATCAAGAATAGTTTCTCCAATTGGAAGAAGACTGGATTCAAAGCCAATATATAGTGCAAGTAATCCAATAACGGAGATGGTAATGGGTGAACGATAATATCAAATTCAAGATTTTTAAGGACCGGTACTGGTGTACAACTCCAAGTTAGGAAGGTTTCTAGGAAAAATTTAGCTAAGATATCAAGGGCCATACTGTATTGTGGACGATTCAAAATAGGGAACATTCTGGATTGCGGAGTTGCACAAAAATGTATTCCCAACACCAGTGAATGGACTCCACATGAAGCCTTTTATTGGTTTATGGGGACTAATGAACTAGTTGTATGATCCAAAGTCATAGGGTCTATTCAAGGCCGTATCCAACTATAATACGGTGGTGATGGCGATAGCTTGTAATCAGTCAACTGACTATTCACGTTTGCATCGACTTAATGAGATGTTTTGAGTTGCATATGTCCAAATTGAGGATCCATTTCATGAGCGCTCCTGTCTTTGAGCTCAACAAGCTTGTGCGATTTGTCATTTTTGTCCATCTCATGCTCATTATGTGAGATGCCATCCACAAAAGAAAAGCTTTTGGTCATCATGAAACGGGAGATATAGCAAGCATGACTTCTGCTATTTAGACACAGATGGACTCCCACACCCTTTCTAATACCATGGGCAAGTGTAAAGTGTTGTTTGTGGCACATTACAACCTACATTCAAAGGTGCAAGAAGCTGGATGACTTAGATGATGACATAGTGGAATCGAACTGACAACATGCTAAATGTATAAGTTAGGATGCAATATCTAAATTATCTCCCTTCATTGTTTTCAAGTTTTATCTGGATTAGAGCAAGCCACAGAATCAAGCATGGCTCTAGTTATTGTTCTATCATTCCTTGTTCTATTGTTTTGAAGATTGGCATTATGTGTTCTATTGTTCTGAAGGTCCGCATTCATTGTTCTATTATTCTAAAGATCCGCATTATGTGTACCGACTATGCTGTTTATGAAATTTCATTGTTAATATTGTTCATGTAACGTAGTTTGCAACATATCTGCAATGTGGTTATCTGTTTCATCTATTTTGAGTGAGAGACTAGATGCAGTTTTGCAATATCATGAAAGATGAGAGCATCCTTTATGTATATCTAGAATATTTTTTAGGTTTTTTAGATGAACCCCAAAACAAGGATGAGATATCACATCCTCCATGAAGCACCCTTTGCTCAAATTTTTTGCCCTTTGAAGGGATTCAATAGTGCTCTCATGGAGGCCACCCACACCACATGGAAGGTTTTAAGAATTGGGCAAAGGAGGCTTCCACGAGGCCGTGATATCATGGCCTCCCAGAGACCCCCTTTGCCCTTTTTTTAAAAACCATTTCATATATAACCTTATGCATTAAAGAGCAATGCTATAGCCCTTCAAAAAGTGCCAAAATTTTAAGCAAAGTGCTTCAATTTTTTGGTTCTTTCAAGGGCTACTGCACTGCACTTATGAGGGCTATGCATAGTCCATATGAGGCATCCAAGGGACAATGGAATATTCTTAAAATAATGTGGCACAATGCATGCAGCCCAATTGGGAAGCAAAACAATTTCCCTTGAACTTTAGGGGCACTATCTTAGGCATTGTTTGAGTCATGTTTTTTGGCCTTTAAAGGGTAAAAAAATATAAAAAACTCAAGAGGCAATGATATCACAGCCTCTTGAGAGGCCCCTTTGCTCAAATTTTGTTGTCCTTCCTCGATATGTTTAAAGCTCCTTCTCTAGTCTCGGAACTATGCTCTAAAGTTGCAAGAAGTGAGATATTTTTAGTCTAGGTAAAGGACAAAGAAAATGGGTAGAGGGGCCTCATAGAAGGGTGTGATGTCAAGGCCTCTTGTGAGACCCCTCTACCCATTATTTTGGTCTTAATTAGTATGTGGAGTTGCATCTCAAATGGGCACGTCATGCTTTGAAGTGAGAAGCTATTTTTTTGGGATGGATTAGAGAAGCTCATTTCTTGGGCCTTTTGATGCATTGATGGTGCTCTCTGTGGGTGGTACTAATTTGAAATATGTGAAAGACCAAAAAAAGAGCAGATAGGTCTCATGAGACCCCATGATATCACAGCCTCTATTGATCCCCTTATGCCCCTTTTTTGGTCTTTCATATAAACAAAGAAATGCCCTTCTTATTTACAAAGAAGCCCCTCATGCTATGCAAATGTAGAGAATGGATTTCTTGAGCATGCAACTTCCATGGCTAACTATGGCATGCATCCCACAGTGACAAGGCCTTACAAAGGATAATGTTGGGCTCTCTAAAGGGCTAAAAAATGGGCAAAGGGGACTCTAATGAGGCCGTGATATCGCAACTTCTTGGGAGCCCCCTTTGCCCATATTTTAGCCCTTCAAAGAGACTAGATTTACCCAACATCATCTCTATTTTATCTAACACACATCCAAAATCATCCCTTTTTTTAGCTAACATGGCTATTCGAGGCAGCGAAAAAATCTTGTGATGAGGACTCCATGTCCACCACTAAAGAGGGAAAAAAATAAATACTAATGCCATAATATTATAATTTTCCTAACACTATAATTCTTCATATTCGCTTTTAATATACTTTCTTGTCCTTTCTCTCTGATCTTAAGCTTCTTGTAATGTCTTTATCCATCAGGGGCTGAGTCTTCTTGGTGGTAGGATGTCTAATTTAAAGGTCAAGATTGCATGTGAGGACATTGCCACCAGAGAAATCCAACCACCATGGGCAATTGGCCAAACCCCATTGCGAACGGTCATGCAAGGATGTAGGGTACATAGATGTAGGAGGGTTGGAAATCTCTAGCCAGCCCCTGCAATGTCGAGGGAGGTCATATATCTTGCCCTTACCCTTTGAATGGGTGGGATATCTAGGGCATTGATAAGAAAAGAAACTATTGAAGTCTATGCTCAAGATGAACTTAATCGTGCCTTGTCACCTCTAGGAAGCCTCAAACAATACTTTAATAAGGTTGATGAAGACATGCTTAGAAAGCAAAAGAAGTACAATTATGGAAACCACAACCAAAATCTTTGTTGAATTGTGGAAGGGGATGTGATTGAGTTTTTCACAGAGGCACGAGCTAAAAATGATCTATGGCATTATTATTATAGGCCACATGTAACAATTGTTGGCATCAGGGACTTGACAAATGGATGAGAATTCATCGATAATTCCAAGCCGTGAGGATTTCCAACGAACTTTTGAAACATTCTTTTCCAACTCCACTTATTATATGGTTCCCTACCTAGCAAGTACTTGATTGGCACAACCTCTACGAATCTAGGACTTCATCTCAGAAGCACAAATTTTGTTCATCATTAGGGTCCAGCTAAGATTGTTTTTTTTTGTACAAGTCTCTATGTTCAAAATTTTATTGCTTTGCATTCATAAATACATGCTACGAGTAGGCATAAAGAACCATTATTTGTCATGTTGTTGAGAGCATTTTTTATATGTCTACAACAATGTCATACTTAGGAACTTGAGAAGAGGTCTTTGCAAAAGAACTGGCAAGATTCACACTCAGTATTTCCATATGGAAACACGGTCATCTAACTACGCAATGTTGTTTGTGAGACTATCATCTGGCTTACTTTTTCCTATAGTATCACGAGAGAGAGAGAGAGAGAGTGAGAGAGAGAGAGAGAGAGAGAGAGTTTTAGCTAAGCATTCTTTGCTATGTAGATGACTAAAGTTTGATCCTCATCTTGAGATATCCACATTTCATATCCCTCAAAGGTAAAGTCTTCTTCCCCTATTCATTGTTCTTATAATTGAGTAGGCTCCCAAAATGCATATACTACAAATGCAAAGTGCTATGTGTTGATTGCAATGTATAAAGTGCTATGTTCCCAAGGAAGGGCACGCTCCTTGGTCTATGTGTTGTATACACAGTGCTATGTGTTGAATACAAATTGCTATGTGTTGCATTCAAAGCGATATTCAATTATCAAATAGAACAACATTTTCTTTCCGTATGAATATTTAATTTGAACCTTGCTTCCTTGTAATTCCAACCTTCATTATAGCTTTTCACATTTCCTTGTAGGTTGATTGTATATGTGGAGCATAGTTGACAAGCCTTAGGACTTATGAGGACATAACTATAGCAAGTATATCTACTTTGGCATTTGACTCGATCCAAAAAAATGGAAAGATCAATCTCTGAAATGTGAAAACTCACTTCTCATAATAGCATTAAAAAAAAGAAGAGATGATTGCATTTGGGTTTTTCTTCAAAGCTATTTATAGATAGCTCTTCTACAAGAATGCCACACACTGTGCTCTTAGCATGTTATGAAAATGCAATAGTGTGTGCTCTGTGGTAGGATGAAAATTTAAACTAGTTCTTTCAGCAAGCTAAGACCAATAATCAATAGTCCTACCATACGAGCCTATCCAATGTATTCCTTAGTCTACATGTGGAAAACAACCATGGAAAGAGAATATGGATGACTTGTAATGCATGTATAGGCTTTCCTTTCCATAAGCTATTACTTCGTCCCATATTATCTAGACTATATATGGAAGGAATGTATTATGCGTGGATATTTTCTAGATGCAAATGATAATAGTCATGGATATATCTTTTAAGTTTAAAGGTTTCAAAATACATCACAACCTTAGCAACAAGTACACAAAAGAGGAGGTCAATGTTATACAACACATTTATATTTTGGGATTGGCAACAACAATTCGGCATAAACTTGACAAAACTTCCATCATCAACAAAGCATGTATTAGCCTTTAACTCTAGAATGAACCCCGTGCTAGAGAAATACTTAACGATATACAAGTGAACACATCTAAAACTAGGAGTAATCATCCTTCTTCTGAAACTATTTTTGATATTTTGAGAGGCACTTTGTAGACTCCCCGTTAGATCTTATTAGAATTGCACATAAGGATACTTACTTGTTATTACTAGAGCAAGTTGATATGTTGCCTGTAACTGACCAACTCAAGAGAGATGCATCACATGAAGGCTAACGAAGAAGAATTGAGAGCCAAGTAACCACATGCACTCAATGGGCTGCCAAATCAAGGGGCTGTTTGGCTAGTTTGCCCCTTTTGTGGAAGGACAATTCGGGAGGGAGGTTCATCATCTAATGTGGATGTGTCTAGTGTCACAAGGTATCTAGTGTAAGATGAAGAAGGCTATGCAAAAAGCAAGTCTAATGGCCCAATTCTCTCCAAAGTTCCAAGTGGAACCTGCTTTGACAAGCGACCCTATGGGTTGTGGTACAGAGTGTGGTTTGAAAGCTGTTTTTCTTTTGAATGTGGGCATAGGTCATAGAGAATCTATAATTATGACTAGCTTGAAAGTTGCTTTGCAAGACCTCCACTGGCAAACCAACAAGAAAGATGTTGATCAACTCATGTTTACATGACGTGGTTTCATGTCTATTCAATTGATGAGTTATTGCGATGCAACACAAGCTACAAGTAGTGTGCCCCATTATGGATGGCCAAATTTTATAACTTGGTTATTTTGGGGGGCTACCAACATATTCCCAACAACAAAAAAAATGTTTATTCAAGAACACACAAATTATCATTAAGCCTTTTGGAATCCACAAGAGGGATGAAGTTGTCAACAAGGGCCCAATCATGGACTCTAACAACAATCTCGCACATGCAACCCCTTAGATTTATGGCACCTCGGATTTATGGCACCTCGAAGATGTTAGCTTTTCCTTATCTTGAGATGATACTACCATGATTGTAGCACCACCTTTCTTCTCCAAAGGTCATTCTAGATTTTCACCACCTTAATTTTTTGTGTCAATGAGTGCACACACATTACTCCAATTCATTGATGTGTATACTTTGTAGCTGGCTCACCAACGCAAATACTACATGGTTGAATAAGCGCATAAGAAAAAGCAATATCAAAAGGACTAGCCTAGAAAAATACAAAAGGGGAAGCACCTTACGTAGAGCACTATTGTTGGCAAACATGAAGAACATCAACAATAATGTCAACTGTGATCTTATGATGGTTTCCATACATGGTACATAATTTGCCAAGTAAACTAAGGAAGAAAGCGTTGTTTACTACTTAGCAATGAAGCATCTCTGATCAAGTATGTAGCACCACCAAAACGAATTTAGTAGCTCACTTTGGTTTTGCTTTGCCTAAGCAAACGTTATGTAATCATTTGTAAAAAGTAGTTTTGGAGTACTTTGAGAGTTTGAAACAGTAAATGTTACTAAAGCAACAACTATGCAAATCTTCTACAATGAAGAAGAGGATAGCAACTCAAAGTAAATCTCCCACTATTCCTATTGTACATTAGAAGCGTCTAGTACTAAGAAGAAAACGTGAAAAAATGAGGAAAATTCCGAGTCCCAACAATTGAAGTAAATGAAACAAAGCAAGAAACTGATGACATTTACCTCAAGTCACTTTGACTTGGAGCAACGGAGCCACTCCTTGGGGACAAATCCTTGATTCTAAATGAAGTAGATTGCAATGTTGCTCACTTAAAAGTGAATTCAGTCATACGTTTCGGTTCTATTAAAGTGTGATTTTTTCGAGTGTCTTTAATGGTGTGACTTTTGGGCGCTTTTAAGGGAGGACACAAATTTGGAACATAATGCTTAATTAGGATACAACAATCCAAATTTGGAACCTAAGACTTAATTAGATACAACAATCCAAATTAAACCTGCGCTCGTGGCTTAACGAGAGTGTTAGAAACCAGAGGGTACACACAATGGAAGACTAATAGAGCCCAAGAACTTACATGGTGGTGTCAAATGTGTGGAATCCAAAACTTCTTAAATTATGTGTACTTCGTGTAGATGACTGCAGTAAGTAAATGAGCAATGCACATGAGAGATGTAGAACCAGCAAAACTTATATTTCCGTCCACAACCGACACAATACAAAAGTGATGCCCAGTGTGAGACCCTCTAGTAGGAAAGTGCTATCTAGATGTGCACCCTGCACAAAACCCAAAACAGTTGTTCTCCTACCTCTGTGTCAGTCCGAAACACTCGGCCTGCATGCTCCCTCTGATCTTAGGTGGGCCTCATTGTCGTGCCCCACAAACACACCTTCAGGCTGGTCCTCCTGGACAGCCACTGGTAAGGTAGTGCTTGACCTTGGTTGCTTGATTGCTGCTCTGGAAAGTAGCCCATGGTGAGGCCCAAGCTCCCCCTTTGATCCTTCCTTGCTGCCCTGAATGTCAGCCTAGGATGAAAAAGTCAGCCTAGGATGAAGACTTCTTCTGAGATCTTTTTCTCCAGCATCAGCCACTTCCTTTGCACGTCCTGGTCCTCCTAGAAGATGGCCCAAAGTGTGCTGGCTTGCTGCTGAAGTGCCTCCTCAATTGGATGAGAGAGGGCATGAAGCCCGCATATGAACCGACCAGAACTGGCCGACCCTCAGTCTACGGGGGTGGACCCTGGTCTGTGCCAAACAGCCAAGGTTGGCTGGCTTTGACCAGCCCAACCTGGCCTGTATGACCCTGCCTGGCCACGTGGCACACAGCCACTGGCCCAGGCCCATAACTGCCCAGTAGGGGTCTATTCCAGGGCCTAAACTGCCCATAAAAACAGCCACCTATCAGATCCGCCTTCTCCTGGACCTCTTCTGGACCTGTGCCTGCATATCGGGCCTGCTGCAGCCTTCAGAACAGCCTCCTGACAGAGGCACCTACCATCCGTACAGGTGCTGACTGCTCCCGGCCTCCTGTAAACCTCTTCCAGGCCAACAAACCCACTCAGGACTGCGCTATACTGCTGCTGCTGGCAGCCCCATGTCCATGCTTTTCTTTGCTTGTATGCTGCCCACATGGCAGCCAATGTGCTGCCCAGGTGGCAGCCCCATCCTATCATGGTGCACCTCCCCCACACCCTCCTCATATGGGGGCTTACAAATGGGGAGGTGACCAGCTAAACTCCAACAGCCCCGACCCATTTTGGGCGAACCGAATCTGTCAAAGAAGATAGTCCGTCAGCTCCCATGATGGAGCCCTATGGAACACCTCAGAGGAGTTGTCGTCTTTTGGTCTCTCAACTGTTGGCTCCTATTCCTCCATGAGCTCCCAATGAGCCCTCATACAAGCATCTCTCTGGCTTCAGCACACTCTGTCCTACTTGTCCCCATCACTAAGGCTTCAACAAGTCCACCGTCTTCACCTTTGGAACCCTGCTTTTGAGCCTCGGAGGAGCACCAAGCGTCCCTCCTCTGACTTCCAGAATGGCATACACCCTCCAATCTCTCAACACTTGAAAAATGCAAAGCACAAAATCTGCCTTACAACAGGTTACAAAAGTTCAAATGACTATACAATGAGTTTACATACAAGTTATCCACCTGCTTGATTGTTTGCTTTGAATGCAAACCATGCACCTCGTTGACGCACACCTTGCCAAACTGTATAACTCTGTAATGACCCCTTCAACCTTACAGCTCCCATCTAACTCTTAAGTCCAAAGGTCCTCCTGAGGAATCCTCCCTCATGTCAGTGCTACAAGCCAAGCACCTGCAGAAATCCAAGCACTCAATGATGTCCTTCGCCCACAAAGGCATCTAACTCTTCTTCTGACCACATCTCAACTTTTGTCTCCTCTGAATCCTCCTTTCTGCTTCTTCTGATCCGCCTTCTTTCTGTAGTCCCTTGCAAAATGTCCTGGACAACACAGTAGAAGCATTTCTTCTGTTTCTTTCAGTTCTTCTTATTTTCATCATCAGAAGGCTCCCCGTCATTCTCAGATTTTTCACCCTTCTTCTTGGGCTTGCCATCGCCTGGCTTACCGTTGCCTTTGTCCTTGCCGTTGGCATACAAGGCCTTATCCTCTCTGGATCCTTCGTAGTTCAGTTCCCGAGCTTCCTCCTGCAGAGGAAATGGAACTAGCTTCTCAAATGCCACTGGTGCTGCCCTCTGCCCTACTATCATTGTCGTGACGAAAGGCTTGTAGCTCATGGGAAGCATGCCAAGCACAAGCCTAGCCATGCGTGTTGAATCGATCGCTTGACCAGCTGCTAAGAGTTTGTCCCTGACCACCTTCATCTTCATGATGTGGTCCTGTATAGTATCCCCTTCATCCATGCTCGTGCCATTGAGCTCCATGAGTCAAGAATCCTCGAGAATCCTCGCACTGTTATTCCACGTACACCCCCTTCAACATGATCCACGCGGCAAAGTGTCCGTCAACTGGATATGAGGTAGCACCGAATCTGCAATGGTGCCAATGATTATGGCCAGGGCCTCCGCATCATGACTGCCGCTGTCGCAGTGGCTGGATTCATGGTAGCCTGAGGCTTCAACGCAACTCCCATCGCAATCTCCCATGTCGACTCACCACCAAATGGGGTAATTAGTCCCGTCCAACTTGCCCATTTCCCCTAAGTTTAGGATTGGCTACCTAGCAGCCGTGACAATGAGCTGAAAAAGATAGGTAGAAAGTCGTACACCTATCTGAAACTGAGTCTCCCTCCCCCTCGCAAGGGCACCTGTCCTTCCGACGTAGAAGATGATTCCCTAGAGCTTTGAACGAAGATCGTCCTTCAGCAAGGTCCTTCGCTTCAAGTTCCACCAACTCTCAAAACACTTGGCATGTGTGCTCCCTCTGAGCTTAGGTGAGCCTTGTTGTCATGCCCCCAAAGACACCTTCAGGCTAATCTTCCTGGACAGCCACTGGTAAGGCAATCTGCTCCTGAAGTGCCTCCTCAATTGAATGAGATAATGAGTTCAAAGGATCCCATTTTAGAGGGCATGAAGCCCTCCATATGAACCGACCAGAACAGGCCAACCCTCAGTCTAGGGGGGCGGACCCTGGCCTGTGCCAAACAGCCAAGGTTGGCCAGACCAACCTGACCTGTATGGCCCCGCCTGGCCACGTGACACAGCCACTGGCCCAGGCCCATAACTGCCCCAGCCAGGGCCTAAACTGCCCATATGCCCTGCAAAACAGCCGCCTATCAGATCCACCTTCTCCTCGACCTGTCCCTGCATATCTGGCCTGCTGCAACTTCCAGTACAGCCTCCTGACAGAGGCACCTACCATCCGTACAGGTGCTGACTGATCTGGTCCGGATGAATTCCCAACGATTCGTGGTGCTGATCGGCCTGCCATGTGGAAGCTCATGTGGCAGCCACATGACTATCACTCAGTACATTGGCTGAGTCTACTCGGCTGAGTCTACTCCAATACGCTTCCAGGTGGTTGACTTGTCATGTAGTTGGGCCCATTCCTGGTGCCAAAGTTAGCCCTAGAGATTCCTAGTTAAATGCAAATGTGTCCTCCAGCTGGAGGGCGTGACCTCCAAGTCCTTGTAATAAGGACTCCACTAAGTGAATGGGACCAATAGAAGTATGCCAGCCTCTGCCTAGGATGCATGTGACAACCCTTGCAATTTGTAAGCACATTACTACTCTTTGATAAGAAAAGAACAGATCCTACAAATAAAACCTAAGGAAAAGTTATCAAGAACAAAGAAACGTGGATGTGGACGAGGATGGATAATCGGACGATTGTATCTCAAACAAGCTTCTCAACGCATGAGTAACTTCTAACCGCTGTGCTCTTGGGACAACTTAACAGCTACTTAAGATATCTTTACAATTTAGCCACGTCCTTGATTAGCGAATGATTAGGTAATGTTCCATGAATGCTTCTAGTTGTGATGGCAGCTTGAGCTTGCAAGAAAAACTTTGAACCACCTTGCTTCATCGTTTTAAGCTATGTTTTGAAACTCACTTATATTTCTCTAGCTATTTCAAAATTAACATCTGTGGGTCTATCCAATCCACTAATTCCATCCACATCCAACTTTTGATAGGATTTGCTCCACAACAATTGTGAAAGAAATATAACAGGAAGCTCAAGCTCTATCATCATCCATCTTAAAACCAGAACAGCACCAACAAAAAACTCATTGAGTCCAACAGTAGACAAATTTCAAAGATAAATAGTGCTACACACCTTTCTTGAGTTTCCAAAAAAACACTTGTTGATATCACACTTCAATTTGACCTACTATACAAAAAATTCATCCCATCTTTCACGTATTTGAGTTGAAATAGAGAAGGATAAATATGTTCAATACAAGAAAACTATGTTTTCCAAGTAGGAGCATCAACTATTGGTTGTCTTTCTTCCGATACTGATTGTCCTTCTGCTGAGGGCCTTTACCCGTGGGTTTTGGGTTACTGTGCAGGGCTTTGGCTCCTAGCTGGACCTACTTGGGCTTTCCCCCGTTCAACGTCATCTCCTAAGTCTGAGCAGGGAGAAGCTTAAAGTGTGCGCTCATAGATGAGCAGATCAAATTTCCGAAAGAAAAAACTAATGTTGGAGTCCAATCCTCTGATAAATTGCTTCAGCTTGTTGTTTTCGGAACACACCCAATTGTTGTGCCAGCGTGATAACCCTGTTGCTGCAGGACAACACACGCAAGCCGTTCTAGGAGAGACGAGAAAACTCATCTTCCAAGTTAAGCATATACTGAGATATCAAAAAATGGGCTTTAAGATTCGGACACAAACGTATCCCAAACGAAGTCATTGACATGCATGGTAGAATGAATGTGGCCACTAGCCCAATGTTGCCACCACATAACCGCCTCGCCGGGGAGATGAAGGGCTGCTGTGGAATTTGTCTTTCATCAGAATGAGTGCTAATGGAAAGTGAGCAACAAACTGATGCATAAACTGTAAGATAGCTGAGTGGTCACACTTACCGTCATATTTCGTGAAATGCAGCGTGGACTGGGTGACGGGAGTGACCTTGGCTGACGTTGAGGCTGGCGTGGCTATGGGAACTACCATGCTCATGCTAGCCCGCATAGCGGCCAACATATGTTGGTGCTGGAGCAGCATGGTAACTGCCTCCTCATGCTTGTGCTCTTCGCGCATCAATAAGAGCAATTTTTTGCAATCCGAGATTGTCTGCTTCTGGCCTTGCTCCCTCTTTTTCTTCAAGTTGCTTCTTGGTCTCCTCTCTCCTCCAACTGTCTTCTTTGTTCTTCCAGCCACCATGAGTTTTCTTCAAGCTGGGCTAGGAGTCATCAATTTTGCTCCATAAGCTTCTTCAAGATTTGTTGTACTTAGCAGAAGCATACTCTTCTGACTGTCTTTGTCTTCTTGGAAGTCGTCTCCTCGTACTCCTCTCCTTTCTTGCTCCATGGCACTTGGATGTGTGGTCTTTCCACATCTCAAAACAACCATGCACTCGCAGTCGTCAGGCTGGATTACGAACCCAATCTCTAATACCAATGTAGCATGCACCAGTTAATGATCATGTAAATCACAGAGAGACCTTCTTTAAACTTATTGCGAGACATCTTTGTGTATGCATGACAGAGAGGGGAGAGAGAGATAAGGGTTAGAGAAATGAAGTCGACACCTGATTGGGTCCCTGTACCCACTGAGGGCCCCCTCCCCTAACATAGGGGAGAATTTGCTTTAAACTTGGAGAACCTAAAAATACAAAAGACACTCCTCGAAATACAACTCTGAGGATGACACCTTGAACACAGAAACCTGACCCACAAAGCCTGAGAAACAGTCCAGCCACAACCAAGGCCTCAATGCTGCCCACACTAACGTTGTAGACTACTGTGCAAACCTATCGAAGAGGCTAGTGCTGTCCACACACATGCAGTAACACTGCGTGAGTAAGAGAGGTGGATGGAGGTGAGACTGAGGACAAAAAAAGCTGAGATATGGAGTGGAGAACTGAAAGATGAGAGTGAGTGAAACTGTGAGAAAGAGCTGTAAAAACTGAAAGGAAAGGTGCTGAAATAGAACCCGAAACCTCACTGCTTGTGCTGGCTAAACTCCGGCTGAAATGCTGCAGACAATCTCCCTTTTGGATCGCTCTATGGCACGCTTTGAGGTGGGCTGAGCACGAGGGGCTTGAATTGCTGCTGGAGGCTAGGGACTGAATGCCCAACAATGGGGGCCGAGGGCCCCTTATATTAAGCCCTGAATGGGCCGACTTTTCCCAACCAGGCTGGCCAACCAGCCAGTTGGCTGGTTGGCTTGGTTGGCTGGCTGGTAGGACCTGCAAAAGCAGCCCTACAGGCTGACTGGGTAGGGGGTTCAGGCTGGCCTATAGAAGGCACCCCCCAGCCCCTTTTCACTTGCTTGGTCCTGCCTTGGGGGCTCCTACCATGGGCTGCACCTATGAGCACCTATCCTACATCTAACCTAAGATCAGAACACTAACGGTTAACCTACTTGGTCCTTTAGTGAACAAGGACGGACCTAGGGCTTGAGAGACTAACCTACGTAGCTCATGCTTGACTGTCCCTGGACTAGGGCTCACAAAGGGGTCACGGCATATCACAAAATCACCTATTAGGGATCTATTAAGCACTTGTTGAAGTAGCCAGCATGTCACACTGCACCCAAGTGTAGGGGTGCTTGTGACATTCTCTTATAGTCTCCATAGGCAAAAGTTCTCCAGTTTGAAGCAATTCAGTATATACACTGTGGTGATTCCTCCATTGTTTAGCGAAGCCTCAATATGCATCTACCTCTTCGTTTGCTCAAACAAAATACTCTTGATGATGGCTTGCACCACCGCTGTTGGAAGCTTATCAAAAATAAAAAATGCAGCCTGTATGCTGTAGCAACCCCATGGAGTTGACTTCCAATACGATTCAAGTTGGACTCACGTCTTCTCCTACAAATTGTAAGTGGTCAAAAAAGTGCATGTTAGCTTTTTGCACACATAATTTTTCATCACGTTCCAAATGCTATCTCATGGGAAGCACGAGGAACACACTGCAAGGAGAGGAACAAGAAATGGCTAAATATGGAAAAAACCATAGAAATTAAGCATTCTCAAGTCACAAAGACGAGAGAACCTATAGAATTGAGAAGTAATCACTCCATATAGCCATATCAAAGATGTTTGAGTCAATGTGAGCCATTCGTATGATATTCAACACAGCATACTGAGGTTGTTGCCATTTATCATAGATATCACTTCTAAACCTAAAGATGATTGAGTAATGCTAAGATACAAGGAACTACAATAGCTTCCACAAGCATTACAATTACGTTCACAAAAATCTCAAGGTCAACCAAAAGAATTTCGATCTTTGTACATAAAATCTTTAAAGTTTGAAATATATGGGGCAAATAAGTCATCTATGGATCTCCTAACCTAAGTAACTTATGAAATACGATTGGACAAGCTTTTACAAGAGATCAATAGTTGCATAAACTCAAATTCATAAATAAAAAGGTAGAAGTTTGCTGAGAAAAACAGCACAATTAGTGATACCAATGCTTTTTTGGAATAAAGAACCTCCTGACGTTATGAACAAATTATCTAGAAGAAAGTTTAACCAACAAAGGACATCTTCAGCAACAAGGGCTACTAAGAATGGCTAGCTTTCCATGCATCGTGAAAGCAAAGCTGATTCTTAAATGAAGATCTTGACAAGAGAAGTTTTCTAAGTATATGAAAGTTTGAAAAGAACCTTAATATTACATCTTTCAAAAAACTTAATAGAAATTTTACCCAAAATTCAAGGATTTGAACCTTCTCTTATAGTCTTTATAGGAAAAAAATTCTCCGGTTTGAAGCAATGCACTATATACGCTATGGTGATTCCTGCATTGTTTAGCGATGACTCAGTATCTATCTGCCACTTAGTTTGCTCAAACAAAATACCCTTGATGATGCTTGCACCACAGTTACTACTGTTGGAAGCTTATCAAGAATAAAAAATGCAGCCTGTATGCTGCGTAGCAACCCCATGGAGTTGACTTCCAATCCGATTCAAGTTGGACTACATTTTAAGTGCTTCAAAAGTCCAAGTTAGCTTTTTGCACACATGATTTTTCATCACGTTCCAAAATACTCTCTCATAGGAAGCGCAAGGAGGAAGGGCCTGCGAGGAGAGGAACAAGAAATGGCTTATCATTCCTATTCACTTCCGCTGCATTAAGACTATCCTATCACTATGAGTTTGGGAAAAGCTTGCCCGTACACATTGCACTAAAGACTAATGCTTCACTAATTTTTGACATGTAAGCAAAAATCGAAACGTCAATATTGACTTTTGCAGATTTGATTTTTCCACTAGGCGGTCCGACCCACGTTTGGCCTTGAGAATTCTGTTGCTGCGACCGCGTCTCCTGATTCCTGCTACATGGAGAGAGTATAAGCCTCTTAGAAATTTTCTCCTATCCCTCCGAACAGCGGGTGTCACCTCTTCGGAAAGAAGGTGAAGCATAATTTACAGAGGGCCCTCCAAAGCAAAGAAATACGATCCGAGCAGGCTCCTTGAGCCTGTGTTTGTTCCTACTCCAAAGAAAATTACAGATAAAAAGGCCGAAGGAGACGGACCTGGTGAGACTGGACATGCCTGTCGGCACCTAGTTCCCTGAGCTCATCCTGGATGTCATCGTTCTCAACGACAACAAGGTAAGTCTTCTTGGGATCAAGGAGACGTAAGTTGGACTTGAGAGGCTCAAGAGGGTTGTCCTTGGCCACAACACCACAGCTGCTGCTTCTGGTTAAGAGGTGCTGGAACTGTTCTTGGCTGCTGAACTTCTGGGTCATCTCAACGATCTCGCGCCTCCCACGAAGCACATTGGTTCTCAGAACAAACTTGATAGGCACATTGACGTTGCCACGGAGCCAGGGCGGCATCAGAGCTGAAGCCAGGTGACGAAGATGCGCTGCCATCCCTACGTCGTGATGATGGTGAGGGTGATGGACCGCCTTTAGCAACTCCAGACTTCAAAGGTGAAAAGTTTCAAGGTTTCTAAACTTGCATTGTCACATTCAAGATTTCGGGATTTTCTTTTTTTTTTAATTGGTTTGGGGCATTTTCTCTCGTGTGATTGGGTGGAGTTTTTCTTGGGGTTCTCTCACATGGCTTTGGCCATGAATCTCTCTAGCAATCTAATACTATAGGGATAGCCAAAATACTTTCTAGAAAAGATTGGATCATACTTGCAAGATAATCATCTAGAGAGATAAATACTAAAGCAGAGAGGGAAAGACGAAAAAGTCTACACTTTTTGAGTTCCCCTACAAAAAGTATAGAGACCCCAAGAGATCCCCTCCAAAAGGGGTAGGGATCCATGAAGTCTCATACAAAAACTATAGAGACTCCTAAGAGGTCTCCTACAAAAGAGGTCCCACCCTTGAGGTCTCCTACAAAAAGTGTAGATGAAGTCTCCAATAAAAAAGGTCCCACCCTTGAGGTATCCTACAAAAGTGTAGAGACTCCTACCCTTGAGGTCTCCTACAAAAGAGATCCCACCAAGAAGTCCCCTACAAATTGTGTAGAGACCCCAAGAGGTCCCCTAGAAATTATGTAGAGACCAACATGTATAAATATCTCTCAATGGCAGGAAGTTCCCACTCTTTGGGTTTTAGTGTTCATTTCACTTTGGTTCATCTCCTTGGGTCCATGCGTCCTTAACACTATCAACAACATGTGATAGCATGCTCTAACCTTGCAACCTTCTATCCTCCTCCCTTCTCCTTCTCCTCCTCCCTTCTCCTTCTTCTCCTTCCTCCTCCTCCTTCTCCTCCCTCCTCCCTGCTCCCCTTTTCTCCTCCTCCTCCTCCCCTCCTCCTCCTCCTCCTTCTCCTCACCCTTGTTCCGTGAAGGAGACTAACTCTCCACTCCTCAACCCTGCGACTCTTTTCAACCCTAATTTCTTTCTTAACCATGGAACCCTTAGCTTTCTTAACCCTATCCTCCTTCTAAAACTTGCAACCCTTTTCCAAACCTTGAACTTCGATGGAGGTGAGAACCTCCAATCCACGTGATCATTGTTTCTTTCTTACCTAAAAGCACACTGGAACTGCTTTCTATGCTTTAGCCTACACCTCTCACCAGAATACGACCCGAGGACCTATGCTACATTTGTGAACACCTATACTACAACAAGCAATGTCATGACTGTAGGTAACCAACACCCCTAGGACTCGGAATGGAGAGGAAAAGCAACAACAACAATGATCATACATGCCTCAAGAGAATCTTATGTTGATGATGAGGCTACACTTGATGTGAATTTTAAAGAGGCTCAGTAGGCAAGGTACATAATTTCACATTCAAGGATGGATGTGTAGGATCTATCATGCTATGAGGATTACTGCAAGAGATGTAGGAGTAATGGGGTTACATCTTGCATGCTGATCTACTGATGGTGAGACGAAGTAGAGTTGAGGCAAAGACACCTCAAAGAATGCTTTGTGTGGGTCAAGGGTGACTATATTGGAGTTAAAGAGGACTGTTGATGGCTATGTAGGAGTTGAGTAGCGAGCACAGATGAGCTCGATGTGATGCTTTGTAGAGATGTCGTATACAAGTGCTGAAGAGAGAGATCATAGACAATCTGTATGTAGTAGTTGAATAGTGGAAGTTGTGGATAAAGTGCACTTAGATGAGCTCGAGTTATGCTTTGTAGAGAGGTCGTAGACAATCTATATGCAGGAGTTGAGTAGCGGGAGTTGTGCATAAAGTGCACGCAGATGAGCTCGATGTGATGCTTTGTAGAGAGGTCGTAGACAATGTATGTGCCACAAACATAGCTCATTTGTGCTATTCATAAGGTGTTCTATGGCTCGTATGTGTAATCAGTGTTCTCATTGTAGTCGAAGAAGATGAAGCTGCTTGATTTTGTGAGATTTGGATTGGTCCCAACTAGTCAAACTCGCCGATTGAAAGCCTGCAAGGGAGGTGGAATGTATTGTTTTGGATAATGGCACAGCTCTACTAGGTTTGGTTGTTTGCACTCTTAAAGCTTGAGCTTAGTTGTTCTTTATACTTCTAATCAAGGTAGTCTACCAATATTTGAGGCATTTACATATGAGTCCGTATTTGCATTGGTTTGACGATTGAGGGAGGTTTGGATGATGTATGGGAGTTGTTTGCAACATGGTTTAGAAGGCATATTAAAAATATGCAGATGCTTTTACCTCCTATCCTTAGAATACAAATTTAGAAACCTTGGCATCTGCATGGGAGCGAAGTAGCACTGCTACGGTAGAGACTAATCTCTCAACTTTATGCTCGCAGATAAATCTCCTGAATGACGAGCAATATAGATGGCAAATTTCCTTCCCATGGAGATATACCGACAATTGACAAACAATTAGGAACCTTGTCACACATGACAAAAGCAAGCGCACCTCTATACTCTCAATGATTGTCGTACGAGTCCCTAAATGAGCGATGATCGCCCGGTGATCGCAGTTGTAGGGCAAATTGAAGAGCTTCAATTTGTTTCCCATTGGAATGCCCTCCATAGTTGGTATCTCATAGAATCCTCTATCAATTCCAAAGCCTCCGAGTCTAATTCCAAGGATTTGGCATTGATTACATTTTTGCAAAGTTTTTTACGAGAAGGCAAGAAGAGTAAGTTCAGGTGTCGAGGCAGGCACACACATAGGCCTCGAAGGTTAGGCAAAGCGAGGCTGGCCAATGATGATGATGAAAAAGAACAAGATCTGAAGCCTATATAGACACAATGGTTTCATATTGGCTGCTCCAAACTATGCTTATGATCTGTGTTGCCATGGGGTTAACATTCCCATGGACTGTGACTTCATTACTTGTACTTGGTTATGGCTTATTATGATCATAGAGTTGGGTAGTTTTTGAACTTTTCTCTATCCAGAGTTATCTTATAAAAGGATGAGGTTGTCTATGATGACACTTAGGACTTGTATGCATATCTTTGCAACCTATGGGTGAATTTGCAGTATTGACAATGGCAATAACTTTGAACTAAGCGTACCTTATTTTTGTATGGATTTGTGTTATTGTCATATGTTGTGCTCTTAACAGTTTTCTATTTTCAATAAGAGACATTGAGAGTGCATGCGTGGACATGGGTGGGTGTCTTGTGATGCCTAAAGCAGATATTCAATATGATCACATATGGACTCTCCAGGATGTGTCTTGATTTTGATATTGAGTGATTGACATATTTGTGCCCTTCCCTATTCAATGGGGTCTATTTGTGCATCTATTGCATCTAAGTGAAAAACCTTGTGCATGTCTCTGTGGACCTAACTATGTGACTATGTGCCAATTTATTGAGTTGCATGATTTGAAAGATTCTTATCTATACATTTTATTCATTCGTGCCATGGTTGGGAAAACACATTATTATTTGTGTTTTGGTCCCCAAACGAAGTTTTACTGCATGCAAACTCTTTATTTGTTCTTAATCCTTCTTTCTTTCAAAGACCAAGATCATCACTGGGAACATGTTTCATGGAGAAACTTCTTTCATGTTGGTCTTTGTATTTTGTTGAAGCCTTAACAGTCTTGTACTTGAGTCCATTGAAGTGTTGGAAAGCTAGACTAGTATAGAGAGTGTGTGTCCAAATTCTTGTGGACCTATTAGCATCACTATTTTCATTTTTTGCATATTGTCAACGAGGTACCCATATTTCTTTTAGCATATTGCATGGTCTATCAATAGTTGCAAGTTTTATGAGGGCAAGGGGGTTTGTGATTTTCTAGATGCATCTTTCAGTGACTCATGCCCACCTTAAGTGCTGATATCTATTAGGTCCAAAGCAATGCACATGTTTCTTTTGTAATCTAGATAGATTTTGTCTTTGGTTGTTGCTTGATTGCATCTGATTGTATGGAATGGAGTACTCGTTTGTATACTCTTTGTTCTTAAATGACCATTTCCTTTCCTATCGATGGGTCCCTATTGACATTTTGTTGGGTTTCCATCTGTTTGAGTGATTTTCTTTGGAGTCCTCTTTGATCTTTATCATTGAAAAGATCTTGACTTGGGAATCCTCTTGTCATCTTGATATTGTTAACTCTCCTTTTTGGATTTTGTCAAATGGTATAGATCTCTGATAGGGGCCGGTGTCAATTGCTAGCATTTAGTGAGGTCCTTCTTTAAGTCTCATATCTCATTGTTTTGCTCTACATGGCATGAAATAAGTTTGTTCTTTTGATTTCAATCCTCTTATAGTTGCTCCCTAAGCTATGTCAACTATTGTTGTTGCCAAGCATTCTAGAGTCCATACATTAGTTGTACTTGCTCTTGAAAAATCATCTTGAGTTGTTGTAGATCTTGTGTTGGGTCTATTTCTTTTTGTTCTAGTTTCTGCAACATGTTGAGAGTTGGGGCCCTCAAGGTGGTTGATAAGAGAGTGCTTCTAACTTATCTATATTTGTATTTATCCTTGGTGAATCCTTTGTTGTATGGGCAAGATGTAATTTCTCTTCTATGGCTGGCATCCATATTTGAGATTTATCAGAGAGGATATTTTTACCTTATTTTCATGCAAAAGTCTTATACTTGATGAGCCCAAGTGGTAGAGATGTCCTTCAATGCCATGTCCTATTTTTGCATCCTTGGATAGATGTGTGTTAGAACCTTCCAGTGCTAACCTTTGCATTGCATTCCCCTTTGTAAAATCTTCTTTTTTGAGGTGTGGTTTGGAGTCATCATTTGAGTATACATTCAAGGTAGCTTTCTTTGCTTCTTTCTTCCTTTTTTTTTTTGCGTACTAGTCAACTTTCCATTGCACTCAAGTTAGTGATATGTGATTCTTTTGAACATATTGGTAAGTTGTCCACATTACTATTTAGTTCCTCTTATGATTCTATAGGATTTCACCTATGGGCATCAACACATTTAGAAATGCCTTCACTGGTATCACCTCTGGATTTTGAAACTTGCCTCTCTAATTTTGCTTCATCATTTCACGACCATTTTTTATTAATTCTTAAGTCATGATAATGACATCATATACCTCCATGATACTTTCGTAACAATAGTGATCTATTTGCTCTCTAATTTCTGCATGCAATCCTTTGACAAAATTTTTGACTAACTAGTTCTCTATTGGTAGCAAAATCCCTTTATGATAGCACTTTTGAGCTTGCTGAAAGAATCTACCAATATGTCTTGATTCTTTTGAACTACCCTTGGTAATCTCAGTTTCTAAATCTTATTGTTTGATCTTTGAAGATTGTTGGAATTTGTCAAGGACACATTCTATTCTACAAATTGTAGTATAAAGTATTATCTTAGCAAGGGCCATGAGTTTCGTATTACCCATTTTGAGATACTAGTCAAATGGTTCTCCTATGAGAGCTTGTGGAAAGACATTTAATTAATCTTCCTCTTGCCTCAAGGTTTTTTCTAATAACCATTTCTTCTCAAACAAGGCAATGAATTCTTTGGGATTGCCTTTTCCTGAGAACAAAGGCATCTTTGTAAGACAATTATGTTGCATGTCAAGTTCTTTTGGGATTGACTCCAACTAGTCCATTGTCTTGTTGGTATACATGTCTATGTATTGGGGGTCATCTTCTGGAACTAGATCCCATATGGATCGCATTATGAGCTTTTATATTACTTGAGGATTTGTCTTTCGGGTGGGGTATGAAGTATAAGGACTATACATGAATACTAGTTGGCCTTTGTCGCCTTGATCCGATTGTGGTAGCTAAGGTGATAACTTGTTGATCATCAGAATGTTTGAAGTGTCCATTGAATGGTCACTTGATCTATACAAGTTGCTTGAACTATTGTTTGGTGCCACCATTATATGAATTGAAATGAGCCTATGGGCTGAAGATGTCATGATCTCATTGGGTCTTAATCCTGAAGTTCTTTAATTGATGATGTCCTTGTTGAAAAATGCTAATTTGTTGATGAAGTGTTTTCCTTTGAGTAATACTTTGATAAAATTGACCAATATTCTTTAGAATTATTGTAGAAATATTTCCTTGAATGGCCAAAACTATCGGTGAACATTGCAAACAATTCTAACATGTTTTATTGAAGTTATGAGCTTGCATTTGGTGAAATGATTCACCTTGGAAATGATGTCAAAAATTAGGTCAAATGTATTGAAAAATATATGCACAACATACTCTTCTAGTGTATGAAATGTGGTATTTGACAAGGTGCATTTTGGGCTTTAATACACCAAGTTATGCCTTGTCAAAGTTAGGGTGAAATTTGGGTTTTTAGAAGGGTTTTGTGGTGTAAGTCTAGGTGTAGATATACCTTAAAAATTTAATTCAAATAAGACTAGAGGGGTTAGACAATCATTAGTGCATTAGGTTAGGCTCTAACCTAGCTTGGTTCTAACTTTGCCTAAGTCAGATTTAGTTAATTAGTCTAACTATGGCTAGCTGCATCTACCTTAGGAGCAGTGCTAACTTACCTTGGTTAATCCTTATTGTTGCCACGTATCAAGAGGAGAGGAGAGATGATGTGGCATCTCTCTCTCTCTCTCTCTCTCTCTCTCTCTCTCTCTCTCTCTCTCTCTCTCTCTCTCTCTCTCTCTCTCTCTTCTCCCCCCCCTCTCTCTCTCTAGTGTGTGCGCGGCACATGCAGTAGTTTTGGCAAGGTTCATGCATTGAAGGCAATCGAATGTGTGACAGATGCCAATGGACTACAAAAACGGACAAGGGTAGGTAGGAGGGACGTATCCAAGAGAAATAAAAAAGACTACTTCACATATTTCAACTTGAACATGTGCCCGTAACTCTAGTATCCACGGCAAACTTTAGTTTATCATGTGCCCTTAATTTTGATAACATCCGGCAATAAATTTCTTGATGGAATGCAATTGGAACCACATGTGCCCACCAACCTATCTCTCTCCACCTTTGTGTTCTCTCTCCCATCGTTCATAGTCGCATGTCTATCTGCAGTGGTTGGGAGTCTAGTATGTAGCATGGTGGATGTTGAGCAGCAAGCCTGGTGGTCTATGATGGATTTGAGGACACGAGCAACTGGAAGACTCAATCGAGGCAGAGGGTGAATCCTAGACAATGATCTAGCACCTACTCTAGTTCACAAAGGTTGAGGGGACAATGGAGGGGGGAGTTTAAGTTAAGGCGGCAACACTAGATGGGTGTGAAGGCGACGATGCTACACCAAAGACTGTGATAGGAGAATGATTAATGAGGGAGAAGTTGAAGTGGAATGATGGTTGGCAAGGGAAGTGAAGGCAAGGAGGGGGGTGATTGAAGATGAGTACAATGGGCCAGCACTAAAGGCACGGGTAGAAGTGGCTCAAGGTGAGATAGGTGGTTGGGGAGATGTATCACCACATGAAACGGTGGTGGGGGTTGTGGGGAGTTAAAAATGAGGGTGGGGTGAAGTTCAAGAGGGGGCAGAGAGCCTAGAGGGCAGTCTGTGAGGGCTAGTGAAAGGTAGCTAGGGCTTATGAAGGGTGGTGGCACGCAAATGTACACGAAGCCCCACACAAGGATAGAGGATCAAGGATGGCCAAACTAGAGCTAGCTAGGCAGACTCGGCTGTCACTTACTGCGGAGCATTTAGAGCGCTTAGGATTGTGGCTATTTCAAGTTGGGGATGTCAAAGGTTTTGAGGGGTGGGCATTGAAACAAAGGGCATATAATGAACGCTTGTGGGAGATGAGGTGATTGCACTAATCTCTAGGCACAACGATGTTAAGGGGAATGACGAACGCAAGAGCAATCAGCTTGCGCATGTGGGTACATCATGCCCTAGGCACCGGTAGAGAGGAGGCTTCCCCGGGGAGGTGGGCATGGGGGCATTGATGATGGGAAAAAGGATGCGACCGATGGCACAACACTCAAGGACAGTGTGCGATTAGCATTGGCATGGGGAGTTGCATCGACGATGAGGAGTGCCACTAGTGTGGGTGTGGCAACTGCGGTGTTTGAGACAATGCTCTATGCCCTAGGGAGGAGTACATAATGGTGTAGTGGTAGAGATTCATGGTGCAAGCAATAGAAGGTGGAAGTGAGGACTAGTGGAGCAATTTTTGAGCCTGACATGTTGACGGGCAGTTGCAAAGGGGATGGGGCAATTTTTGAGGGTGGGGCTTTGTTGCACCTAAGGTGCAAGGGGGTGAGAGTGGCCATGAGAGTGGGGAAGAGGGGGTAGAGAGAGGGAAAAGGAAAGGTGGAGGGTGAGAGGGAATAGAAGAATTGTAAGAGACTGGGAGTGATAAGGGGGTAGAAATGGGAGAGTGGGAGTGGTAATGGGGTAGAGAGGGGGGAAAGGAAAGGTGGAGGGTGAGAGGGAATAGAAGAAGTGTAAGAGAGTGGGAGTGGTAAGGGGGTAGAAATGGGAGAGTGAGAATGGGGGGCAGGGGGGTTGAGAGTGGCTGGGATAGTTAGACAATGGAGGAAGGCGGGGGAAAGAGAGCAAGAATGGTAGGAGGATGGATGGAAGAGGTGAAAGGAAACAGAATAGGAAAGAGGTGGGAGGAGTAGGAGATGAGAAATGACAGAAAGGTGGAATGGAAAATGAGAGCGACTTAAAAGAGAGTGGGATGACAAGGAAGAGGGAAAGGATGATGGAAAAGAAAAGGGAAAAGGGGAAAATAGAGAAGGGGGTTGAAATGGAAAAGAAAGGGGAGTGATGAAAAAAAATAGAAGAGAAGAAAAGTATACCTTGAAGTAGACTAACTGTGGAGATCATAGTGGTAGTGGAGGAGTTGGAGGATGAACTAGAAAAATACTGGTGGAGGGGAGAGGACGAACGAAAAATGAAGTGGAGAGGAGATATGGAAAGTAGAGGTGAGGCAGGGATAAAAGATAGAAAAAGTGGTGGTGGAGAGGGTGGATGGACATAAATAATGGTGGTGGAGAGGAGATACAAAAGTAGGGGGAGGGCTTGCAAAAGTGAGGAAAAGGGATGAGTGGAAGGGGTGCTTTCTTTTTAGGATGTGGGGGTCTAGAGGCTTAATTAGTGGGTCAATGTCACCTACAGTCATGTCGTTGCTTGTTGTAGCATAGGTGTTCACAAATGTAGCATAGGTCCTTGGTTTGTACTCTAGTGAGAGGTGTAGGCTAAAGCATAGAAAGCAATTCTAGCGTGTGCTTCGGTGAGCAAGAAACTACGATCACAGGGATTGAAGGAGGTTCTCACCTTATTGGAGTTCAAGGGTTTAGAAAAGGATTGCAGGGCTTAGAAGAAGGAATCAGGATATGGTTGAGAAAGCTAGCTAGGGGTTCCAGGGTTGAGAAAGAGTTCATGGTTGAGAAAGAGTCACAGGGTTGAGGAGTGGAGAGCTAGTCTCCTTCAAGTATTCATGGGGTTTAGGGTTGAGGAGGGGTGAACAAGGGTGAGCAGCCTCATGGGAGATTGCAAGGTTAGAACATGCTATCACATGTTGATAGTGTTGAGGAAGCATGGACCCAAGGGATCAAGCACATGAAGACCAAATTGAAATGAACACTAAACCCCAAAGAGTGGTACCTTCTTTCCATTGAGTGATTTTTATACATGTCAATCTCTACGTAATTTGTAGGGGACCTCTTGGGGTCTCTACACAATTTGTAGGGGACTTCTCGGAGGGACCTCTTTTGTAGGAGATCTCAAGGGTAGGTGTCTCTAGACTTTTTGTAGGATACCTCAAGTGTGGGTAGGAGACCTGAAGGGTAGGATTCTCTACACTTTTTGTAAGAGACCTCAAGGGTGGGTCCTCTTTCATAGGAGACCTCTTGGGAGTATCTAAACTTTTTGTAGGCAACTTCAAGAATCTCTACATTTTTATAGGGGACCTCTTGGGGTCTTTGCACTTTTTATAGGGGACTTCAAAAAGTGTAGGCTTTTAGTATTTCTCTATTTAGATCATGATTTTGAAAGTATGACCGAATCTACACCTCATCACTCTACCACATCATCATTGTTGCTACCTCAATAGGCCATGTCAACCGCATCATTGACACATGGCACATAGACCAAATCATCAGTGCTTGCTAAGCACAACATGTAATTTGTGCATGTGCACACATTCCACATTACTTGTGCATGCGAAGCACACCCCTTCACTAACACTCATAGAGAATATGCACACAGTTGCCATATCATTAGTTTTCATGCACATTGCATCAGACTATAGGTTCCTAACTTGTTAGCTAGCCCCTAAAAATTTCCCCTATCTTTAGACACCCATACCTCGATCATATTGCATCCAAATTGAGTCCTATTTTGATTGATATTTCACCCACTAAAAGTACACATTACTCAAAAAATTGAGCCATAAAGCCTATTTTTGGGCATAATTAACAAGCATTAGTGCACCTATGAACAAGCTATCTTTAGCTTCTTCGGCCACATCTAAGTCATCTTTTATCAGATTTCAAAGCTATCATCACCAAATACTGAAGCATATCAAGATCCATCATTGTAAACCATTTTTTTGCTATTTTGGTGCAATATGCCAAAATATAACTCCTATATCAGTTTTTATGTCTATTTTGGGCACTTTTGGCCACAAATTGGCCAATTCTTATCCTTTTCGGATTGATTTTCATAGGTATTCTTCTTTCACTGAAATGAAGAGTTTTAGCAAGGTAGAAGCCTTGTTTGTGTTTGATTATACTTCTTTCATAGAGTATAGATAAATCACATGATGAGCTTATATTTTTAAATCACCATAGTAAACTTGATGACAACAAGAATGGAACTCAAATTTCAAACTTGTGAACATATTCCAAATAAAAAAGTGGTGGAACATCATTTTACAACATGAAAATAGCTCAAAACCTCTAGCATTGACTAAATTTAACAAACCATTCACACCTAAACAACGTCAAGAACTTGCCAAATAACAAACTAAATGGGATGAGAAAGTAAAATTACCATTCAATATCATCAACTTCAATGTCAAAGATGCCATTATTCCTTTCATTAGAGACAAAACGTTAGCTATAGGTGCATGGAAAGCTCTTAAGGATCAAAGACCATGTGAAGAATCATTATGTTGGAAAATTAGCTAAATAATGCAATTGAATGGCACATCAATATAGGTTTAGATTACTTAGCTAGACTAAAGGACATAGAATATAATTGACATCCATTGGTCAAGATATTAAGACAAAAGGATTAGTGCATGTTACACTTAATGTTTATGCAAAGACAATCATCACAATTTGTGATAGCAATGGTTACTAGAGATGCATCAGCATCCTTTAGGGTTATGTTAGACATGCTTATGCAAGAACAAATAAGAAGAGGTACAAAAACTGATACTATAGGCAATGGTCAAGCATTATATGCCAAAGAAAAATGTTCATAGAGGAAAAGGAAGAAATTCTAGTAGATTCAACAATCAAGCCGAAGTAGAATTTTCACACAATTCTGGTAGACAGTCCCATATCTATCAATCTTCATCAAGATATCATAATCAAGGTCCTTCCACTCAAACGAGGACATTGAATCTTGGAGGTAGTAGATACCCTAGAAGATGAAATAATCAAGTCAATACTCCTAGAAATATAGTCAATCCCATTAATGTTGTATCCTAGGCCCAAGGTAGTCACTATGTAAAAACCCATAAAACATGTGCAAGCAAACACATATTTAAAATACCCCTATACTTAAAATTTTACATTTTTTTGAATAATTATTTACCCCTCTTCCGTATGTATACATGATGTAATTTTGAATTTAAAGGTCCCCTCCTTACATTTACATACCATAGTTATATGTAATAAGTTTTTTTTCAACCCCCTCCTATGTGTAGTGGCCCATAATAAGTACCCTAAATTGGATAATCCCCTTCCATGAATGAACATGCTATCTTATATATTTATAGAGTGATGGCCCTGAGACCTTAGACCATTGGGGACCTGAATGCATAAAGGAACAAAGATTACAACTATTCTTCAATACAAAAAAGTTGGCAACCAATGTCAAAATCAAGGCAATCAAGGTTCATCATAGATAGTCTGCACATTATGTCAACAACATCTTTCAAGATAATTCTTACAATAAATTCCAACATAAAGTTCTTATTTCTCAAATATGCCATTGCAAAAAAACTAGTTAGAATAAAAAAGATGAGAATACTTGGTAGCTTGATAGACATGCAAGCAACCACATGACCTTTGATTAGGATGGGTTTTCCTAACTACATCTAAATAGAAATGCCAAAGAGAATGTTGTGACAGATACCTCATAAAATTGCAAGAATTGGAAACATACCACTACATAGTGATACAAAGACTATAAAAAGTGTTGATGATACATTTTATGTTCCCAACTATGGCATAGAATCTTCTTTTCATTAGTCAAATGATAGGAATGATATGGAAGTTGTTTTCAACAAGGATGGATGCATAGTCAAGGAACCTAAGAATCCTATTTCTATTATTGCTAAAGGTGCCAATATTGGAAAATCTTTAAGCTTTCCCAATATTGGAAAATCTTTAAGCTTTCATCGATAATTCCAATTCATAAAGGTCATGTTGCTCATCATCAAAATCAAGATGCATACTTAGGACAATGTGGCATTAGAGGTTTGGACACCTCAATTTTGAGAGGTATAGCACTAAAAGACCAAGCATTTTACAAGGTTGTTCACAAGTTTATTTTCAAAAAGATACTTGTGAATCATACTACATGGGAAAATAGAATCAAAATTAGAATAGGAAACCATTTCCAACATCAGGTCCAGGAGCTCAAGTCTTCTCCAGATCATTTGTTTAGACATATGGAGTTATACTTCTACCCAATCAATTCGTCAAACATTATACTTTATCACCTTCACTAATGATTATTATAGAAATGCCTGGATATATTTCTTAAAACAAGAATTGGCACACTCGGTGTATTAAAGGATCTTAAAGCATTCATGGAAAAACAAACTCGCAATTTCGTCAAAGTCCTCTTTTGTCATAAGGGAGGTGAATACAAGTCCAATGAGTTCAAAGCATTCTATAAGACACTAGGATCAATAGACACCTCACATGCAAATACACTCCAAAGCATAATGGAGTAGCTTAAAGGGAAAATAGAGTCATTGTAGAATCATCACGATGTATACTTGATGAAAAGAAAACCCCAAGGCCATATTGGACAAAAGCGGCTCAAACAAGAACCTATTTGATGAATAGAATTCCCACTACCATATTGTAGAAAATGACACCAAAAGAAGCATTCAAATGAATTAATCCCTTAGTAATCATTTGAGAGTATTTGGCTCTCTAGTTTATGCACATGTTTTTAATGAGCTTTGGAGAAACTTAATGTTAGATCCATCAATGTTTCTTCATAAACATATTCACAAGAATCCAAAGCATATAGATCATATATTCCAATCAAAAGAAGGTTAATTGTCTTCAAAGATATCATTATTGATATGAAAGTTCATCATACTTTGATCAACCCTCAATAGTCTCTATACCTGCACCGTCCATCAAATCTAGTAAATTAAAGAATTGTGTTGTTCACATAATTGGATAGTGCACAATCCATAGTGACATCAAAAATCAAAGGCAATCAAAAATTGTAAGGAATTAATGATAGTCAATGATAGACTAGAAAGTCCCACTGTAATCAGATAGTGGCTAGTCCATAATGATATTAGAAAGAAAAGGTGAGCAAAAATTGTGTTGCTCACGTAATCAGATAATGCTCAGTCCATAGTGACATCAAAAAGCAAAGGCAAGCAATAATTATAAGAATTGTTGATATTGCAACTACTAGGGGACGAGCATTTTCTGAGCGAAATCTTCCGAGCGTCCGAGCGAAGGAAAAAAAAAGATTCCAACTATGCATAAATATGGCAAAAATCGATCAGAAGAAAACATAGTTTCACTTAGAAATATGCAAAGTATTATAGCAATGACTATTTTATACAAAAATATTTAGGTGAATCTGTAGGAATGGTGAGAGCATAATGGGATGGCTTTTGAAGAAACCCACATGTAGAGTAGACTTCTCTATGAAAATTCCCTTATGATCCTTCTTACAACTTTTACTTAATAGGGGGTGACATTGAAAACCCTCTCTCAACCTATCTTCATGAAAGAGTTTCTTCAAAGAAAACTCATTGAAGCAAGCCATCCAGGTAGTTTCGCCAGCGAAACCCCTTTGAAGCAAGTCTCCCAAGGTAGTTTCGCTGGCGAAACTACCTTGGACAGCACTTTTAAAAGTGACATAACTTTCATATCCAATGTCCAAATATAGTCATTCAACCACTCAAATTGATCGGAACACCCCATTTGAGCACATCTATGGAGTTATATTTTGGAAAATCTTTCATATATAGTATTAAATATTACATGTATTTTATGAGAGTGATATATAAGCCCAAGTTAATACTTATTTATAGTAATTTAAACTTCTTTAGAAACATGTCCATAAATATGCTATAAAAACACTAAAAAGATATTGCCATATGATATAAATGTGTTAATAAGTAATTATATATGCATAGTATTATTACATTGAGAGTGATTATGAGGAATGTTTCTTAAAGGAATCAACACTTTTTTAAGGTAATAACAGGGGTACAAAGGGATGTCTCTAAATAAGAAAATTATGTTGTGTAAAAATGAATGAGTGACTAGTTTGTATATTTTTATGATAAAGGGATCTAGTTCTAGTGAAAATAAAAGTGTAAAAACCATGTTTCCTAAAGAAAAACATTTTTAAAAATCTCTTGAAAAACACGCTCGGATAAACCTGCTCATAGGTTTTTGCTCGTAAAATTGACGCATCCCAACTACTATAGTCATCAATGACAGATTAGAAAGTCCCACTATAATTGTACAAAGATCCTTTTAACATTAAACAACTAGAAAGATGACCTGACAAATCTAATTTGGCCCATGAAGAAAGTTATGGAAATTGATGAAATTGCATCTATCAATAAAGTATTTCAAGCACTTGAATGGAAACATGCCATGGATGAAGAGTACAAGGCTCTCATCAAAAAGCAAACTTGCTCTTTATCAAATCTTCTAGTAAAGAGAAAGATGATTAGGTCCAATTGGATTTACAAAGTCAAATTGAATTAAGGTGGTGCAACTGACTATTACAAAGCTACACTTATTGCCACAGGTTATGCATAAGAAATATATGATACAAATTATAAGCAAAATTTTGCATCAATTGTAAAAATAACAATTATTAGACTTGTTATTACTCTAGCATTACACTTTTATTGGCATATACATTAGATGGATGTGAAAAATGCTTTCATGAATGGTCTTCTAGATGAACAAATCTACATGAAATAGCTAGAAGGTTATTGTGTCAAAGGCTAAGAGCAAAACGTTGGTAGATTGCTAAAATGCGTATGATTTGAAGCAAGCACCCAGATATGGAATGCCAAGGTCCATAATCACTTCCCTAAGGGTTTCCATCCATTAGACTTAGATCCTTACTTGTATACTAGGAGGACCACACAAGACATTTTTCTTATTATTCTTAATGTGGATGATTTGATCATCACAAGATCAATGGCAAGCTCATTTCAAAAGTTAAAACTTAGCTTGCATCAAGGCTTGACATGAAATGCATGGGAGACTTCCATCATTTTCTAGTATAAGAATTTGAAGAGATACACATGGTGTTATCTTGATACAAGGCAAGTACACTAGAAAACGTTATGAAGCAATTCTACATGCATGATTGTAAAACTTTTCCTACTCCCATGAATTGAATATATAGCTTTTAGGTCAAAGGGTCACTACTTGACCATTAACATTACTAGGTAAGACATTTCATATTCAATTGGTGTTCTAAGTTAAAAGGTCATTACTTGACCATTACCATTACCATCACTAGGTAAGACATTTCATATTCAATTAGTGTCAGTATAAGAAGAATCCCAAAAATGCTCATCTAGATATAGATAGAAGAACAAGTTTAAAATGTCTTCACCAAACCACTCCCCGTCAATAAATTTAGCTACTTCTTGGTCTTCTTCAACGTGCATCTACAACTTAAGAGGGTGAATTAATGGTTAAGTCGTATAGAGTTGTACATATTTTTTTCTCTCCATCTCCTTCAATGTTTACCATATTTCATTTGAAGGGACTAAAATTGACTTTAATGTCCAAGTTTTCTACCTTAATTTGCAATTTAAAAATGGCCTTTCAAGTCTTCCAAGTCACTGATGTGACAGTCTTGCTCTTGTAAGTAGATAAAACCTTCAAAAATAGAAAGCTTGATGCTTAGTAAAGCTCCATCATTGTTTTCAATCCATTTTCCAATAGCATCATGATCTTGATATTGAAAGAATATTTGGAATTTTAACAAACAAAATAAGAGGGCTTCACAAACTGTCACTTGTTAAATGAGGAAGGGATTTATCCCTCACCCACATGCAATAATTTTTGGAAGCCTTAGTAAATATGCAATGGGCATGGGGAAACAAGTCCCATCAAATGGCCACCTCTATTAGCAAGGATCCATTTGATGGTGAGATTTGGATGGAAGCACATTCTTGGACATGAAAGTCTTTGGGAGCAATCACATACAACTTTTATCAAAGTGGAAGCTATGGAGAGACACCAACTAGGACTCTTTGGAAACAATTTTTGTAAGTTGTACCCAAGATCCAAATTCTTGCAATGATTGTAAGTTACGATGTAATATGACTAACTACCTTGGAAATTTGAGATCCAAAAACTTTCATGGATGTTGTTAAGGTACCAAAGAAGACCTTGTTATTAGGAGCAACATGATAATAGAGCAACAATGCGGGAAGCAAAATGCGTAAAGTACACAATACAAAAAACGCACAAAATGGAAGCGAAAGAGAGACACCGACATACATGGTTCACCTAGTGTGGGCTACATCCACAGAGAAATAGCCAATCCTATGTAATTCTTATCGAGCAAGCAGGAAGATACAAGATATAAGCATTATATCCATTGCTCTCATGCTATGTGAGCCACACACCCTTATTTTTTGACAACACAACTCATGCACCAATTTTCATGTATTTTTGTCTTCACGGGTGCTACCCCCAAACCCCCACCAAGGGGGGCCTAAATATCTATCATCGCCCCCCCTTGGAACCCTAGATGATAGTAGTAGGAGGGGTGTTGCCCCCTAGATAATAGTAGTAGGAGGGGTATTGCCCCCCCTTCATAGAGTGGGTATAAATACCCGTGGGTCCAAAACATGGCTAAAACCCACCTCTAAAAAAAGGAGCACTCTCCACAAACAACAAGTCTCCCACTTCTTTGGATTTGGCTCTCTCTCTTATTGTTCCTCATCCTTGAAGACTAATTGAAATTGAGCAAGGGTTCAACTTCTCCTTGGTTTCCATCTTATTCAACATGTATGAGGGAGTCTGGCTAGTATGTATCTTTTCTAGCTTCAACTATCCATCCTCCAAAATAGATAAGATGAAATGATATTCGAGCTGTGTATGTTTGGTTCTTGAATGGAGGGCTGAATTCTTTGCAAGATGAATAACACTCTAGCTATCACTATACAAGTCGCAATTTTCTTGCTTTTTGAAGTTCCTCCATAAACCTTTGCAACTAAATCTTCTCTTTACTACCTCTGTAAGTGCAACATATTATGATTTTGTTATAGAAAGTGCAACAACCTTTTGCAACTTTGAAACCTAGCTTACTGATGTTTCACCTCTAGTGAAAACATACCCGATGGTTCTCCTTCTTCCATCTTTATCACCTACCATATCTGAATCAACATATCCTTGTAGAAATTATTTGAACCTACCATAAAACATAAAGCATGCCCAGTCGTACCTCTCAAATATCTGAGAATCTACTTTACAACCATCCAACATTCTTTATCTTGATTGTTCATAAATTTGCTCACAACTACAACTGCATGTGCAATATATGTCCTTGTGCATACCACTGCATACATCAAGCTACCACTTGCTAATGCATATGGAACCCTTAACATATTTCCAATCTCCTCCTATGTCTTGGGACACTTATCCTTGCATAATCTAAAATGATTTGCCAAAGGTGTAGAAACGGGTTTTGCATTCTATATTTTAAACCTTTCCAATACCTTTTCAATGTACTCACACTAAGACAATGTTAATTTGTGATTTTTCATGTCTCTTATTATTCTCATCCCAAGGATTTTCTTTGCAACACCCAAATCCTTCATTGCAAATGTTTTTGCCAACTTTCTCTTGAGCACATTTATATCCTACATATTAGAGCTGGCAATAACATGTCATCAACATACAATAACAAGATCACATATCTACATTTTCTAGTTTCTAAGAATAAACACAGTGGTTTGAATGATATCTATTATAACCTTGCTCTGCCATACTGTCAAAATTCAAATACCACTTCCTTAGAGCTTGTTTTAAGCCATACAAACTTATCTTTAAAGTCCATACCAAGTCCTCATATCCTTGTGGCTGCTACATATAAATCTCTTCCTCTAAATCCCCATGAAAAAATTTTGTATTCACATCTAATTGTTCAAGATGCAAGTCTTCTACAGCCATAAGACTCAAAATAGTTGTGATTGAAGTCATTTTAACAATAGGAGAGAATATTTCATCAAAGTCTATAATGTTCTTCGGTGCGAATCCCTTTACAACAAGCATTGCCTTGTACCTCTTTTTCCTCCATCTTCTTCCTTCACATGTAAACCCATTTATTCTACAATGCTATTTTTCCCATAGGCAAGTGGACCAAATACTAAGTTTGACTTTGTAGCAAAGAGTCCACTTCCTCTTTCATGCCTCGATCCCACTCCATTTTGGATTTGACCTACATTTCTTCTTCATACATTTTTGGTTCACCAAAATTAGTCGAACATAATTGAAAGAAGGAGAAAATTTCTTAGGTGGTCTACTTACTGACAAAACATGTGTGCCTCAGGAACTATGGAGCACTCTAAGGTGGATGGAACCTATGTGGAAACATGATAAAGAGAGTGCTCATGACATGTACCTCAAGTTAATTAGGTTCCAAGATAGATTAGCTTGGACTCATAAAGAGAATCTTGAGATAGTGCAAAGTGCTTGATTGATATTACTTCGAATGAACCTCCCTTTTATAGGTGAGGGTACTTACATCCATATGCTTGCTCACATGTGGGATATCTCCTCCATGCCAAGTGGCAGCTTGCCCTTTACTCATACCTTTGCTCTACATGTGCTCATGGCACCACAACTCTCAACACCTCCCCTTGGTGCCATGATCCTTTGACTACTACAAGGTGGTCAGATGTGAGTTACAAATCCATCACCTCCCCTTAGTGCATGCATTGCTACTTAAGGTGGTCAAGTGTGATTTGCATGTCAATACCTCCCCTAGGTGCTTTCATAACTACTATCAGGTGGTCAGGCTTGATTTACAAACATATGGGATGAAGGTGGAAAGGATTTTACTTTTCAATGCTTCATGTCAATGGCGTTCACTTCTTCGCTTGACGTAGCTTGATGCATGATGCTTTGTTCTTCCATGTGCCTTGATGCTTTATGTGTGGATACCATGCTTCATGCTATGGTCATCTCATGCACTTGTGCTTTCGGCATGCTTATGACATCGATGTTTGCATTCATGCTTTGCTTTATCATTTGTCGCAAAGGTCTTACCATGAGTGTTTTTGCTTCAATGGCAGTGTCTAATTGCTAACAATGATTTTGATTTGATAGGCGCGTAGAGCTCAAAAAGATTATCACTTTCTCTTTTTGGAGCATGGCCAAATTCTTCTTGGATTGCAAGTTATGGCTTGTTGAAGTTTCTGTGAAGAAGAGGGCCTTTGATGATGTGGCACATGGATTCACATGCTGAATTCCATACTGTGCTTAGTAGGGGCTATGTGCTTAGGTGGCACTGTGGTGGCCTATTACCCCGGTTTAGTTAACCCACAGTTACTCAAATGTACCAAGGTTCAACTGACCCAAACAATTAACTTAACCATAGTTAAAGGTTACCACTTTATCTGCCACGTGGCAATCAGCCAGGTGGCCTAAGGTCTAAAACCTTAGGTTGAAGCTTCCATGCAGAGAAGCGATGACGGTGAGAGGTCGATGGAATGGCATGGCGATGGAGCGATGAAGCTCATGGGTTGAAGTCATTTGAGCGATGCCGTCCATCGTGGGAGCTGTTGATTGCACTGGGAGCTTGGCTCAATGGCATGTTTTGCCTGCATCACGGGAGCCGTTGGAGATGCTTGGGTCATCGTCTGCTGCTTTTGTTGGCCTTGGGCTATGCCTTAGGAGCTTGCTTCGTTGTTGGCTATCTCATCTGTGCTAGCTATGCGTGCGTACTGCCTGTTGTGGTCGTCACTTGCTGTAGGTGCGCTGGAGGAGGTTTGTCGTCGATGGAGGTGGTTGGAAGAGCATAGACTAGTCAAGGTTGGAGAGAGAGTGCTTGGCTGTGAACTATGTGCAATTCGAAGGAGCCGTGCTAGAGCTGTTGTAGAGAGGAGAGCTTTGAGCCTTATAATCGGTGTAGGAGCCGCCTTGCAGCTCACGCATAGGTGCTTGCTTGTTAGGTCGTAGAGAGCATAGGTGCTGGCTGTCAGGGCTGGCAGCTGCTCATCTAGCATTGCTACAAGGTTATCTTGCAAGGTCGTTGTTTGCTGTTGCAAGTTGGAGACATTCGAGGCTGCTGTGTCGCTTGATGCGGCTGAAGGGCCGATGCTGGTTGTTGGGGCTCATAGTTCAATTGAAGGAGGTGCCGCTCAGGCCGATGAACTCTTTGGAGGTGTTGGCTAGCTTTGGAACCTATTTTGGAGAGGCTTATCTGAAGAAGGCCCGTAAAGGTGGCTAGTCTCTCGCAGAGAATGCAACAAATGCAAATGTTGCGATAAAGGAGTTGTCTGCCATTAAAGCAATTTTGCAAGCTATGGAGGACTACAAGCAGAAGTTGCGGTGGTTGCTTTTGCCATGGAAGTCTTTCTCCTTAGAACAAAAAACTGATCTCTCTATCTTGAACTCACAGACTTCTTAGTCAATATTGCAAAAAAAAAATCTCTAATACTAAGAAAATCTCTCACTAGGGAAGCTAACCTAGGAGAAAAAACATGAGCTCCTAAGGAGTGTCTACAACTAATCTAGGAGACTATACCTAAGTTCTGATACCATGACAAAACATGTGTGCCTCAGGATCTATGGAGCACTCTAAGGTGGATGGAACCTATGTGGAAACATGATGAAGAGAGTGCTCATGACATGTACCTCAAGTCAATTAGGTTCCAAGATAGATTAGCTCGGACTCATAAAGAGAATCTTGAGATAGTGCAAAGTGCTTGATTGATATTACTTCAAATGAACCTCCCTTTTATAGGTGAGGGTACTTACATCCATATGCTTGCTCACATGTGGGATATCTCCTCCATGCCATGTGGCAGCTTGCCCTTTACTCATACCTTTGCTCTACATGTGCTCATGGCACCACAACTCTCAACACTTACCCCAGTAGACCTTCTCATAACTATCAAATTATTTTCCGTAGCATTGGCCTTCATTATCTGATTTGAGACTCTTCAACTTCTTTCTTGTCTAGGCTTTCCATTTCTTAAAAGTTTCAAAGATAAATTTTCTTTGAATGCACTAAACCCATTGCATCATCAATAAAAGTAACATAATAGTGAGAATCACCAAAAGATGATACATCAATAGAATCCCATACATTTGTATGCATAAGCACTAACTTTTCTCTCTTGTTTTGTTTCCCAACTCTGAGAAATCTGCCTCTCATTTTCCTTCCATAAACACATTTCTCACAAAAATCCGAATCAACTTGCTTCAACCTAGCGTTAGCTTTCTTGAATGAAGAATCTACATCTCCTTCTCACTCATGTGTCCAAGCCTATGATGCCACAAACCTGCTTTAGCTTCAACATGGCATTAGCTTTCTTGACTGAAGAATCTACATCCCGTTCTCACTCATGTGTCCAAGCCTATGATGCCACAAAGCTGTGTACTCTCTTGTAGAAGCTAAAGCAATAGAGCGGTAAGCATTATCGATACATCAATACTAGGTACCTACCTTGGCTCTTTTTTCTATTACCATTGATCCTTTAGTGACCTTCCACAAATTTCTTATAAATGTGGTTGTACAACCTTCATCATTCAATTGTCCTATTGAAATTTATTCCGTCTTAAATCAGGAGCATGCCTTACCTCCTTCAGCAACCAATGGCTTCCATTCTACACTTTTGTTAGCACCTTGCCCTTTCCAACAACCTTACATGCTTCATCATCATCACACCTAAATAAACTTCTCTAAAACCACCTTGAACATCATACTGAAAATATTTCCTATGAGGTGTAGCATGAAATGAAGCCCTTGAGTCTACTACCCATGCATCAATAATATTGTCCGGTGATAGAATTAAGGCATCTTGCACATAGTACCTACTCCTATTTGTTTCTTGTGTATTCTTTTGTTGTCCATCTCCTTCCTTTTTCTTTGGCAACCAATAGTCTACCTTCAAGCATCCTTTCTTCTCGCAATGCTAGCACTCTAGTTTGGATTTGGAGAGATCAAACCTCATCATCAAATGTTACTCCTACAGACCTTAGATGGCATGCATTCATATTGAACTGATTTAAATGATCAGCTACATCTTTAGATTGAATAAACACTTCTAAGAAATACCTTGTTAGAAGCGACATCTTTAGGTGGTTTTTCACACAATGTATCCAACGTGCTCATCAAGTCCCCTTTTGTCTTTTGATATAAGACATTGAAAGCCACTAATGCTGCCAAACACAGTCATATCATTCCTAGTGCTTCCCTTTCAAGGACCTCCTAGTTTTCAGCTGACATACTCACAGGCTTCTTTGCTATCCCCCCTAATGGCAAGAGAGGTCCTTCTGGTATAGATAGTCCTCAATTTACATCTTCCAATGCTAGTAATTCTTGGCATTGAGATTCTTGATTTTGAACTTGCCTTCTTCCATCATTGCTCCCACTTAAAATAGGAACCTTGTTCAAATGAGTATCGTACATTGCTCAAATAAACGCTCTAATACCAGTGGTTAGGAGCAACACAATAACAGAGTAGTAATTCGAGAAGTGAAATGTATAAAATACACAATACAAAAAGAGCACATAATGGAAGAGAAAGAGAGACACCAATATACATGGTCCACCTAGTGTGGGCTACATCCATGGAGAAATCCAATAATAACATACAAGATACAAGCAGTATATTCACTGCTCTCATGCTATGTGAGCCACATATCTTTTTTTACATTTTTTATCACAAACTCATGCACCAATTTTCATATATTTTTGGCCTTGGGGGCGCTCCCCTCGAAGCCCCACCAAGGGGGTCCTAAATAGCTATCGCTGGTCCCCTTTGGAATCCCTTGGTGAAAGTAGTAGGGGGGGCATTGCTTGATTTTTGAAAGTGGAATATCCAAGGTTACGGTTTTTCCCATGAACCCTATCTCAATGGTGCAACTTACACCATTCTCAACAAACCCTCTTAAATTGCACTAGATAAGCAGAGGGTGCTTCACAAAGTCAAGTTTTGGAAATTTTGAAAGTTGCAGTATGCCTAAAACTATTAAAATAAAAAGTAGGCACAAAGTTGCACTTGTGGGCTATTCTTGCCCACAAGTGCTTCCACATCTTGTACCCTTAGAGACCCCATATTCCACATCATGTGTGTGTGTGTGTGTAGAGAAAGAGAGAGAGAGAGAGAGAGAGAGAGAGAGAGAGAGAGAGCTCCACACTATGTTTGGAAAGTTAAATATCAAGGTTAGGGTTTGTCCCATGAACCCTATCTCAATGTGCATCTTATATCATTCTCCACAGCCCCTCTTGAATTACACCAAATAAGCAAGGGCGCTTCACAAAGTCAAGTTTTGGAATTTTTGAAAGTCGCATTATGCCCAAAATTATAAAAATAAAAAACATGCACAAAGTTCTTCAATTTGACTCTATAAACCCAGTTGCATCCAATGGTCTTTTCTTTGTTGGAAGATTGATTGTCAATATGAATCTAATGGTGTTAGCAAGGTAATTCATTGAATCAGTGAAGTTGATGAGTACATGTATAGAGACTATTGTAAGCTCATCAAAGTATGATGAAGTTTGATTACTAATGACACTGTGAGATGATCAAATTTCCTTTGACTAGATTAGGTTTGATGCTTTATGAAGTGAGGGTATTAAAAAAGCCCCTCAACTAAAATTTCTCCCACAATAAAAACACCCCTCTTTACGTATGAACTAAGTTATTTTTTTCAAAGTTTGATTAAGAAACCCCTCCTGTTATTGTAATTCTATCTTCTTTACCTGATAGGCATTAGTCGCATCAAAACTCAGACCCGCTTGCTAGCATATCTACATCACCTTCATGTATCCATACACTCCTCGCATTTATTGGTGCTTCTCCTTCAACCGTTTCATCAACCTCAGCGCTCACATCTTGTTGATTTGAATAATTTCTTATTAGGGTCAGATTAACCACTTTCTTCACTTTCTCTAAATATGATTTGCATAATGGAAGAACATCAGATGGAGTGCATGTGCAAGCTCCATTGTCACTGCCTATTTGAGAAAATGTTGTTTGATGTGAGTAGAACCGCCTGTGAACTTGTGTCCACAAGATTTACACTGTAAGAAAGAAACCAAGGCATGTACTTTTCGTATCTCCATCACGTATGACCAAATCTTGCCATGCACCATGCTTTTGAAGTTGCCAAAAACAAAATGCAAAAAAACTAATTTGAGTATACAAAAGAAACATACTGCAATACACATTTTATAAAAGCCAACACATATCACAAATCAAATATATGCCCCTTTTGGTTATAGATCTTATCATATTTATCACTTCTTCAAATCTATTTGGAATTTCTTAAACTGTGAAAGAAGTGCTTAGAATGATTTACTTCATCAACAAATTTTGGCACCACCTGCTCGAAAACCCCTTCATCTTCCATGCTATTGTTCATACTCCATAGTTTGCACGTGGTGGCTAATTACCTGTCTAGGATGGATGGCAAGCACCCCGACCACTTCATTGAGATTTTCCAGATGCAAACCTATTTGAGGCACCGATCAAGGGATGCACGCTAGTCAATGTGTCCAATGGAGCACAACCACTAGTGCAAGACTAGCAAGAAGCACAAGACAACATCCTCCTATTCATATCGATGTGGTATGATGACATGTACCAGTTTTTGCAAACCACCATACTAGACCATTACCTGTCCTAAGATAGGTACAAGTGACTTGCTCTACAGAGTCAAAATTTTAAGATCATCCATGACTCCTTGTACCACTCTGGTCCAAACAAGGTGCTTTGCATATGCGTTCCCCCAATGAGAACAACAACCCATTCGGTGGGAAGCTCACAAAGGCCTAGCAGGAGGCCATTTTGCTGGCAATAACACTGGTTGGAAAATCCTCCAAGCCAGCCTACAGTGGCCTATAGTTATTGGTGATGCCTTTGCCAATGTCAAGCAATGTGAAGCATGCCACATAATGGGATAGCCCACTACCAGGGACCGCATGCCACATAACCCAGTTCTCCCATCAGATCCATTCCAAAGTGGAACCTTGACTTTGCCAACCCATTTAAGCCGCTAGCCACCCATTTAGTAACAGATACATCCTAATGGGGCGACAAACTATTACACCAAATGTGTTGAGGCGAGGCCTTTGAAGATAATTTTGTTGCATCAACTGCTGCCAAATTCATCTGTAAGTAGATTATCATGTGATTCATTGTCCAATTGAGATAGTCAGGGACAAAGGAGCCCACTTCATTAATGGAGTGATGAAGAAGATGATGAGGCAGCATATGATTATCCACAAGCTGTCCACCATCTATCATGCATAGGCAGATGGCTAGGAGGAATCCTCCAACAAGATCATGATGATGATCCTAAAGAAACTAATCTATGAAAACCGAAAGGATTGGGATCAAAAGCTACAGCCATAGAGCGGATAAGCCCAAAAAATTGCTCACACACCGCATGGAGGAATAGTTACAACACCACTGTGAGACCAGATTCATCATGGCCCATTGTGCTGATATAGTGCAATGCCATTGGAAGAAATGGACTGACTACCATGCAAAGAACCAAATCTTCAAAGAGAAAGAGACAGTATTGCTATTCTGCTGATCCAGACAGCACCCCCACCCCAGGAAATTGAAGTTCCCATGGGCCAGACTGTATTGGATCATGCATTGCTACTATGATGGCACGTTTTTACTTGGCACGCTTAAAGGAAAACTTTTCAAAAAGTCCATTAATGGCCCTATGCTACAATATTCCTTTCTTGAGAAATCAGAAGATGACCCGGTAGTAGTGGCTGCACGTGTGGATTTAATTTGGCCAGATGTTGAGTCATCAAGTGACAGGATGCACTCCACCTTACTACAATTTTTCGGGTGCCACATCCCAAAAAAGGCCATCATCACCTGACATGCATGCAAATGACTTCTTGCCCTTGCATGCCTTTTCTTCCTCAACATCACTCATTCCCTTTGCCATTTGCAACTCTTCTCACATGGTGATCTTTCTCTTCGCACTCTCTTGCACTCTACCTTTGATCCTCCTAACTCCCACCATTGTGGTTTACACTGGGCTCCCGACCTTTTACACTACAACAACTGTGGCAGACAACTGGGTGACAATAACACGTCTTAAATGTGCAGCATGGAGCATGATCCCTATTCACCCCGATGTTCATAGCATTACTACATAACTCCAACAAGGAAATATAGTGCATGTCACCTCCAAGGAATACATGCTCACCACTAGGTTGGTCACCTTAGCACTTCATCTTCCTCTCGATGGCAAAGTTCGATGCTCTAGTGCCAAGCCTAGCGATAGAGAGATCCTGTTTGGCAAGACAATCACCCAAGAGCACCTCCTAACCCTCCTTTGATCCCCTTCTTCAATTTCTTTCTTGTATTGATTTGGTTGCAGGAAAAGTCAGCCAATATCTTGGTTGATGCAACGGGGTGGCTAATGTAGGTGGAGGAAGGGCCATGGTGTGGGCTAAGCTATTCATGGAGTGCTTCCTCAAAGAGGTAAAAAGCCTCACAAAGTGGGCAAATACTCAGAACTGCATCGGTCAGGTGTACTCCATCTTATTCCCGTTCTCAGCACTACCAACAATTGGAGCATTGGAGGCCAACCCAATGGAGACGTCCAAGGCTAGGAAGCACCACTCAAAATGCACATTGGAGAATAGGACTGGACATAGCAAAAAGACAGCCAGAGTCATGGAATTGAAGGATACTAGCCTTGAAGAGACCCCCAACTCCAAAGCATGTGCAAATGATGACTTTGAGCCAATCACCTCGTTTCCCTTGGCCATGGGTCTTGAGATGATGACCTTCTTTGAGGGACCTCCATTAGCTACCTCAATAGGCCCGACTGATTTTGCACCTATTCCCCCTACTTCGATTGCCTCAGCTTCACCATGTTAGCCAACCCTTCCTTTTGTCTCTTCCTCTAGGGTAAGGGGGCCGGTACTATGGAGGGCTAACTTTTTAGCACTAATCCATGGCGGAAATGGCCTTCCTAAAATCAGAATTCAGATTTGAAGCTATCGCTGTCATCGGGTCATAATAGGGAGCTAATTTTTATTTTCAAACTTTTCAAAAAGAGATGGCACAGCTGTGTACTTACATGCATATGCTTGCTCACATGTGGGATATCTCCTCCATGCCATGTGGCAACTTGTCCTTTACTCATAAGAGTTTGTCACCAGGGTCTCCGAGCTATCATAGGAGGTGGAAAGACTCAAGCACACACACCAGCAGGCCAAAGAGGAGCATGTCCCTGCAACTTGAAAATCCTCTGCAAGCAACATACAGAAATGAAAGCTCGAGCCCTCCTCTGGGATATGTAGCTCCGCACCACCAGAATCAAATTGAAAGTGCAGTGCCAATGGATGGCGACATGCTAACGGAGCTGCACTCATCATGGCCGAGCAAGCCCAACACAATGGAGACATCACATTGAGCACCTACAGCTCACCATGGCACCCTTTGGGATTTTTATTTGAATGTAACTCCAAAAGCATTTCAATCCATTTTGGAGATATGTGGTTGCTCACACATGAGTCAAAACCACCAAGTATTCTCATCTTTGTGGTTTTTGGTAACTTAGGCTTTTCTACAATGGCATATTGATAAATGATAACTTTGCACTGGTACTAAACTTGATAATAATCCTAATAGTGATCCTTGGCATAATGTGTACACTGGAAACTATCTATGCTAAGTACCTTGAAGTTACTTTGTTGTACTAACCCTGTTAACTGTGTCTCTTTGTTTTTCCTACATTCAAGTTCCCAATGACCTAGGATACTATAGTAGCTATAGTTGCCTAATTTTCTAGGATTATTGCTTTAATTACCTCCTCTTCATGTGCTTCCTCTACCTCTAATATCCCATGTCCCTCTATAAATGGAAGGATCTTGATGTCACTGTGGTAACCTAATGAAGATTGAGAATGTCTACTAGGGTGATGTGAAAAGTTTCCTCCAGCTTGATTATTAATTCTACTAGATTTTTGCCTTTTCCTCTATGAAATCCTTTCCCTTTGTAGAAAGTGCTTGATTATGACTTTGTAACTCTTCTCATCTCCTCTTGCATAAGCATGTTTAACATGATCTCAAAGGATGGTGGTGCATCTCAAATGACCATTGTAAACTAATCATAGTCATTTGTCTAGCGAAAGACAAAACGAGATAGAAACAAATCATAAAGATATTTCAAACAAGTCCTCCAAGAGCTCTCTATAAGCCATTAAAAAAACATGTATGTACATATAGATGTACACATATCTATACATACATGCATGCATGCATACATACATATATATATACATATATATATATATATATATATAGAGAGAGAGAGAGAGAGAGAGAGAGAATAAATGATTTGGACTAACACAAAATAAATAAATGATGCCCATACCAAGACATGCCTTTCCACAATGAATGGGGTTTCCAAAATGCAATTCATAGAAATTGAAAATTTGCAAAAGAAGCTCGAAGAGACATGTGCAAGCTAAGTGCTCACATGTAGGAGGAAATGGAAAAGTGGAAGGAGAAATGCAATCACAATTGGGGAATCAATTAAGAAAAATGCAAGAGCATATGGCTAGAGTGTTGGATGAAAAAACCAACACCTTACCTCATAGATACAAGAGCTAGAAACTCATATTGCCACTCAAAAATCAAAGAAGGCAACCTTGAGGACGTGCAAACAATGTGGAGAGGGAGTGTTTTGGCCATCCCTCAATGATGAGCTGAACACAATCAAGCAATAGATGAAGACTATCCAAGCAAAAGAGGAGAAGAAGACAAGCAAAATATTGGAAGAGTTCAAATCAACAAATGAGAAACCTAGGAAGAGATGGTTGCCATGCAGGCCACTATGAAGGGGGAGCATGTGGAATTCACTCAGCAACTAACTAAAAGGAAGGAAGAGAGGAAAGTGGTGGTCTAGAGGGACACCTCAGCCCCGAATAAAGAATTTATTTATGATTCTCTAGAGGAGGAGGAGAGATGGAGTAGGAACGCTCTGGATGTCCTTGTGAGGGGCCTAGTAGTGGGTGACACCTTGATGGCGGTGGATACCAAAGCACTGATCACCAAGATGGGTATCAACCCCACCTTTGAGACAACTTGAAGAGTGGGAAAGACCAATGGACCTACAACGCCAAGGGTAGTGAAATTATGAACAGTGGTAGACAAATCCGCCTTCATTGAGTTTGAAGGCTACACTTAAGGGGACTAGGACAGACTTGGATGATGACCTCATGCTTTTACAAAAGATGGTAGTCATGAAAGAGGGAAAGTAGGCTGCATATAGAGATGGCAAAGCAATCATTCAATAAAAAGAAGGAAAAGGGGAAAGCACATGACTGTGTCAAGCCCATGGGACAAGGGTACAATACAAAATGAGTATGGCTATGTGGAATTACAATGGTACCCTTTGTTGGTCTAACCTAGGGGGTTTCTTAGAGATTGACACTAATAGATATGACATGAGAGCTCATAAAAGGGACTCCCCATGGTCACAAGATATATATGGGAGTCAACTCACAAGAAGGAGATGAGGAGAGACAACAGAATACGAGGCCCCGGAGGTGTAGTCATCCTTTTGTTACTTGAGACTACTCACATCTATGGTAGGAAAGGACAAGCATGCACAACACATGTAGACACGTGATCAAATGCTTGATATATACCTGATTTTTATTCTAGTATGCTACTCATCCTATGTGCATGACGTCACGACAACGGGTCACAACCCATGTGAGACTATATATGATGACATCATAGAGTTCTTTAGGTAGGGGGAGATCCTCTTCTTAGGTGACTTCAATGCATGTATGGGAAATAGAACAATGGCTCTACTTGACTTTGGATCCAATCCCCTCAGGGTAGTAGTAGAGATAGGCTCAATTAAGATGAGACATTCTGAGGATGCACTCCAAATGATAGGGTATGGGCGACACCTATTGGAGATGGGAGCAATACATCACTTGATCATGTATAATGGTCTTCAAAGGTGGCCATTATCGAGTGGTCTCACTTTCTTTCCACATGGAGGAGGGATTAGCACAATGGACTACTTGATGGGCTCCCTAGTTTTTGTGCACATGAGTATATGACTTTACTATTCCTCCAACCCCACTCATTTTGCTGACCACTCCTATATGGCATTTAGTATTCCAATACCACCATGCCATCCACCATAGGACTGGTCTCCTTGCCCCTAGTCGAGTCTAGATACACTTTGACCATGCTCTCGATGAGGTCTATATGAGCCAACTATCTCATGAGCTAATTACCTTCCTTGGAGATGATGCAAACCTCACCCATGCCTCAAACACTCTCATTCAATGGTTTAGGATGCTATTGCTAGATCCTTTCCCACTACTCAATCCGCATTACGCCCCCTAGGTGGAAAGATGCCCTAGAACCCAAGGTTTGATGATAATTGTTGAGAGATGAGATCTCACCTCATATGTGAGTGGGACTTGGGGCACTTGAAGGCACTATGTATCTCATGTCACCTCAGATGCCCCAAGAGGCGAGCTTTCCTCTCGCATAAGATGGATGAGGTGATCCAAACCTTTCGAGGAGGGGACCCCCCTATTACATGGGGGCTTCTCTCTAAGGGCAAGCCACCTATCCTTACCATGGATCTAGGTGTTTGGTACACTTATGTGAAATCACTCTATGATGTCCCCATTCACGCATATCTTGACTTGTCCTCTCTCCCTAGGCCCACCACATTTGTATTGTTCGCTGCACAAAATGTATGAGTTGCACTACGTAGCCAATGACCTTGAGGGGCTGCGGACTGAGAACTTTGCACATGGACAAGAGGTCTCCGCCCTGATCTTAGCACAGATGTTCAATCATGCTATATGTCATGGTTTCCCCCCTGCTTGGAGTACCACTATCATTGTGCTGATATAAAGCAAGAGATCCCATGAACACCATGAACTGCCATACTCTCATGATTGGTTACACACTAGCCAAGATTTATGGATCAGTATTAGAGCAAGAGATCAGCTCCTATATAGAGGCATAGGGACCAGTGGTTGGATACTAGTACAAGCTGGATTGCATTCCACTCTTGACCATATTTTCACTCTATCAACCCGTCATCGAGGAGGTAAGATCAATATCCCAAAAGTGTATGCTTGCTATGTAGAAATTTAGAAGGCTTTAACATAGTCCCATAATCTTGCATGATTTAGGAGATGCAGATCCCAAGGGACATGATTTTGGGAGGTGATGAGTCTATATGAGTCAGTCACAGGTAGACTTTGTGCCCATGGAGACCTATCAAATTCGGTTGAGAGCACGATCGAAATGAAGCACGGATGCCCCCTCTCACCGACACTATTTGGCATCTACATTAATGAGATCACAACTTTCATTGACTGCCTAGGAGGTGAGTGATCGTTGCTTGTTGATTTGATACATGTACCACTGTATGCAGATGACATAGTTCTCTTATCCTCTTCAGCAATAGTCCTACAGAGACATCTAGAGTCCCTAGAGGTGTTTTGCAAAGAGAGAGAGAGAGAGAGAGAGAGAGAGAGAGAGAGACTTGACATTCGACCTTGGCAAGACCAAGATTATGATTTTCAACACCACACGTAGTACTTCATCAACACAAATACACTTACTAAGAAGAGCCGAAGGAGATTGTGCAATCATACACTTGCCTCAGGGAAGCCTTCACGGGGCAATTTTCATGATGATTCTTGCAACTAGGCATGGCTTATACGAGAGGACAGGGAGCTAGGGCTCCATTAGAGTGACAAAGATTTAAGGCAAAGTTCTAGAATCCCTTCGTGAGAGTGACTTTGATATACTTGTGAGGCCCACAGCCATGTGTGCAACACCCTTTTGGGGTTGATCTATCAACGACCAACTGGCGACGATGTGAGAGGTTGCAAGTGATTACAGGATCCAAGATTATATGGAGTAAGCCCTCAATCCCCCATCAAATCGTAAAAGTAGAGTTCACTCTAGAATGATGCCACCTTCTAGATGGTGATATATCTTCACAAGGTTTGGGCTTTACCTGGTTGAAGACCACCGAGGCTAGCCCTAAGTCATCCGGATGACTAGCTGAGAGTGGGGTTAGCACAACCTAGTATGTACGCATATCCAAATGCTTTGACACTCGAGGTATTCAGATGGACCATCCCCCCCCTTTTGATACAGCTTGGATGCCCCTAGTCCTACATGATGAGATGAACCGTATCATGCAGTTGGATCTAAGCGACCTAGATACATCACAAACTTTTTTTTGAGGGCGGTCATACCAGGAAGTCCCCACCAAGATCCAGTTCTAGCATAGACCACTTCTTTGTAGTGTCAAAGGATGGAATGATCGTTAGACGGGATGTCATCATGGAGGCAAGCTAAAGATCCCAAAACATCACTCGCTTTGTAGAATTTCTAAAGGCCTTTGACACAACCCCACGATGTGTGTGTGTGTGTGTGTGTGTGTGTGTGAGAGAGAGAGAGAGAGAGAGAGAGAGAGAGGGAGAGAGAGAGAGAGAGAGAGAGAGAGCACGGTCAACTTCACCTAGTTGGAGACTATTGAAGCTAGCACTAGAGTTATCCAAACAACCAGCCAAGAGTGGGGTTAGCACAACCTGGTATGCATGCATATCCAAATGCTTTGGCACTTAGGGTATTCAGATGGACCATCTCCTCCCCTTTTCAGTGGAGCTTGGATGCTCTTGACCCCCTGATCTCGTGTGATGAGATCAACCGTATCAAACGGTTGGATCTACTCCAACTAGACAACTCACAAAGACAAGGGGGGGAAGACGAAGGTAGGAGTTCCCAATGAAGATCCAATTCTACTACGACCACTTCTTTAGAGTATTGGAGGATGGAGTGATGCTCAAACCCCAGTATCTAGAGGACATACGAGTCTCACACGCATTGATGATTGCCATGGGACATATGTGGATGTCACTGAGAATTGAAGCAAGGAGAGCCACAGGCAAGCCTAGAGAGTAGCAGATCTGTAGGTTATGCATGCTGGCAGACGTGCAGACAGAGGAGCATTTCCTATGTATCTACCCACTTTACTATGAGATCTGAGGATGACACTACTGTCTCGTTCACTTCATGACCACGTTTGCATTGGTCTCTATCAAATCGAGATGCGGTGACATAAAGAAACCCTATTGCAACAAATCAGACAATAGGGAGTGTCGGTGCCATGGAGGGCAAAGATAGATCGAGCTCAGCAACATGTCTGCATTCAAGTCATCCTTGGGACATAATGAAGTAGAGGAGGAAGAGATAGATAGTATGAGGGTAGCATGGATCTATGGGAAGAGACGATGCCAAGCAATGGAGCCAGAGAAATATGCCCCACACACAATGCAGAGGTTGTGACCAAAACATGCATGATGGAGGTTCAACCCATCCTAGCTCTACTCAAAAGGAACAACCTATGCCGAGGGGTCACTCTTAATATGACCCACTAGATATAGAGATCATAGAGACCACGCCCCCCGCCCTCGCAAGAGGCGACCGAACAAACACACATACGACATTCCTTTGCAGCTCACAGAAGAGCCACCATGGCAACTTTACTAATTCTAACTACTAGTTTGAGGACTAGTGTTGAGTTTTGAGTTTTTCTCAACCTTTTTAGCATAGCACTCAGCAACGGCCCCAATGAGCCCTTTGCTTCATAAGTCTTCCAGGCCTTTTGGAGGCGTTGGTATCTCTTTTTCTTTCTTTCTTTCTCTCATTTGTCTACTTCCACACATGCATCCATCATGCTTCTAGAGCTTTAAATGGTCCAAACCTCCCAACCTCTCTCTCTCTCTCTCTCTCTCTCTCTCTCTCTCTCTCTTTGCCCACACGTGCGTGCATTCAAGAATAAGCTCATCTTCAAAAACAAATAATGAAGAAAAATATTAATACTTCAAAACTGACGAGAAAATGGAGTAATGAAATGGGACAAAATAAAATCATAGTAGCTCTAATACGGAATTGAGACAAAATGTTTAATAGTCAAGAAAGAACAAACTGTCTGAGAACACTTCCTATACTCTCATGAACTTATACATAGAAAACAATGACACTATATAGGACTCCCTTCACAAAAAAGAAGCTTTTCTCTAAAGACAAAGCCAGATACATTCCTTCGATCTATATCTCAACATCTCCACACTCTCTCTCTTTTGTTTTTTGGTACCCAAAGTGGAGATCAACAAATACTAGATCAAAAAATTTCATTGTAAGGCAAGTAGATAGTGTAATCTATCTGACGAACACACAAGCAATCATAAGAGGATTGCCTGAGGACATCCGAAAATAGTAGAACATGGAAGAAGTAGCTTCTCGAAAGACTTGGTGGTTCATGTCTTTCCACAGAGTCCAAAGAGCCCATTATCAAACCCATGTGAAAAATAGATCAAACTATGCTCTCCGAAGCTCCAAAAAAGCTTGCCAAAGCAAGCAATGGCAAAGCGGGCCTGGAGGCACTGCTAAAGAAATAGCAATAAGTCAAACATCTATGACATAGAGCAAAGAGCAAGGATTCTTTAGGAGAGCACGAGAAATATGTTTACGTGCCAAGAGTTGGCCAAAAGAAATAACACCAAGCATCACTCGCCATAGAAAAACCTGAAGCGAAAGTTTCTAGGACCAGAGTTATTAGAACCGTTTACGCCACCATTTGGCATTACGATGCAAAGACCAAAGCTGATTCGCATGATGCGGTTTCCAAGGACAAGGCATCAAAACCTCGTATAAACTAGCCGCTGAGATATCGGCCATGCATAAGGGACGAGTAGCAGAATCCTGGCAATGTAAGGTCCAATCAGTAAGGCGATTCATAAGCTCCAACCTGGGTACCGGTAAAAAGCAATGAACCCATCTGAGAAAGATAGTGCAAAGGGTCGAACTGTCTCGCCACCAAAGGACCGTCATCACAAAGTACATCATCAACAAGATTAATTCCTTTTGATGATATAAAATATGAGTGCCTGGGTTCCTCCAAAGCAAGAAGTTATCAAATGTCTTTGACCAATGCAAGTTCCAGCCCGCAAGGAATTCCAAGCCAAAAACATATTAGAAACAAAAGGACAACCTTTAACTGTGCCATCGATATAGCCCAGAATGAAATCCCATTGAGTGGGATGTCAGTGCCCATAAGCAAGAGCAATCAACTGCGAAAGTAGATGACACATCATGGCAACCAAGGCTGATCACCCTACAGAAATTACAGCAAATATTATAACACTCTCATCATATTAGCTCTCTTTCCATTTTTACCACTCTCACCAGTATATTACGTCACTACAATTTTCACTCTCATTTGAGACATCTCATTCCTTTCTACAATTAGAAGTAGCATCAAGTTTCTTATGGTTCTCTCCCATTTTCTAACCCCCGGCACCCCCCCCCGCCCCCCTTCTCTCTCTCTCTCTCTCTCTCTCTCTCTCCTAATGTTTAGCGGCACAAAGATATCTCACAATTGTAAGGCCCACTCTTGTATTGACTCTGGTATCTCAAATTCACATTTGTGTGTCCTTTTGTTACATACTATCTTCACATAAACCTTTTGAATTTCAAAGTAGCCGCACTTACTAACACTACTACATGCACGTGCATGTTTAGCCTCCATGCCCATGGGTAAATTCACATCGCCTTTTGTAATTGTTTACATATCGTAGCAAGGAATTGTCGACAACGTTGACAAGAACCATGATAATTCACAATTTGAGTGTTGCCAATGAAAGACCGAGATGAGACTTGAAAGTGGATGCAAAGATATGGAAGCTAGAACCAACTAAACTTATTGACAGATAACTAGTCAAACACCACAAATACAACCGAACCTAATAATGCATAGCCGGTTAATATATAGTGATAAACACTCAAGACATATGCATAACTACATACGAAGCCTTGGCTTGAATGTGAAGGCTACTAGTTTGAAACCCTTATAACAAAATCACTAAGAGGCAAGATGAGAATAAAATAGTGGTATAAGATCAGATCTAAAGCAAGCCTAGTTTTGATTCAAACTTACGGAAAAAGGACGAGGGCCGATGTCTTGAGCATCACTTGAATATTGCTTGAATGAAAGATAGCATGAAATATCAAGACCCTGATACAAGGTGAATTCAAACCCAAATCAATGTGGGAGTCAACAGCATAGAAATCTACGTGATGTGAGGAGCCAAGAGACAATGAATGCTAAGTTGGGGCACAAAAAGTGAGAAAAATACACATCAATACACGCGCTCTCTATGCCTCACGTATGCTTGTGAGGTTATTAAACAACAAATCCATTCTCAAATGCCTAAAAGAGAGGGATGCAGGACTTGTCATAAGTATCCTTAATCCAAGACTAATACAGCACAAAGAAATCCCCATCCTCTTAGAACAAATGGCAAAAGTGTACGATGGCAACCTCTAAACCTGCCCTCGCAAAACATTCTGAAGGTTTGGGGCAACTGCTCATATAAGCGCCGAGAAGATGGTATTTCTGTGAATCCACTTACATAACAAATCCATGGTAGGCACAGCGACAGATATGGGTGAAATCAGAGTAATCAAAGCCCCATATTTAAATGAAGCACCAATATTCATGATACTTGTCAAACACTTTGGAGTTCTCTGTTCAGGTAATCCAATGACTACTAGACACTGGCTGATCGTAGTGCTCATCTAGTCAATAGTATGGCTATTCTATGTTGTTGAAGCAGAGCTTCGTGATCGCCCCAATATGAAGTTGCTGATAGTGCAAGAGTTTCTGATACTCTAATCATGTTCAGGTCCTTTCTCACCAGCTTTGATTGCAGATTCAGGACACTTCAAAAAAACGCATTGCCTCCACAAATTGTTGTCAAAGCTCCTCAGAGCTGACTTCAGCCTTCATAATCAAACCTGCACATTACCTGAATGCTGCAATGCAGTACACTGTAGCCCAGGTATCATGTAATCCATCAAACCCAAATTTGGAACCATAAAGATGACTTCTAGCACCTCAAAGACATTCTTGTCCCCGGCACAATCTCTGGGCAGATTTACAGGGATTGTAGACCTCACTCATGATATGTTTCACGGAAACCAGGTTTCAAAATATATTAAGGTTACTGAACAGGATCAAAAGAAGCATGATTTTCCCTGTATCTCCTTGCGGCCTAATGATGGCAAAGGCTCGAATGCAGAATCTGGAGAGAATCCCTTGGTAACGTGTTCTGTCAATCTACTTTAGACAGCAATGGAGAGAATGAAAGGAGTCTAAAAGCTCCAGACTATATAATAGGCCCTCCAATGTCAAGAGGCCTCACTTTTCCAAGAAATCCACAATATGAAAAGTGTTACAACTTACATAATTTGAAGTTCTACGACATGCACAGAGCCTGTGGTTCAATGACCGACGCTTGAAAAGCATGGATGGGAGGACAAAATGTCATACCGGTCTCCAAAGCATGAAAAAAAGGTAAGAAAACCAGGTTTTACAATTTCAAAATAACTGGTAGAATCAAGTGTTGACTCGTGTGTTTCATGAAATGGCCTAGCACCTGTTTGAGGCTTATCCCAAAAGTAGATACGCACGTCATCTTTACCGCAAAGATGTTGAAATTGTGGAGATAAACATCCTCAGAATTTCTTAACAAGGCAAACTAAGGGAGTTATTCAAACAATGCAATTGGTCTAGGAGCTGTACATTGCATTACAATACAAAAACTCCTCTTCCCACCTGTCAGGTGAGACTAACATGAGTACCACTACCAGCAGTTGCCTGTGAGTACGACTACCAGCAGTTGCCTGTGAGCACCTCTTTAATCTTTTAATACAAGCCTGGGGTGGTATGCATACTCAGTTTCCTAGTCCAATGCAGCAAAAATAAAGAAAATTCATGGCATATGCCCATGGTCTGCAATCTCAACATCAGCTGCTCTGCCAGGGTGTTAGGCTGCAGCAGTTGCTGGCCCTACTTGGGTTACCTCTGCAAATCCTGCCATTAAAACAGCCCCTGCACAAGCACCATCTTTGGAAGGGAAGAAACTACCAAAACAAACCTGCAAAAGAAAGAAATTACACACCTTAAGCCAAGCCTTTGCAAAAGATTTTTATCCTGATTAACTAAGGTGCCAAGAAAGTACAACCAATGAAAACCCACAAAAAACGTATCCAAACCTTTGATTACATTGACAGCCACACCTTCAAACAGGCACTCTCACTCAGAAGAGCATTAGGGAGCATTCAAAGCACCTACCATTTGAAGACCAAATTCTTGTGCTAGTTTTATGCAGGATTGGTCACACATAAGGGGCAACCAAAAAAAAGAAAAAAACTCTTACACAATTTCCTCACCCAGAAATACATGATTTATAGTTTGATCATGCGGACTAGAAAATGATCTACTAAGTGCAGCAAAAAATATGGTGGCTGAATACAGCTTCTCTGGCATGTGCTGGAAGAGCTTGGTGGACGTACACAAGCAAAGAATACTGCTGCCAAAAAGTGCAGTACTCCACGAGTAACCCGCCTCCCCCCTATGGTCAAAACAAAAAAGAGGAATCATAAATGCAAAAGTAAATTACAAGGAGGCAGCGTTATGTCTTCACTTGCAGGACCCAACTGTCGGCCAAAGGAACCATGTTTGAGTGTCAATGTGCAACGAGCACAAAGAAGTTAGATCTTCATCATTGATAGAGGTAGCAATTTGATGTCATCTGCTACCAATCATCAAGCCACAATGCAGTGTTCAAATCTTCTACGCTTGTGAAATCACTATCTGAAAGGAGTTGAAAGTCCTCCGCATGATGGGATTCCACAGCTGATTCCAACCGGGACACAATCTCTGCAGGCACTTTTATTCGGCATTCTAACATATCTTCCCAATCCAAGCCAGCGAACCAAGGGTGCTGCTTAATTGACGCTGCTCCCCTTTCATCCGAGCCTAATCTCTCTCTCTCTTCAACGACAAGAAGCTGCTACAAATACCACAACAGATGTGTAAGAAGAATAAGCAATATTAATCATAGCACAAGCTACACATATCAAAAGGGTAATCTCTTTACCTTGTTGAGGAGATCATTTACTTCTGGACTAAAATGACCTGGAAATACCAACTGTCTTCGAGCAATTCTGGCAAAAACATCAAGTTCGCTCTCCCGCCAAGAGCCAAACGGAAGTTCGCATTGCACCATGAAGTAGATAAGAACTCCCAATGCCCACCTGCAACAAACACAACGAAGTGTCACAAACACTTTCCTTTCTCCAAGTATCCTGCTGTCGTAGTGATTGACCAGAAGATTCAAAGTGCTAAAGCAGCACGGGCCTTTTCAAACAGGTCTATGACTCCAGAATTAAATTTGTACTCCTACTCCTACTCTTGAGCACACCCCACTCCTACTCCTACTCCTCCTACTCCAGTATTTGTACTCCTACTCTTGAGCACACCCCACTTCCCACATTCATTCTAGTTGCCTTATTCTTGACTGCATTTTCTCTCACAGAGGTGCATTCCCTTTTCGCAAGACATACTCGAAAACTCTCCTGCCACTTAGTTCAAAGACAATTCATGTAAAAGATGCATTACCTTTCGAATCAAACCAAATTGTACATAAATGTGAGTAAAATTTGTAATGAAACAATTAGCCATTCCAGCCATATTATGAGATGTAAGCCCACACCAGAAGTTTGAAAACTGAGGTAGAACGCTGTTATTTCAAAAGTTTGCTAAAATGACCAATGGACATGTTCTGCACATGCTAGACAAAAACCTGTGTGGGATGCAAGCATACCCAAATCGAAGCAAAGGCAGCCCAAACACGGCGGGTCCCTGCTAGGCCCGACACACTCTCAGTTCAAGAAAGACAAGATGTCAATCTAATCTCAACTGCAACAACCGGTTGCTCATCCGTGACCCAATCAGCATTGGAAGAAAGCATTGTTTCCATTCAAGTCCACAAGCAGCACACATCAATAAGGATCCTCCAGATGAAACCAATCTCCAAGTGACAATGCTGAAGAAAACTTTCTTTCGTGATGCTGCTAGCTAGGTTAAAAACAGGATATAAAGGAGCCTTTGCTGGTACTTCACATACAACAAGCAACAATACCCGACTCCTCAAAGCTCTTTTTCCATCTCCATCCCCCGTTTCATGGAAGATCCTGTCAAGGGCCCCTTGCAAAATCCAGGTAGATCAATTAGACTTAGAGTTTCAAACTGCCTTCTGTTCAGGGCATAGTACTCTCTGGCGTCTCTCAACAGAGACCACTGTGGAGTAGCATAAGACAATTAAAACGATTCAGTGCTACAGGCCTATTACTCAAACTCTTCCACTACAGGCAGTGACGACCTCTTGATTGCCTTCCCAGAATACTTACCTCTACGTCTGACCATGCATATCAGAAACTGCCTTCCTCCGTTAGAATGTCTTCACTTCAAGGACTCTATCAGTAGTCTTAACAAGTGGATTGCCTTCCCAGTCTACTTTCCCAGTCTACTTACCTCTACGTCCAACTAAGGAAAGTTTTGAAAACATACAATGAGTCAATACTTTGTGAGGCGCTGGAAGAGAATCCTAGCTGCCTTGCAGCCTGCGTCTCCACCATCCAGAAGATAACTACAAGCCATACCTTGTGAGCACTTAATGCGGCTTGGCCATCAATGTTCCTGGAGCCCACAATACCCTGTTCCCAAATGGCACGCAAGGTCTAGATAATGTCCATCCATATGTTGACAAGGGAGGCAGCAGGAGGGACCTTCTGAAATGTCCCAAACCATGATGCTGGCAACTATCTCTCCGACACTATCCTCCAAAGAGAACTTCTGGTTTTCCCTAGAGGGTGGAGTAGCATCATGAATCTCCTAGCTCATAATGGTCTCCCTGTCCATCGAGTAGGCTACCAACTCCAGCATAAATATTGTACCTGCGTAAAATCGTGAGAGAGTGCTGCAAGATCCTCTATGCTGAAAGGAAGCTCCACAAACAATGGGCAATCATCTCCTTGCCACCTACCATGCAAAAGTTCCTGATGCAGACCCTCACTCTCCCGTCAAGGTCCAATGGGAGGAGGCGACCGATGCACTACCGACAGTTGAGACAAGAACCTGGTCGGTACCTCATGCAGCACCTGATCACTCTAGCCAATCTCTCTCTCATGAAGGGGTCCAAGGAGAGGCAACTAACTCCAAACATCTACCACTGTGGGTGGTGTCCGAGAAGATGTCCTCTCGGATTGCCCTACGTAGGCAGCCCTTATTTCTGGCCCCTAGTGTGGTGTGACACCCCCCCTCCCCCCCCTCCTAAAGGTGTTTATTCCAATAGAAAATTTGATGCAAAATTGGCTCACATGGGAGCAAGAACACTGCCAATACTCGCATTCCTTCACGAGAGCACATAGCCTCTAATTTTACAGATTGCGGCTGCCAGCCAGAAAGAGTGCTTTTCAAAAAGCTGGAGCTTGCTTTCTTAGCCTAGAATAGGCTAGCTTTCCAAAAAGCTAGAGCTTTCTCCAAAAAGTACGCAATCTATGAGCTTCTTCTCCCATGGGCCCTCTAAAAGTTGGGCGCCACATGTCTTGGTGCTTTTTCCCTACGAAAGTACTCTCCAAAGTCCTATCACAAAACAAAACTATGGCCAACACATTACACCCATTAATGGTCAGCCCATGCATACATTCTAATCCTTGGACTAATCCTAGTCCCTTGTGGGCATCCCCACAATCCACATTTACCAACGTAAAGCAAAGGAAAAAGAAAGTTACTCTAGTTGACTAAAGTCGACTTTCTTTGACCGGAGTCAATTAAAAAAAAAATTCTCTTTATTTCTTGGGAGAAGTATGATTTTGGGACATCCCCTTGGCTTCTAATCAGTTGCCCTCCATTGAAAAAATTCTTGGTACAACTTCAAAACTTGTGGATGCCCGAGAAAAAGTCCCTCATCCAGCCGCTTGGCATCTAGTGCCGAGTAGTTCTTGAACTTGACAAAGTACCTGCAGGTAACCTTGCCTCTAGGTCCTTTCTTCTTTGTGTGGTACATAGTTGTTTGGTTGGAGAATCTCCTCCAGCTCTTCCATCTAAGATGGTTCTTCTTAAACAAGATACTTCTTTAGAAAACTCACATGGAAGGCATTTAGAATCCTCCAATGCTTTGGCAAGTCTGATCAACATGTGGCTTTATTGATTGGTTCAGTGACCCGAAAAGGTCCATAGTATCTGGTTGAAAGATTAGGACATATCTTTTCTTTGCCCTACCTGTGCTTTCTCGAACTTAAGAGGTACCTGGTTGAAAGATTAGGACATATCTTTTCTTTGCCCTACCTGTGCTTTCTCGAACTTAAGAGGTACCAATCTCCTTGTTCGAAATTCATCTCCCTTCTAAGCTTATTAGCAACTTTCTTATGCTTCTCTCTAGATCTTTCAATGGCTGTCCGAACCTGAAAAAAAGTTGTTTCTAGGTCTCGAACATATTGATCAGCTGTAAAAATCTCATCCTTGATCCTTAGAATAGGCGGCAAAATTACCTTTCTATAGACTACTTTGAATGGAGATTTCCTTGTGGAGCTGTGAGTGGTATTGTCATAGGCAAATTCCACCAGAACAAGATACTTTTTCCATTCAGATCTTAGCTCAAACACATAGCACTTCCAGACATCTAGAACCATGAAATTGGCAATCCCAATTTGACCATTTGACTAGGATGAAAAGAAGATGAGACACTTTATCTCCATGTTGTCGAATAGGCTCTCTAGAACAAGCTGGTCATCCTCAGGTCTCAGTCCATTAATATGGAGACTTAGGCATCCCATGGTGCTTGAAAACTTCTTCCAAAAAACAATCTCGCCATGTGGTCCGCCTTGATGGTCTAATAAAGTGAGTCTGCTTGCTAAATCTATCAATTATGGTGCAAATCCCATTATTTGCATTTTTTTATTGTGAAAATAAAAAGATAAAGTCCATGGCTATACTCTCCCACGGAACCTGGGTTACCAACAGTGGCATCAAAAGACCAGGGGTCTTTTGTATGTCATCCTTTGCTTTCTAGTAAGGCATTCCGTTACAAACTTCTGCATATCCTTCTACATTCTTGGCCAAAAGAAATATCTTTCAATTACTTGGGTCCTGGTACCTGCATAGGGTGGAGCATGAGATTCCTCCATAACTTTCATCCACATGTCTCGGGTCATATACAGATGATCATCCTTCATGAGATATCCATCCTTGAGAGAGTCCTCGTTGGTTGACTAAGGCATCCACCACTCTATTCTGTACCCTTGCAGTATGCACAATTTAAAAATGGAAAATGGAGGGATAATTTGCCCATCTCATATACTTTTCTGAGAGCTTGGTCTAGATCAAGAAATACTTGGGACTTTGGTGACCCAACTTGACTGTGAAATCAGCTCCCAAAAGATAGTGTTTCCAAATAGTTAAGCAACGTCTCTCTCTCTCTCTCTCTCTCTCTCTCTCTGCCCCCCCCCCTCCCTGGTAACTGCACGACTGTCTACCAGACCTTTGGCTGCTGTATGATTGTTCGTCAAGCCCCCTCCAGTGCTCGTCAGCCCCCCTGGTGTGCTGAACCTGCTACATGACTGTTTCGCCAGACTCCCTGGCCTGCTTGCCTAACCTTCTTGACTGCTGACATTCTTACCAGGCCCTCCTGGGCATCGCGGGACTGCCGTGACTGCCTGGCACTACCCGAGTAGGCACTTGCCTCTGTCACCAGCTGCTGGGAGCAGCTTCTAGGCCCCGGCCGCCTAGAACCCGACTGATGTGTGGATGGCTGTACCTGCTGATAGAGCTGCTTTGAGCAGCCCTCTAGGCTTCTGCCTGCTGCGATCAGCCGTAGGCTGCGTAGAGTGCAGCAAGCAGCGTGAGGTACCCAAGGGCCTCCACAGGACCTGCCCTACTGCAAAGACTACACGGATCAACGTGAAGGACCCAAGGCCCCCCCAGAAACTGTCGAACCTGTTCCAGGCCTGCAAGGATCTGCAAAAACATCAACAAAACTGCCAATAAACAGTCAAAGTAGTCAGAGAATGCATGGGACAGAACACTAGCCTCCCTCTTCTCTTAATCGTTGTCAGTCGAGGAAAGTTAGATGCTACGATACCTACTTCTCGAAACCTCACAACCTAAACTACCTTGGAAAGTTGAAACAAGTGCTGACAACCAAGGTGGGGGCTATACAACTAGCAGATTCCTTGATTCATGAGAATGTTAAAAATGCTTGAATGCCATGCCTTGCAAAAATGCTCCCGCCTTTCGGCAATCTCCTCCACACCGTTATAATACCAATGTAGAAAACCGGGAAAGCGAGATTTAGACAAAAGGGATAGAATAGCAAAAAGGAGCAACAGCAGAGGAAAAGAGATCAAGGAATGCGTAAGAGAGAAAGACAAAGCTGTGAGAGAGAGAGAGAGAGAGAGAGAGAGAGAGAGAGAGGGAGGGGGGGTAGTATAGATTAGAGTAAAAATTGTCAACATTCAAACCCACCATGTCCTTTTTAGCCTATCCTAACTGTTTCCACCTAGAGCTAAGCCTCTAACTTGGCCCCTTTTTGTTACACACGAAAAGTAAGAAAGGCACACACTTGCAATTCCAAATCAAGGCAGAAATGAAAATTAAGGATAAGCCTCCCACCAATCAGCAGCAAATCCATGACCTTGGCCCTTAATAATTTCTGGAGCCAAGAAATCCGCCATTCCACATATTGTAAAAGTCCGTTCATCAGAGAGTTTCTTTGCAAAGCGAAAATCAATAAGCTGCAACACCAAATAATCAACACGGAAGAATGTATTAGCATATTCAGCATCCATTCAAACCTATTGATTCAAAAACATCTAAAAAGGCAAAATTACAATCTCAAAATCCCAAGAGCCAGCAATCAGCATATCATTGATGAGTTGGCAATTACAAACTACGCTTGAGCCTATTGATGATAACAAAACCTTGATTGTCTTATATTCTTTTTTCTTTGAGCTTTAAAGCACACACACATAAGTGGGTCTCAGTCAAATAGGGATTACAAACAACAAGCGCAGAGTAAGAAATCTAAATAGTACCCATATTATTACAACTCAAAATCTCATCAAAAAACAAAAGGGAGTCATGCCAACAAAGATTTATGAAGTGTATGACCTACTCTTTATTGGAAGGAGACAAAGTAGTACATGCATACAATGGAAACCACTTAATAATACCTGTAGTCGGCCTTTCTCATCCAGCATCAACATGTCAGGTGATATACCCCGGTACACAACTCCATCCTACAAAATCAAGAATAAGATAACTTTTGAGAAAGCTTAACGAAAATAGAAACATAATCTAAATTACCCCTTTTTCGTATGAAGATAAGACAAAGGACTTATTCATATGAGCATTGTTAGAACTTAGAAGTTAATGCTTAGTTTTTTGCACTTCTAATGTTGTTTTTCGATCCATTGGTGGTCATTTAAATGAGTATATTGCTCATATTATGAGGTGGAACGCGAATTAAGAGTAGACTATTAAGGACCTATGGGTGAGGGCTGTCTAAATCCCGAAACTCCACCGAGCTTGAGGGATCTTTCAAATGAACATCCTTCTCCTGCTGAGGGCTTATTAGCATGAAAGGCAGCAATCTTGACATAAAAATTGAGAAGGAACCATGGAAACTTCACCCACACTTCTCTAAAAAAATTATAATTTGATTTAATGTCACAAATATGTGCCAAAGGGAAATTTAAAACACATGGAGCATATGCATTTTTGAGACGCATACCAATTGAGTTCCAATCCTTGATGAACATAGACCCTTGGGGCTTTGTCCAAATCTTCATCTTCATATTTAATTTTAAAAGGATAAGGACCGTAGTGGCCAACTTATTCCACTCAATCCATCCCATATTAGGACCATCCTCACCAACCACCTCTTGAGGCTGAGATTTCACATGATCCACACCATCACATATCTTTGGGCAAAAACCTAGCCAGTGACTCTGCTCGTCAGAGATATCCTCAAGCATGTGTCTGTTGTCAAAAAGTGATGTGCCTTTGAGAGTTCAGAACCAACTAATGAGTATTGTTGGAAATTATCTCGTGTGTGTTTGAGAGTGGTGATATATATTGTGTTTTGGAGTGTTTGAAGGGTCAAGTGACTTTGGGAGTGGATAAGGTCATGGACATCATAGGTGATGTCATGGTGAGTTCCAATGACATCGTAGGTGATGTCATGGTGAGTTCAAATGGTGGGTTCCAATGAACCAAGACCTTTGGGGCTTGTCCAAAGTATTCGCCTTCATATTTCATTTTTAAAGGAGAAGCACAGTAGTGGCCATTGCCTTATTCCACTCAGTTCATCCTATATTAGGACCATCCTCACCAATCACTTTTATATCTAATTTTAAAAGGATAAGGACCATAGCGGCCAACTTATTCCACTCAATCCATCCCATATTAGGACCATCCTCACCAACCACCTCTTGGGGCTGAGATTTCACATGATCCACACCATCACATATCTTTGGGCAAAAACCTAGCCAGTGGCTCTGCTTGTCAGAGATATCATTTGCCCCTTCCTATTTCCTCAAGCATGTGTCCGTTGTCAAAAAGTCTATCATGTGCCTTTGAGAGTACAGAACCAGCTAATGAGTATTGTTAGAAATTATCTCGTGTGTGTTTGAGAGTGGTGAGATATATTGTGTTTTGGAGTGTTTGAAGGGTCAAGTGACTTTGGGAGTGGATAAGGTCATGGACATCATAGGTGATGTCATGGTGAGTTCCTACAGCAATGCAATACTGCAAGTCCTACACCACACCTTGTAGCCAAGGTCCAAGAAATGGTCACCACTCAGCTCAAATCCATGGGACAGGAAATTGCAGCAACGATACATAACAAGATCGACAAATGTGATGTTTATACAGAGGTAAGAGAGCAGCAAGCCATAGCAAGTAACAATAAGATTTTATGTATTGGGGGATTGCAAGATAGTTGCCTTAGCTATTTTGAAATGGAAGATGAAGAGGAATGCATTGATGAAGAAAAGATTACCCAACTCAAGAAGGCAGTGCCACAAATCGGCATAAGTCTTATCACTTAAAAGGGAAATCAAGCATAGATTTCTTTCAAAGAAAGGATTTTAAGAACCAAAATCCTTAGACAAACCAACAAGCTCAAGGGTACTAGGATTTGAATATCTGAAGAGCTCACTCCGACCCAACTCAAACAAAGAGCAAATGAACTTATCAAAGTGAAAGAAGCAAGGAAAGAAGGTAAATAGGCGGTTTATCGAGACGGGCAAGCACTCATTAGAGATTTCAAACCTCAGTCTTAAACTGATGTTATTCAGACCACCCTTAATATAGTACTCGAATGTAGTTATGCTATAATAATTGGGGCTGAGCTGATGTACTCCCCCATAGACTCTCAGTCTATAACTGATGTTGATGATTTTGGTGTGCATTTTGTCCCATAGACCCGTGAGGTCTCCTGTGGATGTTAACATCTCTCTCTCTCTCTCTCTCTCTCTCTCTCTCTCTCTCTCTCTCTCTCACATGGCTCTTGTCCTTCACCTGACATAGCTTCCCAGTTCAACGGTTGGTATCAGAGCCAAGGGGGAGATCTGACGTCGCCATCCGATCAGCTTCAACCTTTGATTTCTGCAGCTCTTCCCATGCTGGCATTCTGCCACAATGTCTTCCTAAGGCCAATGTTGTGATGCTTTCTCAAGCCGTCTTGCAGACCTGCATCACCATTATCATGCTGCCCTGCTGCCATTGAAAAACATATCCAATGTACATAGAGTTTTTTGCCCTACCAGTCTGTGCACAGCAGCTTCTGCAGTATATGCACCTAGCTGTGAAGGGGAGAGATTTTGTTTCTGAAGATGCACCGTCTCTATAAGCAGTTCTCAAGTGCAGGTCTGAACAGTTCATAGCTATCCTTCAGCCATCGTAATATGTAATCTGCTACGAATCTGTCAGCAGCCTCCATTCTATTATATCTGCATTCTGGTGTTCCGAGTATTCATGGTAATCTCTTCTATACCAATGGCCTTTTCCAATGGTGGTTGGGACCGACTTATTGCCTTTACCATATGTACTTTACTGCATTGATGAAGGGTAATTCCTTTCCCCAATTATGATAACATCAGTATTAGATTTGTCACCCATTGAGTTTCAGCCCTGGTTAGAATCATTTTGAGTAATCTTATCCCAACTAAGAGTGCTTGCCTCCACTTTCATCATGCATCTTTCTGCTTTGGTTTCTTTATACTTAGCATCATGAGAAAGTATAAAAAGCGATTAATCCTCTCTATCACTTTTCAAAGACCATCTACCGGTCCATTGTTTGCTTGTTCTTGCTTCACTTCATGTTTGAAGATATTATATCCCAGAGAACCTCAAGTTGATGAGCCAAGCTCAAAAAAGAAGGAAGTAAACAACCAAGGAAGTCTATGTCATCTCACCATTATTGCCATATCACTCACAATGCATAGTCACATGAAACGTTTCAAAACATTTCAAAAAACAGCATGAGTTTCGAAAATCAACTTTATATTCTTGGGTCTGAAATCAACTTTCTATTTTCTGGGTCAAAAAAATGCAATCAGTTTTAAAGCGTTTCATTTTCATGGAACGACTATGCATCCACCCTCTATTATGAAAGTCAGCCGCTAATTGAAGAAAAATCACTTCAATACCACAAGCATGACCCCAAAAACACACTGCCTTGCCTAAATGTCACCCAGAAAAGGAAAACCCAAGTACGATTGACTTTCTAGTTTCCAAGTAATGTAGACAAACACATTTTCTCTCAAGCGTGGCATGCCATCCATAGGTTTGGCATTGAGACGGGATGACGTGAACCTGAGCATGCACCTGTATATTCCATTCGCAGAATGTATTTTCAAGACAAACTCCACCAATTGCTTGCTGCAAGGGACGTTTTCCCTCACATTAAACATTCAGCTATATGATTTTCGACATGCACATTTACTTCTCATTCATGTAAAATATGTTTGTAGCTCTTTGAAAATGTAAGCAATCAAGACCATGTCACTTGCATATAGAAAATATAATCCTCATTAAAGGCAATCAAACCTCAAGAGACATTCCTTTAAAAGGTAATTAGTAAATGTGCGTGTGTGTGTGAGAGAGAGAGACCTAAAAAAATAGATCGCTATGGAAATTTGAAATTGTTTCAACGAACATCAACCTCAACAAAACTTAGGAACATAACACTGTGTGTGCACGCACGTGTGTGTGAGTGTGTGTGATCGTGTGGGTGTGTAGGTGCCCTTGTGTGTGATAGGGCTTGCATGTGCCCTCTGCAGTATAAATAAATGGAGGCTACTATGGGATTATATTACTGCTCATAGGCTACTGTGGTTTGTTGCAAGAACATAATCAACATTCCTTCGTGAGCCGTAAGGCTTCTTTGCAGGTTTTTGCACCTTTTATGCAGGCCGAACTTCCTTCTCCGGGGTTGCAATGCTGGTTCATAATGATTTACAGCCACAATTGCTCTATAATGACCCACATCGTTGTCTTATAGTCAGATGCATTATCAATGGGGACAGCTATGAGTTTGCTTCGGTCTATGCATCCTCCACCTCTGCAGCTCAGGCTGAAATGTGGCATCGTTTGGCTCAGCATCACTCGACACATCATGCATTTGTATGTGGAGATTTCAATAATTCTCCTGACAATGAGGACAGCATTACGCATCGCTCCCATATGATGGCAAGGGAGAAGAATGCATGGGCACTCATGATTCATACTTCACAAGCATGTGATCTGTGGCAACATCTCAAGCCTGATGATATAGGATATACTTTCCATCACAATGCCTTTACTGAATATTGATCACACTTAGATAGATGGTACATGCTTCATGCAGTCCAGTTTGATGATTTTACTTGCGATACACATTTGGATTATGCCTTGCGAATATCTGATCCCTTTCCAGTCTCTATGACTCTTGGTTTCGGCTTGCCGCTGCATGATGAGCACTTGCAAGTCAAAAGGCTTTTATTGGCGCATAACTCCTTACCTCAAGCATCAGGCTTTTCAAATTATGGTTAAGGCTCTTATATGGCGACTTCTCTTGCATGCACATTGCATACACTGATGGGGACTAGGCGTGCAGTCGTTTTGCCATGGCAATGCAGGACATCATTAAAGACTATGGCAAAAGCTATCTTGGAGACTGGCTTCACAAAGTGGCAGATGCAAAAGCTTTGGTTCAGTGCTTTACTTCTGTAGCACAGCAAAAACAATTGTCTATGGATAATCAAATAGCTCTTACTGATGCCCTCGTTGGTTGTTTGATAATGATCAATGCAAGCTGAGAAAATGGCAGCTTCGTTCCAGTCCAAAAGTTATGCAAGATATAGGCTGTTCTTCTAAGGTCTTTTCCAGTCTTCATACCTCCCGCCGCATGCATTCTTTGCATAGTGTCATGTGCCAGGATGGAACTTGGACAATGAATAAACAGCAGCCTGATGATGATTTGAAGTTATTTTCCTGATATGCTTGCTGCCCCGCCTCCTCCTCTGCCTCTGGAGGTCGATGCAAGGAGGGTTCTTTTGCAGAATGTTCGACCCATTCTATCTCAAGAGGATGCACATAAGTTGGAATTGCCATTTACAGATTTGGAACTGAAAGCAGCACTATCCAAATTGGGGCGCTCTAAGTCTCCAAGATGGGATGGATTGACCCTGGAATGTATTATGGGATTATGGGATCAGTTGAGCCCCCTTCTTCTATTTATGATTAATCCTTAAGGCCTAGACTTCGAGTCATATGCTTTCATCTTGGAAATAAGGGCTTGCTGCGATTGATTCCAAAAAATCCCCTTTGTCAATCATTGCTTGATTGGCGTCCAATCACCTTGATGCCTATGGTGTACAAGCTAATTTCTAAAATGTTGGTTTTGTGTATACCGCACTTCTTGTACATGGGCTTGCATTCTGCACAATATGGTTTTGTGCCTTGCAAGCAAATCATGGACAATATTGCAAATGCTTGTATCGGCATAGAATCCGTATACCAATTACGGAGAGTGTTCCCAGATTTCATCATCGAGGACGCTGATGCTTGAAGAGGGAAGAAATGTTATGCTCTAGCCGAGATAGCATGACCTCGGAAAGATCGGTGGGCATTTTTCCTTAGAGGACCGACTTTTGTAATATTTCATGTGCGTAAATTAAATGGTTAAGGGAAGTAACTGCCAAGGTCCTAGGTGAGGGTGTATTGGCATCGACTAGGTGGTTCCGAGTGCTCAGGCCTAGGTGCACCTAAATGTGTAAGAATGCCAAGGGGCAAATGTTTAATTGTGCCCCAAGAGAGGGGTAAATGGTGTACCAAGCTAAAGGTCTAAAATGATGACATGTGGCATGAGGGAACCATCTTGGGATTTGTGGGCTTGTGGATAGGCATGAAGAGAATGAATTACGTATCTTGTGTGCATGCAATCCATGAGATAGGCTGGGAGGATAATCTGGATGCCATCGCCTGTGATTGTGCCCGTGATTCGAAGGAAAGAAGGCAGAGATTAGTATTGATTGTTTCACCAAACCCATGGAAAGCAAGGCCAGCACTCAGCCCTTGGTTGTTACGGTGCCCCTTGACTAACAACCGGTGGATTGCAATGCGCAGCAAGGCACCCTAGCTGACCAATTGTGAGTAATCTCACCGCACAGTCACTTGGAAAGCAGCCCTAGCCTAGAATCAGCCCAAAATCTCAACGACCCAGCCTTCAATAGCCCAGCAACAGACCAACCATGGCATCCACAGCCTGGTCTCTGTTAGAAATCAGCAAAAGACAGACCAGCCAGCAAAAACACAGCCCAGAAGGCCCAAAAAGCAACTCGTCCAGCCGGTAGGAGCTTTGGAACAGCCCAAAACTGCAGTAGATTAATTTGCCCTTGACCTGGCACACTCCAGGAGCACCTGCACAACCTCAGAGCCCAGTCGCCCAGCACCACGCCAAGAAATCAGCAAAAACGTTTCGAGATGAAATTCGCCCAATTCTTTGGCTCCCGGACAGCAAAAATCCCCTCTTAGTGAAATCGCCTCTCTTCCCTAGCACTAGAATCAGCAGGATTTAGCCTTGCATGCAATCGCCTTGACTCTTGTCACCTGGTACAGCCAGTCCAGCCCCAGATGAAATTGCCTATGCAAAACTTGCTCCAGAATTGCCTGCAAACCACCAGAATCAACTCGCCCTGGCTAGATCTGCCCGGCACCAGCTTGGAAGCAATGAAGAACAAATCACAATTCTCTCTGTCAGCCTCCTGCTTGCACAAAACTGGGTGCAATCTTCCCTGGATGCTTTTTCTGCTCCATCTAGCCTGGCCTCAATTTGCACCTCAATTGGGTTGTTTTTGGCCCCTTGACACAATTGGCTGATTTTAAGCTGAAAATAGCAACTGGATTTTTACCACTCTTCTGGATCACCAGAAAACTACCCCAACGCACAATTAATACACCAACACGTGTACAATTTGCCTGGGATTACTAGGAATTAATTCCTCGAGCCTGATACATGTACTAGGACTCCCGCAATTCCTGTGCCACCAAGATCCAAGGTATTCACGTGTAAATTCAATTATGTTATAATTCACGTCCTTGTGATAGATGGTGGAATAGTGAACCCATATTTTGTATATGATTTGGCCCATCCTTGGACAAGAATATATTTCTTTTTGAACTCTCTCTTCATTTACTTTGTGCATCTTTATCTCTCAGTACACACCATGGAAAGAAGTTGGATTTGAAATTAACAATATGTGATTCTTGGGCACTGTCTTGCTCGTCTATCTTCCTCTGCGGGGAGCTAACCAGTCAAACACTACAAGACATAGGCCATTTTCCGACGGAAATACTGATGCTTTTTACATTAAATTTGTTTTTTTTCACGGGCGCAAACATCGCTATAAGTGTCGCTAAAAGCATTGGAAAAGGACCGTCGCTATAAAGCGTCACTATATAGCGGCACTGGCAAACGTCGCTATATAGCGACACTAAAAACATCGCTATATAGCGACACTGTTAATCATCGCTATATAGCGACACTGGTAAACATCGCTATATAGCGACGATTAACAGAAGTAAAAAAAAAGGGTTAGTGGGGCTAGACAGGGCTTCCTTTTGGCCCTGTTTAGCCCCACTAATCTTTTTTTTTTTTTGTAATTTTTTTAAACAAAAAAAGGGATCCTCGTAACACACTTCGACTGCAGATTCTTCACTGGAGTCGGGTCTTTCCTCTTCCTTTGAGTCACTTGCAGGCCCCAAAGCGTATTTCCTCTACCATTTGGGAGTTTCAAAAGTGGCAAATGTTGTGCATGATCGCAATGATACACTTCCTTTCCACCCGCCACGAGACAATATTGCTTAGGGCAGCATCATAGACCTATCTGGAGTATTATTACTACCTTGATGCAGCCTCTTCAACCTGTCCCTCATCTATTTTCTACTCTCCCCTTGCTGGATGGGCGGTTTGATCATGAGACTCCAAGTCCTCCTCCTCTTCATTTGTTGATCTTCGTGCCAAGAAGGCATATAACTTCTTACTTCCACGACCTTGGATTCTCGATTATGGCAATCATTTTTTGCATTTCAAAAAGTCTCTTTCTTGGTGGAGAACTTCTCTTCGGCGCATCTGGAGCAACAAACTCCCTCTAAAGCAAAGAGTCTTACTCTAGCGCTATTTAGTTGGGCCTTTACAGGTGGGATCTTTCTTGGCCTCCAGGCGCATTGCTTCTTCAACTTGCCCCACTTCCTCTCATGCAAGGGAGACAACCTTGCATCTCTTAGTCTCATATGGACCTATCCTTTTGCATGAGATTTCTTTTTCCAATTGATGACAGGGCATCGAGCTTGTTTTCCATCCACTTCCTTTGGAAAGCGTTTTTGGTTGTTTGGAAGATATACTTCTATCCCAAAGAATGATTATTTATTCTCTTGCAGTTGATATTGGGCCCTTTGGTCATTTTATTGTGTGAGGGAAAAGGGGGGTGGAACGTTAGGAGACAGAGACACAAGGAGTGTGGGTGTGTAAAGAAAAATCGTGAGCCACACCACAAACTCAAAGGTTTTATTAGGATTAGGTATTCACCCTATGACTGTCTTAAGACAGTCATAGGGGTCGTAACATTTTAAAGGGTGGCAATGTGCCTTTACCCCAACAACCTCCCACCTAAAGGCCAATGTGCCTAAAGGGGAGAAAAGAATAAAAATTACAGCAATATACAGTCACTGTATACAAGACCATAAAATAAGAATGGTCTCAACCTAATCCCATGATGCGGCGACAATGCGCAAACCGCTCTGTAGGCAAGCTCTTAGTGAGCAAATCTGCAGGATTATCATCAGTATGCACCTTCACAAGCTCAAGCTGCTTGTCTTCCAGTACCTCCCTGATGAAATGGTATTTCACATCTATGTGCTTGGTCTTCTTATGAAAGACCGGATTCTTTGCCAACATGATAGCACTCTGACTATCACAATGCAAAACTGGCATATCTCCTGTAATGCCCAAATCTCCCACCAGCCGAGTAAGCCATATTGCTTCCTTGCAAGCCTCAGTGGCTGCAATATATTCAGCTTCAGTGGTTGACAGTGCAATGCATTTCTGCAACCGAGACACCCATGATATAGGACCTCCTGCAAATGTGAAAATATAACCGGTAGTAGACTTCCGGTTATCTGCATTTCCTGCATAGTCTGAATCTGTAAAACCATGCACCAATGCATCCTGCCTACCATAGCATATGCACAAGTCTTTGGTACCCTTGAGATACCTCAAGACGCCTTCCGGTAGTAGACTTCCGGTTATCTGCATTTCCTGCATAGTCTGAATCTGTAAAACCATGCACCAATGCATCCTGCCTACTATAGCATATGCACAAATCTTTGGTACCCTTGAGATACCTCAGGACGCCTTTCACTGCTTCCCAGTGCCGCTTGCCTGGATTTGCCATATACCTGCTGATGACTCCCACCGCAAAAGCAATATCCGGACGAGTGGCAACCATGGCATACATCAAAGAACCAACTGCAGATGCATACGGAACCTTGGCCATCTCAGCCTTATCATCATCTGATCTGGGGCTGTCCTTACGGCTGAGTTTTAAATGTGGAGGCAACGGGGTACTAATAGACTTCCCCCCCTCCATTTTAAACCTCCGCAGTACCTTGCCAATGTACTCTTCCTGTGACAGAAACAAAAGTCCCTTAGACCTGTCACGAGTAATCCACATACCTAGTATGTGATTTGCATCACCCAAGTCTTTCATGTCAAAAGACTTATGTAGTTGCTTCTTCAAAGCAATAATCTCCTGCTGAGATTTGCTGGCAATCAGCATGTCATCCACATATAGAATGAGTAGCATCAAACTGCCATCCTTTGCCCGTTTGGTGTACAAGCAGTGATCGGTCTCACACCTATGATACCCTTGGGACTGCATGAAGGCATCAAACTTCTTGTACCATTCTCTTGGCGCCTACTTGAGTCCATACAAGCTCCTCTTGAGCTTACACACAAGCTGCTCTTTCCCTTTAACAGCATATCCCTCTGGCTGACTCATGTAGATCTCATCATGGAGATCTCCGTGAAGAAAAGCAGTCTTCACATCCATCTGACATAAATCCATGTCCTCATGAGCAACAAGAGCTAACACTGCTCTCAAAGTAGTCATCTTGACTACAGGGGAAAAGATCTCATCAAAGTCAATGCCCTTCTCCTGCTTAAATCCCTTGGCAACCAATCTGGCCTTATACCGCGGTAAAGCATTTGAATCCACTTTGACTTTGTAAACCCACTTGCATGGCAAAATTTTTCTGCCTGCAGGTAGCTGCACCAAGTCCCATGTATCATTTTGAAGTAAGGAGTCCATTTCTGACTGCATGGCTTTCTCCCACTTCCTTTTCTCTGTTCTTCCCATAGCTTCCCTGAAGCTGGAAGGCTCACCACAATCTGTCAGCATGATAAAATCAGCCAAATTATTGGCTCCTAGAACAAACCTGTCAGGAGACCGTTGTACACGGGTGCTCCTCCTAACAAAATGCTCCGTATTAGGCTGCTGTCTAGCCTGTTCATCATGCATGACGGGTGGCTGTACCACCATATTTGGCTGTCCTACAGCGCCATTTGCTAGCATATCCAGTGGTGCATCATTGGCAAAATTGTCTCGCTGATTTTCAGCCTGTATACCCTCTTGAACAGGGTTATTTACAGCAACCTGCTGCTGCATATTAATGGGCATTCTTTGCTGTCCGACATCATCATAAACAACCCTCCTGTATTCCACAGGTTGCACGGGCTCTTTGTGTACACTATCCTCTTTAAAGATGACGTCATTGCTGCGTATAATCTTCCGTTTGACAGGATCCCATAACCTGTACCCCATTTCACCTTCGTCACCGTAACCCATGAAGATGCATCTCAAAGACTTTGGTTCCAGTTTGGTGCGCAGTTCTTTGCGTACATGAGCAAAGCACTCGCAGCCAAACACACGTAAGTGCTTGTATGAAGGTGGCTTGCCAGACCACACCTCCTCTGGCACTTTCAGCTCCAAAGCCTTGTTCGGCGACCTGTTAATTAGGTGAACTGCTGTTTGCACGGCTTCTGCCCAAAAGCCATGGGGCAATGCAGCATAAGACAACATACATCGAACTTTCTCCTGAATAGTTCGATTCATTCGCTCACTCACACCATTTTGAGATGCATTATGAGGGGCTGTGAGTTCCTGTTTAATGCCCTTAGCTTCGCATAACTGTACAAAAGCATGTGACACATACTCACCTTCATTATCGGATCTGAGGCATTTCAGCCTGCATCCTGTCCGATTCTCAACCTGAGCGACAAACTTCTTGAAAGCATCTAAGGCATCGCTCTTATGCTTCAAGAAATAGACCCACACTTTGCGTGTGGCATCATCAATAAAAGTAATGAAATACTTTGCACCCCCTAGTGATAGCTGTGGCATCTCACACAAATCAGTGTGCACTAGATCAAGCGGTGCTCTATTCTGGGGAGTTCTCCTCTTATGAGGAGTCATAGAATGCTTTCCAAAAATGCAATGATCACAAGCAGGCAAATCTGAAAATGAAAGAGACGGCAAATAACCCAAACGTGACAGTTCTTGCATTCCTTTAACGGACATGTATCCCAACCGGCTATGCCACAATGAAACCTTCGGCAGCTCGGTTATGGCAACAACATGATTACCTACACTGGAAACATAAAGAGGGTACAAGGTATCACTCTTATAACCCTCAGCCACTACAACCTGGCCATCAGTAATCACCCATTTGGAGTTCCCAAATGTGGTGTGGTAACCACTGTCATCCAACAAGCCAGTGCTAATCAAATTTTTCTTGATTTGCGGCACATGGCGAACACCATCAAGCATAAATATGCCTCCGTCAGGGAATACTATCTGTATACTGCCAATCCCTGCAATCTAACATGCATAGTTGTTCCCAAGGTGAACAACTCCATGAGTACCTGTGTAGGAAGTAAACCACTCCCTATGAGGCGTAACATGAAAAGAAGCACCTGAATCCAAGAGCCAGGTGTGCATGTCATGGCCATCAATAACCAATGTATGTGCAATTACAGCAGAAGAACATAATACATCATGTCTGTCACTGTCACTGTCCTCTGCTGCAACATTCACTGTATCAGTGTCATCTCCCTTGGCCTTGCCTTTGCCTTTGCTTCCACTGCCTGCATCCTTTGTCTCAGCCTTCTTGGCTTTCTGATCCCGTATAAACTTCAAGCACTTAGACTTCACGTGTCCCTTCTTACCATAGTAAAAGCATTCAATATCCTTTTTGCCACGGGAATGACTGCGGGATTTGGACTTGCCAGCTGATCTCCCCTTCTGCTGAGTCCTACCTCTTTCCTGTACCTGCAAAGCATTGGAAGACTTGCTGCCCATATTATTCTTCCTACTCATCTCCTCCATAAGGAGAGAGCTCTCCACATCAGCATACATAAGAGTGACATTTGAATTTGACAGAGTGGTCTTGAAAGTGTCCCAACTCTCAGGGAGGGTACACAACAAGAAAGTAGCCTTGAACTCCTCATCAAGGTTCAATCCCTGTGCGATAAGCTGTGTAAAGATGGCATTGAACTCACTCAAGTGTGAGGTCATAGCTGTACCTTCCTTCATGCGAAGATCGACAAGCTTCTTCAACCAATAAACCTTACTGGCTGAACTCTTTTGGGCATACAACTCTTCTAGCCTCTGCCATAGGCCATAAGAGGTCTTTTCTGCCTGAACATTGAACACAAGAGAATCAGTGAGAGTAAGCATGATAGCCGCCCTTGCGGACAAATCAAGCTCCTCCCACTCATCATCTGCCATCCCAGATGGCTTGACACCCTTCAACCTTATGGGCTTAGAAATCTTCTTTAGCAGAAGTACATTCAAACACTGTTCTGCCCATAATGCATAATTGTGTGCCCCTTCCAATTTCTTTATGTTCAGTATTGAGGATTCACTTCCCCCTGATGCCATATCAGACAAGGAAAGTGCCTGTGTCACCACAATGTAAATATCCTTAGTCAAAGTACAGTTGACCATTTATTTGATCATAATTAAAGAGTTTTATATGTGTTAATTATGGTCAAAGAGTTATTTTAATGGTCAAAGGATTGACTACGGTCAAAGATACTTGACTCCAGTCAAGTAAACCTGACTGCGGTCAGAGAGTGTTGACTTCGGTCAACAAGACTTGGCATGCGCCAAGAGGGTTAACCCCGGTTAACCAAGATGTGCCAGCTTCGGTTGAAGGACTTGGCTATAATTAAGGCCCCTTGACCCTTGGTCAAAGCTCTTTAATTATAATCAAGAGTGTTGACCCCGGTCAACCAGAGAAAATATATATATATTTATTTGTATATATATATTTGTTTAGATGTGCACATGTGTTTAGTGGGGACGCCCACCGTGACTAGGATTAGTCCACAGTGTGTTATTTGCATGCAAAGCGCTAACAATTAATGGGTACCATGGTGGTGCGCTTTAATTAATTGTTGCAGGTACTAGGAAGGACTATTTTTCCTAAGCGAAATGGGAGCCTGACAAGCATCTAGGAGGCGGTTCGTGTGACCGAGAGCTTTGAAGACTCCAGGATGGCCCTTAGTGGCTTGTAATAGGATTTAATCTAGATTTTAGACAAGTGGCATGTTGCCAATTTGAATGGAGCTTGAAGCTCTTGTAAAAGAAGGGATTCTTTTCACGTTTTGGAGAGAGAGACTTACGAGACAGCTCTAAGCTGAACTTCTGTAACAGATTTTCTTGAATGACTAAAGACCTTCGGGGGGGTCCAGCCCGACGATTTGTCCTGGGCCCTAGTGTATCTTCAGAGAGAGGGAGTGAGGGAGAGTTTTTGAGAGTGAAATTCCGTCGCTGAAGTGAAGCCATAGCTGTTTTTTCACCGGTCAGTCTGGTTTTATAAGCCATAGCTGTTTTTCACCGGTCAGTCTGGTTTTATTGGTATCAGAGCGGAAGGTCTCATTTCCTTCCTAGGAAGTGACGATCCAAGTAAGGCTGTAGAGTGCAGGTCTGTGACGCAGAATAAGTGACGGCATAGCGCAAGAAGAGCTGCCAATAAAGTCATCGGTCTGGACGTCGATACAAGTAGTGAGCAGACGACGATGTGGCTATCGATAGCGCAAATGAGCTCCACTGCCATAGGTCCGATGATGGCAGACGAAGGAGAATATGCCGGCGATAACTGATACGATAGACATCGTATGCAGACGAGGAGCAGACAATTGCGTATGCCCAGGGCGGAGGGCTAGGAGGGAATATTGATGCTGTCACGCGGGCACACCTGGTCCTCACGCACGAACGAGTCGGTTGTATTGGTGTTTGCGTGACGAACAGCGACGAGGTGGCTCCGTCGACTATTTTTCCTTGCGCAGGGTGCCAGCGTGACGCTGCCAAGGTTTGAAACCTTTGGCTGTTGCTGACGTGGCCAAGGTGCCACCTAGGACAGCTCAGCATACACGTGGCACACAGGTGACGTGGCATCCGCATGTGCAGGTGCTGACGTGGTCAGACAGCTCAGCAGCTGACGTGGCAGTACACGTGGCAGACCGCGCAATTGCTGACGTGGCGCCTAGCCATGTAGCAGATGATGTGGCAGGTCAGCAGATGACGTGGTGCACACACGTGTGGTGCTGACGTGGCAATACATGTGGCATCCAGCTCAGAGCTGACGTGGCACACTGACACGTGGCAGCCAGGCTGGCAGACCTGTGGTTAGTGTGACCTTGTTCAAGTTAACTGCAGTTAGCTGACCCTGGTTAGAGATCTGGTCAGAGGACAGCCTAACTAGACTAGACTGGTGCAGTTAACCAGTTTGGTTCAGTTAGTGGCCAAGTTACAGACATCTAACCAGACCAGAACAGGACTGATCTGGTTAATGTAACCAGCAGTACCCCAAAAAAAAAAAAAAAAAAAAAAAAGAGAGAGTTGCAGAGACAGTTTTTGCCATCAATTCCCACCTATCTGGTAATCATTTTACTGTCAGAAAATCAGCAGAAAACAGAGAAAATCAGAGTTTTGCAGAAATAAAAGAGATGCATGCCTTTGTGCACAGAGAAGGGGAAACAGATGCCTTTTGAAGCCATCTGCAGCAGCCAAAAAAGGGCAATATAATTGTTGATGCTTTGGCAATTGTGTGGGTATATGCCTTGAACTGACAGCCAGTACTGGCATAGATTGTAAATGCAAAACACCTCTTGTTGAGGTACTTTTTCTGTTGAAAAAGCAAAAGTAGAGTGCATCAGTTACCCGCACTGTGTGAGAAATTTGCAGATCTCAGAATATGGATCAATCACCCATCCAGTGGGATTCACAAGATAGGGATGTACATCCAGGACAGAGAAATGTGCCGCAAACTCAACAAGAATTTGAACAGATGGTACGCACTCGTATACAAGAGCTGGAAAATCTCAAAAGGGATCCCAGGGCTCAGCATTTGTTTCAAGCAGAAGCTATGCCTAATCCAGTATATGACGTGCCAATGCCGGAGGCATACTCTCGTGTACAGCCTGAGAGAGAGAGATCTCATAGATCTCATAGGAGACGGTCCGATAGTAAAAAGAGATCGAGGCATCATTACCGATCTCCTAGTCCATCACCGTCTACCTCGAGTTCGACCTCTGTGTCTTCTTCTTCCTTATCAGATAAACCATCTAGGAAAAGAAGGAAACACGAGAAGTCTAGGAAGAGAAAGTCTTCCAAAGCGACCAAGGAATTTAAAGAGGGAGGAAAATCTGTCAAGTTTATGACCTACAATGTGTTGGGATATCTCAAGGTGTATGCCTCAGGCACACCTTATGTTTCTATGTGTGAGTGCTAGAGGCACAGTTAGGTGCCCACAAGCACAGTTAGGTGGTGGAAAAGCCACATAGGATGATTGAGTGAATCTAGGAGCAGATTGAGGAGATGATTGAGGAGCTTTGAGGTCATCAGTGATGTCAATGACCTTGTATGAGGTGCCTACTTAAGGACCTCTTTCTTCTTCATTCTATAAGCAAGTATTCTGAGTTTGTGTCCACTCTACTCTTTCTTTTCAGTATTCCAACATGGTATCAGAGCCCTTTGATCCCCCTTGAGCCCATTTCTGCCACATCATCATCTTCTTCTTCATATTCTTCTTCTCCATTTTCCTCTTTCTTCCCAAAATATTTGAGAGCTTGGTTCTCCATCTACAAACAGCCATTGCCCAAACCCTCTGAGCTGGAAACTCCTCTAGTATGGGCGAACTTCCACCTGCAAGCAATTGAAGAAAAAACGTCTGTGGTGGCTGCCATTCTCCAAACAGCGAATTTCTTCTGTTGCTCAATACTCCCTGCCTGCTCCACCATTGCCTGAGCCCTCTTAGGAGTAGATGGGCGACCTCAAGACGAAGATTTTGAGCTATTTTTCAAGTCATTTGGTTCAGTAACGAGGGAGAAATCGTCAAAACTCAGTTTCAGCCTGTAGCAACTCTCCCGGGCAAAAGTGCGCACCATTTCGTCCAACCTCTGTGCTGGACCTTCTCTGGTATATGAGCTTTCTTTTGCTTCAGAAAGCCCTCTTTTCCTTGCTTTGAAGAGTGAGCTACAAGCCCTCCAAGTTCAGCTTTTCAGTTTTGACAGTTTTGGACAAGTTTTTGAAGATGATGCTACATAAAATGCTACTCTAGCATTTCTGGTTTTTTGAAGCTTTCAATAACTTCAGTACAAGTGTGGATTCAATTTTGTTTTGACTTGCTAGACCTGGTTTTGATTGGAAAATGTTTATTTCATCCACTTCTATGAAGCATGTAAGAAGAAGCATCATTGTTTGAAAACTAGTCACTACTATTTGCTACAACAAGTGGCTATACTTTGGAAGTATTTCAGTTCTTTTTGCCTTGTAAGAGAGAAGACACTACCCAATACTTGGGTTAGAGCCTCTCATGGCTTGCTTATGCCAAATATGTGAAAAGCCAAAACATAAAGCAATGTCTTGTTATGCTACAAAGGATGAAAATGCCAACCTGACTTCCTTATTGAAGATTGCCAAAACAATGGTTGCCAAAAAGGAAGCAACTACAGAGATCTACCCTCTCATGGCACTTTTATTTGACTCCAAGTACAAGAAAAAGATGAAGGTCAGACACCTAAGATATGCTTCTCTACACAACTATGGAGATGACAAGATAATTGTTTTCTTGAAGGATATGACTTTCAAATCCACTTGTTCTATCATAGTACCATCTTATAAGGCACTAGACACTGCCCATGTGGTAAGACCTTGCCTTGACATGGATATTTTGCCTCCACAAGATGAGGCATCTCATGAAGATTATGCATTTTAAACTCATCTCTATGTATGCTCCAGATCTCTCTTTTATGTCAAGGTACTCAGCCTGGATAGTCCTCCAAAATGAATGAAATAAACTATTGTGTTTTTGTGTGTTTTGTAAACACCTCTGGTCACCTTATGATGTAGGCCATGTGTATGTTTTGTTCCATGGTACCTCCTACAGACATTGTGTGCATGTACATGTAGGAGAGAGAACCATTGGAAGGTCTGTTTGTATCCCTTTTTGTTTACCCTACACCCAAGGGAACCCTTGCTAGCATGAGAACCTAGCCATAGATTTATCCTTGACCACCATGAGATGGCATGAGAAACTATGAGACTAGATGTATCCTTGACATAGCCTGAGGCATTTCCTTGAGGGGGGGTTTGTTGGGATATCTCAAGGTGTATGCCTCAGGCACACCTTATGTTTCTATGTGTGAGTGCTAGAGGCACAGTTAGGTGCCCACAAGCACAGTTAGGTGGTGGAAAAGCCACATAGGATGATTGAGTGAATCTAGGAGCAGATTGAGGAGATGATTGAGGAGCTTTGAGGTCATCAGTGATGTCAGTGACCTTGTATGAGGTGCCTACTTAAGGACCTCTTTCTTCTTCATTCTATAAGCAAGTATTCTGAGTTTGTGTCCACTCTACTCTTTCTTTTCAGTATTCCAACACAATGGACAGTATTGTCATACAGACAAAGCATTGCAGTTTATCAGACAGTTTGATGCTGCATTCGGTACAGAAAAATTTTCAGAATCCTCCAAATTAAGAATGGTCAGTTTACACTTGACAGCAACGGCGTTCAGAGTTATGTGGATCGGGAAGACTTCTTCATTTCTCCACTGAAACATTATGATGTAGTTTTGGGAATGCCTTGGTTTCACCGCAAGGCAGTGAAGTTGACCCTTCCTGAAAGAGTGCTGGAGTTTGTGCATAGGGGGAAAAATCAGCGTTTAATTGCCAGGAATAAAGGGGACACTATCCCCATTGTATCTGATGTTTCATGCGGTAAAGCAATAAAGTCTGCAATTTCTGCGTACATGGTTTTTGTAAAAGAAAAAGAGAATGATATGCATGCTGAAATGAATGATGCAGACAAAGATAAGTTTCAGTTTCTGGTAAACTTTAAAGATTGTTTTTCTGATGTTTTGCCAAGGGAGTTACCCCCAGAGAGACCAGAAGATCATCAGATTGAGTTAATGCCTCGTAGTGAGCCACCAAACAGACCCCCTTATAGAGTCAGTGCGACTCAAAGAGAGGAGATTATGGCTCAGGTACAGTACTTGCTGTCCAAAGGGTTGATTCAGCCCAGCTCGTCTCCTTTTTGTTCCCCTGTACTGTTAGTACAAAAGAAAGATGGTTCATTCCGTATGTGCGTCGATTATCGCGCACTGAACAAAATGACCATCAAGAATAGATTCCCTATTCCGCGTATTGATGATGTCCTGGATCAGTTAAATGGAGCTTCAGTTTTCAGCAGGATAGACTTAAAGAGTGGCTACCACCAAGTGAGGATACAGCCTCAGGATGTGCACAAGACAGCATTCCGCACTACATTCGGGTTGTATGAATACTTAGTGATGCCTTTTGGGCTGACAAATGCTCCAGCCACATTCAATAGAATGATGGATCGCATCTTCCGGAAGTACAGGCATTTTACTGGTACTTTCTTTGATGATATCTTAGTTTTTTCTAAGACAGAGGAAGACCACAGAGAACATCTTGCTATAGTGTTTCAAGAGCTGAGAAATCATCAGCTCTATGCAAACAGCAAGAAAAGTGAATTCTTCCTGGAAGAAATCCACTATCTGGGGCATATAATATCCAAGAATGGGATACAAATGGATCCCGCGAAGATCCGTGCCATTCAGGAATGGCCAGAGCTGAAAACTGTGCATGAAGTTCGAAGCTTTTTAGGCTTGTGTTCTTACTACAGAAGGTTTATCAGACATTTTGCTGATATTGCAGCTCCATTACATGACCTCACTAAGAAAAATGCAGCCTTCACATGGGGATTATCACAGAAGAAAGCATTCAATACACTCAAGGAAAAGTTGACTACAGAGCCTATTCTGGTAGTTCCGGATCTTTATCAGTCTTTTGATGTGGACTGTGATGCTTGTGGAGAATGTGTTGGGGCTGCATTGCATCAGAATGGTCATGTAGTAGCCTATGAAAGCAGGCGACTTCGGGATGCGGAAAGATATTTAGGAATCTATGAGAAAGAGTTATTGGCTGTAATTCATGCCATCCATACATGGAAACACTATCTTTTGGGTGCAGATTTTACTGTCAAAACAGATCACCAAAGTCTGAAATACTTTTTGACTCAGACTAAGCTTTCAGAGAAGCATATGAAATGGGCAAACATGCTGTCAATGTATCATTTTCAGATTGTCCATACTCCACGAATTCGGAACAGAGTGGCCGATGCCTTGTCCCGAAGACCCCAAGTCAGGAATTCGGAACAGAGAGGGAGTGAGGGAGAGTTTTTGAGAGTGAAATTCCGTCGCTGAAGTGAAGCCATAGCTGTTTTTTCACCGGTCAGTCTGGTTTTATAAGCCATAGCTGTTTTTCACCGGTCAGTCTGGTTTTAGCCTGACTCCCTGTAAGTCAAAAAATGACTAAATAAAATTCTGATTTCTCAGAAAACCTGCTCTATCAAGAGCCAGGAGCACTCACAATAGTGCTGTTTTTTTTACTGTCAAAAAACCTGCAACAGAGTATGGGACAAATCCCAACAAATCACCCTTAAGTCAAGGGGATAAAAGACATCTGAAGTCTCTACACAGTGACCAAAGTGCTCTCAAGCACAATCTGGGCAAAAGCCCCTTGATTTGACACCTGTACCAAGTGAAAAAACACCTCAACACTGAGGTAGCATACAAGAAACAGTTCTCTGGCACAATCACCTGAAAATGTGATGCATAAATTGCCCTGTGTGCACAGTAGCAACACAGATCCCAACGTACAAACACCGAAAAGAAAATCTTTTGAGCACTGTCAACGATGGACAGTTAGGGACCGAGTAAACTCGATGCGCCCTGGCCAAGCGTGGCTCAACTGAGATTTTCTAAGTGCCGTACACAAAATGTGACCTGCAAAGAAATGTCACTGATACACTGCGAAAAACGAGACCAATGTGGGCACCCTGGCTCCACACTGCCTCAAGGCATACACTGCATACACTTCTAGGCAAAAGCCCTTTGAAATTGTCACCCGAAAACTGAGATTTGCACTCAGCAAAAGCATAAAAGCCCTCTGCGCGTAATTGCATGTACCACGCAAAAGAGCAGAGTGCTCTTCACTCTTTTCCTTCTTCCCCAAAAAAAAATTTATGTGCCTGCTGTACCTGCAAGTACCTACTGTGCCTGCACAGAGTACCTGCTGTACCCTGTACTTGCGAGGGCACGGATCCCCAAAAAAAATGTAAAATTCTGGCTGAGGGTACAGCCGGTACGGCTGTACCTGTACGTGCACGCCCGCTGATGGAGGTCGGCTGCCTGTGTGCAGCCGGCTGCTGCTGGTCACACGACCCGGCAGCTAACAGCTGCACGGCCGGCTGCCTGTCGCGGCTGGTCGCAGTCGCAACTGGCTGGTCGGCTATTGCCTTGCAGCCGGTCGGCTGGCTGCGGCTGCCTGGTAGGCTGCGGCCGCCTGGTAGGCTGGTAGCAGCTAGCAGCAGCTAGCTGCTGCTGCAGCTATGGCTGCACACGCACCTGCTGCGCGCGGCTGCGCCCTGCTTGCTGCTGCCCTGCTGCGCCCTGCTTGCTTGCTGCTGCGCCCTGAAGCACACCGCGTGCTGCCTGCTGATAGAGGGCACGAGGCCCGAGGGGAGAGGGAGGGGTAGACCGGAGTGAGAGGGAGAGGGGAGAGGGTAGCTCTGATACCACTTGTGAGGGAAAAGGGGGGTGGAACGTTAGGAGACAAAGACACAAGGAGTGTGGGTGTGTAAAGAAAAATCGTGAGCCACACCACAAACTCAAAGGTTTTATTAGGATTAGGTATTCACCCTATGACTGTCTTAAGATAGTCATAGGGGTCGTAACATTTTAAAGGGTGGCAATGTGCCTTTACCCCAACATATTGTGCTCGTACCATTCGAACTATATAATCACTCTATAGTGCCTGTCTTCCTAAAACTGGCCTTCAGTTAACCAAAGGGCAGTAAACCGTAACTATCTTAGCATTCACACCTTCTACAACCACGTTACATCATTCCCAATCACTTCCATTAATTGACTACCACTGAAAAACACTTAGAAATAAATTGAAACTAACTGCATGGAGGCTAGAATGCCCCTGCTCAATGAAACATCACACGAGACACCCACTCGCCCCAAATGCCTTGGCGCCCCTTTCGGTATTTATTTAATTCTTATGAGAATGGAAATTGCTTTACAACAACGGCGCACCCTTATACTGTTATGCTTGCATTTTTCCACTACCAAAGCCAATACTTGGCCTCTGCATGCATCCAGTTCCAGTGCACCACTAGTACCCCAATGCCAGGGTCAAGGCTAAGCTATAACTCAACGACTGTGTCACATGACTGTGACAAGGCATCAAAGCCAATCCCCAGAAATGCTCAAATAGCCTCAAGGCATCAAACTGCAACCAAACGGTTCCTCTGGCACCAACCAGATATACCCTCCGTGATTGGGTATCTACTAAGCTTAAAACTTGTAATGCCTAGAAAGAACTCCAAACAACAAAATGCAAAGCAGCAAGATTCCAAGATAGTAAAATCAAACCAAAAAGAAGTCAGAATGTCCATACCCGCTGTCCATGGGAGAGGGGCAAACTCTTTCCTGCTCTTATCCTCTGCCCAGGCCCTCAGGGGTGTAGAAAAGACTTCTAACCAAGGGGAAAGAGAGAAAGTGGGGATACAGACCACGGGAGACCTCACGGGCCTATGGGACAAAGAGCACAGAAAAGCAAACTCATGCAAGCCTCAGTGGGCTGAAGCAAAGGGTACGCTAGGACCCTTGCTGAGTACTAGTCTATGCTAACATAATCATAATCATAATCATAATCATAAGTCAACTACGGCTGCAGAGTGGGCCATATTAATAAATCTATCCAGGCGTTGGGACGAAACTGAAGCCTAGTACAGTGATGGCTCTCTGGTGGGCTCCAAAGATGTCTCGTATCTGCGTCTGTGGAGCTGTCTCAAGCTGTGGTGGGAGACGCGGTCTCCTCGCTCTCTGGACTCTCTGGGCTATGCCTAGAATGACCCCTCGTCTCTGTCGATCTCCCCTGAGGAAAGCTGTGATAGGTCGGACCTCAATAGAGTATACTCTGGGGGCTCTCTGTCGCACATGTGGCCTCTGCGCCCCTCTCTCGGTGGTATTGTGCCGGCTGCTCATCCGCGCTGCTCTCATATCGGCTAGCTCCTCTTCCTCCACTCCACTCTGCCCAAGGGCTGACTCAAATGTATAGAAGTCTGTGACGTGCCGCTGTGCCCGGTCACCCTCTATGTCTTGTAGTGGTCTGACCATCCCCTGTTGCTCTCTGATCTGTCGTAGAAGTGTCTCCCTATATCGCCGCATCTCCATCAAATAAAGCCCGATACAAACCTAGTCATGAAAATGGATCAGTCGTGACAAAGGACCGAAGCCACTCCCCTCTAAGTAGAGACAATGGTAGTGTCCTCGAATCTCGTGGTAGGCTGGGCAAACACAAAGAAAATGCTCCTCTGTCTCAACCGCCCCTTGCGTACATAGCGTGCAGACCCGCTCTCTCTAGGTATACCCGCTGCTCTCGATCCTCAGCTAATGGGACGAAACCTGTATCTGACCAATGGCAATCCTCAGTGTATGAAAGACTCCTCTGTCCTCAAGATACTGGGCTCTGATAATGAATCCCTCCTTTTCTCTCAGGAAGTGGTCGCGATAAAACTGGGTCTTGGTGGGGAGCTCCTGGTCCCCCCCCAAGTTCGGGATGTGTAAAGCTGGAGGAGGTTTAACCATATGATACGATTGATCTCATCTCGCAGGATCGACTCAGAAGGTACATCCATGCTATATTGAAAGGGGGGAAGCCTATCCATTTGGATATCGTGCCTGGCAAGGCATGTAGATATGCGTGCATGAGGGATTGCCACGTGGCCCCCTCATTAATGATCTAACCCACCAAAACCAATGAAACATTGGTTTGCCCCTCACATTAAAATCCTAACCCTCTAAACCAATGAAACATCGGTTTCTCTTGGACCTAACCTTTAGACCCCTCAACCCCTAGCATTTGGGCCTAGTAGGTGCACTGAAAATTGGACTAGTGACTTTCTAGGAAGTGGGTGCTTCCTCCAGGCCAGTTACCTTGTACAAAGCAGCCACGAAAGTGTTAGCTCCACATTACATTCACGTCCCCGTGATATACCCCCCTCTTAAGGCAGCAAACAAACTCGTTAGCTACTACAAAATATAGGAAATAAACAATAATGAAAGAGGCATAAATAGCCCATATCCACCGTGAATACATGATATGTATGATACAACCAACAACGATGATATGGTCTAGGAGAGCGCATGATTCCATCAAGACATCAATGCATCACCTGTGTATAGTGACTAGTACACTCATCATAGAGTTTCCACCGCAGAAATACAATCAGCAACCAGTACCTCAGGTGAGACTTGTAGTCTCACCAAGCAACCTCTAGATATCATGTGAGGTGTTTGTATCATGAGGGAGTGGAGGTGCTACCCCCCTCTCGAGCATCAAGCAATGCTCCAAACCTCTACTCTGTTGAGCCTGAATGAGCATGTACCGCAGTGGGCTCGAGCTGAAATGCTTCCAAGTCTTCCTCCATCCACTTGGCATCCAGTGCTGAGTAGTTCTAAAACTTGACTAGATACCTTCTGGAAACTCTACCTCTGACTTCTCTTTCACGGTATGCCAGAATCTATTCCGGAACCAAAATCTCATCCAGGTCCTCTACTTCAAGCTGTTTCTCATCAAGATATCTTTTGGCACATCTCCCTGGAAAGGCTTCAACAAAACTCACATGATGTAAGTCGTCCAATGGCCTGGTAGCTTCAGCCTATATATACGCTACATCATTTATATGTTGCAAGACTTGGAAAGGGCCATAGTACCGCATTTTCAGTTTGGTGTAAACCTTATCCTTGCCTTTCATCCGCCTAAGTCTTTCTTTCTAAAAATGCAGCAACACCTAATCATCATCTTTAAAGACCAATTCATGTCGGTTGCTTATCTGCTGCTCTTTTATGCTTCTCCTGACTTTTCTGGAGGGCTGTTTTTACCTTCTGGTAGGCTGCATCCAAGCTTTCCACAAATCTGTCCGCTTTGAAGATCTTTTCTTTGGTATGCAAAATGGGTGGTACCTTTCTTCCGCCTTCCACAATTTCGAAGGGGGATTTCCTTGTGGAAGAATGCATTGTATTGCTGGAGGCAAACTCAACCAGTGGCAGAAATTGCTCCCATTTTGTTTGCTGATCTAAAACATAACATTTGAGAAGATCAAGGGCAGTAGAGTTTGCCTATTCTGACTGTCCATCTGACTGGGGGTGGAAAAAAGATGAAAAATTCAGCATAGTGCCCATGTTCTCAAACAAACTTCTCCAGAAAAGACTGGTCATATCCACCCCCCCTCCCTCCACCACTAGCCTCACCAAGAATTTTTTGCCAGAATTTTTTCACCATAGAAATTTTTCGATGTGGGGGTCTCGATCACTGACAATAGATTGAGGCATCCAGTGGTGCTTGAAAATATGAGACATAAAAAATCTTGCCATCTCATCTGCTGTAATTTTCTTCTGCACTGGAATAAAGTGGGCCTGCTTGCTGAATCTGCAAATTGTGGTCCAAATTCCATCATGTCCTGATGGTGTACAAGGCAGATCGAAGATGAAGTCCATGGCAATGCTTTGTCAAGGTCTATCCGGAATGGGCAATGGCTGTAGCAATCCAGCTGGCTTTTGCCAATCATACTACCTTCTGACAAGTGATGCATGTCTTGACATAAGTCTCTACATCCTTCCTCAAAGTTGGCCGATAGAAGAAGTGCTCCACGCCTTTGACTGTGGCTTCAATGCCTCGATGTCCTCATGTCGAGTGCCCTCAACCAGCTGATCCAAATCCTTGTAAAATCATCAAGTTCACTGTGGTATGCAATGGTAACAGCTGAAACTTGCGGTTTCTTTGACACTGCATTAGGAAAGTGCATCTGCAACGACATTCAATTGCCAAGCACATGCACAATCTGAAAATGAAACATCGAAAGGAAGTTTGTCCACTGCATGTGCTTTTCTGACAGTTTTCTCTGAGTGAGAAAATACCTCAAGGATTGGTGATCCGTCCGGACATAAAATTCAGCACCTAAGAGGTAATGCTTCCATGTAGATAGAGCATGTATGACAGCTGCCATCTCTTTCTCATATATCACAAAATTCATCTCAGCATCGGTGATGCACCTTGCTCTCATATGCAACCACTCCACCGTCCTGCATAAGTACTCCTCCTATGCTGTTCCCACATGCATCACACTGGACAGCAGAGGGCTTGCGTAAGCCTGGCAAGATTATGACAGGATCGGAGCATAGCTTCTCCTTAAGCTCTTCGAAAGCTGAAATTTCCTTACTACCCAATCTAAAAGATGCTCCTTTCTTCTGTAGGGCATGGAGAGGCGATGCTATTTCAGCAAAATAGCAGATAAACCGCTTGTAGTACGAGCATAAGCCAAGAAATCTCTGTACGTCATGGATGTTCTTCAACGGTGACCAATTCCGTATGGCCTCCACTCTGGCAAGATCCATCTTGACTCCATCCCCAGAGATTATGCGCCCCAAAAAGTGGATTTTGTGCATGAAAATTTCACTCTTCTTGGCATTAAACAGCAACTTATGCTTCCTGAGCTTTGCAAAAACAATAGCCGAGTGCTCTTTGTGCTCCGCTTCGTTCTTAGAAAACACTATGATGTCATCAAAGAATGTCTCGACAAAAGCTCTGTGCTCTCTAAAGATTGTGTCCCTTATCCGATTGAAGGTGGCAAGTGCATTAGTCAACCCAAATGGCATCACGAGAAATTCATACAAGCCAATCCTAATCTGATGGTAGCCACTCTTGAAATCTATGCGGCTGAACATTGCAGACCCCTCTAACCTATCCAAGATATCATCAATCCTGGGTATCGGGAATCTGTTCTTAATGGTTATCTAATTCAGAGCCCTATGCACATTCTCCATGAGCCATCCTTCTTTTGCACAAGCAAGACCGAGGAACAATATGGCGAGGAACTCGGCTGAATTAACCCCTTCTCTAGGAGATCCTTTACTTGATACATTATCTCCTCTTGCTGGGCTACACTAACCCTATAAGGAGGTCTGTTTCACGGGCTGCTACGTAATTCAATTGCATGGTCCTCGGGTCGTTCTGAGGGTAATGATTGTGGTAGGGAGTCAAAAAAACATTCACGAAACTGAAAAAGGAAATCTGTCCCCTCTTTATCCAGCTTAGAAAAATTAGGATTTTCTTCTGCTTGCTGTTTTTCAATTGCAAAAACCAAGTACGCAGAAAGATGTTTTTTTATTACATTTGAAATGGCCGAAGCCAATACAACTGGAATGGATTCTCCCTTCAATTTAGAATCCAAAACATGAGTCTTCCCTCGGGGAATCAAAGTTAGAGTTATGTTTCTGTCATCCAAAAGTGCTCCCTTCCTGTGGTGCCCAGCAAACCATCACACCCATTCAACCGCATAGTGTAGAACTCCTCAGTGTCCACGTAGCTCTGAATGTGCATGTGGAGCTTCCCAATGATTGGTGTAACTGACTCATTGTGCCATGGGCAAGCCATATCTGCGTAACATAGTGGCCCCATCTCATCTGCCCTTATGCCCAATTTTCCAGCCAGCTATGGCGATATAAAATTGGCTCTCGTGCCTGGATCAAAGAAGAATAAAGCGGTCTGGTCACGGATTTTACCCTACGCTCTGCATAACTCCAATGCATCCACATCCTATATGGCTCCAGTGACATCTGGCAAAAGACCAGCAATAGGTTTGGGCTTCTTACCCCACTAGTGATCCCTCTTTTCTCCTTTGTTCTCACTCTGATCCGACGAAGGAAACTTTCTCTTTCTGTGTGGGCATTCATGTGTTTGGCGGCCCTCTTCCTTGCACATGAAACATTTGTTAGCATCATAGAGGGCCTTTTGACAATTTCTTTCAAGGCAATCCTCGCCTCTTTCCTGCAACAAATCTAGACTTGATGGGCTGTTCAGATCTTCGGAAATGCTTGAGACCTGCATACAACATCAATGGTTCCAAAATACACTCTGCTCTTCATCTGCCACTACTAGTAACCAAGTACACTGGTGGAGGAATGTCAAATGTGTCACTAGTGTGCATGTTAGACTCAATAGCACCACAAGAATCAAAAGGAAACTCAGCACCCTTTGTGGTCCCAGTGTCCGGGGCTTCTTCTGGAACATATGCTCCCTCCATCTCATCATGAGAGGCATCCAAGTGGTCAGTAGCATCTACCAATCCCTCATCATCACATAGATCGATGATCATGCTGAGTTTGGCTGCACTAGTGTTGCGCATCTTGCAAAGATATCAATGCTCAAGGGCCCACTTCTCACCGCACTTAAAGCATAAATTTGCCTTCTTCCTGCTGTCGATAATTGCCCTTGGAGGCTGTTTGATCTCTGATTTTTCATTCCCAGCATTTGTCTTGCCTCCCGACTAGGCATCAGGATATCTGTAGGGCTTGGCATATGGCATCTTGCCGCCCAATATAGTAGGAAATTTGGGGAAGGTGCTGCAGCAGATTTCTTATCATACCGATCAGCCCATTTAGGCTTCTTTTCAAAATCATACCCAGTCCATGAGTGCTGCCTATTGCATCCTTATATTACTGGCATACTTAGGCTCAAATGTCACGATATGTGACGTATTCCTTTCTCTATTTCTAGACTTATGGATGGTTTGATGAATGGACACTTGTGGAAGGGTATGCCCTTTCGACGGGACACTTCCTATGAGGCACAACCCTATACCCTTTCGACGGGACACTTCCTATGAGGCACAACCCTTCACAAGAGACATTTCTATTGTAATGTACCCTCTCATCAAGGGTCACACCCTTCACAAGGGGTACACACCTCTTCATGCACATACACTTTGGAGTACATACCTTTTCATGTGTGACTCTTCACTCTCTATATAAGAGAGGCCCAATTGTATGGATGACAATACAGACACTACAGACACTCAAGCAATACAAATATTCCTTGTTCTCGACTATTTTAGTCTCCTTTCTATTCCTTAGCACATTTCTAAATATAGTAAATCTTACAGTGGTATCAGAGAAAATCTCGCTCCTGCCTGTAGGAAATGCCCCCCACCTTCTAGAGTCTCTCTGATACATCTTTTCCGCTAGAAGGATCCGTGCACATTGTGCATGGAAGAGATGGAGAGAATGAGCGTAAAAATTTTTAGCGCCAACCCTGCCTAAATTCATCAATGGCCTCTCCATCTCCCACACATCACAAGTTGATGTGAATGGACACGACAAAAATCGTGTCTTTTCATGTGCTTGGGCTGTCCCAAAACCAGGGGACGCATCTTTTCCACCATCGGACACACCTTTTGATGAAGAGTTTTGACTCCTCACCCAAGGGACACACCCCATCGTGGAAAAAAGGACACACCTCTTCGTGTGAAGACACCCCTTTTAAAAACAGGGTCACACCCCTTCATGAAAAGGTACACCTATTCCAAGGGTCACACCCCTTCGAATAGGCACACCTTTTGGCACCAAGCACTTATAAAAAGGGTACCTAGAGGGGTTACAAAAAAAAAACCCAACCCCAAACCTTAGGTCTACCCTAGATTACCCAAGGGTCAACTAAACCCACCCTTTAATTTTTGGGGCAACCACCCAACGTAGGCAGCCCAAACAAAAAAAGGGCGCACCTTTTCAACGCCCATGCAGATTTTCGTCATTTTGCTCAGCCTACCTGCGCAGCCCCTAGCCTCGCCATTTCGCTCAGCCTACCTGCGCAGCCCCTAGCCATTTCGCTGCCCTGCTCCCCTCGCCATGTGCAGCCTTAGCCTCGCCAGTTTTCCGGCCTTGTTTCCTGCCAGCCTGCAGCGTGAAAACAGCGCCAGCCAGCCTTTTCTGCCACAAATCAACCTGCAGCCTTGGAAGCCCGCCATTTCTGCCGCGATCCAGCCTGCAACCAGTTTTCACCATTGACAGCCTGCCGCCCCCCCTTCTATTTCACCAGTCTTTCCTGACATCATCAGCCTGGTGCGCCAGCCCCTATCGCGATCCAGAATTGGGTACCTTGCAGCCTGTTGCGCCATAGACAACCTGCCCCTTTGTGACGCTACATTTTCCTGCCAGATCAGCAGCAGTTTCAGCCTCCTATCGCGATGAAGACAGAGTTTCAGCCTCCTATCGCGATGAAGACAGCCTGTTAAATGCCAGGCCCAGATCTGCTCCTCGCCACCCATTGCAACATGGACCTCCAGACAGAAATCTGCAGGCCTCTTCTACGCAACAATTTGGCAGATTAAATCATTGCCAAGTGGAGTCTTTCCATTCTACTTCTAAGGATTCTCTTGTCATTATCAAATTACAGCAAATGAAAGACGCTTCCTTAAAGCATGGAAACCCCTGGTAATTCACCCGGCATTTCAAGGACACCTCAGGCATTATCTACCACACAATATCGTGTTCAGATTGCACAACCAGCCCATTTCGGAGCTTTGGCATCTTGGGTCTTCTGTGTCACGTGCCCTCCTAGTGATTTGGACCACATCCTATACCTTCTGCGTGAGGCGCCTCAGTTACATTACTTCCTCAGCACAGTCCACGTTGTGTTCCACGAGACACGAAGATACCCAGAACCCGATATTCCTCAAGAGTTTGCTGTCCATCTTTGGAGAGAATTTTACCCCTCACCTTCGGCATCTCCAGGGTACTCTCCACCTCCTTCGGCTCCCAGATATCCTCCTATACAGGTTGTACCTTCCCCAAGACAGTATTTACACTCTGAAGACACTCCTTCTCCTGGATATCCTCCATTTCCGACAGCAGCTCCTTATCCCTTCTCAGATCCGTGGACTCTGCAACCTACTCCTGTACTCTCACGAGCAGTAACACCCCTTTCGACATCACCAGTGTTACCTCAGACAGGATCTCCTTTACCAGATTTCCACGGGTGGTTCCATCCTGCCTCGCCTGCCCCCTCCAACATGAGCAACCTCAGGGAGCAGCCCGAATCCTCTTCCAGGAATGGTACAAACTAGAGCGCAGGTTCGTGCTTTTCTCACGGGGACCTCAGATATGTCGCAACGCTCGCGTGCAGCCTCTCCAGAGATCAAAGACTCAAGTCCAAAAAAGACCCCTGAAGTCAACATACAAGGCGAAACACAACTGTAACTTCAAATTTCCCAGCTTTAGGACAGCATCTCTGACTTGGTCCAGAAAGTCCAACAACTCCAAGATTCTCGCAGTACCCCACATACAGAGGATGACGTGACGCAACCAAACGACTATGTGGATTCATTCCCACCTGAGGTAGAAAACACTGAACTACGTGTCCTCTACCGTTTACTTCAAGCTTCCAAAACTAAAAGGCTTGACATCAAACTTCCGGAAGCCTACACTGGTCAACGCAATCGCCGAACAGTTGAACAATGGCTCGCAAAAATGCGCATGTATTTTGATACTGTTGACCTCACTCAAGGCAAAAAGATCGCCTTGGCAGCCTCCCTCCTCAAGGATACAGCTTTTCTATGGTGGCAAAGACGCTTAAAGGACGGCAAAAGTGTGTTAACATGGGAACGTTTTGAACACGTGCTCCGTAAGCAATTCATACCTGCCAATGCAAACTTCCAAGCACGATCAAAACTCCGACAGTTGGAGCAAACAGGCTCCCTGTCTTCCTACATCTCTCAGTTCACCACATTGGTGCTAGAGATTGTTGGTTTAACTGAGGATGATCGCCTTCATGCTTTCATCTCAGGCCTAAATCCCTCGTTATGCATTGATGTCCTTAAAGCAAACATCACCACCACAGCTGGCGCTATTGCTTACGTAGAGCGCATTACAGATTTTCAAAACACAGGGAAGCAGAGTGCTAATCGCACACAGAACTCTACTATGGCCAAAGGTGCTCGCCCTCAAGATAACACCAGGTTTCGAAAAAACTCCGGTAATCAAGGTCAGCGACAGTCTCAAGATCCCCAGAAGTCTCAGAAATCGTATGCTGGATTCTAACAGAAGCACTCCTTAAGGATCGCGCAGCCCTTTCGGATCTCCTGTACTACTTGTGGAAAAAAAGAATAAGTCAATGCGCCTCTGCATCGACTATCAAGCCCTCAACAAGCTCACTATCAAAAACAAGTATCCATTGCCTCGCATCGATGACCTCTTCGATCAACTTCTACATGCAACACAATTCTCAAAGATTGATCTTCGTTCAGGTTATCATCAAATTCGCATACGAGAAGGCGATGAGTACAAGACAACTTTTCGAACAAAGTATGGACACTATGAATGTTTGGTCATGCCTTTTGGGTTAAACAATGCCCCGGCCACATTCATGACACTCATGAACGACATCTTCAGGCCTTTCCTCGATAAGTTCGTCATCCTTTACCTCGATGACATCCTCGTTTTCAGCAGATCCCTACATGAACACAAACAACATCTTCACTAAGTTTTTGAAGTTCTCCACGCAAATTCTCTCTACATCAACATTGAGAAGAGTGAGTTCTTCAAGACCCAACTCGAATATTTGGGACATGTTATTTCCGCTCAAGGCATCTCTGTGGATCCCAAGAAGGTCCAGGTAATCCGAACTGGCCTACTCCTAAGAATGTTCATGATGTCCGCTCTTTTCTCGGATTGGCAAACTTCTACCATACAAAGGTCTATCAGTTTTCCGAAATCGCAGCTCCTATGTCCGAATTATTGAAAAGCACAGCAGTTTTTCAGTGGCTTCCCGAAACAGAGTATAGTTTCCAACAACTCAAGCAAGCACTCACTACCACACCAGTTATGGCTATTGCTGACCCAAACCTTCCATTTGAGGTCATGACCGACGCTTCCGACATCGCTACAGGAGCAGTCTTGATGCAAGAAGGCAGAGTTATTGCTTTTGACAGCCATAAACATTCTGATATCCAAACCCGATACCCGGTTTATGATAAGGAGTTTCTTGCCGTTGTACATGCTTATCGCTCTTGGAAACATTATCTCATGGGAGCCGACTCAGTGGTCAAGACAGACCATCACTCTCTAAAGTATATCTTTACTCAGCCAGTCATGAACGCTCGAGATCTGGACGACTCCGACGCTACTTGGCAATCTGATGAAGACTTACAACAGTACCCTGACATTTTACAGCAGTATTTTCAGAACTTACCGTGATATTTTCTGCATCAGTTCATTATCTCCACCAGGGTCTTATTTTGAGTGGGAGGGGATGTCACGATCTGTGACGTATTCCTTTCTCTATTTCTAGACTTATGGATGGTTTGATGAATGGACGCTTGTGGAAGGGTATGCCCTTTCGACGGGACACTGCACAACCCTTCACAAGAGACATTCCTATTGTAATGTACCCTCTCATCACGAGTCACACCCTTCACAAGGGGTACACACCTCTTCATGCACATACACTTTGGAGTACACACCTTTTCATGTGTGACTCTTCACTCTCTATATAAGAGAGGCCCAATTGTATGGATGACAATACAGACACTACAGACACTCAAGCAATACAAATATTCCTTGTTCTCTGCTATTTTAGTCTCCTTTATGTTCCTTAGCACATTTCTAAATATAGTAAATCTAGGATTTCTTACATCAAAGACCTGTGACAATGCATAGAACTCAGCCAAGTACTACTCTAATATGAGCGAGGATACGAAGGTAGTGACCATGAGTTCTTTGAATTTCCATGCAGTTGGCTTCTGTATTGAATCCCTCATATCTGCCACCACGTGTGAGCATAATCCTGCATATGCATGCCATAAAAAATGATGTGATCCTCATCAGACTTGGGATAGAAGCGGAAGTAATCTTCCAGCTTCATGATCCACATTTGGATGTGTGTATCACCCTTGAACTTGTGCACAGTGAGCTTATCCTTGACGTCTTTTTTTGCATAGTTTCTACTCCCGCTACTCCCAAATGCACGGGCCTCATCACGCTTAAGGTTCAAGTAATGGCATCTCCTCACAGATGGACACAGATAAAGCATGGTAAGAGTGCAATGTCTCGGGCAGCAGATCATCAATCCCGGGCTGGTGTCCATAGTCAACACTCTAATAAGATGTAGAGACAAAACTCTGATGCATGGACTGTGTATGGCTGTAAGTACTCATCGGTGGTGGAATGGGTGCATCTGTCAAATGCATGTCGCTGCCGCAAGGATTGCATGCCAAAGGCTGAGAGGAGATTGACCTCTCTCTCACTGCTATGGGTTTCCAATTGGACCCAACACAAATCCAGGCATGCTAGCTGGTGCGGTGAAAGGGCTAATTGTGCTCGTAGGACTCTATTGAATGCACACTAGTAGGCGGGCCCAAAATAGATTGCTCCATCTGCATGGGTGCAAAGAGCTGTAAACTGTAGGATGGCCCAAGGCCAATAGCAGGGTCGGTACTACAGAGAGCGAGTCGTCCATGCCTCGATAATCCTGCTAAAGAGGCCGACTAAAGAGCTAAAATTCCATTGAGCGTCGGGCATTTGCCATAAAACCCCCGAATGCATCCTGGCTGACCGACTGAACCCCATGCTGGGGCATAAGCTGCTTTTCCTTGTCAGATAATGCGCCAAGCTGCTAGCCAATCCGTTGAGATAACTGCTCACTTGTGTGCTGCCCCAATTGAAGGAATGTATCATGAGCTTGGAGGATAACGCTTCGAGGAACTGTGCTTGAGCATCCAGAGATGCTGGAGAGAGGGGCTGCGTTGTCGGGAACTTATGCACCACCTGTGGATGCACCCACTGTGGTAGGCACATGCTCATACTGAGCAGCCTCATCATTGTCATTGTAGTGATCCCTAAACAAGAGTGGCCCGCTTGGGAGCCATGGTGGTTGTCAAGGAAGAAAGGAACTCGAATGTAGCTAGCTTCCTGCAAAAAGTCCACTCTGGCAGACAATGTTACCCCACAAGCAAGTACAAGCATAGTGCAAGAAAGAAAGCAGATAGGCAGAAATAAATGCTGCTGTAATAGCACCTAATGTTGTGTGTGCAACACACAGCAAGTGTGGATGTCGAAGCTCAAGAGGAAGCTCGGTGAAGAGTTTTCGAAACAGAGCTAGAATGAGCCCAAATGGGGCTGTGGAAGGCCTTGAAAAGAGGCTGGAAAAAATTCTTTCTTCCTTCCTTCCCTTTTAAAAATAATAAAATAAAATAAGAGGGGGGGTCCTAGGTCACATAGGATAGTTAGTACAGCATTAACCTAAGAAAGCTAGGGCTGTTAGGACATTGAGTTAGGCTAACCCAACCCAACCTTTAACCCTAGTTGGCACTAACCTAACCTAATCCCGACCTAACCCAACCTACTATCTAACCTAAACGTAGTTAACCCAAGTTAAACTAACCTAAACTTCAATCAAAGTCCTTCGCGAACCTAACCAACCTAAGCCAACCTACTATCTAACCTAATCGTAGTTAAACTCACCCAAGCTAACTTAACCCAGCTAACCCAACCGACCCAACTTAAACTAACCTAAACTTAAATCAAAGACCTTGGAGAATTGGGCATTGTGGGCGGTGGAAATTGGCGCAAGCGGCGGCGCCATGGTGCATGCATGGCGAAGGCGCGCGGATGGGAAGCTTTGCACGAGCAGTTGGTTGGTCTATTTGCATACAGCGGCGTGTCTTCTACCAAGCAAGATGGTGACTGATATTGTGGTTTGTTGGGCGTTAATGGGGAGCCCTCAAACACCATGTGGTAGAAGGATCCGCAACGACAATCCATTCAGCCATTGTAGTGATGAATTGGATGGTGAGCGGCTGTTGGTGGGTCTGGCGGCGAATTGGACGGCGAGTGGCTATTGGTGGGAGTGGCAACGGTAAGTGGCTGTTGGCGGGTCTAGCTACGGAAGGCACTGACTCAATAAAAATATGCTTGGCACAGGGCTAACGTTAGCTATCTTGGCGCAAGGTTTGGCGATCGATAGATGTTGCATTGTGGCTTGCAATCCTCATGAGATTTTCAATTGATGTTGAAGTTGGTCGTCAAGGCTGTATTGCTCTATCTTGGACTTGGTCTACGTTGTCCTTGCTTGATGCTGAGATAGCTTCTGCTTGCACGGTGTACGGTAGAGCGAACTAAGAATGATAAGTATGGGGAAAGAATGCATAGGGCCCTAGGAAGGAGCTCTGATACTAATGTAGAAAATGGGGTAGGGGCAAATTAGAGGAAGAGGATAGAAAGGGAGTAAGAATGAGGGAGAGAAGGAAAGAGAAGAGGTAGGAGAGAGAGAGAAAGAGGTGGAAAAAGGAGATATATATATATATATATATATAGAGAGAGAGAGAGAGATGATATGATTGTATTAACGTCCTCGTGAAATCCTTCAGGATCTATGGGACAGTGATCACTATCAACAAGTAGTGATTGTTTACATCCATTGAAAGAAAATTGCATAAATGTGCTATGCAGTGAGTACTTGTTGTGCTAGCATGTGTCTAGACCAAGTACTTTGTTGCGATATTCTAAAATTTCCTTTATGTAGTTGCCTAGCTCTTTGGCTGGCCACTCTACTAGGAATTTCAAGTTGCTTCTATTGCCCCCATAACATTCTCTGATTTGCGCATATGCTCAACATGTTAGGAGTACATGCTGCTCATTTTCTACTTCTCCTGCGGGGCAGATTTTAGATACTCTTTCCCCGAGAGAGAGAGAGAGGGGGGGGGGGAAGCAAGTAGCAGAAAGGAAGGAGGAGGGTAGATAGGATTAGATGTCACATCAAAAAGTACAAAATGAGGGGTGGATGGGGACATATAGTCCATCCCTAACTCCCATCTAAAGGACCACTACTAACATAGCCCTTTCCCCCCCTTCATTACACTCGTGTGCTCTTCTATGTGCTTGTATGAGCTGATCTCTGTATCTTTGGGCTCCCCTCAAGGGAGAAAATAGCCACCCTCCAATGATCCGGATGTGCCATCACCATCACGATTGTATGTTTCATTGGCTTAAAGGGTTGGGATTTTAATGCGAGGGCCAAACCAATGTTTCATTGGTTTTGGTGGGTTAAAGCATTAATGAGGGGGCCACGTGGCAGCCCCTCATGCATGCCTACCTACTCCTTCCTCCCCCTCCATGGTTTTGACGTTTCTTCTTCTTCTTTTTGCTTTGATTCTCACGCATCCCGAGGTCTTCTTGGTCTTTTGGCATTCACCTTCGACCCTAGGGTCTCTCTCCAAGGCTTCTGTACAGCCATACGGAAGCATTTATTGCTTTGGTACGGAGCTAGGCGGGCTGTATGGAATCCTCACACTGCTGTACGGACTGTTTTCCCTGCTGTAAGGATTGGGGATGCTGCTATTCGGGCTGTTTTGGAGCTGGCACACACTTCAAGGCAGGCCTTCGGAGCTGTTCAGAACCTCCTACTTCCTTTCTGGGGTTCCCTTCTTTGCAGAACAGCTTCTCTCTACTGTTTTCTGGCTTCTACACCCATGAGCCTTGCTCCTCCTTCTCTTTTCAGCTCTCAAAATCTGTATCCCCACTTTCTCTCTCTTTCCCCTTGGCCGGAAGTCTTTTCTACACCCTCGGGGCCTGGGCAAAGGATAGGAGGACGAAAGAGCTTGCCCCTCTCCCATGGACAGCGGGTATGGACATTCTGACTTCTTTCTGGTTTGATTTTACTTTCTTGGAAGCTTGTTGCTTTGCATTTTGTTGTTTGGAGTTCTTTCTGGGCATTACAGGCTGTAAGTAGATACCCAGTCACAGAGGGTATATCTGGTTGGTGCCAAAGAAACCATTTGGTTGCAGTTTGATGCCTTGAGGCTACATGAGCATTTCTAGGGATTTGGTTTGATCATAGTCACAAGAAATGTTTCTAGAAACGTTTTTAGATTTTGCCAAGCATTTCATCTAGAAATGGGTTTAAAATTAAAGTTTTATATGAATTATATATATAACATAGATAATTATCTTGAGATTCTCTCTCTCTTTCTCTCTCAAAAGAGCTCTCAAATACACATATTCACATTGAGCACTCTCAAAAAAGTCAAGACACATGTGACAAGTTGTACTACGAAGTTTCGCCCAATGCACTGGCTATGTCACACTGTGAGAGGTCCTTGACTATCTCAGAGCAAGAGGACGACAGAGTGTCAAAGAGTTTTGAGGAGGACCATAGCATCAACAGGGGTGATGAGAGACAACACCATATGCCTAGAGCCTCTTTTGTGGAGCAACATGTTGCCATGCCATTCCATGCATGGGAGGATGCAGATGAGAATGCTCCTGTGGCTGCGGAGGAGATTTATTGGGATGCTCAGCCAGCAATATATGTTATCGCCCCTGATGCATTGATGGGTGCCAGGAGTGCTGAGACTATCAGATTAAAGGGTGAGATCAAGGGCCGTACTGTTCACATGCTTGTGGACAGCGGGAGCACCCATAGCTTCATCAACATCTTGCATAAGGTAGGGCTGAGATAGACCACGGTCTGAGAATGGAAGTGGGCAATGGACAGCATATGAGTAGTAGACTGTGTTGCCAGGGTGTGAGGATCAGGCTCTTTGATGACTGATTTTGCAAGAGATCTTTTTGCACTAGATCCATCTATCTATCAGTAAACAATGTAGATTGAAAAACGGATTTCAAAAGCATTTCATTTTTCAGTATATTCTGATTTTATATTGTACACATTTAGAGAGCTCTCACCTTGTGCAGAAAATCAAGAGCAAGCACTACAGAAGCTGCTATGAACCGAGCAGAGTTTTCATCCAATGGGGCACACAAGACTAAGGACAACGGTCCTGCTAAGCATGTGTTCAGCAGTATGGCGGCATATTCTGCATCAGCACGGGTGCAAAGGACTTGTGGCACAAAAAGAGATGGACACAAGCGTCGGATCAAAGCCTTCTCTTGAAGAATTTGCGACTCACGACCCAAGAGCTTCACCTTCTTTTTTGAATATCTTTTCATACTGATAATAGTGTCTGCACGTGTAAACATCACCTCGAATGTTAAGCCAGAACACTAATCAAGCCAAAAAATTTAGAGCAGATCAAGAACCAAAACTTACAACAAATATTTCATTTCAAAATGTTAGCTTTACATTAAGTTTTTTTTGAAGATAACTGTTATCTAAATTGTATCAGCTCTATTTGCAACCAACAGAGGGAAGAGCCTGCCTACTTGAGCCCTTCTTGCTAGCCAAACCCACTTCACAGCAATCTGTTGAATATATTGTATTTTGCCATTCCTGCTTTTAGAAAGAAAACATCGACAACATAAATCGAAAAAAAGATCAGAACTGTGTTGCTGAACAACACTGCAAGATGCCCAGAACCCAACAGAGGAACTAAACTCGCAACTCAGACATTTCTTTGGCACACAGTCGCTTCCAAACAATAGATAGCTAGGTTCTACATCGTGCTTGCTTCTTACCACCTATGAAAGGTGCAAGTTCTTTTAGAGTCAAAAATCAGCACCATCAACAGATCCATGTATATGAGCTTTTTCTGAGCATGCAAAAAGCTATAAGAGAATTTCCTTTTGCAAAGGAACTAACCAGATCTGACAATGTCGAATTCTCAAATTCATGAGGATCAACTTCAGGAGAATGTTTTCTTCTCAAATTGTTTAATCGTTCCCTCATCCTGCAAGCACATTACAACAAACTTGATTGGCACAGCACACAAATGTCAGCTAGATAAAAAGCCATGAATTTTAAAAGATTCCTATGCCCCTACACTTTAGGCATACAATTACCGCTCTCTGGAGCTTTGAACAATACTATCTGTAAACAATAAACAGAAACAAATAGTACACTGCCTTTACAAAACTCATTACTTCAGATCATCTTGAATAAGTTCATGCAATGGACCCACAACTTCCTCAAACTTCTCCTTTGTGATGACCCAGCATTCCACATCACCCAAAGCAACCGCTGTGATCGGACAAGATGCTTCACCCATCAACACCCACTCTCCAAAACAGCTCCCTTCTTTTACTATTTTTATTTTCCCTGTCCGTGGCATTTCATCATCTCGATCTGCCTGCTCTGTATGGTACATCAACTGCACTTCTCCTTGATGGATTACATACAGAGAGGACAGACTGTCATCCTGGACACAGCAGAAATGAAATCAGAACTCTATTACTGCATGTACAGTGTTAACAGGAGTTCACTGTAAAATATGCATAGAAAACAGGTCACCTAACTCAATAATGTGCCTTAAGCATAAAGCTTGGGATCCAGAGCCTCACGCCGTCTGTTATATAAAGGCCATACTCACCTTGCTTACTATAGGCTCCCCATTTTTATAAGAAACTTCCGTCAGTGCTTCTGACAACCGATGAAGCTGGGAAAGGGTCAAATGAGATAGAATTTCAACAGTCCTTAGCGCCTTTAAAATGGATTCATGACTATACTTTGTTGACAGCATACTGCGAAAAACTTCCCGCCTCAAAGACCACAAACTCCCATCCGTTACAGCACGCACAGAGGATTGGCGAGGCTTGCTATACCTGATTAAATAAAAGATGAAATAAAGATTAAGCAATGAAGAAGACATTCCCCAAAGCCTCCAACCAAACAACTGATTCTTAAAAGATGGGTCTAGAGCCCACATCAAAAAATGGTGAGTTATATTAGCAATTAAATTCTAAGATCTAACCAAGCGCTCTCTCAGAGGACAACCCACCAAGTGCTAGGGTAGCTTTCAGCTAAACCATTTGATTAAACAAAACAGAAACTGGCAAATATTTATATAAACTGAATCAATGAAAAGGCTATACAGAGTCCTCTCACCTACAGGAACAAGAGATAAAATGCACATCAAAGTCATAGTCACATGAAAACCCATTTCGTCCTGTCAAAACCCTAAAACGGACGAAACGGACGAAACTTTCGAGAATCGAAACACAGCAAAACGCTTTCAACGAAACCTTTATTTTGCCTCCGCATCTCAAATCTGCCAGGCTCTCACCAAAATAGGATCTGCCGGTACAGTCACTGACGCTACAATCACTGTGGCTGGAGTCACGGTGGGTTGAGGCATCAACTCTCTGCCGTCGCAATCTTCCACAACTCTCTCAACACTAAATGGCTCCGGACTTTCATCTTCCATAGCATATCTATGGGCCATGACAATGAATTGAGAAGAGATAGAGTAAGAATGTCGTACATCTGTCTTAACATGAGCCTCCCTCCTTCTCGCAAGGGCACAATCCTTCAGACGTCGAAGTAGATGCCTTTGAGCTCTAAAACAAGGTCATCCTTCAGCAAGGTCCTTGCCTTCGGCCTCTACCTCCGAGCTGCACCCTCCTCGGCTCTGCTCTCCTTCCACGCTTCGTTCAGCCTGCTCCTCAGCCGCATGAACATCAAGGGCTCCACAATGGGGGTGCACTGATCCCGCGACTGCTTCCCATCGCTTCTAGCCACAGCCCTTCGTACGGGCTGTGGTCGCCGTACAATCTATGCCTCAAGGCTCGAGCCAGTCCGCGACCCCCTCCTAGCAACTGTGCAAAAAGGCCCTCCTACGGGCACCCGCCATTGCCAGATCAACTCTGCTGCTGTCGTTTGCAGCAAGGTTGCTACATTGTGTGGTCTCTCCAGCCCGGCTCCCTGTATTCAGCATGCTCTACCCTCGCCATTCAGTTTGACATGAAAATCCTTATATCTTGTTTCACAATTCAGTTCGAACAGGCAGCACACCCACAGCCCGCTATGGGGCATCCCGTCCTCCCTTTGGTGCACTTTGATTCCAAGCCGCTTCTTCATCAACCAAAGGAGGCACCTTCTCGCTCCATCTTTGCGCAGGGTGAGCTCATTCTAGGCCGCATAATGTGGATGGAATTTCAGGTAGCAGAGACTCGGATTAAGGTCTTGAGCATGTACGCACCCGCTTGTAGACAGCACCGACCGGCTCTCTGACAATAAATCACGGATTGCCTCCCAAAGGTGGACTCATGGATTGTTGGAGGGGACTTTAATAATCTTGAGTTCCTGGAGGATAAGCAAGGAGCAGCCTCTTTTGCAGAGATGCCAACAGGGGAGAGGAGTAATTGGGAGCAGTTCATCTTTGCAATCCATGGCATGGACCCCTGGCGAGAGCCTGAGTTTTCTAAGACCCCAAGCAGCCTGCGCTTCTCTTTCCGCTAGTGGAGATTGGCTCCACTGGCATTTTAGCTAGCACTACTATGTCCGACCTTTCTCCAACGGTACTGCACTTAGAACAGCCCTCGCGGACTCCCCCAAAAAGGGGTTCGTATTTCATATGTTCTCTTCCAGGAGGCAAACGTTCAGCAATTGATAGCAGATCTCTTGAGAGAGCCCGAGAGCAGACCTGAGAAGGGTTGGGCTGCTCAGGTGGCTGAGAGGATTCAACGCAGCAATCGGGAGCTCCAAAGTCAGACCCTAAGACGGAGAATGGCTCTTCAAGAGCGGGAGAGAGCCCTTCGCACAGACCTTGCATCTATCGAGAGACTCAGGGAGCAGAATCCTGGGATCCCAGTGGCTTAGCGATCGCCTGGAGTGTGCGCGCTTGGAGCTACAGGATTTGGAGGTTTGCATAGCAAAGTTCTCATACCATTCTTCCCAAGCCAAGTGGATCCAGCAGGGAGATAGGATGATCCCACAATTCTTTCAAGCCACCGGACCATGGTCTGCAGGAGCCCATCTTCAGCGACTTCAAGACCCACAAGGACACATGCGCACGGACCCGTAGGAGATCCTTGAGCTGACTACAACCGTCTACAGCCAACTTTTTCAGTCAGCGGAGGTATCGCCCACAACCATTCTGGCTAGAGAGGTGGTTTAGGAGCAGGTCCCCTTAGTAGTTTTGCAAGGCCTTACCAAACAATTAGAGGCTCCTTTCATGGACGAGGAGTTGTGGGAGGCTCTTCAGGCCCTTCCAGCCGAAAAGTGCCCTGGCGAGGATGGCCTAACCCCGACCCTTTTTTTATGCTTCTGGGAGCATATCTCCACTCCTTTCAGACTAGCCTACAAGGAGATCTTCGACTCATGATCACTCCCACACTCCTTGAGTATGCATGCTTCATAGCTAGCTGTATCCCACTGGACTCACTCACACAAGAGGCATTGGCTGGAGATGTAGGTATTGCAGGTGGTTCCAAGATTCTGGTCATGGCTCTGAATCAGCCACTGACCATGGAAGATCTCCTACTTCTTCTGACAATTGGCACTCCCCATGCACCCCTAGTTGGAACAAATGAGGCTGGATGTACCTATCACTATTGCATGGTAGGAGTCCAGGAGATGATCTCACACTACTGGTTAAAAGATTCTGGTCATGGCTCTAAATCAGCCACCGACCATGGAAGATCTACTTCTTCTGGCTATTGGCACTCCCCATGCGCCCGTAGTTGGAACAAATGAGGCTGGATGGTACCTATACGCTATCAATATTGAATGGCAGGAGTCCAGGAAATGATCTCACACTACCAGTGAATTTGCCCTTCAGCACTAAGATTTGGCAGTGCTGCTTCAAAAACCTCTCACAACATGAGCACATCCACAACATGTGTTCCGTGGGGATGGTAACCTGGCTGACAGAGGGGATCTATACCACAAAGATGGTATCCCCTACTTGGTGAGTCACGAGATGGTCATGCATCAGGAAATTCAAGAGGCCACTTTGTTGGAGTAACATCTGAACATATGTTAGAACACACAGCAGAATTTCGACTCACCCCCACAAGATCACACTCTAGATCCTACACGGAGATGTGCGTGTACACATACATGTAACGTAAACCACGCTCAGATCTACAAGATATGCCAAACCAATTCTTGAATAAGAACGTCCTAGAGGGGACCAAAAATGTATTACAAAATGGTGCACTCACAAACCACAATATGTGGACAGCAGGGTGCTGCCCACTATGCTGAATCTGAGGCCACACAGTGTTGCCCTGATCCGCTGCTCTCTTGTTTTGCTGCATGCCTCTGTTGAGGACGCCAGTGGAGCCCAACACACTGTCAGCTTCCCTTCTGCATCTCTGTGATCTGCTCACCACCTGAGCTCCTCACAAGTGCTATGGTCTGCTGCTGCAGCAGCTGGTATCTCTGCTGCACTCTGCTGCTGCTGTAGTCTCCACCTTCTCTAGTGCCATGGACCTTGGTGCACTTCTGACGGCTGGATCTGCTGGCTGTATGCTGCTGCCTTTTTCTACCTTCTCTAGTGCCTTTGTCCAATTCTGAAGGCCAGATCTGCACCCTGCAACGGCCTCAACTTTAATACTTATGCCTCCCCAATGGGGGCCCTTTACAGGGGCTGACATGCCCCGGCCCCCCACAGACTCGCCGATCAAGTCTGTAACAGACCGATTGGTCTGTAAATCTGGCTGTCCCAGTCTGTGGACTGGCAGAGCAGAGCAGGCTTTGGGGGCCTATAAAACCCCTCAGGCCTGGCCCATTCCTGCCCTCTGTCTGGGCTGCATAGCTGCCTATATGCAGGCCTATTCATTGACTTATCTGCCCCTTGACAATGCCCATGTGTGGCCCCAGGGATAGCCAGCACCATGGCTGTCCTCTGCCGGACAGGTCTTCCCTAAAGGTTGAGTTGTATGTAAACATTAAAAGGATATCTGTATACTGCTCATGTGGCACCCGGTGTGCTGCCCACATGGCAGTCTCTTCATCCCTCGGGCTGCATACCTGCCTATATGCAGGCCTATTCATTGACTTATCTGCCCCTTGACAATGCCCATGTGTGGCCCAAGCCATGGCCAGCACTATGGCTGTCCTTTGTGGGACAGATCAGCCCTAACGGGTCAGTTGTATGTAACCATCAAAAGGATATCTGTATACTGCCCATGTGGCAGCATGTGTGCAGGCCTCATGCCAGCCTCTTCACCCTCGGGCTGCGTACCTGCCTAGGCATATGCATGCCTGTTTACTGACTTATCTGCCCATTGACAATACCTTGTTAAGCCAGGCAATCTCCAATTCTCCAGGACCAGATAAACAGGTACAAACACCACTGGTGCCTCTCCAAATCCTATCAAAGAAACCCCGAATCGGAGGCAAAAAAACCACAACCAAAGAAATGTCAAAAGCCCCGGTTCAGAGGATAAAACAAAATAAAAAAATTATTTAAAAAATGTTTTTCTGGTCTGACCAGATCTGGCCGACCAAATTGACCTGGTCGGTAAAATCTGACCAGGTCGGTCAACCTGTTGGTTGACCGACTTAAAGCCCCTTCCTATTTAAAGGGGGGGGGGCTGGGTATTCAAACACAATCTCTCTTCCAGCTCCAGAGGTTCCTGCACACCCTGAGCCACTTCTGCCTCCTGGCTGCCTCCTCTGCTGCCTCAACTTCTGCCTCCTGGCTGCCTCCTCTGCTGTCCTCTTTTCTGCTCCAGATTTGCCCTCTTTTCTGCCCCAGATCTGCCCCTCCTTTCTGCTCAGATCTGTCCTCCTTTCTGCTCCAGATCTGTCCCCTTTTTCAGCTCCAGATCTGCCCTCTTTTCTGCTCCAGAACAACCTTCCTTTCTGCTTCAGTTCTGCTCTCCTTTCTGCATCAGATCAGCTCCAATTTCTGCTCCAGATCTGCCTTCGTTTAGCTTCAGATCTGTCCCAACTTCTGCTCCAAGATCTGCCCTCAACTTCTGCTCCAGATCTACCTCCAACTTCCGCTCCAGATTCTGTTCTTTCTATTCCAAATCTGCAGCAACCCCTGCATCAGTTTGCTGTCTCAGATTTGGTTCAGTTCCAACTTGTGGAGCTAGTGCAGAAGTCCACTACAGTTGTCAGGACTGAAGTTTGTTTCCTCCAGAGCTTCTCTCATATCTTCACTTGTACTGAGTTCCGTTTGTGATATATATATCTTCTTCAGCCATTGATTGTCTTCAGTATTGTTTTATTTGTCTCCAAGTATTTTCTTTATATGGTATCAGAGCCAGGTGTGCCAATCGACACCTGAGCCTTGATCTGGAAAGCTTGGAAGATAAATCATCACCTGAAGATGTCTTCTCCCTCTTCTCCGAAGCGATCTCAGCCTGAATCAACCTCTATTCAACCATCACCTTCGACATATGTCGAGAGAGAGTCTACTAGGATTGAAGGTGATGAATACCTCTCCAAACTCTTTAAAGAATTTGCTGAATTCCAGAAATGGAAGGAACTTGAAGCAGGTACCCGCACACCTCGTGCCTCTACCTCTCCACGGTTCTCTCCAATACGTCAACAAGGACCTCTATTCAACTCAGAAGAAGCTGAGCAACATCTCAAGTTCGGTGCCAACGAAGAACAAGTATCCCCTGACGAAAGAGGACAGGCCGGCATGAGAACATTGGATTATTCGACAGTGCCTATTCCACAAGAATCAGTGCAAGGTATGATGCCCTATTCCCTTAGTGCAACTCCTTCTGTTATGCAAGGCATAGGAACAAGTAATCACGAGGACACAGATCCATACATGCATGTGAACACTCGCAGACGAGAAAGGAGAAATGCGTCTGACAATGAGTTTGCTTTCGGTTCACATCCCTCCCATCCCTCTCATCTCTTCCGCTGCCATCTTTCCTCCAGTGGTTTCTCATCCTCCTCCTTCTCCCATGCCACTGGATTCCTATAGTTTATTTCCCTCTATCTCTCCCGCTGCCTCTTTTTCACCTCTCATGTCTTATCCCACCTCTCATATTCATCCCTCCCCCTCAGGACCTTTTCCAAATTCCTTTATTCCTCCGGTGATGCCACCTCTCCCTTCTTCTCACTCTGCTACTATTCCAAATTCTCTTATGCCTCCACCGGTTGCTTCTCCCTATCATTCTATTTCTTCCCCTCACCCTGTCTCTGCAACAGCCAAACATGCTTTCACTAATATGACTCGTTTTAACGGGTCTAATTATACCACATGGTCCAATCTTATGCGCCATGTGCTTGATTCTCAAGACCTATGGGAACTCGTTCAAGGTACCGAATCGCCACCTGATCCTCATGTTTATCCTCCTCAGGTAGTTCGTTCGTGGCGACATCGTAATGCCACTGCCATTGTTGAAATTATGCAAGGTCTTTTACCTGAATTTCACTCTCAATTACAGCATTTTGATCTTGCCTCTGAGCGATGGGCACATCTCACTGACCGCTATGCAGCTCGAGATCGTACTCGTCGCATCAATCTTGACCATGATCTCCAACAATTCCAGATTCTTGCTGACGATGATCTCAAGGTTAAACTAGCCGATTACCGGCGGTTAGTTGCTGAATTTGCCACAACTGGTCCTCCCAAATCCGAGGATGACCAAGTTACTTTCTTTTTAAATAAACTTCCGCCCAAGTATTTCAGTTTTATGCAACAAATCATTTCTCAACCTTCTCTTCCTACTTTTTATGAGTTTGAATGTCAACTTTTGCGTTATGCTCGTCTTTACTCTCAGGTCCACCAAAAACATAGCATTCCTGCTTCAGAGGGGGCTCTTCTCTCCGGGATTCCAAAAGATCAACCTAGCTCCGGAAAGCCCTCTCCTACTCCTAACCCCTCTAGTAGTAAACCCGCCTGGCACTCCCTTCCCAAAAAGAATAGGTTTTGTCAGCATTGCCAGAGAGTTGGGCATATTGACGATGAATGTCGCTCCAAAGCCAAAGGCCTTCTTCCTCAACCTCCCACCATGACTCCTCAACCACCCCGTTGGACTCCTCAGCTCCCTACCACGACTCCTCAACCACCCCGTTGGACTCCACAGCCCCCTACCACGACTCCTCAGCCACCTCGTTGGCGTCCTAGGGGTGGTCCTCCTCCTCCTCCTTCGAACACTGGTCTCTGGAGACCCCAGGGCCATGTCACTAATCACTTCACTCCATCTCCTCCCTTTATAACTCCTGAAGGTCTGTCTGACTGGTCCACCGGAGATTCTCTAGACTTCACTTCTCAAGCCTTGATCCATATCACCGAGCTTGACTCCTCCTCTCCCTTATCTGGGTCAGCTTTTCATACTCTTCCATGTGACTCTAAATCTTCTTGGATTGTGGATAGTGGAGCCACTCATCATATGACCCCTCATCCTGATCTCTTCATTTCTCGCCAACCCATCATAGATGAGTCCTCGGGACTCCTCCTAGCTAGAGGTGATGCTCAACCTAATGGTCTGTACTTTATAAATCAATTTATTGCGACTCCCTCCCATTGCGGTTCTGAGTTTCATCGGCTTTACGGTAATGCTACCCTAAAAGATCCAACTGACACAGAACGATTATGGCATTATCGTCTGGGACATTTGTCCTATGACTCTTTATATGAAATGTCTCGGGATCATCTAGTTGATGGCCTACCTAAATTATCGCGCGCTAAAGATATTTGTCATCCCTGTCAATTAGGTAAACAAAGCCGCACTCCTTTTCCTTCTCATTCCACTTCTCGAGCCAGTGAGATTTTGCGTCTAATTCATCTCGATATTAGTGGCAAATCTCATGTTCCTTCCCTCAATGGTTCACATTATTTCTTCTTAATTGTGGATGATTACTCTCGCTATCAATGGGTGTTTTTCATGAAAGAGAAATCCGACACTTTTTCTTTCTTTGCTACTTGGGCTCGCTTGGTAATGAACCAAACAGGCAAGTCTATTGGGATTGCTCGTAGTGATAATGGTGGTGAATTCATTTCCCATGAATTCACTCACTTCCTTCAAGAGCATGGTATCCAACGCCATCTTACATCTCCAAATTCGCCTTCCCAAAATGCTCGTGTCGAACGGCGACAACGTACTGTCATGAACATGGCCCGTTCCATGCTTTTTGCAGCCGAGTTGCCTGAACGTCTCTGGCCCGAAGCCGTCAATACTTCTGTCTATATCCTTAATCGCTGTCCTACTCAACCCATCCTGAACATGACGCCTTTTGAGGCCTTCTATGGCTATTGTCCTTCTATTTCTCATCTTCGTATCTTTGGCTGCCGCGCGTACACTCATACTCCCAATGATACTCGCGGTAAACTCAAACCTCGTGCTGAACTTTTTCTTCTAGTTGGCTACTCGACAGAAGCCAAAGCTTATCGATTATTTGATCCTCGTACAAACAAAGTTTTGGTTCGCCGAGATGTGGTCTTCGATGAAAGAGCAGTGCTTAAAAATTCCTCTATTCTCTCTACTGATGACGTCTCCACTCCAGTTCCCTCCGACAATTCTCCACCCGAAATTCCTTCCTCTCCTCCCGAAACATCTCTCCCCCCACCCATTGCTTCTCCTCACGACCCACTGCCACGCTGGTATCGTCAAACTATGAAGGATTCCGGGATTATTCATGTCGAACTTCCTCCTTCTGGTCCTCGCCGCTCTACTCGAATAACTTCTTCTACTGCCACTGCCTCTTTTTTTACCACGGCCTATATCATACATTCTGAACCTGCCACTTGGCAGGAAGCAGTTAAAAATCCTGCGTGGCATCGTGCTATGGAACAGGAGCTTGAAAGTATTGATTGCAATCAGACCTGGATCTTGGTCAATCGACCCACTCACAAAAAGGTCATCGGAACCAAGTGGATCTTCCGAACAAAACTCAAAGCCGATGGCACCCTGGACAAATACAAAGCCCGCTTAGTAGTGCAAGGATTCCGCCAAAAACATGGTATCGATTATGAGGAAACCTTTGCCCCTACTACTCGGTTAACTTCCTTTCGTCTTCTTCTCGCCTTAGCTGCTCATCACCACTGGACTATCTATCAAATGGATGTCAAGAGTGCCTTTCTCAATGGCTACCTTGATGAAGAAGTCTATGTGACTCCCCCACCAGGTTTTTCTCCTCCTGGCCATGAAAATAAGGTTTTCCGTCTCCGCAAAGCTCTTTATGGACTCAAACAAGCACCTCGATCATGGTTCCACCGGATAGACACCTTCCTCAAAACTAATGGTTTTCATTCTACTCCCTTTGATCCAAATTTATATATCCATCATTCGTCAGAGGGGGTCTGCTTTATTTTACTCTATGTCGATGATCTTTTGCTTTTAGGCTCCACTCCCACTACACTTCAGTACATTAAAACTCAACTCAGCATCACTTTTGAAATGACTAATCTTGGTCGGCTCTCCTATTTCTTAGGCATGGAAGTTGTACAACATTCTGGTGGTACTTTTGTTTCTCAACAGAAATATGCTCTTCAACTCCTTGATCAAATCATTCCTCATGAGCCTAAGCTGGCCGCCACTCCCTTAGATCCCACCGTAAAGCTCTCAAAAGACTTGGAGTCTCCTCCCTTTGATGAACATCTCTATCGCCAGGTTGTTGGCAAACTCCTCTGGCTCCTTCACACTTGTCCTGATCTTGCTTACTCCGTCTCTATTCTCAGTCAGTATTTTAATGAACCTAAGCTCACTCATTGGCATGCATGTATTCGTATCTTGCGGTTCATTCGTGGTACTTACTCTTATGGTTTACATTTCAGACCAGGACTAACCCTACAGGGATACACTAATTCCGACTGGGCTGGTGACCCGGACAATCGTCGTTCTCATGGCGGCTATATTTTCTCATTTGGCTCGGCACCTGTTTCTTGGTCTAGCCGTAAACAAGAGACTGTTGCTGGTTCTTCTACTGAGGCTGAATACCGGGCCTTGTATGATTGTACCACAGAGGCCATATATCTCCGACAGTTTTTGGCAGAATTGCACTTTCCTTGTACTGAACCCACGATCCTCTACGTCGACAACAAAAGTGCCATTGCTCTCGCAGGCAATCCCATTTTTTCCAACCGCACCAAACATGTCGGTGTTCACTTTCATTTTACTCGCGAGCAAGTGGAATTAGGTACTATTCGGTTGATCTATGTTCCAGCTGCCGATAATCATGCTGATATTCTTACCAAGCCGGTTAATCGCCCTACTCTTGAGCATCTCTGCCCACGGTTGGGGATTGGTTTACCTCCTCCTCTTTAACAGTTTTTTTCTCTTTGTGTACTTAAGGAAGTGAACAAATCCCCTGCGAGGGCACTCCTTCAAGTCTTTCTTTTTTGTACCATCATCTGGGCATTTAGTGAAGATGAAAACCTACTCTGTAGGCATCTCCATCTAAATGAAAACCCAAAAAAAAACCCCAAAAAAAAAAAAAGGCTGATGAAGATGATAGATCACTCATGGAACACCTCTTTGCTTCTCCTGTCTGCATTGGACATTGAGAGGGGGTGTTAAGCCAGGCAATCTCCAATTCTCCAGGACCAGATAAACAGGTACAAACACCACTGGTGCCTCTCCAAATCCTGTCAAAGAAACCCCGAATCGGAGGCAAAAAAACCACAACCAAAGAAATGTCAAAAGCCCCGGTTCAGAGGATAAAACAAAATTAAAAAATTATTTAAAAAATGTTTTTCTGGTCTGACCAGATCTGGCCGACCAGATTGACCTGGTCGGTCAAATCTGACCAGGTCGGTCAACCTGTTGGTTGACCGACTTAAAGCCCCTTCCTATTTAAAGGGGGGGGGGGCTGGGTATTCAAACACAATCTCTCTTCCAGCTCCAGAGGTTCCTGCACACCCTGAGCCACTTCTGCCTCCTGGCTGCCTCCTCTGCTGCCTCAACTTCTGCCTCCTGGCTGCCTCCTCTGCTGTCCTCTTTTCTGCTCCAGATTTGCCCTCTTTTCTGCCCCAGATCTGCCCCTCCTTTCTGCTCAGATCTGTCCTCCTTTCTGCTCCAGATCTGTCCCCTTTTTCAGCTCCAGATCTGCCCTCTTTTCTGCTCCAGAACAACCTTCCTTTCTGCTTCAGTTCTGCTCTCCTTTCTGCATCAGATCAGCTCCAATTTCTGCTCCAGATCTGCCTTCGTTTAGCTTCAGATCTGTCCCAACTTCTGCTCCAAGATCTGCCCTCAACTTCTGCTCCAGATCTACCTCCAACTTCCGCTCCAGATTCTGTTCTTTCTATTCCAAATCTGCAGCAACCCCTGCATCAGTTTGCTGTCTCAGATTTGGTTCAGTTCCAACTTGTGGAGCTAGTGCAGAAGTCCACTACAGTTGTCAGGACTGAAGTTTGTTTCCTCCAGAGCTTCTCTCATATCTTCACTGATATATATATCTTCTTCAGCCATTGATTGTCTTCAGTATTGTTTTATTTGTCTCCAAGTATTTTCTTTATATACCTATGTGTGGCCCGAGGGATGGCCAGCACCATGGGTGTCCTTTGTGGCACAGGTCCGCCCTGACGGGTGGGTCGTACGTAGCCATACAAAGGATATCTGTATGCTGCCCATGTGGCAGCCTGGCAAGGAGCCAAAGCCCAGTGAAACAGCTCCAAGGCAGCTAGCTTCTCCTTTGCTTATCAGCGCTGAATAGCTGATTTTGTATCATTTTTTAAGCATATAATCTAACATAATTTTTCCTTGGGTAGGGGATCATCAACTTTACATGCATAGAAGGGGCCAGCTGATATAATAGAAGGTACTTTTTCATTGCAACAGGGGGGGGGGGTGGGGGGGGACTAGAACTATTTGGAAGGTCTAGAACTATTTGGAAGGACTTAACCAGTGCACTGCCTCCAAAAAAAGGCGTCATCTAGGCAAACAAGGATGATTTAATGATGCAAATAATAACTTTGTCAACACTTCAAATACAGAAAGTCAAGGCATGAAGTTTCAACCAAGTACGATATGCTGCCCGCTTATAGGGATCTGAAGTGGAACCTTACATCAATGCCAGTTCTCCGAAGCAGGAAAAAGAGTCAGCATTGTAGCGATTGACCACTGTGCCAAGATCTTGCCCTCCAAGGACCGCAGCCTGCAATGGCATTTGTTTCTTTAATCCCTGGACTTATTTCATTCATGTACTTCTGGCAGGACTTTCTGGAATTCCACTGGGGCAAACTGAAAGAGAACTTGGCATTCAAAAACCCTTAATCTGAGTCCCTGCTGCTCTTGTTTAAAGTTCAAAGTTCATACCTGAGAAAATAGTACCTCAAATTCACCAGAATCCACAATGTAGAAGCAATTATCTTCTGCACCCTAACATGGCCATTCCGAAATTTTAACATGCTTTTCACAACAAATAAACTAGAAATGCCGTAACATTCAGACGAAACTAGAGGCAGGCCAGAATACACCTTCTTTTTTTTTTGGGGTAAATAAAATTAAAACTTCATAAGGCTAGACTATATATATATCTAATTTTATTAGCATTAGTACAATAAACCTTCACAACACTAATGGTGTGCCTCGAGACAAAGGAATGAAAAAATGAAAGACCTAGCTGCAGAAGTCAAATAAAGGACCCTGCCAGAGAAGAGGTGGCAGTATGCTATCTTTTGGGGGGAATGAGGATACACCCTACTCAGTCAAAAAACAGGATAACAATGTTCTGCTTGAACATGAGCGCGAAAATCCCCCTAGACATCCCTCTGACAACGTGAACAATATTGCACAAAAATGAAAAATATTGTGTGTAACTTTTAGGGTGTCAAATCAAAAGAACACACCTGTCGTATTATAACATCCCCTGCCTGAACTTCTATTTTCTCCATGCAGTCATAAAGAACACGACGTTGTTTTTCTGTTAGGCCATTAAATAAAAAGTTTCCTTGCAGCGCTCGTTCTATCCGTGCCTGCAACATTATTGCGTCAACCCGGAATAAACTCCAGGTTTTAAAAAAATGCTCATAGAAACTCTTAACATATTTAGTTCAAAACAATCTAGTAAGTCATACAGTCAAAGTCTTGGTGTCTGAACAGTTAAATTCTAATATACAAATCGTAGCAAATAAGGACGTTTGCAACAAACTCTTTCTTAATGAGACAACGCAATAGAATCCTCATTAAGTAACTACAATAAAGAACCAACCACGTCATTGTCAGTCTTCAGGTGCGTTTCAAAATGAGGCTCCCGTGTGACACCATGATGCAGTGATGACTCTATAGCCCTAAGGCGTGCACCAGATACTTCATGGCGGACAGGACGAGTTTCCATGTGTCTCCAACCTTTGTGTGATGGAGAGAGATCTTTTTTCACTACTTCAGTCATCTGCTCAATTGGTTTCATACCAGCACTTCCTTCAACCTCCTAAAGATTCAAACATTGAAAGGAACTCAGGCAAAATAAAATAGAAAAACAAACAGAACTTTTGGCCAAATCAACCTTTCTGCTAACCAAAATAATCAAAATGGTGCCAGCTTCCTTACATTCATCAGACCATCAATGCGCACAACTATAATTGTAATGTCATCTGTACGGGTTTCATAATGCAACCAAAGACGATAAGACTCTGCAACCACAGCTGCACATGCGTTGCATGGATCCGGATGTTCAGCCACCTATATCATCCAGCCCACCCAAAAGAAAACCAAAGATCAAATACTAATCACAATGCAAAATGCCATGGAATACAACTCTCTCTCTCTCTCTCTCTCTCTCTCTCTCTCTCTCTCTCTCTCTCTCTCTCCACCTCATCCCTTCACCTCCCGCCGTCACCTCAGCCCGTCGCCCGTCACCTCAACCTTGTCATCGTCACCCGTCAACTCTCGCCACCCGTCGCGCATCATCGTCACTGATCCGCCCATAGCCTCAGCCGTTTCCTTTCTGCTTTGGTTCTTTAGAGGACCGCAAGCAGCCACCACCAACCGCCAACACCGCCCAACAGTCGCCTCCAACAGTAACCACCACCAGAGCTAGCGACAAGAGCAACCACAGCAACCAGGACATTCGACCCCCCTTCCAACTTTGTTGACAACAGCCTCCCTTTAAAAACCCTAACTTAACCTAACCTAGGTTAACTCTTACCGAACCGAACCTCAACAGAAGTTAACCCCACCCAAGGTTTAACCCCTGGCTGGGCTGAGCTAATCCCCAGCCCAGCTAGGGGGTAGCAGTAGACATGGCTAGCAAGGAATGGCTGATCCTCTCCTCAAAGTCCCCCCCCCCTCAACCCCAATCATCTCAGGCAGTAGGTCCCGATACGCCATCGTTGCAACTATGACACCCTCTCTATATGCACATACATACCTACGAGGAGGGCTGGACCGACCCATCATTGGGCTCCATTAATAGACTTTTTATCTACAAGAGCAGCTATGAGAGTTAAAGATGCAACTGGCAGATGCAGTAGCTAGAATTCAAGTTCTAGAAGGACCTGGCAAGCAAGCAGTCATGGATGAGGTTGTAAAATCTTACAAGGCTTCCCCCCCTAACCCCCAGCTAGTCTCCAAAGTCAAAGACCTAGTTCACACTGAAGTACAAACCGCAAGGAAGGAAGTGATTGTGGAGTTTGGTTGTCAGCAGAAGACGTAGAGTTGTCCTACCTACCCACAAAGGACAACATAGCAGATATGTTTACAAAGGCACTTCCTCGTCCCAAGTTCGAAGTCTTTCGACAGGCTTTACACTTGGTTCCCTTTGCTACATGATCTGGCATACCTTGGTAAATTGATAGGTGGCTATATCCTTTTGGATGAACATGTGCCACCATGACCAGAAAATACCAGGTATTCTGAGTCGTTTCCAGAATACTTCAGCCCATACAATGGAGGGGGATTCGTAGGCCATCTTCTCCCAATCGTATTGATGCCCTCTGGGCCCTGGTATGTGCCATGTAGCTTTAGTTATTGGCACTTAGGTCACCTAGTACTCTTAGTGTCTTATGACACCTAGTACTAGTGGTACCACTAGGACACTAGGTCCTAGGGTTCTCTTTTATAGTACTTTGTACTTTCATTTTCATTCCACTAGTTGATGTGACGGCTTCTACTTCTTGCTCCACTCTTGTGCATCCTTTTGCTTCCATGAGCCTACATACACTACCCATTTTTCATCATTCCTTGCAACCTTGACCTAAGGTAATGCTGTTGCCTTATTTTTCAATTGAGCTCGTGTAAGTTCTTCGGCTATCCATATCTTAGTTCCTTTCAGCTTGTAGGATTGTCAGAGAAGCCTGACTCGTAGATCCCGTGAGTTACGCATAATGATAGCATGACCTTTAGGCTGTAAGATACGAGTTGCTCTGAGTTCATCGTCATCATCAAGAGCATCATCCTTATCAACTGTCCAATCAATATTAGGCATGGCTGCTTTGACATGTGTGTCATTGAAAGAGTCTTCCTCTTTGTACCATCCTTCAGGGAGTCGCCCTATTCTAATCTTCAAAGCATTATCACGCCTATCTGATGTTCTTTAATCTCATTCTGAATGTAAGCCTTGTTAACAACCGCTCTCGAACATAATGATAGTGAGCTTTAATGTGCTTGGTATGCGCATGAAACATTGGATTACGCGCAATGGCCAAAGCACTCTGGCTGTCAGTGAAGAGCATAGTGGAGGATGTCTAGCGAATACCAAGATCTGTAAGTAACTGTCGAAGCTAGACACACTCTACTGTAGCGGTGAAGGCTGCCCTATACTCAGCCTCACAGTTGGATGTGGCAACTATTGGTTGCTTCTTGCTGAGCCACGAGATACATGAACTGCCAAGCAAAAAACAGTTATCGGTATGTGACACTCTGGTGTCGAAACCTTGATCACCATAAAAGAGGGCTAAATCCTGAGTACCTCTGAGATATCTGAAAACTCTCCACTGCCTACCAATGCTGTGAACTGGGCATGTGCATGAACCTGCTGAGCTGGGATACTGCATATTGTAAGTCAAGTCTGGTGTGGCATAAGTAAATGAGACATCCAACAGCCTGTTGGTAAAGAGTGATACCACATGGTGGGCTCCCATCATGAGCTGAAAATTTGAAGCCAGGGTCCACTGGAGTAGAGATTGGCTTGCAATCCTCAAACTGAAAACAATCAAGGAGGTGTCCAATATGCTTGGACTGTGACATCATGATACCCCCCTCAACATGAGCAAACTGAATGCCCAAATAATAGTGCAGCTGTCCCATGTCTGACATTTCAAAAGCTTGCTGCAAATCAGCCTTGAAAGCCGCAATATGCCGAGTATCAAGGCCCATAATCAGCATGTCATCCACATATAAAATCAGTACTAAAAAATCAGATCCACTCCCACGGACATAAAGAGTGGGCTCTGTGGGGCTATTCTGAAAACCAAGGGGCAGTAAGTGTGCATGACTTTTAGCATACCATGCCCGGGGTGCCTGCTTCAAACCATAAAGGGCTTTTCTCAACCGGCATACCTTGTTTTCGGAGCCAACAACCTCAAAGCCAGGAGGTTGTGTCACATAAACTTCTTCCAGCAGATCCCCATAAAGAAAGGCAGTCTTGATGTCAAGCTGGTGCACTTGCCAATGGTGATGGGCTGCAATGGCAATGACACATCTAATAGTAGTAATCCTAGAAGTGGGAGCAAAGGTCTCCTCAAAGTCAATGCCTTGTTGTTAGGCATACTCTTTTGCAACAAGACGGGCTTTGTGTCGATCTATGTTGCCATCAGATTTCCTTTTTAATTTGTAGACCCATCAGGTACCAATGGCATGCTTGGGAGGGAGATCTACTAATTCCCATGTGTCATTTTTGGCAATAGATTGTAGCTCAGCTCTCATTGCATCCATCCACTCTTTGCTGTCAAAAGCATCTTTATGGCACAAAGGCTCTTCATTGCAAGCGGTAGCAAGGAGTGCAAACTCAAGAAAGTGAGCATGCATCTGTCTATTCCCTGATCTTGTCCAGGCAGCAAGAGGTTGATCTTGTTTGCTGTCCCTCGATGTGTCAAGAAGCCATCTGGGAACTTGCCTTTGCTGTCTATTGACAGCTCTTTCTTCAATCACTGCATCATGAATAGTGGAATCATTTTGTGCTGGAAGAGGAACCTGCAAATCAGCATGGGGTGCTGGCTGATCATTGCTTGTTGGAGGGCCTGCAAGAGGCTCATGATGCTGGTCAAAGTCTCCCTCTGAGGGAAGCAGAGGTAACCAAGAGTCAAAGGCATCAAACATGTCCACTTCTAGCTTAGCTTTGCAGTCCACAAGAGGAGAAGCCGAATGTTCAGCAAAGATCACATCTCTACTGACAATAATCTTCCCAGTATTTGGTTGATACAACTGATAACCTCTACTCTCCTGGCAGTAACCAATAAATATGCATTTGATTGCCTTGTCATCAAGCTTATGTCTCAGCTGAGATGGTACATGAACATATGCAAGAGACCCAAAAACTCTCATGTGTGAAAGTGAAGGCTTCTGCCTTTCCATGCTTCATAAGGTGTAACAGTCCTCAATGCCCTTGTAGGTGATCTATTCAGCACATAGTTGGCACACATCACTGCATCAAGCCAAAATTTATTGGGCAAGGACTTCGCCTTAAGCATGCATCTAGCCATCTCCATAGTGGACCTGTTCTTCCTTTCAAGAAGAGGATTATGCTGAGGAGTGTAAGGAGTAGTGCATGAGTGAACAATGCTCCGTGAAAACAAAATGCATCAAACTCCTTTGACATATACTCTTCCCTCCTATCTGTGTTGAGGGTGACAAACTTGCATCCTGATTCATTCTCAACCATATTCAGCCACCTCTGAAAGCATGAGAACACATCAGATTTGGCTTTTAAAGCATATACCCAGCAATATCTTGTCATCAATTAGAGTCATGAAATATTTGTACCCCCCAATGGCATTTGTCCTCATTGGGCCACAGACATCACTGTGCACTAGCTGCAATTTCCTTTGTGAGAGTTTTGGACGATTCTTTTGAAAAGGAAACCGATGCATCTTACCCAAAAGACAACCCTCACACACATGTTTGGAAACTGTGTGAGTTTGAGGTACATCATTTGCCATGCCCTGAATGTAACTTGGCAAGAGCTATATAATTGAGATGACCCATTCTCTCATGCCAAAGATGAGCTTCAGCAAGCTGTAAAGCTGAAATAGCAAATGCTTCAATAGAAAGTGCAGCTGAGTGATGATCAAGGTGATAAAGCCCCTTTTGCAAAGTGCCAGTGAGAACTATGGCATTGTCATCACGAAGATCATATACTAAGCACCTATATCCCCAATTTGTAGAGCAAAACTGAGCCAAAAATTGGGCAAATTCAGGAAAAGCCCCAAATTGTCTGCAAATCTACAATCTACCTATAAAATTGTAGCCCGAATGCAAAAGCCCCAAATGTCACCAAAAATTGCAGATTTACTGCAATGTCTGCTCCCAAAATCAAAGCCAAACAATGGCTGAATGCACAGCTGAGCCTGCAAATGAATCCTACAAGTACAAAACAGTACGGATGGAACTGTACGGTCAAATCTAACGCAAATCTAACGCGATACGGACGTGCATACGGAATTGTACGAACAAAATTTACGAACGGCCGTATGGAATCGTACGAACAGAAGAAAAAAATTTGCCCACTGACACACCGTACGGAGATCCATGCGACTATACGGACTGTGCGGAATCATACGAACAGCAGGTCGCGGGATTGCGTCAAAGCTGTGCGAGACAATGGAACTGAAGTGCGGGAGCTAAAGCTGGAAGCAGGAAGCTAAGAGTAGGGAGCAGGTCCGGGAAGGAAGTGCTTTGATACCACTGTAGGCTCACGGAAGCAAAAGGATGAACAAGAGTGGAGCAAGAAGTAGAAGCCGTCACATCAACTAGTAGAATGAAAATGAAAGTACAAAGTACTATAAAAGAGAACCTTAGGACCTAGTGTCCTAATGGTACCACTAGTACTAGGTGTCATAAGACACTAAAAGTACTAGGTGACCTAAGTGCCGATAACTAAAGCTACATGGCACATCCTAGGGTCCAAAGGGCATCAATACGATCGGGAGAAGAAGGCCTATAGTGTACCGTGAAGGCGTAGCACTCATTAAAGAGTTTAAATCCAAGCCAAAAGACTCTCGGTCTTAAACTGATGTATGGCCGATTATGTTTCTTTCCGAGTCATAATGTAGGTACTCTAAATAATTGGAGCTACTTTATGCACTCCCTAGGAACTACCCTCCCTAAGCTGATGTACTAGTTGGTTTTCATGTTGTCCCATAGACTTCTTGGTCTCCCGTGGCCGTTAATAGACTCTCTCTCTCTCTCTCTCTCTCTCTCTCTCTCTGCATCCCATCACCAGCTATGCACTAGCTAGGGTGACATGACATACGGAGGATTCCGCTCCCGCTCCAGTCTTTTTTCTTTTCTTTGTCACACTCGGATGTATTTGACTATGTATGATCAGACTTAGTCCTCAACACAGGTGATGATGCTCGTTTAGTAGCTCCACCCTTACTGTGATTTGTATCAGGTTTTCTTTCAGTGTCATAGACCCATCGGTCTTCCGAAGACTCTAATAAAATTTCTTTCTCTCTCTCTCTCTCTAAGAAATGTTCATTTAAGAGCAAACAACTTGAGAGCTTCGAGGAAGCACAAGGGGGCAAGGCACCATCACAAGCAAGGTTCTAACCCAAGCATTCGACACTCGACCATCTGGTTGCCGTAAGAGCAGATGGAGGGAGCAAAGAGCAGGATAGGGGTTGTCTATTGTTGCTTTGTAGATTTCAAGAACACATGTGACCACTGACAAAGTACCACATGAAAAGAGAGTCAAGATTAGAAAACTCCATGTTCCTCCGGAACTTAAAGAAGCTACATTCAAACTTTACGAGAAGGTGCTAGCCAACTTAGCACAGTCACTCGTAGATGGATCCTGTTCTAGAAAAAAAGGTCACCATAAGCAATGACATAGGAGTCAAACAGGGCTGCCCCCTTTGGCCGACTCTTTTTGGCCACTTAATAGATGAGCTAGAAGATTGAATGAAAACAAACCGGAGTCCAGGCTGCTGGCTATGCCATATTATTGCTCATATATGCGGATGACGTGGTTTCATTGCAAAAGAAAACAAGGACATGCAAGCACACTTGGATGCCTTGAACAATTTTCTCCAAATACTCAAGCATACAAGTCAACATAGCGAAAACAAAGGTCATAGTGATTGGGACTCGAAATAAACAGGTCCCACCATCCTCTAGAACACACAAAGTATTCCATGTACCACTGCTCAAGAAGTATTTGGGGCCTAAGGAGCAAGTTATGGAAGAGCTACCTCCTATGGATGAAGAGGGCCAAATTGAGTATATACCTGAGAAGATCCTTGGATTTAGAGATCATGTGTTGAGGAACAAGTCCTACATAGAATATCTTATCAAATGGAGAGGTCTACCTGATGAGGAGTCTTCTTGGCAGCCATCTACAATTGTGGAGCAGTACCCTCAATTGCTTAGCTGAATTCTATGGCCAAAATTGAGTCTTTATGAGCAGATTTGATTTTCTCTTGCTATATAGCATATATGGACATGCTGCAGCCAGCATTCACTATCCTTTCTCAGATCAGCATGTCTCTCACTGGATTATATGATCAGATCTGTTATATTGGACAGCATAGCTCTTCCACCCAATTGCTTGATTTCTTGGGAATATTATATGATCCATTTACAGATCAGCATGCCTACAGGGAGGTATTCGACTGAGAAACTTCATTGTTCAGTTGATATGACCAGAATTGAGCTGTTCAGGTTTACAAGGAGCATTGTATGTCCAGGTTACAGCCTTTTCAAATTTGAGGACAAATTTCTATTTGAGGAGGGAGGATTGTAACAGAGGGTTACTTTTTACTTGGGCTAAAAGTTAGTAGAAAGGCCTTTATTGGCTTGTAAGTGTGTTCTTTTTTGAGGGGATACCATAAGTTGCCACATGGCATCCTAGGAGGTAATCCCATAAGCAATACTGCTTTGTACTACCCTGGGCCATACCTATATAAGGGCTCTAGTTGTACTTGGCAAGACATTCATGACTCGTACTTCATTACTCAAATAGAAATTACAGCAAGAGCTCAATACTCAGCTGAATTCTAAAAAGGATTGACTTCCTCTGTCCTTGTGCAGCCCCTCAAAAGTCTCTGTTGTAGGTCCAGCCCATGACCTTCCACTCCTACCTTTTTCCAAAAACATAAGGTACTTCACTACTCTAACTTTCCTGCATATTCTACCAATTTTAGGGAAGTTTACTGTCAGTTAGGAGCAGTCCTGTTGCATACAGAGTCACTATCCCAAAAAGGGATGTGCTCAAATACATCAAGAGAAGATCTCAATATGTGACAAGTATACATCATAGTCTATGTACTAAGTTTGTAAACAATCATTAAAGGTTTGCTGCAAAGAGAGCTTGAAAAAAGAGAAAAGTGAAAAAGTTGGATCACTAAAGACTCTATGATTTCTGTCCTTCCAGAGTGCCCAATAACAAACCCAGCTGAAGACATGCTCACACACACACGTGCTGTATGCATTCATATAAAGGTCCACGGCCCAAGATTGAAAAGGCAAAACTAAATTCCAATTAAAAAAACTACCAACTGTTTCTTCGCAAATAAGACTTGAAGTGCCACTGCAATGAATTGCCTCACATAATGCGTATCAACAAGAGTACAGTAGACCAATCTTCTGTGCATCTGATTTATAAAATTTTCAATTACGTCTAGATATAAAAGCTAGAATTTTAAACATGTTTGCAGGGTTAGTAAAAGCCTTCTCAATGAGAGCCCTTTCCCTTGCAAAAGCTCAAAAACATAGCAGTGCAGCCACTCATCAGGTTCTGCATGTGCTCTTATTGCACAGTCCTGCTCATTTTCAAGGTTCAGAAAGACGGACCAGCTGATGATGATGTCATGAATAAAACAAAAGCACTACACAATCTGTGCAAATGGCATGTGTAAAGCCATTCTAAAGTGATGGTGCCATGATTAATCGTGCCAAGCATCAAACTCAAACAATGTGACATCCGTTGCACTAGATTGAAGTCGCTGGATGTACGGATGACGAACACAGAAATATTACAGTGGTGGTTAAAAGAAGAGCCTACCATGTTAACTACTTGCTGACTTGAGAGGAATTCAAATACTCCATCACTAGCCAGCACAAAAAAGGGGTGATTTGATGTCAGCTCCATGACAAGCACCTCAGGCACTGCTATTACACCTATTTGCTCAGCAATCTTGTCACCGAGGCTCCTTGTAAATGCAGTGCCAGGGTACATTCCATTTGCAACCCACAGCCGAGGTGGATCACCATCATCATCCTCTTCACCTCCCCAACACTGCACATTCGGGTTCTTCAAGCCCTCTAGCTGGTCCAGAGTTAAAACTCTCGCCCCACAAAGTTTAACTCTAGCACACTCATCTGTTCTAAAAGGTGTTTGATCGCTCGACAGGTCCACTGCCACTAACTCTTTCCCCCTTCTTTCTGCCAGGACGGCTCTCGAATCTCCAACATTTGCTACATAGAGTGTTTTCCCACGAATGAGCACCGTGATGCCTGTAGTCCCACTCATTGAGTCGTCTATACTGTGACGATGAAGTTGAGCATTGGTGGCAGTAAACGCTGAATGATAAGCTTGGACTACATCAGTACGAAAATGGCGGTCTTTCAACAGGTTTTCACACAACTGTTTCTTCACAAACTGTGAACATTGAGTCCCATATTCCCCGTGCCCATCGAATACGCCGAAGAAATGATCGTTAGAGTCCTTCCCAAATTGAGTATGAATGCAAAAACTGTCTTGGTTCGCCTTGTCGAGTGCCTCAGGATAGTAACCTCGTTGGGACAGATAGGAATAACGCAGCTCGTAATTACAATTTGGCAACCGCGCAATTCTCGAACCACTAGGCGGCAAAAACTGCCCGGATAACCGCGAGAGACGCGGCACTCCCGAATCGACGTCCAAAGCACTGTACAGCGGCGTTGGCTCGTCGCCACTCTCACTGTCCTCCTCTTTCTCTTCGTGCACGTCGTGAGTGAGATCCTGTCCTAGCCTGGCTGAAGAATTTACATCCTGTTTATTTGTTCCACTTTTGTGCCTCCTCGAGCTTCTTGAAGGCGAAGAAGGCGAGCGAGACCTTCTGGTTTTCCCATAGACACAACCCATCTGGTATCTATACAACACAAAGCAGGATTGCTTTTGGACTAAACTCGGGTTCCCACAGCTCAAGTGGCAGCACTGCCTTTGCTATCATGAATTCAGCTTCCCGCCCCCAGTTGGTGGCTTCACGATTTCTTGTGACCGACATTCCAGCGGTCATACGGAAAACATTTGAAAAACCAGTCGGCGCCCGAGAACACTGCATGCGAACAAAGGATTTCAGAGGTCCAAAACAGGATCATAAACCCTCACTTGCTGTCGATGAATAGGGCCCCGAGTTGGGTTAGAGAAATGCTCCAAGTATGACAAATTCGCACGGGGCGATGAGCATTGCTTCTGCAAACTTCCGCATTGCCAGAAGGACTTCGTTTCCTACTACAAGTAAAGGGGAAAGATGAGCAAATGCGGAACTGGCGACAGCGTGAAGATGAGAGTGGACGAGTGGTTGGGGGGAAGGCCCAGCAGCAACTATGGAAGGGGACAAAGAGGCTGGTCCCTGAAGGCGCTAAGGGGAGGAGATGCTGGTCTACGCTGTTGTCTGTTGGGATAGTGAATGTGGTGATGGTGGGGAAGATGGAAGGAAAAAGAGAAATGACAGCAAGATGAATCCAAAAAAGGCGATAATCCACAGTAGAAGTTGCCCTACTTTCTGTACCTCTGCAGCCGTTTCAATCCGCCATAGCCACGCACCTGCTGCAAGCTTTCACAGTAACATGAATGCAGATCCTACTGATAATCCACAGTCGAAACGCACAGCTTCCCTGACGAATTAATTCGCCATGGCCAACGCACCAGCACCCTTTGACAGCAAAGGAAAAAGGTGATGCTCCGCAGTAGAAAATGCACAGCTTTGCGTCCCTCCAGGGTATCAATCCGCCATCGCCACGCACCAGCAACCTTTGATAGCGCGCTGAATGCCAATAACGGTAATGATCCACAGTAGAAAATGCACAACTTTCTGTAACTCTGCCTGCTTCAATGTATCTATCCAAGCTTTTCCCTGCTTCGTGCTACCCTGGACGACGGTTTCGGCAATCGAGTTGTAACATATCAAAACCCATTGCCGAAGATGTCGCAAGAAAAGTTGATAAAAGTGCACCGCTTTCTGTACTCTCCTCCTCCAGGGTATCGGCCATATCCTAGTGCCAGCAAGCTTTTTCCCTGTCAGAGAAAACTTCGTGCTACCGCCTCCTCCCTCTGCGCACTGCAGTAGAACTGCGCAGCTCTTCGTACCTCAAGGTATAAATCCGGCACCGGCAAGCTTCTTCTCACTCTAGTCGTACAACCCTAAGGCCAACTCTCCCTGCAATCCAGCCTTTCCATACGCAAGCCGTTGCCGCTATCTGGGATAACGTCTAGGTTGCAACTTCCATACGCAAACGGCCCCTCTCCCATCCCACTGTATCCCTTTTGGGTCCGCTGTCAATTTCTCCTCTACTGCGACCTCCCTCGCGACGTCTTTCTCACAAAATGTATATGCATTGCTAGGATCAAGGCGTCTAGAGCAATCTCTGCGCACCTGCAGCGAAGATAGCCTTTTCTCTCACGATATCTGCATCAAATCGCCACCATTGCAAGGAAGAATACCACCATAGGAATCAGCAACATCGCATCAAATTGCCACCATTGCAGGGAACAATACCACCATTGCAAGGAAGACTCCTACCACAGGAATCCAAATCCGCATCACAAGCCGTAAAGTTCCATAGCTGGGGAAGAATTGCATGGGATAAAATCAGCAGAGAGTGGGCGCTGGGGGATGCTGAAATGGTTTTTGGTTGATCGGAAAGCGCGCCTTTCGCTCCCAAACTAAACGCCTCGGGGACGACGACCTCTCTCCAATTTTTCTAGACTCTAATCATACCCACATTTGGTGGTAATGTCAATTTTTTCAACCCGTGTGCCCCGCTGATGTGGCAGAGGTATCGCTTGCCCACGTGGAGCTCTGCATAGCGGGACTGTCGGTCAACGTGGCGCACTTTAATTGGGAACCATTTTGAGACAATGCCTACCACATAATTATTGTGGGATAGAATAGGTCCCCCCACTCTAGAAAGTTGAAAGTTGAAACTGTGGCTTTCTTCCAAGTTCCTAGAGTGATGGGCCATGGCTTCTCTTGCCTTCGTGACCAGTTATTTCTCACAAGGGCCTAGGATTGAGAAGACTTCTTTAAAACTTTAACTACCTCTTTCACTACCAAAAAAATCATGCGATCACAGCACAAATTTCATGCTAGATACCAAAAACTCACACATAGCACGTAAGAAAATAAGACAAGTGTCTTTCTAATATAAATTCATTACAACATAAGCGGCAAACTAGATTGACAGCAAGGATGTGATTAACAACCGGATTCCAAAACCTAGAAGTAAGCCAAGAAGCCCTCTCCTCTCCATATAAATGTCTTCTAGAACTCACTGGATTTTGCTGGATGGATGGTTCTTGTGCATATGGTGACGGTTCTGCTTCATAAGGAGGCTCTGTATAGAGGTAGTTCCACAGCAAGATATGGTTCTTCTCCGTGTGCTTCTCGGCTGGTGGGTTGGGGCCCAGTTGGATTTGGACCACATGGTTTGGTCTTTTTTTAATTTGAAAAATAGAGAAACATGCTGGCTTTATTATTAAGAAAGGCGGGAAAGATACAAATTTGTCAAACATTATAAAAATTGGCCGATTTTTTAGGGGGGGGATTCCCCACAGCCTACTACCAACAGGCATGGTAAAACCTCACCCCGACTCAAATCCACTAAGCAATCACTGATCACTTCGTCCCTTGTGGTTACCACTGAACCTGCCAGTGTAACTTTGGTTAGATTCCATATGGCCTCCACCCTCAAACCTACACTTACAAAGGATCTGAAGACTATTTTGTTTCTGACACACCAAATACCCCAAAACACGGTGGCCCAGATATAAGGCCAACAAGACGACGGAGTTGACGAGAGGTTCACCATCTCTCCCAAGAGCACCAACTGCCACTTTGCGCAGAGATTGAATTTATGCATCAGTCCCATCGATCTGATCAAACATGTCGCCTTGCTCCAAACCTTCTTAGTGACCGCATAGGACCAAAACAAATGCGACACATCCTCCACAGCACAACCGCAGAGCGGACAGAGATAGTTAAATTTCTTCCACTTCGCCATGTGCCCCCTTAAGGGCAGGCACTTATCTATGATCTTCCATAAGAGGAAGCTTGCTTTACCTACTTTACACCCTCCCCAGATCTCCTTGAACCTATCTTTCCACCATTTGGGAGTTCTCCATACTTTCCATTTAGCATTAAGGTGACCCACCATCGAGACGATCTCAATCAGGCTCCTGTATACCACCTTAGCGGACACCCTCTTCAAGCCCACTACCCATTGACTTACCCGCCAGTCCAAGGTAGGGATTGGATGAGAGGGCCATTCCTCACTGACTGCCTCTAGCACCTAGTGCAAAACTAGCCATTCATCATCATGAAGATGGAATTCGTCCACAATCCATCCTCTAGATTTCCAGGAGGCTAAGCACTGGTCCCAAATGTCCAGCCAACACCTCATACCTTTGTTATGCATGCCACAGGCCAAAGGTAGATTCAAAAATGCAACAGGCTTATAACCATAACATCCCAACTCCACCAAATGCTTTCAAGTAGATTGGCATCACCTCTTAGGCCTTCCCCACCTTTCCATTGCATTACTTGACCACTCAATTTCCACGCCTAAATCAAGATTCAAGCCTACTATCTTAGCAGGGAATCCCGAGCATATAATTTCATACCAATTCATCTCCTTCCACATTCCCACTTTCCTGCCCTGGCAATTCTCAGCATACCATTTAACACAAACCGTCCAAGGAGCATGTGACTCAAACAATTTAGGCATCCATTTAGGCAAAAGGGCAATGTTCTTGTTAGGGTCCGGGATCCTAGCCCTCTGATCGCTTTAGGGGCTTTCAAGGCATTCCAAGGCACATAGTGTCATTTCTTTCTTTCCCCATCTTCCAACCACAGAAGGGCTCTGAACAACTTATCTATCTCCAACCAACGAGCCTTCTTTAAGTGCCAGATAGAGGCCTAGTAAGCGATCAATGCCGAGAGAACACCAAACAGCGTGCATTCCATCCTAGAGAAGTGCCACTCCACACTTGGAGCTTCTGCTTTACCTTGTCCAAGAACCATTCATGCCATCGATGTCTCAAAGTAACTCCTACCCACATAGGTGTCCTGAGGTATCGGATTACCTCTCCTCTTTGGATTACCTTACTAGCAAAATGACTCATCCAATCTGGCTCCTCCCTTGGATTCGACGTGATAATGAAGGAATTTTCCCAGCTACATTTAGATCTCAAAGGTACTAAATTTCTCCAAGATGCTGATCGAATTCACAACACTATCCCTCGACTCCTCGGACATGGCTACCATGTCATATGCCAATAGTTGTGAACCAAATTAATCCCTTGACGGGAGTTGAAGGTCTCTAATCCCCCCTGATTCTATTCTAGTTTGATCCCTGTATCAAGCATGGTATCCACTGCAAATAGCAAGGGGACCAGGGGGCACCCCTGTCGAACTGATCGCTTGAGGTCAAATCTCCCTACGACTCCATCGTTCGTGCAAAGTATTGTAGATGCATTCACAAACAAGGATCATTGATGTCTCTACCTCATCATTATCATAATCTTCATGAGAGGGATCCTCGAAGTGTCATCATCATCGTGCCCATTGTCATGCTCGCTACCCTTATTCTATCCCTTTACTCCTACTAACAAATGTAGAAAGAAGGTGAGATTTTCAATTTTATAATTGACTTTGATTAAGGAAAAGCAAAAATAGTACACATGGAAGAAGTATTTCCTACATTCTCCATCATATCCCTTATATCCATCACTATACTAATAAGTTTATTTGTTTGTAAATATCCACAATCTATAAGTGAATATCATGAATGTTTAAAAAATGTCAAATATGCTCTCACCACTAGTCCCAAGGTGGCCTGTATTACCAGCGCAAGAGCATTCTCCACTTATAGTTGAAGAAGATTAGTTGCATATTATTGCTTATTATTATTGTCACCCTCCTCATTAATTATATTAAACAAGGTCTCAAAATATGTGTTGCCACATCATCAAGCTTGCTAGCACCCTTAGTTTTATGTGTGGTCTTTGTATTGCATATCATAATGATCTTACATGTAGCATCCACACCATCTTGCTAATCATATAAACATTCTTAAAGATATGCACTTTGATTGGGTATTGCAATATGAAAACTTTGAGATTGATATGGCAAAGCTCACAGATTGCATTCAATAATGTGTGATTCAATACATCCTTTGCAACTCAAAAGCTTCTATAAAGACTATATCAATGCATTCAATGAAATTGCACACAAGAGACAAATGCCAAAGGGCAAGGTAGCCACATTAAGTAGGTAAGAAAGTTAACATCTCTAAAAAATAACGGTGGGCATGTTCAATTATTTACAATCGTGTTAATGCAACAAAACACATTTTTAGACACATTTTATTTACAATCGTGTTTATTTATTCACACACACACATGTATACTTCCCCAACTTTTGTGTAACCCCCGTGAAATCTCCCCTTTACACACACACTCTCTTTCTAACTCCCCTACATGCCAAGCCCACTAATCGTCCCATACCTCCCCTAATCCCTTCTTAACCCATGCACGCATTCGCTCCTTACTCCACTTGTGACTTAAATTTCACTTGGCTTTTTTATATTATTATTATCTAAGAATCAATATGGTAAAGCGATATATATATTTTTTAATTATTATCTAAGAATCCATATGGTTACCCACACGTAACTATGATGCTCTAACACCAAGTTTGTTTGGATGGTGGCAGGTAAGTGGACCCCGACCTCAGAACCTGGATTGCTTGAGGATTTGACATCCTTTTTCAATGTTATGTTTGCAAATTCAATATTATTAAAATTTTATAATTTTGATCAAAAATTTTGCAAACTCTAGTTGTTGCATTTTTCAACTTAGATGTGTCAAACATTTTTTTCTTATATGTTTCCCTTTTTTACTTTTTATCCAATTGATGGAATTAATTGTATGGCTCAATTATTGATGGGACTTTTATTCTAAACACACACTTTGATTTCCCAACTAGCCTTTGGTCGGGCTAGTGCCATACAGTTAATTCACATCCATTGGATAATTCTTTAGCATGGATAATCCCTAGTCATTTTATGATCCGTCTTATTTTATACTAACTTTTATATCTATTTTGCAGAAGTGGTTTACACATTTACAATTGGCATCATTTTTTCATTTTGACATTTATCATACATATTCACTTTTATTCACTTATTATCAGTAGGTGGGGAGTAAGTTCCACATGGTGGGCTTACTCCCCACCACGTGGTCTTACCCTCTATGTTGGGGGTGGGCCACACACACAAACAATATAATTTTGATTAGTAAATGTATCTCACACATAGAGACACTTATTTCTTCACACACACATGTATACTTCTCCAACTATGAATTATTCTTTTATGTACCCCCCGTGAAATCGCCCCTTTACACTCTCTTTTTAACCCCCCTACACACGAAGCCTACTAATCGTCCCATACCTCCTTTGATCCCTTCTCAACCCATGCACTCATTCGCTCCTTACTCCACTTGTGGGTTAAATTTTTTTAAATTATCTATGAATCCATATGGTTGTCTATATTCCTAAGTAAAGCAATAACAAGCCGGGAAAAATAGGCATTACCTGTCTACCCAAACGTAACTATGATGTTCTAACCCGTTCTAACACCAAGTTTGTTTGGATGGTAGCAGTAGGTAAGTGGACTCGACCTCGAAACTTGGATTTCTTGAGGATTCGACATCTTTTTTCAATATTATGTTTGTCAAACTCAATATTACTAAAATTTCTTAATTGCGATCAAATTTTTTTACAAACTCTAGCTGTTGCATTTTTTAACTTAGATGTCTCAAACATTTTTTTCTTATATGTTTCCCTTTTTTTACTTTTTATCCAATTGATGGAATTAATTGTACGGCTCAATTATTGATGGGACTTTCTAATCTAAACACACACTTTGATTTCCCAACTAACCTTTGGTCGAGCTAGTGTCATACAGTTAATTCACATCCATTGGATAATTCTTTAGCATGGATAATCCCTAGTCCTTTTTGTGATTCGCCTTATTTTATACTAACTTTCATATCTATTTTTCAAAAGTGGTTTACGCATTTACTATTGGCATCATTTTCTCATTTTGACACTTATCATACAAATCAACTTTTATTCACTTATTATCTACTAGTAGGTGGGGAGTAAGTTCCACATGGTGGGCTTACTCCCCACCACGTGGTCTTACCTTCTACATTGGGGGTGGGCTACACATACACAAACAATATAATTTTGATTAGTAAATGTATCTCACACATACAGATACTTATTTCTTCACACACACACACACACATGTGTACTTCCCCAACTATGAACTATTCTTTTTTATGTACTCCCTGTGAAATCGCCCCTTTACACACTCTTTTTAAGCCCCCTACACACCAAGCCCACTAAAACACACACACACACGTATACTTTCCCAATTATGAATTATTCTATTATGTACCTCCTGTGAAATCGCCCCTTTACACTCTCTTTTTAACCCCCCTACACACCAAGCCCACTAATCATCCCATACCTCCTCTAATACCTTCTCAACCCATGCACTCATTCTCTCCTTACTCCACTTGTGACTTAAACTTCACTTGTGGCTTAAATTTTTTTTAATTATCTAAGAATCCATTTGGTTGTTTACATTCCTAGGTAAAGTGATAACAAGCCGGGAAAAATAGGCATTACATGTCTACCCAAATGTAACTATGATGTTCTAACACCTAGTTTGTTTGGATGGTGGGTAGTAAGTGCACCGATTCGACATCTTTTTTCAATATTATGTTTGTCAAACTCAATATTATAAAAAATTCTTAATTTTGATCACTTTTTTGTAAACTCTAGTTGTATTTTTCAACTTAGATGTCTCAAACATTTTTTTCTTATATGTTTCCCTTTTTTTACTTTTTATCCAATTAATTGTACGACTCAATTATTGATGAGACTTTTTAATTTAAACACACACTTTGATTTCCCAACTAGCCTTTGGTCCGAGCTAGTGTCATATAGTTAATTCAAATCCATTGGAAAGTTCTTAAGCATGGATAATCCCTAGTCATTTTGTGATCGCCTTATTTTATACTAACTTTCATATCTATTTTGTAGAAGTGGTTTACGCATTTACTATTGAAATCATTTTTTTCTTTTGACACTTATCATACGGATCCACTTTTATTCACTTATTGTTAGTAGGTGGGGAGTAAGTTTCACATGGTGGGCTTACTCCCCACCATGTGATCTTACCCTCTGAGTTGGGGGTGGGTCACACACACACTTTTTCACTTATACAACTTTTTGCCCTCCCCCCCCCTGCTCGCCCTTTTCCCCTTAGAGATATTATTCCCTTGGTTTTTTCAATTAATTTTAATGTTTTCCCTTTTCAAAAAGATTTTGGAATAAACCTTCTCCTCGTAAATTGTATTAGTAACTTAACAAATTTACATTTTTATTTCCCCCTTTCTTTGATAAATTGATAGTTGATGGCCTTTGTTTATCCTCTTGTAACTCTTTTTCTTGGTTATTAATTCCCCTACTTTTCTTGAGCTTTCGGATTATGTGCATGCACCTTATAGTAAATTCATTGATATGGATATATATATAAAAAATGAACCCCCTTTCTAAGTACTAATTGGAACCACTTATATATATATATATATATATATATATATATAGAGAGAGAGAGAGAGAGAGAGAATCAACCCTTCTACACACACACACATACTTAAACCCTCTTATAATAGTAAGCCCTACTCCGCTTTAATAAAAATCATGCTACCTCATGTACACACTCACTTTTATATACACAAACCACACTCTTGGTCATTTCATACATTCCTATATTTAACATAGGTTAACTAACTAATTTTGGCCCAATTGCCCCCTTTGTCTAGATTATTACATATATAATTCTAAGCACTAATTCTCTTATTTTTGTACTTCCCAATAATTGAGCATTTTATGAAGCAAGATAGCTTAAAAGTGTTTTTGCACCTAATAAACGTTTTCAACCTAGGTCCCACCTTTCCTTAAAGTAGAAATATTTTTTCAAGTTGTAACTAAATTTCATTAAGGTATTTCTTTCATTATTCTATACCCTCTAATTATCTAGTTTATTAGCATTGCTTGAGCTTCTTTGAGTTCTTTTTTACCTAGTTGCTTATTAATTTTCTTTTTTGGTGCTTTATCCCCTTAATAACCTTATCCATTTAATGTTCAATTTTTAAAAATTAATCTCTTATTTCAAAGGAATTTATTAATTTAATTACATTATCTTCTATTAATTTATATGTTGCATTGCATCCCTTACTAAATTATCTACTTTATCTTTCTATGGTTTCAATTCTTTTTTTGAGGTATAGTACTTGGGAGGTGGACCATCCCTTGAAAAGAATTTAACTATTGTTTTGATGCGGGTTCCCCCTTGTTAATTTTAAAATTTTTTGATGCCCCATGCTTTAAATCATTTTAGAATCTTGACAGGTGTCTTGCTTTTGGTATAAGCGATAATAAGCTGGGGTTTACAGACATTACATGTCTTCCCTCACAAAACTATGATGTTCTAACACATTGTTTTGTCTGGATGCTAGCCGGTAAGTGGACCATGACCTCGTAGCCTAGACTATCTGACAAATTTGACACTTTTGTACCAATTGTAAACATATTTTATGTACACCCATAAAATGAGAAATTTCTTATCTACCCTTATTTGAGCATCATGTGACGTGTTGTTAAGAGGTTTTTTTTTATTTTTTAAGACACATACATGCACACGCATACACATACACACACGCATGCACGCACGCATGCACATCCGCTCGTGTGTTCTCCCACTTTATTAAAGACTCCTATAGTGACATGAACATTTTGAATTTTCCAACAAGTTGACTTCTCTTTTGAATGTTGAGGTTTTCCTATGTGTGCTATCCTTTAAACATTTTTTATCTATCAATTGTATGCCTTTAGAATCCTCCCTGCTCCCCTTCACATGTTTCCTCGCTTACCCCCTACCCCCTGTTTCTTGTAACTAAAATTCCCCCCTACATAGCCCTTTAATTAAACCCCCATTAAAACCCCTCTTTATCCTTCTTGAACCCCCTTTAATTAATTCTTTTGCTTACATTTCAATTAGATATTTTATTAATTTAAGTTTTTCTATGTCTTTTTATATTTTTAAGCTCATTCTCTCTCTCTCTTTCTCTTTCATTTACTTATATATACATATACATATATATATATATAAATATAAATAAATAAATAAATAAATAAATAAAAAATATATATATATAAATGTACATGTGTAAGAAAGACCTGGGTAAGTTTTTAATGCCCTCCTGTAATAAACACAAACCCCCCCTAACTTTTCCCTTACTTACACTTCAAACTTTATTTATTTATTTATTTTTAATGGTCATTAACTAATTTTTATGGCACACATTAAACTCTTTTTTAACTAATATTAGTTTCCCCCTTCCCTACACTCCTTTTGCCATTTGTGGTATAATTTAAATTGAATTATTATTTTATGGCATTTTAAAAGTAATTAGTCAATTTGATTATCCGCTCTCTTACCCTCTTTTACCCAACCCTTATTCGATTGTAAGTTTGATAACACTTTATTTTTTCTTAACCCTTGATTTTTAATAAACTTATGTCATTTTTAAGTCTATTGAGGGTGTTTTTCTAAATTGATTTAATGATGGTCTTTTTAATTTCCTTAATGGCTTAACTTTCTTTAATCCCATCCCCTCTTTATTGTAATACCAAATTTATACTCTCCTATTTTTACGTAGTAGTTTATTTACGACCCTTTCACACACGATATATCAAAATTCAATTAATTGTGGGCAAATTTTTCCATACTACCCCTAATTCCCCACTCAACTACCCGTAACCTAACTACCACTAACCTTTCCCTCTTTATTGATTATGGACAATTTTTCCCATACAACCCCCTAATCCTCTGCTTAATTACCTATAACCTAAATACCTCTAGCAAACCCCTAATCCCCCACCTAATTTCCCTTAACCTAATTACCTCCAAACTTTCCCATGTGCTCCCAAGTGCTCCTCGCAGCTGTTTCCACTACCACCTCTACCCACTACTACTTCAAACTCCCCTGCCACCTTTGCCCACTTCTCTTCTAAACTACCCATGAATGTTCTTGATTAAACGTTTTATTGCAACAATCAATTATATACTCATAGCTACAAGCCCTTGCATTCTCTTGAGGTTCCACCTTGTCACAAGCATTCCTTCGTCACCAAAATCCTTCCTCATATAGCTTTACGTGACTATTAATTGGTCCCTTCTCCCATTGATCAACATCATTGTCTTCTCTATAGCTACTTCTCTCGAGGTTCGCATTCATTGTGACCTCCTTTCAATTGTCTTGCCCTTGGAATCTACTCAAGTCTCATCTTCCGTTGTCCAGCCTCTCTGAGCTACATGCGGTGGCTGTCTTCTCCCTTTTACCCTTTGCCAACTCGCTTCTCAGTTGAAGGTCTTGCTAACTTCTTTGCCAATCCTTACCTATTGTTCGACACTCTGTGTATCCACACTCATGCACACTTCTACATGCCTATCTCCTTGCAGTTGATACTGCACCATCTACACTGCTTGCCACTTACCAATGTCTTCTTCTTTGACTCTTTTGCACCATTCGGTTCACATCCCTCGCCTCGCTCTCATGCATTTGCTTGGCTTTCGATCTCATTCCCCACCCTTTTGGCACTCTCAAGAGCTCTATATTTGGGATGGTTCCCTCACGTAGCAATGCTTCATGCTCAGCCGACTCTAGATGGTCCACTCTTGTGCCTTTTTACTCGATGGCTCAACTTGTTGGCCGCCTCTTCCTTGACTAGCCTTTGTATTGATCGTATGCAACTTCTCGCACCCTCTTTTCCAAATCTTCACCTCCAATTTGTTGTATGCTTGCCCTTAAAACTCTCCTCTATTGCCAACCTCTATAACAAGCTGCTTTGCCAGTGATCGTCTGCATACTCACATAGTCACGAATTCACGTAAGCTCCTTGCGCTTCTAACAAAATCACATACTCATGAAATCAGCCAAAGCTCTCTGTTGGTGCTGCTCCTCTAGCTAAACAGTGTCCACTTGTTCGCTTGGTCCTTTGTCTACTCTTGGTGCAACTTGGTGTTGGCTCCTTATGATCGATGAAACTAGCGTGAAGGCTCTCTTTTTCATGGGTGATGAACACATTTGCTTGTGTTTGCCAGTGACATGTACTTTGTAGATTTTCAACCCTTTCACCTTGGTTCTTTGGTAAGTTAACCTTGGAGTTGACTAACCTTTCTCTTTTTTTAGTTTCTTTTTATGACCTTGGTTGTTCTTTAATTCCTTTTAGTATATATATGCATTCACTTTTGGTGTAAATACGCTCTCTCACTTTTTTAAAAATTAGGGGCCTTATTAACTCTTTATTTATATTTCTAGTAGTTCTCTCTCTCTCTCTCTCTCTCTCTCTCTCTCTCTCACATAAATTTTCATCTTTTAATTTCTTCTATTTTTTCCACTAATTTTTTAAATATATAACCAAACTTGCCTCTTAGTGCCTTTTAAAAATTTCCCTCACAATCATGATTATTTTGTTCTTTTCTTGATTTGTCCCTAAGACCATCCCCTCATAGACTTCCCTTATTCTTTTCAATACTTGATTCAATTTCAAGTCGTCATTATGTTTCTTATTTAAGCAAATTCTTATGCATTTATCAAATTGAATATTTATCTAAATTATGTATTCATTTAAGGCAATTGATTTTAGTTTTTCCCTTGCATTATCTTCTATAAAGGAAATTGCTTTTATTAAATTAAATGCTTGATTCTTTTCATTTGCTTTTTTTTTGTGTGCTTTAGCTAGTTCAGTTTTACTTCCTTTGCTTGTCTAGAGCATGGGTGTGGAATACCCCCTTGACTTTAATTAATTTTTTATATTTAATTAATTAACTAGGGATGTGGACTACCCTTCTTAGTTTTTGAGATTTAAGTTTTCTCATTTGGGCTTGGACTACCCCCGCTACCTTTCAATATTTTTCAATAATAGCTTTTAAAAAAATATAATTTCTCATCAATTCCTCATTTTCCTCATTTAATTTATTGTCAAACTATATGTTCCTCATTTATTTCCTGGACAATTCAAATTTTTAACAAAGTAAGTTAGGCATTTTCTAGATTCATCTCTTAAATAGTTGGGCACCTAGTTGTTTACTACTGTAAGTTTTTGGATTCTCCCCTTAAATAGTTGGGCACCTATTTGTTTAACTACTATTAGGTTTTTTTACAAGTGAGTGGATTCCCCCCTTAAATAGTTGGGCACTTAGTTATATAACTATTGTAAGTTTTGGTTGACTAAACCCCCTTTGTCCCCTTTACTTTTTAGCCTCTAGAACTATATTTTAAGTTCTTTTTGGCTTTAAATTGTAAAACCCCTTGTCCCCCGCATCCCTACCTCTCCCTCTCCCGCCACCCCCCTCTCCACTTCAGGAGTATGTTCTTCAACTTCGACACCCCTCCATCAGGCAAGGGAACGATGATGCCTCCTTCTGCTTCCTTATCACCAGCAATAGGTCTGTTAAGGGAGGGATCCTGAGGGATAAGGCTCGTCCTTCTGGTCAGCAGCTCCCAACCTCCAGCCTGGGCATCCCTTACCGTGGGACTTATGGAGGTTAGGACCGTGGAACTATCTGGAGATTCTAGACTCATACCCTCTACCATTGGAGGTAACGCTCGTGGTCGTTTAGCCTCGGAAGGGGGGTTTGATCAGTGTAGTGGGATCTCAGACACCCCATTTGGAGATTTATGTTTGCCTCCACAGGGTTGAAGAAGTGGTCCCCGGAGGTGTTTGATGCTATTTTGGGTAATCAGATTACACTCATGATGGACGAATGGATGGGACCATAGGGACTAGATCTTTGGTATGCCCATGGCATGGAGGTGAACTTTCAGTTGAGCTTCACATGCGAGAAGCCAGTGTGTGGTTTGGCGACAGGAGTTATCAAATTACCACTGGAGGCAAAGGTGGAGCATGCACACTTCTAGCCCCTCCAGAAGTGTGCGGAGCTATTTGGAGTGGGCATGGAAGATTGGTATCGAGCTGGTATCCACCCTAGTATGGCACTGCACAGACACTGACTACTCGCCCTCTAAACTCTCGGCAAAATCACACAAGGCAATCTTTCTATGACAAGCACCCACTCATAGGAGAGCCTTGTTCTTGACTCCCCCCTCCTCATGAGCTGGACCATAGTGAGTTGGAACATACACGGGCTCCATGACTATGTTTGTAGCTAGCCACAGTACCTGATACTCCGGTAGGAGTTGCAGAGGGTAATGGTATGGCAGGTAGTGGACATCTTTATGATTCAGGAGCACATGTTTTCACCCACAGACATCAGATGACACCATCACCTTCTCCTAGGTAGAGGTCCAGAGAAGTGGTCTCTCGCAGTAGGACGGAGCGGAGGGGTCTGCATCATAGTCTCATAGACTTTGGCTTCAGAGGTCTACGATCAGGGCGAGCTTAGGACAAGCAGTCTGGATGGGAGTTCAGACAAGAGAGTCTAGGATTGGGGTCTTGAATGTGTATGCCCCAGTGTGTAGATAGTACCGATCGGCCTTTTGGAGGAGGATGTAAGAGTGTCTTTCGAATGTTGACTCTTGGATTGTTGGAGGTGACTTCAACAACCTAGAATTTGGGGAAGACAAGCAGGGCGGCAACTCATTCTCTGAGATGCCAACAGCATAGCATAGCACTTGGGAGCAGTTCATTTTCATGATCATTAGTGGCAGAGACTCGTGGAGAGAGCCAGATTTCAAGAGGACTCCTGGTAGCCTTCCCTTCTCCTTTGGACATAGGACACATGATGGACTGCTAGAGAGATTAGACCATTTCTATGTTGGGGACTGGGCATTACACAAAGGCGGATCTACCGAGATTCTAGCAGATACCACGATGTCAAACCACTCTCTAGTGGTACTTCACTTGGATCAGCCCCATCGAGGACTCCCCAAAAGGGGGTCCGCATTCCAAAGGACCTTCTACAGGACGAGGAGATTTAGCAGGTCATGGTAGGGATTTGGGAGCAGTCAGAGATGGCACTGTGTGAGGGCTATGGGCTGCATGGGTGGCCGACACAATTCAAAGGAGTAGTGAGGAGATGCAGGCTCATGCCCTTAGGTGGAGGAGGGCCCTTCAAAAGCATGAGTGGGCTTTGAGGAGCGATCGCGTCTCCATTGATAGGCTTAGGGAGCATGACCCAGTTTCTCAGTGGCTTAGTGATAGATTTGAGAGTGCTCATCTCGAGCTTCAGGACATGGAGTTGTGGTGGGCTGAGTTCTCCTATCACTCTTGGGCCCGATGGGTGCATCAAGGGGATAGGATGGTGAAGCAGTTCTTTCAAACCACTGGGCCCCGATCGGCAGGCACACAACTATAGCGTCTCTGGGACTCATAGGGTATCATGCACATGACCCATAGGAGATTCTAGACATGACTACTAGTTTTTACAGTGAGCTCTTTTAGACGGAGAGGCTGACCCGAGCTGATCTTGTGGCCCGAGAGCTAGTTTGGGATCATGTTCTGACAGTAGTCTCACAGGACTTATGCAGCAGACTTGAGGAGCCTTTCACATATGAGGAGCTCTGGGAAGCCCTCAAGGCTGTCCTGATCTAGAAGTGCCCGGGTGAGGATGGCTTGACTCCAGCCTTCTTCTAGAACTTCTAGGAGATTATCTCCACCCCTTTCCGTTTAGCTTGCTAGGAGATTTTTGATGTAGGCCTTCTTCCTTAGTCGGGGTGGATTTTTTTATCCCGAAAGGGGGAGATAGGTCAGATATTTGAAAGTGGAGGCCGATCACTCTCCTTGTTGATACTGCATACAAGATCCTCACCAAGGTCTTGAGATTGCTGTTACAGCCCCATCTTACCGACATCATCCATGACACATAGACTAGGTTTGTCCAGGAGTGCAGCATCCTAGAAAATATCTTAACATTCTAGGAGGCAGTGGATTGGTCCAGGAGGAGTCACAGCCACTAGCCGTCCTTCTCTTAAACTTTGAGAAGGCCTATGATAGGGTGGAGTGGTCTTTCCTAGAGGGCACTACGAGGAGATTGGGTTTCTCAGCAGTAGACAAATGGGTTAGAGGAGTTTCAACGCTATATGCAAGGAGCTCTAGTCAAATGCTTATCGGAGGACACATAGGCGAGGCCTTTTTTCTCTCTCGCTTGGTCCACCAGGGCTACCTACTCACTCCCTTCCTCTTCTTGTTTGTGGCGGAGGCTTTGGGCTACTATTTGAGGTCACAGGTGGCGGTTCTCATAGGAATGAGGCTCCCAATCAGATGGGAGGAGGAGCTACTTGACTTGGAGTTTGCAGATGACATGGCCTTGTATGTTGAGGGCATCACAACAACTCTAGAGAGAGTCAAAGGCACCCTAGCTATTTACTATGAGGCCTCGGGGGCACAGATCAACTGGATGAAATCCATAGGCTTCTTCATGGGCTTTGAGGAGACACAGGAGATCCGTGAGTGGGGGAGTGACTTTGGCTTCAAATAGATACCGCAGGGCCAGACAGTGAGATACCTCGAATGCCAGGTGGGTATTGACATTACAGTAGAGTAGCAGATTGCCTCGGTCCTTGAGAGTGTTTGGCGCAAGCTTCTCTATTGGAGCTCGACCAAACTCTCCCTAGCAGGTTGTGCCTTAGTGGCAAACCAGGTCCTTCTTGCCACCATGGCCTGGTATATTGCCTCCGGTTGGTGCTTTCACAGAGGATGCATTGGGTAGCTTCGATGGTTGGTATGAAACTTCCTCTGGGCAGGTTCAGATGGCACTAGGAACACTAGGGCCCAAGTAGCTTGGTAGATGGTGATCATGCCGCATGCACTGGGAGGCTTGGGTGTCATTGATCAAGAGATGTAGAGCATGGCCCTTTTGGGCAAGTTGGTGGTTTGTGGTCTCACCCCAAGTGCAGAGCCTTGGAAGCTCCTCTTACAATGAGGGCTTCTGAGGAATACCCCACGTACTAGGCAGTGGAAGCCTTCACATAGATGGATCTTCTCAGAGGCCCCCCCTATGAGGAAGGGCTCCCCCCTGATGAGGAGTCTTCATAGAGTCTGGTAGAGACTGGCAAGGGGTCTCATCCGTTCTCTGCCTAGATGCAGAGAGGAGTTTGAGTGCCAGCCCCTTATGTGGCACCCAGAGGTCAAAGATTAGGAGGGATGTATGCTCGGACAATGGAATCAGATTGGTTGGGCACAGTGGGACAGTGGTCCAGCAAGGTCTTTTGGCCATTGGAGTAGACTACCTATGGAGACAAAGGTGAGGCTAGTGCATCTGCGAGGGGTAGGGCAGCAAATGGGTGAGATTGAATTAGCCATTCCTGAGTCCTGGTGGGAAGGACTTCACGTTTAGAGAGACAACAGATGGTTGGGGCAATTTTCCTGTACTAGTGTTCCCTTTAGGATGTTGATGCAACGTGGTAGTATGTACCCCAGCTTCTTCCATGCAAGACCTAGAGGCCTACTTCAGCCACTCACTGAGAGTGTGGATGGGAGTCTTGATGGGATACACTGGTAGATGATCAAAGTGGTAGGATGTTTGGGGAAGGAGTGGCACATTGACCCTCCTAGTATCTCAGAGCAGGATGCCTCTAGATGGCGCCTTTAGCCGTGGGAGGGTAGACGCCTGAGGGAGGTCCAGTGGGATCTAGGAGAGTGGTTTTGGCCCTCCAAGGTCAGCCTAGTTGAGGTGGTGGATGAGGTGCCCTTCTTTTCCTACACCACACAGATTGGCAGGAGGCTTCAGATGGACTCGTCGAGGTGGACCCCCTCGAGGGAGAGACATTGGGTGACCTAGAGAGTGCCCTGGGATGTGCACTCTAGGTTTTGGATGTGGTTGTGATCCCCATCTTGCAGTCGAGGAAGATCTCATACTTCTTTTGGCTGGTCGCTCGCCCATGAAGGCTTGCCCATCAAGAGCAGATGTGAGTGGACGGGCAGTGCCATTGTTGCTCCGATGGTGTCTTGGAGACTATCTAGCATTGCCTGTGGAGCTGTCATAGTGCAGTGAGGAACTAGATGAGAGCTCTCAAGATCATGACACATATGCAGAGTCTTCATAGAGACTACACCTGGGGGATGGTGGCTTGGTTGATAGAGGGAGGACATGCATTTTAGATTGATGAGATCTCCCCAGCCTACTGGATATAAGGTCAGAGCATCCAGAGGATTGCACTCCACGAGTCAGTCCCCCCTAACAGCCTAGCTCCTCCTCCTTCTAGGGAGGACAGTGTTTGGGAGGTGGTAGCTAGCATCACGACTTGGAACATTTTGGGTGGCTTGCCATAGTCTTGTGATGGGTGAGCACCCAGTTCCACCCTTGGCTACCCTAGTTTCCATCTGGCAGGATATCATCTACACTCTATAGCCCACCTGGGAGCATGGGACTCATGGCTCCAGGGCGACTATCGAGAGATGTGCTCATTTATGCAAGGCTTGGCCTATAGGTATTTTATACATCTTCACTCCACGAGGGATTTGCTGGTTGTATAGTCCCCCCACTTGGCTATTAGCCCCAGTTCCAGAGATCCGCTAGGCAGTGAGCTGGGTTTCTCTGAAACAGGCTGGTTTCTTTCTTTCAACCTTTTTCGATTTTTTCCATACTCAGCACCTTCTGGGCTGCTGTCTTGTATGAAATGTTTCAAAGCATTAATAGAAGGTTCCTTTCTTTGGAAGAAAAAAAACAACTAGTTGGTTTGGATGGTTGCAGGTAAGTGGACCCTAACCTCAGAGCCTGGACTACTCGATGGATTCGACACTTTTGTACTAATTGTTTGCTTAAATTTTGCAAACTCAATATGAAGAAAAATTCTATTACCAATCGTGTTGCTTAGGTCCTAACCAAAAAAATGTTTGGATTGCAATGTTGTCAAAAGTTACGTCAATTTTATTTTTCATATGCAACTTTTTATAATTGTCCAAATGAATGAATTAATTGTATGGTTCATTTATTGATGGGATTATTAAATCTAAATGCACACACATGTATGAAGTACTTCCCCAACTATGAATTATTCTTTTATGTACCCCCCATGAAATCTCCCCTTTACTCTCTCTTTTTAACCCCCCTACACACCATGCCCACTAATTGTCCCATACCTCCTCTTATCCCTTCTCAACCCATGCACTCATTCGCTCCTTACTCCACTTGTGACTTAAATTTCACTTGTGGCTTAAATTTGTTTAAATTATATAAGAATCCATATGGTTTTCTATATTCCTAGGTAAAGTGATAGCAAGCTGGGGAAAACAGGCATTACCTGTCTACCAAAATGTAACTATGATGTTCTAACACCTTGTTTGTTTGGATGGTGGTAGGTAAGTGAACCCTAACCTCGGAACCTGGGCTACTTGATGATTCGACATCTTTTTTCAACATTATGTTTGCCAAACTCAATATTATTAAAAATTCTTAATTTTGATCGAAACTTTTGCAAACTCTAGTTGTTGCATTTTTCAACTTAGATGTCTCAAACATTTTGTTCTTATATGTTTCCCTTTTTTTGCTTTTTATCCAATTGATGGAATTAATTGTATGGCTCAATTATTGATGGGACTTTTTAATCTAAACACACACACACACACATAGAGAGATAGAGAGAGAGAGAGATAGATAGATAGATAGAGAGAGAGAGAGAGAGAGAGAGAGAGAGAGAGAGAGAGAGAGAGGGGGGGGGGGCATTACTTTTACACATGAACACTTATTTTGAAATACATCTATGCAAAACTCTAATAGACTTAATTTTGCAAAAAGTAATTTCTTAGGAGAAGGGTGGACACTAGCATTCATCAAGCCAAAATAATAAAGTTAAATAGAATGTCCATGTGGTTTTCGGGACTATAGGCATCATTGTGCACACACACAATTGCTATGCATGTCACAATGGAAAACCAAAAAATTGAAATTAAAAACCACAAGGTATCATAAATGTAGAGCAAATTTATAAATCATAAAGTTCTCCAACCACACACACACACACACTTCCCCTTCCCCTGGCAGGGTGAGGAAGGATGACATTAGTGGGGAATACTTGAAATAGATGGAGCCCCTTGACCCCCAAAAAGTAGATAATGATTATACACCAAGGGGCTGAGTGTGGAAACATGTATAGTTTGTAATAGAATAAAGGCAAATTCAATAATGTGTACCCCTTGGAGACCGTGGTTATGTCACCCTTTAGTAACCACAACCATAGGGGATACAAGTAGTTTTTGGGACCATGAGAGTCCTAGTATCGTATATAGGTCTCTTACGTAACCACATACATAACCTCATTAGATGCATCGTCCCCCATAGGAATTGAAGGGTAAAAGAGCACCTCAACCACTAGAATGAAAGGTAATGATAGAAAATGAATGGGTATGCACACAAGGAGTACACAATACATAGTAGTCCATAGTAGGAATAGAGAAGGTACATGGACATTACACACTTTGGCACATCATGCTAGGACATGAAAATGGGGGTGAGTGAAGTTTAATTGCCTTGGAAGTACAACCCAGGCCTTGAGCTATGCGGGAAAGAGTATCCGAGAAAGGACTCAAGAGGAGTCTATTGGCTTGGGAAGGAGTGTTGGAAAATCTCAACGTCCCCTCTATTGGTCCATCTTCCGAGACACTTGGGAGCCTTTCAATTCTCTACAAAGGCACCGATGGCTCTCTGATAGAGCTGACAAACTTAGAAGGGAGTGTACTCGCAGCTGTGTGAACTATGCGATACCTAGAGTAGCGCGGATTGGGAGGAGCCATACCTCCTTGGGGAATGACTCAAACAACTCATCGAGATGGAAGCTGAGCAAGTGAATGAAACTAGTAGAAATCCTAGGGCTATGAATATAAATGACATACCTTCATCGTTGCCATCGTCAATGATGACTAGGCATAGCCTGAAGCCCGTAACCTGTATAGAGGAGTAGCCCGTGGTAATGATAAAAACTTGGGATGATATTAGGACTCGCTACCTTATGTTACTATAGGGATTTCATACACCTTAGAGCTCATTGTTTTCTTTCCATAACTGCATTAGGAAGAACCATACTAGTTGTAGTATTGCAAAGCATGTGAGATAGAGTAGAATCTCTATTCCCCTCACAATATCGGAGGACTACAAACTGCCTTAGAGGACTGAGTGTCTCACTGATACATATACCTTAGAGCTCGTTGTTTTATTTGCATAGATATGCATTAGGAAGGACTATACTAGTTCTAGTATTGCAAATCATATAAGATAGAGCAGAATCTCTATTCCCCTCACAATATCGGAGGATTACAAACTGCCTTAGAGGACTGAGTGTCTCACCGAGACACTGGGATGCCCGGGCAGAGTCGTCATTGAGAAGCAAAAGAGATTGCTTACCCAGTCGACCACTTCTCTATAGTGGCACCAGTAGAACAACTTCATGTTCCATTTTTTCAAAATGCATAGTAATACAACTATGTGTGTGGGTACTCGACGATGTACAAACTAGCTTTTGTGCATTTATTGGTGTGCCCTTACCCAGAGACACCATCATGTGTAGTGTTATGAAATAGAAGTCTATGCAGTAGATTACTTACGCAATGTACACAGTTATAAGCATTGAAATATACTGTACATGTTACACCGTTTGAGTTATGTTAGTCACTTAGGGACAGTTACTTCTCGAGATGGAATGAGCTCACAACACTCCATGAAGAGATGTTTACTCCTTTGCATGCTCATCACTTCATCATAGTCGATTTTCCTTGAGTCATGCTCACTCAAATATACACTAAAATCAATTGAGGTAGGTCCAATAGCATGGTGTGGCTTATGTCATGTAGCCACTCCTACAAAGTTTGTGGACATATCAGGTTCTTTGTGACTACCTCCCATAGCAGCAAGTTGCAATGGATTGGTATAGAGCTCAGTATCGGGCCCCTAAGCATACTCGCATAAGGATTGCTATCCCCAAATAACTTTTTGAGCGTGAAGTAGGAGAGCGACTACAAAGGCCATAGCTTGTGGCAAAGCTGTGATATGACACAGTCGATCAATGACCTTAGAAACATATGGTTAGATTTTCTTAAGACCTCTGGGCTAGTGCATGGACTATCACTTTTGAGCTCCCTAGCTCTACCAAAAGTCGCTCTAGTTACCTTGATATAGTACGTTCCCTTTTAGGTGTACTGGGTATGATATACCCATCCCATTGAGTATATAGAGAGTACAACCATGGAGGTTCTTATATGGTATGCAGGGAAACTTGGTTCTTAACAGCAGCAAAAGGTGATATATAGGAGACTCTCTTAGGTGTTATTGTATTCTATTTGAATAAAAGAATTAGTATTTATATATGTTTGTTCTAAGGAAAAAAGTTGTAATGGGAAGACTTAGAATCAGACCTTGATGGTCATAATTGAGGCAAAACTATGCTGTTACATACTACCGTTTAATCGTTGGCTTGTAGCATATGTGTGAAATACTCCTACCCATGGAGATGAAAGAAAGCACCTTTACATATTGGATACAAGGTTATAACCAAAGGGAAGTATTTTGTATGTTGTAATATGTTGGTAGGACTACAGCTTCCATTATCTTTAATGTTGAATTATGGATATATATCGCATGTGATGTTAGTGGAGTTCATGGGGAGGTGTTGCAAGTGCTTTTTTCGCTTGAGGATGAGTGCTCTGTTTTCTTCTTTGTTTGTTTTTGTAAAATAGAAGCCCCGTGTTGTTCAATATAATGGTAGAGACAGAGTAATGAAAGATGCTTGCTATGCACTTATTTGTTGTGCATGTAAAAAAGTGTTCCCCATCTTCCGTAATCTATCATATGTAGTGTTGTTATCTTGTATACAAGCTTTAATTGTGTGTTGCAGGCTTTTTGTTATCAACAAAAGATGTGATGATATCATTATTGTGAATTCCATATGTTGATGCATCTTCTATCCATATGATAATTCCATGTTCATGTTGGCTTCCTCTGCTTTGGAATTTTGTGTGACGAAGAAGTAATCATTTATTTTTGCGAGTATATTATTGTCTTCCATTATTAGTTTGAGAAATTGTTGGATTTTGTGAGTATAATACTTTTGCAAATTGTTGGATTGTTTCTTATTAAGTCTCTTGTATCAGTGGTCATGTGTTGCAGTGGTTCATTTTTTTCCCTGCTAGGTGAGTATATGTCATACAAACATTCTTTTAAAGGTTCCCACATTCTTTCAGCACATGATAATGTCATAAATAAAGATGGAGGGCCTAATTGTCTCATCATTGCAAACGCATCCTTTCTGAGTTTTTCTTTGTGGTCTGGAGAGGTTCGTAGGTTTTCAAAGTCAATGTAGCCAATTCTAGATTTTAAAATAGCTTCGATGTTTGTGTCGTTTGAAATATCTTTAGCATATAGTACTTTGTTTTGCAGTGCACCTTTGCATAATCGTACCCAAATGGATTGCATTACTTGATTAATGAGAACTTTAATTGTTTTGAAAAACAAATATGTCTTTCTGAGCTGAAGAAAAGTGTAGGGAAGTTTAGTTCCTCACTATTCTTGTCTTGAAATAAGCCTAATGGTCTATTATTTTTGCAAGGGTTTATGTAGTTGATATCAATTTAATAATCTATGATCTATTTAGCTGTAATAATGTTGTGTATTAGAGTGTCTGTATATGTTTCATCAGTGTCTTCTGGGTAGCATTCTTGGTCATTTTCATCTTCTTCACTTTGATCAGAGTGTAGGATTTCTTGTAAATGTTATGTCCATTTTTGGTTAATTTGAATGTTGTTAAATTCATAGAGTGGTGTTTGTACAAGTGTATGTAACGCTCGCATGAGAATGATTGGCCTAACATTCCCGATCAAGTATGTACTTTTAAATTGTAATTTCTTTTTAATTCTAGCTATTATAGATGATTCATCGTTAATACACCTTGGTAAGATATGCTGAATTTTACTTGTGTCGGCCATGACATTTATGATGCTATTGTGTATTCCATATTGGCCACCATGTGTTAGTTCTCTTATTTGAATGAATGCTAGAGTGACCTAACGTTCCTCAATGTTGTTAAGAATGATCACATTAGTTCACTTTGTATTTCGCTTTATATGTTGAGGGACAAATTACTTTGGGATGATATTTTGTTTTATTGCTGCCTTGCATTCTCTACAAATATAGTGTTTCTTTTTTTCGAAAGGAAAATTTTGCTATCTTTTGGACATTATCCAAGCGTGGGTGGTCTCCTTCATGTATGTTGTTTGCTTTTTAAATACTAGATGCTCGCACGACAAGCAGCCGTATTTTGGTGTGTCTTGAATTGTATTAATGTATTTTTCTATGAACTTTGAAGGAATTCCAAATGTTGATGAGTATTTTTGTATTGTTATACATTCATCTATTATGTACGTATGCTTTCGTTTGTGTGTTTTCTTTAATTGTGAGTTTGACACTGGTTGTAGTGTAGCTGTTGCTTCTACTTGGTTTCCATATTGCAATTGATTATGTTGTTTAATGGCTTGATTGTTACTTTCATCTTTGTATTCCATTGTTGGGTTTTTTTGTTTCTTATTAATATCCACAATTCTATGCTTGATAATGTCATTTCGAAAGTCCGAGACGAGGTGTCACCCTTGATATTTCTCTCTGAATACAGAGGTCGAGGAGACCACGCCCTCCACCATAGCAGGAGACATGCATTTGGAAATTGTTGCTTTAAGATATTTATCACCTTAGTAGTAGAAATGAGTGTGTCTAGATCAATCGTGTTTTTAAAAGCACATCCCATGTTTTTAGTCCATCGAGTATACTTTGGTATTGCTGTTTCAATTGTACATGGGAAAATTAATGTTTCTGGAGTTATTAGAAGGAGGTGTTATTTTTGTGGCTTCTGTGTATGCTTTGCTATTTTGCAAGTGCTTATATTTGTTTTGTTTAGTGAATGATGTATTTCAAGCTCAAAACCAAATATACAAGAGAAAGCATGTCGCAAGAACAAGTCCTCAACACAGTAGTAATAATGATTGTGCAGCAATCCATTAGTGTATTGGGTAATACTTTTGATTTTTGGATATAGTTGTTGAAAGAGTGTAGATTCAAAAAATTGTTGACCCCATTTTGCTATTTGGAATTCAAGTTGTTTTGAAAGTTATGTGAATTGCATGTAGATGGCTCTTTTTAGTGCATCAGGTGTGATATGGAACTTCAGCGTGTATGAAATACATAAGAAGATGCATTTGTTTTGTGGATATAGCTCTACAAACTCCGAGTCGATCTTCAATTGTTCAAAGTAGTTTGTGCTTGTAATGTTCATTAGTCTAACTGCAATGTATGTGTGCTTATTTAAAGATTACTAAAAGAGTGTGTTTGTAGGAGGCAAAGATTAATTTGTCGAGAGTTGTCGATGCTATCTTATTATTGGAGTTATCATAACTATATGTAATGATGAGAATAAATAACCGCACTACCAACCGTCTCTTTTTCTTTTTACAATGTGGTAATACAAATATAACTACTTATTGAGATGTGGAACTAGGTGGTTGTTATCTAATTACGGAAAGTAATATTTATCGTGTATGCGCTTATTTAAATATTTCTAAAAGACTGTGTTTGTAAGAGGTAGAGATTAATTTATCGAGAGTTGTTGACATTATTTTATTGTTGGAGTTAGCATAATTATATGTAATGAAGAGAATAAATAATCGCACCAACAACCATCTATTAAAAAAAACATAAATATGATAATATAAATATAACTACTTCTTGAGGCGCATGATTCAAAGAATATTGCATTAGAGTTCTTGTGTTAATGAATTATTTGTAAGACTTGCAAGTCGATACATTAGTGTTGTGTTGAAATTGTGAATGGAGAATCTTATATATTTGATGGAGGTAGGTCGTTGTTTTCTAATTATGGATAGTAATATTTACCAAAAGTTTCAAGAAAATATATTTACCATTTAAAGAAAAAATCGATAGCTACTATTAATGAAAAGTACAATGTTTTGTAAAGCATGGGTAATAATTTATATGAAATAATATCTTAGAGCGTAAACCAAGCATTTGTTTAATATGGAAAATTTGTCATAGAAAATATATTTGTTTGTTTTTTATAAAGAGTTAGAAGAAATAATCTCTACCTTTTATGATTACTTAGAGTAATATGGCTTTAAAACATTGTAATAGAAAAGTGTTATATAGTTAATTAAGCTATATTGTTGATATTTGGTTGCTAACAATATTATCTATGTAATGTTTTAAATGAAAGTAAGCATCATTTTAAAATAGTGCTCTTTGTTAAGTATAATAAACTGTGTTTCAAAAGAGGCAAATTATAGTAAAAGTAAAGTAAGCATGTATTTAATTTGAGAAATTTAGTACAGGAAATCCACTTAGTCAACCTCAACAAAGAGTCTATTAATCAGGAGAGACTTTGTCATTTTGTTTAAAATGAAGATGTTAAAAAGAATAAGTAACTAATAATTCGGATTTCTTGCAAAGCTATATATGCAGCTACGACTAATTCATCGAAATATATTATTTGCTGAATGAACTTCATTTGCAAGTCCAAAAAATAAAGTAGGAGCAAATAAAAACTTTTGCTATGTACAAAATTTTTTTAAAAAAAACCTGAGGGAAACTTTTTTACAAAGTAACATGTAGCAACAACTGCTACTATGTTATGAAATAACCAAGCTTATAAGCACATATTCTATAGTTGCAAAAAAACACCCTTACAAGATATCTTCAATTGTTGAAAGAAAGAAAACTGAAGCTGTAAAACAAAAGTCTTTCAGTCTACTGCTATAAAGAAACTGAACTGTTGAACTCATCAAGCACCGTTGCGCCTTAGAGGGATAAACCTTGTAAAAAATCGAAGCAATGCATGTTGACTAGAAATCTCTCTTCAATCCTTTGGTCAAACAATTCCGATTTTAGGAATTGTGTGTTGTCTTCTAGTAACTCTATAAAAGGTCGGGGTAAATCTAAAACTTTGTCAACCCATGCGCCCTTCAGCATAACCTCCACAGTTGCACCATCTAAGCTTATAATGAGAACCTTCACTTTGGGGATCTTTTCCAAAATTGTAATCCACTCGCATGTTAAGCATTGAGGTACTGTGTTCTCCTTCATAATTTTCCCCTCTTTACAAAATGAGCACACAGCCTCATACAATGTTGAGTTTAGACCCGTCACAGTGAGAATGCCGCTTATCTATTAAGATGACACGGCGAGTATTGAATACCAATACATTATAATCTATTATTTAATATTATATGCACACAAATCAAATATTACTTGGTTCCCGGAACCAATCTGTTGAATATGTTGGTGGAACACTCGGGCTAATTTAGCAGATATTGAAGGTATTCATGCAGGTGCCATAATAGTTACATCAAGCATGTTAAGCACAATTGGATGGCTATTTTTCTTCGCACCTACATTTCTCAGAACAAAATGGCAGAAACCCACTGCCTTAAACCCATCCACAATCTTGACATAATCTGGGCAACGATTGCTCCAGAAAGTCAGCTGCAAAACTAGCATGTGTTAAAAACTAGTCGTCCAATAACACCAAACCGACTGTGGGTAATAATCTAAAGAATAACAATGACAAGTTACCGTGATGAGATCTTCTAAATTTTCACCATCACCAACGATTAGTTCATCCATTTGACGCATAGAGCTCTCGAGCTTAATCACTGTCACTGCAATTGTAGCTAGCAGTAGGTAGTTGCCTTGTTCTTTACTCATTATCTCTTTACAATCTTCTTTGTATTTCCAAATGCTAGTTGTCGGGACGAAAATTGGATCGATTGCAAACATTTCGGTATGTTCGACTCTAGTCGAAGGATCAAACACTAAGGTGTAATCGGACATTCCTCCATCATTCCAAGTATTTCTATTACAAACTGAGAAGTTTATAACCTTAATGCAATCTCCTATATTAAGCGTTTTAACAAAGTCGGCATAGTAAACCTCGCCTATAGCAAGTGTGATACAACCACCTCCTTCTTTATCAGTAAGGTCTAGCTTCAAACTCTTGGGGTAATTGACGTTATGCAAGGCCCAAATGCCATACTTATTCAATACTTTACCTATGAATATTCCATTCTTAACATATAAGTCCACTTCATGAATGAGTAAAGCCCTCTCATTAGGCGAATACTCACTTGCAACGCTCAAATCAGCCAAACACTCTATAGTTAGAGTGTGGTACGGCCTTTTTTCTTGTGGAGATTCTAATTTGACTCACTTGTCTTCTCTATAGTCTACCTCATTATACATTCTCTTCATAGAGTTCTTGTCGACGGTGACCATAGGAAATTTTGATGATTCTCCATTGGACTTAACATGAACTACTGCATCATCCTTAGTATAGTATCTACTTGAATCTAAAAATTTTAAATTCATTAAACCTTTAGTATCTTCGTCTCATTCAAAAACTACACATCTAAATCTTACTATACTTAACATTCTAAAAAGTTTGGATTCTATAAGTTCAAAATATTTAATTGAATCTCATTTTAAAATGTCATTTACTAGAAGATCAACACAAAGTAGGAGCATTTAATTATACAAATTATTAGACACATTAATACCATATTATTCTTATCAACCCATATTGTTGGTAACAACTACATAAATGTTACAAGAATTGGAATTATCCCAATAATTTAATCCTTCGGTATTTAGTTTAGTGAGATCCAACATTTTTGTCACACAGCTGATGCATGTGTGCTCGCTGTTCCGTAGTGATGCATGTGTGCTCCTACATGGCTGGATATACGATTGCGGCGGCTATGTGTAGCATGTATGCACCATCCGTACGATTTTATTCATGTGTAGCATCAGGTGCACCATGAGATGGTATGTGTCGCATGTGTGCACAATTCTGCGACGAGAAACGCTCATGGAACCTACAAATCCTTGAAAAACATAGCAACACTCTTTGAAAATACGCACAAACTCTCAAAACTCACAAACGGAAGAGACAGAACAAGCGTGCTGGGTACAATCTCCCCCCATAGGTGTGGTGCTCTCCTTCCACCTCTTATGTATTTATGTATATTCCCCAAAGCTTCCAAGCAAAAATCATACAAAAGCCTCTATGCTTTCTTCCATGCACCATTTTACAAAAAGCCCATCCACCTTCTAGAATAGCTGGCTTTTTCTAAAAATAAAGCTTTTTCTAACTTTAGTTTATACACTTACCCAAGCCACTAATATTCCAAAATTCAAATATGTACATAGGCTTTTGTAATATCAAAAATTAAGCATAAGCCTTATTCATCCCTTCATCACCGGAGTTGTGCCTACGTGTCCAAAATATGGCTAATTAGGCTTGCCAGATGCCATCGCCTGATCAATTACTCTTCCCCTAGATTCACACAATCAATAGTAATGAAATATTTCAAGCATAAGATAACCTTGGAATTAATTACCACAATCAATCAACCTTTCAGTATTATAGCAACACGAAATCAATAAATCACAGATGAATGGTGCACACATGCGACACATACCATCTCATGGTGCACCTGATGCTACACATGAATGAAATTGTACGGATGGTGCACACATGCTACACATATCATCATCGCGTAAGTAGTGCACACAATGCTACACACTCATATAGCCCGCAGTCGTATATCCAGCCATGTAGGAGCACACATGCATCACTACGGAACATCGAGCACACATGCATCAGCTGCGCGACAAAAATGCTGGATCTCACTAAACTAAATACTGAAGGATTAAATTATTGGATAATTCCAATTCTCATAACATTACAGGTAGCACACCACCGTGTAAATCACCATATAGACACAATCCTACTGAGCAGCACACTTTAGCTTTCAATGACGTAAGGGTGCAATCACGCACACACTAGTTTTGACCATGGCGGACTTTATGAGACCCTTCTTTGTCATGGTTATTGATGCTAGTGGACAGGGTTTTGGGGCTGTGCTCATGCAAGATAACCATCCAATTGCATTTGAGTCACGTAAATTAAAACTAGCATAGCTAAACTATTCCACGTATGATAAAGAACTAGCCGCTGTGGTGCATGCCCTTAAACTATGGAAACACTATCTTATGGGTTCCGAGATACTCATTAAGACTGATCACCAGAGTCTTAGACATCTCCTTACTTATTCAATGATCTCGGATCAGCATATTAAATGGGTTGTCTTTATTGACAGCTTTAAACCGATGATCCAATATCAACCAAGCAAAGACAATGTAGTTGCCGATGCACTGAGCGGTCGACCTAGCATAAATAATATCTCAGTCATCGAGGGAGACCCTTTCAAGCCTATGAAGGTGGACTATCCTACTGATCGAGACTTTTCAAAAATTTGGCGTAAGATTAAGCAAGCTAATAGCACCCCTATGGCCTCGTATTCCATTCATAATGACTATCTATTCTACGAAAAGCGCTTGTGTGTCACTGCACCATTTCGATGCTTGGTATTAGAAGAGGTACATCAGCCACCCTACATGGGAACATAGAGGTGTCGCTTTGCTACGTATTAGACTGTAATTAAAGATTTTTTCTAGCCTAAGCTTAAAGTTGATGTTGCAACTTTTGTTGCACAATGTCTTATTTGTTAAAAAGTTAAGAGCTACAAGGGTAAATATCAAGGTTTACTTATGCCTTTACCAATTCCTGATGGCCCATGGGAGCAGATTTCCATGGACTTTATTACTAGATTTCCTACAACTAGCTTAGGTTTTGATATGATTTGGACTATCATGGATAGATTTAGCAAGCAGGCTTACTTTATTCCTTGTAACAAGACCTTAGCCACAGTTCAGGATGCTCATTTGTTCATCAAGCACATCTTTATATACCATGGCCTTCCAAAAGTAATCGTATTAGACCGGGATAGTAAATTTTGTAGTAACTTCCGGACCGCACTCTTTTACAATACGAAGTTAGATTTTTCCATTGCTTTTCATCCTAAGTCTAATGGCCAAACTGAGGTCACACAAAATACTATTTGTGACATGTTACGTGCTTATGTGTCTGGTCAGCCAAGCAAATGGGACAAATTTATACACATATTACAATTTGCCTACAATAACACTAAGCACTTTGCCATAGGCGAATCTCCATTCCAAATTGTCTATGGAAAGACCATTCCTACTCCATTGTCCTGCCTTAAGCACCAAGTAGAGACTGCTGATCGATTTACTGAAGATGTCTCTAGCATTTTGGCTACTATCAAAAAGAATATCGAGCATGATCAAGCTGTGTATACTGCACGTGCAAACAAGGGTAGAAAGAAAGTTGTATTTGCTAAAGGTGACCTAGTCACGTTACGTATTGAGAAGCGCAGACTTAAGAGTATTGAGACACACCCTGTAGTTAAGTTTGCTCCTAAATCCTATGGTCCCTTTAAAGTTTTGGAGCGCATTAATGACAATGCCTATCGGCTCGAATTACCACCCGATTGGAAAAATTCATAATTCTTTTCATGTGCACCTCCTAAAACCTTTCCATGGAGACCTGCCAGTTCGACCTATTTTAGACGATGCACTGTTACTTCAAGGGGAGACCCAGCTCTTAGAGCTAGACCAGATCATTGATCAACAAATTACTCAAATGAGACATGGAAACTCGTATCCTATTTATCTTCTTACATTTAAGAACCACCCCGTTGAGGATGCTGTGTTGATGCTCGAGTGATATTTTCACCAGTACCCTAATTTATTGACTACTTTTTTGTCGTGTTATTGAGGCCAATTGCGATTTCAAGCAAGAGGGATGTTACGAGAATTGGAATTATCCCAATAATTTAACCCTTCAGTATTTAGTTTAGTGAGATCCAACATTTTTATTGCACAGCTGATGCATGTGTTCTCGCTGTTCCATAGTGATGCATGTGTGCTCCTACATGGCTGGATATACGGTTGCAGGCTGTATGAGTGTGTAGCATTGTGTGCACCACTTACGCGATGACGGTATGTGTAGCATGTGTGCACCATTCGTACGATTTTATTCATGTGTAGCATCAGGTGCACCATGAGATGGTATGTGTTGCATGTGTGCACCATTCATTTGTGATTTATTGATTTCACGTTGCTATAATACTGAAAGGTTGATTGATTGTGGTAATTAATTCCAAGGTTATCTTATGCTTGAAATATTTCATTACTATTGATCATGTGAATCCAAAGGAAGAGTAATTGATCGGGTGATGGCATCTGGCAACCATGATCCGCCATATTTTGGGTGAGTAGGCGCAACTCCAGTGATGTGGAGATGAATAAGGCTTATGCCTAATTTTTGATATTCCAAAAGCTTATGTGCATATTTGAATTTTGGAATATTAGTGGCTTGGCTAAGTGTATAAACTAAAGTTAGAAAAAGCTTTATTTTTGGAAAAAGCCAGCTATTCTAGAAGGTGGATGGGCTTTTTATAAAATGGTGCATGGAGGAAAGCATAGAGGCTTTTGTATGATTTTTGCTCGGAAGCTTTTTGGGGAATATACATAAATACATAGGAGGTGGACGGAGAGCACCACACCTAAGCACGCTTGTTCTGTCTCTTCCGTTTGTGAGTTTTGAGAGTTTGTGCATATTTTCGAAGAGTGTTGCTGTGTTTTTCAAGGATTTGCAGGTTCCATGAGCATTTCGCGTCACAATAAAGATGGCGTCTTATCTATATAAAGACTACTCTTGGTTGTACTCATGAATTTAGAAAACCCTAAAGCTCTAGCTTTTTCATAGTAGCACGGCTTTATTACATTCTTCTCTTCTCTTTTTTTACGCTTTAGCTTCTTCTTTACAACTGTAATCAACTTCGATTTTGAAGATTTACTAGAATCCATGACTTTCTATACGACTCCTGCAAGTCATGTTAAAACTATTTTAAGCAAGCCAAAATTATAGTAGAAGTATTTCTATTCAATCATTTATATATTGAAGAGATACATGGCCTCCAAAAGCTTAAAGTTTATTTTAAGCTTTAAATAAAAAAACTAGTCCAACAATATATACAACTAAATATAAATCAAACTTCAGAATTAATCTACAGCTATAGTAAACTGTCTTATACAAATTAGAAGTAATTTATATTGTCTATTTTCTAATCTGTATAAAAAGTATAATGCCTTCCTAATGGAATTTAATGTTTTATAAAATGGGGTATAATGTTAAAAAAAAACCGGAATGAAATGTAAAAAAAAAAATAAAGAAACAAATTAATTCAAACTTACCTAAATAAAACCTAAATAAGCTCAAGACTAATTACTAAAATTATAAGTATTAACACAGCAAAGAGTTTGTGGTTATGCTTGAAATTAAGGATTATTAAAGTTGTTATGATTATGTAATTACTAATTTGATACAGCTTCTTACTACACAAAGACTATGTAAGATAGTAGTCATTTACATTTAATATGTTGCACAACAGCTGTAGGTGCAAATAGAGGGTACAAACATGTGCAATAGTGCTTACTTGCTGCAAATATTAAAAAAAAAACCAAATGAAAAAAACAAAAAATTAAAATTTACTGTAAAAAGATCTAAATAGAATAATTTTAACATGACTTGAGTTTAAAAATGTAAAAAAACTGTTTCGAGAATATTGAACTCATCAATATAAATATATTTACATATTTTGGATGTTCCATTGGAGTTTAACCATTAAATTATATATACTACTACCAAAATGGATTCATGCTACACAGTTCTTATTTAATAATGGCAAACACAGAAGACTGCATAGTAAATACTAGTGCCAAAATGTATTTATGCCACACAGTTCTTATTAAATAATGACAAAAACGAAAGACTTTGTAATAAAAATTTAAATTGAGTATGAGACTCATGCTTTAAAAATCTGCTTTCATCTAATAATAATAATACGTATTACATTAATGAAACTGGTTTTCCAAATACAAAAGCTTTTGCCCACAGGCAATCATCGAACATTTTTCTATATAGGAGCTGCAAAAGCACTATTCTACAATAAGTCAGAACTTTTCATCTTTGCAGGGCCAATAAAGTGTATCGGCAAAGCTAACATGTTGGGCCTTCCATTAAAAATGCCTTTCAAACATGTTGAAAGGCATAGGCACGTTCATACAAGCAAGCATAACATAACAAAATATAACATTCACTAACTGGAGTTACAAAAACAAATTGAACCCTAATCAGAAAAATGAATCTCACTAGACAAGCAAGACAAGTTTTCGCATCTAATGCCAACACAACCATACAGTGTCATTATGTAAATGATCTTTATGAACCAGCCTCAACAAAGATAGCAATGTAACAATGACACTCACAATTAGCTCGACTTCACAAAAAGCGTAAAACTCATCACTACTTGCAACTTTGTCCATAACATCCACTCTCTACAGCAATGCGACAGGAAGAACGACAACATAATGCAAAAACAACAAAAAGAAAAGCGAAGACCTCAGTGGTAATACAAGGAGTAGCGATGACAAGATTGAGAATAAGAGCAAGGAGGTATCAGAGGAACAGCTTTGCCAGGAGAGCGGGAGCAGGACAACGCTTTGTACTAATGATTGTAAATTAGACATTTGCAAGAGAAACAGAGAGTGAGGAATCTAGGCACCGGGAAATGTAGAACAGTATAAAGATGTGAAGGACGCAGTCAGGTGGAGAGCTTCACAGTGAGACAAACAGCGAGTTTTCGTGCGTGAAACCTAGCGAAGTTCAGTTTGCTGTAGTGAGCGAGCTCGAATCCACCATAATCTCAAAACTCAAACCCGAAATAGGAAATGGCAAACTCCAAACAAATTCGCATGTTTGAAACATCATCAAAATAGTAGCGAAGTAGCTCCAATCATGTATAAGCACAAAGCTCGAACGTCCAAGCATTTGTGATTTCAAAACTTGACGAAAACCGAAAGCCAGCAAAGCAAAATACCTTCCATGTACTCAGACATATCGACTTTGGAAGCACTTGCCATCCCACGGACGACCTTCCTTTTCAAATGCTCACACACCAAAGTAAAAGACCGCAGACTCTTCGAAGGCTCCACCGCAGATTTACAATAGCGCAGTGAATTGAGATACCGTTACTGTACCACTGTGCATGCTTTTATAGGCGAGCTCTCATGAACAAAAGCCACAAATAACATATGCTAAAACGATCCGCTCTTCTACGGACTTCTGCAACCGACTCCAGAGATCAACACTCATGCAACCGACTTAAACGATCCGCTCTTCTAGGGACTTTTGCAACTGACTCCAGAGATCAACACTCATGCAAACCATTTACGTCGCTTCCCACACATCACACGACAACACAACAACAACTAGAAGGCCCATTAACTCTAACCCTAGTCACCGATATGCAACAATAAGCTGTTGCATGCACGATTTCATGGGATGTGCGTGGGTTTTTGCATTGACATATTGAACCCGCATTTGCAGCCCAAAGAAGCGCACAACTAATGCTCCACCTAAACAAAGACAGCGTCAAAATTGGCCTACACTTCAACGAACGAAAAACAGACAAGCAGCCCGCCACAACAACCCGTTTTCCTCGACCTCTTCATAGCGTCAAAGGAGCAGCGAACACAGACCGCTTTCCTCAAGCTCTTCATAGCGCCCAAGGAGGAGCGACCAAAAACAGGCAGCCTGAAGAAGGTAAGCAAGGAAGAGGGTGAGCAGGGCTTTTGGAGCAAGGGGGAGCGGAAGTAAACCGCAGCAAGAATGATGGTAAGCGAGCGGAGTGACCAGCAAGGTAAGGGAATAAACCGGAGGGGGCAAAGAGGAGGGTGATGCCTCATACTATCATGGGCACACCCTCACAAAAACCCTAAACCGGTCTTAAGGCCCATTCACTAATTGTACTCTCACCCTTAACTAAGTCCCCTCTCCTGCTACTACACCACTAACTCAACCCCAACCCAACATGGTCCCGCTAACTTGGTCAACTTGACCAGTTACTCGTAAACCCGCCCATTTGCTAACTTGACCCCGAAAACCAACAATACCCTAAGACCCTTTACAGGGCCAAAAAAGGGATCCAAGCAGGGTCATAGTGGTGCCACCACCTTGTTTCCCTACCTATTCGACACCACGACTAGGTCCTAAGCTGCCCTTAGGGCTTGAACTTAGAACCGGCCAAAACTGACCCACTTAGTCTACACGGTAGCAAAGGGGGCGGTGATGACAAACTAGACTTAGGAGCCCAAATGCAATGAGACACCATGGATGGACTACTTAGCACCACATAATCTAATCTAATCTAATATAAGTAATGGCGTTGTAGAGCCGGGGAGTGTTGGCAGGATCTCTCTCCCGAGAGTGAGAGAGAGAGAGAGAGAGAGTCGGAATCAATGGCGTCCATGTAAGTCTCCCCCCTCCTCGCCCCTCCTGCTTTGCCTTTGCCTTTGCCTTTGCGTCTTTCGAATGCATTCGTGCGGGAGGTCTCATGGCCCCTGTGTTTCGTTCCGCTCTGAGTCGGTTGCCAATATAAGACGCGCTGGATTCTGTTTGGGTTTCTGAGAAAGTGCTTTTGTTGAGAGAGAAGCCTGGCAAATTCTGCTTTGTTTATGGCATTGCTGAAATTGGCGGCTCGTGCAGAATCCATCTCTTCTATTCTTTTAGTGTAATGTATGTACGGGCTTCACCGCTTTAATGAAGTAGGCTGATACCTCGAAGCGTCGCTGACTAAACTATTCGCTCTGAAGCGTTTTGAATTTCATTACACACTCCCATCCATCATCGTCTTCATTGCTTGACTTGGCAGGTTGACCTTGAGCTTAGATCCAGCGTCTCAGGACCACTGCTGCGCTAGCTTGTATCCGAAGCTCCCTCACAAAGACACTATCTTATCTTCCCAGCATGCGTCATCGCAGGGAAGCATGGGCAGATCAGCTGGGGTTCAGATTGCTAATACTGCAAGTTATGCAAAACTTGGTTCCTCCTCTACAAAGGGTTTTGGGTTTTCTAAAATTTCCGCAAGAAGAGCAGCATTAGCCGCACTTGGAACTGGTGCCGGTATCACTGGAGGGTGCCTTTTTCAGGTTATTGGGGTAGGAGGTTCAGGAGGAGGGGGAGGCTTTGGAGGCTGGGGTTGGAGCAGTGGTGGCGGTGAAGGTGGGCATCCTTGGGAACATTGGCTTGAAAATTTTGCTGCTTTTGCCAACTCAGAGGAGACTGCAGATGGTTATGATTCGCATGGGTTAAAAGTGGGTGTGAAAGTGCCCTCAGCGAAGCTGGCACCGGGAAAGAAGTATAAGGTGTCTGCCGTGGATCTGATAGACAATAGAACAGAGAAACCTGTTGATAACAAGGATCCTTTCTATGAGCTATTGACGTTGAAGCCTGGTGGAGTTTTCACAAAGGCACAGTTACAAACAGAGCTGGATAATCTAGCGAGTTGCGGCATGTTTGAAAGCGTGGATATGGAAGCTGTACCACAGAAAGATGGAAGCCTAAAGATGCAAATTTTATTTACAGAGAGTGAATGGCAGGCTGCAGAATCTTTCAGGTGTGTGAATGTTGGGTTGCTTCCTCAAACAAGGCCACCTGAGGTGGATCCTGCAAAGATGTCAGATAGAGAACGGGAACAATTCATTAAATCCCAAGAAGAAGATTATAAACGCCGGTTGCAGCAAGCAAGGTCATGCATGCTGCCCAAGTCGGTGGAGAGAGAAATTATTACTTGGCTTAGGTCTGAAAGACGAGTAACGGCAAGGATGCTCCAGAGGATTAGAGATAGGGTTCAAAAATGGTACCATGATGACGGTTTTGCTTGTGCACAGGTGGTCAACTTTGGCAATTTGAACACCAACGAAATCGTTTGTGAAGTTGTTGAAGGTGATATTACTAAAATGCTTGTCCAATTCCAAGACAAGATGGGGCTACCCTGTGAGGGAAACACACGGAAGGAGATTGTAGAAAGAGAGCTGCCGGTCCAGGTTGTATTCTTGACTTCAATACCAAGTACATGTTCAAGGCTTTGTTTCCTGTGGTGTCTTCTGTTTGCCTTTGCGAGTGTTTGTACTGTCAATCAAGCATCTTGGCAAGCTTAATGATTTTTTGTCATTATTGAAGCTTTCTGACATAATCCATTGTTATTTTAAACGACATTCTTCATTGCATTTTGTTATTTGTTTTCTTCTTGCTTGTCTTCATTAGCATTGCCTTGCTAGAGGAGTGCTTTAGTGGAGATTTGGAAGTTGTTTATTGTGATAACTTTTTGTTTTTTGACAGTTTTATTTGCTTTTTTCCCTCTTAGTCACTACTTCTACAATGGAACTCTCTCTCTCTCTCTCTCTCTCTACCCCCTCCAAAGCCACTCTCCACAATTAAGGTAGGTATATAAGGAAAAGAGTGTGGGCCGCCACATTTTTCAGACACAGTAGGATAAGCTCAAAACTTTTGTCCCTGGGATGTCACTTCAGAGGCAGGTCTATCGTACATGATCACTCTTGTATGCTTGATTTTGTTTGGAATACCTTAATTGTTTGTGGTTTCGGCTTGATTAAAGAAGCCCCCAAAATATAAGGCCCCCAAGTGATGGTATGTGTGCGATGTCTGCCTGGTGCAGGCATCTGACCATCTTGCAGTCAATACACAAAGCCTTAGTGCAACTGCAGTTCTTTCCTCACTGCTTCCTCTTTGGGTATCTTTTTTAATTTAATTTTAGCACAGGTTAAATGCTTTGTTATGTTTTGGCTGTAAAGAAGACTTGTACATAGAGTCTGTTGAGTAACTCTATCAATCACGAGTATTGGCATCAGCATACCCAGGACTTACTCTTACACGAGGGAATAACTATTTAAGGTTTATTGCACTTTTCATTTTGTTTTGGAACCTTTTCCTAGCTTATGTGCGGCACCATGGGCATGCACATGTCCCTTGTATCTGAACTCTGGCTTGTATATTTTTTAATAATTATCTTTGGTTTGCTGTACGTTTATCCATCAGCTGCCTTTTTACAGTAAATTTTTCTTCTGGCTATTTTATGGAAGGGATTAGCTTTCTTGTTAAGTGCTAGCCTGTATTATGCCCCATGTTGAAGTCTTGACATGAACGCCTTTTAAAAATGTATATTTGTGTGTGTGTGAGAGAGAGAGAGAGAGAGAGAGAGAGAGAGAGAGAGTTTATCAAAGTCTTGGAACGACCAAGGGTCTTTGGGACTTCATTGCAGCCCCCACTCCATTCCCATCTTGGGAGAGGAGTTCTGTCATGGGAAACCTCTACCTACAACTTCAGTCCAGCTGTTTTTCTGCAGCAGCCTCCCTGAGCCAGCTGTTCGGAGCTGTGTACCTGCTCAGGTGCCCTCTTGGAGTTGTTTTGCACCCCTATGACCAGTTATGGTGCAGATTTTGAGGTTATGCTGCTATTTTTGGGGCAAGCAGAAAACACCAGTTTCGACACTGGAAATCCTGCACAGGCTCCTTTTGGAGTCTCAGTTTTGATTTGACTTGTTCTGCTTGAGTTTCCAACCTGTTCTGCACCCACTTCTGCTGCTTTTTCTATTTTCTGCAGCTGTTAGGGTCTGCAGACAGGCTGCCAACAGCCTATGAAGTACATGCACCACCTTGGCGCTGCTGTAGATACATCTCGAAGCAGGCAGCACTCATTTCAAGATCCTTCTAGCTGTGAAACAGGTGTATCTACTTGCTGCAGTCTTCTGGATGCCATACAAGCTGTTTCTTCTCAAGAAGCCGACCGACAGCAAACATTACATTTTTTGAAGCAGATGTAGATTCTACACTGGTGCTGTGCCGAAGCTACCAAAACAAAGGCTGTAAACTCTCCTTTTTTGATGAGGCTTTCTAGCTTCTTCTGGAGCAGACTTTTCCAGTGCTTTTGATATCCAAATCGGAGAAGCAATAGTGTTTTTGGACCGTTAAAACGGTCCACTTTTTTCAGCCTATGGAGTTTTATGGTGAAGAATCTGTTGGTTGCAACGAGGCTTTGGGGTTTTGTTACAGGTCCGTCTAGGAGATGCAATCATTGCTCCTGGTACACCTCAGCAAGGACATAATCCCCGTTATAGGCAGCAGCTCAAGTGAAGCTAGCTGCACGTGCTGCACTTTTGCTCCTACTCAAGATTAGAGGAGATGGGATGCTAGAGATGCTTGTGCTTTGTCTCTCATTGCCTTACCTGCCAAGAGGTTCATTATACCTCATGCGTTTCTCGAGGAGTTCCAAGCAAGCTTGGGATACTTTGGAGAAAATGTAACAGGTAAGGAATGAGGCCATGTCTCTAGTTTGAGGAGAAGACTTGTCAGTGTTAGGATGCAGGAAAGTGAATCAATGTCAGATTATTTGACTAAGATCCAAGATCGTAGAGAATAGTTGCTTAATATTGATGATGTTATACTTGATAGTCAGCTTGTGTCCACAACTCTGAATTCTTTGCAAAGTCTTATTTGTCTTTTTTATACTTTGGGAAATTTATGTAGGAGGGGTATTATGGTTCCACTCACTTTGTAGTAATTAGTTGGGCTGTCTTTGCAGGAAGAGTAGTCAAGGAAGAATATGTCTATTGATGTGCATGATGGGGATCAAGCCTTACTGGAAAAAGGCAAAAAGCAAGCCTCATTTTGGTAGCTCTAGTCTAGGACTGATTCAGCTTAGCCATCAAAGAAAATTTCAAAAAATGTAGGTCAGCCCAAAAGAAGGTAAATGCCATTATTGCAAGAAGCCCGGACAGAAAGGTAAAGGAAGGAAGCTGGAATGATAGTTTCAGATTCCAATGCATTAGAAACAACAATGGTAGTGCTTCATTAAACAAGGGTAGAGCTTCAACAAACTTTGTGACTGAACATTTGTCCTTTTTTGGTCTGCAATTATAATGCTAGGTTGATGCCAACCATGAAGTTGCCTCACTCACTGTTAGTGATGCTTCAGTTGCAGTCTGGTGCTTTGATAGTGGAGCTTCCAGGTACATTACTTTCAGGAAGATATTTTTTGCTGATTTACAGCCTGCTACAGTTGGCAAGAGAGTATATTTTGCCAACAATACTTCATACCCTATGAGTTGAAAGGATTTTTCTGTCATCAGTTGATGGGAATGATTTATGGCTTCCAAATGCCCTTTGTGCCAGGGATAAAGAAGATCTACTTCGGGGCGGTGGTACGATATTCTCAAACATCTCTATGATTTGGAATTTGGCACATTATTCTAAAAAATATTTGCTGGTCTGTCTTCTTGACGATTTAGTGTCAAATGCTTGGCATATTCTTTTTTCTTCTGGGGTTTTGTCCCACTCCTTGTCCCGCTGTTTCAGATGAGGGAATCCAATATAACTTGTGCACTATGTTTCATTGGGTGGCCTATTTTGTGCAGCATCTTTCATGTCTACTTTTATGGAGACTTTTTGGTGCTTGAAGCATGGCCGTAAGAGTATTAGGTTACTATCTATAAAGCACTTTTGTTCGCTAAAGATGCATGGCAGTCTGAATATTTTGAATATTCACATACATATTTTGGCACATAAGGGGAAGAGGATGCTGGAGTTTATGCAGGGTGACCAGCCTTGAGCTGCTATGATGCGTTGCTTACTTTCACCGTTACATATTTTGGCACATAAGGGGAAGAGGATGCTGGAGTTTATGCAGGGTGACCAGCCTTGAGCTGCTATGATGCGTCACTTACTTTCACCGTTGACCACTCATGCTTTTGGGCATTGGCGTCCCACTCAATGGGATTTTATATTGATGGCAGGGTACCTTTTGCCGCTAGAATGTTTTCTCCTTTAGTGCTAGCCTTCATCATGGCTGAGTCTGCCCTTCACCTCCGGAGTGCCGACAGAAACTCAGTACGAAGACGTTGTATAAATGGATGCTCAAGTATGTGTGGGTGTGTGGATTTGTATGTGTGAGAGCATATTTTTATACTATGGTCTACACCCACTGTTGGGCGCTGATGACGTGAGTGGGGATGTCATAGTAGCTAGTCCCTGCTATGCATGATGGAGTTAATGGTTTTCAACCTTGTGAGTGACTATCATGAGATTGAAACTGCACTATGTTGTGTTTTTAGAGGATGAGTTTGGGAATGTTCCTGGATTCATCTAGGTATATAGAATGTTTTCTGATTGGAAAGAAATTCATTCTCATCTCAAATGGCATGGCTGCAACTCTCTTGATGGAAATTCTTTACATGCTGAGAGTTTGCATTGGTCAAAGGTGTTTGATCGTCTCCTTGCCTTGCAAGAACCCATACACTCTTCTGTCATCTCATACAAAGGGATTCAGTTGGTGGGTGATGTGCTTCATACAGATGGTTCTTTATTATCGTTTCCATTAGTTGTTAGGCAGACTGTTTAGGGCTGATTCATCGGCCCCTTTTGACATCATATTTCTCAGATGCTTCAATGTTTGTTGCCGATGCCAAAGTTAGAGCTTACTTATCGTCTTATGAGTTGGGATCTACCGTGACTATTGGTTGATGTCTCACTGGCCAGTTTATATAAGGTTTTGGTGCCTCCACCTATTGGGCGAATCAGATTTAGTCTATGAATTGTAATGCCAAGTGGTGGCGGAAAAGATTGTGGCAGCTTCGGAACTGCAAACTTCCTCTTCGGCAATAGGCCTTTTTATGGCGGGTGATGCTTAGAGTATTCCATTTGGACAACTCGTGCATGTAGACATATTGCTCTTGCTGTTTGTTACAGATGTCTGGCTTTAAGGGAATCCTTGCTTCATCTTTTTTGGCATTGCTTTTTCTCATTTTTCTGCAGCAGGGCCTCCGAGCTCGGTTTTCTAATGCTTGCTTTGGCAAGCTTTTCTGGCTTTTCAGGGGGTATCCACGGAGGCGAGAGTTTAATCTTTTCCTCACTTGGGTTTGAAATTGGGGACTGTGGACTCTGTGGAAAGACAAAAATCATAGTGTCTTTGGAGATTCAACTTTTTTCAAGATTCACTACTTCCAAATGTCACTCAGGCAATCTTTCTATGATTGTCTGTGTGTTTTTCAGATAGATCCCAATGTTTACTTGTCTTATATTGACATCTTTTGATGTTGTAATTGCATGTTACCTCTTTGGGAACTGCCTTTTGTAATATAAAATTACATGGATTTCACCCCAAAAAAAACCTGTGTATAATGGGCATGAGGGCTAAGAGTCTCCTCAATAGCTAAGCCCGTCCTGGCTGAGTGTGAAGTGTGGAAATGCTAACTAAAAGAGAAAAAGAGAGAGAAATAACATATTGAAATAGACATGAACTCGAGTTTATGCTAAGCTACTATCTTTCTTCTTCATGCTTTGGGCCTGGCAAACACCAGATAACTTTTTACTATAGCTAACTATTGCGAGGATGAGGCTAATTAAGGGGAGCTTTGTCCATGGAAGGAGCTGGCAGGGAGCTGCTGAGGCTACATTGGGAGAGACTTCATCTGCTGGAGCTGCTATTGTGCGGGTCTGAGGAACTATGGATGAAGATGTACCTGCTGCCGATGTTGGGGCTGATGCTACTGGTCCAGTGTTGATACAAGGGTTGGAAGTGAGCTATGAAGGCTGCTGCTAGAGCTTAAGTTTGGGTAAGCTGGAGGAATTGTTGCTACATTGGAACTTGGAAGAGTGAGGACTGGTGGGTTATGCTGCTGGTCCAAGGGTTGGAACTGAGGCACCATTTGCTAAGTCTGGGTAAGCTCGAGGAACTGTTGCTACACTGGGAGATCCAAGAATGAGAGAGGACTGGTGGGTTTTATAAGAATAGGGCTGCTGATTGGCTGACCGTGGTCGGCTGGTCAATGCAGACCGTTGACAGATCAGTCAAAGTCAACATTGTCTGAATGTCAACGCATTTACTTTTTGTGTGCAAAAGTCAACTCTGGGTTTTTTGACTTGCTTTGTTTTCTATTGACTTCTGTACTGCTGGATTTGTCCTGCTGGATTTGTCTTGCTGTGCCACTGATTGGCAGCATGTGAAAGGAGTATGACATGGGCTGTGGATGCCCATGACAATATATGCGTGAGTGTGTGTGTAGGATGTTGTCTTTATGTTGCCTCTTGCTGGCATATAATTTTCTCCTTTTCCGTTTTGATCCTTTTTTCTTGACCCCCTGTCTTTTTATAGGAGTTGTTTTTGTACCTTTCCTTTTTGTACTTCATGGTGGGTTTTCACATCTTTTGAGGTTTCCCACACAGTGATATAAGTGTTGCAAAAAAATAGAAGTATGAGAGACAGAGAGAGAGAGAGGCGTATGTACACACACACACATAGGGCATGCTCTTGGATACATACATACATATATACATATACAAACATGCATATATACGTACATATAGGGTTGAAAATAGATAGAGAGAAATAAAGGAAGTCTTATTAACGTCCGCGGGAGGCCTCACGGGCCTACGGGACAAAGTTCAAAGGGTCAATATGACTTACAACATTTGGATAACCAAAGAATCGAGGAGTGCACATGGCATCTCAGCTCGAGGTTATATCTGAATTCTAATCCTATCATAAAATGGCCTTCATTACATCAAGTTCCATATTGAAGTCACCTCAAGTTATGAGTGCTCTTCCTCATTGGGTTAGAGGAATTTGGAAGCATCTTGTGGTTACTTGGAAATACGCGAAAACTCTAGGACAAAAGGCCTTCAATTATGCAGAAATTGGTAGAAACCTTACAATGCGTAGAAGGATAGCCCTTCTTAGTAGCCCTTGATGTTGTACTAGTAAAAGTTTGCTCCATTCATTGATAGTTCTTTAGGACATGTTGTCAATGCGGATACTTCTATCCTTCCTACTGCTTTTCTAGGGGACCTTTTCTTAAAAGGCACAGAATTTATACTTTCTTCTTCTAAGGATTTATGCCTATTAAATGCCATAGATGAAGGAGTTTCCAATTTGCTATTGAAGTAGAATAAAATTTAGGGGTCCAAGGTCTCTTATCACATTGTAAATCTACGGTTTTGAATCTAGTTGCTTCAAAACTAAGAGAAGTTCCTTCGGTTTACACCTCTGATAGCGCTTTTGCATGCAAATAAATTCTAGACTAATCCTAGTCTCTGTGGGCGTCCCCACCAAGCAAACATGCGCACATAAAAATAACTAACTCTGTGGTTGATTGAAGCAACACTTCTAGACGTAATTAAGGACTTTGACCAAGGGTCAAGGAGCCTTACTTAATGCTAGAACTCTCGGATCGGAGTCGGTAATGATCTAGGTTGAATGGAGTCAGCTTGCTTTGGCCAAAGCCAAGTCTTGTTAACCGAGGTCGACTCTTTCTGACTAGAGTTAGAAGTTCTTTGGTTAACTGCAGTTAACCCTCTTGTCATATGCCAAGTCTTCCTAATCGGCGCTAGGCTTACTTAATTGAGGTTAAGTATCTTTGATCGAAGTCAATACTTTGACCAATTAAAAATAACTTTTTGAACATAATTAAATAAATGAAAGACTCTTTAATTATGATCGAATAAATGGTCAATTGAAACTTTGACTTTGGAGTATTTACAACTTGGTGACATTCCCTCGGCTTCTATTCAGTTGACCTCAATTGAAAAGCTTCCTTGTAAATATCCAAAAGCTGTGGATGATCAAACAACATGCCTTCATCCATCCACTTGGCATCCAATGCTGAATAATTTATTGCTTTGGGGGCCTTTGCATATAGTATGATACACAATTTGTTCTGGCTGAATAACCTCCTCCACCTCGTCCACATCTGGTGGATCCTTTGTTATTGGCTGTGTAGGCTCCGATCCCTGAAATTTCTTTAGTAGATTGACATGAAAGGCATTGTGAATCCTCCAATGCTTTGGCAGTGCCAACTTGCATGCAACCTCTTTGTGACCTTGAAAGAGCAATAGGAGATATCTTTGCATACGCTTTTTGCTTGCCCTTAAGCTTACGGAGCCTAGCTTTCTCGAACTTCAAAAGTATCCAATCCCCTTCCTTGAGATGTAATTGTCTTCTATGCTTATTTGCAGCCTTCTTATGCTTTTCTTGAGACCTTTCTATTGCTGTCCGGACCTGGCTGAAAGCTGTCTAGAGGTCTCTGACAAACTGATCAGCTGCAAATATTTCATCTTTGGTCCTTTGGATAGGTGGCAGAGTCACCTTCCCATTGATGACCTCAAAAGGGGCTTTCTTGTGGAGCTATGAACTATATTATTATATGCAAACTCCACCAGTGGAAGGTACTTTTCCCAGTCTGAACTTTGAGTGACTATTGTGAGATTGAAACTGCACTATGTTGTGCTTTTAGAGGATGAGTTTGGGAATGTTAGTGGATTCATCTAGGTATATATTTGGTCAGCCGGGTAGCATTTCAGTAAATCCAACACTGTAGAATTTGCTACCTCGCTTTGACTATTTGTCTGGGGATGAAAAGAAGAAGAAAAATTCAGGTTTGTCTCCCATATTATCAAAAAGGGCTCTCCATAATAGACTGGTCATTCTGGGGTCTCGGTCACTGACAATGGACTTAGGCATACCATGGTGCTTAAAGATCTGTGCCATGAAAAGCTTAGCCATTTGATCTGCCTTTATAGTTTTGCGTACCGGAATGAAATGAACTTGCTTGTTGAATCTATCAATGATAGTCCAAATTCCATCATTCCTTGACTTTGATCCTGACATCATACTGTGGAACAAACAGACTATACGTCAATGTGTATGTAAATTCATTGGAATGTAACCACTTACGAACGTATATAGTTGAAGGTGGGTTTAGGGTGCCACATCGATTGCCTACTCATAATTAAAAGTGCAATGCTTACCTGAACACTCGCAATAGCCTGGGAAGTCATGCATCATCCACATCAAGACTGCTTTGTAGTTGAAGTCTCGTGACGAGGGAGGCCTGCTCACATCATGCACCTCGATACCTCTCCAAAGTATCTCTAGCTCGTCAAGCATGATTATAAGCCTCTACTATAAGCAATCAAACATGATTACCTTGCAATGCAAAGTGATACATTCACTCTACCAATTTAGAGCCTATTACTATTGCTAGAGGCCAGGTTGTATCTAGTAACCAGCATGGGAAAAATATGGATACTACATTCAACATTTGTACCTACCACATTTGAATCCCCTTTTTCTAGTATTCAAAATCTTTTTGGGTGCCCAACAAAGAAACCCCAAGTTAGTAAAGAAGTCTATTGATGGTTTTTTTCAATTGAACTTGGCTTCTTATTGGGCAAACTTGGATAAAGTGGGCATGGGGTAATTCATCTTGGTGAGCTTCTGGTCTTGAAAAAGATAGCTTGGATTTAAACAATTCTCACTACAAACAGCTCAATGTTGAGCATTCCCCCACAACTCACACTATATATGAGATATTTCCTTCTTTATTTTAGACCTACAAGATTGCTTTAAGTATCCAAAAGGTCTTCGTAAGGAACATTTTTGGCACAAGTAATTGTGCTCATCAGCATTTCCACACGTGTTACTGTTGTTTTCTGAGAGGAATTTACTGGCAGATGGATAGAAAACTGACAGATCAAAACTGTCTCTGCAATTGTCCCTTTTTTTGGAGTAGTTGGATGGGGTAACTGAATGGCTAGCTGGTTACAGTCTGGCTATGCTAACCAGACTTGTTTGGTTGAGCCAAACTAAGTGGTTCTTTAACCAGGTCTCTAAGTGATTAACCCCTGATCTGTTATGTTAGCAAATTGCTCTTGCTATGCCACGTCAGCTGACACGTGTTAGCGTCACACATCAGCATAGTAGCTTTTCCGTACGTCAACGCCTGCAAAGCTGCCACATCAGCGCATAGATGGTGATTGCCATGTCAGCACCTCGTTTGGCAACAAAAGCCTCTCAACGTGGGCCCGTGTGAGAATGTCGTCTGTGGAGGCGTCACGGATTGTCAAGAAATCGCCATCAAGTGCTCGTCGACATGCGTTCTTTGATCCCATCAGACGCCTGGCTTTGCCATTTCCATGGGTGCTCTCACAAGGCGGAGGCTTAATATGCATTCGTTGCCTATCCTGCACGAGTGCTATCTCCTTCGCCAATTAGCATACGAATCGACGCAGGAGGCCAAGAATCACCACTATCAGTTCCATTTGTGCTCACTCTCCGTCAGAGGCGTTGATGGTCACGTTACCCCTTGCCTTCAGAATTCATTGACGACGTTGGTCACTGCCATGAGGCCCTAGGCCCACCGGTCAGCATCTCTTGTGCCCACGCCATCGCGAGCGTATCTGATTTCTCGTTTCCACTCCGTCGATTTGCCACGCCGATCACACATTCGTGTAGATCAACGAACATGCAGTGCAATACGCGTTCCCATCAATGCGATTTGACCTGTTTGAACCTCATCTGACAAGGAGACTGTTGCCTTGCGCTCAGGCCGTCATCTCATCTCCAAAGAAAGAGTTGAGCCAAGCTCTGATACCAATGCAACACTCTACTTCGATTTCCTGCGCCACTTCTTGCAATTCAGCGCTCTCACTCTTACAAACAATCCCAAAATAAACCTTCGTAATTCAGCGTCATGAATTCTTCTTCTGTGTGGAGAAATCACACTCTCTCTCTCTCTCTCACACACACACACACCCACACACACACACACACACCACACACACACACGACGTGGCAAACTTTAGTCACCTTGCTCTAAGACCTTGTCCTCAGGTTGCCCATTCCAACAAATTTAACCTAATTTAACTCTCTCTCTCTCTCTCTCTCCATCTTTCTCTTCGCTTTTCTTCTTTTAATTTTTTGCTTTTTGCTTTCAAAGTTTTTGTTGTGTGGTTTCAATTTCAAAGCTTAGTAAGCATTGGGTTTACCCGAGAGATTCTGGAATCTTTCGAAACCCAGATGGCAACTTATGCTTGGGTATTGATGAGAACATAAGTGTAGCTTTGCTTACTAATTTCTTTTGCTTCCCCCCCCCCCCCCCCCTTCACCCCTCTCATTTATGCATTTTAAAAAACTCTCTCTTTTGTTCTTTTGCTTGTTCTATAAATTTTTTGGTAAGATTGGATATAGTCTAGTCTTACGAAGGCATATATTCATCACATCATTTTAAGACTAAGGGTCTTTGGGTTTCGATTTGAAATCTCTAATTTTTGCCAATCCATCTTGGTAGACTGCCCATTTTCTAGCTTTGCGTGCATCTTCACTTTGGTAAGTTTGATATTCCTTTGTTTGAGCTGAGTTGGAGTAAGCTTCTTAGATATCCATAACTGTGTACCCTTCAGCTTGTTTGTCTGGCGGAGGATCTTTACACTTCCTGCCTTCTCATTGAAATAAACTTGTAGCTGTTTTCCCTTTAGTGATACAACGAATGCCATTTGCATCCCACTCAACTTGTGCTATCTCTTTCTTGAGGCATGTGATTCTCTCTTCACTGTAACCTTCATCATCTTCAAGGCAGCCAAGGCAATCTTTTGATAGCCCCCCAATGTGAAGAATTTTGTTATTATACACTTTGGTTTCTTGCTCTTTTACGTTTAGGTCAAGATCTTCTTTGTTGATTTTGTTGTTGGCCATAGTGGCCATCTCTTGCTTCGCTGAACTTACTTGAGTGGGATGCCGAGGCTGCAACATTGATGCCGAGGCTGCAACATCAGAGTAAGAGGGTGTTCTAATTGGTGTAGTGGCAAAAGTCTTCATCTTCGGGAATTCCATGGTGGCATATACAAAATTTGATAGGCTCTTTTGCTGAAGTTAACCCCCAAAGCTGAGCCAAGGGCTCAGGCTGACCCGACCCTGTTGAAGAGGACCTGGAACCCTGCTACTGTTGCTGCTGTGATGAACTGCTCACGGACTGCTGTGATGAACCCTTCTACTGTTGACGGCGTTGCCTTCTGCTGTACGGTGCTTGCTGCTTGTTTGTTACACAAGACATACGCAGAGCCTACACAAGGGCTACACAGGGCCTACACAGAGCCTACACAAGGGCCATGCAAGGAATGCCGAAGGGCTGAGAGATAGAGAGAGAGAGAGAGAGAGAGAGAGAGAGAGAGAGAGAGAGAGAGAGAGAGAGAGAGAGAGACGTCCGCGGGCGCCGAGAGGCCTCGTGGACCTATGGGACAAAGTGCGAAAAACACCAAAAAGGGAAAAAACTCATACAAGCCGCAAAGGGCTGGAGCGAAGGGCACGCTAAGGACCTTGCTGAGTACTATACTATGCTGAAATAAAGAGCTCAATAGCTGAAGCAAAAATCGAATACAAAACATGTTGTATCATATCATGTCATGTCATATCATGTGCTATCTGAAGTAGGAAGAAGAGAGTTGGAACTGGAACTAGAACTCGAAATCCGAAACCCGGCACTGTGGTTGCTCGTTTATGAGCGATGAAGATATCTCGGATTTGCGTTTGTCTAGCTGTCTAACGTTGTGGTGGCGGAGGGGGACATGGTCTCTTCGATCTTTGAACCTGATGAGCTATGTTCAGAGTGACCCCTTGTCTCGAGTGGTCTCCTTTGAGGAAAGCTGTGATAGGTCGAACCTCAATCGAGTGTGCTTTGGTCGCTCTCCATGTCACGGGTAACCTTTGTAGTCCTCTCTTGGCAATCCATACTGCTCGCATATTAGCTAGCTCCTCCTCCTCCACCCCACTGTGTCTTGGAGTTGACTCAAATGCATAGAAATCTATGACATGCCGTTGTGCCTTGTCAGTCTCTGTATCTTGTGGTTTGGTCCCCTCTTGCTACTCATTGATCAATCGTAGCAGGGTCTCCTTGTGTCGACGCATCTCAAGTAGATAAAGTCCAATGCAGACTTGGTCATGGAAGTGGATTAGTCGTGTTAGTGGGCTGAACCCACTCCCATCTTGATAGAGACAGTGGTATCGTCCTTGGATCTCGTAGTAGGCTCGGCAAGTGCAGAGAAAGTCTCAATCTCTCCTAGCGTGGATAGCATGTAGATCCGTTGCTCGGTGGGTATACGTGCTACTCTCCCTGCTTCAACCCTTAGTTGATGGGATGAAACCCACATGTGCCCTATGGCGATTCTCTGTGCATGTGACACTCCCCTGTCCTTGAGATACTGGGGTCTGATAATGAAGCCCTTCTCCGAGTCTTTCAGGAAATGGTCACGGTAGAATTGGGTCTTGGTGGGGAGCTTGTGATCCCCCCCCCCCCCAAGTGCGAGATGTATGGAGCTGGAATACGGTTACTCTCATCTCGTGGAATTGACTCAGGGGTTGGATCCATACTGTATTGAAAGGGAGGGAGCCTGTCCATCTGAATCCCGTGTGGCAAACCAAGTGGATTTACGTGCATACCATGTGTCCGCCTTGCTCTCAGCTAGTCGTCTGGATGACTCCAGAGCCAGCCTCGGTAGTCTCCACTGAGGTAAGTCCTTGACTCAGTGAATGAAAGTCACTGCTTGGAAGATGGCATCAGTTTGTAGTGGTGTCATGGCAAACTCTGCCTGTACTATCACATGTGGGACTGAGGGCTTGCTCCGAATCATCCTAGATCCCATAGTCACCTGTAGCCGCTCAAATCTCCTCCACTCTGGTATTGGTAGGTCACATCCCCAGAAGGGTGCTGTGTACATGGCAGCCGGTCGCACTAGCGTATCGAAGAGCCAACACTTCGTCAATGGATCCTGAAAGTGTGCCTGGAAGCATTGTCTCTCTAATCGGGCTGTTGAAGACCATAACCTTGGTCTTCCCAAGGTTGACTGGCAAGTCTCTCTCTGCTGAACACCTCTAGGGCCTCCAAGTGTCTCTGCAACCCCCGTATCAGGCCTGAAACGTGTTTCGGGACAACCCGAATTGTACGAAACGTTTCGGTTCTGAAACCCACGATTCAAGACCCCCAAAGTTCAAAAAATTCCAATTTGTCCTAATTTTGGAAAATATGGTGTCGGGTTGCATTTTTGCCACCCGTATGCCTCAAATTTCCGCCCATTTACTGAAATCTACCTTCAGCCTGTACATTTTTCTTTAGACTGTCTAGGTGCAGCACGGACATAAATCATGATTCATGATTCCATGTATCTTTTTCAATTTTGAAATATGACCATTGATGCTTGAATCTACAATGATGTATTGTTTATTTTTTATTTAGGATTTAGGAATATGTTTCAAGCATCCAATTTCAAGTTCTATGTGGCATATCAAATGTTTGTGCACTATGTTTACTATGTTTCATGAGTTTTTTTCAAGTATTGGACTTCTGGTGATAATAATCTAGAATATTTTAACATTTTTGGGAAAAAATATATATTTAAATACCCTATTATGCACAAACGTTTTTACAAACGTTTTGGGTTTGCCTCAAAACGTTTTTGAAACCCCGAAACGCGTTTCGAAACTTGGCGTTTCGAAACTCCTCGCCACTATTGAGATAAGGACTATGCCATCTGCGTATAGCAATATATGTATCATGAGATCGGCCAGTAGTGATCCTTCGCCTCCAGGCGGTTCTATGAAGGAAGTGATCTCATCAATGTAAAGCCTAAAGAGGGTCGGTGAGAGGGGTAGCCCTGTTGCACCCTGATCATGCTCTCGACCCAATCCGATAGACCACATGGGACACGATCTCTGCCTCTGACTGACTCATACATGCTTATCACCCCCCATATCAGTGTCTCTAGAGTCTATAGCTCCTGTAGTCTCCTGATCATGCGGGACCGTGGGACAATGTCAAAAGCCTTCCGAAAGTCTACAAAGCATGTGTAGACCTTCTGGTGTCCGGACCTCGCCGCCTCAATGATAGCCCTCAGAGTGAAAATGTGGTCTAGGATAAGTGCTGTCTTCGGAATTCTGCCTGCTCTAGTGCCCATTGCCCCTGAGCCTCTGTGTGGTTGCTAAGCTCCCTCTCTAAGACTGATCCGTAAATCTTGGCCAGAGTATGGCCGATCATGAGGTTATGGTGGTTCCCAGTCTCCATAGGGTCCCCGGCTTTGTATCGGTACAATAGTGTAGTGCTTCAACTAGGTGCGAAACCGTGGCACACAGTCCGGTTGAACATCTGTGCTACGACCAGAGCTAGGACCTCTTGTCCATGTGCAAAGTGCTCGGTCCGTAGGCCCTCATGGTCGTGTGCTCTTCGATTGTGTAATCTGCGAAGTGCTGCCCGTACATTTTGTGTGGTGAACAAGTGGCAAGTAGTGGGCTTGGGCATAGAGGACATATCCGCATCTGGGCATTGTAGAGGGAACATGCATACTTGTGCTACACATCTGGATCAGAGATGGCAATAGGTGGCTTCCCTACCGATAGAAACCCCCATCCTGTGGTCACGTCTCCTTCTCGAAAAGATATGACAATCTCGTCCATCCTATGTGTGAGGAAGGTCCACCTCTTACGACATGTCAACCGTGGAAAGCTCTTGAAAAGATATGACAATGAGTGGCTATCTGTTTCACCATGGAGTCAGCATCCATGAGATAAGGTTTCTTAATCGTGAACAGTGGTAAGAACCTCTTTGTTGTACAGTGGGTATCTTGACCCTGTTCGAATGCTTGTGGTTGTCAACAGTAATAACTTGGCATTGTTACCTCCTTAACTGCTCGTGTTGCTAGGTCATAGCATCAGTGCAGCCCGCCGGCTTCAGCCCTCACATGTAGTTTGGTGGTAGCTATGTTTTTTTATGAGGATGTTTGAATTTTTGTAGACTGGAGGTGAAATCCTAAATGTATCTAATAAAAATTGCAGGCCCGCAAAGTGGCCTTGTTTGTTTCATATATGACCACCAAGCAAACTGCAAACTGTTGCACCATGCAAACGTTTGCTTGCAACTATGCTAAGGCCTTTTAATGTCAATCCCATGATGATTTTCTTCTATGTCAGTTTCTGGTTAAAAGAAAAAATAGTGGTCATGCACGATTAACTATGTATATCAAATATTCTTGTTTTCTTTGGTTTGGGCCTGAGCTTTCTTTCAGTTTCACTCCTGAAGAGCATGTTTGATACAGTCATCGTCCATATGATGGAGCTTCTTGGGTGAAATGTGTGGTACATAATAATTGTATTGGAGTGGCTTAAAGAATGCAAAGTTTTTGTAAGCCTAAAATTTCTCTCGCAGATGCTAAATCAGAGTATGGATATGCTCTTGCAGTTGCAACCTGGATACATCTTCAACATTGAAGCAGGTAAAAAGGCATTGCGGAATGTTAATAGCCTTGCCTTGTTTTCAAACATAGAAGTGAATCCACGGCCAGATGAAGAAAATGACGGCGGCATTGTAGTTGAAGTCAAGCTAAAAGAGCTTGACCAAAAGACAGCTGAAGTCAGCACAGAATGGAGTATTGTTCCTGGAAGTTCTGGCCGCCCAAGTTTGGTATGCGCTTATAGTTTTTATGTTGCATCCCTCAAGTCTTCCCCCCTCTTGAGTCCTCTGATTTGCTTTATCGTTGCAGTACATTTCCTTTGATTTTAGAGTTTGTTTCATTTCTAATGGCATATTTCTGGTCACAGGCTTCAATACAGCCAGGTGGGAGCGTGACATTTGAGCATCGTAATATACAGGGGCTTAACCGCTCAGTGTTCGGTTGTGTCACATCAAACAACCTTCTAAATCCTCAGGTATTTACTGGGTGTGTTTTGAGTAGTTCTGTACAGCATACTTCAATCCTGGTTTGATCATTGCATGCCAGTTTCTTCATTCTCCCTCAGATTGACTTTGTTATAATCTGTTCTTAAAAGTAACCAGCACGTTTTGAAATTAATAATGATGTTATGTTTCACAAATATAGTATGAGCTTTGGATCTGGCTTGTCCAGCGTGCAGTTTTGATCCTTGGGTTATTGTATTTGAAAGGTTACAAGTTGTAATGTCTGGGATCAGATCTGCTGCAGAGTGGGCATCAAGAGAAAATGCAGTAGTTTTGATATAGAGCTCTGCTTTATAAGGCATCAGATCATCTACAAGATTGACTGGGCATTAAGAAAAATGCAGTAGTTTTTTAAAATAAGAACCTCTGCTTTATTATAGTTTTTGTAAAAAGCAGCTCAGCTGCATCATGAGTGTTTATATTTATCCTTAAACGGTTTCATCATGTTTTTATTGGAGTGCTATCTTTTGTTAGTGCAGGGGTGTATATAGTTCCGTTTTAGCTATTTTTCAGATGAACTAATGAAGCTTTTGCATCCAGGATGATCTGGGTTTTAAAATGGAGTATGTACATCCTTATCTTGATGGTGTTGATGATCGCCGGAACCGGACTTTGAAAGCTAGCTGTTTTAACAGCAGAAAGCTGAGTCCAGTTTTTACAGGAGGGCCAGGGCTTGAGGAAGTTCCTGCAGTATGGGTCGATCGAGCAGGTTTGAAGGCTAACATAACAGAGGTCAGTATTTAGCAGCTCCTGTACCTCTTGAAGGTGCTTGAAGAGCAACGAGTTAGTCGTATACAACCTGCTCTCTTTCTCTCTCTATTGTCTCTCATTTTTTTGTGGCTGCATCAATTCGGAGAATGACCCATTTGCTCACTTGCCAGAACTTCACTCGCCAAAGCAAATTCATGTATGGTGTGGTTGTAGAGGAGATTACTACTCGGGATGAGACAAGTGCCATTTGCACAAATGGAGCTCGCACACTCCCAAATGGAGCACTCAGTATGGATGGCCCCCCTACAACTTTAAGTGACACAGGCATAGATCGAATGGCATTTTTGCAAGCAAATATCACAAGGGATAACACTGTGTTTGTGAATGGAACACCTGTAGGAGCTCGGGATATATTCCAGGTAGGGCTTCCTGCTGTGATTTTACATGTGTGCGTGTGTGTGTGTGTGCATGTGTAGGAGCATGTACTCACGAGAGAGAGAGAGAGAGAGAGAGAGAGAGAGATCTATTAACGTCCGTGGAAGACCTCACGGGTCTACGGGACAAGGTACACACCAAAAAAGTTGCAAATACATCTGGATATCCAAAGAGTTGGGGGAGTGCTCAAGGCAATTCAGCTCCAATTCTATCTTAGAAAAACGGCTTGAATAACATCAGTTTAAGATTGAGAGTCTTTGGGTTTAGATTTGAAATCACTAATCAAGGCTTGTCCATCATGATAGACTGCCCATTTTCCAGCTTTGTGTGCATCTTTCACTTTAGCAAGTTCACCATCCCTTTGTTCGAGAGTGAGCTCCTCAGATATCCATACCCGTGTACCTTTCAGCTTGGTTGCCTGTCGGAGAATCTTGGTTCTTCCTGCCCTCTCTGTGAAATAAACTTGTACTTGTGTTCCCTTCTGAGAGATACAACTGATATCAGTTTCATCCCATTCTCTCTGTGGTATCTCCTTCTTGAGACATGTGAGCTTCTCTTCTTTTGTGTATCCCTCAGTAAAATCATCAGCAGGACAGTCAAAGCAATCCTCTGGCAGCCCCCCAATGCGCAATATTTTCTTATTTTTGCTTTGTTTTCCTGCTATTTTCTTTTCACAGTAAATATAGGAAGATGCCTTTGCTATAGCTTAAGAGTTAGTTGATATTGGGCAAAATGTTAAAGACAATCTGAAGGTTATCCAATTCTAAATTAGACAAGGTCGTGGATGAAGATACATTTATTTCTATTAACAATTTGCTGCTATCAAACATGCATGTCAAATGTGGGGGGTCTATATTTTAACAAGCCTCGATATCCTTAAGGATTTGTGCTTGTTATCCTATATTGTGTAATTTGTACTTTTTTTAGTTTGAGTGTGACTTCATGTTACGCTCTAGCCGAGGTAGCATGACCTCGGAAGAATCAGTCGACATTTCCCTTAAAGGATCTATCTCTGTAATATATGTGTTTGCGCTTCATGTAAATGATCGGGAGGGATTTAATGTCAAGGTCCTAGGTGAGGGCTGATAGCACCAGACTAGGTAGATCTAAGACCAAGGGCCTAGTGCAAAGATGTGCCTAGGGGCAAGGAATTCAATGCATCCCAAGAGAGGGGTGAAATGTTGCATTAGGAAGGCCCTATAGTGATGACATGTGGCATCTAGATCTATCTAGGGAATTGGGGCTTGCTGAGGCTAGTGAGAGAGGAGAAGAAGTTAATTCACGTGAAAGAAATCGAAAAAAATATCAATCTGCTTGTTAGCCTGAGCAAGATTTGGCTGGGAGGTTATTCATGGTGCTGCTCCCGTGATCTGCAGTAGAAGTTAGATAATAGTGTTTTACATTTGGTATCAGAGCAAGGCTAGAGGATGAAAGGGGATTCGTGATCTACGATGAAACCTGCGAAGGCTACTGGTGACGGAACGTGAAGTGATGAAGCGATGGAGCGCAAGGTTCCCGCAAGGATGATCTAATCCGTGTATCGCATGATCAATCCGAGCCGTTGCTGGAGCGCAGGTGTGACAGCAAATGTGTGTGCATGAAGGGAAGGTGGACGGCCGATTTTTGTTTGGTGTTCTACGGTGACGGAGCTGCTGGCGACGCCTGGTCGGTGGCGTTTCGGACTGTCAACGGAGAAGGCTAGCTGGGGTCCCGTAACGCGCTGACGCGCAATTGGCTTACAAAGGTCCGTGGGCGCTGGATTACTTTGATCGAGGTCGTCAACGATTGACGACGTTTTTTTCACTTGGGCTTGGGGTAGCGTGGTGGTTCGACGGTCAACGGGAAAGAAGACCAGACGGGGCTGCTGAATTGGTGGCTGGACTTTGGGGTCACGTAAAGCAGCGGTTGGTAGCAGGTGGAGCGTAGGTGTAGGATCACGCTCCTACAGCAAAGCAGCAGGAGACCAAAGGCAGTCATTGAAGACAGACCAGGACACTCTTCGAGAAACATACAGGTTCATTCGTTCTGAAGAAGACGATTCGGAATCTTCATGGGAACAAAGACTAGCAAAGCGTTACTATGACCAATCGAGATTTCGAGGAGGAAAGCCCTTTATGGTCCTGTTATTTCTGCACAAAAAAAAAGGGGACGTTCAGAGTGTTTTATAACTGAGAGTTTAGGACATAGGAGGGAAAAAAAAAAGGAAAGCAGAACAGAAAAGAAGAAAGAAAAATTATAAAGACTGAAAAAAAAAAACCATCTTCTATTGTGAAACTATGGAGGCAGAAGGGCAGAATTCTAGGGTGAATCCTAGTGAGTCTAGAGTGCAGTCTACACAACAGATGTCACACCATGCAGCACCTACTTTGATCGGTAGGATTTCGATATTAGAAGATGCTTTACAGCAGATTATGAACCAGCAGCTTCAAGTGAATGCTGGTCAAAATGAGATCAGGGAGATGGTACAAGCCTTGTCGGCTAGACCGTCTAGAATTGATAAGGGCAAAGCTCCAGCAGAGCCAGAGCCCAGTATCCATTCATTAGAGCGCGCAAGGGTCAAAGTGCCTAATATCGCTAATTATAGACTGGAGAAGTACGCTGGTCGGATGACCGAGCGCAGCTCTGATGTGATCGAGGTTTGGTTACACAAGTGGGAAGAAGCCTTTGCCATTTGTGAAATTAGATCCGATCTAAAGAAAATCCGCGAGGCCACACACCTGTTTATTGAGGCAGCGGATAGATGGTGGATAAAGCAACAGAAGGATCAAGTTGCTCCAACCACCTGGTAAGGGTTTAAAGCTGAATTCAAGAAACACTTTCTCCCACCTGATGAAGAGTCCCGAGCTTGGGACGCTTATAGAAATCTTCATCAGAGAAGTCTGTCAGTGGCAGAGTACACTGACAAATTCAGGGAATGTGTCATGAAAATAACAGACCCTCTCCCTATGTCGGTTCAGTTAAAAGACTATACCTATGGACTGAACGACAAGATCAAAATGGAAGTTCGGGCTAAGTATGTGACTACATTAGATGAATCTATTGCAGTAGCCCTGAACTATGAGGATGCAAGAGGCAGATCTGGTGGATTTATGCAGGCAGGGACTCAGTATGAGTACCCGAAAAAAGGGGGAGTTCAGAGGAAATGGATTTCAAAGACAAGTGTCTCGCAGCCAAGTGGCCATACCAAGCAGGTGAAGCCGGTTGAGGGACCAGTAAAAACAAGTACCACCGTTGGGGTGAAAAGGAAAATAACTCCAATGGCAGCCCGGGCTTGGTCAAAGTCCTCGTTGACCCTTGTACGCCAGTCATGATGTCATTGTGTTGTTTGACTCGGCGTCAACTCACAATGTGATTAACTCCAAGCTCGTGAAGAGGTTGAAATTAAAAACAAGCCCATCTGACTATGCGTATACAATCAGAATGGTAGATGGAAGTTCAACTGAAGTATGGGACCAAAGGGTTACCCAGTTGGAGCTTCGGATATAGGACTATGCTGAGAAGCTTGATTTTGAAATGACCAAGCTTGCTCATGCAGATATAGCCCTGGGTATGGCGTGGCATTTTAAGAAGAATCCAGCCATTGATTGGAAAAAGCACGTATATCAGAAATCAGAAAAGCTCAAGTAGAGTTTTTATTCCTTTGCACAGCATCGGTAGAGCCGGTTGATGATTCTTCGGCTAGTACTGATGTTACGCAAAGTAGTGAGATGGCGAAGCTGGCTAATCTTATAACAGAGGAGTTCTCTGAATGTTTTAGGGATGAACTACCTTATGGGTTACCTCCAGAGCGGAAAGTTCAACATAAGATTGAACTGATCCCGGGGGCAGAACCTGTAAATAGACCTCCCTATAGAATGAGTTTTGCTGAAGAAGCGGAGGTGCATAGACAACTGGAAGAATACCTCAAGTTGAGGCAGATTCAACCAAGTTTCTCACCTTTTGCTTCGCCAGTGATATTAAAGAAGAAAAAGGATGATACGTTTCGCCTCTGTATAGATTACAGAGCATTGAATAATATCACTGTTAAGCACAGGTATCCGATGGCTCGGATTGATGATTTGCTAGATGCATTACATGGAGCCGTGATTTTTAGCAAGATAGATCTTAAGTGCGGCTACCATCAAATCTGGATTAGAGCCGAGGATGTGCATAAAACCGCTTTCAGAAGCAGGTTTGGTCATTATGAGTTTTTGGTAATGCCCTTCGGACTTACCAATGCTCCAGCGACCTTCGTCATGCTTATGAACGATTTACTACGTCCGTATATCAGAAAGTTCGTAGTACATTTTATTGACGATATCTTGATATTCAGTAAAAGTATTACTGAGCATCGTGAACACGTAAGAATAGTGTTCAGTACTTTGAGGAAAGCCAGTATTTATGTAAATAAAAAGAAAACTATACTGTGTATGGTTAGGCTTGAATATTTAGGGTTCATAATTACTCCACAGGGGGTAGAAATGGATCCAAAGAAAGTGGCTGCGATACTAACTTGGCCAATCCCTCAGAGTTTACCGCGTTGCGATCATTCTTGGGATTTGTCCAGTTTTATAGAAGGCATATCAAAGGATATTCCGGAATAGTATCGCCATTGACTGATCTGACCTCAGATAAAGTACCTTTTATTTGGGGACAGAATCAACAAGAAAGTTTTAACACCATAAAACAAGCTGTGGTCTCAGGACCGGTGTTAAAAATAGTTGATCCCCAGAAACCGTTGTTCATAGAAACCGATGCAAGTGGCATTGCGGTAGGAGCAGTTCTCCTTCAAGAGGGAAGGCCAGTAGCCTTTGAAAGCAAGAAGCTTTCTCCCTCTCATAGGAATTGGCCAACTCATGAATTGGAGTTGTATGCAGTTATCCATGCTTTGAAAACATGGAGACATTATCTGTATGGTTCAGAGTTTTATGTGGATGTAGATCATGATACTCTGAAACATTTTTGTAAACAGCCTGAGTTGAGGGGCCGCCAAGCTAGGTAGGCAGAGCTCATGCAAGAGTTTAATTTGACGATTCGGTACCGAAGAGGAAAAGACAATAAGGTTGCTGATGCGTTGTCTCGCATTATGCACAACCTGAGTTTCACGGTATTAGAGAGTGCTCTAATGACCGAGATAAGAGAAACTCAAAAAGTGGACGAGTTTGTCCAGAGCTTGTGGCCTAAGGCTCATGTGTTAAAACCCGGGGAAAATGAAAAGGATGACCTGGCATCCCGAAAATGCCAAACTTATGCAAGATATACCATAAGGGATGGTATGCTAGTTAGAAATGGCAAGGTTGTAGTACCTGGTCAGAATGATCTCAGGCAGAGAGTCATTCGACAGTGCCATGATAGCCCGTGTGCGGGACATCCAGGTGTTGAGAAGACATATGATCTCGTGAAGCAAGATTTCTTTTGGCCAAAGATGAAAAAGCATATTCATGAATATGTGACACGGTGTTTCTGGTGTCAGGTAAGTAAGGCCGAGCGGGTGAAGCCACCCGGACTTTTACAGCCCTTGGAAATACCACTGAGTAAGTGGGAGAGCATTTCCATGGACTTTATTGTAGGGCTGCCTGCAACGCAAGGAGGGTATGATTCTATCCTTGTGGTGGTTGATCGTCTAACCAAGATGGCTCACTTCATTCCGACTAGAGAGTCTGTTAGTGCCCCGCAAGTGGCAGATTTGCTCATTATACATATATTTCGTCTGCATGGATTGCCTAGATCCATAGTGTCAGACCGAGATGTCAGATTTACCGGTCATTTTTGGATAGCGGTATTTGAGACACTGAGGACTGAGTTGGGAACGAGTAGTGGGGATCATCCTGAGACGGATGGTCAGACGGAGAGAGTCAACCAGACTTTAGAGGATATGCTAAGAGCATATGTGTCATTGAGGCAACATACGTGGGACAAGTGGTCGCCATTGTTGGAGTTTGCCTACAATGATAGAAAACATTCTTCTACCGGGTTCAGTCCGTTTGAACTGAACTATGGTTATAGACCAGTAAATCCAACTATAGTTGGAGTACCTCAGAAAGTGCCTAGTGCCGCGAACTTTGTAGTTCAGATGCGGGAGATGCTAGCACTTGCGAGAGCTAATATCCGCCAGGCTATGGATAGAGCCAAGGTGTATGCGGATGAAAATCGGTCTATAAGAGTATTTAAGGAAGGAGAAAAAGTTTTTCTCAGAGTTCCTTCGCACTCGAAGTCGTTGACTTCAGGAGAGTGTGCTAAGTTATCACCTCGATACTGTGGGCCATGGTTAATTCTAAAGAGAATAGGGAGTGTAGCCTATAAATTAGAATTGCCACAGGGGTGTAAGGTGCACCCGATTTTTCATTTTCGCGCTTAAAGAAATTTTTACATTCAGGTGACTCACTAATCGAAGGTGTGGTTTTGTTTCAGGAGATAGAGGATATTGCAAGGCGCAAACCAACAAGAGTTCTGGACCGAGGAACAATGCAAATACGAAATCAGAAGATACCCACGGTGTTGGTTGCATGGCATGGTCAGCCTCTATCCGAAGCTACATGGAAAACCGTATATCAGTTGCGGAGAGTGTTCCCAGATTTTATCATCGAGGACGCTAATGTCTGAAGAGGGAAGGAATGTTACGCTTTAGCCGAGGTAGCATGACCTCGGAAGAATCAGTCGACATTTCCCTTAAAGGATCTATCTCTGTAATATATGTGTTTGCGCTTCATGTAAATGATCGGGAGGGATTTAATGTCAAGGTCCTAGGTGAGGGCTGATAGCACCAGACTAGGTAGATCTAAGACCAAGGGCCTAGTGCAAAGATGTGCCTAACGGCAAGGAATTTAATGCATCCCAAGAGAGGGGTGAAATGTTGCATTAGAAAGGCCCTATAGTGATGACATGTGGCATCTAGATCTATCTAGGGAATTGGGGCTTGCTGAGGCTAGTGAGAGAGGAGAAGAAGTTAATTCACGTGAAAGAAATCGAAAAAAATATCAATCTGCTTGTTAGCCTGAGCAAGATTTGGTTGGGAGGTTATTCATGGTGGTGCTCCCGTGATCTGCAGTAGAAGTTAGATAATAGTGCTTTACACTTCAACTCGCACCTGAGGATAAACTTACAAGCTCTAAGCATCTCTCAGCATTCTTTCATATAAAAGGATGACATCATGTTCGTGAATGAAGCATTTAAGAGAGATGAGAAAGGACTCTTGCAATAACTGAAGCCTCATTTATCAATGAAATACTTGTTATGTGATCAGAAATTCCAAATCTTTGAACTTTAATATTAGCCAATATATTTGGCCATGTTTGAGAAATTTTCACGACCTGCATGTAGTGAAATTTCATATCCTATCTTCACCATGTCATTTTATAAAAAAAATATTCTATGGTATAATTAGGTGTCCTAGGATTAAAATTTACAAAATAATTTCCACCATAAATTCTAGGTAGGCTATATAGCACCCAAAAACAACCGCTTCAGGTTTTGTAAAAAGTGGGTCTTACAAGGTTGAAATGCATAAATTTTTGGATCTATAAAACCATAATCATTGGTATTTGGTCAAAACAATCTTATTTAAATAATAGAGTCAAAAATTTAAGAATGTATCTAGGCTTTAACTGAAACCGGCCTCTAATCACTCAGAGGGCAGTGGAACTGAACCTTTAATCACTTCAGCACTTATTTACAGCTCACAAAGCATATATCACAACCATTAACCATTGCATGATCACCATTTGGCATTTACCCATTTGTTCATAAACAAAACCACTGAAAAAGGGATGGAGGCTAGAATGCCCCTGCTCAACAGACATAGACAAGTGCACCCGATTGGCCCCAAACACCGTGGCGCCCCTTTCGGTATTTCTTTATATTTCACAGTGAAATGATTACAAGTTGCATCTGGGAGACCTTCCCTGCAACTGAGCACGCAGCCCCAATTCACTAAGCCTTCGCAAGGCTTTCAAGCATATAACACCATTACATAAGTGCACTTAACCCGTAGGCTGAACCCAAAGGCATTCTCTTTTCCGAGTGCAATTCCATTGGCTGTCCAGATGCAATCACACTGCACCCCAGCTGCACTCTCTTTGAGTGGTTTCCAGATCGCATAGCTCCAAAATAAAATCAGCAAAGTACCCAACCAAAGAATGACTCATATAGCACTGCCAGGGCACCTGTGAGCCAAGAAAGAGGCGGCACACGAGGCCAACCAATAGCTTATGGCAAAAAGAAATTGCAGTAGCAAAATCACAACTCACCAAGCCCTGAAGACTCGAACCAAGTCCTCAATCGCCAAGAGGACATAGTAGCCAATGCCCAATTGCATTCTCAACCAAAGAGGAGTGCAAAGGCACGAAGAAAGAGCATTTACAAGAGCCGACCAGCAAGAATTCCACTGAAAAATGCGGAAAGAAGCACTTCTGTCGCGAAGAAGTGGGAGTTCTTGGGCTCAAAAGAAGCGTGCTTCAGAGAGGAATGCATTGAGAAGGTTTTGGAGAAGTTTCATCGCCTGAAAGTCCTCCAAAACTGAGAAAAACCAGTCAACCAGCGCGTGGGACCACTCGAAATTCAACAGAAAGCTGTAGCTTTGCAAGAGGAGAGGCCCAGGAGGCGGTAGAAGAAAAAAGGTCCAGAAAAAGCCACTTTTGCAAATTCGACCAGCAAAAGAAGTGCTCAGCTCTGCCCGTTCTACCAAACGCACGGAGGGAAAAGCATATCACTACGAAGGGGAGGCAGAGGGGAAGCCATCGGGCCAAACGGAAGTCGAGGAATCCAAACAGGTGAGGAGTTATGAAGAAAAACGGAATTCAGCTGGAGGAGGCTGAAAAACCAGTCCAAAATCTCAACAAAGGAAGAAGATGAGAGAGAAAACCACACATGTGAAGTTTAGAAGGCCCAGGAAGGTCCAAGAATGGCAAAGGAGCATGTAGAAGGCACTAGAGCCACCTGGAACTCTAGGGGGGCCACTGAAGGTACATGGCCCTCTAGGGGGCCCATTAAAAATGCCACATCATCATTTCCCAACAACCACTCTTTTAATTCCTTGGAATGCCTTTGGGCCTAGGGATTAATTACGCTTATGTGCTAGGCACCATGCCGCGTTTAATTACACATTATTAAGCCCATGCTTGGACTTTTAAAACCAAAGTTGTCACGGTCTTGTAGTACATTAAAGTACCTAGAATTTCACGCCCCCGTGACATACCCCTCTCTTGAAACAGCAAACCACAGTTTGCTGCCTTAAAACACAGGAGCGAGCGTGAAATATAGCATAAAAGAGTATACAAGAAAGCCGCAGCTATAGTATACAGAGACAGTGAAAATATGGCTAGGAGAGGCATGCATCCATCCATATATACTGCTCAAAATCTATGTGATCCTCGGCGATCAATAGTCAAGATGCATCAATATCATGAAGTCTCACAGCAGAAATACTGTCAGCTCAGTATCTCGGATGAAACATACAGTGTCATCAAACGACCTCATGAAATCACAGTGAGCCCGTCTGTACTCAGGGAGTGGAGGTGCTACCCCCCTCTCGAACATCAGGTAATGCTCCAGACGCTCGCTCTGCTGAACTACCTGTAGGAGCCCGGACCGCAGTCGGCTCTAATTGGAAAGCATCAAGGTAAAGCTGCAATATCCCAGGTGAATCTGCCAGTTCACCTTCCTCCATCCATTTCGCATCAAGTGATGGGTAATTTTGAAATTTTACCAAGTAGCGACGGATAACTTTATCCTTGAGCTTTCTATCTCTGTGTGCCAGAATCTGCTCTGGGACCAGAAGTTCATCCTGTTCTTCCACTTCAGGCTGCACCTCATCAGGTACATCCTCGGGAATATCTCCATGATATTGCTTTAATAAACTCACATGAAAGGCATTATGTATCTTCCAATGCGGAGGCAACTTCAGCCTGTAAGCTACCTCGTTTATCTTTTAAGAAACCTGGAAAGGACCATAGTAACGCATGTTCAGCTTTGTGTACAACCTTTCCTTGCCTTTCTTATTTTTCAGCCTTGCCTTCTGAAAACGCAGCAAAACCCAATCACCTTCTGTGAATACCAATTCCCTGCGGTGCTTATCTCTGCTCTTTTCTGCTTGTCTTGACTTCTTTGCAAGGCATATTTGATCTTCTTGTAAGCCTCTTCAAGGCTTTCCACAAAAGGATCAGCTTCGAAGGTTTTCTCTTTTGTATGCAAAATGGGAGGTATCTTCCTGGCACCTTCCACTATTTTAAAAGGTGCTTTACTTGTGGATGTGTGCACTGTATTATTATAAGCATATTCCAGCAAAGGCAAATAATGCTCCCATTTGCTTTTGTGGTCTGAGACATAGCATTTAAACATATCCAAGATGGTAGAGTTTTCCTGCTCTGATTGTCCATCAGACTGAGGGTGAAAAGATGACGAAAAATTCAGCGTAGTGCCCATATTTTCAAACAGTCCTCTCCAAAAGAGGCTGGTCATCCTCGGATCTCTATCACTGATTATGGATTCAGGCATCCCATGATACTTGAAGACATGCTGCAAAAACAATTTGGCCATTTGATCTGCTGTAATTTTCTTTCTTACTGGCACAAAGTGGGCTTGTTTGCTAAACCTGCAAATTATTGTCCACAATCCATCATGTCCAGTAGGAGTACGTGGAAGATCAAACACAAAATCCATAGCTATGCTTTGCCATGGTCTATCCGGAATTGGCAAAGGGTGTAACAACCCAGGTGCCTTCTGCCTGTCAAACTTTACTTTCTGACAAACCATGCATGTTCTCACATATTCTTCCACATCTTTCCTCAAAGATGGCCAATAAAAGTATTGCTCCACTGCTGTAATTGTTGCTGTAATTCCCCTATGTCCTGCATATGGAGGAGCATGACTTTCCATTATGACTTTCTGTTGCATCTGATCAGTGACACAGAGTCGTCCATGCATCAAAATGAAACCCTCTTTCAACATAAGTGATCATGCCTTTGACCATCAGAAAGCTGTTCATAAATAGTTGAAAAGTCAGCATCATTAACATACTGATCTTTCATCACATCTAACACATTGTTGTAAGCAATGCTCACTGCTGAAACACTGGGTTTCTTGGAGACTGCTTCAGGCTGTGGTTTCCTAGAAAGTGCATCAGCCACGACATTTTTGTTACCCGGCACATGTACAATTTGAAAATGAAACATTGAGAGGAAGTTAGCCCATCTCATGTGCTTTTCAGATAATTTTCTCTACGTGAGAAAATATCTAAGTGACTGATGATCAGTTTGCACATAAAAATCAGCTCCAAGAAGGTAATGTTTCCATGTGGTCAAAGCATGTATCACTGCTAACATTTCCTTCTCGTATGTCTGCAAGTACAATTCAGCATCTTTGAGAACTCTACTCTCATATGCAACCACTCTGCCATCTTGCATCAACGTGCCTCCTATGCTGTTTCCACATGCATCACAAGTTACAACGAAGGGTTTTGCAAGATCTGGCAAGATAATAACGGGTTCAGAATTCAGCTCTTCAAAAGCTGCATTTTCCTTTGGTCCCCACCGAAACGGTACAGCTTTCTTTTGTAAAGCATGCAAGGGAGAAGCAATTTCTGCAAAGTACTTTATAAACCTCCGATAGTATGAACACAACCCAAGAAAGCTTCTGACTTCATGCAGATTTTTCAAAATTGGCCAACTCCTTATGGCCTCAACTTTTGCAGGATCCATCTTGACTCCATCCTTTGACACTATATGACCGAGAAAATGAATCTCATGCATAAAGAACTCACTTTTCTTGGTGTTTATTAATAGCTTGTGTCTTTTCAACTCTTGAAACACAATAGTGAGGTGTTTCCTGTGCTCCTGCTCATTTTTAGAGAACACAATGATGTCATCGAAGAAAGTGCCCACAAACTTTCTGTGTGCTCTAAAAATTTTGTCCATCATTCTATTGAAAGTGGCAGGTGCATTAGTCAAACCAAAAGGCATCACAAGGAACTCATATAAGCCAAATGAAGTGCGGAAGGCAGTCTTGTAGACATCTTCAGGGCGTATCCTTATCTGATGGTATCCACTTTTAAGGTCAATACGACTGAACATTGAGGAACCTTCCAACCGATCCAATATATCATCAATGCGTGGAATTGGAAAATGGTTCTTAATTGTGACTTTATTCAAAGCCCTATAATCAATACACATTCTCCAACTGCCATCCTTCTTTTGCACAAGCAACACAGGGGAACAGTAAGGAGAATTACTTGGCTGTATTAATTCCTTTTCCAAGAGTTCCTTCACTTGTGACATTATCTCTTCCTGTTGTGCCTTACTGACATGATAGGGAGGTATATTAGGCGGTGAGCTTCCTGGAATTATATCAATTTGATGATCCTCGGGCCTCTTGGGAGGTAATTCTTGAGGAAGTGCATCTGAGAAACAATCCTGAAAATCTGAAATAAAAGCAGCCCTTTCTCTATCTAAAGCAGAAAGAGTAGAGCCTTCCTGAACTGGTTGGCTGTCCTCTTTGACAAAAATCAAGTACGCTGAAATATGACGCTTTATTACATTGGAAATACAAGAAGCTGAAACTACAGGGATGGACTCCCCTTTCAACTTTACATCAAGTACATGATTTTTGCCTCTATGAGTTAAAGAAATCTTCTTGTTTCTCATCTGCACATCACCCCCCACCCTGTACATCCAAGGCATCCCAAGCAAAGCATCACACTCTGGCAAAGGCATAATGTAGAAGTCCTCTGCATCCTGATATCCGTGGATATGCATCCTCAACTTGCCAATGATAGGAGTGACAGGTGTGTTGAGTTCAGGGTTGGCCATATCACACATGCCGGATGGCCCCATTTCCTCAGGCTCGATGCCAAGCCTTCCTGCCATATTAGGAGTTATGAAATTTGCCTTTGCCCCAGAATCAAAGAAAAACAAACAATTCTGATTTCTGATTTTTCCCCATGCTCTGCACATCTCAGTCTTTTTCATTTCCTCTTCATCATGTGCATGTGGCAAACTCCCAATCACATCTGGCAGAAGTCCTGCAGAAGGTTTAGGCTTTTTGCCCTTCCGATCAGCCTGTTTATCACCATTCTTATCATCATCTGACCTGTCTCTTTTCTTGAATGGGCAATCATAAGAGCGGTGCCCCTCTCCTTTGCATATAAAACATTTGTTTTGCTCCATGAGTGACTTTTTCTCTTCATCAGATAACTTGGTACGGGGCTGTTTATTAGGCTGTCCACGCCTTTGACCAGCTTTGAATTGGGCTTTTCCTCCCTTTTGAAACGGTCGTTTGCCATAATTTTTATTTTCAGATTTGATGTCCTTATCCTGGTGTTTGGCAGCCCGTTTGTTGTCTTCTTTCTTGCTTTCCATAAAGCCCAAATTCTTCTCCTGCATCCATGCATATGCTGTCCTTGCATTCTCAATTAATTGAGTCATAGAACCCACCTTGGTTTTGATGCAATAATCACGTAGCTCACTAGGCAATCCACAACAGTACCTCTCTATTTGCTCTTTCAAAGAAACATGCCTGTAAGAGCTCAATGGCAGCAAAACATCCCAAAACCTCTTGGTGTAATCATCAAGATTCTTGCAAAGTTTGTATGACAAGTCATGCCAGTGTGAAAGTACTTCAACTTCAAAAGTTGGAGTAAGCCAAGTAGAAGAGAACACTTGCTTAAATTCCAGCCAAGTAGTAGGTGCATCTCCATGAAGCATAAGGTTGGTGTACCACTTAAGTGCATTGCCTTTCAAAAATGTGGCAACCTTCCTCATCTTGGATGCTTCTGTAAACAAACCCCCAAGAAATGCAGCATCAAACTGTTGAAGGAATGTGAGGGCTTTGTACCTGTCCTGTACTCCATTATATGTATCAAACTTGACATGAGAACCACCATCCTTAAATTCTTTATATACATTTGATATTGGCTGTCCCAAAGATGGCTGTATATTTGCAGCATTCCCTTCACTAGGGAGAGCCATGCTTGGCTGAACATTAGGCATGGGAGCATATGCTGTGGCTTGCATGCGTGGCTGCATTCCCACATTGTCATACATGGCTTGCTTTCTATGCCCAATTGGCGGTGAAATCAACATAGCATCAAAGATAGAATCTGTACCAAAATATTCAGGTTGCTGCCTCAAATATGGCTGAGGTGGTTGAGCCACATTTATGGACTGCACATTATTATTTTGAGGAGTAGAAATACTCAAACCAAGGCCTTGTGATGGCTGCTCATACTGTTGCACTGGCTGTACTTTTTGTACCTCTTTCTCAAGTGCTCTTTTGGGCGATTCCTCTCTCTTGGAAGTCACTTTCTGAGTCATTTTTGATGCCTGTCCCTCATGGGAAACTGATGCATGAGTGTGCGGTCCGCCATGAGAAGCTGATGCATGTGTGTACTCACTCTTTCCCTGCTTGTGCTTTCTTGATTTCTTCTTCTTCTTGGCATTTGTTTGCACAATCTGAGCCAAATTTTGAGCCAGCTGAGTCAAAGAAGTCACTGCACTTGCAAGCTGTGCATTCAACATAGTAGCATCATCTGACTCACTGCTAGAACTAGTATCACCGTTGAGCTCAGTTGTAGCTTCATGTGTGGCCTGCTCAAAAGGCATTTGTTGTGCTCCCTGCAGCTGTACACTAGCTGGATCATTAAGGCTTTCCTGCCTTCTCCTTTGAGGAGTTGTGGAGCTCTCTTGCTCATGGGTACTCACCATGTTTATGGTTGTAATATTCAGCTGTCAAAAAGTGCAACAAAGATATCCTTCCACCAAACTACGGAGGCCCACCTCTTGAGAAAGAGTGTGTGGTCCCGGCAACGGAACCAATGAAACCGGCCTCTAATCACTCAGAGGGCAGTGGAACTAAACCTTTAATCACTTCAGCACTTATTTACAGCTCACAAAGCATATATCACAACCATCAACCATTGCATGATCACCATTTGGCATTTACCCATTTGTTCACAAACAAAACCACTGAAAAAGGGATGGAGGCTAGAATGCCCCTGCTCAACAGACATAGACAAGTGCACCCGATTGGCCCCAAACACCGTGGCGCCCCTTTCGGTATTTCTTTATATTTCACAGTGAAATGATTACAAGTTGCATTTGGGAGACCTTCCCTGCAACTGAGCACGCAGCCCCAATTCACTAAGCCTTCGCAAGGCTTTCAAGCATATAACACCATCACATAAGTGCACTTAACCCGTAGGCTGAACCCAAAGGCATTCTCTTTTCCGAGTGCAATTCCATTGGCTGTCCAGATGCAATCACACTGCACCCCAGCTGCACTCTCTTTGAGTGGTTTCCAGATCGCATAGCTCCAAAATAAAATCAGCAAAGTACCCAACCAAAGAATGACTCATATAGCATTGCCAGGGCACCTGTGAGCCAAGAAAGAGGCGGCACACGAGGCCAACCAATAGCTTATGGCAAAAAGAAATTGCAGTAGCAAAATCACAACTCACCAAGCCCTGAAGACTCGAACCAAGTCCTCAATCGCCAAGAGGACATAGTAGCCAATGCCCAATTGCATTCTCAGCCAAAGAGGAGTGCAAAGGCACGAAGAAAGAGCATTTACAAGAGCCGACCAGCAAGAATTCCACTGAAAAATGCAAAAAGAAGCACTTCTGTCGCGAAGAAGTGGGAGTTCTTGGGCTCAAAAAAGCGTGCTTCAGAGAGGAATGCATTGAGAAGGTTTTGGAGAAGTTTCATCGCCGGAAAGTCCTCCAAAACTGAGAAAAACCAGTCAATTAGAGCGTGGGACCACTCGAAATTCAACAGAAAGCTGTAGCTTTGCAAGAGGAGAGGCCCAGGAGGCGGTAGAAGAAAAAAGGTCCAGAAAAAGCCACTTTTGCAAATTCGACCAGCAAAAGAAGTGCTCAGCTCTGCCCGTTCTACCAAACGCACGGAGGGAAAAGCATATCACTACGAAGGGGAGGCAGAGGGGAAGCCATCGGGCCAAACGGAAGTCGAGGAATCCAAACGGGTGAGGAGTTATGAAGAAAAACGGAATTCAGCTGGAGGAGGCTGAAAAACCAGTCCAAAATCTCAACAAAGGAAGAAGATGAGAGAGAAAACCACACATGTGAAGTTTAGAAGGCCCAGGAAGGTTCAAGAATGGCAAAGGAGCATGTAGAAGGCACTAGAGCCACCTAGAACTCTAGGGGGGCCATTGAAGGTACATGGCCCTCTAGGGGGCCCATTAAAAATGCCACATCATCATTTCCCAACAACCACTCTTTTAATTCCTTGGAATGCCTTTGGGCCTAGGGATTAATTACGCTTATGTGCTAGGCACCATGCCGCGTTTAATTACACATTATTAAGCCCACGCTTGGACTTTTAAAACCAAAGTTGTCACGGTCTTGTAGTACATTAAAGTACCTAGAATTTCACGCCCCCGTGACATTAACTGCTGTTTTCTCTTATTTATGTTGTCAAATTGGCTAAAAATGACTTGTAATCAATGAATTTTTTCTTAGGATAGGTATTTTTATTTTAAGGTTTCTATATATGAATGAAAAGATCTTTTTGTTTTTTCAAGTCCTTAAATTGACTGAATGTGAGTTTTATCATCTTTTTTGGATCTATTCAAACGATGAAGTAGTGTGCCTAGAGAGTAATGTAGTGTAAAGGTATAGGTAATATACTCCTCAAGAAAATTTTTAGGGCATGCAAAGTTATACATGGTGATATGGTTATATAAGATATATTCCCACACTTTTATAGTAAGATAAGAGCATTGGAAGAGATATAGAAAGGTTCAATGGTGCATAAGCTCCATTACGAGCCTTTTAATCCTAATTGAATGGCCAAAAAATGATTACTCATGAATTAATGTTATATTGTATAATGTAAAACTAAAGTTTAAGGTTTGAACTTTGGTTATGAGTATAAAATGTAGGTTTAATAGGTATATAACTTTTGAATACGCTATAGCCAAGAATGACATATACATATTTATTCAATTTTAAGACCATAAAATATTTTATAGTATTGAAAGTTGCACCTAATTTTATGTTCTATACTAAAACTATGTTCAAAAAATAAGTAGATTTTTTTATAGAGCTATATGCTTGAATTTTGTTTAGTCAACAGTTCTAACGAGTCCAAACAGCAACCATGCAATTGTTGCACAGGAATGGAGGCCTTATCATAGCTTTTAGCTATAATAATAATTTTTCCATGTTCTTGAACAAGTCACAATATACGTCTTGAATAGTATTTACATTGGATAGAGGTTCAAACCATAAAAAAACAAGTTTGGAACCCTAAAAAGGACATTTTTATGTCTTGTTGAGTTACCAAAATTAGTGTGAATAGTCACTTTGAATGCTTTTTTCCATCATGTGTACATCTAGCAACTTCAATCTGGAGGTATTTGTGCGTAGATGTGAGCCTTGTAAAGTCCTTTAGGCTATTTTATGGCATTTGTGGCCATATCAAGCGTTGCAACAAGTTGGATATATTGCATTTACTAACTGCACAAGCAGTGCCATGCATATTGTAGTTGATTCTATGAAGTAGGCAAGTGAGGTCATCTCTGTGGAGCGTAGAATAGGGGGCGGGGCAGATTTAAAGAAAGGGATAGAACTAGGAGAAGGGGGGAGAGAGGAAGGGAGAAAGGGTAAGGGAAATGAAGGAATGGGGTAGGGGGGAGAGAGAGAGAGAGAGAGAGAGTTTATTAAAAGTCTTTGGAAGAACTAAAGGGTCTATGAGAGGTATGAACGTGGAGAGTAGGGGATTAGATTAGAGATCACATCAGAAAGTGAATACAAGAGTGGTATTGGGCTTGTATAGTCCCCTCCGCAATCCCCTCTTAACTCGCTCTAGAGTACTCGTACAATAGTCCCTTCACTACAACCTTCCCTTCCCATAGAATTTTGCCTTCAAAAGTACATGTTTCGGCTATGACACAAGGGTGCCGAGAAGTAATTTCTATCTGATGAGTTATTCAATGTATACCTTGTGAATTTATCTCTGAAACCCACATTGCGCTTCGGGACATAGACGTGGCCCTCTTCATTCATAAATTGATACACTACTTCCCCAACCTTGTGGATGATCTTGTAAGGGCCATAATACCAATGAACAAGCTTTGCGTCGGTATTAACTTGTAGTGAAGCCTAACGACTTTTGAGGAGCCTGGAAACGTAAATGCAGATAATCCTTTTCTTGAAAACCAAGTATCTTCTATGCTCATCCGCATATTCTTTTGTTTGGCCTGGGCATCTTGCATACTCTTTTTAGCCAATTGTAGAAGAGTGTCCATCCATCCTCCCAAATATAAAAATAATTTAAGAAGTTCCATCGTGCTTGCTGATTTTTCACAATCATGTCTCTAATCAAGAAAGGCATCCCCACATTGGACCGGCTCATTCCAATAGACTGATGCTTAATACTGTTGTGACAAAACTCAGCAAGTGCAAGTCACTTATCCCTTGACCTCTAGGTATCCTGGCAAAAATGCCTCAGGTATTACTGTATCCATTTGTTCACCTTTTAGACTGACCATCACTCAAGGGATAGTATCCAGCACTAGGAGTGAGTAAAGTAACCGAATGACCCATAAATTATGCATCTTGATCACTGATAGTCTCCTGAGGAAATCCATGGCCTTCACTGCTTTCCTCTTCTGTTCTGCGTGTTCCTGAAATTTCCTTTGTACTTCAACACCTTGGTGCTGAGCTGAACCAGCCATTTGAATAGCCATCTTATCTTATCCTGTATCTGATTAACTTGGGTATTGACTATTTGATAATTCATTCAATGTAGATATAAATTCTGGTGAGGGAGAGGCAATGCATTCCTGTATTGCTACTTGCCCTTCTTTTGCTTTATGTGTCATGACTCATACCTTGTCTCTCAAATTATGACCCCATAAGGTGAAGGCATGCCTTGAGCTCCCCAATTTCCTTATGCAGTTTTATGCTGCAGTTGCAGAAGGCTTGCTATGTGTAGACATGGTTGTCTCAGTTCCGATGGTTGATGATGGCTTATGCATGAAATACAAAAAATCATCCCCCTTCTTGGAAATCTTCCTGCCTCCCTCCCTTTTTCTCTTTGGGCTGAGTGGGGTTGAGCAGAGCTGAGCAGAAGGGGGCAGAGTGGAGCTCTGTGTGTGTGTGTGAGAGAGAGAGAGAGAGAGAGAGGGTGGGGGGGGCGGGCTCATGTCCTGTAATATCTAGACAGGGAGGGCTCCTGCCTTGTAGTTTCTGGTTTCAGAGGAAAGGAGGAGAGGGAGGGGGGGAGCTTTGGCTAGTGTCCTGTAGTTTATGTTTGTTCTGATTATGTTCGCACATTTACCCTGGAAGGCTAGGTTGAGCTGTGGGAACATTCTTGAAACATGTCTGTTTTCATCTCCTCTATTATTTCCCGGACATTGAGTTATTAGAGCTTCAGTTTGGGCATAACCTCTTTAAAGCGATTACTGAATGTATTACTGTGGAGATTTGCAGGTTGATCAGGGACTCGGAATTGGTAGCAAGAATCCTTTCTTCAACAGGCATCAGCTGACCTTGACCCGATTCATTCAGCTGATGAAAGTAGAGGAGGGTGGAGAGAAGCCCCCACCTCCAGTACTGGTTTTGCATGGTCGTTATGGAGGCTGCATTGGAGACCTCCCTGCTTATGATGCATTTGCGCTGGGGGGTCCTTATTCAGTTAGGGGTTATAACATGGGCGAGTTAGGTGTATGCCGAAATTTTGTGGAGGTGAGCCGACACCTTCCAGTTGATGCTCCTTGATAACATGTGTTTTGTAGATGAATTCTAGCTGAGTGCATGTTGATACCGATAAACATGGTGTTGTGCAGCTTGCGACTGAGTTGCGAGTGCCCATTATGAAAACACACACATATGGATTTGCTGAGTATGGATCAGACCTAGGAAGCTCAAAGGATGTGAGGGGCAACCCCACAGAATTTTTCCGTCGAGCAGGAAGTGGGATGTCCTATGGTGTAGGAGTAAAGCTTGGACTAATTAGAGCAGAGTATACAAAAGATTGCAACACGGGATCAGGATCAATATTTGTCCGTTTTGGAGAGAGGTTCTAATCTCTTTTACAGCAAGCAGAGGTATTTTGAAGCATGGTTATTCTTTCAATCCAATTGGTCATGTAAATTGGCCCATAAGGTTGCCAAGTAGTGAATCTTAAATTCAGGTCCTGAAATTGATTTTATCATCTTAAACATGATGTCTTATTCTTTCTCCCTGCATTTTCTATTATGGACTCTACATGAAAAGTTTTGTTTAAGAGAGATTCTTGCGGAAATCCAGATAAGCTTTTGGTGCCCATGAATATAGACTAAAAGCTTTGCTGGGTCAAAAAGTGAGAATTGAATTTAATGAGTTTGGCAATGAATGATGGATTTTGTGTTCATGAAACTGGGGAGCAAAGTGTGGAAGGAGTACAAATGCGTTGCCGTGCAAGCTTATTTATATAGCTACAGGAGGGAAACTCCTCCTAATTGATTTAAGCTTACCTTCTTAGTATTGTTTATAAGCGTGTGCTTGCTATGTCTGTCTGCTTGCAAGCGGATGCCTCACCTTCTAGGTAAGCATGCCACATTATCACACTTGCAATCACAAAAAACTTGATGAATTTCAGAACTGATATTAAGGAATCTGTCCTTGATTCGCAACAAATGCATAGAATGCCATTTTTGAACAGCTTAAATTGGTCACAATGTCTATCCTGGGTGGTTGGATTACTCGCACAAATTTTTTTTGTAGCCTTTCGTTGCTCGTTAATTTAGAGAAAGTTCTTAGAAGAATCTTGGCCCCTCTGTGGCCACTTAGGGTCCTTGTTGTCCTCGTTTTTGTAGGCATGCTTGCTTGCTTGTCGGCTTGCATGTCCTGTTATAGTGGTTGTGGGGGTTGCTATGAAGCTTCTATGGTTTTTGTCTGGTAGAAATGGTATGTTTTGCTCTTGAAGGCTGGTATAGCAAATAGTCCATCAGCCATGTGAGTTTCTGCATGTAGGATTGAAGGTCTAACAAAATAACCCTGCTATCCTTCCTGGAAATATTTTACAATTTTGTCTTGATGGTGTTGTTGCAGAGGTGTAGTGGAGCTTTCAAGAATGCTTCATTCAAAGAATGTATGTTCTTCATCATAGCTGAGTCTGCCCTTCACCTTCGGAGTGCCGACAGAAACTCAGTACAAAGACTCTGTATAAATGGATGCTGAAGTATGTGTGGGTGTGTGGATTTGTATGTGTGAGAGCATGTTTTTATACTATGGTCTACCCCAACTGTTGGGCATTGATGATGTTAGTGCGGATGTCATAGCAGCTAGTCCTTGCTATGTGATGGAGTTTATGGTTTTCAACCTTGTGAGTGATTATCATGAGATTGAAAATGCACTTTGTTGTGTTTTTAGAGGATGAGTTCGGGAATGTTTCTGGATTCATCTAGGTATATAACGATTATGAAGCTTACTTCAGATTTGTCAGTCAACTTTTTTCAGTCTTGTCTATATATATCAAGGCAAGTATCTATGAAATATTCAGGAAATTGTGTCTAGCCCTCTTGTACTTCCAAATCCATTAAGAACCCTTGTTTGCATGCCCATATTACAACCCCTCTTTTCTACACAATTGTTGTGTGGACTTCAAACATACCTTATCACCACTTTTCATTCCTATTGACAACAATGCTATAATTGCTTGGGGCTTGCAATGACAACAATGGGGACCTTCTCGATGCAAACATGAATCTACAAACATGCCCAAAATCACCCTCTAAAAATAAAAAACACAGTGCAATTTCAATCTCATGATTGTAGCTCCTAAGGATGAAAACCATAAATTTCATCACACATAGAAGGGACGAGGTACAATGATATACCCACTGACATCATCAGTGAGTGTAGACAAGGGTGGAAACATCTGCTCACACAAAAACTCACACGTCTACACATACTTGAGAATCCATTTATGCAAAGGTCTTCGTATTGAGTTTCTGTTAACACTTTGAAGGTGAAGGGCAAACTCAGCCATGACAGTCTAGCACTCATAAAGAAGGCTAATCAAAATGTAGTCCACGTTCTCTTCATTCAAGCTACAACTACTTGGAAGACACCCACCATGGTGGCCTTCAATTGCTAGGTACTTCACCCCTTGTGCTGTCCTCATGAGAGCATGTTTGTTGTCGATGTGGCAACCTCAAATCTCTCTTTTGTCTTATGGCTCACAGATGGGGCAGTGATCTCTACTATTCTTACAACCCCTCTCATTGACACATCTTGGCTCAATGTCCTTCCGTCTATTAATGTCACATACTGGCTTGTCATCCAATGGTTCTTGCTTTGGCAAGTTCGATTTTGCATGAGCACACCAGACTGGTACATAAGTCCATCTTTGGTAGCACATGTTGGCACCGCCACCTTTATACATGAACCCACCTTCGAGCTCGAGCACTCCAGGTACCAACATTCTCCAACTGACTCCTTCATGACAGGTGAATAGCCTAAACTCCTCTAGGCATCATGCTCTTAGGGTCTATTTCAATCCCTCCATATGTCAAGGTCTCCAATCAAATAGCATATTTTATCCCAGATTACCTAGAACATAAGTCTCCATGTGTGATTCTGTGTTGCCTCCCCCATGTCACAGCCTTCATCTGACTCTGAGTCCATAGACGCTGTCGACAAATCCCCCTCAATGTCAGTAACTCCAGGCAAGCATCAAGATGGCTCCGGGCACTCAACACTGTCCATCACTTTTGCAAAATTTTCTAACTTCTTTTCTGACCATCTCTCAATGTCGGACATTCTAACCGTAATACCAAGGTCTACATACCTATTCTCAACAACGCTGGGAGATGCCACCAAGAAAAGTTCCTCTGTGACCATCACATTAGCTCTTGACTCCTCTGACTCTAAGTTGGCCTCCTTTGATCAACCTTTTTCTTTCTACAACCCTTAGCAAAATGCTCTAGCTCATCACAATAGATGCATTGCTTCTATTTCTTCCTCTTTTTCTTGTTTTCTTCATCGGAGAGTCCGTTCCGTCTCAAATTTGTCCTTGGCCAAGCTTACCCTTACCCTTGCCTTTGCACTAGGGCTTCTTTATCCATCCCATCATATTTCTTCTTCCGAGCTTCTTGTTGCAATAGTAATGGTAACAGCTTCTTGAATGTCACTTGCGCTGCCCTCTGCCTTGCGATCATCAGTCATAAAACTACTATACCTCTAGGGGAGTATTCCTAGAAATAGCTTTGCCATCCTAATCAAGCTCCTCCTTTAACCAATTGCTGCCAGCTTATCTTGCACCACCTTCATGTTGGTGATATGATCATGAACTGAACCCCCCTCATCCATGCTCATGCCATACAACTCTGTCTCGAGGTCCAATATCCTAGACTTGTTGTTGAACTCATTCATATCCCTCAACATGGTCCACGCCTCGAAGAAAGTATCCACCGTCTGTATGTGAGGTAGTACAACAACCGCCATGGTGCCCAAAATGATAGCCAATGCCTCCGCATCTCGTATCTGTCAAGCAAGATCTCACTAGTTGTATAGCATCGGCCGGTGCACTCACTGTGCCGGGGTAGACCTCTCGCACTGGAGTCACCATGGGTTGAGGCATTAACTCCATAGCCATCGCATTCCCCTAGGACTCCCTCAATACTAAGAGGCTTCGAAAAATGGGATGATTAGTTTCATCAAGCTTGCGCGTGTCTCTAGAGCTCTAATACCATGAAAGAAATGAACCCCTAAAGAGGATATCCGACAACAAAAGACAGAGCATCCTCGGAATTCACGCGGAAGTGTTTAACTACATAATCACAACTTCTTTACTTGTGTGTACTTCACAACCATGTGTGTGCAAACCAATAAATAGACAATGCTCCAAGAAAGATACAGAATCCACAAGAGGCATATCTCCATCGAAAACCAAACACAACAAAAGAGAGATCCTCTGATCTTTACTTAAAGCTCTCCTACTATTTTTGCACTCTTAAATCCCTGAGCGCGTGTGCTCCTCTGTGAGCTTATGTAGACTCTTCATCCCTTATCCCCGCATCTTACTACCTTGGTAAGATAGCCTAGGGTCAACTCCTTACTGAGCTAAGGATGTAGCTTGTATGTCCCCCCTACCTCTTGGATGTGAGCCCAAAGCAAGGTCTTTTGTTGCTCTTTTCTACTTCTTGAAGTGCTGAATTTTTGGATGCCAAGTGAGGCCCAAATGCCTCTTTATATAGCACTCCAAGCCCCCTCTAAACCAATCACCTGGGTAGGGAAATTGGACCATTCCAATCAAACCCCCCACCCCTACTTTGTTGATTCTCATAACCCCCTTGTGGTTTGAGAACTGGGTGGCCCAACTTGGCCACATGGCAAGCCACCACTCGCCCACGCTTGGCCAGTGCAAACCCAACCTCTTCGAGGATCCCCAAAACCATCGCAATCTGGTCGCCTACCTACTGCTACCATTCCGCATCCTGTCAAGCCTATACCAGTCTCTAAATTAACTCCATATACAACCTTGCAAGAGTTTGTACTACTGAGGCTATTGAGGCCGGCATCTGTACTGTCTCGTACTGTTTTTTGTTTTGTTCTGAGAGCCGGCTTTGGTGTGTGAGGCACTTACACCCACCAAGCATCTCATGGGGAACTCTTTCAACCCATCTTATTTATTCGATGCCACCAAGTGTGGACCCTCCGTACTAAATGGAAACTTAGAGAGCAAAGAAGATACCAAGACCTTGAGGGACCCAAGCATGCGAGACTTGCCTTCGACCCCCAAGCCTCCAACTCACCACGCTGAAACTCCATAAACTGGTGGGTGGTTGATCTAGAGTTTCCATACCCATACTCTTGATGACATCATTGCTAATGTGGATGCCTTGTAAGTACACATGCACATCCATTGAAGCAAACGTTTTAATTTGCATATTGCAACTGCCAAAATCTTAGGTTAAGGAGTAGGTGTAGAAATTCAAAGAAGATTGTAATATATATATTGTATCCATCTTGCCATAACATTTGTAAATGTTGTAAAAAATACACCACAATTAGCAAGCTCGTTTTACGATAGATGCCATTGCAAATGTTGCATGTTCATTGCAGATCCTAAAAGTGGTAGCTATAAATAAATCATATGAGGTGTGGTCCAAAGAGCACAGAATCATTGGAAATTAAGGAGGTGTGTGTGCGCACACGCGTGTGTCTGTAGAGAAGAATTATGGCTTAAGTTTATAGGAAAATACTAAACTGCTTGAAATTATTGTAACAAGCCTGAGTACCTCAAACAAACCTTAACAAAAGCAAGTGCATGCATGAGCTATCATCACTTGGCAATGAATAACATAAAAAATTGGAGATTTTATGTGAGGATGGTACCCATATGTGTTCCTTTTGAGAGACCCACGTTTGGACCTCTTGACTTGATGAGATGCATGGAACTATCAAGCAGCAAATAGTAAAAATAATAGTTGGTAGTTGTGCAATGAATAATACCTTAATTGCTCATTCATTGAGAAATCAAGTTACTAAATTTCTATTGCACATAAATATATTTCACTCAAGAAAAGTGGATCGATGAAAAAGTATGGGACACCATGATACATGGTATAGTGGTAAAAACTATCCAAGAATATATAGATATTTTGTACTACAAATTGTACATCCTAATGGATAGGTGTTGTCATTGGCTACAACTACCTATATGGCTTGGATAAAGGAGATATTAGTGTTGCAAGAGAAGGTACTATGTGGGTAATTCAATGTTATTTTGACCAAAGTTCGAGTAGAAATTAGGACGTTCCTTGAGATTAGATTCATACTTCATTTTCCAACCCGAGCTTCTCATTGAATGTACTGTATTGTCTCTATTAGGGGTCATCATTATTACTACATCATATTTCTCAAACGGTCTTCAATATAATATGTATATTATCCAGCCTCTTGACTGCATTGAAGAACGTTAACCTTGTGGTGGCAATAAGGATCAAAAGTAGAGTAAAAAGTATTCAATATGAGATCATTGTTTGTGTGGTCTAGTGGCATAGCCCCCCCTCGACTATGTTGAGAAATGTTATTTTGACCAAATTGAAGAGGTGAGTAAACCAATGTTAATTTGACCAAATTAATTAGAAATTAGAACATTCCTTGAGAGCGGTTTGTCCTTCAGTTTCCAACCCAAGATTCTCATCGAATGTACTTAGTTGTTCTCATTACATCATACTTCTCCAATGGTGTCTTTTGCATTATCTAGCCTCGAGTATGTTGAAGAATCACAATAAGGACCAAAGAACAGTCAAAAGCATCCAATATGAGATCATTGTTTGCGTGGAGTAGTGGCATAGCTCCAATTCTAATAACTTGAGCACGAGAGTAGATTTGCTAGTTCTAATAGGTAGCGATAGACAAAAAAATCTCTTGAAAGATGTGAATATACTTTCAAAATCATGATCTGTAGAGACAAAGATAAAAAGTAAGAGGAAAAGACTAAAACTCTACACTTTGAGAGGAGCCTTACAAAAAGTCTAGAGACCCTTGAAGGTATCCCCTACAAAAAGTATAGAAACACTTGAATGCCCCCCACAAAAAGTGTAGACACCCTGAGAGCCCCGTACAAAAAGTGTACAATTTATTGAGGTCTAATCCTTGAGATCTCCTACAAAACGTGTAGAGACCCTTGAGGTCCCCTACAAAAAGTATATAGACTATTGAAATCCCATACACTTTGTGTAGAGACTATCCCATATACTTTGTGTAGAGACTGACTCAATCTCTCATCCTTCTTCCTTCTTCTCTCCTCCCTCCTCCTCATCCTTCCCCTTCACACCCTTCTCCTCCCTCCTCCTCCTCCTCCTCCTCCCTCCTCATCACCCTCCTTTAACCTTCAAACTCATGAAATCCATGAAGGAGCCTAGCTCAACCCTATAACTGTTTTCTTAACCTTGAACTAATCCTACATCCTAAAACTCTCTCTCAACTTTAAACCCTCAACCTCAAACCCTCAATTGGATTTCTCAATCCTATCCTCCTTCTAACCCGTACAATCCTTTTACAAACCCCTTGGATTCCTATATAGGTGATAATCTCCTTTAAATCTTGTGAGATGATCACATCCTTCTCACCTAACTTCATACCAGAAATGCTTCCACATTCTAGTCTACACTCTGGATGGAATATGACCTGAGGACATATGCTACATCATGAAAACCTATGCTACAATGTGCATCAACATAACTATGGGTGACCAAAACCCTTGGAATTTGAAATGAGAGAAAAAGTGACATATTTTGGCACATTTGCTTGGGAGGTTAGTGCTTGAAGCAAAAGTGGACCGTGTGTTTTCGGGCATGAAAATAATAACTATCCAAACCATTAATTATAAATCGCTCAAGGCAAAAGAGTACCAAAGTGCTTCCAATTATTTTATCAATAATGAAATTACATTCTCTAAGATGGAGAATTCCATAAAGTGAATTATGTAATAATCACAAAAATTAAACCTCCAAAATGCTAGATCCCATAAAAGCACCCCTACATCATTTCCCATTCACTTTTACACACCACCCCCCTACATCCAGTATGATACCCCTATATCAGTCGCCATTTACTTTTGCACACCACCATTCCTCTTGAGATAGAATTTAGCATGCAAAGAGTGACTCATAGAGCAAGAACCAATTTGATAGTAAGTAATACTTCCACCACCACTTTTTGATCCTCCATTTTTGCATGACACATTTGCATGCATGGAAGGTAGATCTAACTAGTCTTGCACACTAAGGACCCAATACACTTTTGCATTCACATTTTGAGGATCTATAAGTGATTCTGGACTAACCACAACAGGTGTCACATGCATAGGAGCATGATGCTCCATGGAGCCCAAACTTTTGTTGGTGCATTTAATTGATTGCATCCTTTAGATATGACATTTGGACATGTGCAATACAATAGATAGGTATTTCTATCCTTGAATTTATGCACAAAGTATGGTTTTGATCTCTCAAAGTAGTGTTGTAAGATTTGAATAGTTGGATGCATGTCATGAAATTTGTTGAATAGCTGAACCTACCATCATCAATGGAGATATAAGTTAGGCCACTTTCACATAATTCCATGTAATAGATTCTTGTATAATACATAACTAACATGCTAGCCTTGTGCTCTCCACAATGGCACCCACGAATGCCTCTTCTCCATCTCCATCTCATTTTCTATCATCCACCTCCACCTTCTCCTCCACTTTTTGTCCACCATGTCTAGCCCCACCTCCACTTTTTGTCAACCTCCACTATGACTCGAGGTCTTTCCTCCCCCCTCCCCCTTCTCATTACTCCCTTTCTCTCTTTATATGTTTCTCCCATTTATGTCCCTTCCCCTTTTTTTGTTTCTACCCTATCTCTTATCCATCCCCACCCCATTTTCCTATCAATTCAATGGATTTCTATTACCCCAAGGTTGAGTTTTTATCATGGGAACTATTTTCCTTCCCCCATCCTATTTGTCAACCCCCACTCCATCCATAGATTCACTCCCCTACAAGCTACCCCCGGCGAGTCGGTGCCACCCTTATGCAAGAAACCATGTCTTACTCTTGGCCTTAATAGCGCCTTGGTACTATAACACCCACCCAAACCCCTGATCTACCAATTGTCCCTAATTCTGACACAAACCCTCACTTTGTTGTCCATACCTAAAGCCATTGCTACCTATGCTCGACCTGCTGCCTAGCATTGCCCCAAGCTAGTGAATTAGGCCCCCCTCTCATACTAAAACCCCCTTCCCCCCCTTGATAGAAAAGCTCGTGGAACCTATCACCTCACCTTCTCAACCTACCTTCATAGCCATCGCCTTGGCCTCACAACCCTACCCCCATTGATCTGTACTTGCAACCCTCCTATGCATTTTTCCTTACACGCTCCACTTGTGAATCCCTGTCCCACCCTAAGCCATCCAAGCCCTTCCAAATCATTTACCCGCTCCACTCCCCCACTTGAAACGTATCTTCCTCAAACAATCAACACCTCTATTGCTCGCATGACAAACCCCCCTTGTGTGATAGAATTAAAAAAAAAAAAATTGATAGAACTATCTTGCCACCTTGCAATAGAAAAAACCTCCCTTATGCTTTGATACTAGCTGCCATCACCCCTCCTCACCTCCCTCTTAGAACCCTAAAAATTCTAAATCCACCCACCAACCTAACTCACTTCCCTCTCAGAACACTGAAACATCTAAATATGAACTTAATTGAACCCACGATTAACCAAACGTAACCAAAACGATTAGTTAACTAACAACAATGAAATAAACTAAATAAAAAAATGTGAGGTAACGATAGTTGGTCTAGTAGCCTATACTAAATGTGGGTGAGGTTATAACTAACCTTAGGTGAGAGAAACCTAAAGATAGTTAGCCTAAACTAAATAAGCAAGCCTTGATTATTTAGTTTAACCACATCAATATTAGTCTTCTTAAGGTTAAGAGTGTGAACACACCTATCCTTAAAAGACCACATGACCCCTTAAAAGCCTAAATTTAACCCTAAGTTTGATTAACCATGATTGACTTAATTAAAGACCAAACTGGATATGTCAAGCCCAACTTTCACACACTAAAATTTCACCAAAAAAAAAAAAATCAATACATTTGATACTAACTTATGCTACAACCGTGAACACCTATGCTACAACATGCATCAACATAACTATAGGTGACCAAAACCCTTGGAAATGAGAGAAAAAGAGGCAATAAAGAATAGCTCTCATTCATCTCTTTTACACCAAACACCATGTGTACAATAAGACCAACATGTCTATGATCACCTTCTTTGGTTCGATGAAATATATCCACATCATACATGGGAGTTCCTCTCCATAGATGATATGTTTTTATGTACCATGGCTACTTTGTAAAGTAAGGGTTGCCTTCCATTTTCACAATTGAAGGCTTGAAAGTCATTTTCTTTCTTCTAACTTCCATTTCCAAGGTATTAGCATCTACATTTATTTTCACTTCTGCCAAACAAATTCAAACAATGCTAATGTTAAATAAGATCCATTACAATCACGTAGTTGCATGGCTAGGGTGAAGAGGTCCATGGACTTCATAATGACCAATTTTATAACTAGGCCCATGGACCTTTCTAACTTTTTCTAGATGACCATATAGTAGGACAAAAAATTACATTCATCGAGATTGATGAGATTCTTCCCAAGTTCTATACAAACAACCATGTGGTCATAATAAGTCCATGGACCTCTAGAAGTAGCATTTCTTGTGGTAGATTGTCCAAGATGACCACATGACTTTGTTGATAAGGTTAGAGAGGTCCATGAATCTCATAACAACCATGCCATCATTAAGAGGCTCATGGACATTGCTAAACTTATTTAGATAGCTACATGGTCCTTTAAACTTATGTACTAGAAGAAAGGATGCTCATACTAGATGTTTGCTTGGAAAGTGTTGGAGAGGTCCTTAAACAAAATCATGGTTAGATTATGATCAAGGATCTCTCCAATGCTCTCCAAATTAATACGTGATTGTAATGAATCTCATGGATCCCATGAGCTGATGGAAATATAACTACCTTTTCATGGAAATAGAAGACAACATGACTGCATAAAATGATGAATATACTAGATAAGATGAGAGAGAACTCTACTCAATGAACGACCCATAAACTTCTTTATTGCAAGTAGCTGATGCGCAATCAGAGAAATAACACTCTCAAAGAATAATCACTTGTCCATGCACGTCTCCTTGGGTCGATCAACCTTGTTGGAGTAGCTCACAATCAGGGCAAACTTCTACTCTACTATCTACCCCATATCTATCTCTTGGATCGACTCTCATAACACACACAAGACTATCAATAGGTCGATTGAATGGCGCAGCAAGGAGCCAAACGACTATCTGTGATCTGTGCTCGTAGAAGTCAAAAAACCATGAGAGTCTTCATGAATGGTGCAGTAAGGAGCCAAATGATGATCTGTGATCTGTGATCATAGAAGTCAAAAAACCATGAGAGCCAAATGACGCTTTGTGATTGTAGAAGTCAAAAACCATGAGAGTCTTCAAGGGCCACGACCACGTCCATGAGAGTCTTCAAGGTCCACGACCATGTCCACTGTGAGTCACAAAGCTGCCACGTACTGTTGTAGGCAGAGACAACCAATCACACAAGCTGATTGAATCGGCCAATCTCATGGTTTAATTTGCACCACCTAGCCAATCCTGTGACGCTTCCAAAACCTTAGGACAAGAGATGCCTCCCCATGAGAATGAGCTTCCAAGCTCCAAGCCTACATACCCCCTGGCCAAAATGGGGAGCTAACAGATACCTGTAAACTATCACCAGCTCACAAAGAGCTTAATAAAAAACTTCCACAAAGGAATTAATGGTCACAAAGAGCTACACAAGCAAGCGGTTCACAAAGAACGTCAATTACTATCAAATTTGCTTCTAGAGATCATGATAGATGATACCGCCCTGTTTAAAATAAAAATGCCCAATCTTGATCACTCAGATGATCTACTTCCACTAGCATAGATGTGTCTTGTTTATCTTCCTTTCCCTCAACTATAAGTGCTTTGCCTTTCTCTAGCTTGAGAATTTCATCGCGTTGTTTTGTATAGCAGTATGGCTCTATATGTCCTTCCTTACTACGGTAGTTACACCTACAAAGTTCTCGACTTTGCTTCTTCTTCTTATCAATCACTGCAAATACTCTTGGCTTGTAGATGCTTGAATTCGTGCACTTCTCGATGAGCAACATCCCAATACAATCTAAAAAATCCATGTCCCCATCAAGCCTTAGAATTTTCACTATCTCCTTAGACTGATCAAGTGGTAGGCTCTTGAGTAGAATTGGCTTTTTGTCTTCATCCTCCACGTTAGCTCCAAGTTCATTAAGTTTTCTGAGCAAACTCTCCATCCTGTTTAGGAACATGCCCAAATTCTCTCCCTCAAGCATCTTTAGATAAAAAAGATGTTTCAAATTTGCCTTTGAGTGCTTCATGTGAACTCCAAAAAGAGTTTCCAACATTTTCCAGTTATCTACTACTATTGATGCCTTCACATCAAGGTGATGGAAAAATTCAAGCCCGAGAGCACGTCCCATGTAGCCAACTGCCTTCTCATTTTTAATCTCCCATGAATTTTTCTCCGCTTCTGAAGCATTTCCTTTTGGCTTCTTCTCTCTTCCAGCAACAACTCCCCATAGTTCTTTTTGCATAAACGATTAATGGGTGGCTAGCTACCACGATAGGAAATTCTTACCACTAAAGGTGATGAGGGCAATCCCATGACTAGACTTCTCTTTATGTGTTGTATCCATCTTAGTGATGTAGGGGATTCAATTGAACACGAAAGCAAGCTTCAGCTAATATCTCTAATGAAGGACTTTGAGACTCTCTTCAACCTTGGATTCCTTATCTTTTTCAGAGTAGTGTCATGTATAGGAGCTCCCAAGACCAGTGTCCTAGCTCTGATACCACTAATGGAAATATAACTGACCTTGCATGGAAATAGATGACAAAAGATGACAGAGAACTCTCCTCAATGAATGACTTGCAAACTTCTTTATTGCAAGCAGCTGATGCGCAATTAGAGAAATAACACTCTCAGAGAATAATCACTTGGCCATGCACATCTCCTCAAGTTGAGTGACCTTGTTGGAGCTCGCAATCAAGGCAAACTTCTACTCTACTATCTACCCTATATCTATCTCTAGGACTGACTCTCATAACACACACAAGACTATTAGCAGGTCGGTTGAATGGTGTAGCAAGGAGCCAAATGATGATCCATGATCGTAGAAGTCAGAAACCATGAGAGTCTTCAAGGGCCATGACCACATCCACTATGAGTCACAAAGCTACCACGTACTATTGCATGCAGAGACCACAAATCACACAAGCTGATTGCATGGGCCAATCTCATGGTTATGTTCATGCCACCTAGCCAATCCCATGATGCTACCAAAACCTTAAGACAAGGGATGCCTCCCCATGAGGACGAGATGCCAAGGTCCAACCCTACTTGAGCTTCATTATGACCCTACGATTTTTGGAAGAGCATTGGAATGGTCATCATGAGATTAGGTTGTCATTATGATGCCCAAGGACCTCCCCAATGCTATCTAAATGACCATTTTGTGTTAATGGAGTTTCGGAACCTATGATATCCATTACAACCATCACAAGGCCATGAAAAAAGCTTGTGGTCATTATGAGGCTCATGGATGCAACTATCCATGTCCAAATAAGTAGGTGGCCATCTAGAAAAATCCATCCATGAGCTATGTTATGACCACATGTTTTTAATGAACATTATGGAACTCCATGAACATCACCTCTTGCTAAACATCCTTCATAAGGATCATGGACATCTCCAACCTTATCGAAATGACCACATAGTTGCTTGAAAAACAACATTAGTAGGACATGGTTAGAGGGGTCCATGAGCCTCATACCTACCACATGGTGATTATAAGATCATGGATATCTCCAACCTTGTCTAGATTCTCATGTAGTTGTTTGGAAGGAAACATTAGAAGGACATGGTTAAAGAGGTATATGAGCCTTGTAACTACCACATGATTATCAGAGGGTATGGAAAGATCCAACTTTTTCTAGATGACCATGTGGTTTTTGAAAAGGAAAGCAAGAAGAAATGATGTTGATGGAGGTCCATGATGTTCGTTTTATATGGATTTTCCTTCCAAACAACCACACGGTCATCTTGACATAATTAGAGAGGTCCATGAGACTAGTGATGCCCAGGTGGTAATTTGGAAAACACCACCACCATAAGAAATGATGCTCATGAAGGTCCATGAGATTTATTATTACCACGTTGTCGTAATGAATCTCATGGACCAGATGAGCATACTTTCTTGATGTAGATCCTTCCTAATGACCACATGGTCATCTAGACATGGTGATATGATACCATGTGGTCATTTCCATGCCCAAGGATCTTTATAACTATGTCAAAATGACCACATTATTTCTAGTCCTGAATGACCTACTACAAAATGTGATGCTCATGGAGGCCCATGAGATTCATTACAACCAAGTGGTTCTAATAGGTCTCATGGATAATAATTAACATCTCCATGAGAACCTTTCTTATGGTGATTCCTTCCAAATGATCACCTAGATACTCGGGCATGATCAAAGAGGTCCATGGTCTCTATGGATAAAAAGCTAACCTTTATGCCAATAAGGTCTCCTAGTTCTAGTTAAATGTAATTGTTCAATAGAATAGTTAAACCAAAACTTTTTAATTATATAGAATTTTGTTACTCTAACAAAATAAATGGATTTTGTCATATTACACCGATCGTTTTGACTACAAACATGACTATGTTTGGAGTCATATTCACTAAGTTATGGCCAAAATAAGACTAGTTGTCCAAGTCCCCCCAAGCACTTGAGGGGCTGTGCTAGCGTAGCCCTTGGTTGTGCTTGAGGAGCTTGGACAAAGAATCTTATTTTGGCCATAACACTTGGTCAATATGACTCCAAGCATGGTCATGTTTGTAGTCAAAGCGATCGATGTGATATGAACAAAGACATTTCTTATGTTGTAGTATCAAAATTCTACATATTTAAAAAGTTTTTTAATTAAAATTTTTCTTTTCATAAGAGCTTGAACTTATCATGCTACACATGGACATAATGTTTTGCCAACCATCATTGTATATCAATAGTTTGAACATATATATTAGTAGTTATTAATAATCAATAATTTTAAGAAGAACATAATCAATGATACTAAAAGGGCATCCTTATTAGCTTCATGTGAAGGGGAAGATTGTCCTAAACAAAGACAAAAAAAGGAGCCCTAGAGATTGGCCAAGGGCTATGCCAACACAGTAGCTGAGCTTTGGGGGCTCCATCACACAAGTTGATTCTTACTCATGGTGACATGAAGGTGATACATAATTGGTGTGCATAATGGTTATAAGGTGATCAATGATTTATTGTTTGTATTACTAAACATTTTACGCATGTGCATTAATTATCCTTACTATCGTATTAATTAATCATTCCTTGATCAACCTTGTAATGACCACATGGTCTCATTAAGAGTCTTCGAACTTCTTCAACCCTTGCTAGATAATCATATGGTTATTTGGTAGCCATGCTATCCTAAGTCAAGAGCCCTATATTAATATTTTGCACCTCCTCCTAGTGTCCTTGCCTCAACATCCTCTTAACACCCCTTTGCCATTGCACGCCTCCCTTTTCCCTCTCAATCTATCTCACATCCACGTCTCTTCATGCTCACCCTTCACATATATAGGTGCCCTGAGGTGATCGAAGCTTCCAAAATGAAGAAGGTTCAAGAAAACATCCTCAATGCAAACCTTTAAGATATGTTAATCATTCATGGGTGGCTTCTTGAACTCAAGTTTCCTATTTGTAGATTCATCACCTGGTCTTATATAATTTTGTTGATGATCTTTGCCCAATTCATTGTTTCTTTTCTTGTGGCTTTGACTGCCTTCTACACCATCCTCTTTGTGACATTTGTGTTCGTCGTCATGACCTACTCTAAAAGGATTTGTAATAAGAAGGTATTCACATCAAGGTCCTCGATCTTGCTGGTGAAGTATTCTTATGCCTTCAGCCTGGCCTTCTCTTCTGACACCCTATAATGCTAGGGATGGGGAAAGTAGCTTGGTAGTAGAGTTGATGAGCATCATTTGGCCTCATCCCCTCCCTCACATCCCTAAGGAGTGTGCTAAGTTAGATAAATCACAAAAAAAAAAAACACTTCGATGTGGGTAGATCGGTAGTCTCTTCCTTTGGATATGGTAACTAGAGTGCCCTTGCCACCACTGCTTCCTTAGTGGTCCAAACCATGCAATGGTGATCTAAACCATGCATCAAATTGCTCGAGATGCTGGCCTCATTGGCACGTAGGACTAGGTAGCCTCCATGGATAAGTCATTATCATAGAAGAGCATCCATGATAGGGAGCAAGATGTATCTAGTCCTGTATTTTCTAGCCATTCAACTACTAGAGTCCATTCATGCTCATCTAGGGGAAGAGTATGGGTCCTACTGGCTACCTTACCTTTACTTTCTTGGAGGGATATTTATTTGTGAGTTTTGAGTGCGAGCTTTCTCATTTAATTTGCAAGCTTTTTTGTAGACTGTAATTGCAAAATTATATTGTGAAGAGCTTTTTGCACTAAATTTTCTAAGTAACCATTGAATGAAACTTTGGACAAAAATAGTATGGGGAGATATCTATATCTATTCCAATACATAGAACAGTTACACTAAAGAGCTTATAATCCAAACAAATTTTCCTAGGTGGAGAAGGATTTTAAAAAGGTCATGCTATTTTTTTGAAGACTCCAAATAACATTTCTTGGCTATTTAATGCCGACAAAAAACAAATCTTGCATTCAAAACTAGGAGGAACATTCTTGAGTGTCATCACCTATGGTAGCTGAGAGCTCTTGATAGGTCACCTATAGAGATACTTAATTGATGCATGAACATGTCCTCTCTTTCCAAGCACATGCAAGAACATGAAGTAATGTGCTTGCAAGCCAAATATGGCTTATTTCTTGTCATGCTTTTTTGGAAGTCCTTGCAAGTGCAAAATAGCTGCTCCTTCAAATGCACATTGTACTGCACACCTTCATCTGAAGTGCTTTTAGACACTATGTGAAAGATAATATGTTTCAATGGTTCCACAAATTCTAACCTTTCACCTCAATAATTGCATATTTTGCATTCACAATCCTTTTGCTTGCCTCTTTAGATATAGAATCTCTCCATTGTTTTTGTTGCAAAGTGGATGTTCTAGGGGTCTAATCTGATTGATAAGCCACACCCTCTTTGGACTACATTGCTAGCTCTCTCCTTGAGGACAAAACCAATTGCCACAAGCTTTTCATCCTCTTCTTTGGTAAGTGTGATATTGCAATCAGGATGCCAAGTGTGATGATGTCATCATTGCAAAAACACGTTATCTGTGCCTTTTTGACCTCCAGGACCTAGATTTCTTTTCTCTGAGTAGAACGAAGGAGCCACAACACCTATGGAAGAACTTGGAATGTGACCATTACACTTTATCTTGAGTTCCTAGGAATTTTTCATATGGCCCAAAGAGTCTTGTGCACATGTTCCTAATATATGTACACTTGAGATTGCATCATTGTTTGCTTGTGTAGTCTTGATGGAAACTCACGTGGGGATCTTAAAGGAATGCCGATGGAGCCTCCACTCCAAACTACTCTTTATGAGAGCAATGCAAGGCACGAGCCATCCGCATGTTTCACTCAGCAATGTGTTTCCACAAGAGAAAGGGGGAAGGGGGAGAAGGGAGAAGAGAGGGGAGAAGGGAGGGAGAAGGAGAAGGGAAGAGGAGAGTGAAGGTGGATGGAGTGGCAAACACAAAGGCACTATAAAGGAAATAAGAGAACACCCAAAGACACTCTTGGAAGAGAAGAGGGAGCTTGTATTCCAAACTTGTGCATACAATAATGAAGAACAAAGTCAACCATTTGGTTCTTTATACAAGTAACCTTTTGAAGGGAGGGCCACCCCTTTTCCTTTTAGCATTCTCTCTTTCTTTACATTTAAAAGGCTCTTGGTCCCGTAGGGTGCCAAGGCATCTTTGCTATCCTTTCCATCTCTCTTCAACTGTTAAACTCTTGTGTGTCAGAAATAGCACTTGTGTTAACCATATAAGAGTGCCAAATAGTGCTTGTGTTAGCCTCACACCTCCAAGGCCAAAGCTCTTTGGGGATGAAACCTCCTGAGACTTGTAACCACTTGAGATAGTTTGTGGCAATTTGCAGCTTGAGCTTGTAACCGCTTGGGATATTTGGGGCTCAAACCCCTTGAGACCTGTAACTGCTTGAGTTATTTGCAGTTCAAACCCCATGAAGCTTGCACTATACTCCTTCCATGGCTGCAACTGTTGAAGTAAATCATGAAGCCTAATCACCTCTAATCATTGATTACCCTACATTCTGCAACTGTACCCTGTGGATGTTCTGCCACTGTACCCTATGGAAGTTAACGTGTCCCTCTTCCTATTGCTGAGCCACCAGCCACGCTAGAGGAGGTGGGTGGAGAGGACGTCTTGAGGACTACGTAGTAGTCTAGTTGGCAAGGAGTGAGCTGAGTCAGGTACAAGCAAAACTTCCAAAAATGGGTGGCGTGCATGTCCTCCTATGTGCGGGTGTGATGGCCATGGAGATTATAGATCTGGAGGTAGAGGTAGAGGTCTTGAAACTAAGTGGGGCTGATGTTGGGGGTTGAAGACAATTTGATTATTTAGATTGTGGAGCCTATTGTCAATTGACCAACTGTGGGTGGGGAGATCACGGAGTAGTAAGAGGAGAAGGCAATTGAAATGGACTACTACAATGATGGCTAGATTGGGGATAGAGCCGTATGTGTCATTGAAGGCCTGGAGGTGGAAGAAAAATCCCTCTTGTGTCATCTCTTTTGGGAAGTTGTACTTAGGAAAGTTGTACAACATGTTGGGGTCCCATTGCTGGAGCTCATAGAATTCGGCCTAAGTCCATTGACATTCCATGGGCATGTACAAGGGGTGGATCCAGCATTCGACATGGGCACTATGGTAGTAACACTAAAATTGCTCGTCTTTTAGGAAAGGGAGGCACCAACGAGGCTCGAGACTGGCGTCAGCATCGGTCAGAGGAATTGGAGCATCGGGGGTGAGGTGGTAACCTCCTCGTATGCACTTTAGATGTGTGCACTGCCAGTTGTTGAAGGACTGGATGATAAACTACATAAGGGGGCACACCTCTAGGATTTCATAAAGGTGGAGATGGGAGCCTTCAAGTTGCTTCTTCTAGTGGTGCATAAGGGCACTGTCTAGTAGTTCCTAGAATGATTGTAGGTCGGGTCTCCACTGTACATCTTTTGGCGGGGAGGAGGGAGGAGTTTGAGGAACTTCATCATCTTCGATCGGCATAGGTTCCTCCTCTGCTGTCTCTATGAGCACCGTGTTGGCGGGCATATGTACAAAATTGCTGACTTAAGCAACGTATTGAGGGCCTCTTTTAAGAGGTCGATCGGAATAGTAGATGAGATGGACGGGGAGGGAGGTCCCATGATATGTGATGCTGGTGTTAGAGGCATTAGACAAGTACTCAGGAAGATTTGTGCAAGGAAGTGGGGGTGGGAGGGGTTGGGTGGCTTGCTAGGTGGGCTAGGTAAGATCAATGGGAGGCAGTTGTGGAAGCTGAGTAGGTGGGGCATAAGAATTAAATATCGTGATAGCTTCTTGGCCCTTCTCCTCGGCAACTTCCTTGGGGTATGCTACGTGAATTGTTTCAAAATTGCTAACCAAGGACTCAAGTGAGTCTTGGAGAGCTTGTAGCACCTGGTTATAGAGTATTATTATGCCGAGGGGATGGTAGGTGGTGGATTGGTAAGCCACGAGATGCCCATGCATTTGTATTGCAGAGGAACGACTGTAGGTCTGCATCCAATTGATGTCAGAGCTTGTAGACTATCTAGAGTGTAGACCCATGGGATGAGCTCCTTGGGCTTAGCTAATTTCATCACATCATTGTCCGTTGGATAATTTGACTCTGTGATGATGTGGCACCATGCCTGAAAGTTTAGCAAAATTGGATGAACAATGAGGGTTTGGAGGTCAGAGGGATGAAGGAGATTGAGGCTAGATGATGGTTGGTGGTTTAAGGAGAAATACGACATGGTGAGAATGGGACAACAATGGTTTGGATTATGGTAGAGGATGGTTTGGAGGGCATTAGGAGGGAGTGGGGCAGTGAGGTCGAGGTGGAAGATGAGATTCTATGTGCGGAGTGCGTTGAAGTACATTTGGAGTGTCTGGGGGATAGTGCATGGGGCGAATGTGTAGGTGGCTCACTGTGTGGAGACCTCCTTGTACATCTAAAATTTGTGCTACTTATGGTCTTCCAACCCGGAGTCCTCTGTGTGGCCAGGGGTAAGCAACTGCTCGTTCTGTTCTTGCATTAACACAGTCAATGCCTGTTCCTATTGCAAGAGATCCGGTAATGTCTGGATCTAGTGGTCGTAGCCCTCTTGATGCTGTTCCTTTGCTTGCGCCTGTTGCTCGTTTGTCGTTCGGAGGTAGGAATTTGCTTTGTCAACCTGGTCCATGAGCGTTTGGACTAGGGATTCGCTTGCGGCAAGCTCATCCTTAAGCTTGGTGACAAATAGCATAAGCTCCTCTGCTTTTATGAATTACTCCTCTGCTCTATCGAGGGCCATTTGCCCCGTGGCTTGGGTGATGACCATTAGGGTGTGGTTGTAGCGCTTGGAGAGCTATGCCTAGAGGAGAGTTGAGAGGCTTGTTCCTGCCTTCTTTGGAGAATTGTCTATGCCTAGTAGTGGTTAAGGAGGAGCGGATTGAGAGCCTAAGAGAGCTTGATCAATAGGGTGGGCCTATGATCACCCCTATTCCTCCCACCCACCCACCCTGTGGATCCACTCCATCTCCCTCTCCTCTCTGCCTAAGGCAAAGATTGATTAGGAACACTACTGACCACTCCACAAGTGTGCTGGTTTGTTCGGAGTGGAAGTATCCTTCATGATGAAGTGGGTACAAAATATTGGCATAGAGCCAGTGGAGCCGGTGTCCACCCTAGTACACCGATGTAGGGACAGAGTAGTCACCCTCCAAACCCCCTTCAAAGTCACAAAAAGCAATTTTTTGGGAACAGGCACCCCCTCACAGGAGAGCCTTGTTTTCTTCTTCCCCGTCCTCATGAGCTAGACCATAATGAGTTGGAACGTGTGGCTCCACGACCTTGCTTGTAGTCATCCATAGTATCTAATCCTTTGGCAGGAGTCATAGAGGGTAGAGGTAGGGCGAACTCTTTTGATATAAGAGCACATGTTCTCAGCATCAAACACTTCTTATTCGGCCAGAGGAGACATGATGATTGCTTGAGAGGATATATTACTTCTTCATTGGGGACTGGTTAATCCACAGAGGTGGCTCTATAGGGATTCTAGGAGGCACCACAATGTCAGACCACTCTCGAGTAGTACTCTACCTAGAGCAACCCCATCGGGGTCTTACCCAAAAGGGGGTACACATTCTAGAGGACCTCTTGCAGGATGAGGAGATTTAGCAAGTTATGGTAGTAGCCAATGTCAACACCTTGTGAGGGCTGGGATTCATGGGTGGCAGATGAGATTCATAGGAGTAGTAAGGAGTTGCAGTCTCATGCCCTTAGACGAAGGAGGTCTCTTTAGGAGTGCGAGCGTGCATTGCAATGAGACCTCACTTCCATAGAGAGGCTCAAGGAGTAGGACCCAGGATCCCATTGGCTTAGTCATAGATATGACAACATGCACCTTGAGCTCTAGGACATGAAGGTTTGGTGGGTTGAGCTCCCCTACAACACCACTGGGGCTTGTTGGGTACAACAAGGGGATAGGATGACAAAGTAGTTCTTTCAAACCACTGGACCTTGATCAGTAGCCACACAGTTATAGCGATTATGGGATCCACGGGGCATTATGCACACCGATCCACAATAGATTCTAGAGATGACCATGGTTTTCTATAGCCAGATTTTTGGATGGAGAGGGTGACTCCAACTTGCTTTGTGACCCGTGAGCTAGTTTGGGACCACATTCTGTTGGTAGCCTCGTGGGAGTTGTGTAGGAGTCTGGAGGAGCCTTTCACAGATGAGGAACTCTGGGAAGCCCTCAAGGCCCTCCCAACCCAGAAGTGTCCTAGAGAAGATGGCTTGACTTCAGCCTTCTTTTGGAACTTTTGGGAGATCATTTCCACCCCTTTCCACTTAGCCTGCCAGGAACTCTTCGACACAGGCTCGTTCCTTAGTCCTTGAGTAGGGGGTGGATTTGTTTGATTCAGAAAGGGGGAGATAGGTCAGACATTCAATAGTGGAGACCAATCACCTTGCTTGATGCCACATACAAGATCCTTGCTGAGGTCTTGAGTTTGCAGTTGTAGCCTCCTCTTATCAATGTCATCCATGACACGTAATCAAAGATCAGCATGGACGTATGCTGGGACAACTGACTCACATTGCATGGGCACAATGGGACAATAGCCTAGCTTGCTACTTTGGCAAATGGAGTAGATTACCCTTGGAGATAGTTAGAGCCTTAGTACATATGCAAGGGGCATGGCAGTAGATGAGGGAGATTGACCTCACCATCCTAGAGTCTTGGTAGGAGGGACTCTGCATGTGGATGGACAACAATTGGTTGAGTCAATTTTCTTGGACTGGGGTCTCCTTCAGGATGATGATTCAGCGAGGCAACAATCAGCCCAATTTCTTCCACATAGGGCCTGGATAATTGCTTCAGGTACTCAATGAGAGAGACCCAGAGATGGAAGGGAGTCTAGATGGGATTCATTGGCAGACGATCAGAGTTGTGGGCTAGTTGGGGAAGGAGTGGCACATTGATCCCCCCAGCATTCTAGAGTAGCATGCCTCCAGATGGTGCCTTTGGTTTTGGGAAGGTAGGTCCCTGAGGGAGTCTAGTGGGATTTGAGAGAGTGGTTTTGTCCTTCCAGGGTCGGCCTCACGGAGTGGGTGGATGAGGTGCCTTTCCTTTCTTATGCCACCTGGGCTAGTAGGAGGCTCTAGATGGACACTTCAACATGGATCCCCTCAAGGGAGAGGCATTGGGTGGTCCAAAGGGTGCCCCATGAGGTCCGTTCTAGGTTTTGGACTTGCCCTTTGATCCAGTTTGGGGGCCAAGGAAGATCTCTTACTTATTCTAGCCGGCCGCCCATGGAGGCTTGCCTATAGGCCCTTGGTTGGAGCAGATGCAGGGGGAGGGGTAGTGTCACTGCTGCCTTGCTAGAGTTTTGGAGATGATGCCCCGTTGCCTTTGGAGCTATCGTAGTGTAATGAGGATTTGGATGGGAGCCTCAGGATTTTGTCCCACATGTAGAGCCTTTAGAGGGGCTAGGGGATAGTGACCTGATTGATTGAGGGAGATCATGCGTTCTAGATTGATGACATCTCCCTAGCTTACCGGATGCAGGGTTAGAGCATTCAGAGGATAGAGCTCAACGAGGTGGTTCCTGCTAATAGCATGCATCCTCATTCCCCTCTAGAGGATAGCATGTGGGAGGTAGTAGCCAATGTCACAGTGTGGAATTTTTGGGTTGCTCGGTCACTGTAGTATGGTGATGGGTGAGAATCCAGTTCCACCCTCGACTACCTTAGTCTCTATTTGGTAGGATATCATTTTACACCCTGTGCTCAACTTACAAAGCTTGGCTTGTAGGAGTTTTCTACACATTCACTCTATGAGGGATTCGCTGGTTGTATAGGCCCCCTACTTGGTTGTTAGCCCCTGTACTAGAGATTCCCTAGGTAGTGAGCTATTTTTCTCTGGAATAGGTTGGTTTCTTCTTTGAGCCTTTATTTGGTTTTTTCCATCCTTAGCACCTTCGGGGTTGCTGTTTTGTATGAGGTTTTTTCAAGCATTAGTAGAAGGTTCCTTTCTTTGCAAAAAAAGAAGGAAAAAAAAGACGGACATCAGTGTAGTCATATATCAGATGCCTTTGTCAAATTCATCACTTGAGCAAACATAGTATTCTCGAGACATGCTATAAAGATGTTAGTAGCTTTACATTCATCTCATCATGGGAATTTTATTTGCTTGCTACCATCAAACATTAAAGTAATTGGCACACAAAATTCTTCCACTGATGTCACTCTGATGATGACTCAAGCACTTGGATTGCACAAATATGTCATGTGCATACTAATAGTTGGTCTACTAGTGTCACTATCCATCAAGTTACTCAAAAGTTCCAATCAAAAAGTTCTCTTTGATATGGTTTAGATAGATCTAGATTCCAAGCCATGGGTAAAAAGTATGACCTCTTGAAACTTTGATGCCTTTATGCCAAAGATGAAGAAAAAGTGCTATTTTTTTCCTTTGACTCTTGCAAAGAAGAGCATTAAAAAAAATTTTTTTTCCAAGGAGGAGGGTGCTTGCCTTTGGGCACCAACCAAGATCACCTTGTGTTGACATTGCAAGGGAAAGATTTGCCTATAGCTTGGTGATAGTGGAATTTGGAGCCTTCAAATTCTTAACCTTTGTCTGCTCAAGGTATTCTCCCATCTTGGAGCAAAATGTTCCCAACATGCCCAATTTTTGAGCAAGTTCCTACCACTAGGTTATACAAGCCCACATGAAATACAAAGGAAAGGAGTGTAATTAAGGGTATAAAGGCCTTCTTTGGAGCTATTGACATGTGGAGTGGGGGATTTTGTAAAGCCCTAGCTTTGATAAGGTTTGTCCCCTTTTTTCCTCCTTTACACTCCATGCAAGTCAAGCCATTCTAGCTCCTCTTCTTCTCCTCTATGTTGCCATACATCATCCTTATCTCAAGCTTGCTTCCAAGCTTTATTGCAACTTGAGCTGCTCCTAATTGGGTTTCCATGATTGTCATTGGCCACCACCTCTAAGTTTTAAGAATTGGGTTTCCATGATTGTGTGGGCGACACCATTGGCCACCACCTCCAAATTTTAAATTCTTATATGCTTTGTGAGCTTCATTAGAATTTGTTTGCACCTTGCCATGTTTCTTTAATAGACCAAGCTTTCTTGCTAGTCACATTCTTCAAATTCTTCTTCTTTGCAACTACTTCATAAGCTCCTACTTGTAGCTAATTTTGCAATGATACTTCCCCACTCGGCCTTTGCGTATGCAACCTTCTTGACCTTCTTGAGCTATCATTGTGAGGCCCTTCTTAGATAGATGAGGATCCTTGGCCAAAATGGATGACAAAGTTCTTCTTAGCTCATATTAGGATCCTTCATGAAAGAAATCACTTGTTTTCCCAAAGACTTGGAGAGATTCATGATTTTTATGTCTAATATTCTCTTTCCCCACTATCCTTAAAACTCCAAGAGCTCAAATACTCCATATTCTTCCTCAATATTGATAGTACTGATTTTTTGTCATGGATAAGTGCTACTTGACTTCTCTAGATAATGGAATGGATTGGATTGGTGCATCACTTGCATCAAATTTCCATATTTCTATACCATTGATTGGCAACCTAGCTTTGAATGCATCCTAAATTGAAACTTTGGTTTGAAGTGACCAAAGAATTTTTATTTTTTATCAAATATTTACCCACTAAATCCTTGAAGTTAGGAACTTCTTGTATGAAAAATAGTGACTAGAATTACTTTCGTTAAATTCTTGTTTTATTCAAGCCAATTGCATTGTACCCTCTGACATGCTGATGACAAAGAAGAGGGACTAGTTAAGAAGGGTAGTGTGGGGTTAATGACCATGTGGTCATGAACCCATGTCATGCCACAAAAAGTATGCTTGTTCCTCCTCCAATCCCATCCCCTCTCCCTCCATTGGCCTACATCCCAACCTTCCCAAGCTAACACCCCCTTGCCTCCCTTCCCATGCCTTCTCCTTCTGACCTCTTCTCCTCCATACCATTTAGTCTCTTGAAACACACTCCCTTTTTTGCTATTGTCCCTTGTCTTTTCTCATCCTCTTACCTCTGTTACTATCTCCTCCACTTTGTCTATCCAGACATATTTGGATCAATCGATGAAGATAAATTAATAGAATTTAATTAGGGAGAGTGAACTAGTAGATCGAATAAGCCACAAAAACCTACAAAAAATTGCAAAAGAAAAAATTTCAATTTTCTCCTCCTTGCTATTGTCCCTTGTCTTTTCTCATCCTCTTACCTATGGTACCATCTCCTCCTTATTGTCTATCCAAACATACTTTGATCAATCGGTGAAGATAAATTAATAGAAATTTTAAAGGGAGAGTGAACTGGTAGATTGAATAGGCCAAAAAAACCTACAAAAAATTGCAAAAGAAAATTTTGCACTGCTAGCAAAGGTTGCAACCATGGAAACCCAACAAGACCCAACAAGCAATAAGGTCCTGTGTCCAGAATAAAGCTAGCCTTGGACAAAGAGAGGCTCATAAAGTATCCAGCAGAGATCTTTGATGCCATCAAATTTTAGTGTGATGAGCTACAGGATCAGGTAGGGGAGGAGCTCCTTCTTTGCATGTTGTTGGGTGAAGCCTAATAGGCAACAAGGTTCTGTGTTTAAAATGAAGCTGGCCTTGGATGAAGAGAGGCTTCATATAGAGGAGGAGCCCATGACAAGTCTAATAAGTAGTGAATGAGACTGCTGACATGTCGAGTGGAACTAGGAGATGATTCAACCTCAACAATAGGCATACCCCCAAAAAAAGTTAGCATCCACTCAAAAAGAAAGAAAGCTGCCCATGGTGCATTGAATGTCTCTAGGCCATGTGATGGGCATGGGAAGGCAATCTTTCCCATCCATCATCCATGATGGTGCCCATGGTGTGCTAGTCTATAAACACCCTAAGTGACCAAGAACCAATAGTGCCACCTTCACCTAGGAGAATGAGACACCAAGCCCAATGTGAAGCACAAGGGGGCACCCTTGCTTGAATACACAACAAGCATGGAGCTACAATATCAAACAAAGAATCGCAAGAGTAGGAAAGATCAAGAAAGACACTTGCCAACACCAATTAACATTGTATGAAACCATCAACATCGTGGTAAAGAAGTTTGCTACAATTGAGAGTGAACACTTTGTGAAGACAGTGGGAGAGAAGGAAGGAGTCTCACTTGCGGCTTTCTCACATACACAATGGGGGAATACACACCAAGGTGGAGGCTGAAAAATAGTTTTCCTCTTCTTAGTTGTGAAAGCCAAAAGAACTCTCGTATAAAGAAAATAGAAGAACCCTATATGTGGGTCTCAAACAAAACTCAGCTAACTAAGGTGGCATACTAACTGAGCCACAAACTAGAGTACATAAAGATAGCTGTCATCCAGCTATTATTCATGGGCGGTGTACCAACCGCATCTGCAGCTAACAAGTCGGTGACATAAATGCACAATAGTCACCCTGGCATATCACGAGTGAAGCTCAATATCTCAACACTCCCCCTCAAGCTCAATCCCAATTCCTGCACACCAAGCAGGTCTCTGGGCTTGTGCAGCTTCTCTGTGCCCAATGCCTTCGTGAATATGTCAGCTACTTGATCCTCTGTGCTGACATAAACTAGATCAATAAGACCTAGTAAACCGCACATAGTGATAATGCACCTCAATGTGATTTGTTCTAGCATGATAGACTGGGTTATTTGCCAAGTGTATACTACTCATGTTGTCATAACAAATGACAACTGGCCCATCTGTAGACTGATGCATATCATAAAGTAGCTTATGCAACCAGGCTACCTCACATGCAGCCATTGCTGCACCTCTGTACTTAGCCTCTGTGCTTGACAAGGAAACTGTAGGCTGTTTCTTGCTGCTCCAAGTGACTACAACACTCCCAAAAGAGAACACATATCCACTAGTAGATCGTCTATCAGCAATACTACTAGCCCAATCAGCATCAGTGTCTCCATGCAACTGTATCTAAACCCCAGCCTCATAAAATAGTCCATACTGTAATGTGGACTTCACATACCTGAGTATGCGTCTAGCCGCATCCAAATGTGGTTTCCTTGGAGCGTGCATAAACTGACTTACCAATCCAACAACATAGCTCAAATCTGGTTTGGTAATAGTCATATAAATCAAACTTTCTACTATGCGTCTATACATAGTAGGGTCTTCCAGAAGCTCACCTGCATCTGCGCTCAGCTTCACAATTTGCTCTAAAGGAATTGAAATAGGCTTACAGCCTGTCATCCCATATTTGGACAGCATCCAATCCATACTGCCTCTGTAACAGCCGTATCCCACTTGGTGATCTAATCACCTCAATGCCCAAGAAATAACGCAGCTCTCCCAAATTTTTCATCTCAAACTTCTGCTTCAATAGCATTTTCACATGAAGGATATCTTCATCACTATCACCTGTGATGATCAAATCATCAACATAAATGACAAGCAGCATTATACCTTTCTCTATTTTTCTCACATAAAGTGAGAAATCTACCTTGGAAATCTGAAAGCCAATAGTGACAAGATACTGTCCTATCTTGTCAGACCATGCTCTAGGTGCTTGCTTCAAACCATACAAGGCTTTCTTCAACCTGCAAACAAACTCAGGATGAACAGCATGAACATAACTTGGTGGCTGCTCCATAAAGACCTCTTCTTGCAAATCACCATGCAAGAAGGCATTCTTTACATCCATCTGATGTAAAGACCATCCCTTTGATGCAGCCATAGCAATGACTGCTCTTACAGTTGCCATCCTTGCAACCGAACTGAATGTTTCTTCATAATCAATGCCATATGTCTGTGCATACCCCTTGACAACTAATCTTGCCTTGTATCTGTTCACAGAACCATCTGCATTGTGCTTCACCTTATAAACCCACTTACAACCAATTGCATTCTTGTCTTTAGGCAAAGGCACCAATTCCCATGTAGCATTTGCTTCCAAGGCATCCATTTCTTCAGCCATGGCTTTCTCCCATTTTTCTTTTCCCATGGCTTGCTCAAAAGAAGTGGGTTCTGGTTCCTGTATCACTTTTTGTTTGATTTTTGGTCACTAGTCTTTGCTATATTAAATGCTTATATTTGGAAGCCTTTCAGTTGTTATTCTAGCCTTGTAAGAGAGAAGACACTGCCCAATATCTGGGTTAGACCCTCTCATGGCTACCATATTGAATATTAATAAGTTCAATGGAAAGGGCTTCCACACATGGCAGATGAAGGTGAAATTTGCATTGATGAGGGAAAACCTCTGGGGACTTGTCAAACTGACTTCAACCTCTTCTTCTATAGCCTCCAATGCTGGAGAGTCCTCAGCTCTGACACTCCTTGCAAGGGATCCCGCTAGAGAGGAGAAAGCATATGGTATCATTGCTCTTGCTTTAGGAGATGATTATATTCATCATATCTCTGACTTAGAGTCTCCTTCAGAAGCTTGGCAGAAGCTTGACATGATTTTTGGTGCAACATCTCTAAATTATCACTTAAGATCTCTTTCTTTATATTGAAGATGGTTAGTGGCATTCCTTTGGCAGCACATGTCAATTACATGCGGAGTCTTATGACTCAACTTGCTTCAATTAACTCTCCTATCACTACAGATGATGCTATGGCAGTGTTACTTAAGAGTATGCCTGAAGATTATGATCATATTGTTACCACTTTGAAAAATCTTCCTAATCATAATCTTGAAGGTATTATCTCTGCTCTCCAAGAAGAAGAAAGGCACATGGAGCTTAGGAAAGGCAATGACACAGTTTATGCTGTAAAAATCCAGAAGGGCAAGTTTACACCTTGCAATCATTGTGGGAAGACAAATCACCTTTCAAAGGACTGCTTCAAAATCAATCCAAGCAAACACTATGGCAAAAAAAATCATCATGAGAAGTTTTGCAGAGCCAAAGCAAAGGCAGAAAATGCCAATCTACTTTCAGTTGATGTGCCTCCACAAGATGAGGCATCCTTTGAAGATTATGCATTTTAAATCATCTCTAAACATGTATTTCTTTTTCTCATCCTGTGTAGACAAAGGAATTTTACCAATCTGCACAATAGGATGTGCAGTATAATCACCAATCTCCACAAATCCTGGTCTTTCCATTTTTCTTGCATCCTGCATCCATTTTGCATGACCTATCATGTGGTTTGATGCACCTGAGTCAACATACCACACATCATTAACTTCTTCTGCACTTGTCACAGAATTGGTCATGTGCTGCACCATAAACAAATGCTCATTTCTGTCATCACCCTATCTACTAGAGGATGCATAATTGCCTTGCTGCAATTTTCCATTCATAATGTCATTCTGCTTTTTGTAGTAGTCTTTAGTCATATGACCCATTTTACCACGATAGTAGCATTCAACATTGCTGTTTGCATTTTGGCCTCTTTGCCATCCACCATGACCTCTTTGGCTCCCCCTGCCTCTAGAGTTACCATGTCCTCCTCCATAGGACTGGTTTTCTTGAGTTTGCTACATATTCTAATTTCTACCATGGCCTCCAGATCGGCCTCCTCTACCTCTGCCTCTACCTCTTCCAGCATTTGAGTAGAAGACAGTTTCTTTTGAAGTTCCTCCCACAGAAGATGCACCACCATTTCTCTGCTCTTCAGAAATTAGAAGAGCAAACAACTCCTCAAAATCAAGAAATTTTTCACGGATGGCAATGGATGTCCGGAACTGTGCATAATCCTTTCCTAGACCATTTAAGGTCACAGAAACTAAATCATCATCTTCCACTGGCGACCCAATGGAAGCAAGTGCATCTGCAATTTTCCTCACCTTCATGTGGTAGTCATTGATGCTCATATTTTCTCTCTGCACATTGTGCAACTCCTGCTTGAGCTGCATTTTCCTGGCTTGCGTATTTGTGCTGTATATTTTTGCCAAACTATCCCATGTCTCCTTTGGCGTACTTGCATTCTGAATATGCACAATCATAGAATCCGAAATACTGATAGATAGCCAGTACATAACTTTTTTGGCTCTCTCATGCCATCCTTTAAATGCCTACATTTCCTGTTGATTGGGAACATTAGGAACTGGTTCTTCTTCATTTCCTATAATGAACTCCCAATAGCCTTTTCCCATAAGGAAATTCGTCATTCTAAACTTACATGCTTGGAAGTTGTTCTTGTCAAGCTTTTCAGTGACAATCTATGAAAGAGAATCAGACGCCATTACAGAACACTACAAAATATTCTGTCACTGCAAAAAACACAGCTTCTGCCTCACACGGGCAAATTTGCAAAACTGATAAAAGTGGTATTTGACCACACAGTCACTTCCTAGTGACGATTTTGCATCAACAGGCAATAAGGATGATTCTGTAACTGCCAGTATCTTTGCGCACAGGCATACGATGCAATTTTTATGGTAACTTTTCACCGACCTGTAGAGCAGTGGTCGCACAGCAAAAACAAGGCCTTTCTCTTAGTGATTGCAGAGAAGTTCCACCTCCAAAACGGGCCCCGAAATGGCCTCGAATCAAAAAAATAAAGTCACCAAAGGCTTCACCCTTGTCCGCAGGCATATATTGCCCTCTCGCCACACCGCAAAGGGCGTCTCAATCTGAGACAATGCACTCTTGCACTTTCTGGCTGTGCTACTTGCAGAGATTTGCTCCCAAACTCGAAAAAGGAAAGCAACACTGGTCCTCTTACCAGGATAGCACGAACTTGGTTTGCTTTCTTGAGCTCCTTACCATGAACCAGACTCTGATACCATGTGAAGATAGTGGGAGAGAAGGAAGGAGTCTCACTTGCGGCTTTCTCACATACACAATGGGGGAATACACACAAAGGTGGAGGCTGAAAAACAGTTTTCCTCTTCTTAGTTGTGAAAGCCAAAAGAACTCTCGTACAAAGAAAATAGAAGAACCCTATATGTGGGTCTCAAACCAAACTCAGCTAACTAAGGTGGCATACTAACTGACCCATGAACTAGAGTACATAAGGATAGCTGTCATCTAGCTATTATTCATGGGTGGTGTACCAACTGTATTTGCAGCTAACAAGTTGGTGACATTAATGCACAACAGTCACCCTGGCATATCACAAGTGGAGCTCGATATCTCAACACACATTTGTAGCTTAGAGATACAATGAGAGGGGTATTAAAAAATGGTGCAAATCTCAAACATTGAGGTGGTATGATTTTTGAGCTCTTGTGGGAATGACATGAACCACTCAAGGCCCAATGATGCCAAATACAACCACTTGTTACCACAAGCAAGTCCCAAAGGTCCAAGCTATGAGGAAAAAAATTTAAAGAGAGTTGGGGCAAACGTTATGTAACTACTACGATCAAAGAATACAGTCGCTCATTACCACAAGCAAGTCCCAAAGGTCCAAGCTATGAAGACAGAAATTTAAAGAGAGTTGGGGAAAATGTTGCATCGTAGGATGCAAATACCATCGAAGGCAAATTTGAGAGCTCCAAATAAATGGAAAATCAATGAAGAATTAAGAGGAGAAGGATGAAGTTGCCAGTATCAATTCTTCCATATTACTACCTATCGTCGCAAGCGACCAAAGTACCAGGCATGTGTTTCAACACAGTGAATCCAACCATTAGCATGACATTCAAAAGCCCATCAAGGCATACTAAAAACATAAGACAATAGGCAAAGATAAATTCAATGAAGCATAGTGGAATGTTAGAGCCAAATAAAGGGCCTAAGACAGTATGTAGGTGAATGTCAGAGCCCTTAAGCTCTTGTACAGGTGGTGGGTAATACCATCATCTGTGTTAGCTTTATGTGTTATAAATAGGAGTCAAGTGAAGAGAGTGTGTCGAGTGTAGCGTGCACTACTATATCTAGATGATTGGATGTAATGAGATAGAAACTCTTCTCTTCAAGCATTCTAATTTGCTTTTGCCTTTTCTCCCATAGTTATTCTTACACTTGATCTTTCTAGTACAACTCACTTTGCATATGTTGCACTCATTTTGTGTTCATTTGATGTAAGGTGGCACTCATCTAGCTATTATGGACATGAAAATTGCCCCACCACCCAAAACACAAAGAGGCCATGGGATGAGAGACCAAATCATAGCAAGCAATCCACATTTTTGATATTAACTTGTCTCCCCAATTCAAATGTTCAACTCAGTTTCAAAATTCAAAATGCAACTTAGATTAGATTGTAAGATGAAGTACATGGGGGAGACCATTCTTTTCTAGAAATATGGAGAGATGAAATCAGCATAACTCTCACGTAGGGCAAATACATAAAAAAGTTTTTGTAGTGATATCAATTGATTGTATGGCTCCAAACCACTACCAACTTCAATGGAATCCAATAGTAATCTCTCATCTTGTGATAGATCTTTTGATATAAATCCTTGGCTATAGAGATAGCATTGGTAGCTTGATGTATTTCATAATCACAAAGCCAAACATTGTTAATGCAGTTCAGCTTGTCAATCACAATTCATGAAAAATACAAGACTCTATTTATGCAACCAAAATAATACTTAGATATCTCAAGTTCACACTAGTTCATGTTCAAAATATGGCATGAGACATGGGTTAGAGTACTTATCAATGTTCTTTTATATATATTTTGGTAGAACCTCCAATTAGAGCCTCTCATTTTGCTCATGTGGCATTGCCACAATGTAAGAGTGCTAGAGGGCCATCTCCTTAGGGAGGTATGATGTGACCGAGGATTAGTATTGACCATCCAAATAGGAGAGTTTGCATGGATCAAGTATGTGCCCCTCTTCTTATATACCACTCTCATTGGGAGGAAAATCCAACTAAAAGCTTCTCCTTTTTGGAACCTCTCTACAAGAGAGGCATGGGCTTGTGAAGGAACATTTGCAAAAAACTTACACAAGCTAGCACTCAATGTACTAAGGAGATAGAGAGGTATCCACTCATATAGAACTCCAAGGTTAATTACTAGAAGGCTCATTTGCATAGGCTAGTCCTCAGTGCAAAGTCATCAATACAATAGAGTCATCAGTGCAATAGAGGTAACCCACTCATATGAACTGCAAGATTCATGACTAAGAGGCAGTTATCTTTGATGTTTGGAATCAAATCAAGCGTATATAGTGGCATAAAGGCCTAGCTAGGTCATGGCAATGATGGAGGTCATCCCTATTTCTTGAGGACTCTCTTGGGGGATGATAGCTTGGCTCACTGAGGGATACAACTTTTATATTGAGTTGATATCCTCTATTTACTAGGTGAGTCGAGAGGCAACCACACAATTGGATATCAAGGATATCACATAAATATCAAATAAGTATCCCCCATGTTTTTCTGAGGATGACATATTTGAGATAGTGGCTAGTATCACAACATGAGCATCATAGCATGGTATATCTAGGTTCTGCATTGTAGCCTTGTGATAGGGGGATGGTATATTCAACTTGCTTCTACCCTTGTCAATATCTGGCTTGGCATTACTTATACATTTGAGATGGTGGGCATGGAAAGTGTCAGTGGAGATATCAAAATATTAGTCGGTATGGTAGTCAGTGTGTATGTCGGTATAGGGGTCGACCCCTATATCGACATACATATCGACTACTACCAACCCTTGCACCAACGCTTACACCTACTTCTAGGTACAATTTTCCATACCGATGTTTTTACACAATGTTATTTCCAAGAGTCCCAAAATAAATTTGGACCACAAGTTTGGCCATTTGAAAGATAAAAATTATAAGAGTATGTACACCAAAATTGAGATCAAAACACTCATGTATTGATAGTGAACTTAACATACAAATGTACAAAAATGTCACTATAAAAGTGTGAGGGACAAATTAAACATAGGAAGAAGCATCAATGTCAAAACAATGAATTAGTAGCATTTACATTGATGGCTCCATCTTGAGCCAAGTCTTGCATGCCAAATATCTCTATCTCAAGGTTTACATACAATTGATCACCTATATCATATGCATCATCCCCTATTATACGTCTACCTAAGAATTGATCCTCTAGTTCTTCCTCTTCTTTTCCAAAGTCGTGATCTCCACCTTCCTCCATTATAATGTCATTATTGTCACCTTCTTCATGGCCCATATTGTCATCTTCATCCTCTTTCCTAGATCCATCGGCATCATTATTTGGATCTTCTACCGGCATCTCCGTAACCACATTCCTCTCTTCAAAAATATGTTTGCTTTGAGGAGCAACTTGGACCACGTACCACCATCTTGGATCCAAATGATCTGGATGAAAGACCACCTATGTTGAAGGTACAAATAAGGTGCTAGTAATTATATTCATTTATGATTAAGTATTAATATATATATATATATATATGAACATCTACCAATATTTGTTTGAAAACGAAGATATTAGCTTTTAATCAATTCATTAGTGTGTACCTATTCACAATGATCTGGAAGAACAAAACTATCACTTTCATCTTGCATATATTTGGATGTGAGGCATATGCACATGTGCCAAAAGAGCTTCAAAAGAAGCTAGATCCTAAGTCTAGGAAATGCATCTTTTTGGGTTATGGTGAAAGTGGAGAGATGGGCTATCGTCTTTGGGATCCAAAAGCAAAGAAGATCATACGCAGCCATGATGTAGTCTTCAATGAGAAGAAGATGCATAAGGCACCCATGAGGGATGTGGAAATGAGGAGAATCACTTTCCAGGATGAGAATCCACCTGCATACATTGATAGACAGCAAGCTGTCCATGCACCAAATGTTTAAGAAATGGTACCACCAACTACTCCCACAGGTATACAATCAAGGGTAGATGATGGATCATCTATTGGTGGAAATGATGAGCCAAATGTGGCTGATATGCAGGTAGGACAGCAAGCTGAAATGCCCTTGAGAAGATCATCTAGAGTGTCTAGACCACCTGATAGGTTTGTTCTAGGGGTAGACTTTGTGATGCTTACTGATTGCAGGGAGACTTCTTGCTACAGAGAGGCTATGATGCGCGAGGATCAATGCAAGTGGGAGTATGCTATGCAATCAGAGATGAGTTCACTTATGAAGAATAAGACTTGGGACTTGGTTTCTTTGCCACATGGAAAGAAAGCATTGCCATGTAAATGGGTCTACAAAATGAAGGTCACAGGTGATGATGTGCCTAGGCACAGGGCCCGTTTGGTCGCTAAAGGGTTCAAGCAAGAGAAGGGTGTGGACTTTGATGAGATATTCTCTCTGGTTGTGAAGATGACCACACTTAGATGCATGCTTGGACTAGTGGCATCAGACGATATGGAGCTTATGCAGATGGATGTCAAGACAGCTTTCTTGCATGGGGATTTCAATGAGAAAATTTACATGGTGCAGTCGGAAGGCTTTGAAGAAAAGGGCAAAGAGCATTTAGTTTGCAAGCTGAAGAAGAGTCTCTATGGTCTTAAGCAAGCGCCTAGAGAATGGTATCAGAAGTTTGATGCTTTCATTCGGTCCCAGGGTTTTAGGAGTGAAATTGATCACTGCCTCTACATTAAAAGGGCTAAGGATAATAGCCTGATAATCTTGGCACTATATGTGGATGATATGCTATTGGCTAGCAAGAATACTTATGAGCTAGATGCATTAAAGGCCAAGTTGCATGAGGCCTTTGATATGAAGGATTTGGAACTTGCAGGTCATATTCTTGGTATGCGCATCACGCGTGATCGAAGTAGGAAACTCCTTTGGCTTTCACAAAAAAAGTATGTTACAAAAGTATTGCAACGTTTCAATATGGAGGGGGGGAAGGTAGTGAGTACTCCATTGCCTCCATATGTGAAAGTGAGTCATACAGATAGTTCCAAATTAGATGAGGAAAGGGCCATGATGGCCAAGGTTACTTATGCATCAGCAGTTGGGAGTCTTATGTATGCTATGATAGCTACTAGACCAGACATTGCATTTGCAGTGGGAGTTGTTAGCCGGTATATGGCTAATCCAGGAAAGAGGCATTGGGAGGCAGTTAAGTGCATCATGAGGTACATGAAGGGTACCAAGGAGATGTGCATATGCTTTGGTAGAGGAGACATGAATGTACTTGGGTACACAGATTCAGACTATGCAGGGCATGTGGATAGTAGGAGATCCACTTCTGGTTATGTGTTCGCCTTTGCAGGTGGTGCAGTGTCATGGATGTCTCGCGCACAGAAGTGCATTGCTTTGTCTACCACAGAGGCTGAGTATGTTGCAGCCACAGAGGGTTGCAAGGAGGCCATATGGCTTGATCGGCTAGTGGGAGATTTGGGGATCCATACAGGTGTATCGACATTGCATAGTGATTCCATGAGTGCTATTCAGTTAGCATGGAATCCGGTCTTTCATGCAAAGACCAAACACATTGAGGTCAGGTACCATTTCATCAGGGAGGTACTTGAGGACAAGCGCATAGAGCTTGTCAAGGTTCATACAAATGATAACCCTACAGATATGCTGATGAAGAGTCTACCTAGTCAGCGGTTTGAGTATTGTCGTGTATTGATGGGCATTGGATAGTATGCTTACTGGTTGTTCTCCCTTAAAGGCACATTGTCCTTTAAGTGGGAGGTTGTGGGGGTTAAAGGTCACTGTGCCTTTACCCCGGTTATGTACAATACTCAAACACATATATAAATGAATGAAAAGAAGATTAGGGTGTTTTGCACCCACCAAAACTTGTGTGGCTCTCTGTTTCTCTCTCCCTCTTCCATTCTTGCTTCTGTTGAGAGCACTCTCATTGGCTTGTAGCTTGTGCCTTAAGTGCTAGCTGCAATGATGGGTGTAGGAACTCTCCTCCCTTTTCCTCTTTCTCTCTTTCTCTCCTCTCTTTTCCTCTTTCTTTTATTTTCTTTTCCTCTCTTTTCTCTCCTCCCTTTCCCTCCTCTTTTTTTAGCTCTCTCTCTCCTCTTTTTCTCTCTTTTCCTCTCTTTCTCCCCCCTCTTTTCACCTCTTTCTCTTTTTTTTACTCTCTTTCCCCCTTCTTTCTTTTCCTCCTCTTTCCCTCATCTTCTTTCTCTCTTTCTCTCCTCTCTTTTCCTTTCCTCCTCTTCTTTATCTCTTTCTCTCCTCCCTTTTCCTCTCTTTTCCTTCTCTCCTCTCTCTCTCTCTCTCTCTCCTCTCTTTTCCTCTCTTATTTTCACAAATGTATTTCCCTCTCTCATATTCTTTTCCACTCTTTCTCTCCTCTCTTTCTCTCTTTTTCTCTCTCTTTGATCCCTCCTCTTTTTCCCCTCCTTCTCCCCTCTCTTTTCCTCTTCTTTCTTTTCTGCTCTTCCTCTCCTCTCTTTTTCTCACTTTCCCTCTCTTTTTCTCCCCTCTCTTTCGCTCCTCTCTTTTCCTTTCTTTCTCCCCTCTCTTTTCACCTCTTTCTCTCTTTTTTATTTTTTTCCCCCTTCTTTCTTTTCCTACTCTTTCCATCATCTTCTGTCTCTCTTTCTCTCTTCTCTTTTCCTTTCCTCCTCTTTCCCTCCTCTTTCTTTATCCCTTTCTCTTCATCTCTTCTTTCTCTCCTCTCTTTTCCTCCTATCCTACTGAGTGAACAACATTGGGGAAGCTCTATAAGACAATGATGGGAAGAAGGTTACAAGATACACGAGGAGGTTGATGAGCACCCACTGCCCCAAGGATATATTCAAAACTTGGAAACAACAGGACAATAGAGCTAAGGAGGCCATCATAGATGCCCTCAAGAGACAATTTTCCAACCCTAGTGGGTATGAGTTTGATTGAAATACCATGTTTATGCGCATGGAGGAGCTCTTACAGTCTCATAGATATGACTTAAGGCTGTCTGTTAAGGAGGGTAAGCACAAGCCAGGATGGGCGGACCCGAAAGATTGGAAGATAGCGAACAAGGAGCACAAGGAGAGTCCAAATGCATTCGATGGAGGGCAGCGAGGATACGCCTAGAGATCAAATATCCTTCTCACCTTAGGAGGGGTGGCAGACTAGGCAATGAGGCATGGGTGGTAAGTATATATTTATCTTCTACTGAATATCTAATATGTTCAGTTGTTCAAATGTTTTGTCATTCATATCTAACTCCTTGAATTTGGATCCATAGGAATCTGTGATTGGTAGGTCTCTAACTAATGAGGAGTACAGAAGGGCATTCAAGATTGCAGCCCATGCTTGGTTTAAGGAGAAGGAGGGCGAGGGATACAATATCAATTGGCACCTTGTAGCGGCGCATAATGTGAGTATACCTTAATCCTCATTGTTATCATTTGACTATCACCGTGGTCTTACAATCAAAGTTCTTAGTTTTTCTAGCTTGTTTCATTCTTAGGGAGGCATGTTTGACCCATCTGAAGATCCGGATGAAGATCCAGACTTAGAGACTAGATCTGAAGAAGAAGCAGTTAGGCTCGCAGAAGAGGAGGGTGAGGGATCATTCACATGCAGAGAGACCAAGGGTGAGGAGGGTGAGGAGGATGAGGAGGAGCAATAGTAGGATAGGACGTTTAGTCATTTAGTATTTTGGCACTTTTGCCCTTTTGTAGCGCATTACTTTGATTTGCCATTTTGGAGTTTAGCACTTTTGCCATTTTGTAGTGCATTACTTTGGCAGATTTGCCATTGTCAACTTCAACACTACTTTTGGCACTTTGTAGACCTTTCTTGGAGTTTGGCACTTTTTCCATTTTGTAGTGCATTACTTCGGCAGATTTGCCATTCTCAACTTTGACACTACTTTTGCCACTTTGTAGACCTGTTTTGCAAAATTGTAACACGTACACCTCATTTGTAATGTTTAATCATGATTCTAATGAAAAAAAAAATGTGGGGCAGGATGGGACTGAGACAAGTCCCATCCCGCACCACAAATTTTTTTTCACTTTTGTTAAAACGTCGGTGTATACCGATGCCTGTACCGAGGTGCTGCAGTGTTGGTATGTACCAATGACTACACTGACACCCACATCGACATTGGCGATCATATATTTCCAATGGTGATACCAGTGCCTGCACCGATGGTTTCTTTGCGACGATGACAATGACGCCCACACCAACACTTTTTACTTATTAAACAAAAGTTATTCTTTGTATTTAGGATTGGTATCGGTGTCGGAAAGTGGCCCATGTCTTATAGTGCAGTAGTATTGATGAATATCAATAACTTGCTTCCACCCTTGTCAATATTTGGCTTGAAATTACTTTATACCTTTGCCTTGATCTAGAAGCAAGTTATAGAGGCATTATTAGATGTTGACATCTTTGGTTGTATCATTTCTTTGGAATCTATGTTATAAAAAATTTAAAGAAGTCATTTAGATTGCAACCAAAGAAAAATAAGAACAATATCCTCAAATAGTTGCATGATGAGTTTTTGATGCCTGTGCATCTCATCTTTTTGTTCCCCCAACAAATAGCATCTCATCTTTGACTTTGGGTGGATGCTAAATAAAATAATAGATTGCTTGAAACATTAAAAAAAATTGATTTGAAAGGTTGCAAGAGAGTCATATCTAGTTGAGCTTGCTCAAAGCCATAAGAAGGACTAGAAGAAGGCCAAGATGAACTCATGAAGAAAACCCTCAATAAGCACCAATGAAAGCACGAAGCTACAAGAGTTGGCAGAGTTAAAGGTGGACCAATCCCATGTCAAATTAGGTGATAAAGCTAGATTTATAGCTTATTGTGTAAGTGTATCTCTTGTTCTTATGTATTTGACTTTTTCTAATTTCTTTTTCTTAATACATATCTCTCTCATGTGTCTTACCATCTAATGTTTCATGTGCACATAAGGAATGTGAGAGGCTAAGACTACACCCTTGAAGAATATAGATATATGCCTATGAGAATGGTCCCAATGCTCTCCTCCAAATGTTGGAGGATAGAGGTGAAGATTTTGGAATATCTTTGCTATAAGAAATTCTTGAACCTTAAACTCAATCTTTGATTTATGCAAGCACGAATGTTCTAGGAGAGCTTGTAAAAAAGCACCTTTTGGGTCTTCGATGTGTAGACAAATGAGGCTTACCTTCACATACATGAACAATGGCCCACCAACAGTTGGTGGACATGGAGAGCAACATTATGAGGGGTGATGGTAAAGTATGATGAGGATGAGTCAGAGGAGGAATCAGCCTGATGACAAGAGCAATGATGCAAACTCAAAGAAACAGGGATGATAGCAGCTCCAATGATTAGCAAGAATGGCATAATACTGGTGGAGCCTTTTTGGGGTTGGGTAGCATGTAGCTACTATGTTAGGCCGTCTTGTCGTTGAATGCCATTTTCAAATTATAGTTTAGCAATGTGCCTTTGAGAAGTCCTTGTGCGATGGGCATGCGAGTGTGCACGCATGTGCACGCGCGTGCACACACACACATACTTATATCGATGCTTTTACTCTTTAATAAAATAAAAAGACTTCAGCTTTCGTTGAAATACCCATAGCAAATGGTGCAAATAGTTGTAGCCTTTGTACAAGTGTCTTCTATCTTAAATAGTGTGATATGGCCTAGTTGACTCTTTTTTGTAAACATTCTTTAATGTGTCTTCCTTTCATATGGATGACATTTTTAGTTGATGCAAACATGATGCAATGTTGAGGTAAGCTTCTATGTCCACAAACTTAGAGTATCCCCTCATAGATCATTGGAGTTAAATACTTTGTTTAGAACTACATATGCATGATACTTTTAGATGATGTAAGTAATGATGCAAGGTTGAGGTAAGCTTTTATCCCCACAAACTTCATAGACTTTAGAGCATAAACACTTGAATCTTCTTCTAGAACCCAAGGCACTTTCAAATGAATGGTAGTTTGGATTATTTCCACATACTTCCTATATATAAAAGTTAGAGAATTTTGAATGGTAAAGCATTGCAATTGATTAATTTCATTATATTCTTTGGACTTTCACTCTTTTCTTAATATCATACTTTCGAAGCTAGGGAGATGTGTGTGCTATAAGAAATAGACACACCACAAATGTTGTCCCTTTAAGAGGGTCCTCTAAACTTTGGTCTCTTTTTCACACATCATCTAGAACTTTGTAGCACAAAAGAAGGTTTTGTCTTTTATGTCTTGCTCTCAAACTCTCCATCACTAGTTGAAAGTTTCTCCTCTTAGAACCCTAAAATAATAATGGCATTTAGTACTATCCACAATACCATTATAGAAAATAGAGTAATGATTAGAGGGGATCATTACAAAGGTGATTTTAAATTAGTAGAAAAAAATACAGATATTATGTCATCAATAATGAGGACAAAGATATTATATCATCAATATCATATCATTAACACTGCACACAAAGTATGAAACATCTTGAATGCTCTTGCTCTTGCTCTTTCGCTCTTGTTGCCAATGTACATGCTGTAGTCAACCTCTCTCTCAAAAAAAGCCTGGTGCAAAGCTTGGTCAACACCGAAGGGGCTCAAGACTCAAGTAGCTATTTTAATAGGGAGCGTATCGGAGTACATGGAAAGAATTACGGAAGGAGCTATATTTATTCTCTTAGATTGTGAGCTCATTTGCATGGCTGCTACGCTGTTGATAACTTGATGCTCTAGTCTTGATGGCAATGGTGCCAATTTTTAAATTCAGAATGATTGCTGATTGAGTAGCTCCAACCTCCTCCAGCTGCTTAGCAGTTCAATATCCGAAGAGCAACGAGTTCAATCTCTTTCCTCGTTGCGTATTGCTCAGACTTTGCTTCACACAGTTTACTACTTCTATGCATGATACTGCACAGTGCATAAGGCCGCGTACGCGTCGAGATTTGATCGGTATAAGAATTTACAATCACATGTGGCATTCCGTAGCGACACAAACTGGGGTAATACGCGAATGCTGATCGTTGCGCTACTTGAGCAACTCCCCTTGCCCGTGCATTAGGCGTGTATGATTGTATCATATTCTCCTCCTGCACCCCTGTAAGCTCTTCCACTCCCTTCTCGACAGCTGTCGTAACTTGTCCAAGTCTCTTCCCTCAGTGAGCTCCTTCATCAACACGCCTCCAATCTGTGCTCCCCACCCTAATTTCCGTATTCCTTATGGTGGCATAATGCCATAACCTGCTGCAGCTTGTCCTTTTAGTTTGCGCACCTCATCACGTGTGCTAGTGCTGCGCACCGGTTCACTCTCTTCGCATCCAATGATCAATTTCATTCAGTTTCTTACCAATCCAGCACGTCTCCATCTGCTTCACTGTCTTCACAAATCGAATAAGTGGTACACGTAGAGAACAGCCGCAGATCCCAACGGGAGATTCGCTCCACTGATTCAACTTGTTCAAAACGCTACCTCTCAAAACGGCCGTTCGTCACAAGTAAGGAAACCATAACCTTTGTGTAGTCTAAACTCTCAGCTTCGTCGTGAACAATGGCCGATATCCGGCCCTCGTCGAATGCTGCATATGGTTGGCGGCGGCCACGTCTGCCGCCAGGCTTTCGTTTCCATCCGACGGACGAAGAGCTGGTTTTCTGTTATCTTGCCGAGAAAATAGAAAATCCTACGTTCTCGGATCCTGCGATACTCGAAGTTGATCTCAACAAATGTGAACCTTGGGATTTGGCTGGTACGCGAGCTCTTTGTTTCCCTCAGGATATTTAGACATCACGTGCAAAGTCTCATCTGTAACACTGCTTCAAGTGTCGACCCGGTCGTTTACTAATCAGTCGAGGACGCCCTTGAAAATTAGACATGAAACCAGGGTCCGTAAACTAGGTGTTCCATTTCTCAGATTGGACTTATAGTGCGACTTCCCTTCCATGCAGGGATGGCTAAAATGGGTGAGAAGGAGTGTTATTTCTACAGCTTACGTGATCGGAAGTATCCCACTGGAATGCGCACAAACAGAGCGACTGATGCTGGGTACTGGAAAGCTACCGGCAAGGATCGGGAGGTTATGTGCTCTCAGAGTCCCAGGCTTGTCGGTATGAAGAAGACGCTTGTTTTCTATAAGGGACGGGCTCCTAAAGGGGAGAAGACCAACTGGGTCATGCACGAGTATCGGATGGAGGGCAGCAACAATACTCAGCATCTTCAAAAACCATCTCCGGTTAAGTGCCGCATAGATAATTGCTTCTGACCGTTCAACACCGGCTTTGTATGCTTGAGTGCCTGTCTAAAACAGAACAGACGGAGTGAAGACAAAATCTTCGAAAGAAAATCAAATAATTTGGCTGGTCTTTTTCTGACCAGCGCTTTGCTTCTGTTATTGCAGAATGAGTGGGTCATCTGCCGGATACTTCAGAAAAGCTTGGGTGGAAAGCAACTGTCGTTAGAAATTCAAAGGCCTGGCTTTGCTCTTCCGGCCCTTTTGGAATCTCCGCATCCCTTACATCAAGAGGAGTTTCTACAGGAACGGGAAGTTTCAAGTGGAGGCCATGACGTCTCCTTCGCAGATTTAACTACTTATTATCATCAGGGGTTCAGGTCGATACCCCGAAAGAGAGATAACTGGCCTTATCTCAAAGCAGAAGAAGTGTCTGAGCCCACATGTATGTCGCTATGCTCACCATTTCTATACAAGCCCGAGGAGATGACCATCAAAAGGCCAGTCTCAAGCACAGCGAACTTAGACCTACAAGCCATGTTTCATCTTAGAGGTTTGCCCTTGGTTAACTCTTCCGATGCTACAGCCATCCCGTCGAGCGCTATTAACGTGCCGTCCGACGACAGTGAGAATGGTAAGCATGCATTCCCAATAGAGATCGCGGGGGGAACTAGTTTCATTGTAGCTTTTCTGAAGTGTTCTTTTATTTATGATTTGTGCTGTGCAGGGCAGTTATATTATGGTCCTGAGCAAATCCAAAATGATTTGAAAGGCTCCTTAGAATTCCAAGCTCCAATATTGTTGGATCTTTCTGCAAAAGCAGATCCGCCAGGGTTTAATCGCCTGGGTGATTCTCCATCGGACCATTTATCTTCTGAAGAATTCGACAGTCTATGGAAGAATCCGTTTAACAGGTCACTCTTCTGATAGGGTTCGCTAATGATAGGGTTCGCTAAGGGAGTTGCTCTCAACAACCCATAATTTATCTGGTCCACCATTATTCATTCGCATTGAACAACTTTTCGTAAAAATTAGAGTGGCTTGCCAAGAAGCATACTAGGCTTATGAAATTTTTACAATATTGCTACCTTTTTTTTTTACACGATGATGTACTTGAACTTTTTGTAAAAATTAGAATGGCCTTCCATATATAGGCATATGATCTTTGAAAAATAATCTTAATTTTCAAGACATCTTAATTTTTTCTCATGGTTACGTTATGGTGTTTGTAGATATGCCAAGATGGATGGATCTTAGTATGTTCTCCATTTCTCTCATCGACATACTTCTTTTTTAATGTTTTGTTTTGCAAGTACTTTGCAAGTATTCTCATTTGCATTTAAAGCCACATAAAATGTGAAAGAATCATGTATAAGTTGTTTCTTCAGTTACTCTTGTGAATGTGTGTTTAATGCTTGCACTCATCCATTAGCTAGGTTATGTCATGTCCAGTGCATACATTGGGTAGGCTAAAATCCTAATCCAATCATGGAAGGCTTAGGAAGATGGAACTTTAGTTATAGACACATTCTGCATAAGCTCTTTTACGTAGTGTGTAGGGTAAAAGACAAGAGCAGAACATAGTTATGGAAGTGTAGGTCATTGGGTGAATCTTTCATGAACATAGCTATGGAAGTGTATGTCATTAGACGAAAATTTTCCCAGGTAGAGTCTCAGGGATTCACAACTAAGAAACCCTATGTATAATGTGCATTCAAGGGATATTTTTAAAATCCGTTAGGACCTGTGAATTTTTCATGAATAAGAGGATCCCTTGTCCTTTATAGGGCTTTTTTTAATGTTGATTAAAAAACCCCCCTTATATAAATGTATTTCAATGAATTTACCTCAAAATTTTGAATAAAAAAACCCATTCGTTTGAACTCACGTGGTATATTTACATATTGTTAGGTGAACCCGCCAAGCAAATAGTAGCCCATGCTACCATTGTCAAGCTTTCAATGGGTTTAAGTACACTTAAACATCATATATGGGTCTTTTATAATCTAGAATTTGAAAATTCTAACTTATAGATGGGTCCATATGACGTGTCAGGGTTGAAATCGAAGCTTGTATGAGAAAATTATGTTACTTATTGGGTGACTTTATCAAATTCAAAGCTATAGATATTACCCCTAGTAACTAATGATATCCCTACGAAGCTTGTATGAGAAAGTTATGTTACTCATAGGGTGACTTTATCAAATTCAAAGCTATAGATATTACCCCTAGTAACTAATGATATCCCTATTGGTAAAAATGTTATTGATCTTGGCATTGCTCTCACCATTATAGATGACAAATATGCACTTCTCAACCTTTTAATCAAGCTTCTCGCTCAATTCCTGAGGCACATGGGCATATGCCCTTGGTAATGTGCCCAGATTTCCATAGTATGAAAGTCTAAATACTAGGAAGCGCCCTATTCCTTTAATCCCCTAGGGAGTCACTTTATGTAAACCCAAAATATCATGTGCATTCAAGGCCGATTTTCTAAATCCCTTATTTATGAATATTGTGTAATTAGAAAACACCCTTTATCTTTACAAATCTATAATTTTTTTCTAAATTGTTTTTTATGATATGCCTTTGTAAATATATTTTTAGTAAAAAAAATATTGTAAAATGCCCCTCTATCGAACCACCCAATTGTTCATGCTTTCTTAAGAGTCTTTTTGGAGAATGGTTCATAAAACAAAGGTGTCCATAAGTCTACCAATTGGTTAGATGCATAGGTTTAATAGTTGTTTAAGGTTACTAATTGGTTAGGTGCAAAGGTTCTCCAAAGGTTTAATAAATAAAAAGCACAGTGGAAAGAGATGATAGCAATTATAACTAGGAAATCTATAAAAGAAAAGGGACCACTCCACCTTCTCTAGGTAGATATAATATAGAGATCACAAAGACATCATTATAGATGATTCAAGATGTAGTAATTTGCCAAGTGCCATTGGATCTTCACACACTATACTACTATAGAAGGGGCCATTTTGTATGCTTGTTTGCAACCCTTTTAGGCACTCAAATTCTATTTTCAATAAAAAGAACACATTTCGTTAGAAAAATTTACAAAACATTAATAACCAAGTCACCGTCTTATATTTCTTGAAATAACCATCGGTATCTCATTGATGGTACTTAAATCAATATTAGTGATAGTGTAGGAATCAATCTCGCATCAATATTAACAATGATATAAGGTAGGGGCACGTGTGTCTATTCCAATGGTAATACTAGCATCTATACCAAGATTGGGACTACTTAAAAGATTATATAGAAAGGAGTTTGCATACCTTTCAAAAAGTAGTGCTTTGTACTTTTAAAATAAAAAGAAAGATAAAAATGTTGAGAACTTGTACTGTACCAAGTTTGGATTAAAATATCTTCATATAAAGCATGACAAAATATAAAAATAAACTGTCATTATGTAAATACAAGAGCCCAAACCTTAAATCCTAATGCAAATACAAGATCCTAGATTCTAAATCCGTCTTAAACTCCAAACTCTAAACTTACTTTAATAAAGGTGAGACATTGTCAAACAACTACCATAATAGAGGGCTTCTCATCCACCTAGCCATGAATCCTAGTCATTCTTTTTCTGGTCTCCTCCTTTGAGACCTCCTTTCCTCATGGATCTCTTTTTGGAATTCTCCCCTATGCCCAATGCCTACCTCACAGTTCTGCCATGTGTCCTCCCAAAGGACCCTTCCCAATATGCTTCTCTTTGCACCCTCACACTAATGCTTGAGCCCAGGGATGATCCTAAACCCAACCCTAGTTTTGGCCACACTTATGCAAGCATTGTCACAACCCTTTGGTTTACCACCTCACCATATCCAAGCCACAAGGTCTCACTATTACGATTGATGTAACATTCCCTTCCTCTTAAGAATGGTTTACCTCCTTAAAAACAAAATTGGGAAACCTCCTCTTGAGATTGCTTACCCTTTCCCATGTTGAACTCTCTTTAGGTCTATCTTTCCACTTAACCAGGCATTCTTGCCATGTTGCATGTCACGTTCTTTTTCTTGTTTGTCTAAACTTTTTCATGGTTCATGTGGTAAAGTATCAGGTTCAATGAATTCAACTAATACTCCATTTCCAATGAGATTATCATTATCTCCTAACTTTCTTTAAAGCCTACTTACATGAAAAACTAGATGTTATACTCTACATCCCTTTGGCAAGTTCTCCCATTCTCTTAGGTATTATGAATGGCCTACAACACCTAGGAGACAACTTTCTAGACATTTACCTACCTTTAGGGATTTTGAAGATTCAGGTACCGTGAGATAGACTCTCATTTTTGGCAAGTTCTCCCATTCTCTTGAGTATTATGAATGGCCTACAATACCTAGGAGACAACTTTTTAGACATTTACCTATCTTTAGGGATTTTGAAGATTCAGGTACCTTGAAATATACTTTCTCATTTTCTAAATGCCAACCTTTATGTTGGGGGTTTGCATAGCTTCTTACTCTATCTTGAGCTCTTCGAATGCTATCTTTAGCTAACTTAAGCATTTGATTCATATCTCTTTGGCTACTTGGACCTTCTCTTTTTGGAGTTCCAATGCAACTGGGACTCTAGGTTGAAATCCATACATCATCATGAATGGACTAAAACCTATAGCTAAATGTTTGACACTATTATATGAAAATTCTAATATGGGCAAATATTGCTCCCAATTAGTTTGTCGTCTACTTACATAAGCTTAAAGCATATCCTCAATGACTTGATTGACCCTTTAGTTTGACCATCACTCTGTGGATGATCCGCTGTGCTCATATTCAAAGAAGTTTCCAACCTCATAAACACAACCCTCTAAAAATGGCTGTGAATTGGCTATCCCAGTCAGGTGGGTGCATGCTAAGGTGGTACACTTGCATGTGCTAAATAGTGGTGCCCCAATAGTAATATTTTAGCAACAAGTAGAGGGGTGAACAATTTTAAAAAAAATTGTGTAACTGAATTATGGATGAGTGAATGCCTTTACCACAACTAACTTAGTGTAACAGATTCTTATGATTTTGGTGACATGCACTACAGTGAGTGTAGATTCCCTCTCCCACACACACCCATAGACCAAACGAAAGTTCTACATGGACCAAGCCCTGTGCAACCCATGCAAAGCTTCCTTCTTGGTCTTCTTCTTCCTTCTGCTTAAGTTTACTTGTTCTATTACTGATCGTGAGCTGGTGTGAGCTACAAACGAAACCCAACGATATCCTTCTTGCACGAGCAGGTGGACCAAGTGAGATGACATAGCTTGAGGACTGTTCTTTTTTGAAACAAGCTCCTTGCTTGTCTAGAAGTAGCCATCGATTGTGAAGGTTCCAAATGTAGGACTGTTCCTTTTGTAAAAACGAGCTCCTTACTTGTTTGTAGCATCCATTGTGAAGCTTTGAAATGTAGGACTATTATTTCTTTTAAACGAGCTCAGAGCCCTCCATTGTGAAAATGAGCTGCAAAGATAGGACGCTATTAGAAAAAGACTTCGTAGAAGAGCTTGGTTGGTGATGAAGCTTTTGTGTCTTGTCTTTTTGAACCCTCTTTAGCATAGTTGTTGGCCTGTCAAATGTCATGCAGCAACAAATTAGCTTTACTGTTTGTTAACTTACACTGTGAATCGAGAGAATTGTATAGAAATCCTAGCAAGTTGCACTAACAAATCCTAGTATATAGATGCTAAACTATAGTATTGATAGTCCTCTACTTGAACCTATTGTTAGAGATCTCCTGTCAAAGTATATATCTATATCTATAATAAATGTTTCTATGTCTATCTGTTTTTGTTAAGTGTGTTTCTGTCTGTCTATTTCTGTGAGTGTGTAACACAATTTATATGTCTGTCTGTTTTTGTAAGTGTGTTTCTCTGTTTGTCTATTTCTGTAAGTGTGTAACACAATCTATATCTGTTTTAACTGACTTTAATAGTATATCTCTTTCCTTTTTTGTAGTCCATATCATATGTTTCTCTAACTGTGTCTGTATTTTAAATTTACAGTATCAGTATTCAGTTCAATTCTTGGGGCAATGTCAAGGTTTAAAGCCCCTCACATTGATACTCCATGCTAGAAGGTGTTTTGCAAGACTAGGAGGAATTCCACATAGAGTATGGCCTGAGCTTGGTGGGCCTGAACCCACGCCAACTCACAGAAATTGATGTTTCGAACAGGTTCTAGTTGACTATTTTTTCCTACCTTTGGTGGGGGAAAGAAAAAATAAAGTGCCAGCTTGTCAGGCTCGAGGTGTACTCCCAGCTTTTGGAATTTCATATGAAGGTCTATCAAGAACCTCTGATCAACCTAGAGTTGTCCCTCTCGTTTGCAAGAGGATTTGCTGGATAGGATAGTCGTACAAACACAGGGTTGATTACTTGGGTAGATTTTGCTAAGCGCATAATCTCCCTGGTCCAACATTAAGACAAGCTCCAGCAAAAGTTCGACAAGTGGCTAAGTAGGAACAAGGAGGATGACAACGAGAGGAAATCTAGAACTCCTGTGGTGGAAGCGTTTGTTTCTATGGGAGTAGCCAAGGGTGGCCAACCCTAGGCGTAGAAGATGCCAGGTCAGAGAATTTCAAATTTGCAGTGGTATTGTTGCAAGATAGAGAAAAGATGCTAGCTACAGTGAGGGAAGAATACAAAAAGGTAGCGAAGTCTCTTGAGAAGGCAAAATGCCATCTACATGAAATTCGAGGCATTAGCTCAGTAGCCCAGAAACTGAAGAATGATATGGCCAATTCCATGGAGGCATATGAGACTACAATGGCAACAGAAAAACAAAATCTGCATGTCAGAATAGAAATCCATGCTTGCTTACATGGAGGTCGATAGGTCTAGCAATGTTCAGGCTACCATGGATTCTGCAGAGGTATGTTGGTCACGCATGCACAAACTTTGGTGCTTGCAAGACTTTTATTTTTTCAAACATCTTGGAGATGGTTTTTAGTTATTCATGTGTTTGCTGGAAGAAGTGCACCAATGGTAAGTGGATCCGAGGGAATGTGAGGTGCATGTAGAGTTTGCTTGGAAGATGCCCAACATGTGTGGAGCAGAGCCTCTACAACTCTGCAGCCTCCTATGCCATGCTGGTAGCATGCCGCTAGGATTCCAATCCCTTTGATAGTTTCTGGTTCTTGTGCTGGGTGCAGCCTTGGCCATGATGATGAGGTATAGGGTGTTTGCATGCTACCATGCAAACACCCATACCATCTCTTTTTTTTCGCATACTTATGTGCCATTGAGCAAGAGTGCATGCATCCGGGTTATGGACAATGAATAACTGATGCTGCACGGTCATTGGTGGTAGGTGCACATCGACCACCACATGAGGACACAAAACTACACACTTCAATTGGCTTTGGAGGTAAGTTTTCACCAACACTACCTTGGCCATTTTTTAGAGCTCTAGCATAGCACTTACAATATTTATCACAGTAGTAGCACATCTTCGACTTGCACCATTGGAGCACATAACAAGTACTAGCACACCATTGACTTGCAGTGTTACTGCACTGACAGGCACTATTGTAGCACTAGTAGACCATTATTAGAGGAATAACATGTACTAGAACTCTCAAGAAGTTCTAGCTTAGCTTTGACCAGCACTAGAACTCTTAAGAAGTTCTAGCTTAGCTTTGACCAGCACTAATTGTGCACTAACAACAAGCACTATTAGAGCACTATTACAGTATGCCAAGCACTGGGACTATATTAAGTTTTGGCATAGCCCTGGAGAACACTATTACAACACTATTATAGCACTATTAGAGGACTAACATGTACTTGAACTCTTGGGAAGTTCTAGAGTGGCTCTAGCATAGCTTTGGAGAACACTATTACAACACTATTAGAGCATTATTAGAGAACTAACATGTACTTGAACCCTTGAGAAGTTCTAGTGTAGCTCTGACCAACACTAATAGTGCACTAACAAGTACTAATAGATCACTATTAGAGCACTATTAGAGGACTAACATGTACTTAAACTCTTGAGAAGTTTCAGTGTAGCTCTAATCAACACTAAGTGCACTAGCAAGCACTATTAGAGCACTAATAGAGTAGAATCCCCTGGCTTTGGGTTCGAGGAGGATCTTTCTTTTACCCTACACCTTGGGTTTCGATGCAGTTTTCCCAATACTGAGAAATCATCTAGAAATACCTTCATGAATGAGGTCAGGTACTCTGCAAATAGCTCTTGTATATATTTTTGGAAAGTGGGTGGTGCATTTTTCAATCCAAAGGTCATGACATTGGATGCAAATACACCCCATTTTGTCACAAATGCAGTTTTATCTCTGTCTTCTGGAGCCATCCCTGAGGTGTGGGGTGAGATCTCCTGGTAACGCTGCCAGCATCCAGTCTCTAGCTTGTGATGTGGAAGGGTGTGACCCAAAGATGCAGGTGAAAAGTGATGTGGAGCCCTCTAATTCCACATCTTTCTTGAGCTGCTGCAACTTGTCTTTCTCGCGACCGATGGAAGTGGACGGAGATTGGCTGAATGGGGATCCATTTGCCAATCGATGTGAAAAGGCCGATTCAAACACTGAAAAAGCTCCGTCCATGAAACTACTGCCCAAGACGCCTGAGGGGGGAGGCGTAGGAGAGCTGAGGGTTAGGAAGCAAGGGGGCAGGGGAGGGGCATAGCTTTGACCAACGCTAATACTCCACTAACAAGCACTAATAGAGCACTATTAAGGCACTAACAAGCACTGCTATAGCACTATTAGAGGACTAATAGGTACTGGAACTCTAGTAAGTTCTAGCATAGATCAGACCAACTATCAATGCGCTAAGAAGCACTATTAGAGCACTATTAGATCACTAATAAGCACTATTTCACTGTTATTAGAAATAAGCACTATTTCACTGTTATTAGAGGACTAATTGGTACTAGAACTCTAGTAAGTACTAATTGAGCACTGTTAGAGTACTAAAATGTAGAAAGCTCTATCAGATCACTATTATAGCACTAATTGAATACTAACTTGCACTAAAAGGCATAAGCACATCATGAAGTAGGACTAGTAGAGCACTATTGGAGCTCAAACAAGAGTTTCAAATAACATAAGCACTATTAGAGACTATTTCCTGCATTTAAGTCTTGTTAACTTTTAGTCACTTGACTGTTGTTGTTACTTGCAGGGCAGCAAATGTCTCAAGTAGGTTTGTCACAGAAGTGGTCTGAATGTGACCATTTGTCTCCACTTGACTCCTTCATAGGGAAGGAGGATGTAAGTGAAATGCACGGTAGTGGAAAGGGGAATTCCCCTCCAGCGGAACAGAAAGAGAAAGAAAAATCCCCTACAGGGGAGGATGAACCTTCAAGGTAGGATGTCTCTGTAGAGGAGGATGACCTGTTGCTGCAGAGTTTTGTTGGTAAAAGAGCAAAGAAACAAAAGACGGACGGATTGGAGAAAGATGAGATAGTTTTGGTTTTTCAGTGATTTTAGAGTTGAAAGATGAACATGTGCCTAAAATTTATAGTTTGTGCCTTCACATGTCTCAAGGTGCAGAAGAACCTCAGAGACCAGGAGCGGAGCCAGCAGCAAGGAGAAAAAGGAAAAAGGTTATGTAGTTGCTACAGGCTCTAGTGCCAAGCCTGTAGATGTTTCGATAGAAAACTAGAGCACACCGATGCCTCCATGAGGTAGTATTGTTGGTCCAAAAGCAAAAACAACTCCCTCACACGGTCCACACTTAAAGCCCAGAGCTTGCAAGAAGTTGTAGCCCCAGATGGCCCTATGGGCAGTGAAGACTTATAGCTTACATTGTATCTATTAATGGGCATGCTCAGTTGCCTACTTTCTATTTGGTTGATTTTGGCTTGGTATCAAGAGCTTTGACAAAAACTCAGTATTCTAAGACTTGTATGGATCTGTGCAAAGTTTATCAATTTGAAGCATTTTGTGATTCCATCACTAGGAGTTGTATGATTTTTTGGTTACACAATTGAAATTTTGTCTCTGCTTTACATGGCATCAAGTTTTTTTGTGCTTTCAATTAAGAGTGTTAGCACACTGCAGTGGATTTATTTGTCATTAAGCTTGTCTTGTATGTAGTAAGATTTGAACTAGTTCGCCATCAATGTCAATGTGGATGATTTGAGTTATTCAAGTGTCCTTCAAACTAAAATGTTCAGATTTGAATGATTCCAGAATAGTTAAAATAGGTATTTCAACATGTGTTCTTAATATTTATTTATCATTTGTATTTAAAATCTATTTTAAATTCTAGACCTAAACCTCACTACTACACATGGATTCTATTGTGACGTTTAAGTACCGATGTTTAGCACGTGCGGGGCGTTAATCATCGGTATTGGAAGTGTGCCTCGTGAATCGTCACTATATAGCGACTTTAGGCAAACATCGCTATATAGTGATGATTTCTAAAGTTGCTATATAGCGACGTTTATCAAAATTGTAAGTGTCACTATATAGTGACACTGAGATACTTTTTTATAGCGACGTTTTACAGAGAGCTTTTTTTCTCATATCGACCTTAAAAGTTAGTTTTCTCCAATGGCAATTTTTTTTAAATTTTCATACATGTTTGATCTTTTAAGATAATAAAAGTATGAGAGCATGTACATCAAGCCTTTGAAGCTCATATATTCATGTCCAAGTTTGAGATGACAAAAATCAATGAAGAGCATTTACATCAACGGTTTCATCTTGAGCCAAGTCTAACGCGCCAAACAAGTCTATCTCTAACTCTATACCGAGTTGATCTCCTATATCGTCATCGTACTCTAGCATCGTACATTCACCTAAAAGTACTTGATCATCTTCTTCAATAAAGTGTGGTGATTCTTGATGATCGTTGTCTTCTTCCTCAATATCGTGATCTCCATCTTCCTCCCGTGTGATGTCATTATGCACATCTTTCTCTTGGTTCATATTGTGATCTTCATCTTTTTCGCTAGATTCATCTAGATCAATTGGATCCGGCATTGGTAGTGGCATCTTCATATCCACATCTCTATCTTCAAAAATTTGCTTACTTTGTGGTGCAACTTGGATCACGTACCACCATCTTGGAGCAAAACGATCCGAATCAAAAACCACCTATATTGAAGATGGGTGCCAAATGTCGTCAATTATATATATGAAATTCACTACAAGGCATAGGCCCTTTTTCGACGGTTACGCACCGATGTTTAGCAAGCGCGGGGTGCTAATCGTCGGTATGCAAAGCGGGCTTAAAAAGTGTCACTATATAGCGACTCTTTTATAAATGTCGCTATATAGCGACACTTGCCAGACTTGTATAAGGTCATTATATAGCGACATTTTATAGAGAGTGTTTTTTCCCATACCAACCTTTAAAGATAGTTTTACCCAATGACAAAAAAAAATTCTTTTCATACATGTTTGATCCTTTGAAAGAATAAAAGTACAAGAGCATGTACATCAAGTTTGAAGCTTTCATGTCCACGTTTGAGACTTGGCTTCATCTTGAGCCAAGTCTAGTGTGCCAAACAAGTCTATCTCCAACTATATACTGAGTTGATCTCCTATATCATCATCGTACTCTAGCATCGTACGTTCACCATAAACTTGATCATCTTCTTCAATAAAGTCGGGTGATTCTTGATGATCGTCATCTTCTTCCTCAATATCGTGATCTCCATCTTCCTCCCATATGATGTCATTATGCACATCTTCCTCTTGGCTCATATTGTGATCTTCATCTTCTTCTCTAAATCCATTTGGATCAATTGGATCCAGCATTGGTAGTGGCATCTCCATATCGACATCTCTATCTTCAAAAATTTGCTTACTTGGTGGTGCAACTTGGATCATGTACCACCATCTTGGATCAAAACAATCCGGATGAAAAACCACCTATATTGAAGATGGGTGCCAAATGCCATCAGTTATATGAAACTATGCTTAAGTACATGCACCAATTGATATTTAAAAACAAAAGATTCAATTAATTAAATCATTAGTATGCACCAGCTCACAATGCTCGGGAAGAACAAAGACCGGTCATAAATATCTCTAAACCATTTTACATCAAGAATGAAAATACTAAATCGTTTGAAATCAATTTCATAGATTTTGTGTATGGTCCCACAATAATCCAATTGCGAGGAGAGAAGATTGGTATCCGAAGCACTTGCTCGGCTATCTTGTGTGAAGTTAGCCATGACTCCATAATCATACGTGGCTATCTTTGAATCGATGTGTTCTACACAAAAATGTCATTGGTATGTCTAGGAGCTCTAGAAATATCAAAGACCCGCACTCCTGTCCATAAGATTTGTAACTCCTCTATCAAAGGTACCATGTACATAGCCTCATACTTGGACATCAGTTGCATTGCCCCTAAAAATAGAATCCATCATGTCCACGATACCCTCATTATCATCTAGCACATCCGAAAGACTATACTCCTTCTCAAAGTGTGAAGGTATATGCACACCACCCTCCTCATTCTGCCTTAAGGTTTTGTGTAAATATAAGATCTTGTCTCAAGATTTCGTGTCATGTACGCATGCAATATTAATCACGAACTCAAATAGCATTGACTTTCCGATGATCCATCACCATGTGCACCACCAACGGTGGGTACTCGTTTAAGCTCCTCCCCATACATCCTCAAGTGGCGCATGACAATACGGTGTTGATGTCGTACTTCTCGCTTACAATGAGTGCAATGACAATACAACCTCTCCGTAAGCCACTCTGCACTCTCGAGCATTGGTGCATCATCTGACAAGCTTTCACTCGTCCCTTCCATCTGCACATCTCCAAAGTCACAATGGTCCAGTGGAAGGTATCGAGCATGACCTTCATAAACATTTTTCCTCATATGTGTGGAGTATCATGCAAGTGATTTCAAACCCGGTCCACAAACAGGACAAGCATGGTACCCACTTGTAACAAGTCTTGCACGCGTGCATGAATGTGTTAGTATAAGACATGCATGCAAAAGAGAGTCATAAAAGCATAATCCTATATTATACATGTAGAGACACAACCACGTACCTATGCACTCTCCAGCCTATTTGGCTCTCATAAACACACTTGTTTACTTAATGTATTCTATTTGTATAGAAATCTTGCTCCTTGGATCTTGGCAATTGATTCATTTGGTCCACATCAAGATACCCCGTACTCCTCTCCATAATATCTATAACTCCTCTATCAAAGGTGCCATGTACACGTCCATATTTTTTGCCTTGTACTTCCTTGGCACAAGTAGTGCAAGCATGAGGTGTCCCTTTTTTATTGTTAGCCATGGTGGGATATTGTAATTCACCATGACTATGGGCCATGTCGACCAAGATGTCGAGTGTAACCCGAAAGGATTCACGCCGTCCATGGCGAGCCTAAGATATAAGTTGCATGGCTCCCTCGCAAAGTCCGGCCACTGGTTGTCTATGTGCTTCCAAGTTGCACAATTTGTCGGGATCCTCAATGTGTCATTAGTGGACCGATGAGATGCATGCCATGTCATCAACTTCGCTATGGATTTGCATTGGAACATGTGCTGTATTCTGGCAATGATGGGAAAGTGTCTCAAGACCTTTATCGGTATTTGCTCACCTTGCAAGTCATCTCTATATCGTTGCTCTCCACATTTCGGACAACTAGCCAAATCTCCATGCTCACGACGAAAGAGAATACAATCATTATGGACATCTTTTGGAGCAATCTATCACAATTCAAACATACATAGGCTTCGAATAATGATGATTCGGTACACTAATCCATACATGATGATTCTCAAAACAAACAATATCCAAATAATGAGTCAAATTAATGTAGGAGCTAACCTCATTAAGGCTGAGACACTTGTATTCGACCACCCATACTTGTAGATTCAAGATTGAGAGACAAGCACGTAGTTTAGAAATCCTAGCACCCTCGTACAACTGTGATTGCAACTCTTGCATTTTGACCTCATACTCTGACATCACATGTACATGGGATGTAGTGCCCCTAAAAATAGAATCCATCATGTCGACCATACCCTCGTCATCATCCGGGAGACTATAGTCTTGCTCAAAGTGTGAAGGTATATGCGTACCCTCGTCAACCTCCTCATCCTATTTTAAGATTTCATGTAAATATAAGATCTTGTCTCAAGGTTTTGTATCATAATGGTATCCAATATTAACCACGAACTTAAATAAATTTGACTTACCAATAATCCATCAACACGTGCAACACCAATGGTGGGTATTGGTTCGAGCTCCTCCCCATACATCCGCAAGTGGCGCATGTCCCCCCCTCTTTCCCCTCTTTCAATCTCTTTTCATAAACATATGTATTTGCCTATGCATAAGCATAAGCATATGTCTCCTTCTCTTATGCTCCTTCTTTCAATCTCTTTTTCCATTCTTCCTCCTTTCCTTCTCTCATGAGCATGTCTCATTTTCCTCTTTTCCTCTCTCTTTCTCCCCCTCTTCCCCCTCTTTCGATCTCTCCCATCAAATCACGACTACCGGAGAGATAATAGAAGAGAGAAAGGGCAAAGTAGTGATGGCCACCATGAGGAGGTTGATGAGCCACCACTTCAAGAGCGGCATTGCTACTGATTGGTGGTATCAAGATGACCAAAAAAGCAGGCGGTCATCGATGAATTAAAACAAAAATACCCTAACCTACCAAATTGGGAGTTCAATGAGAATTACATGCGAGAACGCATGGGTTTGGTCTTGAAGCATCGTAGATCAACCTTGCGTACTTCCATGGCAAAGGGGATGGCTAAACCTAGCTGGGTAGATAAAGCTGGGTAGATAAAGTTCTTCAAGAAGCAAAATAGATACCATCCCAAAATGTTCGAGGGTCAGAGGAGGGCTGCGAGGAGACAGCTGGACGCCATAGGTACTTCGCACTTTGGTGCAAGCGGTCGGTTGGCATTCGAGGCAACTGTGGTAAGTCTACTTCTTCTCATTTAATGTATTGTTCTATTTATTTTACTACATATTACATGCACTTTATCTAAATTGTTTTGGCCCACAACTAGTACATTCTCCCATGAGGCACATTCCAAGTGATGGTACATGCTTCTTGAAGGCTTTTGACACAATACACTTTCCCAAAAGCACGTAACGTCAATGTATGTATGGTTAGAAGCTTTACAAATAGCTCGAGTATTGTCCCTTGTGTACATATTTCACAATTGCAATAACAATGCGCTCCATGTAGACTAGTGTTGGGACAATGCATAATATTGATAAAGTCTTTCAAGAAGGCCATTTGGACATGTTGAATGCAGCAACATGTAAATTTGTCCTTCAATTTACAGACAAAAAATGGTTTTAATCATTCAAATGAGTGTTGTTGCATTGTGATGTCTAGATAATTTTTCTTGAACTCTATAAATAACTCAACCTGCACATGAAAACATCACAATGTGATCATAAATTTTATCTACAAACGTGATCAGATTATGATCAGGCATCAATAAGTATTAACAAGCACTAATTAGCAGGTTACTGAACTAACAGGCACTAAGTATTAACAAGTACTAATTAGCAGGTTACTGAACTAACAGGCACTAACAAGCACTAAGTGGGGCAATAACAAGCAACACTAGCAGGCAACACTAACATGCACTAACATGCATTATCAGGCACTAACAGGCAAAAACAAGCAACACTAGATAGCATTAAACTAAACAAGCATGAAATAGAATGTCATTAAGTAGTACTAATTAGTAGGTTACTAAACTAACATGCACTAACAACCACTAATAGGTACTAATTATAGTAGTTTACTGAGCTAACAAGGCACCAACAAGTATTAACAAGTACTAAGCACTAACAAGCACTAATTAGCACCAACAAGTATTAACAGGTACTAATTAGCACGTTACTAAACTAACAGGCACTAACAAGCACTATGTGATAGTAAGTGGAAGTAACATGAAATATGTAGCACAAACAAGCACTACCAAGCACCAACAACTTATATGTGGCATTAGCAAGTACTAATAAGCACTAATAATTACTATTAAGCAATAATAGGAACTACAGTGTTGCAATAAACAAGCAGTACTTGAAGCACTAATTAGCACTATCAAGCACTACGTCATAGTAACTAGACTAACCATAATAAGCAATTATTAGTAGCACTAACAAGTAATGTCAACAAGCAATGTCTCCTACTAAGTAGCAGTAGCAAGTAGGAATATGCCATAACTAGCATACTTAGCAAGTACTCTATCACAATAAGTATCACTAACAAAGCAAATGTGGCACTAACAAGTAGTATGTCATATGAAGTAGAATGAACAAGCAATATGTAAGTTTAATAAGCAATATATGGCACAGCTAAGCACTATCAGCCGGGTGGATCAAGATGATAAGGATCTTGATACAACACTCACCTGAAATATCAAGAAGATGAATAGGGTGTTTTATATAAGACTTTCTCCCTATCCGTTTGCGGAATACATCCTTCTTATTGGGTGACATGTGAGTTTCCATTGACCAAAAGGAGAACACCAAGTCCTTCACTTCCTGGGTGATGATGCTACTACTGCTTGTCGTCGGCAAGTGGACAAGGGGAGATTTTTGTCCTCCTTTAGAAGGAGTCTAGATTTGGCTACATAAAAATTCCTCCTATGAATGTTTAAAACTCTTGAAGCTGTTGAAATGTTTAGATTGGGAGCCCCTTCTGTCCCATCAACTAACATCATCAAACTAGAACTTTTGAAAAATAGTTCATTTGATGACTTTGGTCGCTTCACCGTTTTGAGGGTATTGCGAACACCACATAGGAGAGCTGCCTAAACACTAGATTCATCTCTTATTTCTTGTAGTTGAGCTACTCCCAGGGTAGGATGTGCCTATAATCGGGTTGTAATCTACCAATATGTCTCTCTTTGCTCCACTATCCATTCCAGCTCTTTGTTGAGCAAAAAACATTGCCATGTTGTGACAAACTTTTTTCCTCTTTCTTTCATCAGTAATGAGATTGGAATCTTGAAGCCTTGCTTTGTTGCATTGTTGGGTGCACATTGAGGATGCAGGGATGGAGCATCTGCACAAATCATTGTCACTTCTTGAAAGCAAATTCAAGACATGGTTCTGTAAGAAAATAATACAACGTATGTGCTCAACAGATAATAGGATCTCATATGCAAGAGAGAAAACAAGATAGTATGGAGAATAAAAAATTTGATTACTATAGAACTGATACAATAGATGGTGCTGCCTCCCAACCGTGCACTCCTGTGAAAGAAGCTTTGATGGCATGCTGGAAATAGTAGAAGACGGAGGCTGGATGCTAAGAACTCAGGGTTGCTATAGCCAGTGATGAAATGGGCTTCATGGGCTTGCTCTTATATAGCCACCAGTCGTAGTCAATTAGGCTCAATTGGGTGACCGACCCAGTCCACCCAAAATGGTCGACTGGTCGGTCCCTAGGCCACCGACCATATGATAGAACCGGTGCACAAAACAAAGCAACTAACCTATGGTCTCCGTTCGGCCCAGAGCCATCCGAGATCATTTGAGGCTCCAAACGTAGGCCCCGCAACCCGAGAGTGTGGGCTGCCCTAGGAAATGCTCCGTCTACCCTCAGTGCAGTCAGTCAAGGGATGCCTTCCCGCACTTGCATGTAGCCTAGTTGGTGGCATGCCAACTCTATCTGAAGCCGGACGTCCAGCCATTAGGCCACACATGGCCCCCATATGGTGTCCAAACCAGGACCTACCGGATAACCGAGCTACTCAAATGCCTTCTCCTCATATGGGGGTTTACAAGTAGAGTTAGCTGGTTCCTGTGTAGTTACACGAGAGTGGAGCATTGATATCTAACACCCCCCCTCAATGTCCACCTGCAAGTGAACTTACTTTTTCGACCCAATGCCAAGTCGATGAAGATGCCTCTCCAGCAAGTCTCTTCCAAAAGCCTTCGTGAAGATGTCCGCAACATTCTCTGTAGTCGGACAATACACCAAGTCGACCTCTCCATCCATGATGAGCTCACGTACAAAGTGATATTGAATCTCAATGTGTTTTGTGCGAGCATGGAACACCGAGTTCTTTGCAATCGCCATGCAACTCTGATTATCAGATGATAACTGCATAGGCTTGTTTTGCACTGCACCCATGTCCCCCAAAATCCTCCTCAACCACACTGCCTTGCAAGAAGCAAAGCATGCAGATTTGTACTCAGCCTCGGTAGAAGAAAGAGCAACTGTGGGTTGCTTCTTGCTGACCCATGACACAACTCCAGATCCAAGTGAGAAATAGTACCTGTCACTGATCTCCTGCTGTCCACATCTCCTGCCTGATCCGAGTCACAGAATCCGATCAAGATGTTGCCCTTGGTATAGGTGAGGCCATAATCAAGTGTGCCTTTGATGTATTTTAGCACTCGCATCCCTGCCCTCCAATGGTTCTCCCGGGCTTATTGGAAAACCTGCTTAGTACACTAGTCGCAAAACTGATGTCCGGCCGTGTGTTGCACAGGTAAATCAATCTGCCCACAAGCCTTCTGTACTTTGCTTCATCCACCAGTGGTGATGAATCCTCATTTGAGAGCTTTTCATCAACCTCCATAGGGGTACCAACTGTTTTGCACTCAGCCATGCCAAGTGCCTTCAGTATCTCTCCAGCATACTTCAACTGTGAAATGAAGATCTGCGGCTCCTGCCAAACTTCAATCCCCAAATAGAAATGCATCAGTCCGAGGTCTATCATTTCAAACTCTCTTTCTAGCAAATGCTTCGTCTGTGAGATCTTCTCTTTATGGTTTCGTGTTATGACAAGGTCGTCCACATAAAGGACCATGATCACACACCTGCCTTCTTCTCTAAAGATATACAAATTCGCATCAGATGGGCTCCTCCTGAACCCGTTTTGCAGAAAGTAGGCATCAATTCGCTGGTACCACGCTCGTGGGGCCTGTTTCAGCCCGTAAAGTGCCTTCTTTAGTTTGCAGACTTTACCTTCTGAATCGGGGATCTCAAAACCTAGTGGTTGTTCCACGTATACCTCCTCCTTGAGATCTCCATTCAGAAAGGTGGATTTCACATCCATCTGAAACACAGGCCAACTTCCTTGGGTAGCTAAAGCCAAAACACTGCGAATTGTGGTTAGTCGAGCTATGGGAGCAAAAGTTTCTTGATAATTAAAACCATGTACCTGTGCAAATCCTTTTGCCATGAGCCGAGCCTTGTACTTATCCAACGTGCCATCGGACTTGTACTTGGTCTTGTATACCCACTTGGTTCTGATTACCTTGCATTTTGGTGGTCGATCCATAAGGTCCCAAGTGTTGTTCTTCATTATGGAGCCATACTCTGACTACATAGCCTCCATCCACCTATCATCGCCCTGTGCCTCTTCAAGACACCTTGATTCCATGACTTTTGTAGTAACTTTTGACTTCAGTTGATGTGAACTCTCCACGTCTGTCTGATCTCAACTTCTCTACCTTCCTCCCCGTTTCTTTCTCGACCATTACATGCCATTCCTTGAACCTACTAAAAGCATCGTCTTTAGTCTTTAGGAAGTATATCCATATCCTTCTACTGTAGTCGTCGATCAGCATCATGAAGTAGTAGGAACCACCCAAAGCTTCCGTCTCCATCTTTTCGCAGAGGTCCGTGTGAACGAGCTCTAGAGGAGCCTTTGCCCTACTGGCCTCTTTAGGAAAGGGATGCCAATGCTACTTGCCCATCATGCAAGCTTCACATACATCGGGAAGATCTGAAAGTTCTGGTAGGTCTGCAATCATTCCACTTTTATGCATCTCCTTCAAAGAACTAAGGTTTAGAAGACCAAATCTCTCATGCCACAACTTAGTGTTCTTCACATCCACTCGAGCACTGAAAGCTAAGAAATCATAAATGTTGTTGCACCGTGTACCTTTACCAATGACCTTCCCTTGAAGATCTAGAATTTGTGCACCATTCTTATCGAATTGAACTTTGAGGTCCCGATCCATGATCGCGGAAACGTACAAGTTCCTCTTGATATCTGGCATATAAAGAACATTGGATAACTGTTTTAAAACTCCATCTGACTTGAGAGCAATCATACCTTTTCCTTTTGCTGGACATTTTGCATCATTGCCGGCTACTACCAGGATGTCATTCCCTACCGGCTATAGAGAGGTATACCAATCCTTTCGATTAGTCATGTGGTGCGATGCACCACTATCAATGATCCATGCGTGGTTCATCTGTAGGTACATGAACTGCCTTCGTGCAAATCTCCTCAATTGCGACGAACAACTCTACTGGTACTGGTCATGTGGTGCGATGCACCACTGTTAATGATCCACGATTCATCTGCAGGTACATGAATTGCCTCCATGCAAATATCCTCAATTGCGACAAACAGCTCTATTGGTACTACGTGCGCACTATTGCTGGACTTTCTTTATTCCATTTTTCTCATCTGCAATCGTCTTTTGGCACTCATTTTGCTTGTGCCTTGCCTTGTTGCAATAGAAGCACTTGATCTTCTTCTTTTTTTTTTTATCATCAGAAGAAGATGGGTTACCAGAGTCCTTACCCTTACCTTTCTTTGATCTGGTCCAGAAAGCCAAATCTTCTCCAGTCCTCATCTTTTGATGCATCTCCTCCTCCAGAAGCATCACGCTGAAATCCTCAAAGTTGAGGGGCAGATTTTTGCTCTGTGTATTCAGTGCCATAATAAGACCATCGTACTTTGGTGGGAGAATCTGTATGCACCTTTGTGCTAGATTCTCGCTGGTGATGGTGATGCCATGTGAAGATAGTGGGAGAGAGGGAAGGAGTCTCACTTGCGGCTTTCTCACATACACAATGGGGGAATACACACACACGTGGAGGCTGAAAACAATTTTCCTCTTCTTAGTTGTGAAAGCCAAAAGAACTCTAGTACAAAGAAACAGAAGAACCCTATATGTGGGTCTCAAACCGAACTCAACTAACTAAGGTGGCATACTAATTGAGCCACAAACTAGAGTAGATAAGGATAGCTGTCATCCAGCTATTATTCGTGAGTGGTGTACCAACCGCATCTGCAGCTAACAAGTCGGTGACATAAATGCACAACGGTCACCCTGGCATATCGCGAGTGGAGCTTAATATCTCAACACTCCCCCTCGAGCTCAATCCCAATCCTTGCACACCAAGCAAGTCTCTGAACTTGCGCAACTTCTCTATGCCCAATGCCTTCGTGAATATGTCAGCTACTTGATCCTCTGTGCTGACATAAACTAGATCAATAAGACCTAGTAAAGCCTTCTCCTGCACATAGTGATAATGCACCTCAATGTGCTTTGTTCTCGCATGATAGACTGGGTTATTTGCCAAGTGTATACTGCTCATGTTGTTACAATAAATGACAACTGGCCCATCTGTAGACTGATGCATATCATAAAGTAGCTTATGCAACCAAGCTACCTCACATTCAGCCATTGCTGCACCACTGTACTCAGCCTCTGTGCTCGACAAGGCAACTGTAGGCTGTTGCTTGCTACTCCAGGTGACTGCAGCACTCCCAAAAGAAAACACATATCCACTGGTAGATTGTCTATCAGAAGTACTACCAGCCCAATTAGCATCAGTGTATCCATGCAACTGTATCTGAACCCCAGCCTCATAAAATAGTCCATACTGCAATGTGGACTTCACATACCTGAGTATGCGTCTAGCCGCATCCAAATGCGGTTTCCTTGGAGCCTGCATAAACTGACTTACCAATCCAACAACATAGCTTAGATCTGGCCTGGTAATGGTCATATAAATCAAACTTCCTACTATGCGTCTGTACATAGTAGGGTCTTCCAAAAGCTCACCTGCATCTGTGCTCAACTTCACATTCTGCTCCAAAGGAACTGAAATAGTCTTACAGCCAGTCATCCCAAATTTGGATAGCATGTCCAATCCATACTGCCTCTGCAAGAGCTGTATCCCACTTGGTGATCTAATCACCTCAATGCCCAAGAAATAACGCAGCTCTCCCAAATCCTTCATCTCAAACTTCTGCTTCAATAGCATTTTCACATGAAGGATATCTTCATCACTATCACCTGTGATGATCAAATCATCAACATAGATGACAAGCACCATAATACCTTTCTCTATTTTTCTCACATAGAGTGAGAAATTTGCCTTGGAAATCTGAAAGCCAATAGTGACAAGATACTGTCCTATCTTGTCAGACCATGCTCTAGGTGCTTGCTTCAAGCCATACAAGGCTTTCTTCAACCTGCAAACAAACTCAGGATGAATAGCATGAACATAACCTGCTGGCTGCTCCATAAAGACCTCTTCTTGCAAATCACCATGCAAGAAGGCATTCTTTACATCCATCTAATGTAAAGACCATCCCTTTGATGCAACCATAGCAATGACTACTTTTACAGTTGCCATCCTTGCAACCGGACTGAATGTTTCTTCATAATCAATGCCGTATGTCTGTGCATACCCCTTGACAACTAATCTTGCCTCGTATCTGTTCATAGAACCATCTGCATTGTGCTTGATCTTATAAACCCACTTACAGCCAATTGCATTCTTGTCTTTAGGCAAAGGCACCAATTCCCATGTAGCATTTGCTTCCAAGGCATCCATTTCTTCATCCATGGCTTTCTCCCATTTTTCATTTCCCATGGCTTGTTCAAAAGAAGTGGGTTCTGGTTCCTGTATCACTTTGACCATATAGGCATAGTGAGTGGCTGTAGATCCATCATATTTCAGCCTAACCATAGGATACCTAATCCTGGTAGACCTGCGCAAAATAGGCTCACTTCCAGAGCTTATATGCGCTTAGGATGGTCTTCATCTTGAACTTCTAGAGTGGATAGTTAGAGCCGTCCAACTTTTCGCTTTTGCTGAACGGTGGGATTCGCAGTCTTGCGGGCTGGGCCATCTCTCATAATCTGCTTGCAAACAGAAAACACACTACCAAATCTTCTTGCTAGAGTCGAAGCTCTGATACCATGTAAGAAAATAATATAATGTCTATGCTCAACAGATAACAGGATGTCGTACGCAAGAGAGAAAATAAGATAGTATGGAGAATCAAAAATTTGATTACTATAGAACTCATACAATAGATGGCGCTGCCTCCCAACCGTGCACTCCTGTGACCAGGACCTACCGGATAACCGAGCTACTCAAATGCCTTCTCCTCATATGGGGGGCTTACAAGTAGAGTTAGCTGGTTCCCATGTAGTTACACGAGAGTGGAGCATTGATATCTAACAAGTTCTACATGCCCTCCATGTTAAAGAAAGTATGTCTGAATAGTCCAACACAACAACAATCGAGTAAGAGGATCACTGAAATAGATCATATAACAATGTGTTTATAGAGAAATAAAACAATTGAAGAGCATTTGAGTATGTGCAGGCTACGGTTGCTTAAGGTTCTTGTCTTCAAACAATTGGCCGAGCAGAGAGCATTACCAGAATTGCAGAATCAGCACAAATAATAGTGTGTTTTCCATGAATGTAAACATACCAACATTGTGGAAGGAATTTATCGGAACTATTTGAATGGATATCAGAGATTTGATGGGCAGGTTGGACCCAAGACCAGCAACAAACTCACCAAAATTGACACACACACACACACACACACACACACACACACACACACAGAGCTCAAAGCACCTTCCTCTTGCACAAGGTGAAAGACAAACAAACAGAGCGATGCAGGGAGGGAGAATGAGAGAGATAGAGACAGAGATAGAGAGGAGGTCATGGGGGGTAGAGACACGACATGGAGGTCATTACAGATTTGCATTGCAGGGTTGTTACAAGAAGACATGCAGTTAAATTCAATTACGGGCTAGATTTTTTAATGTTCACACATTGTACATTGTAGAGCACTATTAAAAGCACCAACATAGCAATGTCCTGGACACCACTTTCTGTACCACCTTATCATGCATCCACCCAGTCACTAACAATACTGGTGGTAGCCCATACAATTTATAAATATGCTCCACAAATAGCCTAGCTAATTCTAGAGTTTTAACTTTGCATTAGTTAGAATAAAGTGAGCCATCTTGCTCAATCAATTCACAATTACCCACACAAAATCGTTCACCCTTTGTGTCCTAGGACATCCCACAATGCAATCCATGGAGATGCTTTCCCATTTGCTAGATGGAATCTCCAATGGGTGTAGGAGACCTCCTACCTTAAAGCATTTGGCCTTGTTGACCTGGCATTTTTGGCACTTTAATACACAATCTTGGAGATCCTTATCTATTCTAGGCCAAAAGAATTGCCGCTATAGAAGTGTATACATCTTTTGAATTCTTGGGTGATTAGCACTCGCACTATCATGATACTCAAAAAGAATTTGGCACCTAATGTCATTGTTATCTGAGACACATACTCTACCCTTGAAGAGCAGGTAGCCATCCTCTATAGTACCTTTTTTTTTGTCAAATTTCCATGTGACTCCTCAGTGAAAGCCCCTCAATTAGTTGGATCCCTCTTCATAATTGCTTTCCACGTATCAAAAACGTGAGGATTAAATCACACTTTCCTTTCAAAGACTCTAGGAAACTATTTTGGAATTGAATAAAAATCAATTCATTAACAATTGGCATTCATCTTAGGGGGTCTGCTACCACATTGAACTTCCCCTTCTAATATGTCAATTGAATATCAAACTCTTGCATTATTTTAGGCCACCTCCTTTAAAATTTAGTTAAAATCTGGCTAATTATAAATCCATTTAATACTTTCCTAATAAAAAATGATCTCAAATTTGGCACCATACAAATAATGCCTCCATTTCTAGGTACATGCCATGGTAAGGTGGACAAAAAATCCATGTCCTAGACAATGGTAGGGCAAGCGCTTTAGGTGGGAAATGAAGGAACATTTTGAATTGAAATAGCACATAGTAATGTGCCCTAACTGGCACTCAATGTACAATGTGGGCAAGAAATTGTTGCATAGGCCTCTCTCTCTCTCTCTCTCTCTCTCTCTCTCTCTCTCTCTCTCTCTCTCTCAATAGACTCCTTCTCACTCCTACGCTCTCTCGCCCTCTCTCCTCTTTGCTCACTAGCTTATCACTTTAGCTTTTAGCAAGGGCCTTAGTGTTCCCTTTGCTTCAGCCCATTAGTGGCTTGTATGAGATACTTTTGGTTTTATACTTTGTCTCATAGTCCTGTGAGTCCTCTTGAAGATGTTAATACATATTTCTTTCTCTCTCTCTCTCTCTCTCTCTAGACCAGAGATGCCTGGTGGCCTTCATTCATGAGGCTGTCCAACACAAGGAGAGATTGCTCAGAGCACATAGGGGTGATTAGGACACACAGCCAGACCCCACTCATAGCATGATCACTAGACAACACCGACTACTAGGTTCCATAGAGACGGTGATCTAGAGGACCCAAGCTAGAGTTAGAGATACATCAAACTTGTCAGCACACTGAGGCACATATCACGTTAGGGGACCTTCCCCACATGAGGTATACAAATGCATGTATAATAGCATGCCTTATGAAGTTTAGAGCAAGACTTACACTTGTCTCCATCCTTATCTTGACTCATGGATCGAGGGCCACATTGACAAGGACTAAAGGATTGTGAGCCATATCAACATAACTAAAGGATTGTGAGCTACTGTAGACTGCAAGCTATAGGGCTACATAATATATGACCATGAGACTAATTGGGAGGTAAAGGTTTAGTGGGGTAAGTGAAGCCCCTTTAGTGAGCATTTATGTTAGATCATATCTTAGTACTTCTACTTTAGATGTGATGATATGGAGAATCATATTGTATAATTTAAAAAAGTTCCAATAAAGTCCAACTGAGTGAAGCAGTCATAAAAGAGAGCCATCATATCCAAGGATGGATAAATGCAAAGACAATTTGTTACTTTAAAACTAAAGTTATATAGAAAAGACAAATGTATAGTCAGTCGCCATCGCTAAAGAAGACATGAGAACTAACTGGAGTTCTTCTAGTGTTGGAATTTGCCGTTGGATGGCAATACTCTAGACTAGATTCTTGTACCCCTCTGCTAGTCCATTCAAGATTACTTGAACCATTTCTGCTGGGTTCATAGTCTCTCCTATTGCTGCAAGTTGATTGTTGTAGTCTTTTATCTGGAGTACATAAGCATGACCAGTTTCACTACTATTGAGGACACTTTAGTTGATTTGGTTTCTCAGTGTGAGAATCCTAGATGTGTTCTTGGACTTGTAGAGAGCTGCAAACATATCCCATGCTTCTTTTGATGTCTTGACTATGTTGAGTTGTCCTAGCATGACATCTTGCACATTCTGCTTGATCAGATGATAGGTGTACTTGTCTTTCTTATCCCATTTTGCTTGAGCTCGGGCAATGGCATGATTTGCTATGTTAGATATGCTCAATGCCCCATCCTCCTGGTAACCACCAGTGGTCCAAGGTGCTCAAGTTGTAAGGCCCCCATATAAGGAGAAGCCATGTGTGAGCCCGGGACACTAGATGGATCTTGACTTGCATGTCAGATGAGGTCTATCAATGAGACTAGGCCAGTTGGCCCCGTTGGTGGGGGTTCGAGGGCGAGAACCCCCAAGGCGACAGTATAGGGAATATTCCTTGAATATTCCATGGCCGACTAGTCAGTTCCATTGACTAGGTTGACTAGTTGGCTCCATCGACTAGGTCGACTGGTCGACTTCTATGTTGATCCGACTACCACCCTCATAGCTATAAAGAGGCGACCTCCCCAGTCCATTGCATTAGATCAGATCCAAATCTTCTAGCTAGTAGCTTTTCACCTAGTATTCATCTAGATTGCCATCTAAGCTCCACTGTGGGAGCCCACGGGTGGACGGAGCCATCATATGTACTACATCAGTATTGAAGGAAAAGTTTGTTCCTCTCCAGTTTGTTGTGTACTGTCTATTCTTTATTCAGTTTTTGTTCTACTGCACTGTGTAATTCAACATGCTACAGGTGCGAAAACTATTTGTGTAGCTGTAGATCCCACTGTAGATCTCGTTGCTGGTGCTATGACAACAGGTGGAGTAGAGCTACTGGTGGTTGGATCGTCCAATGGTCTAGATGTAGAACCATCGACATACTCCCATTTATCCTAAAGTATAAGAATGGTCTCCATTTAGTATTTCCATGTATCATAATTGGAGTTGTCTAGCTTAGTAGATGCCTCCAGATTGAGGTTGCTAGTCAGAGACATGGTGCAAGAAATGTACTCAAAGTGTCGTAAAAATCTCTGTATCAATCAACTACAAAACAGTGATGGTGGCAAGTGAAATCTCTGAATTATTGAGATGAAGATAGAACTGCAATATATAAAATTTGATCTGTGTTAGAAGGCTTGTGGCAAATGATGCCGGGAACAGCCAAGAGGCTTTACAAGGCTAAAATGATGTGCACAATGCCATGAAATAGCCGTGTAGGCTTTCCAATGGTGTGTGAAATCAAATGCTATCTGCCCATTGAACAATTGGCAATGCCTCTGAACTCTCTAAAGTCTACTCACTGATCTGATGATATCTTCACATGATCTAGTCAAAAGGATCTAGGATTTTAAGAGAGAGATCATGTTCAAAATGATAGATTCTCAAAGGGTAACGAATGATTCACACAGATTTAGAGTTACATCAAGAATAAAGCATGATGTTTGGAAAGAAGATCTAGTTTGTGAGCCTTTTGAATTAAGGTTGCATGCCATTTCAAACAAAAATCTTGTAGTTTGACTGAAAGCTAGAAATTTTAGAAAACAAGTCAATTACAGAGTTAACCTAATTTGAATTCTTTTGAGTCCATTTAACATAAGCCTATAGGTAAAACTTACTCGATGTCAACGGGGGTGGGTTTATCTTGGGGGGGGAAAAATAAAAATCTTCCACCCCAAATCTCCCAAAATGCATCCCTACACCCACAATATTCAAATGGCCCAGAGAAGAAGCTAGACTTATTCAAGTCTTGAGGAGTAGGGTTGAAGAAGCCTGAAATTGGCTGTATGTATTTATTTGCTTCATCACAATATGGCATTTGCCTTGCACTGCATTAGCTTTGAAGGAGTTTTTTTAACTGATGCAGGTGCTAGACGAGAGGCAACTAGAAGAGACTGGTCTGTGGGACAATGAAGCGCAAGGCACAGAAGAGAGCACGAGATGAAGCACTTGGATAAGTCCTTCGATGTCTTGCAATTTTGTATTGTTGTGCCAGAAGCGGATGGTCTTATTGGAGGCAAAAACGTTGATATGTGCGTTGAAACATTTGTCAGCAAAACCATAGAAAGGATTCTTCTTTTCATCTTATTGCACACAATATTCTAGTTTGATATCCAGGATTGAGCAGCACGATAAGATACAGTAGGCACAGAGCATGTCCACAGCTTCAAATTTGCCTTCGATGTTTGCTCTTCTCGGAGGTATGGTTCCAAATATTCATATCTGAGGTATGAATATGCCAAATTTTGGTTGTTCCATGAACCTTGCAAGGTTTTCCTATGCCATTTCATGTTGCTTATGCACTATGTCACAGGTCTTCATGGCATATACAGCTAGGGCACATCAATAGGGGATATATTGTCATCCAACTGACGTTTGGCATCCCTCCAAACAATGCGGCGATCAAGTAAGTAGTTGAGAGACATACGAATAGAATTCACCACCGTTTAGTTTAGTACAAAACAAATGAAAGTCACATGTTGGATTTGGCATCTTTCCTAGGGCAAACAACTTTCAAAATTAGTCCAAACCTTCCAAGAACCTTGGAAATTTTTTTTTCAAAGGGGCTGTTCAAGGTTATGTATATTGCATGTATCATCTGTGTCTTTTTAGTGTGCAGTCATGTGGGTCTAGTGGAAAAGAGCCAATAGCACTTTAGGTAGTATAATCTAGGTCTATGAGGAATCTATGCAAAAAGACCGTTTAAAAGAGGCCTTAGACATTTTGGGTTAAATGGCATTAAGGATCACTCTTATGGTTGCCTCACACAAGAGTGCACCAGGTTTAAAGCATCGAGGTAGGGTAGATGACTACATGCTCACTTGATTAAAATCATAGTTAAGCTTGACTCCTTCATTAGCAGCATGTATTCCAAATGTGGAAGTTGAATAGCTGCATGCCATGTGTTTAATAATATGGCCACGGTAAATTGCTTCAATTGGAATTCTCTGATTATAGCATACTGTAAACATGGGTAAATTACTGGTAGGGTTCTATTCTCTATGGGTGCTCCGACTCTTCTCTAGACTCTAAGGTCTTTCAAATAGCTAGGTACTATCCCTAGGTGTGCTGCCCATGTGGTAGCCCTATCCTTTGCCTTTTCTATTTGAGTATGCTTCCCATGTGGCAGCCGATGTGCTACCCATGTGGCAGCCCATCAAGCTTAAGTGCACCTCAACCAAGATAGATAGTTGGGGAGCAAACTGGGTTGGCTAGTTGGAAGCTCCTGGTCGGCCAAAATAGGCTACAAGTTAGTTGGCTTTGGGGGGGCCATTTGGGGCTCATAGTTCATCCAGGGGAGCAGTCCTTCAGGGGGCAGAGATAGAGACTTCACCCTTGGCTATCTTCTAGGGTAGCAAGGTACACATGATAAGGGACAAGCACTCCCTTGTGTTTTGGTTGAGTGGGAGGGGCAGCTCTACAATGGCAGGACCTTGGAAGCCACAAGTCTGGACAAGGAAGGGGCCTAGCCCATATATAAGGTCACCATTGGGCTCTCATTCTCTACAGCAAGCCATCATTTTAGTTAGGTCTCTTACAGGATCAGTGAGAGCAGGATGCATAGCTCATGGAGGAGCCTTGAATCAGCCCAAGAATTTCAAAAGGATATCATGTATTCATGGTCATTGGCGTCCATCCCAATGTGGCCGAAACTCTCTTTTGGGGGGGGCAATCATGTGTCATCTCTTACATGTGTGGCTCTATGCATGTTACATTACTTTCAGCGAGGAGTTGGCTCTATGCATGTAGGGCAAGCGAGCAGTTGGCTCTATGCATGTTACATTACTTTTAGAGCACAGTACAAAGCAGGTTGTTCTCATGAGATGGCAAGTGAATGAGATAGCTAACAGTACGAAGCAGGTTGTTCTCATGAGATAGCAAGTGATTGAGATAGCTAACAGACAACTTCAGCTACATTTGTCAAAAAATTAGTCTCACATGTGAGCTATATGCGGTGGACATTGGGGCTGACACTTGAGATTTCATGTTATGTTTACTTTGGAGATTGATGCATGTGCCATGTGGGGAATATGTGCAGTGCTTGTTGGGTGTGGTGTCCACAATGGACAGCAGCCACATGAATGGAGGCTCTTCTAGGAGCCTTGGATTGGCTACCACATTGGTAAGCACCGAAGTTGCCATGTGGGCAGCTCTCTAGGCGGCTATGTGGCTCTCAAGAGCAAGTTGGAAGGTTTGAAGTTGACTATTTTAGGGCTAGTGTGTGGGCATATGAGGCTGGGTTGACAAGATCTGCAATTCCGTATTAGCATTTCGCATTGCGGCCGTAGGAACCATGCACACAAACAGACTCGACAAGATCATAGAGGCTCCTTGTAGTACGCGGGAGCCAAAGAGACCTAAACCATCAATGCAATGGTTATGCAAGACCAGTGATCAAATGACGAACAATAGCGCCTTACTATTGTCATTGTAAAGGAGTATCACTTGCATATTGAAATGGCAATTACTCTCACTATGTGACAAGGCTCGACCCTCCTCCCTTCTAAGAGGGGTACCAAGGCCATTTGCATGTCCAAGGGGCCTTACCTCTACTCTATCCTGTTGCCCATATAAGTTAGTACCCCTTCGCTGAGGAAAGGAATGCCAAGGGAGCTGCATGGTGAAACTGAGAAAGGACCTAGTAAAAAAGGCTCCAACCCCCTCTTTGTAATTTTGTAAAAACGAGGGGTCTAATCCCTCTATAAAATTTGGTAAAATGGGAGGACATGTCCAAAGTAGCGCATGGGTGTGTTTGTATTCCAACTAGTTTTAGGGAGTTGTTCTAGAAGGAAAACGAGAGGGGGCTTTTGAAAGCCCCTCTCTCTTGTCATTTTTTTATCAACAGTGGGTTGCATAACCAGATATACACAACAGAATAGTGAGAAACCCGGAAAAGCAATCAGCTCTAAAGGGGGACTGCCTGTTGTAGACAGAACCTCTCTCACTCACTCACTTTACTCTCTCTCTCTCTCTCTCTCTCTCCCTCCTCGTACTTTCTCACTCTATCTTCTCTCTCTCTCTCTCTCTCTCTCTCTCTCTCTCTTGTTGTGAGACTTGCCACATGGGGATGTGTCACTCGTTTGGTCCACTGGTCCACTGTTCTTTCTGGTGCTTCTCAGTTGTGCCTTGCGCTGCGCTCTAGTGGCACTGTCATTGCTCTCTCTCTCTCTCTCTCTCTCTCTCTCTCCTCGTACTTTCTCACTCTTTCCTCTCCTCTCTTTCATCTCTCTCTCTCTCTCTCTCTCTCTCTCTCTCTCTCTCTCACTAGATCCTCTCTCTCCCTCTCTATCTCTCTCTCTCTTACTGTGAGACTTGCCACATGGGGATGCATCACTCGTTTGGTCCATGGGTCCACTGGTCCACTGCTCTTTTTGGTGCTTCTTTGTTGTGCCTTGCACCAAGCTCTGTTGGCATTGTCATTGCTCTCTCTCTCTCTCTCTCTCTCTCTCTCTCCCCTCGTACTTTCTCACTTTGTCCTCTCTCTCTCTCTCTCTCTCTCTCTTTCTCATGATGTGAGACTTGCCACATGGGGCTGTGTCACTCATTTGGTCCACGGGTCCACTGTTCTTTGTGGTGCTTCTCTGTTGTGCCTTGCATCGCACTCTGCTGGCACTATCACAATGCCCGCATGACATGGGACCCTGCACCTCATATGATTCCTCTCTCTCTGCGCCACGTCGGCTACCACCATATAAGTATATTTATATTATATATAAATGTATATATTATACTCGTAACATTTACATTTATTTATATATTAATACTTATATATATAATTTTTTATATACCTACATATATATATATATATATATGCATATATTTATTTATTTATTTTTATTTATTTGTTTATGTATATATTTATACTTATAAATATAGATTTTATGTTATATATATATGTGTGTGTGTGTGTGTGTGTGTGTGTGTGTGTGTGTGTGTAGGGCTCTCTCTCTCTCTCTCTCTCTCTCGCTCTCTCTCTCTCTCTCTCTCTCTCTCTCTCTCTCTCTCTCTCTCTCTCTCTCTCTCTCGGTGGTCATTGCTAGTTCTTTGTTCAGCTAACCGCACCACGTGGTGCCCCGCACAAATGGAGGCCCTCGCCATTGGATGCCCATGCTAGTGAATGTGTGACATTTGGTGCTCCTACGTTGGTGACTCTGGGATCCACTCGCAATGTTTGCAGTTGTGGGACTCGTGATGGCCACCTTGGCAGTCGTGTTGACTTCTACTGCTGCACTGATTACAGTCTACCAATCTTTGCAACCATTCGTGGTGCTGATGTGGTGAGACATGGCGAATCGTGAGATACGTGGTAGGATACAGTGCACCAGACTGCTCCTGATGTAGTTGACATGGCCATCAATGGACAACTGCCTGCTGATGTGACGTCCAATAACTGCCTCTGAATGCTATGTGGCCCCTCTTGTTGATCGCCATGTGGTTCGACTCGCTAATGCCACCCTCGTGGACTCGCGCCCATCTGGTCCCCTACTCCTCTGTCCAGTTATGCCACATGGCACTCACATGCTTGTCGTCATCTCCATGCCATCGCACTGCTCTACCACATTGCCCCTCTGACCTGTGCCCTTGCCGTCGCCACGTGGGCCGCCATGTGGACCTGTGGAACCCTCTTCATCGAATGCTGCATCGCCATGTGTCATGCCACCACATTGCTCTTGTTGGCTCTACACAGTGCACAGGCTGTGTTGTGGCATGACTGGCAGTGCACAGTGCACAGTGGACTTGGCAATCTCTTTGCACAGGACTGGCAATCTCTCTGCATGACTGCCAGTAGTGCACCACTACCCAGTGTCATCGAGCTCTCCTCCCATGTGGGCTGCCACAGTTTGTGCATTTACTCCCCCACCCCACAAGCATTTACACCCCTCAGCCCCCCCCCTCTCTCTCTCCCTCCCTCTCTCCCCCTCCCCGAATGCCTCGTGTCCATTTCATCTTGTGGAGTGCTTTGTCAGTTACACTGTGGCCCTCACATTGTGCACATGGTGAATTCTCTCTCATCTTCCTGCCTCCAAGCCTCCCTCTGAACCTCTCTCCAAACCTCTTATACCCTTTTTGCACTCTCTTCTCTCCCTCCCTAAGCCTCCCTCTCTCCTTGTACCTCCCCCAAACCTCCCTCCTCCCCTGAACCTCTCTCCTCCTCCCACAAGCCTATGTGGCAGGTCTGAGATTAGCTGCCTTGGAATATAAGAGATAAGAGAAGTATCATAATATTCATGTCCTCACAATCTTTGTCCTTTATGTTCTAAATTTTATCCTTTTTGTTGGGTTTTTTCAAAAACATCCAAGGTCCTTGTGCATGTAATACATTAATATCTCTACAACATATATCAATTCAAATGTATTTCCTAGTAAATTTTATCTTCATGGTAATCTTTTCCAATGCGCACTAACCCAATGGGGTCTCATCCTTGGCCTACTACTAAAAAGTCTACATTTTTTGTCATCCATGGGCCTTTTTTCCATTCAATATGAAAGTCATTTCTTCCATTCTTTAAGTCCATATAATACCATAGGTATCATAATATTCATGTCCTCACAATCTTTGTCCTTTATGTTTTAAATTTTATCCTTTTTGTTGGGTTTTTTCAAAAACATCCAAGGTCCTTGCACGTGTGATGCATTAATATCTCTACAACATATATCAATTTAAATGTATTTCCTAGTAAATTATGTCATCTCCATGGTAATCTTTTCTAATGCACACTAACCCACTGGGGTCTCATCCTTGGTCTACTGCTAAAGGTGTCTACTTTTGTTTTGTATGGGTCTCCCTCATCGCTAGGGTGAGCATATATCCCTCAGGTGGGTTATGCCCCTTTGGGAAGCAAATGTGTGTGTGTGTGTGTGTGTGTGTGTGTGTGTGTGTGTGTGTGTGTGTGTGTGTGTGTGTGTGTGCATGTGTGTATGTGTGCATGCACACGCACATGCATGTGTGCATACAATCCTGATAGACAAGTATGCATGCATGTGTCCTCAATCTGTATGAGCTATGACCTTGAGCTAAGATGAGGGGTAAAGGAGAATGCAAAGGCACCTGGCAGTTGGGAGAAAATTTTCATGGGCACTTATAAAGTGGCACAAAGTTGTTTCACCTCCAACCAATGAGCCAATGTCAGGTGAGAGCTTGTTAGGATTGCTTAGGTGTAGGTTCAAATAGGTAAGGATGAAGCACTTCTCACTTCTCTCTGCATTGCCTTCTTCCAATTGCAATGGGATGCTCTAGACTCTCCTGTGATGTCAGCAGGCTCAAAAAATAGCCTATGGCTCCATCGGCAGGATCAAGGAGCCCAAAACCTATTGTGCCCATTGCTAGTAGTGGTGTTGGCAACATGGGCCCACAAAAAAACTATGAGAATGAGGAGGGGAGGCCTCTTTTATAGAGAAGGGAGTGCAAAAATGAGAGAGAGAGAGGGGGGGGGGGAGGGAAAGAAAAAAGCACCCCATTAGGGGCATGTACCCCTAGGCAATAGGATGGGGGTGATGTGGCTCACCCTTCCATGCTCCATGCTCTAGGCTACTCTCTCCATGCTCTTCTTTGCACATGTTAGAATCCTATTCCAAGAGGGAATGACCTAGGCCCACCATGCTCCCCTTTACACATGCTTGTACCCCATTGCCCCACACTTTACATGTGTCATCACCAAGTTAAATTAGACATTTGTAAGGTCCTAGAGGTCTTGAATTTAATAACTTCATAAAGGTAACGTGTAGACCTACTTAAAAAAATGTCATGAGAGAAGGTAGTTGAATTAATATAGGAAAGAAAACAAAATATTTTTTTTACGATTCCTAGGGTTTCTCAAGAGGATCTCATGCTTAGGATCTGAAATCTTAATTGAAATATTTTGAATATTTAGTTAATTATGATTTTTTGATTTATTTCGTTTCACAATCTTAGGGGTTGTCCTACTTAGGACTCTCCTGATATTTTTCAAAAAGATATATGGATTTTTAGGACCTTCAAACAAAACCTCTAACTAGGTCATCACATAAAAATTTGAGTAGACAAAAAAATATTTAGGAATGAAAATTTTCAAAGCTAAAGTATTCCATTAAGGAGCATAGCAACCTTATATAAAGCAAGTCTCCTAGGGGTGAATTACCATTCTTAACTATGCAACAAAAATGGTAAAATAGTAGTGATAGCTTTTTACAAAAATGGTGAATTACCGTTCTTAAATGAAAATAAGGATAGCTTTTTACAATGTCAATTTCAAATTCTCATGTGGCATCTTCTGCAAGATAACCTTTCCATTGGATGGGGTTCTCACATCGAGTTCTATTTTGGAGGATCTTCTCTATATTGGTGAGCATTTAGTCACGTTGAAGCTCCAGTATACCTTGTGTCGACATTACAATCCCGCTACTATCATCAGGCACATGCTCACTATGTTGCATATAAGATTTTAATATGCTAACATGGAAAATATTAAGCACTTTTAAGTGTAGGGATGGATAAGCGGATAATATCTGGATAGTATTGTAGTAGTTTACCACCTGGCGGGTGTACCTCTTCAATTCCACACTTGGAAATGTATGAGACCTGAATGAGATGTTCTGTGGATAAGGAATTGTAATGAGAGATTTTGCTCTAGCTCTAAGCATTTACATTTCTAGATGTCTATTACTTTTCTATACCTACTAATCCATTCTTTGTGTAAGATATAATGTTAGTTCTACATTCAAATAATGTGCAATGTTGTAGAATGTTTTCGAGTTTTCTATTAGAAGTTCTCTATTTTTTAGGGATGAGAGTAGTAGAACTATTAGTCTAAAATACTTTTGCGGGTTCTACATGAACCCCAAAATAGGGATACTAAGAGCTCATAGGTTGATCATTGACTCTGTGGTGAATAATGCATGAGGGTCCACAATGCCAAAGGCTAAGCTTTTTGAAAATTTCCAAGCACAAGAAACTTTTCTTAGGCTTGATACGGAGAAAAACCATATCTCTCTCTTCAAAGATTTGTGTGCACCTATGTTGATTAGCATACTGATTTTGCCCATCTTGTGGGGTTGTTGTATCTTGTTGTATAGAGCAAAGTTGCTCCTCCATATAATCTAATATTTGCTCAGAGGCTTTCACTTGGATGGTTGGTTAAAAAAATTCAAAGTTGTAATACATTCATGGCCATATAGAGCTTTGAAGGGAGACATTTGGATGGATTGTTGGAAATCTATGTTGTACACAAATCCAACAAGAGGTAAATAGCTATGTCATGACCTTTTTTCGATTAAGTAGTAGGCTCTTAATATATCCTCAATCACTTTTGGTTCAACCCTTTTAGTTTGCCCATCCAATTAGGGTGGTATGTAGTGTTGAAATTGAGTTGAGTAGCAATGGCTTTGAATAGGGAGGACAAAAAAGGAGAAGTAAACTTGGGTAGATTTGGGCAAGCCATGTAACCTAAAGATTTTGCATGCGAAAATGTGGGCTATATCCAGAGCCTTGAATGTTTTATATACAGGAGCTAAGTGTTATACTCTTGCAAGGCAATCCACTACCACCACAATCAAATCAAAACCTCTACCTACTGAATGATAAGAGTTTTAGCATGACCAAGGTGCCTTGCAATGGAAATGTCATATGCCTCATAGAGGATTCTTCTTTGCATGTTCTCCACACAAGGAATGCACAATCAATGTTGGAAATAGAGGACCCTTTCATAGATGGTGTAACTCTCAATGATTCTCTAGTCTCTTTTTAAAAGGATCTTAGATAAGCACCTAGATTATGGTAGAATCACGGAGGAGCCCTTGAATAATTTGAGGAAGTAGAGGATGGTTAGGTATGGCAATTACTCCAAAAGAGGATTTTAAACTCAAATCATCTGCAATGAAATTATCCCTCCCTGGTCAAAACATGATTTAAGGTACTCAATATTCTTGTGAAACCTCCACCTAATGGCACTACCGCATATCAAAAGTAGATTGTGTGAGGATCCATTTCAAGCTTTTGTGATCTATAACTAGACTAAACTCACTTACTAGGAGATAATGGCGTTAGAGTTTCAAGGCATGAATCACTATAAGTGTTTTCAAATCAAGAATTAGGTAGTTCAATTCATAGGGCTTAAGCTTTTGTGAGGTATAGGCCAAAGGATGACCTTCTTGGAGTAGCAGTGTCACTTGTATCAGTTACTACTTCAAAAAGAGGGTCAACGTTTGGGAGCTTGAGAATGGTGATTGTTACTAAAGTTGAGCTTGTCAAAGCTCCCATGGTATACTTTCCTCACCCTACCATGGGTTCACGTGACTCCATGCACACACTATCTTGAAATCCATGTAGTTGTTTGATAGTAGTAGGAGGTAGCCAATCAACCACATGTTAAATCTTTGCATGATCAGTTGGAATACCCTCCTCAATCATAATGAATCCTAAATATTTGATCTTCTTGGTAAACAGCATGCACGTACTCCTCTTTGTGTATAATTTATGTTGCCAGAGGAGGTCAACAATTATCTTGACATGCTTGGGATGTTCCTCCACCATCTTTGAATGAATTAGCATATCATCAAAAAAGACTAAAACATGCCTTTCATTAATTTTGGATCGATGCGCTCTCCAACTTCATTTTTATAAGTACTTTTAAATTAAACAAGCTTTTTAAAAATCCACTCTTTAAAAAAAAAAAGATAAAACAAAAACTTAAGATAATTTTGTAACTTTTTGGAAGCAAAAAAATTTTAAATTTGTAAAATTTAATGTAACATCTCATAGAGACTTTCATATCCTCGAGGAATACCATGACAATACATGAAAAATAGAGTTACATCACAAGCACTACTAAAATCTCACAATTTTTTGTAATGATGTTAACAAACACCTTCTAGCACGGTTACAAGGAGACTTTCAATTATAGTGGTTACAAACACCTTCTCGTGGTTACAAGAAGACTTTCAATTATAGTGAGAGGAAGTCATGTGTATTAGTACTCTCTATTTGAGAAGCAAGTGATTCTTGGGCTTCCTATCGTTAAACATCATGAGCAAATGCTTCTCATGTATTTTGACATTTAATGTAATTGAAAAACTTTATCATAAGTCAATTCATTTTGTTTTCCTTACAAGAAATATTGGCTACTAAAGAATATGGCCATCTACATGTTTCACAGTGGAGTAGACTCTAGTGATGCTTCTTGTGGAGAGGCTATGATTCTTCTAGTGTAGATTTAATCTCCTTTAATTGAATTGCAAGTAGATTAAATCTCATTTTCTTGAATTATAGGTATAGATTGGATCTCCTCTGCTTGAATTGTAGGGTGTTGCCTAATTGTAGGAATTAGATTTTGAACACCCATTGCCATAAATGTGTGTATATGCTAATAGTGACGGATGTGAGTTCAAACCAAAAGGTTGGTTGAGGAGCAACATGAATTTGTAGCATATTCTCCACCCACAACTATGGCCATCTTTTTGCTCCACTACTTGGCATTTTATTGTAAGTCATTGTGTCCACCAAGTCATCTTTTGGTGCCTGACTACCTCAATGGTAGATATTAACTTTCTTGTAGACCTGCCCATGATAACACATAATAGAACTTAACGTGGGCATTGCATAGGATACATAACATGGAATTAACAACACCTTAAGTGTATATTTATTGTATCATTGAATCCATGATATCATGCCATTGAGTTGATAAAGGAACATCGATTGGGTTCAAAGTCCAAACATAACAAACTCTAATGTGAGTTATACCACCAATGAAGAACAATTATTATTTGACACAGGTTTCAATGATGCAAGGTTAAAAAGTATGAGATGTTACTTACTTGTTGCTATATCTTTGTAGTAGGTCTCAGCAGTGACTCACGTGTCATGGGGTAGTTGAAGATATGTTGACGGAGCTTCCACTCCCAACTACTCTGTGTTAGTGTTAGTAGAATAAGTAAAGTGCATTCTCATGCTCCTCTTAAGTCCCATATTTGATTTGAGTGGGACTTCTAATGGATTCTTATCAGACTTTTTCTTTGACATGCCATGTTTGAACATCAAGAGTTGTGCATGACATTTTGTATATCTTCTCTACATTGACATGCCTTCAAAATCCATTTTATGGATTATATTTCATTGAGGGCTTTGCTTGGAAGTATTTGAGCCCAACAAGGTTGTGGAACCATCTGGAGCTTTATTTGTCTAAGTCAACAAATCGAGAGGAGTCTGATAATACACCATACAAACCCCTAAAATGAAAACTATGGCTGAAGAGGTTTATAAAAGGGGGATTCTAGGAAAGGATTCTAAGATAGAACTGAAAGAAAGAAAAATAAAGAAAAGAGGATGAGAAGATGGTTAATGGTGAAAAGAAGGTAGATGGTTAATGGTGATGTTAGTAAAGAAATGTGGAAAAAGCTTTGAGGGTCACAAGAAACTCATCCAAACCCATTTTGGTGTAATCACCTTCACCCTAGAGTCGAATGCATCCTCAAGAGCTACTTGTGTAGAACCTCTTGTCATTCCATGTGTGAACTCAAATTCAAGACGATGACTTAGTTGTAAGTCAGTGCCCTATTCTGTTTTGGCTCTGCTATTGGGATTTGTTGTTGATGCTGACCATAGTGTTTGTCGATGATCTTCTTGACTAAGGATCCCTTGGGCTGATGTACTTGTGATTTGGTGAGTGTGCTGTGCTGAGGATCTGAAGAGGACTGACTGCCTATTTTTAGCTAGTCCTATTTTCACCTAGGACTTCAACATGTGAGCAGAGTGGTAGGACTCCCACATGTTATAAGTTTATTGCTCTTTCTGGACACACGTAGACCTAGCAAAAACATCATTTTGTAGACCCTCAGAGTAAGTCTGATACTGACTTCGAAGGAGAGTTTCTAAGACATTACTAGAGATCTTTGTTGGCAAGTAGTTGTCATCCCATTGGCAGTAATGTTGCTTGATGTTCTTTGAGATCCTTGATTGCAGCAGTAGGTTCTTATGGAGCTACTCCATTTTTAGGAGCAGGTTCTTGTGGATCTACTATTGGCATGTTTCTTGTTGTCAGTGTTGCATCATTGAACATTGTGATCTCCCACATGTACCAATCTATGATACTCATCATAATATAATAAACTGAGATATGTTTGATGTATCAAGTGTGAGTAGGATCGCATAGTCTCTCAAAGACCTTAATTAACTTTCGTATTTTTCTCTTTCTCAACTTATAGGTGCAAATGAATAAATGCAATCTTAACTCTCTCTGTCTCCCTTTGTGTCCCTCCCCCTCCCTCTATCTCTTTCCCTCCCTTTGTGTCCCTGACTACTCTCTCTCTCTCTCTCTCTCTCTCTCTCTCTCTCATAGTATATCTCTCTCTCTATTCATACATTTAACAATGTCTCATGGCCAGGTGCAAGACTCCCATACTTCTGTTTTCCATGCAAGGTGATAGGGTATAAAATTGGATGAGTGTCAGATTGTGAAAGGAAAAAGATTAGAGAGAATGATTATCACACTCATGAATGAGGCAATGGTATATGCAAAGAGTTCACTTCCATAGTTGAGATAAAATTTCCCTCTTTTAGTGTTCAGTCTGAAAGGGAGATATGTTGGCTTGGGGCATTTGAGGAACCAAAGGAGACATATGAGGTAAACTCCCAATAGCCTTTTCCCTTAAGGAAATTTGTCCTTCTAAACTTCCATGCTTAGAAGTTGTTCTTGTCAAGCTTTTCAGTGACTATCTGTGAAAGAGCATCAAACGCCATTACAAGACACTGCAAAAATATTCTGTCACTGCAAAAAACACAACTTCTGCCTCACAAGGGCAAATCTGCAAAACTGACGAAAGTGGTATTTGACCACACAGTCACTTCCTAGTGACGATTTTGCATCAACAGGCAATAAGAATGATTCTATCACTCCCAATATCTCTGCACACAAGCATATGATGCAATTTCTATGACAACTTTTCACCGACTTGCGGAATAGTGGTCGCACCTCAGAGATCTTTTGCTTTTGTTGAGCCCACATTTTAGTTAAGAAAGTTGTCAAGGATGAAGACGATTCGTGTTCACATTGGAAGGTTCTTGTGTGGCTTCCGTGGTGTTGGGAATTACTTGTGTGGCCAACTCTTGCATAGCTTCCTTGATGATAGATGCCAAATTTCTCTGTAAGGAAGGTTCTTGTGTGGCTCCCAATGTGGATTCAGCTTCCGTCTTGGCAGGTTCTTGTATTACTGTCTCTTTTTTCAAGACAGGTTCTTATGCTGCTGCTGCCAGTTGCCTTGAAGATGATGCAATAAATTGACATCCCTTTTACCTTGTAGATGAACTCCCTTGCATATGATCCTCCTACATTGGTGCTTTTCCCTTGTCCTTGCTAGCAGGTTCTTGATGTTCTTGGCATCTTTGTAGAGTAGGTTCTGTTAGATATCAATGCTTCACTCTCGTGTAACTACGTAGGAACCATCTAACTCTACTTCTAAGCCCCCCATATGAGGAGAAGGCATTTAAGTAGCTCGGTTATCTAATAGGTCCTAGTTTGGACACCAGATAGAGGCCATGTGTGGCCTGATGGCTGAACGGCTTCAGATAGAGTTGGCACACTGGCAACTAGGCTACATGCAAGTGTGGGAAGGCATCCCATGACTGATTGCACTGAGGGTAGATGGAGCATTTCTCGGGGCAGCCCACTCTCAGGTTGCAGGGCCCGTTTGGAGCCCCAGATGATCTCGAATGATCGTAGGGTAGTTGCTATATTCTGTGCCATAGTTCTAACGTGTGGTCGGTGGCCTATTTCAGGACCCGACCTCTAGTCGGCCATTTTGGGCCGACTGAGTCGGTCTCCCAATTGGGTCTAACCGACTATGACTAGTGGCTATATAAGAGCAAGCCCATGAAGCCCATCATCATCACTAGCTATAGCAACCCTGATTCCTTAGCATCTAGCCTCCGTCCTCTACTGTTTCCAGCATGCCATCAAAGCTTCTCACACATGAGTGCACGGCTGGGAGGCAGCGCCATCTATTGTATCAGTTTTATAGTAATCAAATTTTTGATTCTTCATACTATCTGCTTTTCTCTCTTGCATACGAGATCTTGTTATCTATTGAGCACAGACGTTGTATTGTTTTCTTACATGGTATTAGAGCTTGGGCTCTAGCAAGAAGATTTGGTAGTGTGTTTTTGTTTGCGAACAGATTGTGAGAGATGGCCCAGCCCGCAAGGCTGCGAATCCCACTGTTCGGCGAAAGCAAAAAGTTGGACGGCACTAACTATCCACTTTGGAAGTTCAAGATCTAGACCATCCTAAGTGCATACAAGCTTTAGGACACTGCTACTGGGGTGGACGTGAAGCCGGTTACGAGACCGAATCTAGCCAATGCAAGACAACAGATAGTACCAACTACGGATCAGATTCTCACATGGACAAGAAGAAATGCAGATGCACTGTGTTCTATTGTCTGCAGTGTAAGTGATTCTGTCATGGCATTAATTCAACATGTCACCACAGCAGAGGAGGCATGGATGGTCTTGAAAAATCAGTACGAGACCACGAATCAGATGCGGATTCAAAATTTGGAGACTCAACTCGCGAACGAGAAACTGTCTGAGTCTGAAACAGCAGAGAAGTTCATCACAAGGTGAAGAATCTGCGCGATCAGATGACTATGATTGGCATCACCATCACCAGCGAGAATCTAGCACAAAGATACATTATATGAATTCTCCCACCAAAGTACGATGGTCTTGTTACGGCGCTAAATACACATAACAAAAATTTGCCCCTCAACTTTGAGGATTTCAACGTGATGCTTCTAGAGGAGGAGATGTGTCAAAAGACAAGGACTGGAGAAGATTCGGCTTTCTTGGTTGGATCAAAGAAAGGTAAGGGTAAGGACTCTGGTAACCCATCTTCTTCTTATGATAAAAGAGAAAGAAGAAGATCAAGTGCTTCTATTACAATAAGGTAGGGCACAAGTAGAATGAGTGCCGGAACAAGATTACAGATGAGAAGAACGGAGTAAAGAAAGAGTCTAGCAACAATGTGCAGCAGTACCATTAGAGCTGTTCATAGCAATTGAGGAGATTTGCATAGAGGCAGTTCATGTACCTACGGATGAACCTTGGATTATTGACAGTGGTGCATCGTGCCACATGACTAGTTAGAAGGGTTGGTATACCTCTCTACATCCGATAGGGAATGACATCCTACTAGTAGTTGGAAATGATGCAAAGTGTCCACAAAAGGAAAAGGTACAATTGCTCTCAAGTCAGATGGAATTGTAAAATAGTTGTCCGATGTTCTTTATGTGCCAGATATCAAGAGGAACTTGTTGTTCGTTTCTACGATCACGGATCGGGACCTCAAAGTTCACTTCGATAAGAATGGCGCACAAATTTTGGATCTTCAAGGGAAGGTCATTGGTAAAGGTACACAACATAACAACACCTAAGAACTCTTAGCTTTCACTGCCCGAGCCGATGTGAGCAACACTAAGCTGTGGCATGAGAGGTTTGGTCATCTAAACCTTAGTTCTTTAAAGGAGATGCATAAAAGTGGAATGATTGCAGACCTACCAGAAATTACAGATCTGCTCGATGTATGTGAAGCTTGCATGATGGGCAAGCAGCATCGGCATCCCTTTCCTAAAGAGGCCAGCAGGGCAAAGGCTCCTTTAGAGCTCGTTCACACAGACCTTTGCAGAAAGATAGAGATGGAAGCTTTGGGTGGTTCCTACTACTTCATGACGTTGATCGACGACTACAGTAGAAGGATATGGATATACTTCTTGAAGACTAAAGATGAGGCTTTTAGTAAGTTCAAAGAATGGCATGTAATGGTCGAGAAAGAAATGGGGAGGAAGGTGAAGAAGTTGAGATCATACAGATGTGGTGAGTTCACATCAAGTGAATTCGAAAGTTACTACAAAAGTCACGGGATCAAGAGGCAGAAACCCCCGCCACATACATCACAGCAAAATGGAGTAGCAGAGTGCAAGATGCACGTCATCTATGAAATGGGCAGGAGTATAATGAAAGGGAAAGATTTGCCAAAGACTTTCTGGGCTGAAGCATATAACACGACAGTTTACATTTTGAATCGTAGCTACACGAAGGCTATGAATGGGATGACTCCACTGCATGCCTTTTCTGGTAAGAAACTTTTAGCTGCACATTTCAAAGTTTTTGGGTGTGACTGTTTTGTGCATGTCCCTGATGCTAACAGGACCAAATGGGAACCAAAGAGCCGGAAGTGTATTTTCTTGGGCTACGGTGACGAGGCAAAGAGTTACCGTCTCTATAATCCTATTACCAAGAAGGTAATAGTAAGTCATGATGTGGTCTTCTCAGAACAACCGCATCAATTGGAGGAGGATGCTTCCTTCCTAGACAACCAGGACCAGGATATCCATCTAATACAACCACCAACAACAGACTGAACTCCCCCAACGGTGCTTGGGAGGATTCAAGATAAAGAAGAGGAAGAAGAGCTTGCAAAACCACAATAGCAACAGCCATTCCCAAAGTGGGTAAAGTAGCTTTTGGACAGCAAAGAACCTCTAGCCATTGAGGAGGAACCATCCACTGCCGATCCAAGGGATTAGAGGAGCAAAGAAGGGCACAGGAACACTTGGCACGTTGGATAACTACAAAGCTCGGCTCATGGCAAAAGGATTCGCACAGGTACATGGTTTTGATTATCAGGATACTTTTTCTCACACAGCTCGACTAACCACAATTCGCAGTGTTTTGGCTTTAGCAGCATAGGAAAGTTGGCCAGTGTTTCAGATGGATGTGGAGATCTCAAGGAGGAGGTATACGTGGAACAACCACCAGGTTTTGTGATCCCTGGTTCAGAAGCTAAAGTCTATAAACTAAAGAAGGCACTTTATGGGCTGAGACAGGCCCCACGAGCGAGGTACCAACGGATTGATGCCTACTTTCTGCAAAATGAGTTCAGGAGCCCATCTGATGCAAATTTGTATATCTACATAGAAGGAGGCAGGTGTATGATCGTGGTCCTTTATGTGGACGACCTTGTCATAACAGGGAACCATGAAGAAAAGATCTCGCAGACAAAGCAGTTGCTAGGAAGAGAGTTTGAAATGACACCTCAGACTGATGCATTTCTGTTTGGAGATTGAAGTTTGGCAAGAGCCAAAACATATCATCTCACAGCTAAAGTATGCTGGAGAGATACTAAAGGCATTTGGCATGGCTGAGTGCAAGACAGTTGGCACACCTATGGAGGTTGATGTGAAACTCTCAAATGAGGATTCATCACCACTGGTGGACGAAGCGAAGTATAGAAGGCTTGTGGGCAGTTTGATTTACTTGTGCAACACACGATCGGACATCAGTTTTGCAACTGGTGTACTAAGCAGGTTTTCCAATAAGCCACGGGAGAACCATTGGAGGGCAGGGATGCGGGTGCTGAAATACATTAAAGGCACACTTGATTATGGCATCACCTATACCAAGGGCAACATCTTGACCAGATTCTGTGACTCGGATTGGGTAGGAGACCTGAACAGTAGGAGATCAGTGACAGGTTACTATTTCTCACTTGGATCTAGAGCTGTGTCATGGGTCAGCAAGAAGCAACCTATAGTTGCTCTTTCTTCTACCTAGGCTGAGTACAAATCATCATGTTTTGCCTCTTGTGAGGCAGTGTGGTTGAGGAGGATTTTAGGGGACATGGGTGCAGTGCAGAACAAGCCTACATAGTTATCATGTGACAATTAGAGTTGCATGGCAATTGCAAAGAACCCTGTGTTCCATGCTCGCACAAAACACATTGAGATTCAATATCACTTTGTACACGAGCTCATCATGGATGGAGAGGTCGACTTGGTGTATTGTCCGACTACAGAGAATGCTGCGGACATCTTCACGAAGGCTCTTGGAAGAGACTTGCTGGAGAGGCATCATCATCGACTTGGCATTGGGCCGAAAAAGTAAGTTCACTTGCGGTGGACATTGAGGGGGGGTGTTAGATATCAATGCTCCACTCTCATGTAACTACGTGGGAACTAGCTAACTCTACTTGTAAGCCCCCCATATGAGGAGAAGGCATATCCCTGGGCCTCAAGCAGTCTCTCGATCAGGACTTTCCCACTTTTCCTAGCATTGTTTCGTGATGATGCTAACACCTACTCATCGATCTAAGATTGCCATGGCTTTCTTATCACAAAGGAGATGGGTATCACTACATTCGAGTCATCACTCTCAAAATATTGGCCCGATTTGTTGACTGCACCCTTGGAAGGTCTTGAGCATGATTGGGAGATTCAACATTATCAAGATTTGTGGGTTGAGGTGTCACTATTTGCCCATTCATCCAATTCGAGAGGTCTCTCCATGAAGTAGGATTACCCCTTAATAGTGTCGCAATGGGCATCTTGATCTCAGTGGACAGGAATGAGGCTAATTCTGTGATGTCTCGAAGACCAATTATAGATTCCATGCCTATTGATTTAGACTCTTCTAAGCCATGAAAGGACATGTTGTCATGCTCCTTTAGTTGTTGCAAGGCAGGGTCTTCTTCAAACATCCGTTGCATTAGGGTGGATCCCTTTGTTGAAGAGCACGACACACCTTCTTCCTCTACCCTTTCAAGTATTTGCAAGTCTGTAGAGGCTCAAGCATTTATTTCATATCTAGGATGAATTGTATCAATACTCTTGCTTGCCTTGAGACTCTGTTGAAATTCCTCTTGGCACTTGTGTACCAATTTATGCGCCTCGGGGAGACCTTGTTTCTCTATCCATGGGTTGGAATATTCACAATGACCCTTAGGTGTTGTGGCTTAGCCATGAGTTGAAGCTGTTATCATTGCATCAGAGGAATATGATGTTGGTAGGAAGGCTGTCTCTTCATCCGTGGTGGATGATAACCTTGTTTTTTCCCTTTCCAATCTTCATTGCACCCTTGGTGCTTACTCGTGCTGATTCAGTTGCATCTCTAGGCTATGACGTGCTAGCTTTATCCCTTTTAGCTTATTTGCAAAGCTCTTTATTAAGGGCTTTAGATTGCAACCTCGTGATTACATTCAATGGTACTTATGACACTTGGCCTCTGTCAATGCTTAACAAGTTAAGGCTTGTGGACTTAGGTGGCCTTCTCATTGAGCAATCCTTAAAAAGATGGTCCACACCACACCTAGTGGTGATGGCATATTAGATGCTGGTGCACATGTGATTGGCTGCTTAGATTTCCCCTTGTATGGACACTCATTGGCAGGGTGTGGCCCTTGACACATATGGCATTGAATTGGTTGTGCCTTGGTCAAGTTGTTCCTATCTCCCATTTTTTGAGGAATCGGTGTCGTATGGTAGACTAGAATATGTTGGTCACCTTGTATAATGTAGTGACTTATAATGCTAGACCTATTTGCATTGTCACCATTTTGGGGATAGTTGTATCCACTGTAGGTAGGTTTGGGGTCTCCCCAATAACTAGGTAGCTCTTCCACCAATACTTGATTCAAGGGAGTAATTCATGATGGTGGTGGTGGCGGCTGAGGTCCTAGTATTGGCGGGCATAATGGAATATTTTGAGCCCTAAATTGCCCTTGATTGGCTGTGTGGCTCCTTGTATTGCCAATTGTGCCTAATTGGATGGATTGGGTGGTGTAGGTGGCCTTTGTTGATACATGGGTTGAGGAATCACCCTAGGGTAATGACATTGGGATGTGTCACGATTTCCCCAATGAGCACAATGGGCACAGTAGAGTGTTGGCTTGGCTCTAAGATGAGGGCTGGGATGATTTCTAGTGCATACCCCACACCACATGTCTCTTTGTGGAAAGAGATGGGGGTTTCTAGGAGCATCTTTTGGTGCTTCTATATTCCAATGTTGGCTCAACTTGTTTAATAGATTTGTGGCCAGATCTTCCATGTTGAGCACTTTGGGCGTCATGCTTGCATCCCTAGTTGCTTCTGAGGATGAAGCGTGTGCTATTTGGGACATATCAAAGGAAGCAAGGGATTTATCCAATTGGGGCATCTCCCTCATGTTATCCCCTAAGCGTATTGATGTCTTGTTGCATAGCTCAAACGATGTGAGATTCATAGAGCAAACAAATGATCATGAAGCTTAGCATCCCATAGCCCTATGAGGAAGCGTGGCAAAAATTGCACATCACTCATCCTATCATGGGGTTCACATCGTGAGTTCAGATGCTTAATCCTAGTGACATATTGACTTAAGGACTCAGTGTCCTTTTGCTTCATCTCATAAAGTTGGTTAAGCAGGCTCCACTTGGGACCACTAGGGGCAAACCCCAAAATGAAGGATTTACACAATGTGTCCCAATTTATTTTCTCCTCAGGGTTTAAGGCTCTAAACCATTGTCCAGCCTTGCCATCAAGACTCAAGCCAAAGCATTGACCTTGTCTAGATCCCCAATATCACCAAAGGTGTCACAGATTTGTTCAAACCTCTCAACATGGGAGAATGGGTCTCCTTCTCCTACAAACTTGGTGATTAGCTTAGATATTGTGATAGGCTTGCTCCTTGAGGGGTTGGTATCCCATCCTGGAAACATTAGTGGTGGAGCGGCAGCCCCCCTTCCTAGTGCTTGCACTAGGATTCTCATAGTTTTGTCTGTAAGGACCGTTTGTGATACAGTGGGAGGTTGTGGAATGGTGGGCGATGTCCCATACATTGGTGGTCCTAATGAAATGTTCCATGGATCTGATGACATGAGGTTGTGATGGGAGAATCCAAGCCCACTAGTAGGCATTTGCATTGTGACTTGGGTTAGGTTGGGCCTAACAGATTGGACTAGAGGTCCTCTAGGGAGTGGTATGTTCCCTGCAAGCATAGGCCTATAAGAACTTGTTGGGTAGGGAACATCTCTCATGTTTTATTGCCAAGGAGGCATCAGAGGGGATTCTAAGGTGGAGGGTCTTAATTGTTGACCTTCAGGGTTACTCCTTTGACCCCTTTGCTCTAGATTTTGAGGCTCTTGTGAGGATGTGGATCCAAATCCCTCACCATAAGATTGTTTATCATCAAAAAATTGGTACGATGGGGGTTGATTGCCATTAGGTATCATGGGACTTGGCTCCTTGAGTATGGCTTCTGACATTAGTGGTTGGTTGAGCCTCTAGCATTGCCCTAGTCTGCCCAGCAAATGGGTTTAGACACTCTACTAGGTCTGTTAATCCAAACCTTCCCATGATTTTGGAAAAGGTTTCTCTTAATGTGGTAGCTGCTGTAGATGGGGTAGGAGAGTAGAGATCACTGGGGATGGAGTCTAGAGCTACTGAGGTTCTAACATGAGAGGGTTCACCCATGTCTCTATCTTGACTCATGGACTCTCCCGAGCTAGATAATTTAGCTGGTGGTGGTTCTTGCAAAGAGTGAGAATCGACTTTTGAGCTTACTGACCCTAAGGATGCCAAGGTAGGTATGGAGGCTAACAGGATGGTATTTGAGGCACTGTCTTTATACTCAAGGTGATCTTGTAGGGCTCTTCCTGATCTCAAGATCATGTGTTCATTGGCATGGTTGAGGCCTCAATTCTAGGTTGAGTCTGCCTTGACGCGAGGTCAAGGGGCTTTTTCTTGATTTTTGGGTTCCCAGAGCTGTGGCCACGACCGGTGGGATAGCCTTATGGCACTGAATCAACGCAAGTTTGACCAATGGGATACGATTATGGCATCGATCGCTACGATACGGTTATGGCACCGATTGGCGAGATAAATGGACAACACCGGACAGCAAGATTGAACAGCGATGGGCGGTGTGATGGAGTAACGTGACGGCAGAGGGGAATAATTATGACCATGGACGGAGGGGTGGGTTCACTACATCAGCGATGGGTAGTAGAATAGCAACGGTCAACGGGAAACCATTACAGCATCAGTCAACGGCTTGTCAGGTCAGTGCAGAAGTAACTCTGACACGCATTAACTCTGGGCGACGGGGTAACTTGTAGTCAAAGGTTAGGTCGACGGGGAAGCTCTACGGCACTAAGTCAACGTAGGTTGACCAGGGGGATATGGTTTGGCACTGGGTCAATGCAAGTTTGACTGACAGGATACGGTTTGGCACAGGTCGGTGGGATAGCGCTATCGTGCCGACCCGTGGGGATAGGAACATGCAGTTTCGCCCACTAGATGATTTGTGAAGATTTAGAAGTTTCTGTTCATGTTTTTTTGTGATGGGGGGATGCTAAGCTACCTAATCTATGTACTCAATGAAAAAAACTTAAAAGAAAAACAACTTTTGAAAGCCAAAATGCAAAATTTCAGAAAGGGTGAGTTCTAAGACACAAAACTTCTTCAAGATTTGGCAAGAATCCTCATTTTTGTTGTTTTTTGAGGTGTTTGACCTCACACACACCTTAGCAATCTTTCAAACTATCTTTATACCAACTCAAAACACTAAAAAGCATGAAAAACAAGCTTCAAATGCTCCAAAATGGCTTTCCAACAAAAAAAACAGTTTTTCTACTTTTCCATCCAAACCTCTCACTTCCTCCCTCTTTCTTCTCCTATAACTCCACTAACAAGCTCCAAGTTAAGCTTGAAGACTTGTGCAATGGGTAGATATCGAAGGAAGACAAGTGCAAATGCAAAAGCATACCCTCATTCCCCAGCAGCGGTGCCAAAATTGTAGTGTGGTCTCAGCGGTGAGTCACGTGTCATGGGGTAATGCCGACAGAGCTTCCCACTCCTGGCTACTCCTTGTGGGAGCAATGCATAGCATGAGCCATCTACAAGTGTCACTCAAGCGGCCTCCGGATTATTGCAGTGTGGTTTCACGCGAGAAAGAGGCAAGGGGAAGAGGGGAGGGGAGAGGAAGAGGAGGGAGAAGGAAGGAGGAGGAAGGGAAGAAGGAGAAGGGAGTGAAGGGGGATATAGTGAAAACCACAAAGGCACTACAATAGAAACAAGAGAACACTCAAAACACTCTCTTGGAAGAGAAGAGGGAGCTTGTATTCAAACTTGTGCAAACAACAATGAAGACCAAAGTCAAACATTTGGCCTTTTATACAAGTCACCTTTTGAAGGGAGGGCCAACCCTAATCTCTTTATACCACTCTCTCTTCTCATTCTTTTACCATCCTCTTGGGCCCATCTAGCTGCAAGACACAATCTTGGCTCTATGGACTTGCCATTGTCCATCAAATCACATCACTTAACCACAATCTTATAAAGATAACTTGCACATCGTTGAAATTTACACGTTGCAACCATGCATAGACATCTATTATGGCCGTTCCTTATTGATAAGTATAGTTTGGAAGGAGAGAATCAAGCATATATACATGGCTTTGTACCAATATAGAAAACTGTGTTATGACCACACTACACTAAAAAATAAATGAACATTAGCTCATTAAGTTCAAATCAAATATTGAAGTATCAAGACAAAAGAAAGTCTATATCAAAGGTCCTTAGAATGGCCATCATTACTTTATCATTAACCTCTAGAATCTCCTCTGTACCAAATGAAAATTACTAAGGGTGTTGTCCAATGACAAACATCACATCAAATGAGATTCCCATTTTCTCCAATGCAACCATGTTTGCAGTATTGATCCTCGATCCTCATCCCCTCTCTCCTCTCCATCATAATCATTAATAGGTTTTGACTTGCCAGAATGTGAGCATTAAGAAGAGGTGCAGTAAGAGCTAAAGAAGAAAGAAGTGCTTCTAGAGTTGTGTCCTTCAATATCATGGAGATAGGAAGAACTGATTCTAAAGCACTTCCCATGTCCACCACTTGATTTATGCTCTCCTGAGGCATCAAAAAGTCTTTTTAAAATTGTTCTCATGCAAACATATATTTTGGCTCCTCCCCCTCTACCTACAAACAAATAGGAAAGTTCATGAAATTCTTCGTTTTATATTAATTATCTTTAAATGAAACGATTTACATATTTGTATTAATTCTCTTGAATAGAATTTATAGAAAGATTAAAAGCAAAGATAAGGTTAAGGTTTCATAACTAGAGAAATTTTGTGGTCTTTTTATGTGACCTTGTGATCCATCATCATTCTTTGAGGCATCACCACTGTCCTCTCCGTCGCTCCCTGAATCCTCATCATCAGCAACATTGAGCTCTTCTTCAACACTCTATCTCATCATTAGCAATATTGAGTTCTTCTTCATCATTTTCTGCCTCATCATCATTGAAAACCTAAAATATTTCTCATATTTTGAAGCTACACAAGCTTGCACATCAAATTATTGCAAGCAATCTTCTTTCTCAATGATGTTTGTGGGAACATCCTTTCCTGCAAAGATCTTGAAATAGAAGTGTCATTTGAATTAAGGAGACCTCTGATCTTGGTAGCTGTAAAAACTCCATCATATTAAACAAAAGTGATTTATGATGATGGCATCGATGGGTTGCTTGCTCTTCAAGCATTAAACACAACATCTTGGCATTCCCTCCTATATTACTCTATAGATTAGGGTGTACAGTCTTCATAAAAAAGATGAAGGATTCCAAAGTTTATATCTTCAAGCTACATTCTCTTTTATCTCTCCTTGTTGCACACACACCATTTCTAATCTTAAGCTCATTGCCATATTGGCTTCCTAAAACATGAACCATGGCTTCTTTGTCTTATTTTTAGTAACAAAAATTACATTATTGCACGATTCAACTTTAGTAAGTGTGGTGTAAATATTCTATCAATGATATGCAAAATATCGCTAGGTGGTATTTTGTCAATAAAGAAGAGTTACAGCTTCTTCCACATTGTATCATCAATTAGGAAGTCCTCATATGTAACTTCCTTAAACTCTTGCTTTCTAGATTTTGAATTTATCCCTTCTTGAATTGTAATCCATGGTTTTTTGCCCATGCCTTTTCCTTAATCGAGGGTAAAGTTGATGCCATCTACTTCACAAAAGTACAATCTTGCATTGACTTATTGGGATGCTTTTTTCCAAAGAGTAGATATTGACTGCACTCTCCACTACATTACGCTTTACCTGGAGGTTGATGCACTCCTCCATGTAATCATCTTTATATCTCCCCCCAAAAAACCATTCTTTTTTCGTAATCTTCTTATAGCTACCACAGATGTGTAGGTATTTGCCAAATACTTCACTAGCCTCACCCATGTGAGCTCCTAGGTCCTTGAAGTAATGTTACATGTATCATCTCATGTAGAGGTTCCTTAACCAAAGTTGTAAACTCACTTTTCTCAACCAAATTTGCATATCCTTGAAAGTGTGTGGCATCCTCAAAGTATTTAGGTCCCTAAACAGGACCTCCTACCTGAACCGGAGGTGTGTGTGCTATCTAACCCTAAACCAAAGGTGTATGTGCTGCCTATTCCTGAACCAGAGGTGCATGTACATTCCACTTGCTATGGAGGTCTGTGAGCTTGAATTGTATATCATGCATCGTCAAAGTACTCAACCATCATCTTTGTACACATCTTATTTGCCTCCATCTTGGGAAATTGTCTCCAAATATTTGCAAGAGCCTCTAATGCAATCTTTAGGTCAACAAAGTTTGATGGTTTAGGAGGTGGAATTAGCATCACAAAGTGTTTAGCATCTTTTCTTGACACAATAAAAAAATACCACCAACTTAAGAATCCTTTGATTTTGTGAAAATGTCCATTAAAAATGGGGATGGTATATGGTTGAAGTCATATCTTTCATGAAAAATGTCACATCCCATAGCTCCTCATTTTCCTCAAAATCTTTCCTTGAAATCACATAGAATAGCTTGTCTCTTTTGAAGCAAAAACCAAGATCTCCTACCCATGTGATGTCTAGTATACATTTCAAAGTTATTGGGGGCAAACTCTTCTCCCTGAAAATTCAAGGTGACATTAGAGGCAAATGCTCTTATATATATGTATATATATATATATATATATATATATATATACATACATATGTATATATATATATATATATATATAAATATACATATGTATACACACACACACACACACACACACGTATATATACACATATGTATGTATGTATATACATACATATATGTATACGTATGTGTGTGTGTGTGTGTGTATATATATGTATGTATGTATGTATATAAAAGAAAAATTAGCAATTATCAAGCTGTGCACAAAAAGAGAGAGTGTGATTATAACACAGTGAAAAAATCAGGGGGCATGATTTTTAAGTAATGCATGTGTGTGTGTGTGTGTGTGTGTGTGTACTGATCTAAATATAACACACACACACACACTTCCTAACCCTTCCTCCCTTTTGTTTAAACCCTGGCTCCCTTGTCTTCCCACCTACAGCCCCCCCCCCTCCGCCCTATTTTTCTTTGATCCCCTTTAAATTCCCGTTCCCCCTTTTTTTCTCATCTTCCTTTAACTCCCCCATTTCCTTCTTCAATTTATTATTCATTTTAGCTACCCTTAAAAAACCCCCCGTACTTTTCTTTTCTTTTTTTAATAATATATTTTCCCCCTATTCCTTTTTTATATTGATGTTCAATTTTTATTTCCCTTTCTTCCCTTTTACATGTATTTCTTATTCACTCTCCCTCTTTTTTCAATTCTCCCCTCTAAAAACCTTTTTATTATTTACTAGTTAAATCCGTTTATCTCCTAATTTACATTTTTTATATCTTTTACTTTCTCTCTTTTTTCCTATTTTCTAAACCTATTATAATAGTCAATTTTATACATCCTACCTTTAATAAAGACCCCCTCCCCGCATGTTCTACCCACCCACTATTTTACATCCATCCCGTTTTCTTCGCCGGCATGCATTTGCATGCTCTAAAGCCGCCTAGCTTACCCGCCTCCCTAAACTATCTACTTTCTCTCGACTACCTACACACCCGACTATATGCTAGCCTATATAAGGTGGCTCTACCTCCACTATCTCCATCATTATCCCATAGCCTCTGCCCCACGCGTCGTACTGTAGCCCTGCCCATGTATGCCTAGCCTTACTCCTCTGCCCCTCGCCTCTGCGCCTCCCAACCCTTGCTGCAGCCACCTCTACTGAGTCTATTCAGTGGCCTGCTCTCTAGCCCCCACACCATGCTTTCCGCTGACCACGCTGCAAGCCACGCAGTGCACAGGCTTCCCATACCTCCCATACTCGTGCAAGATTGTCTCCTTGCACCTCCACATCACACTGTGGTTGCTAGTACTCCGTTAGGCACGTCCTGCTTCTCGGTTTTTGAGTCACATGACCCTCCAGCTCCATGGACTCACAGGTGCAGCAGTCCACAGCAACATAGTCTCCTTTTTTGTGTGTTTATAGTATTATTCAATTAATACCCCCTCCCCTCTTTCTCCCCCCCCCCCCCTTCTATATATTTACATCTAATTCCCCCCTTGTTAATATTAGTATCTAAGTTCCCCCTTTCTATATATTTATTTCTAATTTTCCCTCTTCCCAATATTAGTATCTAAGTTCCCCCTTCTATATGTTTACATATGATTTCCCCCCTTCTCAATATTAGTATCTAAGTTCCCCCTTTCTTTATATTTATTTCTAATTCCCCTCCTCTTAAATATTTATATCTAACCCCCCTGGCCCCCTCTCTATATACACATTTCTCCCTTCTTCCCCCTCCTCTCTCTAGATATATCTTCCCCTCTTTTTCTAAATATTTATTTTCTTTGATTCTCCTTTCTATTTCCCTCACCCTTCTTTATTATTTGCCCTTTAGTTTCCCTTCTAATTCCCCTTCTATTTTCACCTTCTAATCCACCCCTCCTCCTTCCCAATTTTTTCCTCCTTCTTTTTTACCCCTTCTAAGCCAAGCTCATATATATTTATAAGCTAAGGTTCAACCTCTATAAGCTCTAAAGCACATATTTCTAAGCTAAGGTTCACCAATATACATATTTTCATCTACACTCTCTCCTATATTCCCTCCCCCCTACTCACTTATATATATATTCCCTTTAACAAACCTACCTTAAATCTTTTTTGTATTCTCTCCATTATTATTTTTTTAACATTCCCCTTTACAATATCCCTTTAGAAACTCCCTTCAAATTTTTCCCTTGAGAAAGGCCCCCCCCTATAATCACTTACTATACCTCCTTAATCTTTCTTTCATTTCACAAATTTTTTTCATTCTATCCATAATTATATTTTCACCCTACTCCTTTAACCACCCACTTTTTCCTCACAACTCTACACCGTGCTGGTCAAGTTTGTGGTTAAGCTTCTATTTTATTGACCCTGATAACAAGGGAGGAGTATTTATGACACCCTTCTTCCCAATTGAAGTTAAGCTGGTTCTTACCATGTTTTCTTGTTGGATGGTGACAGGTATGCAGATTCTCCTCTTCAATAAAAGAGATGCTTGTTAGGACTTCGCCAGCGTTAATTATGTTTGCAATTAAAACATTGTTGGCATTCCTTGTCAGTTAAACTCTTACATACTTTTTATACATTCTCGTAGGTGTTTTTTACCTACTCACTTAAATACATATTCTAAGCTTCTTGTAATTACCCAATTAGGATGATTGATGACCATTGACCATAGCCATGATTAAACTCGACTTTTGAACATGTTGGTCACACAAGCACTTACTAAACAAAATAAGTATGGTCAATTTGGAAAATACATCTTATCCATTACACACATCGATAACTTCTACATCAACTTAAACAACAAAATGGCATCGGATAAGGTACATTTGATTACATACTGAACATTGGGGCATTTTGTATTGCAAGGTCAAATCACATGAGTAAGGCAAAAAGCAAAAACAGATGTTCACTAGACATAACATCGTTAGTTGTGAATTTGTTTTAATTAATTGTGACATGGTCTTTCTCTATTTTTCTAAACCATGTGCATCCACCACTTGTGCACTCTCTGCCTTCCATCCCCTTCTTTTCTGTGTCCCTCTTTCATTGGCATTGAGCCACCATGTGGAGTTTCCATCCAAAGAAGATAGCTTGATTGTTGCCTGCCTAAATAAGCAAAGCAAATAAACATAGAAAAGTATGATGTAGAATTTAGAGTACATAATTTGATTCTTACTTTGTATGAATGCTTTCAACACAAGCCTATGTAAACATGTTCACATATTTGGATCCTAAACCTATGAAAAATCATAGCAAGGAATGTTGGTGAGTGAGAAGGAACAAAGAAATTATTGTTGAAGATCAATTACCAAGGGTGGTATGAAGCATTCAAGAGACTAACCCTTCAAGATCATAATTGAAGATCAATTACCAAGAGTGATATGAAGCATTCAAGAGACTAACCCTTCAAAATAGAAAAATGAAGTGAAATTCATAAACATGTTTTAAAGAGCTATCTTGAGCATGTTGATTCCCATGGCATATAGTCGCACTTTAAATAATCTTAAACTCTAAGAGTGCTCCTAATGCATAGTATACAATTTAGCATCTCTCTTTTACTCATGTAGTCTATGGCTCACTTGACCATACACACACTCAAGCTTAGACATACTTGCTAACCATGGCTTTCGACCTTCATCTGCAAGAATGTTATGAAGGTCATGATAAAGCTTATACTACTAAGCACAATGCATGAAGTACTTTCAATTTGCTTTGCATGAAGTAATTTATACATATTTAGACCACAAAGCTCAGAGGCACGAAGCGATTGATACCCTCTTTTAACTAGGTGGCTGATTACATCATACAACTGCTCTTGACAATTGGAATATTACATAATGAGCCTATAAAGCTATGTAGATACAAGCTTGAACATTATAAATTGAGAACTCGAATGCCAACATGAAACTTTTCTGGTGTCTGGTGGCATTAAAAGTTATTAACTTCATATTATGGCATTTACCCTAACCGCTTTGGCTTTGTCTCCCCTCCCTCTCTTATGTGGGCCTTTAACTCTAGCATAAAAAATCATGGTGATGAACCTCAATGTATTCCTATATATGAACGGCCTTTGTGTACGTATTGAGGGTGCAATTACTAAAGTCTTCCAATAGAGGACTATCTTTTCAAACAAGTGTGTGTTTCTCCATCTCTTTGGCATCTTTCGCCTTAGCAATCACATTTAATCACACAACATAACATGTACCTTCTAGGATGTATAGTAGCCTTTACACAAAATCATAAAACAATAACAATATATCACTACCTCCACTAAATCACCAAGAATTCGTGGACTTCTTGCATCAATAACAAACTTTGGAGTTATGTTGCTTTATAACAATTCCAAACCTATTCTCTAGACACTGCAGATTCAAAAAATCATACCAGCTTGTGTTAGGCTACCCAATGATTTTTGGAAAGGTCTATCTATTTCCAGTTCCAACGTTCCTTAGAGTAAGAATAACATAACACAATAGAACGAGTGAAAAAGATGAAGGAAACACCTTTGGGATTGAAGGATAGAAAAAGACTATTTCAATCTATGAATGCATTAAAATCCACTGATGGTGCTTGAAAGAGGAGAATCTAGGCTACAAGGTTGGTTCCCTAGAGTTTTAATGAAAGTTGTTACTTTGAAATATCCATGGTGTTGCATTATTTCTACTAAGATTCACTTGTGCTCTTCTTCAGGACAGTCATGAAGGATGGGATGGGACTAATGGACATGGATGATATTAGCTCTTCATACCCTCTAAAAACTAAGTTGAAGCCAAGTTATGTCATTGGAATGTTGAAGGACCCAAGGCAGAAAGGCCCATTGCAAGTTGCCTAAGAGGTAATGTGGTACTTCAAGGGCATTGTGGATGCAACAGAGATGCTTGTGCTTGTGTAAGACATGAAGCTACACATTTGTTTTTTAAATTTTCAAGTGTGTTATTGTAGGAAAGTACAAGAAATCTATCGTGCCACTACCTACACCTTGGTTTCTAAAGAATCTTGTTTATGCTTTGAATTTTATTCCAAAAGAAGTATCTGCACCAGGCATTGCATAAGTTTTAGGGTTTGGGATTCCATGGAGGACATGTGAAGCTTAAGGTGGATGAGAAAATATTTGGAGCAACACAAATTATGCATATTACACAGTACATGGTAAACCTATCACCATCATAATATTTTACACTTTTCTTTTTTGAATTTGTTTCTAAAGTGATGTACTCTCATGTCTACAGCATATTCTATCTACGCATGGACCATGGTTTGTAGATAATGGGGGCCTGTTTCTCTTTGGAACACACAAGGCATGGAGAAGTCACACTATCAACCCAAGGTAGCTTCAAAAACACAAAGCATGATGGCAGTGTCACCCATAGCACTACATTACATGAGATGTTTGATTGGTTTTTTAATTGTTAATAGGTAAGACTCTAAAGTGTCAAAAGGAAAAGTCACAAAAACTCGCAAAAGCAGTTCATGTTGTATCAAAGAATAGAAGGCATTGTGCTTGGAAGGTATCTACAGGGAGACAAGGATTTGTTTCAAAGTAGAGTTGGAGAAGGAAGCAGATGGGTCCCTGAGGAACTTGAAGCTATCCTTTGATTGTACATGGCTGCATATTTGCACCCCAAAAGGTTGTTCTAAACTTCTAAAGATGCACTTTAGAAGACATGAACATCTGTGTGTGTTTGTGTGTGTGTGTGCACGCATGCATGTGCATGTGTGTCTATGCGTGTGTGTATGCACATGTTCGCATGGCATGTGTATGATAACCCCACCCCATCCTAGGTCCTTTGCACAAAGTAAGTGAGGCAACAAGTCCCCACTTACACATGTGTGGGACCTACTACCTTTCTAAGTAGAAGAATCGAAGTTTCGTTTTTCAATCAATTCCAGAGAGTGTTTTTTCCAAGGCAACTAGTCCCCACTTACAGGGACCTTTCTAAGTAGAAGAATCGAAGTTTCTTTTTTCAATCAATTTCAGAGAGTTGTTTTCCCAAGACAAGTTCCCTTATTGTATTAAACACTTTGGTTCCAGAGGAACACAGTAATGTTTGAGATGCTAACAAGGGGTTTTAGGATGATTAAAGTATCAAAAACAATGGATGGAACTTGTTTGATTTCCTTGTAAGGGCAAAAAGCTAGCTCATGAATCCAAGCTCAAAACATAGACTAGTCAAGTTGAAAGTCGTATATGTCAAGAGAGAAAGAGGCAATTTGTTGATAGTCATCCTCTATGTGGATGACATTCTAGCAGCTCATAGACACTAATGAGGAAAACATTGTAGATTTTGAAGGCTGACACCTTGAAGCCTCAGTTAGATGCCAGACTTAGGGCTATTGCATTATTAGGTGATTTATGTATCCACAAGAGATGAAAGAATCCGAGTATATACATGGGTGGCTACCCAGGTTTGGAAAGCCAAACTATAAGACCGCTTGAACCTCATGTGATAGGAGTGAAACAGCGCCCTATAAAGAGCCTGTCCACATATTGCGATTCATTGTTGTTGGTATGTTTATTTACAAGCCTCCATAGCCCTAGGCATTAATCGCCAAAAGTTCGGCAGTAGGTCAGGTGGTGGATGAGCAAACCCTAAGGTGTGGGTTATATCCAATTTGGCAACAGAAACCCTACTTCATTTGCAAAAGTTTAGAGTGATGGCGAGAGCTTCGTCGGGGTTCCTGAAGTCCATGGTGCTCGCATCGCAAACTTGCTGCAAATCGGCTGCCCGACGAACTTCCTCCTTCCGAAATGTTGCTTCCGAGCCTCCCTCCAATTTACGCCAACTCTCTTCACGCATTCTGCGGTGAGATCTTTTTGGCAGCAAATTGGAACTTTCTCGACTCTAAAAAGATTGTGCCGCATGCATTTCTCCCTTTGATCATTAGCAAGAGCTCTGCCGTGGAGTTCTGTGCCGTCGTCGTTTTCGCATCCCGTTGGTCTTGTGTAATGGGACGTGTTGTTTAGCGTAAGTAAATGCTTCATTTTTAGTGATTCGCCGGTACTTGGGTTATGGCTCGTCATGTCAGCTCCGCATTTCGCCTGAAGATTACTCAGCCTGTAGCTCTTTTGTGAGCTGAATAGAACTGGGTTCCCCATAAGGCGCACATTGACGCAAACTTTGTTGAGTCGCCATTCCTTTGCTCCTCGGCCTTGGCGTATTTTTGTTTGCTACAAGCTAGATCTTGTTTTCCCAGTACTCGTCATCGAAGCTCCAGTGCCCTATAGTACAATATCATGATGGAGGTGAATTGCTCTGACGACTTTCATTGGCGTTATGCAGTTTTGATTTAGCTGTCAGAATTTCCGGTGCCATATCTCTTGCGGAATGAGTGCAAGAATCTGCTCCTAGCTTATCGGATTTACAAGTATATTGTACACGATTTGTTAAACGAGGCATGGAGTACAAAAAGTGAAAATGGTTTCTCTTCGATTACGCTATCAGAATTAGAGCTGGATTTACGTGAATGTTCATGTTTGTATAATTTATGCTCTCGGAGGGAACACATGGAGAGCTCACTTCGATTTTGCAGGCTGGTAATTTCTATTGATTTTGCAATCATTGTGGCAGATTACGAGGAGCCATTGTGAGCCTAGAGTCTTTTCAGCCATTCCACAACGCAAGATCAGAAGCTTCCTTGGTGTCCAGATTGAGCTCAGGGCCTCATTATTCCGCGCTCTTGCTTCGAGGTCAGTTGATCCCCTAAGTTCAAAAGTTCCATCGTGAAGTTCTTTCTTGTCTGCCTTTCTATCTAAATCCCACGTTGCTCTCGGGATGACTACCATGTACATATAGGCTGCTGCATGTATTTCATACCTTAGATGGTTTCATGTGCGCACACTAGTTGTCAGCGTTGAATGTCCTTTGTTTCAGAGTCTCCATGTTTCAAAGTGTGCAAATAAGGGTCAGTGCTGCGTGTATACCCTCACTTGTATAGCTACTCGTTTTTTCTTGCATTCTTCTTGTATGTGTGTGCATGAAAATTAATTGATGCATGTGGCAATCCTGTGTGTGTTTTTTCGTTGTCAATTTATGCATATGCATGTGTAATTCTATAATTTTATGCTATGATTTGTACATAGTATATAACCTAACTTGATTACTAATGGGAGTGCTTGTATTTGATGTGTAATTTTGGCAACGCTTGTTGGTCTGATTGGTAAATATATGGATACGCTCAATTATAATGTGATCTTGTTATTTTGTAAGACTAGGTAGTGGAAAAAAAAGCTGAAAGCCATCCTTGTTTCTGAGGATTTCTTTCTTACATTTTTAGCACTGATCAAAGCATTTAGGGATGCATGATACAGCTTTGATTGTGCATCTTGGTGGTGAAAGTTACCCTCAGAGCTATTTCATTTGCAGGAACTATACCAGCCAAGTGCATAAGAAATATGCAGATTCTTTTAGTCCCTTGCCATTTGTCTTTAACAATTTCTAATTTCTACTTACTGCTTGTCTGTGCCAATCGTCCCTTGTCATTCTAGACCAAGTATTACTACTTTCAAATATATATGGGGCAGAATTACAGCTTCGAAAAATGGACAGAGATTAGTAGATAAGTCTACGTAGCAATTGTGAGTGGATGGTTTACTTGCCTCTCTTTGGGTCAGTGCCATTGGTTTAATTTCCTGCTCGTACTTGCACTTGAGGACATGCAGTCCCAATTTATAAGCGTCTTCAATTTGGCGTGGTTCAAACTTCAAATGCAGAGCATGGCTGAGGCCAGAGTTCAAAGAAACGCTTCAATACTTAGAAACGTGAAATGTTTCAAAACGTTTTGAAACGTTTCAAAAAAACAGGAGGAGTTTCGAAAATTCAGTTTGTATATTTGGGTCTTAAAAAATGCAAATTTTATGCCCTGCATACAAATGGTATGCTGAAACTATGCAAACTAAGCTTAAAAATCACAAAATGCCTTAATACAATGCCTGTAATGCCCAATGATTTTGTAAGTACTCTAGCCTGTAAGTTGCTACTAACTAGTTTTTACAGAAGACTAGAGATAATTTAAATTAGAGAGTGAGCTATGAACTTTCAAAATTAGTAATATAGAGACTAGAATCTAGATTACAAAGTTTAAATTTCAAACTTTTAACTAAAGTTTACTGAAATATTAATCTCTTTGATTTAGGTTAGTACAAGTAAAGGTACTCCACGTTTCATTGGTAATGAAACGTTTGAAACATGTTGCAAGTTTCGAAACGTTTCGTTACCAATGAAACACGTTTCATTGTGACTATGGCTGAGGCACAGATCTTGGCGTTAGAACTAATTTCCACTAAGTCGGGCCAATCTACATTTTGTGAATCTTATCAATGTTGGTGATCTGGTGTACCTTCTTTAGTTTAGGTCTTTCCTAATTGCAAAGGTGAGAAACGATGTTGCCTTGGCTGCATTTGCAGTGTCTAGCTATATGATGCATGCAGTGTGGCATGAAAGATGGCTAATGTGTTATGTAGGTCCTTAATGTAGGATTATGAACAATCTGTAGATGAGGCTGAAGTGCTAAATAGAGAAAATTCTAAATGGGTGCAAGCTAAGGGGTGCTTGTTTTCCATCCAACTGTAATAGAGTTTCATGAAGTAGTGTTCGATGCCTTTGGAAAATATTAGGATTCAGTGTAAGTGAGATGCTGTTCTGGTCACCAATACATGCAAGGGTTCTAGCAATATATTAAGCTGCCCTGCAGCTGCTCTGAGTCCTCTTTTTCTGGTTTCAGTGGAAGGGGATGATGTTCAGGTCACCAATTTTGGACAATACGTATTTTTGCTTATTCTTCTGTAATTCAGTGAGATTGTAATCTAATCATGATGAGAAGTGGATGTCACATTTGTATGATGCAGTGGACCAGCTGCCTACTTGCTGCTGTAGCGTAGGATAGTGAGGGTGTACATTGTCATACGTAGTCCATGTTGTGATCTGGAGTAAAAGGGAGGGAGGTCAATAGAGTTAGCTGGAGAGTGCTGTGACATGGCTTTTGTGTTTCTGCATACCTGTGTGTGATCATACAATGATCTACTCCTGTTGTTAGGCTTAATAAAGTGAGGGGATTTCTGGATTTAGCTAGTTAATGACAGCCCTCTTTTAGTTTCTATGGAAAAGTATGGTGCTTAGTGTAGAGAGCTTGAATTACAAATAAGCATTGATGAGATTATTTGAAGGACTTCCTTTGTAGGCAATTGAGAATTGGGTGAGCGTTTCGGAGAGTAGCTCCTTCCCCTTATCCTTGTATATAAGGAAGTCGCAACTCTTCTAGGGCTTGACTTGCTACTAAGACCTCCCTCCCTACGTTCACTGGAATGCGATTCATGCATGGTTTTCCAGTTTTTGCATTCAAAATGAGAGTTCTGGCCCCTGAGATGGTGATAGTCCTTGTTTATAATTTAATCACAGGGCCTCATGAACTCTTTTTATTTGGAATTTACGTATGTTTAGATGCATAGTGGACAAGTGGGTGTAGACTCTGCTAGTGTTTTTTGAAGGGTTTACAAAACAAGGGAAAAATTTGATCACAGCAAGTTTTCTAATGATCAGATGGTGAAGATGGCACATAAGACATCAGTTGGTATTTCAACTGGTTGTCTACTTTATTGGTTGGCATGGCTTATACTGCCATTGCTGCTCTTACCAGATGAACCTGATGGAACGTGAACATTTATTTTTGGAACTCAAGGTGGATAATGAAAAGTAAGTCACAGCCTTGTATTGGTTTCTGTGTGGAAGTTGTGATATCTTGTGTATTGTCTGCTATGCATTGTTATTAAATTATAAGCTTGACGGGAAAACATGGCTGGATTTTTTGTGCAAAAGTTACAAGTTCTTCAATCAAGCCAGATTTGCAGCCGCCTCATACTTTCCCTACAGACTTTTTTCTGTATGTTTAAAGATGTGTCTCAGATTTTTACATGTTTGCATAACTTCTTTGTGATTGCAATGTAAAGGATTTTACTTTTCCCCCCAGATCACTTGAAAAGGAGGTGAAGAGATTGCGAAGAGCGCTGCAGCATATTTGTATATATTTTTTGCAACATCTAGCAACAGAGACTTTCCAGCAAAACGGTGGTGCTGATTCCTTAATCTGACATACCTTTGCAAGAGGGATTATTAGTGCAGAATTATTTTTCTATTGGTGTCTTTTTGGAAAGAAACACTAAGTTCTTTAAATTGTGTCCAATCCACTCATCCAAACTCATAGGTCGTTTGCCTAAGGGATCTTCTCGTTTGACCTTGTAGCACCCTAAAGGCATCTTATTTTGTTTAAAGTTCTCCATTACATCTAAATTGTAAGTTCGTCAAGGACAAAATGCTGAATGCCTCTCTCTCTCTCTCTCTCACACACACACACACACACATGAACGCACGCACGTGCAAGCATGTGCACACACAAGCTACATAAAGCCACTTCCTTTCCTAATGAGGTAAATTGCTTGAATGTGTTGCAAGATTATTTGTTGACCGATTGCTTTGCTTTAATGTGCGGCAAGGCCACTCGTTAACATCCCGTGAGTAGTGTCTTTGGTTGGGACTCTGTCTCCTACGCTCTTGAATACTCAAGGTATGTATTTGTTAGCTTCAATTGTAGCATGGACTAATTTCTAGTGACTGAGCCGCTTCCATTAGAGACCTCATAACAAGGCTTTCTAAATTCATGGTCATATGTATTAATAATAAAGGTATTAATTTAGTGGGAAAGGTAGCTGTTAAGAGGTGGTTATGAAGGCAACAATGTTAGAATCTTCTAGAATTATATTGAATTCTATGTTAGAATCTTCTAGAATTATATTGAATTCTATAACAGTAAAGAGGCCATGTACATTGAAATCTTGTAAATGGGGTATGTATGCCAATAAGATGCACCTCATTATTGTTATATAATACCTTTCTCAATGTCGAAAAGCTCGATAATTTTGCAATCCCCCCTACAACTACCAATACTTTAATTGCAGGCCACATTGTCAATGAAGTTCCACACGCTTAAGTCTAGATGCTAGAGTATTAGCTAGAGCCATACACATTTGAGGAATGATGCAAGTGATGCAATTGATGTTAGTAGTTGTTTTTTTCCTAGGCATCACTAGAAGATGCAAGATGAAATAAGATGAGTATGATTCATAAGGCCTTCCCGAGATCGAAAAAGAAGATGAATTCAATGCGCAGCATGGAAAAGGGGGGAGAAAGCTGAGAGAGAGGGAGAAAGAGAGAGAATTGAAGGGAAGAATATGAAGAAATTAGCAATGAGAGGGAGAAAGAGAGAGGATTTGAAGTGTTGATGTGGCTCCACTTGACTCAATCTCTCAAAAAAATGAGCTTTCTCAAATGCCATCAGCATAAATATGGCACCAAAAATATGGATGACACAAATATGGCACCAAAAATGAAACTATAAATTTTGCCTTGCATTTGGTGAAGCTTTTTGATAGAGAGTGAAAGGATGCTAAAGAAAAGTACCATGTGCAAAGTGGGAGAGTGGTTTAAATATTATGGAAATCATTTAAAGATTATGTGTAACAAGAGAGATTTCAGTAGCTTGCAGTCTTGGATTATATAAAAACTATATTCATGTTCCTCTCTATACGAGAGAGAAATTCATCCATTATGGAGGTCTAAATTGTACTCTAATGATTTTGGTTTGCACTTTACAGCTACCAATTTGAGAAGCAAGTATTTTGAATTTCTTTGAATGCATAATCAATGCATGGTAGGTAGCTTGCAAAGAGAGTATAAGTGATTTTGATATGCCACAAGGATGGTCATCTTGAACTACCCTTGAACTATAGAGCAATATATCAGCATATATACAATAGCTTAAAGAGGCATACTTTGTGCACCAATTGTGAATCTATGGAGTGCAATAGTGGTCATAAGATTTTATTTTCACGAGAGTACTTACACGCAAATACATTACATCTGAACAATGAAAGTAAAATGAGGCAACTCACACACACCTTCACACTTATTCAAGTATAATAGATGCAAATCATACAAAACATCCAAGGATAATATTAAAGAATACTCAAATCAAAGTGTATGTATACCCAACAAAAGAGTCTCATTCCTTAAGTAGCCAAATCACAAAAATACATGTACATATCTCTATCCTACAAACTAGACTTACAACACTTATAACTTTTCCTTGATATAGGTCTATCAAGCTAGCTCATAGCAATGCCTTGGATCTTGCAAGATTGGTGGCATAACACCTTGCAAGGGGCCCAAAGCATGATCGACGAGTATAGCCAATTGCGAAACTACTTTTGGGTGTGTCATGATGTGCACTAGTATGCTGATTCACTCATGATGACATGGAATATTTTGCCCACGCGCTCACCAATTTTTTTGTGTGGCATGATCACTATAATTCATACGGAAAAGCCCTAATTTCCACCACAATTGAAGTTTTACTAGGAACCATCTCACTGTAGGCTCCTTCACTGCAGCAGTATTGCTAGATTTATTGTGTGGTGGCACTGTGCCACATGGACTTACAGGATATACTTAATCTATTGAAACCGTCATGCTAGTTCTCGATGATGCAAAACACATGGCATTGCACTTGCTTGGTGGAGAACATAGGCTCAAAACTAGTCTTGCCAACCACGATGGTGGGTTGGGATACACTCGTAGTGGCCCAAGTCGACCACCACATCAACCGGTGCAGGTATGGAGGCTATAGTTAGCTATTTCAACCATCAAACAATTGGTGATGTGGAAAATGTGGCACTGCATGTGCTCATGGTGGAGGAACTGGCATATGTCAACCACCACGATGAATGGAATTATAGTCTAGACTTGAATATAGTGTAGTGGCCCACGCAAATCGCCTTGATGGTCAAAGCCAAGCTCATCAAGCATTGCATGGTTGAAACTAGCCACAATAGTCACTGTGAAGGCCACGGCAACAATTGCAAGACACATGGACTTCCGAGAAAATCGTTTGGTGTGAATTGTATCACCCATATGAACCCTTTGGTGTGATAAGAATGCAAGTTGTTCCTATGAGGTTTAAAACAATCTATCTCTTTGTCTCTCTTCCTCTCTCTTAGCTACCTTACGATGCACCAAGTGCATGTTGGTGTGATGGGAACACCATTTAAAACTCTCTCTCTCTCTCTCTCTCTCTCTCTCTCTCTCTCTCTCTCTCTCTCCCCCCCACCAACACACACACACACAACCATGATGCACCATCTCTACAATAAACACTCTACTCTCAACCATGCAAAATTTTGACAACATCTATGTTGGAGAAGAGTGTCTACATTAATACAGTTATGGGTATAACTATATTACTACAATTATGGGAAAAAATGTTTATATTAATACAATTATGGAGAAAAGTGTTTATATTGATACAATTATGGGTATAACTATCAAAGTATTCCACACAAAGTAGGTTCAATGAGAGAAAAGGCCTACAAAGGCTCCAAAAGCATAGGGATCAGATTCAATGGCTGTCCATGTGTGAATAAGTGTCTATATTAACACAATACGGGTACTACTTGTATAATAGAATGCATGGAGTAGACTTAAGGAGAGATGAGGCCTAAAATAGCCTACAAAAGCATGGGGATAGGATTCAATTTGTGTTTGTATCTCTAGACCATTTTGGAGGGGAAATTTAAAGAAAGTCCCCAATATATATGTTGATGGCTCGTCGACCGACATGGGCATAAGTCCTAATAACAATTGTCGAAAATCCCCCCTCCAAGATTGATTAAAAAATCATGCAGACTTGTATTTGACACAACAAATGCCCTACCACACAAGGTTTATTATGACATCATATATACATTGTTGGTGTCAATGTAGAGCCCATTGGCCTAAAATAATAGAACACAAGCTGAGGAGCTGTGCCTATAGTAGAGCATGCCTGTGAGTTTGTGGGTTTAAACTTTTACTTACATTATCACTGTTAATAGGTCTTGGTGGAGCTTCAAGATGAGTGTGATCTAGCTCCATCTGTGAGAAAAAGATATATCTTGTCGTTTGGGTGCATATCATCAAATATAACCCTTTTTTTTTGTTGAGGGATCTTATTTGTTTAAAGTATTTGTCATTAGGTAATAATATGTGCTTTTTTGTAGGAATGATGAAAATTTTTATTGTTTCCCTCTTATGTCGTAGTGGCCACTGGCATGTCCCATCCTATGTCGTATTGAATATTAAGGGTGCATTGAATGCATCTATGATGTGGGCAATCTTGCCCATCCATGATCTGTGGGCGGTGCCCAAAGGTGCGCCAGTAATCGGGATGCATGTGATTTAATTACCACTTAATTACCAATCACCGACATGGTAGCTCCTTCATGATTATTTGGACGTCCCCATTATTTTTAGTGCAATTGAATACGAGTCATTGCGGTGGCATGGGATTAAATAATGGCTCATGATTCTATAATTGGATGGGTTTGCATGCGATTATTTTTGGGGCAAAAAATTTCTTGATTATTTTTAGTGCCGTTAATTATCAGTCACCATAGTGGCATGAGATTAAATAGTGGTTCATGATTCTATAATTGGATGGGCTTGCATGTTAGCGATTATTTTTGGGGTAAAATAAGCAATCTAGTCCCAATCACTACGGTTCCCTCGCCTTTAATGAGAAGGCCAAATCTTACTCGAGCATTCATTAAATTTTGCTGACCTTCATATGCGATCTTTGAAAAGGAATTTCTATGATCATTTCAGTGATGTGGATGTTATCACTTATGGCGATTTCTACCAAGCCAACCCAATAAAAGATGCATGGATTTTTAAAGAGAGCGAGGATAGGTTAGACACTACGATTTATAATGTTACTTTTGAAAAAAAAATTGAACCTTCTTATTAACATTTTTTTTTCTAAAAGATAAACAAAACCCTTAATTTTAAATAAAATTTGAAAGGATTTCTTTATGGAAATTCAGAGTGAAATTATAAAAGGAGTTAATAACATCTTTCTAGGAATAGCATGACATTACATCAAAAGTAGAGTCACATCAAAAGCACCACCAAAATCTCAGAGTATATTGTAATGGTATTATCAAACACCTTCCATTAGTACTCTATCTAAAAAGCAACAGAGCCCTCTTCAGCCTACATCTCGTCAATGTCAATATAATAAAGATTAAAGAGAAGCAAGAAATTGGAGATTCTTCCTTGCAAAATTTTTTGGTGGTTTTGCTACAATGAGAAATCTGAACAAAAAAAAATAAATAAATCTCTTCTCAAGTTGATGAGAAGTTTATTATCTCTTGTTTGCTGTGTCTTATTTTCTCTTGCTCCTCCTTCTCTAGGCGCTAGTATATAGTATTCTATCAATGAACTTTCAAATATCACTCTAGAAATTTCATCAATGAAGAATAGTTGTGGCTTTTGTCCCATATTGAACCATCAATTACGAAGTCCTCATCTGAAAATCCTTTGTACACCAAAAGATTTCCATATTTCAAAGTTATATCTACTTTGAATTGAAAGCCTTTTTTGAGTTTTCTTGACATCTTCATTGGCGCTCAACTAGCTAGCCTTTATACATATGTCAACACCTATTGTGGGATTTGTTTTTTCACAAATGAGGTAACTTCTTGTAACCCATCTTTATGAACTTTTATCCACTTATGTATCATGCTTCACCTGTATGTTGATGGACTCCTCAATGCAATGGTCTTTGTCCTTCTTACCAAAAAAATATTATTTCTTGAGGAGTTTCTCTACTACCATGGTTCCATAAGTGTCTTGTAAGTACTTTATTAGCCTCCACATCCATGCGGTCACCTCTTTTTTTCTAGCCACCCTTGTCTTTTGATTTAGAAATAAAGGAGCTTCATATGTTACGTCTCCCTTCTCACATGCAACACACATGTTCACAATCTGGTCAAATACTTCTGCAAGATGAAAAATAGTGCTTGTGTCCTAGTATCTGCCCCTCATTAGCTTGAAACTTATCATTGCTTTTGGTCGATCTTGTTTTGACCTTGGTACGATTGCACTTAGGAAAGTATAGAAATCTGCAGTCACTTTGATAGTGACCCATCCTTCCGCAATGGTAGCATTTCACTGATGTTTTACTGAATAGTGCTTGTTCTTCATTATAGCTATTGAGTGTTGATGTCGATGTCGATGTCGATGCCTTCAACTCTCTTTCTTTTTCGAGAAGAGAGGATACACATTCTTCAAACTTTGGATCTGGCAAATTTTTCAAAGTGGTTGTCAATGCACTATACTCTGCAGGCATGCTTTTAAGGAGAATTGCAAGTGCATCTTTCTCTCCTACTTTTGCATTTATGCCCTCTAGTTGAGTCATAATGCTTTTGATTTTGTTGACAAATTGTGCCATGGATTCATTGAAGCCCATGTGCATACCATAAAATTCAATCTTAAGATGGATTTCTTGGTTTTTGGCTTTTGCACCAAACACTGTGTTCAACTCATCCCATGCATCCTTGGCATGATCCTTAGAGTCTATATGATGAATTATGTTTGGACCCAAGTGCAATCCAATGAGTGATAGTGCTGCTTCATCTTTTTCCTTCCAAGCATCATTTTGTGCAGTGGGTATGTCTTCTTTTACAATCTTCCAAAGCTTTTGGTGCATCAGGAGATATCTCATTTGTGTAGACCATGTGTGAAATCCTTCCCCTGTGAACTTCTCAACAGTTGGTGTGCGGATTGCCATTGCAAAGGTCTTACCAGTTGAAGATACTAAAAACAAGAACACATTCAGAATACAATGAGATTGCCACAATTCACGAGTCACTATCCTCATCATGTTCGTCATCAATGTCCTCATCTTCAGACCCATGTGGAAGGTGAATATTATTTCCTTCATCTTCATCCGATTCATCCTCCTCATTGCTATCCTCCTCAGATGTTGCACCATCAGTCCCTTCCTCATCCTCTTCTTTGGGTTTTGGGATCTGCAATGATGGGACTGATTTAGGTTGGATAGCATCAGGCGGGATATCGTAGGTCCATTTTGGAACTTTCTCCTCATATCCCACATCTCCTAATGTTTCTAGTATTTTATGATTGGCATAGATGTACACTAACTTCTCAGGCTGATCCTCCAGAGGTCTTATTTGTAAAGGACTATGAATGTACTTGTACTGACTCCAATTTCTATCTGAGCCTGAGTTTGAGCATGTCCAAGAAAGAACCCTCATGGCAATTGTGCGTAGAATCTCGCACGTGCCACCATTCATCATCTAGCATTTCCAAGTAGATGTAATTTCTACCAATGCTTGAACATCGCCCGATGCAAACAACCCCTCCTTGCATGGATACTTGGCTAGCTTGTTACAACACTTTACAAACTCATGGTTTTGGGGATAATATTCTCGCACGACCTTATGAAAGTCGCATAACAATTGGGATCTCTTTAGGCTTCATATTCCACCACTTGGGGTCTGAATGGTACCCAACAGTATGCAAGGGATTGTGAGATTGCTCCCATCGAGGCCTAAACAATTGCCACAATTCCTTGCATTTTATAGCATTAAATGGTCTTCTCTCATTCTCTTAGCTTGGGAAAGTAGGGGGATTTCTCACAATAAGAGCTTGCTCATTACTCCAAAAGTGCATTCACGCTTTTTTTATTTTTGGAGCCTTTGAGTACAAATCCCTAAGCGCATATAATATAGGTTTCATAACATTAGCAACATCCTCAAACCGTTTCCATAATGTAGGGGATCTCGATCTTTCTTTCAGGTAATGCATTTTCTACTTTGTTGCCCTATCGGTCAACTCTGACATCCATCGTTCAAATGCATCATAGTGAAATGTCGTTATAAGAAAACTCCTATTTTTCACAAGGGACTGCAAAGTGTAGAAGTACATAGCAAATCTCATGGTTGCTAGCAATTGCAGCATGGTAGAACCATCACAAGAAATAAAGATTGCTTTGAGACATTGCTTTGATCATATTAACTTCATGATGTCTCGAGCCTCACAAACAATCTCTTTGAACCATGGCACTTGTTTATACCAATCGTTCAATGCAAGATTTAAAGTATGCGTACAATAGGCAAATGCATATAGGTTGGTATACTCTCTTTGTAATATTCTATCCACCTTTTACAACTCTTGGCATTATCCATGACAACCTGCACAAACTTTTCAAGGTCTAACTCCTTTGATAATACACCAGCTATATATGTCCCCGACTTCTTTACATGTAAGGCATTAGTTGAAGTGTGGAAGGACTCACCACGTGGCGATATAACCACCACATTCAATAAAGCATGATGGTTTATGCTTGTCCACCTGTATGAGACAATTGTGCATCCGGTGTTATGTAGTTGCTCAAAAATGCTATGATTTATGTGCTCTTTCGCTTCTGCATATGCCTTATCTAACAATGCCATACACAATGTGTTGTATGAAGGGAGCTTGAAGCCCAGTCCATAGCTAGCAATACCATTCCATGCAGCTCTCATATCATCATTATCGACCATACTCAGTGGATATCCTGACCGCAAGATTGATACTGGGCATTCTCCAAATCTTGAATCCGGATGTTCTCAACTATCATGGGTTTCCTAAAGTTAGGAGTCATAGTTGCCAATCTAGCTCCGGATCTAGCTTCACGAGCCATAGGTGGAGATTTATCTTGTATTGGCTTTCGAAGCCCACTTAATGCAAAATCTCGATGGATTAACAAGTACATTTCTCATCCAATATCCATTAAAAACGTGTCATTCCTTGAAGTAATATCATACTATAAGATGGTCATCATTGACTAATCATTTTGGAGCACTACAATGTCCATCATGCAAGATGTGTGGTAATTTCATGCAAACTTGATGGCTACCACTTTACAAGCCTAGTGGCTAGCATACATAAAGGATGCATGGCATGCCTGCAAAGGCAAACGAGATGCATTGGCATCAATTTCACCTATTCATCCATGGCCTCATCCACCAGTACATCCACTAGAACCCATCCTTCCACATTCACCACAACCCTTCCTTCCACGTCCACCTTTCCATCCTGCTTTCCATGCTCCACATCCACTAGTCATCCCTTTCATTGCACATGCTCCCCCACATCTTTAGCCACATACACAACCCCCATACCTTGCAATTCTGCCATCACACACTTTAGCATGTTCTCTCCCACCTTACGTTCCTCCCAGTTGTGTATTGTCGCTTGCTACCGATGAGATGTGCTTTTCACACCGCATGCAGTAGTGGACATAGGTCCTCAAGGATAAGAACTCAAACTCTTGATGACTATCGATCAAGACTTCATCGAGACCACTTTCAATAATGATGAAAGCAACATATGAGATCTTGCATCCTCCATGGCAAAGTGTGGAGTAAGAGCCTTGCATGAAAAGTTTCCAAATATAAAATTTGGAGACCAGAGCCAATAGTGTCTCTGTCAAATAGACCACACATGAATGAAGAGACCCCCCAAGACATGCCAAACGTGCCAGTGGCTTTTGTGCCTCAAGAGGCAAATGTAGATGACCAGCTTAACCATGTAGAGGCACAAACAATCCTCAATGAGTGGAGAGAGATTCTTGGAAAGGAGTCTCTTAAATGATTCACATAATCGGAAGGCTTGAATTTGACATTTACCTCTGATTTATTGATGATGATGTTTTTAGAGGCTTTGTCCTCCATTCTATCCTTGGGCCTCTATGAGTCTTTTGAAAACCCAATGGTATTGTACCTTTCTTATAGATGGCATTGTTTTGTTCTTCGAGGTCGAGGTTTGTTGTTTAAATGATGGGGTGGCTTTGGTGTCAAGGTTTTGTCGGAACCCAAATGTATGATTCACCTTCAAAGTACCCTTGGGCCTCTAGTAGATCCTTTTGGACCAACACTTGTTTGGTTGCTATTCATCCTTGTTGTCTTTGCTGGTGAGTCTCTTGTAGGAGGTTGAGAGGTGGAAGTGAATGTTGATGTCAATGCTTGAATGTTGGGCCGGTTGGTACTGATGAGTACATCTTGATGGGTTCATTCATCACCAAACAACCCTTTTTCAGCATCTTGGATCTAGCTTTTACCAAGAATCGCAGCTTTAAGTAAAATGTTATATGCAATTTGATTAACTCTAATTCTGTCAAATAGCATGTCATAAAATACAAGGTACAATTTTTATTAAAATAGCATGACATAACCATAAAATACTTGTATCTTATGGTTTTACTAATGTGCAAGTGTATTATGTACTATTTGAGATAGTACAAGGTATGTGGAGTGACAAGATGGATAAGAGCATATGCACTATCGGTCACTTAACATATTCTCATATCCATCCCGAGTCTATGCATGTTAAGGTGGACCACTTTTTCAGCTAAATAGTGGGTGTTGGCTAGTGGTTGGCACTAGTAATTGAAGTTCAAAACTTTGAAAATTTTGTCAAGCGATATAATTGAAACTTGAGCCCATGCAATCATGAATTTGTGAATGTGCATGGAGGATGTGGCTTGATGCGTACTTGCATGCTCGAGCTTTCTCTTCATGGATGCCAAGCTTCCTCTTTGTGGATGTTGAGCTTTCTCTCTCTCTCTCCCACCTCTGTGTTTGCTTCTTCAACAACTCTTCAATATTGATCATCTGGCGACACTTTCTCCTTGTTGGTTTAGGTTGGCAACCACTTCTCACATCTTACATTGGAGGTTTCGAGGTTTGTAGTATAGGATTTTTGACTCATCTTCATATTTTGTCTTTCAGTTTCCTTTGTGATTCAGCTCAATTAAGGTCAAAACTTGAGCTCCCTACATTTTCCTTGTTGTGTTTTATGATAGCCATGTCGAAGTTCCATGTGCCCCATTTTGAGAATCCACAATAGAAGCTATTTTACAAAAGAAAGGAGGAATTTAATGCTGAGCATGGTCTTAGCTTAACATGTGTGAACCCTCGCCACTTATCATCCTCAAATGTCTCAGATGAGCTGTGGCTCTCTATTTTTTTTTAAAGGTCCAAAAGGGGACAGGGCCAATTAAATCTAGAATGGCCAGCAAAGACATGTACAAAGACATACTCTTGCTCCACTACAAAGTGTATCAAGAGGGGATCAAGAGAGGCCCATCAATAGCAAAGTAGGCCTCGCATTTGCAAGGGGCTTTGCTTATGAGTATGGCAAGCAAGATGCCCATAGTACTAAATAGCTGCCCCCTGTGGCATGGGAAGAATTTGCAGAGGAGTCAATGAGAAAATCGGAGAAGAAAAAGGATTTGGATAGCATATTATGGAGGTGGCGTATTGCGAATGGATTCTCCAAGGATAGAGATGGGTCTTGACTAGCAGGTAGTGTGTGAAAGGACAAAATTCAATTTGATCACGGGCAACAATTAGCATTCAACATGATAGTGGGGAAGATTTTGGGCCATATTCTAGGGCCAATGAATTAGCACCTAAAAATATAAAAAAGGCAGAGTTGCTACTTGCTAACAAAAAGACAATGCTACTGAAAACTATGGAAGAATCCAAAAAGGTAATTGTGCAAATGGAGGAGGTAAAATGTATGCTCCATCAAAGAGCGGGCATGTTCATGGCTATTGGTAGCCTAAGTTTAAAGATTTCATCCCTTCAAAAGGGCCTTGAAACTACTGTTGATGAAGCAAGGGAAAAAAAGTTGCAAGATGACATTGGAATGTTGGAGAGTGTTCACAGCAACATGCTCGAGGACGATGATGTTTCCAAGGATCTTGACAAAGAAGTTGCTGATGCACATGTAAATGTACAAGTCTCACTTCTATGGTTTTTATAAAGTTGATTTCTCTTGTGGTCTTTAGTATGTCTTTGAATTCACAGGAGCTATTGAAGTCAAGGGATGAACTGATGCAAAAGATTCAATTGGTGGTTGACTTTGCATTATGCATGCTGCACTTTATAGAAACCAGGAAGCATGTAGCATTCATCCCGGCTATCCCCAAGTTTCTTGCCTTTGACAAAGAGTTTATTTTCATCATAGCAGGTGCATGTGTTGGGTGTGGCCATGGCCTTGTCACAATAGATGATGATATGGTGATCATGTGCTTTGTATTTATGTGCCAGACGAAGACCACATGTGTCCAAATTTCATGCAATCTCAACTAATATCAAATGCTACAAGGGTGCAAATCATAGGGTTCACCCCAACTTAATGCAACAAAAGACCTAAGAGTAAGCATTATGTGGCGGTTCACTTGTAGTTCTTGAACATGAATTTGTTTATGGGTTGTTTGACTTGCACTTGCAATCTGCTTCATTAATAAACACTAACTACTAGTTTGCACCAGCTTGTTGAAAGGTATAGTTACCCAACTAGCATTCAACATAGCAGGATGCATCAACTAGTTTCCACCAAGCTTGTTTGAAGCTAGCTAGTTTGCAGTTTGAAGCTAGTTTGAAGCGAGCTAGTTTGCAAGTAGCTAGTTTGAAGCTAGCTAGTTTGCAGCAGGGTAGTTTGCACCAATCTAAGCATGGAACCCTAAACCATATCTAGCCATGATCATATATAGAAAGGAATGCGTATCAGATTTAGGCAACAACATGCACAGTTGGAGATACCTATCTTGTAGCCAGCCTATTCATAGGTGACTAGTTTGTAGCTATCCAACTAGTATACAACATGGTAGTATGCAGCTAGCTAGTTTGCACCATTTGCCCTTGAGGAGTCCCCTTTCATGTCGATATGGCCCTTGAGGGACCCCTTTAGGGGCAAGGGCCATATCGACATGCCATATATGTGCAAAGCATGTTGATATGGCCCTTGCCGCTAAAGGGGACCACTCAAAGGCCATATCAACAATTAGGTAGTATGAAGCTAGCTAGTTTGCCAATAGCTAGCTAGTTTGAACCTAGTTTGTTGTTAGGTAGTTTGGAGCTAGCTAACAACATACTAGTTTGGACTTAGTTTGCTAGTGCCCAGATAGGTAGTTTGGAGCTAGCTAGTTTGCAGGATAGCTACATTGGAGCTAGCTAACTGATACTAGTTTGGACTTAGTTTGTAGTTAGCTAGTGTAGTTTGGAGCTAGCTAGCTTGCAGATAGCTAGTTTGAAGGTACATAGTTTGGATCTAGCTAGTTGGACAAACCTAGTTTGAAAATAGCTACTTTGCATTTGCATGTAGCTAGTTTTCATGTAGCTAGTTTGCAAGTAGCTAGTTTGCAAGTAGCTAGTTAGGAGATATCTAGTTAGCAGGTACCCAGCTTGGAGATTCCTGGTTTGTATATGGCTAGTTTGCGACTGGCTAGGTTGTACATAACCAGCTATTGGCAACCTAAATTGCAAAGACCTATGCAAGAGAAAGCAAGTTTACAACTACCTAGTTTGTGGTTTAGAGATACGTAGTTTGGAAGCTAGTTTGTAGCTACCTAGAATTGTGAAAGCTATTTTGTAGCTATCTAGATTGCAGAGACCTAACTTGTATACTACTATGCAACAACCTAGTTTCAAGAAAGCTAGCTAGTAGCTAGTCAATATGAGGACTTTGCAACCAGCTATTATGCAACTCATAGCATGAATCCACCTAAGTACTATGCGGCAAGCTAGTATGTAGTCTACAAATAAAAGAATAAATTTGAAATAGTAGATAAGGTAGTGCCAAGATGATAGGCATGAAGACTAAACCTGAGATATTTCAAGGAGATGTACTGGATGATTCACTTTGATTTCAACCCTCTTCGTTTTTGGCATACATCCTTTTTATTTGGCGAGACACAAGTATGAAAAAAAATACAAGATCCAAATTTCTGCATATGATGGTATAAATTAGGAATTACAGGTAAAGGTTCAAACATTAGATGCTCAATTAGAAGAGAGCACTATAAATGCAATTCACTTACAGATGCAAAACACAGCTCTAAAGGATGAGATCAAAAAGTTAGAAAAAACATTATCATTCATGAAGGATAATCCAATGGGTCCAAGACTATATAAGAGGAAATTGCGTCCAATGGATGAAATATCCAAAAAAAGTGTTTACAAAAAAAATGTTGGAGTCTGTTATACAACATCCAAAATTCAAAAGTCTAAAATCAGAGAAAACATCTGAGTCAATGAACAAAGTTGTGGAGCATTTCAATGCAACTAGTGCACAGGGAGTTTGTGATACTGCATGGATAAGTGCAAGGGCATATCGGCTCATATTTAAGAGCTTAAAAATAACATGTCTTTCTGTGGGAGCAAAAGTTAAAGCCCCGCTTCTTAAACTGACTGATGTTGATAAGGCCAGACATGCACTCAATTCGGGCGTACTTGATTTAGTCGGTGAGCTCGAGCATGTATGTAGTACACTAACTTTGAAAACAAAGGCTGGAGAGTCTAAAGAATTGGAATTGACAGTCAACAATAACTTTGTGATGGATGTTCAAAGAGTTCTGCAAGCCATGGTGAAGTTTTATGATATGCCTATGGAGGAATGCAATGGTACTCTGAAGATTGTACTAAAGCTTGATGAAAGTGAGGTAGTCAAAGGTAAAAAATTAGAAAGAGTTAGTTTGACAATGTTGAATAGAATACTGGACCTTGAAGTTGAGCTTGATGATGCAAGACAGTTCAGTGTGCAATCAGAACAGGAGATTTGGTGGTTGGATGCCTTTGAAGTATGATGGAAATTTGAATTTTAATGCAATAATGCAAAAAGACTTAGAATATTTTGAAATAACATGTGAGTTTTTTTTGCAGGTGCCAAAAGAGTCACATTCAATTCTAAAGTGGTTTTTTTACCAAACCGATATCCCAAGTGTGATCAAAGGTCATAACAATGGTGAGCTACTTGAAGTTGAGGGCTATGGATCCTACCGTGTAGAATGGCATCTAGTTGCTAACCTCAAGACTATTAAATGTATGTTTAATGTGGCACATGGAGCAAATACAAGCCATCCTTGTCCAGTGTGCATGCAAACGAGAGTACCTACAAAGGGTGGTAAAAAGAATCAAAAGAAATGGGCCTCTGAAACTAAGGCACCAGATAGGGATGCTCCAAGGAAGCCCAATTCTTGAGATTTCTCTTGAGCGAGTACACATTTGTGCACTTCATGCTATTGTGAGAATAATTGAAAAGTTGGTGCATCTATACATCATTGATGCATATAACTTGAAGCCCCAACAAGAGAGTGAGAGGATGATTGCAAGAATTGAAAAGGTTCTTTCAGATATGGGACTACACTCTGGGCAAGTAAAGATTACAAAAGATGAGAAAAGATTTGGAAAAACAGGCAATGTTCCTTGTAAGCCAACCTTTAGTGGTGTCAAGGCTTTAAAATTCCTTTCTGCAAAGAAGAAGAATGACAAGCTCAAATGTGCTAATGAGTTTGATGTATGGAGAAAGTTACACAATGTCTGTTGTGAACGAGGGGGGAAGGGACAAAAAAGACTGGAAAAGGTGCAAGTGTGGTTGGCTCTTGATAGCTTGGCACCTTTACTTACAAAAGAAAAGATTCGAAGAAGATGATGTATAGTGTTTCATCAATGCTGTGAATGACTTTAGCCGGAATATGGAGATAGCTTGGGGAAAGAATCATTTCACACAATACATGGTAATCTCTAACTTGGACATTGAGATGTGCATATTGAATGGTCCTATATTTACTTTTTCAATTTGGCAGCACATTTTATATGCTCATGCACCATACATAGTGTGGAATTATGGAACATCGGAGTGTGGTCCACTCACGGCATGGAAAGATTGCATTGGCAAGCACGTTGTGCATATAATAGAGCGACCCAACACGAGGGTGGTAGAACTAAGTCAAGCCCAATGGTTCAATTGGTTCAATGGTGGTACAGGCGTATCAAAATAAGAGCAGCTGCAACACTAGCATTCAAAAAGTCTCCAAAAAGTCCTTAGTGTCCCATGCAGTGCAAGATGTTAACGCGGAACATCGAAAAAGAATATACAACTCATCGACATGAAAAGCATGAATCATCGTCTTAATGAGGTGGTCATAGATGATGATGTTGGATATCTTTGGAGACAAAATCCCTGTGTTTGTGAATGCATGTGACGTGGGAGAAACAAGCATCTTTATACCAGTAGAATCTTGATACAAGATATGTTACAAAAATATTCGAGACTTTGATGGATGTAAAGAAACTAGTAGTCCCGAACGTAGTATAGTGTCCAATGATGTTTTGTCTAAATAGAGGGAACTTTAATAGCGGAGTCATATTTCAAGGACCTACCCATTTTGAGCTCATGTTCACCAAATTCTGTGAACAAAATCTTCAATTGATCCAACAAGAAAAGCATATAGAGCCAAATTCAAAGAGAGGACTTGAAGAATGCTAAGAGGAATTTCTTGATGCAATGTAAATTTGAGCCAATTAATGCAACACTAGAACAAACCAAAGTGTCACCATTGCAAGAAGCTGGGACACAAGGAAGAAGATTGTAGATTGAAGAACCAACAAGTCAACTACGTGGAGTTGTCATCAAGCCATGAGCCAAAAGGTGACATCAATGGAATGTATTGAAAAGCAAAAACCTTGCCAACCTTGCCTATATTTTTGTAAATCAAGCCTGACCACCTGAGAGTAGCTATGAAAGCACCCAGGGGAGGTATTGACATGTAAAAGCCACACTTGACCACCTTAAGTAGCAGGCTTGTACTAAGGGGAGGTGATGGAATGTAACTCACATCTAACCACCTTGCAGTAGCCAAAGGATCATGGCACCAAGGGGAGGTGTTGAGAGTTGTGGTGCCATGAGCACATGTAGAGCAAAGGTATGAGTAAAGGGAAAGCTGCCACATGGCATGGAGAAGATATCCGACATGTGAGCAAGCAAATGGATGTAAGTACCCTCACCTATAAAAGGGAGGTTCATTTGAAGTAAATCAATCAAGCACTTTGCACTATCTCAAGATTCTCTTTATGAGTCCAAGCTAATCTATCTTGGAACCTAATTGACTTGAGATACATGTCATGAGCACTCTCTTCATCATCTTTGCACTTAGGTTGCATCCTCCTTAGATAAGTGTTGTATTAGAGTGTTGTCTTAGTGACTAGGAGAGTACGATCCTCACTTTGTCATAGACAAGAACCAAGGAGAGAACAAATCATGCATATTTTACACCTAGTCCTTGTGTGTGTAATTGCAGCAACACAAGAAGAGCCATTGTGGACCATCACGCAATACTTTAATGGCAGTAGCTTATTGCAGTTCCTTCAGATTTTGCCAATGGACCAGGGCAATTCACATGCTACTTCCATCGTGTCTAAGGGGAGGAGCCGATCTAATAGCCACAGCAAGTAGGGGATTCCAAGCTACATTGGAGAAGGAAGATATTTCCCGAATCAATGTCTTTTGTGAGAATCTCCTCCATATCATCCATGCACTTGTGGATGGTTTAGCAAGGTTACACACAGGAAGGTGGATGCACACAGACTTACACCTAGGCAATATCTTATTCGATTTTGTTGGAAAGTCTAGATGCCAAGTAGGCATCATAGACTAGGGGATGGCCATGGACTTATCGGAGAGTTGAAAGACATTCAAGCATAGAAGAAGCATTCTTTGGAGACAGATGCTGACTTTGCTAAGAGAGTTTGTAGGAAAGAGGAAGAGCATGGGCAAAAAAAGTGGCTTGCACCCAATCTACAAGAAGAAGCCGTAAGATGCAAATATACATGCCATGCAGATACCAATGCATTGTGATGGATCATTGTTGAGATGATTTAATTTTTTGAAGCTGCCTCGGGTTATCTTGAGAATGATTGGAAAATGCCTCCCCCTCATGTCATTAATGCTATTAAGCATCATGCGCAGGAACAAATGATGCATCGCATTGCCAATCAAAGAAAGCCACCTAGAGAAACGAGTGATATCTTAAAGAGAGTAGAATGTTAGGGAGAATTAGCTATGAGGCCTATGGAAGAGATGACCCTTGCCCTTAGGCTTGCAACATAAGCCACATTTTTTGCCTTGTAATATTTTTGAGACACCATGTGTATGTTAGACTTATTGTAATAAAATTCTTGTTCAAAAACAAAATTATTGAGCTTGGAAGAATTTATAATTTGAAAGTATAATCCAAGATTGCAACATGTACATTTTGTTAAATTAAGTTACTACTGTAATTTTGTTATAACTTATTTCGCATAGCATATGTAACAATTTCGATCTAATTACATGGGATATGTAACATCTTCATCTTTCATAGATCATATTGCATTTGACATTTAAATCTTGTGTCCTACCTCACACATCGATCCTCACAAATGTTGAATTTGATGCATGCAAAATTTGCATACTATTGCACACCGAGCATTCATTTAGACTTCGCTATCCAAACTGCACTTACAACTTTCCTGTGAGAATGTCATAAGGAGAGGATACTCCTCCGTATAGGGAGGAGGAAGGCTCCAAAAGAGTAGATAAGCATCCATTAACGCAAGAGGAGGCTAAAGACTAGTCTCGACATGTCGAGCACCAACGCTTGCAATTCGAGCAGCTACATAGGGTTGCCAATGTGAAGCACCCGAGCATGTGCTAGACACTATTGCACGTACATCTGTGTCCACTCATCCTAGAGGTTTGTATGTTTAATACTTCAATTTTTGCATGCTTCTTATATTATATGTATCATTTCTTATGTCTTTTGTCAATAAGTATTAAATACAAACTAGCAATCAACACCATGGGCATTGGTTTTGTAGGCATGCAATGGAAAGAAGTGAACAAGCTTGCCTCAAAACTTCTCTCTCTCTCTCTCTCTCTCTCTCTCTCTCAATTAAAACTTATCTCAAAAATCATTCAAAAAGAATGTTACCAAAGACAAGAAACGTGCGCTTGAGCAAATAAAACTGGTCAAGAGCACTACAATTGGCATTACCAACCAGAGGCCTATGTGATGGTGACACTGAAGAATCAAATGTTCAAATCCAAAACCCTAAGCACAAGATATCTACAATGCACAATGAGACAATACCATACTACCACCATCGACAGCATGAACAACGTGATAGAATAAAACTTATCTCTCTCTCTCTCTCAATTAAAACTTATCTTGAAAGTCATCCAAAAATAATGTTATGAAAGACAAGAAATATCACTTTGCATATGCTTCTTCCTCACGTCATCGCATATGCTTCTATTGCATATGATGGTGAGTGGTATGCTAGTTGGCATGCTCTTGAGCAAATGAGCTTGGTTAAGAGCACCGAAATTGGCATTACACCTAGAGGCCTATGCGTTAGCAATAAGGAAGAATCAAGTCTTCAAATCCCAAACCCTAAACACAAGATATTTACAATGCACGACAAGACAATATCATATTGCCACCCATCGACAGCATGCAACGAGACAATACTGTACAGTGCAAAATTGTTATCCCACCCTAAATCGCAACATATCAAAACCTGAGCTAGTTGTAGGAAATCAAGTGATAAAGTCCATAGAAATCTGCTCCCATGGGCCATCACGAATTGGTAAAGGCATAAGTAAACCTTGATATTTACCCTTGCAGCTCTTGAATTTTTGACAAATAAGACATTGTGCAACAAAAGTTGCAACATCAACTTTAAGCTTAGGCCACAAAAAATCTTGAATTATAGTCTGATACGTAGCAGCGACACCTCTATGTCCCATGTAGGGTGGCTGATGTACCTCTTCTAGTACCGAGCGTCGAAATGGTACAGTGACACACAAGCACTTTTCGTAGAATAGATAGTCATTATGAATGGAATACGAGGCCATAGGGGTGCTATTAGCTTGCTTAATCTTATGCCAAATTTTTGAAAAGTATCGATCAGTAGGATAGTCTGCCTTCATAGGCTTGAAAGGGTCTCCCTCAAGGACTGAGATATTGTTTATGCTAAGTCGATGGCTTAGTGCATCGACAACTACATTGTCTTTTCCTGGTTGATATTGGATTATCAGTTTAAAGCTGTCAATAAAGGCAGCCCATTTGATGTGCCGATCTGAGATCACCGGTTGAGTAAGGAGATGTCTAAGACTCTGGTGATCAGTCTTAATGAGTAACTCGGAACCCATAAGATAGTCTTTCCAGAGTTTAAGGGCATGCACTACATCAGCTAATTGTTTATCATACGTGGAATAGTTTAGCTCTGCTAGTTTTAATTTACGTGACTCGAATGCAATTGGATGGTTATCTTGCATGAGCACAGCCGCAAAACCCTATCCACCAGCATCAGTAACCATGACAAAGAAGGGTCTCATAAAGTTCGGCATGGTCAAAACTGGTGTGTGCATCATTGCACCCTTAAGTTGTTGAAAAGCTAAAGTGTGCTGCTCACCCCAAGAGAAAGCACGAGTCTTATGCAATAGATCGGTCAATGGATGTGCCTTATGTGCAAAATTTCTAACAAATCTACGATAGAAACTACACAAACCTAGAAAAGATCGTAACTCATGGATATCTTTAGGTTGTGGCCAGTTTACTATCACTTCTACCTTCTTGGGATCTACTCGAATGCCTTCAACTGAAACAATGTGTCCAAGATGTTGAGAGTTCACGCTCAACATCATGTGATCATGTGTGCATAGCACCATCACGTGATCATATGTGCATAGCACTAACCTTATAGAGTGCTATAAAGGAAAGGGTTAGATCCCCTAACCCTAACCCTAAAAGGGTTTGTATATATTCTATTTTTTCAACTAATTCTAGTGTACAGTTAGTCATTTTGTGGTGTGCTCTCTAGCTGTGCCCTCTCTCCTCATCTCCACTCTTCTCCTCTCCCCTCTTCATATTTTGTCATGGTATCAGAGCTCCCTTGTCTTCCGTTGAGACATTGCAATTCTTGAGAGTGATTGATTGATTGAGAGATTGAGAGGTTTCTATCTTTCATTCTGTTGATGAAAGATTTCCATTCATGTGAGAGGAATTTCTGTCCGTTCATCTCCTTTGAGTGTTTCTTGAGTTGAGAGAGAGAGAGAGATTCTTCATTGATTGTGAGAGTTTCACTCTTGAGAATTGTTTTCTCTTAATCCGAGAGAGAGAGAGATTTTTGTTATAGATATCCGTCCATTTGATATCATTGTGAGAGAGTCTGTGATATCCTAGCTGCCTCCTACAAGCTTCAGCAACCTAGCAACTATGCAATTTTAGCTCAGCCGACCTGCAAGCCAAGTCTCTAAAGAGCTTGGACCTAAGGCGACTACACAACCTAAGGCGAGCTCGAACGACCAAAGGAGACCTAGTGCTCACGGCCTCAACTCATGGCAACGTAGCTCCATAGCGGACTACAACAAGCTCGTAGCGCCACGCCTCTCCAAGCACACAACTCCTTCCAAGCCTCTTCACCGGCTCCTACGCTACCTGCAGCTTCTCCATCGACTCCAAAGCAACAATGGCGGCCTCCTACAATCCTCTACAACTAAGGCAACTCCTTCAACAATGGCCTCCTCCACACAACAGTCATGAATCCCTTTGTTCCATCAAGCTCCTCTCAGGGCTCTCGGCTCCCGGCACGTCCAACCGACAATCTCAAACCAAAGGGAGCTCCACGGTCGACAAGCCAGTAGAAGCCTTCTAAGGATCCGCGGCTCTATAGTCCTCCAAGCATTCAGCCAACACCAACTGAGCTTCGCCGACGACTAAGGGCCACCCAGCGCCTCCTCCGTCAACTGGTTGTGAAACGAGATGGTCTTCTGCAACAACAGCTGCTAACAAAGCAACCAACCGCGCTTCAGCAGCCCAAGCTCCTTCCACACCCACGGACGAGTGAGCTCCAGCATCTCCAGCACCTTCAGCTCCAAATAGCTTTCATGGTGACCATCAAGTTGTTACGACGATTGTCCTGCTTTGCAAGTCTGCTTTCAACCCTTGAAAAGAGGCTGCGAAGCGTGATTTGAAAGCCATCTTCCAAGTCCTTGAGCCCCGTCTTGGTCTTTTTCGAAGCGGGGCTGCCTCTCCGTCGTCCATCACCAACGAGCTCCAACGAAGGAGACAGAATCTTCATAGATTCCATCAGAATCTTCATAAGATTCCGGTCTTCCTCCTTGCGACATGTGGCAGATCACATTTACCTACGGTTAGATTAAAGTAACCTTGCTAGGTTGGTATAGTAAAGTTTACTTGGGTTGGTTTTGGTTGGCCAAATTTGTGCCACGTGGCAATCTTATCCTACCCACGTGCCACGTCACCACATTATCTTGACACGTGGCAATCCTTATCTGACACATCATCAGCCACATCACCTGTGCCACATCATCAGTGCCACGTCACCTATGCCACGTCATCAAGCCACGTCAGCATTGCCACGTCACCCTGCTGACATCATTTGTGCCACCTCAGCAGTCCAGTCAGCACTAACCCTCTGCAGGCACAGTCCCTTGCCAGGCACACTGTGCACACACTCCATGTGCACACTCCTGCCACCTCAGCACAGAGCTTCACTGGCACACCTCTTGCTAAGCACAGTGCCACATCATCACTGCATGTGACTCACAGTGACATATCATCATTGAGCACCATTTGCACTCCTTTTGCCCCTCCACCTAGATCAAGTCGTATCTCTTGATCCAGGAAGAATTTGAGGGTGCTCCAAAAAGGAAAATCGCTCGATTTTTCGTGCTCTACGCGCTCGTTACATCACGCGCACATTTCGGCGCAAGTTACACTCACATTTGAGCCTCGCCGACAAAACCACTTCCTTCACGCACATTTGCCTCTACATCGATGCATTTGACCCAGCACTTAAAAAGAACAAAAGAAAAGGAATTATTTGCTGCTCTTTCATCGATCGACGGTTGGTTTAGATCTAGATCAGAGTAGACTAGATCGCCATAGAGGGGATGCTTTGAATTCCCCAAGTTGCCAATCTAAGCCATGCCCGAAATTCCCGACTAGTACCTACTCGGAGTCAGTCCATACGCTCACATCCGATTTCACATCATTACATTACCTGAAACCTTACGTTCATCAGTTCAGTGAGCAGACTTCAGAGTTCAGAGGCATTGCAGATTGATTCAGTGGGCAGATAGCACTTGATTTCACACACACATGCCACCATTGTAAAGCCTATTTGGCTATCTCACGGCATCGTGCACATCATTTTTTCAGCCTTGTAAAGCCTCTTGGCTATTCCCGGCATCATTGCGACAAGCCTTGTAACACAGGTCAGATCTTATTTACTGCAGTTCTATCTTCACCGATGGTACAGAGATTTCACTTGGCATCTTCAGTGTATTTGCAGTTGATTCATACAGAGGTTTTCAGGACATTTTTGAGTACATTGTTTGCACCATGTCGACTAGCAACCTCAATCTGGAGGCGTCTGCTAAGTTAGACAACTCCAATTACGGTACATGGAAATACCGAATGGAGACCATTCTTGTGCTTCAGGACAAATGGGAGTATGTCGATGGATTCATACCTAGACCATTGGCCGATCCAGCCACCAGTAGCTCTACTCCATCTGTTGTCACAGCACCAGCAACGGGATCTACATCGGGATCTACATCTACACAAACAGTTTCCGCACCAGTAGCAGATCCTGCCATTGCTCGAGCTCAAGCAGAATGGGATAAGAAAGACAAGTATGCCTATCACCTGATCAAGCAGAATGTGCAAGATGTCATGCTAGGACAGCTCAACACAGTCAAGACATCAAAAGAAGCATGGGATATGTTCGCAGCTCTCTACGAGTCCAAGAACACATCCAGGATTCTCACCCTGAGAAACCAGATCAACCAGAGTTTCCACAACAGCAGCGAAACCGGTCATGCTTATGTACTCTGCATCAAAGACTACAACAATCAACTTGCAGCAGCAGGAGAGACTATGAATCCCGCAGAAATGGTTCAAGTAATCCTGAATGGACTAGGAGAAGGATATGAGAATCTAGTCCAGAGTATTGCCATCCAACGACAAATTCCAACACTGGAAGAACTTCAGTCAGTTCTACTTGGTGAAGAACTCAGGACTCAGGCCATTCAAGCACGTAAAGGTCATTCTAATGATCAGGCATTCACAGCTTCAGACAGAAGCAGAGGCAAAGGCAAAAACAGAGGTAGATCATATCAGAAAAGTGGTCATCATCAATAAAATCAAAATCAGCATCAGCATCAGCATCATCCTCAGCAACACCAAAATCAGCAAAGAGGAAATCATTCCAACCGAGGAAGATTCCAAGGACGAGGGAATGCATCCACCAATGTGTCAAACATTCAATGCAACTATTGTCACAAGTTTGGACACTATGAAAGAGATTGCCGCAAGAAGCAGTATGACCAAGGCGGTCAATCCAGCAAGGGAATTCCCGAGGAAGAGGAAATCATCGTGGTGGACATTCTAGTCACAGTCATTTTGCAAATGAACATGGCAATATGTTTCTTGCAAGTGAGGAATTGCATCAGACTGATTCAATGCACCTAGACACCGATTTCAATCCCAAAGAGGATTTCAGCTATCAAGTCGACCAAGTGGAACAGGATCCTTGGTACATCGACAGCGGTGCATCATCTCATATGACAAATCATCAGGAATGGTTCACAGAAATGAAGCCATTAGAAGGTCAAAAGAATGTCATCTACACAGCAGACAATACACCGAATCCGGTTCAAGGGACAGGTGTTATCCCTATGAACAATTTCACTGGTACAAAAGGATTAGTCAAAGATGTGCTCTATGTTCCGAAGCTCAGCAAGAACCTTTTGTCAGTAGGTCAAATGACGGAACACAACTACAAAGTCATCTTCGACGGTGATGAATGCACTATCAGAGACAAATCCAAAAGAGGTCAGCTAGTAGCAAAAGGTGTCAAGGAAGGACGCTTATACAGGATGCTAGCTAGAGTACCAGATAAGCATGCCATGTCAGCTCAAATGCAACAGATGCCACTATCTGCAAAATGGCACAAGAGATATGGTCATGTCAACTTCAAGTACTTGTTAGATCTAAGGAATCAGAATATGGCAATTGGGATTCCGAAGCTACAGTTTCTTGGAAAAGTTTGTGAAGCATGCTGCTTCGGCAAACAAAAGCGAACCAACTTTGTCAGAAGTACCTCTCGTGCACGAGGTATTCTTGATTTGATTCATACAGATGTATGGGGTTATGCCCAGACCCGCAACATCAATGGTTCACTTTATTACTTGACCTTCATCGACGACTACAGCAGATATTGTTGGGTCTACTTTCTGAAAGAGAAATCTGAACTGTTTGCCAGATTTCAAGAATTCAAAGCCATGGTAGAAAACCAGACAGGCAGAAAGATCAAGGTCATGAGATCAGACAGAGGAGGTGAATACATGTCTTCAGCCTTCATCAATTTTTGCAAAAATCACGGCATTCGAAGACAATTCACATGTGCAGATACTCCTCAGCAAAATGCAATAGCTGAAAGGAAGAATGGGACTTTAGCAGACAGTGCTAGAGCAATGCTTAGTGAAAAGCATCTTCCGAATCAGTATTGGGCAGAAGCAATAGCTACAGCTAACTATTTGCTTAATCGGCTTCCTACCGAACCAATACAAGGTATGACTCCTTATGAAGCATTCACTGGACACAAGCCACGCATTGGGCATCTCCGCATATTTGGTTGCATAGCATATGCCCACATACATGATGATCATCGCAGGAAATTGGATGTGAAGTCACGCAAATGCATCATGGTTGGCTACAGTGAAGAAAGCAAAGCATACAAATTGTATGATCCCATCAACCGCAAAGTCATTATCTCCAGAGATGTAATCTTCGATGAGGAATCAGAATGGCAAACCTCACCTACACAGGAGATAGAAGCATCGACTTCACAGTCACCTACAGAACAGGTTGATGAAGAAGAGCACGAATTGCCAGCAACACCCCAATCAGCGCCACAGCAGCTCAGACGGTCTACTAGGGAAAGCAGACCACCAGCCAGATTGACATATGCTCAGAAAGGCAAAGCAATTCAGGTGGAAACCACCAACTATGCTCTTATGACTACCATCATGGCTACAGAAGAGCCAGTGTACTTCGAAGATGCAGTAGATAAGCCAGAATGGCAAATTGCTATGAATGAAGAAATGGATGCTTTGTATAAAAATAACACTTGGGAATTATGCGACCTTCCACCAGGAAAGAAGGCCATAGCCAACAAATGGGTATACAAAGTGAAGTACAATCCAGATGGCAGTATTCAGAGATACAAAGCCAGATTAGTTGCAAAAGGATTTGCACAACAATATGGCCAAGATTATGATGAGACTTATGCTCCAGTAGCAAAGATGGATTCCATACAGTTCTTGATATCACTAGCGACACTCAATAAATGGAATGTGTATCAGCTCGATGTCAAGAATGCATTTCTCAATGGTTATCTAGACGAGGAAGTCTACATGCAACAACCAGCCGGTTATGTTGAACCAGGAAAAGAGAACAAGGTTTGCCATCTCAAGAAAAGTCTCTACGGCTTAAAGCAAGCACCCAGAAGTTGGTACAGCAGAATTAACAGCAATCTGGAGAGATTCAGATAGCACATTCATGAGTTAGCTCAAATATGTTGACAATCTCCTGAAGAAGTTTCATATGGCAGATTGCAAGATTGCAGCCACTCCCATGGAACAGAGTTTGAAACTTACTAAAGATTCAGAAAAGCCTACAGTCAATGACAGATACTACAGGCAACTCATTGGATCTCTTATATATCTGACAATCACACGGCCAGATATTTGTTATGCAGTAAGCTCACTAGCACAGTTTATGGCAAATCCAAAACAGTCTCACTGGAATGCAGCCAAAAGAGTCTTGAGATACATCAGAGGTACAAGACAATTTGGGATAGAATACAGAGGAAGTCATCCACGGTTGCATGGATACTGTGATAGTGACTATGCTGGAGATCATGAGACCAGGAGATCGACACAGGGATATGCATTTTTCCTTGGTCAAGGTGCTATATCATGGTTGTCAAACAAACAGCCAACTGTTTCTTTGTCTTCGACTGAAGCAGAATATAGAGCACTCACTACAGGTGCATGTGAGGCTATATGGCTCAGAAGACTATTGTCAGGAACAGATTACTTTGATGAGTCAAAGCCAACAACAATATACTGTGATAATCAATCGGCTCAAGCATTAGCCAAAAATCCAGTATATCACTCCAGGACAAAGCACATTGATGTCAGAGAGCACTTCATCAGAGAAAGAGTATTACTTGGTGACATCACACTGCAGCATTGTGATAGCAAAGAAAATGTTGCAGACATCTTTACCAAACCACTCGGTAAAGAGCTATTCGAGAAACACCGACTAGCTCTTGGTTTGATGCAGAGGAAGGACATTCCCATTAAAGGGGTGTGTGGAATGTAATGCTCAGTCCTTCTTCGATTCCCCAGAATCATCATCTTGAGGGAAGGCCTACTTCATGATGTTGATCTTGAGGGAAGGTGTTGAGAGTTCACGCTCAACATCATGTGATCATGTGTGCATAGCACCATCACGTGATCATATGTGCATAGCACTAACCTTATAGAGTGCTATAAAGGAAAGGGTTAGATCCCCTAACCCTAACCCTAAAAGGGTTTGTATATATTCTATTTTTTCAACTAATTCTAGTGTACAGTTAGTCATTTTGTGGTGTGCTCTCTAGCTGTGCCCTCTCTCCTCATCTCCACTCTTCTCCTCTCCCCTCTTCATATTTTGTCACAAGATATTCAATTTTAGGCTGGAAAAAAAGAACTTTCCTCTGGGTTGGCATACAGTTGGTTCTCACGTAAGAGAGAGAAAACAAGATTCAAGTGTTTCTCATGTTCCTCTCGACTCTTGCTATAAATCATGATATCATCAAAGAAAACTACCACAAAGTCTTGATAGGGTAGGAAGATATGATTCTTTATCCAACTAAATGTGGCAGATGCATTGGTCAATCCAAAAGGCATAACAAGAAATTCATAGTCGTGACCAGTTTGGGTTCTAAAAGCAGTCTTGAAAATATCAGGCTCGATCACTCTCACTTGATGATATCCTGACTTAAGATCAATCTTGCTAAAGATTGTGGATCCTTTCAACTTGTCGAGTAGATAATCAACTCTTAGAATGGGGTATCGAATTTTCATGGTGATTTTATTTAAGGCACGATAATCGATGCGCATTCGGAAAGTTCCATTTTTCTTCTTGACAAAAAGAACAGGCGCCCCAAATGGTGAGCTACTAGGTCGAATTAGGCCTCTACCCAAAAGATCTTCTATTTGGGATCTTCTATTTGGGATTGAATCTCTTGCTGCTCAGTAGGATTGTGCCTATATGGTGATTTACACAGTGGTGCGCTACCTGGAATAAGGTCAATCTTATGATCCTTAGGTCTAGATCATGGATGATTTTTTCAAGTTAGTTTTGTTAAGAAGCTAAACTTTTATATTGGCATCGAAAGTTTGTATGCCCTAATAAAAATAAATCTTTGAAACATTCGCCAAAATTTGAAACTTTTATGCAAAAAATTTTAAAGTTTTGCCAAGATTTAAATTTTTTCCTTCAAATTTTCAAAGAATATATATAAAAAAGTACTACATTCTACTAATATTGTGAAACTAAAAAAATGATCTTGAAAACTTTTGCCAAGATTTTATATTAATATATAAGCATAGCTTCGATAAAAACATCCATGGTCTAGATTGAGGTAGGCCAGGGGGTAAGTCTTCTATAAAGCAGTCGTCATAGGACGCTAGAAAAGGATCCAAAGTCTCTTGCTTAGTTTTCTTAGTCTCAGGACTAGCCTCAATCTTATTGACCATAACTAGATATGTCTTCTCACGTTTGCGCAAAGCTCTTTTAGCTTGGGTATGTGACAATATAGGCCAAGAGGGAAGATTCTTATCACATTCTAGAGTCATAGTCTCAGTGCCTTGAGTCACAGTAATGGTGCGTTCAAGATAATCAGGTTTGGCATTATGATCGATGCACTAAGGCATCCCTAGAATGAGATCTTGCTCATGCAAAGGAGTGACTAAGAAATGACGGCTCTCAACTAATGGCCCTAAAGTCACCTCAAGATCCTTAACCATTTGCAAACAATTATAATTCGATCCTTGAAAAGCTGATTTGACTTTATATTTTTTTTTTATGGTTGCGAGCCCTAACTTTTCAACTAAACGTTGAGAAATGAAATCATGGGTGCTTTCATCATCAAATAAGACACTATGTTCTTTTTCGTGCAATAGTGCAGTCATATGTAACAAAGAAGTATGAAAATAAGATGCGCTTTTACCTGAATATACCTAAAGGGGTGTAGTCGGCATCTCCAGTGTCATTGTCCTCATCCTCGCCCTCTTGCTTGAAAGATTTATCGCACTTTTGCCTTGAAGGATATCTTTATGACTAGAAACTTCAAAGAATAGAGCAACAAAGTGACTTGATCTAGTGGATAGTCACCAATTGTTAAGGGGACTTGAGCTAGAATAGTACCAGGATGGGGGACCTCCCGGGAAGTTTTAAGAGCAATCTCCCAAGGCTTCCTTGCACGCAGCCAACGGTGCCTTCAGTGCCAAGTATGCCAAGGACTATGCCTTGGTCATTGCCTTTGTCGTATGCTTGGAGGAGCTAAGTGCAGGTGTGCATTCACAAGCTTCGACCTGTCTACATACGACCGACTTCTTTTGCTACAATTTTTTTTTCGCCGCACGTTTTCTTGCCGACGAGCCATTCTGCACTCTTCGCTTCTACTGCTTCAAACTTTGTTGTGCTCTTGTACGCGGTGTTCGCAATCTGATGCGTGCTATGGTTTCTTGTTTGAGGACTCGTGGTACATGTGCTTCCCGTGCTATGGATGACAAAACCTTGGCTCTAATACCACTGTGACAGGAAACACTCACGGAACCTGCAAATCCTTGAAAAACACATCAACACTCTTCCAAAATATGCACAAATTCTCAAAACTCACAAATGGAAGAGACAGAACAAGCGTGCTGGTTACAATCTCTCCCCATAGGAGTGGTGCTCTCCTTCCACCTCCTATGTATTTATGTATATTTCCCAAAAAGCTTCCGAGCAAAAATCATACAAAAGCCCCTGTGCTTTCCTCCATGCACCCTTTTACAAAAATCCCATCCACCTTCTAGAATAGCTGGCTTTTTCTAAAAATAAAGCTTTTTCTAACTTTAGTTTATACACTTAGCCAAGCCAGTAATATTTCAAAATTCAAATATGTACATAAGCTTTTGTAATATCAAAAACTAGGCATAAGCCTTATTCATCCCTGCATCACTGGAGTTGTGCCTATGCGCCCAAAATATGGTGGATCATGCTTGCCAGATGCCATCGCCCTATCAATTACTCTTCCCCTGGATTCACACGATTAATAGTAATGAAATGTTTTAAGCATAAGATAACCTTGGAATTAATCATCACAATCAATCAACCTTTCAGTATTATAGCAACACGAAATCAATAAATCACAGTTGAATGGTGCACACATGCGACACATACCATCTCATGGTGCACCTGATGCTACACATGGATAAAATCATACAGATGGTGCACACATGCTACACATACCGTCATCGCGTAAGTGGTGCACATAATGCTACACACTCATATAGCCGTAGCCATATATCCAATCATGTAGGAGCACGCATGCATCACTACGAAACAACGAGCACACATGCATCAATTGGGTAGCAAAAATATTGGATCTCACTAAACTAAATACTGAAGGATTAAATTAATGGGATAATTCCAACTCCAATTCTCATAACACTTAGACATCAAAGCTTTGTAAGCATAACAATTGTTGGCACATAACTATGTTGTGTACGGTAGGGTGAATAAAAATCTAAGTGTATCATGAGTGATATATATGTACAAGAGATTCTACTTAGATTCTATAAGGAGGGCTAGGTCTCACTATGAAGATAGTGCATAGGGGGGAGGCGAGGTGGCTTTATTCAAAACAAAGAGTAACAAATATTAAGCTAATTTTAAAATGGTTTGATTAGGAGGACATAAAACCTCAACATTATAGTTATGCCTTATTACAAAAGTAGAGGTTTGAATCTTAAACTTGTAAGTTTTTTGTGAATGTAAAGTTTTCTCTTGATAAGATATGTATTGGGTATATGAAAGCATAGGGTATAATCTAAAATAGGTGATTTGCATTCAAACAAGTATTTGTTCTACAAAGATGACTTCTCTTGAGCCCTAAAAGCAAATGATAATAGTTTTTGGCAAGAGATATATATGCCTGCCATCCAAATGAAACACCGCCATATGCAGGTGTGACACAAAATAGTTAATTAAAGTAAATTCTATGGCTTGAATAGGCAATGGGGCAATAGTAGCAGAAACTAGGAATGTTCTCCTTAGAGTTGCTAGATGAATAATCAACATCAAAATTTGCAATGCCGCCTTGGAAAATAGCCAGGAGCGGCACTATGTAAACACTCCATATAGCATGTGTGATCAAGGGATATAAAAAAAACCACATAACTATGGATTTTTATAACCTATATACACCCCTTCTATAAATTTTGAGATGGTTAAAGTATCCCTTACGTATGAAAAAAATCACATTTTGAATTGAAAAACCCCTTATGTATGTATATTTTTTGTAACTTCAAAAAATCTAAAACCCCTTTCGTTCATCACACGTGCCATCTTACATATTTCTCCGCAGCCCCCACCTACCTAAGAAAATAGGTTCCCCTTGTAGCTCTACTTCCTCCAGTAGGAGATACATACACCTTCCTCCTCTTGTGAAATTCATGTAATAATTGGTAACAATAGTTGAAACATTCAAATATGTTATTATTTTGGCCAGCCTTTCCCAAGGCCATTTCTTGCAATCATGCCTTGTGAGTTCCTTCTGCTCTTACAAAACTAAGCTACAACCACAATGCAATGGGTCAATCTAAACTAATGTGATCACTTTTGAAAGAGTTAATGAGTCCAATTTTTGTGACAGTGCCATATGATTACACCTTCAATCTAACCGCCTTATGTTGGCAAGGGCTCCATTTGGACATGCGCCTTCCTCATGAAAAGGGTTATTACACATTTCCTCTAGGGATTATCTTACTATTCCTAAAGGACGGATCCACATGGAGTCCTCTGAAAGGTTTGGAGAGAGTGAGAAGGGAGCTTCACAAGAGGTTTGGGGAGGAATTATAGGCTTAGGGAGGCTCGGGGAGGAGCACCACATTGGAGTGAAAGGTGGGAGCAGAGCTGTGCCATGTGGCTCTTGGCAAAGGGTAGAGGCTAGCGTAGGATAGTTGTCCCAGCGACACATGTCGAGTTGCATAGGGGATAGAGACTCATTGCATAGAAGATTGATGTGGCCTAGTTCAACGTAGGTGTAGACTGCGCAAGGATGACATAGCATCACGTAGACACGGTGATGAGGCATGGCGCAGTGCATGCAGTGTTGAGGATCAAAAATTGAGACGTGGCGCGCACTGTATTGAGGAGCAGATCAAGGGCATTGGGGTACGCATTCGATCGCGCATCGTGCCATGTGTCTCTGCAAGAGTAAATGTGAAGTGGACATGCAGAGTGTAGACATGGTGTGAGAGAGCATAAATGCAAATAGAGAGAGTAAAGGAGCAGAGAGAGAGAGAGAGAGAGAGAGAGAGAGAGAGAGAGAGAGAGAGAAGGAGAGAGAGAGAGAGAGAGAGAGAGAGAGAGAGAACAAAGAGAGTATAGGGAAGAGCGAGACATAGGAGTGGAGAGAGAGTGAGTGAGAGAGAGGGAGGGAGGAGAGAGACTAGCTTGGGGGGGGGGAGAGGGAGAGAGAGGAGTATATATATATATATTTATAATAATAATAAAAAATGTATATGTTATATTATATATAATATATATTACATTATATATATATATATATGTATAAAAAATATATATAATATATATATATAGAGAGAGAGAGAGACAGACAGGGACACAGACAGAGATCATATATAAGATATTTATTATATTATATATATTATATATTATATGTTATATTATATATACAGACTATAGTATATATTTCATTTCATATGCCATAACACACACACACACATGCACAGAGAGAGAGAGAGAGAGAGAGAGAGAGAGAGAGAGAGAGAATATAATATAATATATATTATACTATATATTTTAATAGTTCGTATTTAGAGAGTTTAGTTTGATATTTACTATATTTTAATCTTTAGTGTTTTATTTTTTGTGTAGGGGGGGGAAGAGAGAGAAAATAAAGAGCAGAGTTAGGGGATCTAGGGGGGGAAGCACATGTGTAGGAATAGGGAGGGACCCACACACACAAATACACACTAGGGAGGGGGGGGTAATATAAGAGAGAGGGAAGACACTTACACTCCAACTACAAGAGGCGGTGTGAAAAGGGGGGAATGGGGGCACATGCACAAATAGATACATGCACATACTACTTGAGGAGAAGAGAGGTTTACTTTTGGTGGGGGGATCTATGAGGGAGGAACGCACATGTATAGGCAAAGAGAGGAGTCAACACACACAAATATAGCTGGAGACAGAAAAAAATACACACAAGCACTCCCACTATAGGAGACGGGATAGAGGTCATGCAAAAGGGGGAAGGGGGACACACTGACACTGTTGGAGGGAAGAGAGAGTTGGGCGGTTAGCAAGGGGGGATGACGGGGCTCCATGACATACACTATTTTTTCTTCTTATAATTGATGTTCTGATGTTGTGAAAAGACACACACAAATTGCAAACGTAGCAACTGTCTGGATGCCTTGGCTGTAGCACTCCATACTTTTTCTTCTAAGGCAGGCTTGGGCAAAGGGCATAGGAGCAATGGCGGAGGCCATTCCTTTATGCCAAGGTTCGGTGAAACAACAAGTAGTCTATTACTGTGCTTACTTGGGAGGAGGGGAAGCATTTGAACCAGATGATGGCAAGGAAACATCAATCCATTTTGGGAGTTGATAATGGAAAGCAGTCTAGCTACGAACTCTTGGGGAGTAGAGGTTTCTTTTGTGAAAAGATTGTGGCATTTATCATTTCTATTCCAACCTGTCCCTTATTAATAAATATAGGTTTACTTCAAAATTTCGATACCCATGTTAATTTCGAGAACAAAGAAGGCTAAGCAATGGAGAGATTGGGGGAGGGAATAGACCTACTAAGTGATGCCATTGATCGTGATGATGAGGTGCTGAGGAGAGGGTGCAAAGAGGAATTAATCAGCATAGGGGTCAGACTCCATGTTGAAGGGAGGAGTGAGGCCTCTGATTGCCCCACAATTGTTATTATTGTTGCTTCTCCAAAGGAAGAATTAGAGAAGAATTAGGGGAGAGAATAGTCACTATAATGCCAATTTCTAAGTAGCACCACAATACGATTTGTGGAGCATTGCATTTGCTTTACACTTTGTACTATTATATTACACTTTTTATCTGTGAGCATTCTTGACTATGAAGTCCATAAAATATCAAACCTTAAGAAGCTTAAATACTTAAGGCTTGCTTAATAACTGTATGGATGATTTTTTATTTGCCATCCATACAAGCTAGATGTGCAAATTGCAAAGACACCCATTCACCAAGGTTTTGCAAAGTGCATTCCTACCATTTATTACATATATTATGAATGTGTGTCATATGTGTGTGATAGAGATGTGCACACTCAAACATGCCCAAAGAATCAACACATATGTACAGTGTGTAGACACAGCATGACCTATGTGCACACATAGGCAAACATGCATATGCATGTGTAGACATATAGGCATACACATGTACATGAGCATACATGCACTTGAGCATGTACACACGTGTGATATGCAAATGTATATGTGTGTGTTTAAACATGAATACATATGCATATAGTAGGTGGTTTCCACACACACACACACAAATTATTTTGTTCCAAATAAATGCACTATTAGAGATTCATTGGACTTGATTCAAAACTTTGTTGAGATTTATAAACTCACATGGAGAGAGAGAGAGAGAGAGAGAGAGAGAGAGAGAGAGAGAGAGAGAGAGAGAGAGAGAGAGAATGCTATCAAAAACATTTTTCCAAATAAAAGTGATGCAAAGTATCCAATTTGAAAATCCCTTTAAAATCATTTATTCCTTGAAATTACAAAAACCCTAAGATCTCAACCTTGAGAACCAGCGGAGCGGGTCTCTATCCCATCGTAGACAGGTCATGCTATCATACCACCAAAAGATAGGCCATGAGCTTTTGGCAAGTGCCCACCACTACACATACTATTCCACTACACATACTATTCTATTGTGCATTCCCTAGTCCAAGGTTATGCATTGTTAAAACGACCCTCTCATGAAAACGGGATTAGGGATTTTAGATGGCGACAGGAGTGGATCCTCATCTAGGAAGGCTTTATCAAATTGGGGGCTAGGAGCAAAAATTTAAGTGGAGAGTGCAGAAAGATGCGCGATCGTGCCCAAGCACTTTGGCCTTGCTTCGCTGTAAATCCAAACTAAAAAGCCAAACCTCTCGCCACGTCGAGCCTCCATCACTCCACCTTTCCTAAAACCCTCAACCCTGGACGCTTTTCTCCGCGTTTCCCATACTTCTCTCCACCATCATCGTCATCGTCAACCTTCGGCGCTTCTTGCCTCTCAGTACATCGGTTCTGTGGCATGTGCACTTAATTTTACGCAGAGCTGTTCACCACCGCACTGGCAGCTGCTCATCGTGTGCCCCCGACTCGAGCGGCTGCGACCCGGCCGTTTCTCCTCATCAAAGAAGAAGGTCGATCGATCCGCCTTTTAGTCGGCCGGCGGGCCGCACCTAGAGCGTCGAGACTCGAGAGTGCACATCCACAGTGGAGACTCGAGAGTTCCCATCCGAGGCTTTGCTGTTGCGCACTTACCTGCAGCCTGCTCCTCCTGAGTCAACCGAAGAAACTGACCACCGTTTCCACCTCTCAAAAGTCTCAATCTCTTCTGTAGATTTGCTTTAGTATACGGCGGCAACCTCGAACATGGGACTTCACATGGCAATAGTGAATGAGCTGTAGTCTTCTACGACAGGTTTTCTCTACGTGCTGGTGCTTATTTACCCGGGGAAAAAACTTTATTCTCAGCGTGTTGAAATATGACGTGGCCAACCGACCGTGTGCAATCAAGCACCAAGAGAATTTTTAATAGCAGCCGTTGGATAAGAGCACGAAGGCTACGTGCATGGATGGTCGCTCCTGATTGGCAGCAGAGGCCACCTGTAAATACGAGGTTGGGTATGAGGAAAGGACCAGAGGCGAGCGCCGAGATGGCGGAGAGCGGGGCCCAGACGCCCCTGACATTGTCCCTACGGATTGTGTTTTGAATGGGTAGCCAGGTTGAGGAGCGCCATTGCCGTAGCCCTAGCCACCCTACACTCATCAACTTGTGATGGTCGGCTATGAAGGTGGTATATTGGCTATGGCGCCCCTTCTTCTCCACCATCTCCTCCTCCTCTTCCTCTGCACTATCACCACCACACAGCAGCAGCAGCAACACCACCTCCAACGCCCTCCCTTCCTTCCCACCTTCCATTCCTCCATCAACAACACAGACCTCTTCGCCTTGCTCGCCTTCAAGCACAGCATTACCTCCGATCCATTCGGACTTCTCTCTTCCTGGCAATGGCCGCCCAGCGAAAGCACAGAGTATTGCTCCTGGACTGGGATCTACTGTAACCAAACTCCTGGCGATGGCGAGCGTGGCCGTGTCTCTGTCCTCATCCTCTCTGGCTCCCGCCTCCAGGGTACCATCCCCTCCTCCATAGCCAACCTCGTCGCCCTCACCATGCTTGACCTCTCAGACAACCTCCTCTCCGGCGACATTCCCCATCAGCTCGGCCTCCTGCCTCACCTCTCTTACCTCAACCTCAGCCACAACTCCCTGCATGGCTCCATCCCCTCTGATCTCTTCAATTGCAGCAGCTTGAACACCCTTGATCTGTCGTCGAATCAGCTCAGTGGTTCTATCCCTCCTCTCTTCAATTGCAGCAGCTTGAACACCGTTGATCTGTCGTCGAATCAGCTCAGTGGTTCTATCCCTCCTCTCTCCAATTGCAGCAGCTTGAACACCCTTGATCTGTCATCGAATCAGCTGAGTGGTTCTATCCGTCCTGAGCTCGCAACCGATTGCAAGAGTCTCACCCACCTCGCTCTCTCGCAGAATCAGCTCACCGGAGCCATCCCTTCTCTCAGCAAATGCACCAACCTTTCCACTTTGTTCCTCCACGGTAACAAGCTCTCCAGCTTTTTACCGCTGGACCTCGGAGCGCTGGCATCTCTCCGGGCTTTGAGCGCCTCTAGTAACAACCTCACCGGCACCATTCCAGTGTCGATCGCTCACTGCGTCCAAATCCAGGAGATCGACCTTTCCAACAATCAATTGAGCGGATCTATCCCTCCCCTCATCGGCAATCTAATCGAATTGCAGACCCTCATCCTCTCCAAGAACAATCTAAGTGGCACGATCCCGGATACGCTCACCAATTGCTTCGCTCTCAAGGTGTTGGACCTCGGCTACAATCAATTCACAGGCTACATTCCGCAGTTGGGAAATCTCTCCAGTTTGCAGGTGCTTGTGCTCTCTATGAATTCTCTCTCCGGTGTCATCCCTGCATCCCTCGGCGACTGTCGCAGCATTGCCACGCTCAGCGTTTATGCGAACCAGCTGAGTGGAGCCATTCCATCGGCTTTTGCAGGCCTTCACCTGCTGGAGGAGTTGTATTTGCATCAAAATAGTTTGGAAGGTCCGATCGGTGGGTTTCTGATAAGCAATTGGACGTCGTTACGTATGATCGATCTCTCCTTCAACAATTTCACGGGAATTCTACCGCCGCAGATCGGTCTGCTAGCCCGGCTCCAGAAAATCGTATTGACGAGCAACCAATTTACAGGAGACATCCCTGCCGCTCTCGGCAACTGTACGCTTCTTACGGACATTCTGTTCGACAGGAACGACCTGGGGGATGTGATTCCGGACGGATTGGGGGAGCTTACCAAGCTCCAAAATCTGAACCTGCAATTGAATCGTCTCAGCGGCGCATTACCGCCAACTTTAGGGAACTGCTCCAATCTGAAAACTTTGCTGATGGACAACAATCATCTCCTTGGATCTGTTCCTCCGGAGCTAGGTGCGCTTCGAGGCCTGCAGCAATTGAGCCTGGCAGCCAATTTGCTCACAGGAATAATACCTCCAGCACTGGGAAACTGCACCGCGCTCTTGCATCTCGATCTTTCGCGTTGCAACCTCTCCGGTAGCATCCCGGAGACGTTAACCCAGCTGCGCTTGCTGAATTATCTGAACTTCGAGGTCAACAACCTCACAGGAAGTTTGCCCTTGGCGTTAGGCCACCTGAGCTCTTTAACAATGCTCTCAGTGGGAGACAATGCTCTCACAGGACCCATCCCGCTTGGGATTGGAAACTTGACGCAGCTCCAGGCTCTTTACCTGTTCAACAACGCCCTCACAGGATTCATTCCGGATAGCATCACGGGATGCACATTCCTTGAGGAAATTTGGATCGGTCACAATGGATTCAACGGCTCAATCCCTCCTTCCATCGGGGATCTGCGATCGCTCTTGTTCTTCTCGGTGACTGAAAATATGCTCACTGAAAGCATCCCCAGTAATCTAGGCAACTGCTCCAAGCTTCGGTACGTGGACCTATCTTGGAACATACTGACAGATGGTATCCCTCCTTCTCTCGGAAGACTGCCCGACATTGTGGTTCTGTTTCTTTCGCACAACAGCCTTAATGGCTCCATCCCCAGCGAGCTTGGAAACCTGTCCACGATTCAGACGATGGGTTTTGCGGCCAACAATCTGAGCGGAGTAATTCCATCTTCTCTTGGCAGGTGTATCAACTTGTTGACCCTGGATTTGTCCGACAACGAGTTGGGAGGCGCTATACCTTCGTCGCTCGGAAGTTTGAAGAGTCTGCAAACGTTCTCCGTACGGAACAACAATCTGTCAGGTTCAATTCCAACGGAAGGTACATTAGGGCGGATGAATGCCTCGGCTTTCTCTGGAAATCCGTTTCTATGTGGGCCGATCGTTGGTGTACCGTGCGGGGGAGACTCACCTGCGCCTGCAGCACAGGGAAGCGGAGGCGAAGGATCAGGCCCAAGGGATGATAATGGGGGAGGTCTGAGATCTAATGTGAAGGTGGTGATCGCTTCAGCAGTATGCTCGGCTGCAGTGGTGGCTATCGCTACAGGGCTGGTGTGGTGGTGTTGCTACCTCCTTGGACAACGTCGAGCGAGGAAGCCCGAAGCAGATGCCAAAACCGAAATTCTGCATTTCGACAAAAGTCTGAAATTGACACTCACGGATCTCTGGCTAGCCACAGAGGGCTTCCGAAGTAGCAATGTAATAGGTACAGGGAAGCTCTTCACAGTGTTCCGTGGAGTGCTTCGCCAAGATGGGAGGGTGATCGTGGTCAAGAGGCTTAGCTTGCCCGCAAGCTTTCGTGATAAAGAGCGAGAGAGTCTGCTCCCACAGCTCCAGTTTCTGGGACAGCTCAGGCATCGGAACCTCGTTCCGCTACTGTGTTACTGCTACAGTGCAGATACCATGGCCTTTGTTCAGGAGTTCATGTCAAAGGGAAGCTTGGACATGCATTTGCATGGCGATACTGGCTGCGAGATAAGCTGGGAAACTCGCTTCCGAATCATCCTGGGCGTGGCAAACGCTTTGGTGTTCCTCCACCACGAGTGCCGTGCTGTGCCTATGGTGCATGGCGACGTGAAGCCTAGTAACATTCTCCTTGACGATGATTTCGAGCCTCGGATAGCTGATTTCGGCATAGCAGAGATGCTTCGTAGGTCGGAAGTGGAATTAGCGGAAGGGCAACCGGCGATTGTGTCGACGAGCGTTGGCTACGCCGCACCAGGTAAGAACTTCAGTATTCCAGCAAGCACCTCGTAATGAACATAACAAAACTTTTTGGTTCCGATCAATGGAACCAGTAGCTCGCTATGTAACATGTTGCTTTGACCGTGGATGCATGTGTAGCATGATCCACCGTACGATGCAGAGCTAGCCTGCACCGGGGAATGAAGGAATGCTTAACAATGAGTGTTTTGAGCAGATTGCCATGCCCTGAACGCGCGATCGCTTACTCCAGAGGGAGACATCTATAGCTTCGGAGTGGTAGTGTTGGAGCTGCTAACTCGAAGGAAGCCCGGCGATCAGCAGCTGGCAGGTGGGAGCAGCAATCCCAGCAGCTCGAATCTATCGAGATGGGTGAGATCCAATTTTCCTGAGCGAGCCACGATGACGCTGGAGCCACTGCTGCAGCAGGAGGTGCCGTCCCGGCGAGAGGAGGTGGTGCAAGTGATGAGCGTGGCGTTGCACTGCACACAGGAGAGTCCGCAAGATCGACCCACGATGCTGGAAGTGAGGGCAAGCCTCCTGCGTATTCAGAGCCACGATAAGGCCAGCACCAGGTTCCTTGCACCTCTGGACGAAGTGCTCAAAACGATCGATCATTCAAGCTCCAACTCCTACGCCACAGTCTCTAACTTGGATGGATCCTTCGCTGCGCTCAGGTCCAAGGAAGAAGGGTAAGAAGGCTATTTCCCAGCTCAACATTACTACGTCTAGGCTCTTCTAGATGATCGTTACTCCCATATTATCTCAATGAAAACTAATCCAAGGAAATATATACATGCATCTTAGTTTCATCCGCTGTAGCCACTCCATCCCGGCAAGTGCTTTATGTTTGATAACCTTACAGTCTTGAAAGTTTCTTGTTGTGCTGGAGTAATCATCGCTCATAAAGAAACATCCTGTAGCCATCCCGTTCCATTCATCCTGCAAATTGTTGGGGCTGTGACCATACATTCCCGAAATTTTGTGGTTCTACTAGCCGTGTAGCTTGTCTGATTAACTGCTCTCAGGTGCGCGCTTGAACATTATAGAGACATATAGTTGTAATATGGATGAAAGTACAGTAGGGAGGAAAATTCCAATCTTAATAACATGTTGAAGTCTCAAATATGCTATCCCAGCTTCAAATAATCGAAGACTAGCATTTTCTTTGATGGTTACGTGGTTGAACCAATAGGCAAACATTCAATCTTCAAAGCATATGCTTGGTCTTCATAACCGTTCGTATGGTTTTGAGTATGGTTAATGAAAGTAAAAGAAATAAGATTGCAAACAGTAAGGGTTCCGTTTGAGCTCAGCTAGAAGTCGATCATTCAAAATTAAGGTTACTTAGACATGCTAGCATCTAACATCAGGATTGCTTTTGTGCTTGGTGCCTAGTTATTTCTGTGCTAGAATTGTCATTGTGACCAGCGAGTGAATCCAATGGCAGGTTTTCATCGTTTGGTAACATTAGCAACTCTTGAAGGCGAAATCGAAGCTTGCTATCACTCGTGCTATTATAATACTAATTGGAGCTGCTTCAATCGACCGAACCAACTTTGCAGGCTTATATTTTGGATCGCGCAGTTCAGGCAAAAATGACGCCAGCTCTTCTACAAGTTGTACTCCACAACATCAATCTTGTTGTCATCCTCGGGGACAGAATTTGCTTGAGCCTCCATGAAGGCTAAGATTTTCCCCCTTATAGTGAGAAGAAAGCCTGATGAAGGCTGATGAAAGCTTTAGGGTGCACAACTGTAATAACAAACAACAAAAATGAAGGATGACAGAGGAATGCAAACTGCATTATTCAACATTGATGATCTATCGGTCTCTCCCAATCTTCCAAGCTGTTTCCCACATTGTTTACCGATCCGGATCAAACGCAATATACTAAAAAAACACAGCCACAAGTTCCTTAATATTCTTTAATATAAAACCGCTGAGTCTGCTGTTTGCAGCAGCGGCTTCTTGTAGATTTACCATTGGCTTGTCCCAGTTTGACCATTGAAGAAAACCAGCTTCTTCAATCAATTCTTTTTCTTTACAAGACTACTTCCCTCATCCCACATATTTTTCTTAATCTTTACAAGACTACTTCCCCCTTTTCCACATATTTTTTTTTTTAAATGTAAGAGTTGCTCGTCACAATTCTACGTCCTCTTGTGGATAGTCGTTGTTTTATGCGTCTAATTGGCTTCATTGTGTAACTTCTAGGGGTACAAGGAGTTTCCTTGTTGCATTTAAAACTAGAGGACTACTCTATGAGCATGAGGGGCCGCAATTATCTCTACTTCCATGGCTACCAAAAGACGTGGATTCCATCAATTTGCTTGTAGAGTCCCGATTTTTCCTTTTCTAGGCTCTCATGAAGCCTCATGGTCAAGGTTAATATCTTAATTAGATGTGGATTTTGATTAAACTTTTGCAAATTTGCTTTAAAATGCTTGCTTGTTAGGTCCTAGAAGGAACCTAAGGGATGTATGTGCTTATTTTTTGCTAATGAGGTCCAAGTTGCAAATGTTAGTTCATTTGGTAAGTTGACCATCTTAGATGATATGTAATCTTTGTGTTAGTGGTTGGTTGTTTAGGGCTTTTTAATGCATTGTTAAGGTCAATTTTTTGTCCTCTTATGAAGGTCCTAAATGCTTTTGTCTTTTGCTGGATATTTCTCTCTAGAGATGGCAACTCTCTTTGTCTCATTACTTAATACTACCCTTTGGTCAAGTCGACCATGTTAACAATTGCTTAGTGTTAGGATTAGTAGTAGTTTAGTTCATTGTAATGAGTTTTAAGTTTAGGTTTTGTCTCTTTGTGAGTGTCTTAAGTGACTTTAATGTCACTTTGTGTAGATTAACTTTTTGACCTTACGTGAGGGATGGATCATTTTGGTGATGTTCAAGGCATATTTTGTAGAAAGGTATCTTGGCTGACCCATAACCTATGCATTGCTCAACGGAATTTGACAAACTTTGTCTTCAAGTTGTAGTACACATTCTAATCTTGACATGATACCAAAAAAATATGAAATAAAGATTTAAGACAAGACCGTGACAGCATTATAAGTGTTATGTTGCATGTGAAGCATGCATCCTGAAGAGTATAAGATATACCAATTTATTCACAAACATCAAAATTTTATTCTATGCATACATGCAACCAAGTAATCCTTCAAAAGTACACTACGTGAGCTTCTACTCAGCCCAAGGACACACCTAATTGAGAACCTTAGGTATGGTTTAAAGGGCCAAAAAAAATTAAATTTAAATACTTTAACTACTAGGAAACACAACAATTTCGACAGCCGGGCTAGTCATCAATTAGACACATTAGGGGAGATTTGGGTCTTAAAAGGGCCTCTAATTAGAATTTCCTAAACCTCGTAGCCTTTGTCTATTTCTCTTACAAGCCATGGCGAGCTGCATGAAGAGCAGAAAAGAAAGAAAGAAGATAAGAACATAGGAAGAGCAGAGAAGAAAAGAGAAGAAAGAAAGAAGATAAGAGAGTAATAAGAGAAAGAAGAGCAAAGAAGAAAAGAGAAGAAAGAAAGGAGATAAGAACATAAGAAGAGCAGAGAAGAAAAGAGAAAAGAGAAATCCCTCATGCAATCCTTTATTTTCCTCTTGGGCCCATCCCACCCTCATGATAATTTATCCCAATTTCCCTCATGCAATCCCTTATTTCCATCATGCATGCCCTCTTTCCATATGCATATATAAAAGAGATATGCATATGAATAAAAGAGTTATGCATGTGCATGTGCATATGCATAAAAGAGTTATGTTGTATGAAACATATGCATCAAATCTGTATTCATATGAATTGAACCTATGCTTATCACCATGCAATCCCTTATTTCCATCATGCATGCCCTCTTTCCCTATCAATGCCCTCATGCTTTATCCCAATTTCCCTCATGCAATCCCATGATTTCCCTCATGCAATCCCATGATTTCCCTCATGTAATCCCTTGATTTCCATCATGCACGCCCTCTTTCCCTATCCCACCCTCATGCTTTATCCCAATTTCCCTCATACAATCCCTTATTTCCAACATTCATGCCCTCTTTCCATATGCATATGCATAAAAGAGTTAAGTTGTATGAAACATATGCATCAAATCTTTATTCATATGAATTGATCCTATGCTTATTACTTTAAATTTTTAAAGCTTCATTCATGAAGATTCAATGCATGATGCTTTCTACATGACCATCAACTAGAAGGAAGGAACAATGCATTACTACCTACCCTATCTCATGAATGCTTAAGGCATTCAAAATTCAACTTAAACACACATGCAAGGGAAAGGAGAAGGAAAGGATCAAGAAAGAGAAGAGAAAGAGAAGGAGAAGAAGAAGGAATGAGTATGGGAAAAAGGAAAAGAGAAGGAGAAGGAAAAGGAAAAGGGAAGGAGAAGGAGAAGTCGAAGAAGGAAAATGGAAAAAAGGAGAAGGGAAAATCGAATGGGAAGGAGAAGGAGAAGGGAGAATGGAAGGAGAAGGAGAAGAGAGAAGGTGTAGGGAATCAATGCCCAGAACCAATTCTCGGGAGGAAACCGAGCCACCCGGCAATTGACTGGAGGGTGGGAGCCGGTGGACCCAGTTTTCGATTGGATGTCAGCGACTGGAGCCGATTTCTTGACGGATGGGGGAGGGGGCGTCTGGCACATGGAATTCCCTGAGCGGAGGTCCCAAAAGAGGCCACGTGGTATTTTGGTTGGATTTTTTCTACATGCGTTTGTTTGGACATGTGGGCCAGCATGTGTGGTTGTGTATACGTGTGTTGCTTTTAGTGGTACATTTGTTGAGTGTTTGTTGGTGGGTTTGTTATTTTTTGGATTTTTGTTGTTTGGATGATGCTTAATCTGACGATGCGTGTTTTTTGTAGTTGTGGTTGTTGGGTTTTTAGTGTGTTTGTTTGCAATCTTAGCAGTTTTCACATGAGGAGCAGAGGGTTTAAAGCATTTGTGATGGGTGTTATGCGCAAGGAGCAGAGGGTTTAGAGCATCTACGATGGCTGCGGGAAATAGAGAGTCGGATGGTGTTTGGTACTGACTCCATGGGTAACTATCTTTCCATATTTCAATGGCGGTACCCTAGGGAAAATGATGATGCAATTACCTTTTCGCAAAGGTGCATATAGGCATGCACATCTCAAGCTGAAGCAAGGAGGAGTGATCAGAAATCCGAGGGAGGATCCAAAGATTGAAGCTAATGACATGGCTAGATTACATGGGTTTCTAGACCATATTCCCTCAATTGTGTATGCCCTTGTGGATGCAGTGTATGTTGCTCATACGGCAGGGATCATGCATTGTGATCTACATGCTGAAAATATTGTACTGGACTTTACAAGAGACCACTGTCCCAGAGTAGGTGTCATTGATTGGGGTCTCATGCTAAAGGCCGGTGAGACTAGAACGGCTTCTTATAATTTTATTTCTAGGCCCCAGGGAATGCATGAGGTAGAGTTTGAGCTGAGGAAAGTTGAAGCACAACGAGGGAGGGAGAGACTGAGAGAGTGGGTGGCTCCGGAGATTTTGGATCCGACATGCTCTCAGTCGGATCATCAAGCAAATGTTCACTTTTTGGAAAGAGTGTTTGGATGTATATCTGAAAGTAGACTACCGCTTGCATACAAATTTTATTCGAATGTCTCCTATACATTATTGTGGATCTTATGTTGGAAAAGAAGGCAACTGCACGTGCTGCTATGATTGATGTGAGAGAAAGAATGAGCAAGTTGAACATTAATCCACAGTTGGTCATGCAACCAATGATTGAGATGAGCCCAAGGCTCTTGTTGGGCATGTTGTATTTGAATTACAATGAACATATATTTGTACTGGGCATTGAATTACAATGAACATACATTTGTACTAGACATTGAATAGCTACTGTGCCTCTGGCACTATTTTATTCATGTACTTATGACTGTGTATTCAACTTTTCATCAATTGAAGTTTGTGTCTGTGTTTTAAACTTGGTATCTCCACATGATGCTCATTGTTTTAAATATAATTGGTATAGACAAGTGCGGATTAAATTATTTAAATGGTATTGTTTAATTGGTATCCAATTGTTTTAAATTTCTATTGTTTAAATGGTATTTAAATGGACACTCATGGTTTTAAGATTAACTAGTATTTAATTTTTTTAAATTTGTATTGTTCAAATAATATAGTTTAATTAGTATCCAATTGTTTTAAATTTGTATTGTTTAAATTAAATTGTTTAAATGGTATTTTAATGGACCACAACAAGACAAAGCAACTATAGACATGCTTGATAGACACGCAAAATAGTGGGCACGTCTATGGGTGCTACTAGAATAGTGAAAATGTGGGCGCGTCTATTAGCACATCTATTTGAGCATCTAATAGCACATCTATTAACGCGTCTGCACTAAGAATTAGATGCAGATTTAGACGTGAATTTAGATGCAAAACAAAGAATATAGAAAGTGAGATTTTGGTGCAGGCTGATAAATGTACATTACTACTTTCCAAACATTGCCCATGATTACCAAAGAACATAATTTTAATAAAGATATCAATGCTTTTTGGCAAACCCACATATACAAAAATTAAGTGAGGTGAGGAGAATGAGACAATATGTAAAATAGTTTTGCCAATATCAATGATGGGCTACGGTTCAATCTCATCCTCAATGAGATCAACCCTTGCCAAACTATCTACTTCAAAATCCAAACCAGTGTTGAGATCTACAAATACATTTAGCCCACTACTACTTGCGCTACTCATGTGCTCATCAAAATCAGCATCACCAATGGTGGGCTCGTCCTCATGGGTAATGGCCTCAATATCTTTATCTCCTATCTCATGATCATCCTCCTCTCTCGTATCACAGTCATCATCACCTCCATGGCCATGATCATCCTCCATACGCTCCATATTAGTAAATGTACTATACATCACTTTGAAACGTGGCGTAATAGGTATGACATGCCGCCACCTATTATTATCCACCATTGGTTGATAGACGACCTAATTTAAACACAAATACAATCATATTATTTTCCTTGCATCGAAGGTATCAAATATTTAAAAGTGTGTTTTTATATGTGTGTACAATACCTATTCACATTGTTGCATAGTACTAGTGTGTCCTTCTTACTTTGCCAAAACTTTGTGAAGTCAATGGTTACAAAGCCACTTGCATGGCATTTGATTGTTGCATTAGGGCCTCTTTCCACCACATCCTTAAACCACTTTACATCCAAAATATACACAAAGAAGCGTCGAAAGTCAAGCTTAATAATATCTTGGATTATGCCACAATAATCATCCATGGCTCCATTGGCTCCCTCAAAGCTAGCAACGAATCCACAATCTTGTGTGTTTCTCTTATCATCAATCTATTGTGTTCGAAAATGCTTGCCCTCACACCATATAGCATTGAACATAGTACACTACATACACCAAGACCCAATTAAATAAGCAATCTAAATTGTTGAAAGCTCCTAACTTATGCATAACATTCTATATACCAACCTTGCTCATGCATCCCTTAGCATAATTTCATTCTTCCATTGTGATATGCATCCCCTCGTCTCTCTCTGCTCTCTCCATTTTGTCAAGTAGCCAATCCACATGAATATCCTTTGGAAGTGCTCTTAGCTGTTGAGGGCATGGCACATGAGATCCGTGGTGTGTATGAAAGAGGGCCCTTTCTCCTTGTCTTCTTGCCTTTGCATCCTCGTATCTTATCACCCATCTTTCATCACATCACTATTAAGCATGCAATAAAGGTTGATATTATTAAGCAACTTCGTGTCTATTACTTTGCTCCGTCCTTTCCCTTGAGGCACAATAGAGGTCATCCTTAGGTCTTCATCATCTCTCCATAGTCGTGGGAGAGAGCTATCCAGATCAACAAGAAACTCAGAAATATATACAAGTGACTCTTGTACCAACCAACCCTCGGCCATGCTACCTTCGGGCCTTGCATTTTGTCTCACGAAACCTTCAAGGTCTTCATGAAGCGCTCGAGGAAGAAAAACCATCGTGCATGTACAGTACCGCATATAGCAATCTCATCCACCAAATGCACTATGAGATGTAGTTGGCTGATGAGAATAGAACGTGGAAATGTCTCCTCCACTAAACAAACCACCTCCACTAACATAACTCGAGCATTCTCAAGCATGGTGGGATCTATTTCCTTTGAGGTCACATACCTAGAAAGAAAAAAGTACACCATATTAGCAATATGAGCACCTAGCATGGAGCATTGATACGCTTCACATTTTGTATCCCGTAAAGTACCTCACAAGCTCGCCCATCTTGTAAATACAATCCTTCACGTCCTTCGATGCACTATGAGAAATGCTAGTAGGTAGTATGAATTGAACACACGAGGAATGGTTGATTAGTTGCTTCTAATTCACTCACAAATTTGGAAGGAAAAAGATATTATGCACATAAAATACTTACTTGGAGCATCTTGTGCCAATCATGAGATTTCAAGCCATGTAATTGCTTTACACCTCTTTTCTTGCTCTTTGTGAAGGCCCCCTTCAAACACCTCATGCATCCAATGGGAGTACAAATTGTAGTGATAGCTTGTTTCACCGGCACCATCTCTAGCTTTGATAACCTCCACGGTGCACGAGGTAAAAAGACACACCCATTTGGCCTCTCTTGTGGCCAAGCTTCACGCATCCTCCCTGTGGTGCATAGATCCTCCCTTATGCCTATGAAATCTTGTGTCCCATTCAAATGTTCCCAAATGGTAGATGCCACATTCTTGAAGATATGCATGGGATGAAGAAGGTGATTGATCTTGAGGTGGGACCAATATGGTAAACGATAAAAGACGGAGTATCTAAATAAAAGCTGGTGTTAGCGGGCAATCTTTATTTCCATTTAATATAGCACATAATAATTACAAACCCTTACCGGCTCATGCCAAGTGGTGGAGGAGTCATGGAACCATCCCAAATTCTCATCCAATCTCCTACAGTGAGTGACTGTGGGGGGACTTCATTCCAAGGGCCGACATATCTAGGATGATCAGGTGGAAGAAATTGATGGTGATTCTCATAGATGAGCTTATTCAATGCATCTGCCCGTGAGGCAACTAGTGAAGGACCACAAACAGGACATGCATGGTAACCCGATGTAGTGAGACCTAAACAATAGATGCAACTAAGAGTTCAAGGTGGGTTTAGGGTGCCACATTGATTGCCTACTCATAATTAAAAGTTCAATGCTTACCTGAACACTCGACATAACTTGGGAAGTCATGCATCTCGTCCACATCAAGACTGCTTTCTAGAGCTAAAGTCTCATGACGAGGGAGGATCATGCACCTCGATACCTCTCCAAAGTATCTCTAGCTCATCAATCAAAGGCCCCAAATAAACATCAGGATTTTTTACTTTATGTTTCCCTGGAATTAGAAGGGATAACATAACATGTCCTTTCTTAAGGGTGGAAGATTATAATTCACCAATATCACTGGCCATACACTATAAGAGGTGCTTTTGAGACCAAATGGGTTCACACCGTCCATACCCAATCCAAGTCTCAAGTTTCTAGGTTCTTCCTTGAAGCTTTGCCATGTGTCTTCAATATGCTTCCACGCAGGAGTGTCTACGGGAGTTCTCCACTGCCATCGGTTGATTGATGGGAGGAATGCCATAACATGAGCTCTGCAATGGATTTGCACTTGAACATATGTTGGATGCGAGGGATTATGGGAAAATGTAAAAATTAAAACATGTACATAGTACAAAGCATGCGGAGAGAGAAAGTTAGTTGGTCACATCATTCTTTAAAGAAGAAAACATAAGTAAGTTCATTTTTCATGCACATGAGCATCAAGCACAAATTGCTCGTGTAGATGTATATTGTAGATGGAATGTATATTGTCTGATGTCATCACTACAATGCATGCACGAGAGTGAGAATACAAGTAGAGATGACACAAATGCCGAATGAATGACAAAGTGCCGAGCTCTTGCATAGAGACGAACCTAATGTAATGACATAGATGGCCGAATAAATGACCAAGTGTCAAAATCCTACATAACTTAAACAAATTCTACATAACTCCCCACTGCCCAGAAATGACACACGCGGTCGACTAAATGACCAAGTGCCAAGTTCACTTCTACCTAGTAGTGCACACTTTTAAGAACGACACACAGAGTTGAATAAACGACTAAGTGCCGAAGGTGTTACGTCTCAACGACACACATGGTTGAAAAGACAACCAAGTGTCGAGGAGAGTAAGATACCTATGCGAATGACCCATCTTGCCAAATGAATGACAAAGGGTCGATAGTTAAGTACCATATATATGGCCTACTATTTTACTAGTTATAGTATTTTTGAATGACCTGATATGTCGAAAGTACGACATCAAGCCGAACATTTTTACATTAACTACCTAAACTAGTGAGATGACTCATTATGTCGAATTAATGACATAGAGCCAAATCAAAACTATGAAATTAATATTCAAAATAACATAATGATAAAAGTTTAAATTCTACCTGAAGGCTGAAGGCTGAAGGGAGATGAATGTGAGGGAGCCCGCCGTGGGCCCACCATATATATAATATATAGCCCACTGGGCTTTTTTATTATCCCGATAGGCCATGGCAGGCTTTTGAGTTTTTTTGCCAGGCCCGATGGGAAAAGCATATTTCTCAACCGGCCCTGGCGGGATTTTTCCAAATCCCGCCAGGGTTTTTGCAGGTTATCAGGTCACTGCACACCGGCTTGTTACCAAGCTCTTAATAACATGATGATGTGAAGTTGTTATTAACACATGTTACTAACATAAAAAGGACCTGTGATTACGTAACTACTTGAACCCTGTCAGGTAGGGATGATAGCATGGAATAGGACAATCTTTTTACTGCAGCATCAACACTAGTATTTGAAAGGTGCACATACTCTATTCTTCGTGCCTCCCTTGAGTTACTAAACTTGCAGACCATTTATGGATGGAGCAATGCAAGTTTGAATGCATTACTCAAGTAAGCTTTCTGTTTTGCAAACATGGTGAATTATGCTAATGGATCAATTACTAGAATACTTTTTCTCATTTGTGGTCTTCATGTGAGAAAAATTTACCAAACTCAAGAGATATGGCAAGGCAAGATGTGACATCCCTTGGAGGGTTGGATTGCAAGCGCATCCATGCATGTGTCAATGATTGCATTCTATTTTGTGGAGCACATAAGGAGGCTCGAGAGTGTCCTACTTGTGGCAAGGCAAGATATAGAGCAGATCTCAAAACTTTGGATGTGCCTCAAAAGGTTTTGTGACATTTTTCCATAATCCCTCACATCCAACATATGTTCAGATGCAAATCCATTGCAGAGCTCATGTCATGGCATTCCTCCCATCGATCAACTGATGGCAAGTGGAGATCTCCCGCAGACACTTCTATGTGGAAGCATATCAAAGACATGTGGCCAAGCTTCAAGGAAGAACCTAAGAACTTGAGACTTGAATTGGGTTTAGACAATGTGAACCCATTTGGTCTCAAAAGCACCTCTTATAGTGTATGGCCAGTGATATTGGTGAATTATAATCTTCCACCCTCTATTGCAATTAAGAAAGGACATGTTAATTTATCCCTTCTAATTCCAGGGAAACATAAAGTCAAAAATGTGGATGTTTATCTAGAGCCTTTGATTGATGAGCTGGAGATACTTTGGAGAGGTATCAAGGTGCATGACGTGAGCAGGCCTTCCTCGTCATGAGACTTCACATGCAAGGCAGTGTTGATGTGGATGATGCATGACTTCTCAGGCTATGGCGAGTGTTTAGGTAAGCATTGAGATTTTAATTATGAGTAGGCAATCAATGTGGCATTGGGAACCCACCTTGCTTATGCAATTGCATCTATTGTTTAGGTCTCACTACATCGAGTTGCCATGCATGTCCTATTTGTGGTCCTTCTCTAGTTGCTTCATGGTTAGAGGACTTGAATAAGGTAATCTATGAGAATCACCATCGATTTCTCCCACCTAATCATCCTAGATATGTTGCCCCTTGGAATGAAGGCCCCCCACAGTCACTCACTGCAGGAGATTGGAAGAAAATTTGGGACCTTTCCATGACTCCTCCTCCACATGGCACGAGTTGGTAATCACAACTATTGTGTGCTATGTTGAATGGAAATAAATATTGCACACTAACACCATCTTTTGTTTAGATACTCCATCTTTTATCGGCTACCATATTGGTCCCACCTCAAGATCAAACAATCACCCGCTTGATCCCATGCATATCTTCAAGACTGTGTGTCTACCATTTGGGAACATTTGATTGGGACATGAGATTCCTTGAGCATATGTCGCCCCTTGGAATGAAGGCCCCTCACACTCACTCATTGCAGGAGATTGGAAGAAAATTTGGGACCTCTCCATGACTCCTCCTCCACATGGCACGAGCCAGTAATCATAAATATTATGTGCTATATTGAATGGAAATAAAGATTACATGCTAACACCATCTTTTGTTTAGCTACTTCATCTTTTATTGGCTACCATATTGGTCCCACCTCAAGATCATACAATCACCTGCTTGATCCCATGCATATCTTCAATAATATGGCATCTACCATTTGGGAACATTTGATTGGGGCATGAGATTCCTTGAGCATAAGGGAGGATCTATGCACCACAAGGCCACAAGAGAGGCCAAATGGGTGTGTCTTTTTACCCCGTGCACCATGGACATTACCAAAGAAAGAGATGGTGGTGGTGAAGTAGGCTATCACTACAATTCGTACTCCCACTGGATGCATGAGGTGTTTGAAGGGGGCCTTCACAAAGAGCAAGAAAAGAGGTGTAAAGCAATTATACAGCTTGAAATCTCATGATTGGCACAATATGCTCTAAGTAAGTATGACTTGGCATAATCTATTTTTCCTTCCAAATTTGTGAGTGTAGAAGCAACTAATCAACCATGGCTCATGTGTTGAGTTCATACTACCTACTGGCATTTCTCATAGTGCATCGAAGGACCTAAAGGATTGTATTTACAAGAAGGTTTTCATATTGCTAATATGGTGCACTTTTTTATTTCTAGGTATGTGAGCTCAAAGGAAATAGATCCCACCATGCTTGAGGATGCTCGAGTTATGTCAGTGGAGGTGGTTTGTTTAGTGGAGGAGACCTTTCCATGTTCTATTCTCACAAGCCAACTACATCTCATAGTACATTTGGTGGATGAGATTGCTATATGTGGTTGTCATGTGCGCTCCTCTCTCTCTCTCTCTCCCCCTCTCTCACTTCTGCTATCATGGTATCAGAGCCGATGGTGCTCCCATGCCCTTACCTCTTGTCAAGGCACCAAGCCCTCCTTTTGTTGAGGATGGTGTAAACTATACTCTACCTCTAGGGCATTAGGGGAAAACCATAACCCTAACCCTAATGGGTTCACATGTATATATTCATGTTTATGTTCAATACAACATAGGTTAAAAGGTAGTTATATTGTGTGCACTCCTCTCTCTCTCTCCCTCTCTTACTTCCGCTATCAAGTACTTCATGGCTACTTGAGTATCTAAAAAAACATGCCTTGTTTTCTTGAAGACTTTATGATCTTCTTTTGACAAGCTATAAATGTTAACTCCACCATCATTGCTAACTTGCACATGGGGGAACTACCTAAGGAGGTCACGTTTCTTCCATGGATGCTCTAAGAAACCCTACAAACTGCATCCAAAGAGAGCATACTCTCAACCATCTTATTGTCAATGTAGACTGTAGTACTCCCACATGGACAGTGTATCCCTCCTGCATGTTCACTTCTCTTATAGATTTTGTAAAGTTATTGAGGGAGAGAGTAGTGATGCATTAGCGCTAGCAACTAATGCTAGAGCTATAGACCCACTAGATGTCATGGAGGAGCTGGCGAGAGGCAACTGGTCCTGGAAGTGTGCCTTTAAGGCTTCCATGTTACGATGAAAAAATGTTGCAAGGAGTGAAATAAGTCTTGCAAAGTGCAAGTATTGCAAGGAATAAGTTGGAGTGCAAGGAGTAAGTGTGAGAGGATTGCATGTGAAGCATGTAGGTTAGAGGCACAAAAGTTGCACAGATTAAAAGAAGTTTTGTAAGGCAAGAGGATTGCAAGATGTAAGAAGGAATCTAAGGACTAAGTAGGAGAGGAAGCAAGGCTTAAAAGCAGAGGCAAGATGGTTGAAGGCTCAATGTTTGCTTGGGTGTAGCCAATCGTGGAACTATTTTCGGGGCCATTTTGGGGCTACAATGTGACATGCTCCTAGGTGAAATTTTGAATTTCGCATGGACCTACGCTCTCGTCGAAAATTTTCCCAATGTCATGATGCCACACTGGTGTAATAATGAGTCACATTCTATTTATTATGAGCACAACACATGGCAGCTCTGCACTACATCGTGCATCTCTGCATTGCTTCACATAGCGTAGTCTTTGGCTTGACCACTTATCATCGCACAACCATTTGCCATAGCTTTGCCACCTGTCACTTGGCACCGCACCCATGAAAATCCTTAAAATTCAAGGTTGTCTTGGAGAGACCATAGTGCTAGTTCTTGGTGAGATGCAATCTATCATTCTAAACACTGTCGTAGCACCTCACCACCTGTCATCCCGTAGTCTTTTGCTATAGATTTGCCCATACAAATCATAGGTTGGATTGAAGAGATCATCGTGCTGGTTTTTAGCACAATAATGAGATGTAATCTATCATTCTGAGCATCACCTCAGCGTGTTATCTGGCCTAATGATCTATCATCTCCCAGAATTCAAGGTTGTCTTGGAGAGACCACCGTGCTGGTTCTTAGAGTTATAGCTCCATTACCTATTTTTATGTATTACAGGAGGAGGTTTAATACAAACATCGCACTGGTTCTTGGAGTTATATATTTGTGTACCAAGGAAAATGTATTTCTTTGTGCAACCAAGCAAAATGCAATTGATGATATGGCCCTTGAGGGGTCCCCTTTAGGGGCAAGGGCCATATTGACATGCCATATCTATCCAATGGTATCCTGGATATTGTATAATGCATGTCGATATGGCCCTTACCCTTAGAGGGGACCCCTCAAGGGCCATATCATCAATTGCATTTTCTAAAGGTTTAATTATATTTTTCTAGATGTATCTCCACATGCAACCACAACAGTGGGTCATTGGAGCTATTTTGGTCCTAAACTAAGGAAATTGTAGTTCTACTTTACTAGTATTTTTGTCCTTTCTGAGCCACCATGATGACTGGAGGCCCAGTGGTGCCATCCAGATAATCAACTATAATTCTTCGAGTAAAAATTGAGCAAAAGAGATTACAATGTACATCTACATCCAATAACAGGGCATATTGGAAGTGATCTAAGGCATTTTTTAGCCTTATCTTTGGAGCACTGTCCTGCACTTTGACAGTTTTGGTAAATGCTCATAATGCATTTATGATATATTTTGAATTGAATATGCTTGAAAGCTATTTTTTGAAGCAATAGACATTATATCTCCTTTATGCTAAGAGTTTGGGGTATCTAATTATCTCTCCAACCAATTATACTTGTGGAGAAGGAGACTTCTTTGTAAGGGACTAGACACTGCCACATTAGTGGTAAAACCTTCCCAATATGCCTTCATCATATTGTTCCTCTAACATTGATTATGTATCTCAAAGGAAAGAATTCTTAAAGAAGCCTAGAATGAGAGTAAAGCCCTATAATGGTGAATATTTCATCAAGGTGAACACCAAGAAAAAGATATGTGCCTTCTGTGGAGTACCCAATCATACTATGGAGTATTGCCACCTAAAAAGGTTTTCTCTATCATTGCTCTCCAAGAGACAATCCCAAGAAGAGGAGAGGAATAACTCCCACTACATCTCCAAAGAGAATGAAGCATATCATGTGAAGAAGAGCTACATCAATAACAATGCAAATTTGGTTGAAGAGAGAACTCCATCAACAAATGAAGAATCAAATTTTGTGGTAGATGTAGATTGGGCTTTCTAGAGTCCAATATTTTGAACTTTGTTCATCACTTGGTCATGTAGTCAATTTTGAGGTTTTCTACCTGGATTAGTACTCTAAAAAGAATGTTATGGTTTTGCTTTAGTCCATATAGTCTTTGTCAATCACCTCTGGTCAACATATGATGTAGCCCATGAGAGTGCTTACCCCCATTGTGCCTCTTGCAGACATGAGAAACTAGGTCCACACAAAGTCCTATGATTAATCCTTGTACATGCAATGGAGATAACCATTTGGGGGGGTTTTATCCCATTTTTGTAAACCTTGACCCTTGGTCACTTTTGCTAGCATGAGATCCTAGCCATAGATTTATCCTTGACCACCATGAGATGGCATGAGAAACTATGTGACTAGATGTATCCTTGACATAGCAAGAGGCAAACCCTTGAGGGAGGGTAGTTGGGATATTTGTGATCAAGGGCTTGCTAGGTGCATGTGTGCATCCACATATGGTTGTGTGTGTGTGTAGAAGAGGTACACTTAGTGCCATAGACCATGACACAAGTGATGATGTAATGCAAAGGCCCCCACATGGGGTGGTGCCTATGATTATGGAGTTTATATGATTTAGGAGCTACCTCCTTTGATGTAGAAGAGGTGCCATTGATTTAGACCACCCTCTCTCCATTTCTATAAAAGAGGGACTTCCCTCTCACAATGAAAAGAACACCCATTTGAATATCTCATGTGTTCTCACTCACATCCATGATGAAGCTCTCCTCTCTCCCCAAGTTCCAAAAACTACAAAGGCTAGTAATTAACTACCATCCTAGTGGCCACAGATGTGGCTGATGAGAGCCACCCCCACTGAGCAATAATTACCACAAAAGTAGATTATGAAGCCTAATCACCTCTAATCACTCATTACCATGTACTCTAGTACTCTCCTGAGCATGCAAGCCCAGTGATTGGTAATTTATTGCACTCATTAGTAATCATACATGCAAGCCCGGTGGTGGTAACTAGAAGGTGAGTAATTGCAAGCCACTACGATGGTTAGTAATTAACTGCCAGCATGTTGGATCTTAGCCGCCACCACAGACGTGGCTGGGTATCTTAGATGCCACCACCTCTAATCACTCATTACCATGCAAGGTAGTACTGCCTTCTTACATTAATCAAAATTTGGGCCAACCATCACGGTGGCTCTCACCTTGATAGTGTAGTTGGGCTACAAACTTAAGCCTCCTCTATTCCATTCCCTTGACTATTTCATCTTCTATCCCTCTCAATCATTTCTTTCTCCCTTGCAACTTCTACCCCCTCTCGTAATGGACCCTGCATAGTCTGAGAGCTCCTCACACAATCTTTCCTCCCCCTCTCCAGCACAGTGCATGAGCCTCTCCTCCCCTGATCTGAAAATCACGACATATGGGAGCTACTCTCCTTTCTGCAAGTCCATTTTACTATGGGGTATGACTACATGAATATTGCTGCTTTATGCCATGCTCCTGCAGGAACCTTGCAAACTCATTTGAGAGGTACTCTCCCCCTCCATCTGACCTTAGGCATTTTATTTGCAGGCCTGTTTCTTTCTCAACCATAGCTTTAAAAGCTTTGAGATGCCCAAACACTTCACTTTTCTTTTTCATAAAATACACCAAACTTTTTTGCTATATTCATCAATAAAAGTGACAAAATAATGACAGCCTCCAACAGCAGATGTAGCTTTAGTAGTTTACACATCAAAGTGGATTAATTCCAATGGCCTCTTACTCTCTTGAACATGTCTAGGAAATGGTTTCCTTGCCTGTTTTCCAAATTCAGAGGCTTCACATACATTATGCATTTCTGCAACCTTGAACTTAGGCAATCCTGCAATAATATTTTGGGCCTGCATTAATTGAAGTCATTGTACATTAACATGGCCAATGCGTTTATGCCAGGTATCAATATCTGCAACTACACTGGTCCCATGTGCAAACATTACTGCACTCAATTCAAGCATTTCTGCATCCAACGTAAACATCCTACCCTTCTTCTTCCCTTTTGCTATCAAGCGACCTTTATTTTTCATATCCTCAACAAAGCATCCATGAGGACTAAATCTGACCTGCAAGACTTGCTCAACCATTTGACCAATAGAAACCAGGTTCTTGGTGATATTCAGGACATGAAATACATCAGACAGGTATTTCTTTTTCCCATCCTGCATAGACAAAGGAATTTTACCAATCTGCACAATAGGATGTGCAGTATCATCACCAATCTCCACAAATCCTGGTCTTTCCATTTTCCTTGCATCATGCATCCATTTTGCATGACCTGTCATGTGGTTTGATGCACCTGAGTCAACATACCACACATCATTGCTTTCTTCTACACTTGTCACAGAATTGGTCATGTGCTGCACCATAAACAAATGCTCATTTCTGTCATCACCCTGTCTACTAGAGGATGCATAATTGCCTTGCTGCAATTTTCCATTCATGATGTCATTTAGCAGTCTTTAGCCATATGACCCATTTTACCATAGTAGTAGCATTCAACATTGTTGTTTGCATTTTGGCCTCTGTACCATCCAGCACGACCTCTTTGGCTCCCCCTGCCTCTAAGGCTCCCACGTCCTCCTCCATAGGATTGGTTTTCTTGAATTTACTGCATATTCTGATTTCTGCCATGGCCTCCAGATTGGCCTGCTCTACCTCTGCCTCCACCTCTTCCAACATTGAGTAGAAGATAGCTTCTTTCAAAGTTCCTCCTGAAGAAGCTGCACCACCATTTCTTTGCTCTTCAGAAATTAGAAGAGCAATCAACTCCTCAAAATCAGGAAAATTCTCACAGACGGCAATGGATGTCGGCAATTGTGCATAATTCTTTCCTAGACCATTTAAGGTCACAGAAACTAAATCATCATGCTGCATATTCTGATTTCTACCATGGCCTCTAGGGCCTCCAGATCGGCCTGCTCTACCTCTGCCTCTACCTCTTCCAGCATTTGAGAAGAAGACAGCTTCTTTCGAAGTTCCTCCTGAAGAAGATGCACCACCATTTCTCTCCTCTTCAGAAATTAGAAGAGCAATCAACTCCTAAAAATCAAGGTCACAGAAACTAAATCATCATCTTCCACTGGTGACCCAATAGAAGCAAGTGCATATGCAATCTTCTTCACCTTCATGTCGTAGTCATTGATGCTCATATTTTCTCTCTACACATTATGCAACTCCTGCTTGAAGCTACATTTTCCTAGCTTGCGTATTTGTGCTATACATTTTTGTCAAAGTATCCCATGCCTCCTTCGGTGTACTTGCATCCTAAATCTGCACAATTATAGAATTTGAAATATTGATAGACAGCCACTACATAACTTTTCTAGCCCTCTACTACTAGCCTTTAAATGCATGCAACTCCTATTGATTGGGAAGATTAGGAAAAACTGGTTCTTGTTTAGCTCTAGTAATGAACTCCCAATAGCCTTTTCCCTTAAGGAAATTCGTCATTTTAAACTTCCATGCTAGGAAGTTGTTCTTGTCAAGCTTTTCAGTGACTATCTGTGAAAGAGCATCAGATGCCATTACAAAACACTGCAAAAATATTTTGTCACTGCAAAAAACACTTCTGCCTCACAAGGGCAAATCTGCAAAACTGACGAAAGTGGTATTTGAACACACAGTCACTTCCTAGTGATGATTTTGCATCAACAGGCAATAAGAATGATTCTGTCACTCCTAATATCTCTGTGCATAGGCATACGATGCAATTTCTATGGCAACTTTTCACCGACCTGCAGAACAGTGGTCGCACAACAAAAACAAGGCACCTTTTTGAGTGATTGCGAAAAACATCCGCCACCAAAATGGGCCCTAAAATGGCCTCAAATCCAAAACTTCCGCCACCAAAACCCGTAGCATATACTACCCTCTCGTCACACTGTGAAGGGCATCCCAATCTGAGACAGTGTACTCTTGCACTTTCCGGCTGTGCTACCTATAGAGATTTGCTCCCAAACTCAAAGGGAAAGCAACACTGATCCTCTTACCAAGACACCACGAACTTGGTTTGCTTTCTTGACCTCCTTACCACGAACTGAGCTTTGATACCATGTGAAGAGAGTGGGAGAGAAGTAAGGAGCCTCACTTATAGCTTTCTCACATACACAATGGGGGAATACACACAAAGGTGGAGGCTGAAAATAGTTTTCCTCTTCTTAGTTGTGTAAGCAAAAAGAACTCTCTCTTTAAGTACAAAAGGAATAGATGAACCCTATATGTGGTTCTAAAACCAAACTCAGCTAACCTAGGTGGCATACTAACTGAGCCACTAACTAGAGTACATAAAGATAGCTATCATCTAGCTATTATTCATGGACGGTGTACAAACTGCTTCTGCAGCTGACAAGCAGTGACATAACTGCACAACGGTCACCCTGGCATATCACGAGTGGAGCTCGATATCTCAACATATTCATGCAGTCATACCCCATAGCAAAATGGACTTGCAGAAAGGAAAAATAGGCATATTAGAGAGGTATCTCGTGCCATGCTCAATGAAAAAGACCTGCCATATTATTATTGGGCTGAAGCAATTACTACAGCAGTCTACATAATGAACAGGACTCCCACTATAGCAATACATGGCATGACACCAGAGGAGAGGTATACTGGTAGGAAACCAAATATTTCTCATTTAAAAGTTTTTGGTTGCATTGCCTATGTTCATGTCCCAGATGAGTTGAAATCCAAGTTGGATCCAAAAGCTGAGAAGTGCATCTTTATTGGTTATTCTCTATAGTAGAAAGGGTATAGATGTTATAACCCTTCTACTCGTAAGTTTACAGTGAGCAAAGATGTTGTCTTTTATGAGATGAGCAGCTGGTATAAACCAGTAAATGTGATTGATGATGTAGATGCACAAAATGGTAATGCTGCACAGAATTCACAGCAGCAATCACAAAATATTAGTCGACCTGTAGTGTCCTCTAGCAGTGGTTCACATACTTCACCATGGACAGGTAGATTGAGATTAGGAGAATCTCCTCAAAGCAATGCAGATAGTGGTATGAAAGTATCACTTTAGGGAAAAGAGAAAGTAGATCAGCCCATGGTTGATGTGAATGCAGGTCACCCTTATGTGGATGGTGAATCTAGTGGCTTAGAACAGAGCCTTAATGATGAGTTGGGTATTCTTTTTGTTGTTATACCTGGAGTAAGGAAGACAAGGGATGTTTTGAGAGCACCTGGTAGTGAGCCTATTTTGTACAGGTCTACCAGAGTTAAGTATCCTGTGGATATGCTGAAATATGATGGATTTATAGCCATTCACTATGCCTATATGGTCAAAGTGATACATGAACCAGAACCCACTTCTTTTGAGCAAGCCATGGGAAAAGAAAAATGGGAGAAAGCCATGGATGAAGAAATGGATGCCTTGGAAGCAAATGCTACATGGGAATTGGTGCCTTTGCCTAAAGACAAGAATGCAATTGGTTGCAAGTGGGTTTATAAGGTGAAGCACAGAGCATATGGTTCTCTGAGCAGATACAAGTCAAGACTAGTTGTCAAGGGGTATGCACAGACATATGGCATTGATTATGAAGAAACATTCAGTCCGGTTGCAAGGATGGCAATTGTAAGAGCAGTCATTGCTATGGCTGCATCAAAAGGATGGTCTTTACATCATATGGATGTAAAGAATGCCTTCTTGCATGGTGATTTGCGAGAAGAGGTCTATATGGAGCAGCCACCAGGTTATGTGCATGCTGCTCATACTGAGTTTGTTTGTAGGTTGAAGAAAGCCTTGTATGGCTTGAAGCAAGCACCCAGAGCATGGTCTGACAAGATAGGACAGTATCTTATCACTATTGGCTTTCACATTTCCACGACAGATTTCTCACTTTATGTGAGAAAAACAGAGAAAGGTATTATGCTGCTTGTCATTTATGTTGATGATTTGATCATCACAGGTGATAGTGATGAAGATATCCTTCATGCAAAAATGCTATTGAAGCAGAAGTTTGAGATGAAGGATTTGGGAGAGCTGCGTTACTTCTTGGGCATTGACGTGATTAGATCCACAGGTGGGATATGGCTCTTGCAAAGGCAGTATGGATTGTACATGCTGTCCAAATATGGGATGACAGGCTGTAAGCCTATTTCAGTTCCTTTGAAGCAAAATGTGAAGCTGAGCGTAGATGCAGGTGAGCTTCTGGAAGACCCTACTATGTATAGATGCATAGTAGGAAGTTTGATTTATATGACTATTACCAGGCCAGATTTGAGCTATGTTGTTGGGTTGGTAAGTCAGTTTATGCAAGCTCCAAGGAAACTGCATTTGGATGTGGCTAGATGCATACTGAGGTATGTGAAGTCCACATTGTAGTATGGACTAATTTATGAGACTGGGGTTCAGATATAGTTGCATGGATACACTGATGCTGATTGGGCTGGTAGTATTTCTGATAGACGATCTACTAGTGGATATGTGTTTTCTTTTGGGAGTGCTGCAGTCACTTGGAGCAGCAAGAAACAACCTACAGTTGCCTTATCGAGCACAGAGGCTGAGTACTGGGGCAACAATGGCTGCATGTGAGGTAGCTTGGTTGCGTAAGCGACTTTATGATATGCATCAGTCTATAGATGGGCCAGTTGTCATTTATTATGACAACATGAGTAGTATACACTTGGCAAATAACCCAGTCTATCATGCTAGAACAAAGCACATTGAGGTGCATTATCACTATGTGTAGGAGAAGGTTCTAGTAGGTTGTATTAATCTAGTTTATGTCAACACAGAGGATCAGGTAGCTAACATATTCCCGAAGGCATTGGGCACAAAGAAGCTGTGCAAGTTCAGAGACCTACTTGTGTGCAAGAATTGGGATTGAGCTCAAGGGGGAGTGTTGAGATATCGAGCTCCACTCGTGATATGCCAAGGTGATCGTTGTGCATTTATGTCACTAACTTATTAGCTGCAGATGCGGTTGGTACACCGCCCATGAATAATAGCTGGATGACAGCTATCTTTATGTATTCTAGTTAGTGGCTCAGTTAGTATGCCACCTAGGTTAGCTGAGTTTGGTTTGAGACCCACATATAGGGTTCATCTATTCCTTTTGTACTTAGAGAGAGTTCTTTTGGCTTTCACAACTAAGAAGAGGAAAATTGTTTTTACTCTCCACCTTTGTGTGCATTCCCCCATTGTGTAGGTGAGAAAGCTGCAAGTGAGACTCCTTACGTCTCTCCCACTCTCTTCACAATTATGCCATGTGGACTTCTCTGTAATAGAGGCTCCCCAAATCTAGGGGAAATTTTAGTTTTTTTTCAAAAATACCCCAAAAAAAGTCACTGGTGGTTCACAATAAAAAAATATCTTTGGTAGGCCTGCCCTGATCATGTTAGGCCTCCTTGTTTTCCTCCCATGGCAAACTATCTATGCTTAAGTTTTCCATCTCTTGCATAATACAGATATACAAATATGCACTCGGAATTTAAAATTACAAATATTTATCGCTTTATCATTCATAGACCATAAAGAGCCATCAATCTAGAGGTGCAAACTTAATTTTTTAAACTTAACAATAAATGAAAAAACACTTTGTATTATTTATGATTTATGTTCATACATGTAACAATGCCTCATTGCCCAGTGCATTGTTGAAGCACTAAGGATCCAAGAAACTAGATATTATGAAATACCTACCATCATGTCTCTACTATCTCTAGAGTATGGGTCTTACAAAGGATACTTGTCTCATCCCTAGATCTAACTTTGCAGGTAGCAAGTGCAGTGTCTTAGCATGTGCTTGACACTATTGCATGCACATCCATATATGCTCAACTTAGAGGTCTATATGTTTAATTAAGATGGAAGATCACAAGCTGCCGAGACAAGTAGATTTGGCAAAATGCTAGGCAAATCTATATCAAGGTATACGGGAAGGCGCTGCACCATAATGAAGTGGCAATGTACTTTTCCAAATCCTTGTACGTGTAGTCCATAAAAGCAATCCCGATGGACTTCTCATCTTACAAGGACAAGTGTATGCATGGTCATACTGAAGTGACAATCAGGCAGTCATAATTGTCCAAGGCATTAGAGCATGCAACTGAAAGACTGCAAATCGAGCCGGAGCTCCCGAATGAGATTGTTGCTCTACGTTCCTAGCTAAAGAGCCTTGAGGACTTGAACACATTGTTGCGACAAGAGGCATGCAATGCATGTGCAACATTGATGGGAGATGCAAGCATTGAGGGCAGCTAGCTGGTTTGTCAGCACCCATCTATACAACCATATGCCATGCAATTTCTTCCCTCTGATAGACTTTAGATAATTGTTTGTGCCCTATATGCCAGCTTCTATTTGACAACTCAACTGGCTACTATGCTTTCCTTGTAGCCATAAGCTTCATATTTATTGTTTAGTAGATTACTTGTTGCCAACTAGAGCTATATGTGCATTTGTATATAGATCTATGATGGATGTACATGATACTATGACGAAGTATATGTTCTTGGGGAAGAACTCTTTATATTAATCTATGATTGATATACGTTATTTCAAGTTATACTTTAACATCAATTTATATGGATGGGAAAAAATAGCTCATTCAATTTTATGTTCTTTCAAGTTATATGGTTGCAATTATGAATGAAAATACAACACTAAATAAAAAAGAATTAACAACATGGTTGATGCTGCACAAAGAGTAGAACGAAGACTTGGCACAAAGTCAAGGTCCAAAAAACAAAAGAAGAAAATACATTCCGACTGTGATACAGATTCTAAAATAGAAATAGATACTGATGCAAAAGATGAGGAAAGTGATGGAATAGAAGATGACACATCAGATGGAGAGAGAGAAGAGGAAGAGACCTCCAAGAAAAAGAAAAGACAGAGCAAGAACAAAGAAAAATCAAAAGGCAAGAAGAAAATAAACCAACTCTTTAAGTTAGAGAAAATGATCAAGGATTATGGAAACTTTAAAAACACCCCCACCTCCACCCAAAGTTACTTGTGCATTTTGTGGGAAGGATAATCATGAGAAAGAAAGATGGTAGTATAATCCCAATTACAGGGGGAGAGTTCCTCCTCATGTACAAAACTCAAACAACTAAACCCCACCCGTGGCAACTAGAAAATAGTCGGAAGTAGATTCTATCAACCATAGTATCACAAGTGACAATCATGCCCACCCAGATGACACACTACATGAAGACAATCAGAAATCAACTACTGCTACACAAGCCATCCTAGAAGGTAAAGCTCAATTTAAAGAGCATATGCAAAAGAGTGCTTGAGTCTGACAGGATGACCTGGAGGAGATGAACCTTAGAGACCCCCACAACCCCAAGACAGTTTTGGTAAGCACAAATCTCCCTCCACCTTTCAAAATGGATTTAAAATACTTATTGATAGAGTATAAGGACATCTATGATTGGCATTATACTGATATGAAGGGAGTAGACCCTAAGTTTTGTCAACACAGAATCAATTAAAGCAAGATGTTGTCCCGGTGATACAAGGAAGGTATAGAATGAATCCCAACTATGCGAAACAAGTTAAAGAGGAAATTGATAAGCTATTGAGAGTTGGTTTTATTTATCCTCTCACCCATGTTACATGGCTTTCACCTATTGTGATTGTGCCCAAAAAGAATGAAAAACTTAGAATATGTGTGGACTACAGAAAGCTCAAGGCTGCCACCATTACTAACCCTTTTCCTCTACCATTTTGTGATTCCTTACTAGATGCTATAGCAAGTCATGAAATCTATACTTTTCTTGATGGTTTCAATGGGTACAACTAGATAAGAATAGCACCTGAAGATAAAGACAAGACATCATTTGTCACTGAATGGGCAGTATTTGCTTCTAATGTCATGACATTTGGTCTTGAGAATGCTCCTCCAACATTTCAAAAGTATATCCATGAGGTATTTGCTAAATATGTTACATCTATCATGAAAGTCTTTCTTGATGGTTTTTCAGTATTTGCAAAAAAAGTGGAACATCTACAACACTTGAGTTTATGCTTTGCCAAGTGTAGAATGGATGGTCTAAGCTTAAACCCAGCCAAATGTGCATTTGATGTAAGTAGAGGAATTCTACTAGGGCACATTATCTCACAAGATGGAATGGAAATAGATCCAAACAAAGTTCTAGCCATTCAACGTGCCAAACCACCTAAAAACGTTAAGCAGCTGCAGAGATTTATAGGCCAAATTTAATGGCACTGCAGATTTCTTAGATTGATGATGATGAACAAATGCTAGGCTACTTGCCACCTTTTAGACTAGGATTGAGGATGATTTCAAGGAGCCACTTGGGGTAGAATTGTAGATATGTTATAATTTAAGAGTACTCCCAATGAGATATGGAATACCATATGCTTCATTTATTCTCACGACAACCTTGAATACAAAAATTTCAAAAAATATCCCATTTCAACTTGAATATAAAATAAAATTTATTTTTTAATATTTAGGAATGTCAACATTCGCACCGATTTACCCATAGGAATCTTTATGAATGTCAACATTTGCACCAATTTACTCATAGGAAAAGTAGATGGAATTGCTTCCATTCTAGAAAATTGACACGATAAATGATATTACTTTAAATCATTGAGTTGGCAAGGTTTCATTTGAACAAGAACCTGAAGGCAACATTGAGATTTTCTCCTATCTTGCTTAATCTCAACCCTTACTTATTCTAGAAATGTTTATAGAAAGGAAATAAACAAGGTATTAAATGAATAAAATCATAATCAAAATATTGAAAAAAGGAAAATGAGAATTTTTTCTTTCATGGTATAATGACATTCCAAGTGGTATACATACAATAAGTAAATATGATGCAAAGGCACATATCATTACAAAATTGTTTGTAATTATCTCAAGGCATACAAACATGCTCTACAAGATTGTCACAAGATTACTGGCTTAAACTTGTATGGGGATCACTATTTATAAAATATTCTCTATAAAAAAAATGCCACCTATCAAGCCATGAGTATGGTTAATGTTTACGTTGGGAGGAACATTCAACTTTCTAGATTTTGAACTTTGTCCATGCACTATGATTGTCATCTAGTCTGCTATGGGAAGATGCTTTAAAAAGTCATCTAGTGTTTAAAAAATGGTGTGATAAATTGATATGGGTTTCTCTTGGCTCTAACCATGGTGCACACCCACGTTGGTTTCTTAACTACAATCACCAACTTCTAGAGAATTTCTTGCTCATCTTTTTGATCCTCCTCATGAAAATGCTTGCCTAAAAAGTATAATGATCATGCAACCTAATACACATTTATCCTAACCTTAAAAGTGGTGTCGTATGCCTCACTACAATTGTGCCATCCATTTATATAAAATTATCACTAAATCTATAAAAATATGTTAGCTCGCACATATTGCAACTTTCCATAATTGACATGGCCTGTATCACCATTGAATTTGTTTGCTCTAGAAATTGGTGTGCATCACATAAGAATTCGTTTGCTCTAGAAATTGGTGTGCACCAACAAGGATATTATTAATAAAAGATATCTATGGCCCTTATTTGTTATCTCCCTTATTTTGGCTTGCATGGTGGACGTCCATATTATGTGTCTAATCCTTTCTCTCCTACAATAGTTGATTCCAATATTTGGAATCATCATGGAAGACCTGACATGGATGCATAGCCATAAGGAAGGGCATATCATCTACTTTGGATCTAGGATCTATTAGAGGACCTATCATTAGGTAGATAGAAGATCTAGATAAGCAGGGAAATTCATCAAGGTTAGACACCATTATTAAGGAGACAACCTATAGGTTGTCTGAGATTTTGGGACATGTGTAATTAAGTTCAAAGATCCTAGATCTGATGAATTGGGCAAGCATAACAATGCTCAAAATCAAATTTGAAGTATCCTTTTTCCTATGCCATGTGTATGTTGGAGTTTGAGGAATCATGTTAATTGTGTATTCTACTTGGTGAACTTTCCTTTTGTCCAAACTCTCGAGTCTCCAATGAGAGTCGATTTCAGGGTTTGTAGCCAGACCATATCAGCTGGCTGGTAGCATGAAATCATGAGTCTAGGTCTAGGAGTTGATGTCAGTCGTGATCTTGTATCTAGCAAAAACCCTCCATAGAGGTGAGCCAAGGTTTTGAGTCTGTGACCGCAGTCTTCTAGTCCTTTACAAAAAAAAAAATTTGGTTGTTTTACAATATTGCAAACTATTTTGAGTACCGAGAGTGTCATGAAAGAGAGCTATATTATCAGATATCATTTTATGTGAGAGACAGACTATGTGTGAGTGAAGCAATTCTATTGTAAAAGCTAACAATTAATGCATGAGCTCTTAAGGTCTAGTTTTTTCTACGTTTCTTCCAATCTTCAAATTGTCTCTAATTACTCGATATAATTGCTAAGTTATATCTATTCTCTATCTCTCTTATCACTATGAATATTCCTTGCTATTACAATTGTATAAGAGCTCACCAAAATATTACAATTGTATAAGAGCATACATTTTGCTCACAAAAAGTTTGGAAGTTGTCCAACTTCAACTTCTTAAAGATTTAATGGACAAAACTTCCACCCTTCTAAGATCAGCTTGTAGAAGCATTTGATGGTAAACAAAATTATCAATGTAAGTGCATGTCTCATATTAAAAAGGCCACACAATAGGCCTATTACAAATGCATTCCAACAACATAAAAATGGGTGCATAATAGGCCCGGGTACATATGAAAATGCATCAGTAACATACAAGATGGGTGTGTATAATTGGTTACAAAAATATCATGCCCATAGTTAAATAGGGAACTTAACAAGAATTGCCCCCATTACCATCTTCATTCCCATTCCTTCTATCCCCACTCTTGCTCCCTCGTCCCTACTCGCTTTCCTACCATTCTGACTATTGCCCTCCTTGTCACTAGTTATTACAATAGGTTGCATATAATACAAGCAACATTAGTGTAACTTTGGAAATGAATCAAACATAGCTTTTCAAGATGAATCGAGTCAAATAATTACCTCAACAACAATGGACTAATCAATTTGTACTCCCTTGTACTCTAGCTTGTTCAAGAAGGCATTCATATTTGTTTGATATGTGTACTTATACTCATTATAGGTTGAAAAAACCGACCACATGATGCCATGCAAACAAAAAGTTGTTTAAGAGATTGAAAAAATAACTCAAAAATAATGTCAATGAAACTAAGTATCTATGGATGAGATAGTCATAAATAACATTTTAAAATTCAACCTTGCATACTATAGCCTAGTCACACGATGTATATTGCAATTGATTATTCCAATGAGATCTATGACAAAAAATTTGTGCATTGTATGCGACTTATTTACAAGACCCTTGATGTAATGGAATGGGTTCTTCATGTCCTTCTATCAAGAGAATAATATCTATAGCACTAGTTCACTAATAATTTCAAATATGAGATGTAGGGATAGAGATAGAGTGTTAAAGGTGGACACATAGTCCAATACTCAACACACTTAGTGCTAAGGATGAGAGAGAACACTAGAATTTGGCTATACAAAATGTACACTCTCTATGATGCCCAAAATATGAACATGATATTGACAAGAAGGTGTTTCCTTCCTTGTCAAAAAGATATCGAGGTGGTGAGGGGAGATAAAGAGAGAGAGAGAGAGAGAGAGAGAGAGAGAGAGATGCAATAGGGGGATTGAATCTAAGCATCAACTCAAACATGCATAATACTTAATGCTCATCTATGAATAATCCATAAAATTTGGGTATACAAATAGGAGGAGACTCCAAGGTTCTCCTCAATGGCTACTTCCATCTGCCGCTACACAAGTGGGTGGCCCTAATAAATGATGTTGCTTCTCCAAAGATACCACTCCAATGTGAAGATACCATCCCAATGTCCTAACTCAACCAACCTCCAACTCTATGTCTAACTCTGGTGCAGGTCCAACTGATGATGTATTATTACTAGAGATGGTCCTACTAGAGTCAGGTGGGCAAGACCTGGTAACACTTTTACACATCCAAGGGACCGGATGCCTCATTTGAGAACCATCACAAGGCTTGAGGATGACTTAAAGGGGAACTACTTGGGGTTTACATCATTCTAAGATAAAACCAAAGATGGATATGGTCCAGGGCCCAAGTATGCAGATGGGGTAGTCAGACTGGTTAGATGGGTTGGACAGTTTCCCATCGATGAAATAAGTCGAAATTGGACTATCTATTGAAGGGTGCATTGAAGAAGTGCTAGCATCCACTATATGTGGGTATACCATCAAAAGCACACCATCTAGAATGCCATGGTCATCACAAAAAATGGAGTATCCAAGGACCGTGGATGCACCAAACAAGAAATCTTCTCCATTCTCCTAATGCATTGGAATGCACTAGGAGGGCCCTCAGGAGAGGTGGCTTGAATGTCGGTGTGCAAGATGAAGGCATAGAGCTAGAATTGGAGGCAATCGGCAATAAAATAACATACAAAGAACCATGCAAATCTTCCTCTGGACCATAGTAGAAGTTGTCATCGATATAAGAAGAGATACATGGTGGACACGTGATGTCATGTCATCATGGAAGTCCTCCCAAATATGCAATACATTTTGTATGTTATTAAATTATGGAAGTTCTACTTGAAACTACCGATGGGGTAGTGCTTAGAGTGATGGCTGAGGAGTTTGCAAAACCTACAAGGATGACGTTAACAATGCTAACCTTGGGTTGGTTGAGTTGATCTAGGTTGGATTGCCATGTGTTACGTTTTTGTAGAACCTTAGGAAATATATTGCTTTGTAAATGTCATCATTAGTTGTAGGATCCGCAGTGGCCTCTAATGGTCATGGAGAACTTTCATTTGCATAACCTTCAGCTTGCTTTGACTCCTCATCATCAACTAGCAGCTGCAAGAAGTCTAGGTGCCCTTAGCATAGGAAACAAGGGACCCTTGTCATGTGCATTAACTATTAAGTGCTATTGTGCCATCTCATCAGCCCTACTTCTCTCCTTTGGATTCTTTACTTGAGCTATAGAGCATAGCGCACTCTTGGCACACAATTGCACTATGAGCTACCTTGTTTGTGCCTCAATGTCCTGATTGCCACATCACCATAGTGCTCCACTGGCACACCTCTTGCTTAGCATAGTGTCACATCATCACTACATGTGACTCCACTTGCCACATCAATACTATGCATTTTCACCCTTTTTTGCCCCTCCACTTAGATCAAGCCATATCTCTTAATCCAGGACGAATTTGAGGATGCTACAAAAAGGTGAAATGATCAATTTTTTGGGCTCTACATGCTCATCACATCATGCACACATTTCGAAGCAAGTTTTACTCACTTTTGAGCCTTGCCAACAAATCCACTTCTTACATGCACATTAGCCTCTACATCGACGCATCTAACCCAACACATAAAAAGAACCAAAGGAAAGAAATTATTTGATGTTCTTTCATCAATCGACGGTTGGTATAGATCTAAATCAGAGTAGAATAGATCATCATAGAGGAGACGCTTTGAATGTCTCCAAGTTGCCAATCTAAGCCATGCCCAAAATTCCTGACTAGTTCCTACTCGGAGTTAGTCCCTACGTTCACATATGATTTCACATCACCACATTACTCGAAACTCGAATTTCATCAGTTCAGTGAGAGCAGACTTCAGAGTGTTCAGAGGCATTGTCGACTGATCAGTGGGTAGATATCACATGATTCAATTTCACACACACATGCCATCATTGTAAAGCCTATTTGGCTATTTCACAGCATTGTGCATATCATTTCAGCCTTCTAAAGCCTCTTAGCTATTCCTAGCATCATTTTTCACAAGCCTTGTAATTTAGATCGGATTATATATTGCAGTTCTACCTTCACGGACAGATCAGATTTTACTTGCCACAGTCAGTGTTTTGCACTTGATTCAGACAGTGATTTTCATGACACTTTCAGTACATTTCTTGCACCATGTCTATGACTAGCAACCTCAATCTGAAGGCATCTGCTAAGCTAGACAACTCCAATTATGGCACATGGAAATATCAAATGGAGACCATTCTTGTACTTTAGGACAAATGGGAGTATGTTGATGGATCTACACCTAGACCATTGGATGGTCTAGCCAGCAGTAGCTCTACTCCACCTGTTATCACAGCACCAGCAGTAGGATCTCCAGATACACCAGCAATTTTTGCACCTTTGCCATTGCCCAAGCACAGGCGAAATGGGATAAGAAAGATAAGTATGCATATCATCTAATCAAGCAGAATGTGCAAGATGTCATGCTAGGATAGCTCAACACCATCAAGACATCAAAAGAAACATGGGATATGTTCACGGCTCTCTATGAGTCCAAGAACACTTCCAAGATTCTCACACTAAGAAACCAAATCAACCAGAGTTCCACAACAGTAGTGAAATCGGTCATGCTTATGTACTCAGAATCAAAGACTACAACAATCAACTCACAGCAATAGCAGGAGAGACTATGAATCCCCAGAACTCAAGACGCAAGCCATTCATGCATGCAAAGGCCATTCTAATGATTAGGCATTCACAGCTTTGGACAGAAGTAAAGGTAGAGGCAGATGTAGATCATTCCAGCAAAATGGTCATCATCAGCAACAAAGTCATCAACAAAGTTAGAATCAGCATCAACACATCCTGGGCAACATTAGCAATAGCAAAGAGGAAATCATTCCAACTGAGGAAGATTCCAAGGACGAGGGAATGCATCCACCAACATGTCAAACATTCAGTGCAACTACTGTCATAAGTTTGGACACTATGAAAGAGATTGCTGCAAGAAGCAATACGACCAAGGTGGTCAGTCCAACAGCAATCGAGGGAATTTTTGTGGAAGAGGAAATCATCGTGGTGGACATTTTAGTCACAGTCATTTTGTAAATGAACATGGGAATATGTTTCTTGCAAATGAGGAAATGCAACAAACTGATATAGTGTACCTAGACACTGATTGCAATCCAAAAGAGGATTTTAGCTACTATCAAGTCGACCAAGCAGAATAGGATCCTTGGTACATCAACAGTGGTGCATCATCTCACATGAAAAATCATCAAGAATGTTCACAGAGTTGGAACCATTAGAAGGTCAAAAGAATGTCATGTACATAGCAGATAATACACTAAATCCAGTTCAAGGGACATGCATTATCCCTATGAACAATTTCATTGGTACAAAAGGATTGGTGAAAGATGTACTCTATGTTCCAAAGCTCATCAAAAACCTCTTGTCAGTAGGTCAAATTATGGAACACAACTATTGAGTCATCTTCGATGGAGATGAATGCACTATCAAAGACAAATCCAGAAGATTTCAGCTAGTAGGAAAAGGAGTCAAGGAAGGACGCTTGTTCAGAGTGCTAGCTACAGTACCAGATATGCATGCCATGCTAGCTCAACCACAACAGATGCCACTATCTACAAAATGGCACAAGAGATATGGTCATAACAAAGACCCGCAACATCAATGATTCACTTTACTACTTGACTTTCATCGATGACTACAATAGATATTGTTGGGTCTACTTTCTAAAAGAGAAATTTAAAGTGTTTTTTAGTTTTCAAGAATTCAAAGCCATGGTAGAAAACCAGACAAGCAGAAAGATCAAAGACATGAGATCAGACAGAGGAGGTGAATACATGTCTTCAGCATTCATGAACTTTTGCAGAAGTCACGGCATTCGAAGACAATTCAGTTGTGCAGATACTCCTTAGCAGAATGCAAGATATGAAAGGAAGAATGGTACTTTAGTAGACAGTACTAGAACAATGCTTAGTGAGAAGCATCTTCTAAATCAATATTGGGAAGAAGCAATAGCCACTGCAAACTATTTGCTTAATCGGCTTCCTACCGAACCAATACAAGGTATGACACCTTATGAAGCATTCACTGGACACAAGCCACACATTGGGCATCTCTGCATATTTGGTTACATAACATATGCCCACATACATGACGATCATCGCAAGAAATTGGATGCAAAGTCATGTAAATGCATCATGGTGGGCTATAGTGAAGAAATCAAAGCATACAAGTTGTATGATCCCATCAACCAAAAGGTCATTATCTCCAGAGATGTAATCTTTGATGAGGAATCAAAATGGAAAACCTCAATGGCATAGGAGATAGAGTCACCGATTTCACACATCTACAAAAATGGTTAATGAAGAAGAGCTATAATCCTCCCCGCCCCCCTTCCCCCCCGCCAGCCCCCCGCCCCCCCTCCCCCCTTCCCCCTGCTGGCGAGTGTGGCCGCCAGCCCCCCCTTCCCCCCCCCCTTCCCCCTACTAGCGGCCGTGGCCGCCAGCCCCCCTGCCCCTTCCCCCCCTCCCCCCTTCCCCCCCCACTAACCCCCCTGCCCCCCTTCCCCCCCTCCACCCCCCCATCCCCCCTTCCCCCCCTCCAGGGGGTCTAGCGGCCGTGGCTGCCAGCCCCCACCCCCCTTTCCCCCCGCCCCCCTTCCCCCTGCTGGCGGCTGTGGCCGCCAGCCCCCCCCCTTCCCCTTCCCCTTCCCCCCCTCTAGGGGAATCTGCCCCAGCCCCGCCCCGTACATGAAGTTCTCTTTTTTTAATGTACTCTAGTTTTAATAACATGTCACGTCATTTTTTCTAATTTGCTTTTTAAAATCTTACTTTTTGACTCAAAGTTTTGTTTTATAAGAGCCTCTTTTTTTGAAATGCTTTATCCAAAATTATCTCACAAAATGAATTTGGACAATGCACTAGTCCAAAATTAATGAAATAGGTGTTGCATGATATGCTTTGTATAAGCTCATGTGCATAGAGTTTGGAAATGGGCTCCTCTGAGAAGGATATCCTAGAACATTTTGAAAGAGAAGATTTTGCAAATATAAAGTCAAGTCAACATTTTGCTGCTTATTGTAAAGGACGTTCTTGTACTATATGATATAATGGAATGGAGATCCTAATGATGATGGCATCTTTATTTGTAATCCTTTCCGCTTTGTCATGTTGAGTAAATTGTTGATATCAGACAATATTATTGAATTTCATTGTTGAGTATTTGAAGTAAGATATGGTTTTTGGATTTGATCAGTATGTTTGAGCATACAATATCTACATTTGAGAGTATTTGCATATAATTAAGCGTACAATGTCAACTCCAAATAAGAATTGCAAACCCATAAAATATAATTACAAAGTCACAGAGTAGATAAGTCAAGAATACAGTCTACTATAGGGTTTTTTTTTATAATGTTTTTTCTCCCAAAAAGTCTTTTAAATCATATTTTCCAAAGAGTTCATGTAGAATTTTAATTCAAATGTCACAATGCACACCACGAATGAGCACACACTACTCAAACTGCAACCAGAGTGATCTGCATAAGGTATGCTCAAGAAAATGTGTCCCACGGTAATGACCGCTACTAAAAATAGAACCTGAGATGCCTCAAAACATGGGCGCCATTGCATAATCTGACTCAAAAGAAAATCTGCAAATATCTCTCTTCTACCGGAACTCCAAAATCCCAACCGATGAGTGAGAAATGGGAGTCAACACTTATCCACTACCATGTGGCATAAATCTAAGGTTTCAAAACCTTAGAATGAAAAATGCATAATAGAGAGACGAAATCGAATACACAGAGATCTATAACTCTGAAAATCCTCCACCGAATCACGTAAGAACTGATAGGTAGGGGTTTTTGGGCGTTCAGAATGCAATGGAATAGATGGTTTTGGAAACCGTGGTCTCAATCACTGGGTCCAACACACGGACTGAAAAACGTTTTTGGAAATAGAGCTGTTTGTAAACTCCACCAGAGTGCGAGTGATGAGCAACATAAAAGTTTTAGGACTCCTGAGTCCACCAGAACTGACAGATCTGCAAATGATTGCTCCAAACTTGAGTTCCAACACCTGGGCAGAAAAACGTAGAAACTGACACAGTGAGTCAGAAATCCAATGAAATGATCCCAGATTCAAGAATGAAGGTGTTTCCAAGCTTCTAAAGCGAAGTGGACACCAAAAGCAAGCAATAGTTGCCTCTACAAGTCAATACGGAGTCTCTATCATCGAATGGAACAGGGAAAAGCTCAAAAAACGACTTTTTCTTTGAAAACACTTAACAGGCTCTCAAAACCACTTCGCAAAACCAAAGTGACTTTTCCAAAGGTTCCTCCAAGGTCTCTACACACTCGGATGCAAGTAAAGTCACCCACAAAGCTTCCCATAGAGCTTCTCTTTCCTCCCATAGAGCTGCTGAGCTTCAAGCATTCACCCACGCTCAACTAGATCACCCGGGCTCTGATACCAGTTGAGAGTGCTCTCAATGGAAGCAAGAACAGAAGAGGGAGAGAGAGAAATAGAGAGCCACACAAGTTTTGGTGGGTGCAGAACACCCTAATCTTCTTTTTCATTCATTTATATATGTGTTTGAGTATTGTACATAACCGAGGTAAAGGCACAGTGACCTTTAAACCCCACACTTGTTGGTAGACACACTTGTCAATTGGCAAACTTGATGAGGTATTAGATCATTAAAAGCTCATTCAACTTTTGCAACATACAAGAATAAGAATGTATAAAACATTTATGGAAGCAAGATGCCTCCCCTAAAGTTCATCTTGTAATCCATCGGATCTATGGGAAGAAGTAGGGCCAAAGGATGTAGAACTAATTGTCACACATCTTCTTGAGAAATACTAAGGAATTTAGTCCCAAGTGTGCTAGGTCAAAAAAAGAAGGTAAAGCTTGATGGAGGCCAACTACGAGAAGTCAACCACCTATGGCCTATGCATGTGATCTTCTCAAGGGAATCAAATGAGGTAGCTAGCTCAAGTGGAAGAATGCATGAAATGCCTGAAGTGAGGGTGTTTAGGATGCCTCACGTTAGGGTCCTCTTCCTAAATATTTCATGTGAGCCTAATTCCTTGGGTGTAGAGTGAGAGCAAGATTTCCTTGAGTAAGAAAAGTTAAGGAAGTGGGGTTGGAGATCAGGAGTTTGAGAGAGTTGGTTGAAGAACATGTGAAAAGAAAAATCCATGGCATTTTAAAAAATGGTTGTGGCTCCAAGCTTCTTGCACACTAGGTAAGGCATGATCTCCTCCCACACTGTTTCCTGCATCTACCTCACCTTCTCCTCTGAAGATGTTGCTCAGCTCCTCCACCACAATCACCCTTCCCTCTATCACCTTTGCCTTTGATATAAGAGCATGGCCACATGTACCATGGGAACAGAGGAAATCTAAATGTCTCAATGTGGGAAATTCTTGGCCACATGTAAACAATGGAGCCTACCAAAATTCGACGTCCACCACTTTAATAAGAGGTGCCAAATCTACATGAGCTGCCTCATACTCCACCTAGCTGTGGAATGAAGGTATAGAGGCTCAATGGTGGTGCCAAAAAGCCCCCTCCATTCACCAGCCAAATCACTGATGGGATGATTGGGTGGACTCCAAAGCTACCCATGGTGAAATCTAAATAGGTGTCATTCTCCACTAACATTTTTCCTTGTGTGAGAGTTGCTCCAACCAGTGTGCTGAGCAAAGAAGGCCAAAAGATGTTCTCCTACACAACTCAGCTTGTAGCTATAGGAGAATGTGGACAAAATCCCATAGATCACATTTCATATCTTTAGAGGAGGGGTAGCTACTTTTTTACTTTTGAGGCTAGCATGTGGCCGTGCTCTTATCACCCATAAGGCCTCCAATCCCTTGAAAAATATCTCACATACTACTCATGCACTGGTTGACTGGAGAACGTCACTAGAAGGCAGCCTACGATTGTGTTGTTGAAGACACTCTTCCTAGTGGGTGATTCTCCGTCGAGTTGTAGGAAGAAGATAGAGGTTGCAACTTTGAACATCATTATCTCTGGATCACTCTCACAAGGTGTTGCCCTATTGAGGCATGCACTTGCTCTTATTTTGCTTGCACTGGCTTCCACAGAACTTTTTGGAGTTTGTGGGAATGCCGCTAGGACAACAACCTGGGTGCTGAGCCCAAGAAGCTTACTAACCACTACATCTTAGAATTTTTTATTATCACAAGGAAAGGGATTCCAGTTACATTATCATGTACTCTAAAGTGGGTCTCAAGTGTAAACAAACATGAATGAACTTGAAAGTGTAAACAAACATGAATGTTGCATGCCGTGCAGAAAATTATGGTTTACTTGCCATAGGTTAAGGTCCTCATCAGATAAAGGATGAAATGGTGTGGGATAAGGAATTTCTATCTCATGTGCCCCTAAAAATTTCCTCTCCCACAGCATCATCATCACGTTTGTGAGCTTGGGTTCCAATACTAATGCCACACCCCACCAGCCCAACAAAATTAGTTGCCTCAAATCTCTCGACTATCACATATGGCCATGGATTCTCTACCATAGTTCTTGGGCACTTAGCCATCTCGTTAGTTAATGAACTCCACGATCACACATTTGAAGGTATGGCCTTGGAGTGAAAATGCAACATCTTGCCCAATGTATAAAGGTGTGCGGAATCATGCATCTAGGGTTGTAGTTTGGTCATCTTAGGAGGTATTGTTGAGATATCGAGCTCCACTCGTGATATGCCAGGGTGACTATTGTGCATTTATGTCATCGACTTGTTAGTTGCAGATGCGGTTGGTACACTGCCCATGAATAATAGCTGGATGATAGCTATCTTTATGTACTCTAGTTAGTGGCTCAGTTAGTATGCCACCTTAGTTAGCTGAGTTTGCTTTGAGACCCACATATAGGGTTCACCTATTCTTTTGTACTTAGAGTTCTTTTGGCTTTCACAACTAAGAAGAGGAAAACTATTTTCAGCCTCCACCTTTGTGTATATTCCCCCATTGTGTATGTGAGAAAGCTGCAAGTGAGACTCTTTCCTTCTCTCCCACTCTCTTCACATGGTATCAAAGCTCAATTCGTCATAAGGAGCTCAAGAAAGCAAACCAAGTTCGCGGTGTCCTAGTAAGAGGATCAGTGTTGCTTTCCTTTTTTTCCTAGTTTGGGAGCAAATCTCTGCAGGTAGTGCATCTAGAAAGTGCAAGAGTGCACTGTCTCAGATTGGGACGCCCTTCGCGGTGTGGCGAGAGGGCAATATATGCTACGGGACAGGGTGACACCCATGGTGAAATTATTTTTTTAATTCGAGGCCATTTCGGGGCTCGGTGGCGGAAGTTTTCCATAGGCACTCAGGAAAGTGGCCTGTTTTTGTTGTGCGACCACTGTTCTGCAGGTCGGTGAAAAGTTATCACAAAAATTACATCGTATGCTTGTGCACAGAGATATTGGGAGTGACAAAATCATTCTTATTGCCTGTTGATGCATAATCGTCACTAGGAAGTGACTGTGTGGTCAAATACCACTCTCATCAGTTTTGCAGATTTGCCCTTGTGAGGCGAAAGTTGTGTTTTTTGCAGTGACAGAATATTTTGCAGTGTTTTGTAATGGCGTCTAATGCTCTTTCACATATTGTCACTGAAAAGCTTGACAAGAACAACTTCCAAGCATGGAAGTTTAGAATGATGAATTTCCTTAAGGGAAAAGGCTATTGGGAGTTCATTACTGGAGCTGAACAAGAACCAGTTATTCCTAATGTTCCCAATCAACAGGAGTTGCAGGCATTTAAAGGCTGGCATGAGAGAGCCAGAAAATTTATGTATCGGCTATCTATCAGTATTTCAGATTCTATGATTGTGCATATTCAGGATGCAAGCACGCCGAAGGAGGCATGGGATACTTTGACAAAAATGTATAGCACAAATACGCAAGCCAGGAAAATGCAGCTCAAGCAGGAGTTGCATAATGTGCAGAGAGAAAATATCAGCATCAATGACTACCACATGAAGGTGAAGAAAATTGCAGATGCACTTGCTTCTATTGGGTTGCCAGTGGAAGATGATGATTTAGTTTCTGTGACCGTAAATGGTTTAGGAAAGGATTATGCACAATTCCGGACATCTATTGCCGTTCGTGAGAATTTTCTTGATTTTGAGGAGTTGATTGCTCTTCTAATTTTTGAAGAGTAGAGAAATGGTGGTGCATCTTCTTCAGGAGGAACTTTAAAAGAAGTTGTCTTCTACTCAAATGCTGGAAGAGGTAGAGGCAGAGGTAGAGCAGGCCGATTTGGAGGCCATGGTAGAAATCAGAATATGTAGCAAATTCAAGAAAACCAGTCCTATGGAGGAGGACATGGTAACTTTAGAGGTAGGGGGAGCCAAAGAGGTCATGGTGGATGGCAGAGAGGCCAAAATGCAAACAACAATGTTGAATGCTACTACTGTGGTAAAATGGGTCATATGGTTAAAGACTGCTATAAAAAGTAGAATGACATCATGACTAGAAAATTGCAGCAAGGCAATTATGCATCCTCTAGTAGATAGGGTGATGACAGAAATGAGCATCTGTTTATGGTGCAGCACATGACCAATTCTACAATTCTATGACAAGTGCAGAAGAAAGCAATGATCTGTGGTATGTTGAATCAGATGCATCAAACCACATGACACGTCATGCAGAATGGATGCAGGATGCAAGGAAAATGGAAAGACCAGGATTTGTGGAGACTGGTGATGATACTGCACATCTTATTATGCAGATTAGTAAAATTCCTTTGTCTATGCAGGATGAAAAAAAGAAATACCTGTCTGATGTCTTTCATGTCTCGAATATCACCAAGAATCTGGTTTCTGTTGGTCAAATGGTTGAGCAGGGCTTGCAGGTCAGATTTAATCCTTATGGATGCTTTGTTGAGGATATGAAGACTAAAGGTCGCTTAATAGCAAAAGAGAAGAAGAAGTACAGGATGTTTACATTGGATGCGGACATGCCTAAATTGAGTGCAGCAATGTTCGCACATGGGACCAGTGTAGTTGCAGATATTGATATATGGCATAAACGCATTGGTCATGTTAATGTACAGTGACTTAAATTAATGCAGGCCGAAAATATTGTTGCAGGATGGCCTAAGTTCAAGGTTGCAAAAATACATAAGGTATGTGAAGCCTGTCAATTTGGAAAATAGGCAAGGAAACCATTTCCTAGATATGTTCAAGAGAGTAAGAGGCCATTGGAATTAATCCACTCTAATGTGTGGACTACTAAAGCTACATCTATTAGAGGCTATCATTATTTTGTCACTTTTATTGATGACTATAGCAGAAAAGCTTGGGTGTATTTTATGAAAAAGAAAAGTGAAGTGTTTGGGCATTTCAAAGCTTTTAAAGCTATGGTTGAAAAAGAAACAAGCCTGCAAATAAAAAGCCTAAGGTCAGATGGATGGGGAGAGTACCTCTCAAATGAGTTTCCAAGTTTCCTGCAGGAGCATGGCATAAAGCAGCAATATTCATGCAGTCATAGCCCACAACAAAATGGACTTGCAGAAAGGAGAAACAGACATATTGGAGAGGTATCTCATGCCATGTTCAATGAAAAAGACCTGCTAGATTATTATTGGGCTGAAGCAGTTGCTATAGCAGTCTACATAATGAACAGGACTCCCACTGCAGCAATACATGGCATGACGCCAGAGGAGAGGTATACTGGTAGAAACCAGATATTTCTCATTTGAAAGTTTTTGGTTGCATTGCCTATCTTCATGTGCCAGATGAGTTGAGATCCAAGTTGGATCCAAAAGTTGAGAAGTGCATCTTTATTGGTATTCTCTACAGCAGAAAGTGTATAGATGCTATAACCCTTCTATCATAAGTTTATAGTGAGTAGAGATGTTGTTTTTGATGAGATGAGTAGCTAGTATAAACCAATAAATGTGATTGATGATGTAGATGCACAAAATGGTAATGTTGCATAGAATTTACAGCAACAATCACAAATTATTAGTGGACATGTAGTGTCCTCTAGTAGTGGTTCACATACTCTGCCATGGACAGGCAGATTGAGATCAGGAGGATCTCCTCAAAGCAATGTAGATAGTGGTATGCAAGTATCACGAAAAGGAAAAGAGAAAGTAGATCAGCCCATGGTTGATGTGAATGCATGTCACTCTTATGTAGATGGTGAATCCACTGGCTCACAACAGAGCCTTGATGACGAGTTGGGTATTCCTTCTATTGTTACACCTAGAGTAAGGAAGACAAGGGATGTTTTGAGAGCACTTGGTAGTGAGCCTATTTTGCACAGGTGTACCAGAACTAGGTATTCTATGGATAGGCTGAAATATGATGGATTTTTAGCCATTCACTATGCCTCTATGGTCAAAGTGATACATGAACTAGAACCCACTTCTTTTGAGCAAGCCATGGGAAAAGAAAAATGGGAGAAAGCCATGGATGAAGAAATGGATGCCTTGGAAGCAAATGCTACATGGGAATTGGTGCCTTTGCCTAAAGACAAGAATGCAATTGGCTGCAAGTGGGTTTATAAGGTGAAGCACAATGCATATGGTTCTATGAACAGATACAAGGCAAGATTACTTGTCAAGGGGTATGCACAGACATATGGCATTGATTATGAAGAAACATTCAGTCTAGTTACAAGGATGGCAACCGTAAGAGCAGTCATTGTATGGCTGCATCAAAGGGATCGTCTTTACATCAGATGGATGTAAAGAATGCTTTCTTGCATGGTGATTTGCAAGAAGAGGTCTTTATGGAGTAGCCACCAGGTTATGTTCATGCTGTTCATCCTGAGTTTGTTTGCAGGTTGAAGAAAGCCTTGTATGGCTTGAAGTAAGCACCAAGAGCATGGTCTGACAAGATGGGATAGTATCTTGTCACTATTGGCTTTCAGATTTCCAAGGCAAATTTCTCACTTTATGTGAGAAAAATAGAGAAAGGCATTATGCTGCTTCTCATTTATGTTGATGATTTGATCATCATAGGTGATAGTGATGAAGATATCCTTCACATGAAAATGCTATTGAAGCAGAAGTTTGAGATGAAGGACTTGGGAGAGCTGTGTTACTTCTTGGGCATTGAGGTGATTAGATCCACAAGTGGGATATGGCTCTTGCAGAGGCACTATGGATTGGACATGCTATCTAAATATGGGATAATAGGCTGTAAGACTATTTTAGTTCCTTTGGAGCAGAATGTGAAGTTGAGTGCAGGTGCAGGTGCAGGTGCAGGTGAGCTTCTGGAAGACCCTACTATGTACAGACGCATAGTAGGAAGTTTGATTTATATGACTATTACCAGGCCAGATTTGAGCTATGCTGTTGGGTTGGTTAGTCAGTTTATGCAGGCTCCAAGGAAAATGCATTTGGATGCAGCTAGATGCATACTGAGGTATGTGAAGTCCACATTACAGTATGGACTATTTTATGAGACTGGGATTTAGATATAGTTGCATGGATACACTAATGCTGATTGGGCTGGTAGTATTTTTTATAGAAGATCTACAAGTGGATATATGTTCTCTTTTGGGAGTGCTATAGTCACTTGGAGCAGCAAGAAACAGCCTATAGTTGCCTTTCGAGAACAGAGGCTAAGTACAGGGGTGTAGCAATGGCTGCATGTGAGGTAGCTTGGTTGCATAAGCTACTTTATGATATGCATCAGTCTACAGATGGGCCAGTTGTCATTTATTGTGACAACATGAGCAGTATACACTTGGCAAATAACCCAGTCTATCATGCTAGAACAAAGCACATTGAGGTGCATTATCACTATGTGCGAGAGAAGATTCTAGTAGGTTTTATTGATCTAGTTTATGTTAGCATAGAGGATCATGTAGCTGACATATTCATGAAGGCATTGGGTGCAAAGAAGCTGTGCAAGTTCAGAGACCTGCTTGGTGTGCAAGAATTGGGATTGAGCTCGAGGGGGAGTGTTGAGATATCGAGCTCCACTCATGATATGCCAGGGTGACCGTTGTGCATTTATGTCACCGACTTGTTAGCTACAGATGCGGTTGGTACACCGCCCATGAATAATAGCTGGATGACAGCTATCTTTATGTACTCTAGTTAGTGGCTCAGTTAGTATACCACCTTAGTTAGCTGAGTTTGGTTTGAGACCCACATATAGGGTTCACCTATTCTTTTGTACTTAGAGTTCTTTTAGCTTTCACAACTAAGAAGAGGAAAACTATTTTCAGCCTCCACCTTTGTGTATATTCCCCCATTGTGTATGTGAGAAAGCTGCAAGTGATACTCCTTCCTTCTCTCCCACTCTCTTCACAAGTGTATTGTTCTTTAGGCACATGGGAGGAGCCCTTCCAAAGTTCTCTAGCCCACTGCAGTATAGGTAGCCTCATTTCTCATTGTAGGTGCTTTTATCTCCATGACATTTTCTTATTAGATATTCATTGGAATAGGAGGGCTACGAATACATGTAGATAAGTCTTCCTTGGCAAGAATTCTTCTTAGCGTACATGGCTGCACCATTCGACCAAGAAGTGTTGGCGCCCTTGTGTATTTGTTGATAGAAAGAACTAGAAAAGGAATAGTCACCCACGTTCCAGTAGCCAACATGATCAAGCAAGCACAAGAACAATGAAATGCTTGGGAGTAGCCATTGGTAACAATCATGCACCATTATCCTTATTTTTGCTGACCCAATCATATATGAGTCGGTTGTGAAAGATTCGAGAATAGGGCTCAATTGTGAGACTCTCTTTTATTATCTTGGAGTTTTTTGGCATCCTAGCGAGTTTTCAGTTGAATTAGCTTAGCATGGAGTGATTAGTGGCAAGAGCTACATCATTGACATGTTGTGAATTGTAAATTGACATAATACAAGAATTGATATTCAGTGTGGTTTTATGCAAGCAAGCATTTTAAGCAAATGTGAGTATAGACAACTCCACCTTGGGATGCCTTCAACCCTCTGCTTGTTGCTATCAACTTACCCTTGTGTCAGGAAGGTGTTTGATTCTCTGCCCACTACAAGTTTTGAGTTAAACACATATTTCATGAATTTTGGACTCATATGTCTACTTTTGGACTAATCCCAAAAATCCTTACCAAATGAAAATTTTACTTTATGAAAATCTCATTTGAGAATCAAAAGTTCACTTTTTGGCACTGTCATTTCCATATAATAAATTTCACAATCTGTCTCTATAATGGTGCACTACTAATAATTTTAAAACCTCGATTAAATCCTACTTTTCTACTTCTTGTTTTCAACAATTCCATTCATATTTTTAAAAAATCATGAGTTATTAATTTAAATCCATGAAGGATCAATATTAATATAAGTTAATCCAAAAGAGTGCACTTAATATTTAATGTAGAGAACTATAACATTCTTGAAGTTTCAAAAATTTTTAAGGTTAAATAGACAAGAGACATGGAAGACTCTTGTGTGCTCTAAAAATAACAATAGCTATGCTTGAAATTTTACATTGTCATATTTTTACAAGAAATATTTCTCTCGATGAGTCTTTGTACAAAGGAGTCTGACATGCAACCTTTTCAATAACTCAATTCTACCTTTACAATGTGTTAAGTACAAATGGGTAATCCTGACATTTGCTTGTTTGAATGCCTGATTCATTGTCACTTGTTGCTTGGGTGCTGTCCTTTCTACCACTCTTGTCAGCCCACCATCATCTCGAGTCTTTATTGATGCTTGAATGGTATTGTCATGGGCATTCTTCATTTGCGCTATCTCCTTCTACTTCCTCCTTAGCGAGCATCTTTAAAAACTCCGTAATGTGCAAAAGAATTGGTAGCGGTATTCTTATTTTTTCTTCTACATCATGCCCCATGTGCTTCTTTGTTTAATTTGACCTTAATTTCTAGGATACTATGATTGTCTCTGTGCAAAGCTCTGAAACTGCTTCATGGTTTGGTACCCATTCCTTTTTCACACAACCAGTAAACAGTGTATTGCTACCCCGATTCTCTTTCCTACCCCTTGGCTCATACCATAGTGCTGTCAATGTTGCAGGTCCTGTATCAATTGATAGTCTTCTTAATTACAACATCAATGTGTTACTTCCATGATAGTAGCGGAGGAGACCTTTCCACGTTCTATTCTCATAAGCCAACTACATCTCATAGTCCATTTGCTCATTCCAAATTCTTATTCCATAATTGTTTGCTCTCATGTTCAAGTTGGAATGTGTATTACAAGTTGAAGACAAAGTTTGTAGAATTTCATTGAGCAACGCATAAGTTATGGGTCATCCAAGATACCCATATACAAAAAAGTCCCTGAACCGAACCAAAAATGGCTACACCCAAGCAAACAATGACCCCGGCATGGGGGAGGGGGGTTCCACGCGCATGAGGGGGGAACAGAAACCAGACATTCGAGACATGAAATACATCAAACAGGTATTTCTTTTTCGAGACATGAAATACATCAGACAGGTTCTTGGTGATATTCGGGACATGAAATACATCAGACAGATATTTCTTTTTCCCATCCTCATAGACAAAGGAATTTTTCCAATCTACACAATAGGATGTGCAGTATCATCACCAGTCTCCACAAATCCTGGTCTTTCCATTTTCCTTGCATCCTGCATCCATTCTGCATGACCCGTCATGTGGTTTGATGCACCTGAGTCAACATACCACACATCATTGCTTTCTTTGGCACTTGTCACAAAATTGGTCATGTGCTGCACCATAAATAGATGCTCATTTCTATCATCACCCTGTCTACTAGAGGATGCATAATTGCCTTGCTTCAATTTTCCAGTCATGATGTCATTCTACTTTTTATAGTAGTCTTTAGTCATATGACCCATTTTACCACAGTAGTAGCATTCAACATTGCTGTTTGCATTTTGGCCTCTTTGCCATTCACCACGACCTCTTTGGATCCCCTTGCCTCTAAAGTTACCACGTCCTCCTCCATAGGACTGGTTTTCTTGAATTTGCTGCATATTCTAATTTCAGCCACGACCTCCAAATTGGCCTGCTCTACCTCTGCCTCTACCTCTTCTAGCATTTGAGTAGAAGACAGCTTCTTTTGTAGTTCCTCCTAAAGAAGATGCACCACCATTTCTCTACTCTTCAAAAATTAGAAGAGCAATCAACTCCTCAAAATCAGGAAAACTCTCACAGATGGCAATGGATGTCTAGAATTGTGCATAATCCTTTCCTAGACCATTCGAGGTCACAGAAACTAAATCATCATCTTCCACTAGCGACCCAATAGAAGCAAGTGCATCTGCAATCTTCTTCACCTTCATGTGGTAGTTATTGATGCTCATATTTTCTCTCTGCACATTATGCAACTCCTGCTTGAGCTGCATTTTCCTGGCTTGCGTATTTGTGCTATACATTTTTGTCAAAGTATCCCACGCCTCCTTCGGCGTGCTTGCATCCTGAATATGCACAATCATAGAATCTAAATTACTGATAGACAGCCAGTACATAACTTTTCTAGCTCTCATGCCAGCCTTTATATGGCTGCAACTCCTATTGATTTGGAACATTGGAATAACTGGTTCTTGTTCAGCTCTAGTAATGAACTCCCAATAGCCTTTTCCCTTAAGGAAATTCATCATTCTAAACTTCCATGCTTGGAAGTTGTTCTTGTTAATCTTTTCAGTGACAATCTGTGAAAGAGCATCAGACGCCATTACAGAACACTGCAAAATATTCTATCACTACAAAAAAACACAACTTCTGCCTCACAAGGGCAAATTTGCAAAACTGACGAGAGTGGTATCTGACCACACAGTCACTTCCTAGTGACGAGTATGCATCAACAGGCAATAAGAATGATTCTGTCACTCCCAATATCTCTGTGCATAGGCATACGATGTAATTTCTATGATAACTTTTCACCGACCTGTAAAACAGTGGTCGCACAGCAAAAATAGGGCACTATCTTGAGTGCCTGTGGAAAACTTTCGCTACTAAAACGGGCCCCGAAATGGCCTCGAATCGAAAAAATAATTTCACCAAGGGCATTGCCCTATCACCACACCACAAAGAGCACCCCAATCTAAGACAGTGCACTCTTGCACTTTCTGACTGTGCTACCTGCAAAGATTTGCTCCTAACCTTGAAAAAAAAGGAAAGCAACACTGATCCTCTTACTAGGACACCGTGAACTTTGTTTGCTTTCTTGAGCTCCTTGCCACAAACTGAGCTCTAATACCATGTGAAGAGAGTGGGAGAGAAGGAAGGAGTCTCACTTGTAGCTTTCTCACATACATAATGGGGGGATATACACAAAGGTGGAGGCTGAAAACAATTTTCCTCTTCTTAGTTGTGAAAGCCAAAAGAACTCTCTCTTAGTACAAAAGGAATAGATGAACCCTATATGTGGGTCTCAAACCAAACTCAGCTAACCTATGTGGCATACTAACTAAGCCCCTAACTAGAGTACATAAAGATAGCTGTCATCCAGCTATTATTCATGGGTGGTGTACCAACTGCAACTCCTAACATTCGACCCATTTATATACCACCACTTGTATGTAACATGTTCCTTGCCCATTGCCTTCACATGGTTGGAGTTAGATGACCCTTTTGCAATGTGATGCTTCTTACATTGTATTTTTTAACGATAGGCTGCAAATTCTCACACTGAAACCCATTTATATACCACCCCTTGTATGTGCAACTTGTCCCTTGGCCATCGACTTCACATAGTTGGAGTTAGATGTCTTGGGATTTGTCGCTGCAATAATGTTATCAGTCCAACAGTTACTTGATTATGGGTGGACCATTGTAATGGTTGTTGCAAGCCTCAAGATGGATCTTGTTGTTAATTCCAAGACAAAAAATGATGTAGAAATTTTTGCATGTAGCAATGATTGTAGTTTTTGCCTCTGAAAGTCTATGCACAATGATTTTTTCATAGTGTCTTTCTGTTCCGATTCAATTCCAACCATATAGGCAGTCCTAAAGTTTTAACTATGTTCTATGCATGAAAGTATAGAAGTGTTCTAGATTGTGTTCACCTGCAACACATTTGGCGATCCTGCTACACGTTCGAGCCTTGAAAGATGGAGTATTGCATGTCAAAGGTATCCAGACATGATACGATGCCTTTCCTACACAAAGCCACAAGTAGTGGATGATACAAAAAGTCACTAATACAAAGCAACAAGGGAACATTCCATGAAGAATTACATGCAAATACAACAAACAAGTGCACCTCACAAGTAAGTGCAGCAATAGCAAAAGGAACTCGACAGTCACAGTTTGACTAATGCATCAACAACAAATCATCTACAGCAACATAGCAAGAGATGATAATCAAATTGATTCACTCTCCCATCAAAGAAGCAACAAGGAATCAAGAAGATTGCATCACTCATACTGGTGAAACAAGGAAGGAGGCCTTACATCAAGAAGATAGTGCTCCAATCCAACAATGCTCCAACCGGCGTTTCTGAATAGTAGGTGCATAACAAAGATGGAACGTGACAAATGACAAACACATAATACAAGTAACAAGATCGACTTTTAAGAGGGTCACCATGGAGTACCCAATGCAACTTGGACAAGCTGAAGAGATGTGAAGATAGTGGGAGAGAGGGAAGGAGTCTCACATGAGGCTGAAAATAGTTTTCCTCTTCTTAGTTGTGAAAGCCAAAAGAAGTCTTTTACAAAGAAATAGAAGAACCATATATGTGGGTCTCAAACCAAACTCAGCTAACTAAGGTGGCATACTAATTGAGCCATGAACTAGAGTACATAAGGATAGCTATCATCCAGCTATTATTCATGGGCGGTGTACCAACTGCATCTGCAGCTAACAAGTCAATGACATAAATGCACAATGATCACCCTGGCATATCACGAGTGGAGCTTGATATCTCAACACTCCCCCTCAAGCTCAATCCCAATTCTTGCACACCAAGTAGGTCTCTGAACTTGCACAACTTCTCTACACCCAATGCCTTCATGAATATGTCAGCTACCTACCTGATCCTCTGTGCTGACATAAACTAGATCAATAAGACCTAGTAAAACCTTCTCCTGCACTTAGTGATAATGCACCTCAATGTGCTTTGTTCTAGCATGATAGACTGGGTTATTTGCCAAGTGTATACTGCTCATGTTGTCACAATAAATGACAACTGGCCCATCTGTAGATTGATGCATATCATAAAGTAGCTTATGCAACCAAGCTACCTCACATGCAGCCATTGCGGCACCCCTGTACTCAGCCTTTGTGCTCGACAAGGCAACTGTAGGCTGTCTCTTGCTACTCCAAGTGACTACAGCACTCCCAAAAGAGAGCACATATCCACTGGTAGATCGTCTATCAGAAATACTACCAGCCCAATCAGCATCAGTGTATCCATGCAACTGTATCTGAACCCCAGCCTCATAAAATAGTCCATACTGCAATGTGGACTTCACATACCTGAGTATGCATCTAGCCGCATCCAAATGCGGTTTCCTTGGAGCCTCCATAAACTGACTTACCAATCCAACAGCATAGCTCAAATCTGGCATGGCCAAATAGTCATATAAATCAAACTTCCTACTATGCGTCTGTACATAGTAGGGTCTTCTAGAAGCTCACCTACATCCGCGCTCAGCTTCACATTCTGCTCCAAAGGAACTGAAATAGGCTTACAGCTTGTCATCCCATATTTGGACAGCATGTCCAATCCATACTGCCTCTGCAAGAGCCATATCCCACTTGGTGATCTAATCACCTCAATGCCCAAGAAATAACGCAGCTCTCCCAAATCCTTCATCTCAAAATTCTACTTCAATAGCATTTTCACATGAAGGATATGTTCATCACTATCACCTGTGATGATCAAATCATCAACATAAATGACAAGCAGCATAATACCTTTCTCTGTTTTTCTCACATAAAGTGAGAAATCTGCCTTTGAAATCTGAAAGCCAATAGTGACAAGATACTGTCCTATCTTATCAGACCATGCTCTAGGTGCTTGCTTGAAGCCATACAAGGCTTTCTTTAACCTGCAAACAAACTCAGGATGAATAGCATGAACATAACCTGGTGGCTGCTCCATAAAGACCTCTTCTTGCAAATCACCATGCAAGAAGGCATTCTTTACATCCATTTGATGTAAAGACCATCCCTTTGATGCAGCCATAGCAATGACTGCTCTTACGGATGCCATCCTTGCAACTGGACTGAATGTTTCTTCATAATCAATGCCATATGTCTATGCATACCCCTTGACAACTAATCTTGCCTTATATCTATTCACAGAACCATCTGCATTGTGCTTCACCTTATAAACCCACTTACAACCAATTGCATTCTTGTCTTTAGGCAAAGGCACCAATTCCCATGTAGCATTTGCTTCCAAGGCATCCATTTCTTCATCCATGCCTTTATCCATTTTTCTTTTCCCATGGCTTGCTCAAAAGAAGTGGGTTCTGGTTCCTGTGTCACTTTGACCATATAGGCATAGTGAATGGCTATAAATCCAACATATTTCAGCCTATCCACAGGATACCTAGCTCTGGTAGACCTGTGCAAAATAGGCTCACTTCCAGGTGCTCTCAAAACATCCCTGGTCTTCCTTACTCTAGGTGTAACAACAGAAGGAATACCCAACTCATCATCAATGCTCTGTTCAAAGCCACTGGATTCACCATCGAGATAAGAATGACTGCATTCACATCAAACATGGGCTGATCTACCTTCTCTTTTTCTTTTCGTGATACGTGCATACCACTATCTGCATTGCTTTGAGGAGATTCTCCTAATCTCAATCTGACTGTCCATGGCGAAGTATGTGAACCACTGCTAGAGGACACTGCAAGTCCACTAATATTTTGTGATTACTGCTATGAATTCTGTGCAGCATTACCATTTTTTGCATCTACATCATCAATCACATTTACTGATTTATACCAGCTACTCATCTCATCAAAAACAACATCTCTGCTCACTGTAAACTTACGAGTAGAAGGGTTATAGCATCTATACCCTTTCTGCTGTAGAGAATAACCAATAAAGATGCACTTCTCAACTTTTGGATCCAACTTGGACCTCAACTCATCTGGCACATGAACATAGGCAATGCAACCAAAAATTTTCAAATGAGAAATATCTGGTTTCCTACCAGTATACATCTCCTCTGGTGTCATGCCATGTATTGCTGCAGTGGGAGTCCTGTTCATTATGTAAACTGCTGTAGCAACTGCTTCAGCCCAATAATAATTTGGTAGGTCTTTATGCTTGAGATACCTCTCTAATATGCCTTTTTTTCCTTTCTACAAGTCCATTTTTCCATGGGGTATGACTACTTGAATATTGCTACTTTATGCCATGCTCCTGCAGGAACCTTGCAAACTCATTTGAGAGGTACTCTCCCCCTCCATCTGACCTTAGGCATTTTATTTGCAGGCCTGTTTCTTTTTCAACCAAAGCTTTAAAAGCTTTGAAATGCCCAAACACTTCACTTTTCTTTTTCATAAAATACACCCAAACGTTTATGCTGTAGTCATCAATAAAAGTGACAAAATAAGGACAGCCTCCAATAGATGCAGCTTTAGTAGTCCACACATCAGAGTGGATTAATTCTAATGGCTTCTTACTCTCTTGAACATGTCTAGGAAATGGTTTCCTTGCCTGTTTTCCAAATTGACAGGCTTCACATACCTTATGCATTTCTGCAACCTTGAATTTAGGCAATCTTGCAACAAAATTTTGGGCCTACATTGATTTAAGTCGCTGTATATTAACATGACCAATGCATTTATGCCAGATATCAATATCTGCAACTACACCGGTCCCATGTGCAAACATTGCTGCACTCAATTTAGGCATGTCCGCATCCAACGTAAACATCCTGCCCTTCTTCTTTCCTTTTGCTATCAAGCGACCGTTATTTTTCATATCCTCAACAAAGCATCCATGAGGATTAAATCTGACCTGCAAGCCCTGCTCAACCATTTGACCAACAGAAACCAGGTTCTTGGTGATATTATTCGGGACATGAAATACATCAGGCAGGTATTTCTTTTTCCCATCCTGCATAGACAAAGGAATTTTACCAATCTGCACAATAGGATGTGCAGTATCATCACCAGTCTCCACAAATCCTGGTCTTTCCATTTTCCTTGCATCTTGCATCCATTCTGCATGACCTGTCATGTGGTTTGACGCACCTGAGTCAACATACCACACATCATTACTTTCTTCTACACTTGTCACAGAATTGGTCATGTGCTGCACCATAAACAAATGCTCATTTCTGTCATCACCCTGTCTACTAGAGGATGCATAATTGCCTTGCTGCAATTTTCCATTCATAATGTCCTTCTGCTTTTTGTAGCAGTCTTTAGCCATATGACCCATTTTACCACAATAGTAGCATTCAACATTGCTGTTTCCATTTTGGCCTCTCTACCATCCACCACGACCTCTTTGGCTCCCCCTGCCTCTAGAGTTACCACATTCTCCTCCAAAGGACTGGTTTTCTTGAGTTTGCTGCATATTTTGATTTCTACCACAGCCGCCAGATCGGCCTCCTCTACCTCTGCCTCTACCTCTTCCAGCATTTGAGTAGAAGACAGTTTCTTTTGAAGTTCCTCCTGAAGAAGATGCACCACCATTTCTCTGCTCTTCAGAAATTAAAAGAGCAAACAACTCCTCAAAATCAGGAAAGTTTTCAAGGACGGCAATGGATGTTCGGAACTATGCATAATCCTTTCCTAGACCATTCAAGGTCACAGATCATCATCTTCCACTGGCGACCCAATGGAAGCAAGTGCATCTGCAATTTTCTTCACCTTCATGTGGTAGTCATTGATGCTCATATTTTCTCTCTGCACATCATGCAACTCTTGCTTGAGCTGCATTTTCCTGGCTTGTGTATTTGTGCTATACATTTTTGCCAAAGTATCCCATGCCTCCTTTGGTGTACTTGCATCTTGAATATGCATAATCATAGAATTTGAAATACTGATAGACAGCCAGTACATAACTTTTCTGGCTCTCTCATGCCATCCTTTAAATGCCTGCATTTCCTGTTGATTGGGAACATTAGGAAGAACTAGTTCTTCTTTATTTCCTGTAATGAACTCCCAATAGCCTTTTCCCATAAGGAAACTCGTCATTCTCAACTTCCATGCTTGGAAGTTGTTCTTGTCAAGCTTTTCAGTGACAATCTATGAAAGAGCATCAGACGCCATTACAGAACACTGCAAAATATTCTGTCACTGTAAAAAACACAGCTTTTGCCTCACACGGGCAAATCTGTAAAACTGACAAAAGTGGTATTTGACCACACAGTCACTTCCTAGTGACGATTTTGCATCAACAGGCAATAAGGATGATTTTGTAACTCCCAGTATCTCTGCGCATAGGCATACGATGCAATTTCTGTGGCAACTTTTCACCGACCTGCAAAGCAATGGTCACACAACAAAAACAGGGCCTTTTTCTCAGTGCTTGCGGAGAACTTCCGCCTCTAAAACAGGCCCCGAAATGGCCTCAAATCAGAAAAATAAAGTCACCAAGGGCTTTGTCCCATCCCACAGCATATATTGCCCTCTCGCCACACCGCGAAGGGTGTCTCAATCTGAGACAATGCACTCTTGTACTTTTCGGCTGTGCTACCTGCAGAGATTTGCTCCCAAACTCAAAAAAGGAAAGCAACACTGGTCCTCTTACCAGGACACTGTGAACTTGGTTTGGTTTCTTGAGCTCCTTACCACGAACCAGGCTCTGATACCATGTGAAGATAGTGGGAGAAAGGGAAGGAGTCTCACTTGCAGCTTTCTCACATACACAATGGGGGAATACACACAAAGGTGGAGGTTGAAAATAGTTTTCCTCTTCTTAGTTGTGAAAGCCAAAAGAAGTCTTTTACAAAGAAATAGAAGAACCCTATATGTGGGTCTTAAACCAAACTCAGCTAACTAAGGTGGCATACTAACTGAGCCACGAACTAGAGTACATAAGGATAGCTGTCATCCAGCTATTATTCATGGGCAGTGTACCAACCGCATCTGCAGCTAACAAGTCGGTGACATAAATGCACAACGGTCACCCTGGCATATCACGAGTGGAGCTCAATATCTCAACAAGAGCTATAATGGTGCTAAGGAGTCTTCGGAACTACTCCCTTAAACAAGCCATTCTCTCAACCAACAAAGCCGAGTATTAGACAGAACAAGTTCTAATTCGACAACAATCAAGGCCAACAATCAAAAATTCCAAAAAGCTCAAGACAGGCTCTTCACTAGCATTTGACTCAAGTTAAGCACATTCTGATGCGGACAATCTATTTCATGGAGGCACTCCCAACTAATGTTGGAAAAACTAAGTTCCCACAGTCACCCGACCAAGTTGGCTCACTATACTTCATAAGAAATAGAGCATGATTTGAAGCTGGAAGTCAGACTGAAACTGATGGGTGATACCATCTTCAAGGATCCTGACTACCTACCAAGTGGAGAAAGCTCAACAAATAGATTCACATCACAGCTCAAAAATACAAGAAGCAACAAATGAGCTCAAAGTGTTGAATGCTTCAAAATCAGTTGAAACTTTCTTCGAACTACATTTGGCACACATCTAGCTGCTAGCATATGCATTACTGCTCAAAGACAACTAAACTTCAATCCCTTGCCACTCCAACCAAAGAGGAGAGCAACGGTTCCACAACCTATCAGGATGTAGAACCCATTAGTCAAAGCAACAAAATTTGATGGGAAGAAAAGACAGGATCCAGACAGCCATGTCAAATAGTTCGAGACCCATTGGATTACTAGTGGCTTTGGAGCACTACTTGATGTAGTAAAGAAATAACAATTTGCAGTTACCTTTGAGGGTAAGGCAATGAATTGGTTTATGCAATATGGCTTGCTAATTTTTTGGATTACAATGCTTTAAAAGATTCATTCCTAAATAGATTCTGAAAAGAAAAGACTCTAGAGGCAATTCTTGAAAAGCTTCAGAATATGAAGCAAAAAGACCTATTAGTGAAAGACTATGCACAAAAGTTCAAAAATCTAAACCAGAGGCTAGCCGGCCCACAAAGGCCTTGTGAAGAGTGACTTGGTGATCACTTATGCAAAGGATTGAACAAAGAATTGCAAACTACAATGGTAGGAAGAGATAAGTTGGTAGGAGCAAATGACCTCAACAGCTTGGTGGATGCAACCAAAAGAGTTGAGAGGAGATGTGGATATCACAAAAAATCAAAGAAGGGAAAGAAGAAAAAAACCCATGACTCTGACACAAAATCAAACAGTGAAACTGATTCTGATGCAGATGATGATAGTGATGACTCAGAGTCAGGTAGCTCTGATGAAGAATACAAAGTGGAAGAGTCTAGCAAAAGCAAGAAGGGGAAGAAACACAAGAAGAAAAAGGCCAAGGATAAGGCAAAGAACAAAAGAAAGATGACAAGAGCTCAAACAAAGACTCTAGAAAAATGCCGAGGATAAGGCAGAAAAGAAAAAGAAAGATGACAAGAGCTCAAACAAAGACTCTAGATTAGAGCAAATGATCAAATAACAATTACAAAATCTTAGGTTGTCACCCAACAAGGACAAGATTTCATGTGAGTACTGTGGCAAAGATAATCATGACAAAGAGAAGTGTTGGTACAACCCAAACATTAGAGGGAGGGTACCCCCTCACATTCAAACAACAAACAATGCCAACCCACCACCAGTATACTGTCAATCAAGGAGGACCAATGCAGCAAAGATTCAATAGCATTGCACCAAGAAGACAAAACCATCAGGATTGGGGAGCTCAACAAAGACCCAGCATGAATCAAGTGTGTACTTACTGGGGTGTGGATGGCCACAGACAAGGTCCACGGTGTGAATTATGGTGTAAGCATAAGGAGGAGAGAGGCATTCCAATTGTGCACTACAATGTAAGAGGAAACCCAAATCCCCCACCCCAACCACCACCAGGAGCTAACATGGTGTTTCTCACTCACATTGATGAATCGATAGAGCCAATGCAGCAAAAGCATATTCTGACGGTCAAAATAATCCATACAAATAAAAGACGCCAATTATTTTTGGAAGTGGAACATGGAGGCACAGAATGCAAAAACAAGGAGGACATGCTTGCAGCTCAAACGAAGTGGATCCAATGGCAATAACGAGGTCCAAATGTAAACAACCGCTCCCAGGTTTGGGGGGATCTCCTAAGAGTTCAATTAAACCAATTGATTGGAATAAACAACAAAAGATTAGAAACAAAGCCTTAGAGAAAAATCTTGCAAATCAATGCAACCAAGGAAGCAAAGGAAGCTTAGATACACAAAATGGAAAAACCAAAAGTGGATCCGAGTCCAACAACACAGTTATCCAACTTCAAGCTTCCAATAGTATTATTGGAAATTAACAAGGATACCATTCATGGAAAAGATGCTACAACCTCACAATTGCAAGGACAAATAAACACAACAAGACATAGGCAAGACATCCAGATCATGAGGAACAACAAAAGTACAGTCAGCCACATCAAATAGATGCCCTGAAGGCACAGATTCTGACTCCACTTGGACTGAAGTCGGAGAGTAATCAAAAGGCCAAGAGCAGCCATAGCCAACACCAAGTAACAAATTTGACAAGGGATATACCTCACATGCATGACAATAATGTAATCTTGCAAAGGGACGTTGTCCACAAGTCAACAAATGATAGTCCATATGATCCCTTCTTCAAAGAATTACTGGACTCCAAAGTCCAAATTACATTGGATTAGCTACTCAATTTGGTACCTACATTTAAGGCACAATTATTCCAAGGCTTACAAAATGACAATCGCCCTAAGGCACCAGAAGGAATGCTTGAGGAGGAAGAAGAAGAAGCTTCAGATATCTACACCTCAGCTATGAAAGAGGTGGATTATAGAATACCCACAATTGATATACTATACAATTGACAAACAATACATTATGTACTTATTGATGGAGGATCTAGATTAAACATACAGTCTGAAGAATTGTTCAAGAAATTCTATTGTAATGAATTAGCTCCAACCCCATTCGAAGTAATAATGGCCGATTAGAGGAGGATTCAGCCACCACTAGGCATTCTCAGAGGCCAAGAAATCAACATCGAGGGATTAAGCTTCACTATCACCTTCATTGTACTTCGAATGGAGGAAAGAGACAACTCATACTCCATGCTCCTCACAGAAGACCTTGGCTCAGGGCTGCCAAAGTAAAGCAAGATTGGGGAGCGGAGAGAATTATAATCAGAAAAGGTAAGAAAAAGCTTAAGATCTCTGTGACAACAAAGAAAACTTTCCCTTGCCATATGCAACCATTGCAGGTAGAAGGTGTCAAAACATCGTAGTTGAATTAGAAGAAGATGAAGAGGAAATGTTCCTCCGAAGGAATTTATCAATTGTACCTCTATTTGAGGTAGATGTGCTGAGCATTGTGGGGAAATGCATCAGTCTAAACAACAAACCATAGCATTTTGATCCGACTGTCCCAACCACACAGGCACAAGAAATCGAACAGAAGTCGGATGCAAACTCTGTCAAACCAAAGGATAATTATGCAGATCAATCATACACTGAGGATGATATGTTGCAGGACAACCTTAAAACATGTGTGCAGGCCATTATTGAGGCAGAGCAACAATTTGAAGAACATACGAATAGAATTACAAGAGTAAAAGAGGATGACTTAGAGGGAATAAACCTTGGAGATTGTCATCAACCACAAACAGTGCTTGTAAGCACTAGGCTTCAGAAGCCATTCAAAGAACAGACTAGACATTTTCTAATGGAATTCACAAATGTGTTTGCATGGCACTATACTGATATGAAAGGGGTAGATCCTACATTCTGCCAACATAGGATCAACCTTAAAAAAAGATGCAATTCCAGTGGTTCAACAAAGGTACAGAATGAACCCCAATCATGCCAGATAAACTACTCAAAGTTGGATTCATATATCCATTAGATCATGTCACATGGTTGTCACCAATTGTCATTGTTCCAAAAAAGAATGGCAAACTGAGAATATGTATGGACTATAGAAAGTTGAATGCTACAACAAGTATTGATCCATTCCCACTCCCATTTTGTGACTCAGTCTTAGATGCAGTTGTGCAAGTCATGAAATTTACAATTTTTGGGATGGATTCAGCACAGCTATAATCATATCAAAATGGCCTCATAAGACAAGGATAAAACAACGTTTGTAACTGAGTGGGGAGTCTTTGCATCTAACGTATTGACATTTGGACTCAAGAATGCACCACTAACTTTCCAAAAGTACATCGAGGAAGTATTTGCAGAATACTTAACATCTTCCATGCGAGTATTTTTTGATGATTTCTCAGTATTTGATCCAATCGATCTTCCACTTGACAATCACTCTCACGATGAGTCGGGCACAAAAATCACAATCCACATGCACCAATCGACTGTGTGCAGGGCAAGCTACAAATCCCACTGATACTTTGGCTCAGTTCACATGCACTAATCTTTATTTCTCACTGACACACTACTCCACTCTCACAAAGTTCATAGGCTACATGGCTCCCAAGCATTCACTCTCAATCGCTAGCTCTAGCTGAAGACAATTTGCAATTGGCACTCCTCAATGTCACAGCCATCGCCACCGAAGCAATGACAAAGAAAAGAGGCCAAACACCAGTTTGCAAAAGCCCATGCAAAAAGGACATCTCAGAGCTCGAGCTGTTGGAAATTGAATTGCCCAAAGAAGACAAGGTGGATGAAGATGCACTCCTGCCACCGGCAAAAAAGCAGATGCTCCAAGCAAGCTTCAAAGAGTTTTGGTCTCCTTAGACCTCAATCACAATCGTAAGTGGCTTCAAAAGGTAGGATTATTTACATTTGCCAGTTTCCTTGGAGTGTGTGGAAATCCCAACACGATGCCTTGCAGCAATACAAGGGATTCCAAAGAACAGGGGGCATGCTTGTGCCAGGATTAAAGGTTAATCCACAACTAATTTCACAGGTCTTCAACCTACCCTTGACCCAAGAAGAGCTCTCTTATGATAAAGACGTCGAGGTTGAAATGAGCAAAGAATTCGAGCGTGTAGAAACAACAAAAAATTATTTCTTTATAACAATGTCCAAGATCCCCATCATTGTCAATAGTTTGAATGATACTTGGAGAGGATTTAGCTCCTAGTAAAGATCAACAAAAATGAGCAGAGACACCTATGCAATTTTGAGAGTAGCAGAGAAAGGTAACAAGGTATCTTGGGCTAATCTCCTTCACTCCAGGCTAATGAACGAGGTCACAAAGAAGGACCTAAGCAACACAAATAAACATTTGAAGGTAGCTCTGTTTATTTTTGCCCTCTACAATATTGCTGACAAATCTAAGGTAATGTTGTCAGAGATGCCTATGCCCCAGATAGAGGAGAGATCCGACCAGAAGCATGGCATGCATAAGGCAAATTGGCAAACATTTGTAGATTTGCAAGCCACAAATTATAGTACAGAGGAGGCAAGTCAATCAGCATTTGGTATATCTCTAGCAAATAGCTTATGGGATACACCCATTGCAGGGGACAACCTGTTCGAAATTACTTTTGAGCCAAAGAAAATCAAAAAGACAAAGTTGGTCCAAAGAAGGTAACTGCCAAAACACTTGACAGACAGTCCAAAGCTGTTGGTGGAGATGAGCTTGAGACAGTAATACTGTCACCATCTAAATGGTTTTCGGAATCTAGTCCGACCACACAGAAGGCCACTTCAACTACAAATATGATAACTCATGTCTCTGTAAAAATGCCATGGGAATTTTAAAGTCCTTTCATGAGCAACAAGGCAATGCAACAAGAGAGCTAACCTAGCAAATTCAAAACAGGAAAAGGATGCCATGCAACAACAACTGGATATGCAGCAACACGAGAAAGAGCTGTTAGAAAATTACAAGCGGGAGTTAGCAACCGTGAAACAGGAATTGCAGCAGTATAGAGCCTCACAAGAGAAATATGTGGCTAAATTACTAGCACAGGAAAATTGCAAGCGGGAGTTAGCAACTATGAAAGAGGAATTGCAGCAGTATAGAGCCTCAGTAACAATCAATTCATGAATCATCATATCAACTAATCCCAACACACACTTGATTTCTAAACATCATAACACACAACTATCAAGTAAATCTAGTTACAATAACACTAGTCACATAGCTATCAAATAAATCTAGTTGGAATAACACCAATCACATTGGCGACATTGGTAATAACATGGAATTACCCACAATACAAGACATTTATCTTGAGAAAACATAGATTTAATCAAGGCTCCCAATTAAACCTTGAAAAATGTATCACTGGAACCCCTGCGACATCTAGTGTGGTTCTATGGATCACTTTGACACTACCATCTACGAAAAAATAATAATGGAAGATTTCCATAACACCAACTCAACCTAGCTTTTATTGTGACCATATTCATTCTATAAGTTATTTGCATCATCACTTATCTAAGTTTCTTAGTGTTTTACCATGTTTGATCATGTCTTTTCTATGATTCAGGAGCAATATGTGGCTAAATTACTAGCACAGGTAAAGGTTCAAAAAGAGCGCATGCCCACAATGACAAAGTGGCTACAGGAGATGAAAATTGAGTTTTTCATGCAGCTACAGAGGTTAGCAGCAGAGAAAACAGATATGCAAGTGGAGAATACTATTCGTAAAGAGAGAATTAGAGCATTGGAAGCAGTAGAGCAGTCATTGAAAGAGATGACTGAGGAAGTGGATTGCATCTTCATGTCAACAACAGAGATCAATGACTTAAAAATGCAATTAACTGAGACCTCACAGGGTCTTTGGGCAAATATGAAACCAGGTTGCTTCTTATTGAAAAAGACCTTATGAGGCTTTTGCCTCAGCAACTTATGCATATGACATTATGGCAAATGAAATGGAGAAGATGCAAGCACTAGTTAACAGAAGCCAGGGCCAAGAAAAAACCAGTGAGCATTCCACTTTGCTCTCACTTTACTCCATTCATGCTGCCTAGACTTTTTCAAAAAATGTGTAGCTTTTAGCGGATGTCCCACTTGATATATCTTCAAAGCCTAGAAATGAGGCTCATGCTGAAGAGGCAATACAAGTTGATGCTAAACATATAGTTACAGAGTCTGCAACTGATCCTGTAGAGACAGTCAGGGAGAAAGAGCAGACTATTACAGAGAATGAGGCCGACTCACAGTCTCAGTAGAGGACCAACCACCTGATGCAGGAATATCTACATCAGAAGACAACACATTGCAAGGCATGAGAGAAAGCATTGGCATAAAATGTAGCCAAAAAATCAACTTTGAATATAATAAGGAATATTTTCAGTAAGGGTTCGTGTCCTCGAATTTTTGGAATCCTCTCCACCGGGAGTGCCAAGTGTTGAGCGAGGGTTGAGGGGTGTTTTACCACTCGGTTACCACCCTAATAAGTCATCGTCCTTGAAACATTATCTATTGGTTGAAAAGGCAGTTATAACAGTTTTGGCAAGACCACTATCTTGGGATTTGTCTCGGCAATGATGTTATCAGTCCGACAGCTACTGGACTGTGGGTGGACTGTTGTAATGGTTGTTGCAAGCCTCAAGATGGGGATCTTGTTGTTGTTTCCAAATTCCAAGACAAAAAATTATATAGAAAGTTTTTCATGTAGCAGTGACTGCAGTTTTTGCGTCTGAAAGTCTACGTACAATTATCTTTTCATAGTCTCTTTTTATTCTGATTCAATTCTGCTTGTATAGGTAGTTCTGAAGTTTTGATTATGTTCTGTGCATGAAAGTATAGAAGTGTTCTAGGTTGTGTTCAGCTACAACAAATGTGATACTTACCAAATTCCTGCATGCACTTACTAAAACCATAGGGGTTTGGATAATATGCATGCTGCTTCATAAAATTTGTCCATCAAATCCAATAGTAATAGATTTTGCATGCCCCAACATCAAAGTCTAACAGCAAGCATGTGCTATGAAGAGTATGCACCTTTTGTCCATGTTTCCTCAGATGAAACATTTCCCATCTAGTTGCAATAAATGGTGTATTCTTCCTATCATCCCTATTGCAAACATGATTGGTCAACTGAGTGATTGCATCTTCCACCATTTTGAGAATATTATGCTTGTAATCATAGCTTTCACATTATGATTCATTTCCCTAGCCACATAATATTATGAGCTAATTATCCCTATAAGAGCACCCCAATTCTCTAGGAAAGACTCCATTGTAAAGAAATGAGTGCAAAATCTTGTGGGAAATAAGCCTTTGAAGCACTTTGTTTTTGTATATATATATATATGCCAAGAATTGTTTGATGCATCATTATGAACAGATCAATATTGATCTCACTGGATAGTCTTGTATCGAGTTGTATCTGATTTTTTATAACAATCCTCCAAGACAAGTTCTAATAGATATGCATTGCATCCACCAAAGTAAAGGTGCTTATACTTTGTTTTCAAAACGGCACCATTATGTGTCCAATACTTTGCATTCTCCATGATAACTTATACGCCGTCCTTGGGTTTCACCTTGTTATTTGTTTCCTCAATAAATCTATTATGTATTCACTAGATTTGATCTCATCATTTGTATCTTAAGACTTGTAGAAGGCTTCTCTTTTGGGAGAGATAGTCATCACATTGAAGAGAGTACTTTTGAATTTTGTTCCCTCTAAAGTTTCTCGATGCTTCCCCTATTAATCTCCCCTATGATAATTATACAATTGTTCCTCTTGGAAAAGGCTCTAATACATCGCATTGATGCTTAATTGACCCTAGTTATTTCAATTGATATGTAACCTCTTCTTTTGCACACAATAATTTGATATTTATCTAATCCAAAAAATGAACTCTTATGCATGGATCATCTCCACTAGGCATCTCCATTGGCTATAATCTTTTTGCATCCATTCCACACATCATGACTTAGGGCCAAGTGTCTTAGTTGGGTTCTCTCATGGTTATAAGGTTGATGCATCCATGGTTTCTATAACTATCACAACTCAACAAATACCCCTTTCATGTATAGGGCTAAACATATAGCTCTAAATTCAAAAGCCAAAACTATAATTCCGCATGCCAAAAACCAAAACCTCAACCCTTAAACCTTAAAGCATAAAACTAAACTCTAAACCTAAACTCTAAACTACAACCTTAAACCCTAAACCTAAACCCTAAATTTTAAATGTTGAACTCTATCCTAAACCCAAATGCCCTTAGCCCTAAAGCCATAAATCATAAATCCTTGAACCATAAATAATATACCCTAAAGAATAAATCAGAAAGCCCTAAACACAAAAGCGTAAACCCCAAAGTTGTACACCTTAATTCTAAAATTTTAGCCCTAAACCCTAAAGCCATAAACCTAAACCCTAACCCTTGAACCTTAAATTCTAACGTCCCAAACCCTTAACCCTAATCCCCTAAAACTAACCCCAAACACCTAAACATAAACCTTAAATCTAAATGCTAAGGCACCAAAGCCTAAACCCTAAAGTTAAAAACTTGAAGCTCTAAATCTAAATCCTAAACCGTCAAGTGCAACTTTATCCATTACCTTTAGAGAGGAGTACCATTAGAGGGATATCCACCATTAGGCCTACAACCTAAAGTTAAAAGCCTTAGACCTTAAGCCTAAACCCTGAACTTAGAAACTTGAAGCTCTAAATCTAAAATGAGTGCAACTTTATGAGAAATAGCATTTGAGAGAGATCCATTACATTTACAGAGGAGCACCATTAAAGAGATATATTGATCATGGATCACCCAAGACTAACTATGTTAAGACACGAGACATACATTTCACTATGATCTATAAAGATGGGACATTTACAACATGGAACACTTATATAGTAGATATCAAGGAGACTGGTACCAAAGGCATGGACCATGGCTTTATTTGGAGAAAGGCAACCATAATAGAGCTATGATAAACCTTTGCAAGTAGTAATACAAGTACAAGTTTAGGTTCATGCTAATTAGATTTTATGAAATTTAAGGATTTCAGGTTGACATCTAAGGCAAGAGGCATTATACATACATAAACCCTAAACTCTAGAGCATAAATCCCTAAACCTTAACCCAACCACAAGCACTAATCCTTGAAACCCTTAACATTGAAGCCCTAATACATAGATCTTGAATCCTCACCCCTAATCCTTCAACCTTAAACCCTAAACCTAAAATTAAACCGTAGACCTAAATCTCAAACCTTAAATCATAAGAAAACTAGAACTATAAATCCTCAAGATAAAAACCTAAACCTCAAACCTTAAACCCCAAAGTCTTAAACATAACTTTTAAACACCCAAACTCTAAAGCATAAAACTAGATCTACAACCTTAACCCCTAAACATAAACCTAAATTTTAAATGTTGAACTCTATCCTAAACCTAAACGCTCTTAGTGTGAAGATAGTGGGAGAGAAGGAAGGAGTCTCACACTTGCAGCTTTCTCACATACACAATGGGGGAATACACACAAAGGTGGAGGCTGAAAACAGTTTTCCTCTTCTTAGTTGTGAAAGCCAAAAGAACTCCAGTACAAAGAAATAAAAGAACCCTATATGTGAGTCTCAAACCAAACTTAGCTAACTAAGGTGGCATACTAACTGAGCCACGAACTAGAGTACATAAGGATAGCTGTCATCCAGCTATTATTCATGGGTGGTGTACCAACCGCATCTCCAGCTAACAAGTCGGTGACATAAATACACAACAGTCACCCTGGCATATCACGAGTGGAGCTCGATATCTCAACACTCCCCCTCGAGCTCAATCCCAATTCCTGCACACCAAGTAGGTCTCTAAACTTGCGCAGCTTCTCTGCGCCCAATACCTTCGTGAATATGTTAGCTACCTGATCCTCTGTGCTAACATAAACTAGATCAATAAGACCTAGTAAAACGTTCTCCCGCACATAGTGATAATGCACCTTAATGTGCTTTGTTCTAGCATGATAGACTGGGTTATTTGCCAAGTGTATACTGCTCATGTTGTCACAATAAATGACAACTGGCCCATCTGTAGACTGATACATATCATAAAGTAGCTTATGCGACCAAGCCACCTCACATGCAGCCATTGCTACACCCCTATACTCAGCCTTTGTGCTCGACAAGGAAACTGTAGGCTATTTCTTGCTGCTCCAAGTGACTGCAGCACTCCCAAAAGAGAACACATATCCACTGGTAGATCGTCTATCAGAAATACTACCAGCCCAATCAGCATCAGTGTATCCATGCAACTGTATCTGAACCCAAGTCTCATAAAATAGTCCATACTGCAATGTGGACTTCACATACCTGAGTATGCATCTAGCCGCATCCAAATGCGGTTTCCTTGGAGCCTGCATAAACTGACTTACCAATCCAATAGCATAGCTCAAATCTGGTCTGGTAATAGTCATATAAATCAAACTTCCTACTATGCATCTCTACATAGTAGGGTCTTCCAGAAGCTCACCTGCATCTGCGCTCAGCTTCACATTCTGCTCCAAAGGAATTGAAATAGGCTTACAACCTGTCATCCCATATTTGGACAGCATGTCTAATCCATACTACCTCTGCAAGAGCCGTATCCCACTTGGTGATCTAATCACCTCAATGCCCAAGAAAAAACGTAGCTCTCCCAAATCCTTCATCTCAAACTTCTGCTTCAATAGCATTGAAGGATATCTTCATCACTATCACCTATGATGATCAAATCATCAACATAAATGACAAGCAGCATAATACCTTTCTCTGTTTTTCTCACATAAAGTGAGAAATCTGCCTTGGAAATCTGAAAGCCAATAGTGACAAGATATTGTCCTATCTTGTCAGACCATGCTCTAGGTGCTTGCTTCAAGCCATACAAGGCATTCTTCAACCTACAAACAAACTCAAGATGAACAGCATGAACATAACCTGGTGGCTACTCCATAAAGACCTCTTCTTGCAAATCACCATGCAAGAAGGCATTCTTTACATCCATCTGATGTAAAGACCATCCCTTTGATGTAGCCATAGCAATGACTGCTCTTACGGTTGCCATCCTTGCAACCGGATTGAATGTTTCTTCATAATCAATGCCATATGTCTGTGCATACCCCTTGACAACTAATCTTGCCTTGTATCTATTCACAAAACCATCTGCATTGTGCTTCACCTTATAAACCCACTTACAGCCAATTGCATTCTTGTCTTTAGGCAAAGGCACCAATTCCCATGTAGCATTTGCTTCCAAGGCATCCATTTCTTCATCCACGACTTTCTCCCATTTTTCTTTTCCCATGGCTTGCTCAAAAGAAGTGGGTTCTGGTTCCTATATCACTTTGACCATATAGGCATAGTGAATGGCTGTAAATCCATCATATTTCAGCCTATCCACAGGATACCTAGCTCTGGTAGACCTGTGCAAAATAGGCTCACTTCCAGGTGCTCTCAAAACATCCCTGGTCTTCCTTACTCTAGGTGTAACAACAGAAGGAATACCCAACTCATCATCAATGCTCTGTTCAAAGCCACTGGATTCACCATCGAGATAAGAATGACTGCATTCACATCAAACATGGGCTGATCTACCTTCTCTTTTTCTTTTCGTGATACGTGCATACCACTATCTGCATTGCTTTGAGGAGATTCTCCTAATCTCAATCTGACTATCCATGGCGAAGTATGTGAACCACTGCTAGAGGACACTGCAAGTCCACTAATATTTTGTGATTACTGCTATGAATTCTGTGCAGCATTACCATTTTTTGCATCTACATCATCAATCACATTTACTGATTTATACCAGCTACTCATCTCATCAAAAACAACATCTCTGCTCACTGTAAACTTACGAGTATAAGGGTTATAGCATCTATACCCTTTCTGCTGTAGAGAATAACCAATAAAGATGCACTTCTCAACTTTTGGATCCAACTTGGACCTCAACTCATCTGGCACATGAACATAGGCAATGCAACCAAAAATTTTCAAATGAGAAATATCTGGTTTCCTACCAGTATACATCTTCTGTGGCGTCATGCCATGTATTGCTGCAGTGAGAAACCTGTTCATTATGTAAATTGTTGTAGCAACTGCTTCAGCCCAATAATAATCTGGTAGGTCTTTTTCATACAGGAGCATTAGTGAGTCCAAAAGGCATGACCAAAAACTCATACAACCCAAAAGAAGAGTCATTCAAAGCCACCTAGTGCTTTGAATGATTTGGGAAATTATGACAAGAGTGGAGCTAAATCCACAACCTATCACAAATGTGGTTGGAGTGGTGACACTAAAAGATCCCATTGTAGTGAGGGATTGGGAACTATGTGATGCACTGGCCCTTGTCATTATCATTGGCATGACTATAGATTTAGTCCTCCCCTATTTGGCTTGAGCACATAGAATTTGTTTGATGATAAAAAGAAGAATGATAAGTCTAGTGATGATGAAGACTCTTCTTTGAGTGGAAAAAAGAAGAAAAATAAATGCCTCTATTGCAATCAGCCATGACATTTCGGCAAAGGACTGTAGAAAGGAAAAGGCTAACTAGAAGAAGAAGAAGAAATATTCCATCAAGAGAATAAAAAGAGTCAAAACAAACAACAAATGTGGTAATCGGTGAGGAGCTTTCTTGGTAACAACTAGTGTTGTTGGGGTGAATTATGCAGACCGTGGTATTTTGGTTTGTATGTTTGACATTGAAAAAGATCTGGAGAGGAACCAACAACCTTTGTGAAGGTGAAGGACAACAAAAAGGGGTCACATTGCTCTGAGTACAAAGAAAATATCACTTACATGAGGGAAAGTATCTCAAGATTAAAGGTCCGAGGGAATCTCGGACACTGAAGAAAGCACTAAAGGATTTCACGAGGAAGCTGTGAATCATGAGGTACATGGCTTGTTTTCAGAGCAAGAAGATAAGAGAATGGATCTACTATTATGTGTGTTCTTTGTATGTACATTCAGACCTTAGTGGCACGCTATGGGGAGACTCTTTGCTTCATGTTTCTCACGTTGTGAGTTACTCAATGATGAAAGGCATCTTGGAAAGTAGAAGGGGAAATCTTGGTGCTTCTTCGAAGCTCAATTGTAGGTTGTTGGAAGGTGAATTTGATGAACCTTTTGAAGCCCTCGTGGTGGACAAACGGACATATACAATTGGAAAGAGTATGCTAATATTAGAAGATTACCTACTTGAGAGCTCATTTGGAGCTCATGATCCATGTTTTCTAGAGATACATCTGGGTTGTGGGGGATCTATGTGGATTACTGTTGTCTCTATTTCTCCCAATTGTAGGTTCCGAGGGTGTTGGTCACCTACAGTCGTGTCATTGCTCATTGTAGAATAGGTGTTCACAAGTGTAGCATAGGTCCTCGGGTCGTGTTTCGGTGAGAGGTGTAGGCTAAAGCATGGAAATCAGATCTCATGCGCATGTGGATGAGAAAGCGAGCTTGATCATTTAATTATTGATGGAGGCTCTTGCCTCCACATGACTTCAAGGGATTAGAAGGGGATTTTAGGGTTCAAAAGGGGGACAAGATTGAGAAAGCTAACTAGGAGTTCTAGGGTTCAAAGGGGGTTGCAGGGTTAAGGAGGAGTCCAAGGTTGAGGAGTGGAGAGCTAGTCTCCTTCGTGGATTCGAGAAGTAAGGGTTGATGAGGAGGGATAAGGAAGGAGGAGGAAGAGGGAGGAGAGTAGAGGAGGACGTGGAGGGAGGAGGAGGAGGAGGAGGAGGAGGGAGGAGGAGGAGGAAGGAGGAGGAGGAGTAGGAGGAGGGAGGAGGAAGGAGGAGGAGGAGGAGGAGCAGGAGGAGGGAGGAAGAGGAGGAGGAGGGAGGAAGGAGGAGGAAGGAGGAGGAGGGAGAACAAGGGTAGAGAGTGCAAGGGTAAGGGCATGCTAGAACAAGATAGTGTAAGAGAGCATGGACGCAATGGAGATCAATCACATGAACACAATAGTGAGCTTGAACACTGAACCCCAAAGAGTGGGAGCTTCATTCTATTGAGAGATATTTATACATGTTGGTCTCTACACAATCCGTAGGTACCTCCATGGTGGGATCTCTTTTGTAGGAGACCTTTTGGACAGAAGTCCCTCCACTTTTGGGGGGGACCTTTTGGGTCTACACAAAGTGGGGGGACCTTTGAGTCTCTACACAAAGTGGGGGGACCTTTTGGGTCTCTACACAAAGTGGAGGTGTGAAGAGAGTGGGAGAGAAGGAAGGAGTCTCACTTGCAGCTTTCTCACATACACAATGGGGGA